>NC_132851.1:18905000-20230000 GCF_048164855.1 Canis lupus baileyi
CCCTGTTCCCCACCCTATCTGTTCCCTGCCAGCCTGATTCACCAGTCTCAGGGCCCAGCCTGGATAATTCTCCGCAGAGAAGCACAGAGGTATATTTCTATCACCGATTCTCCATCTTTTAAAACATCACTCATCTGAATTTTACACATCCTGACTCTGAAAAGGATGAGTTTTGATAGTGAGGATTAAGGAACCAGGGGGGCATTGTTTATAAGCTGACTGTTTGGCTTCTATCCTAATAGCAATAGTAGGTAGACATCATCTCTCCAACATAGTTCCAAACAATTAACCAACTCATCTTCCCAGGTTTACTTGATAGTGATCCATTTCCATAGTGAGCCGATTAGCATTGAGGAAAAATAGGAAAAGCTATTGTGATCTACTTATCTTCTTCCATGCACTGAGCTTATTACTTTGTGTATATTATATGAACAACCACCATAACAAAGCTCTGGGTATTGTCATTCCCAGAGAACAAATTCTGAGGTTTCCTAATCCTTCCCACATTCTCAAGTGAGTTCTTGTCAATGTCAAGGTGGACCCAAGACCCTCCTGATCCATCAAGATGCCACTTTATCCATCCCTTAATATAACTGACCAAAAGGGAATAGTAACATAAACAATGACTATTCTGTAAATAACATCCTTTCCAGTAGGATCAAATAGGATCAAATGCTAGGGAGAAGAGTATGGTATTGTAGGTGCTCAGGAGAAATATAAAGCAGGAAACAGAATTAGGGCATCAATCAAATTTCAGCATTTGACTTTTACCTTACTGAAGTATCTTTATCACTCTTGATTTCCCCCCAATCTCAACCTTGCTCCTTCTTAATATCCATTTCTGGTTCCTCCTCCTCTGCTAACCCTTAACTCTGTTGTCCACCCTCTTTTCTCTCCAAATTCCTTCTCTAGGTGATCTCATCCTCTTCCATGGCTTAAAATAACACTTTTGTACTGATGACTCATAAATCTCTATCTCCAGCTCTTAACACTCCCCTGGGCTGTAGATTTATATATCCAACTGCCTACTTGACATCACCTCTTAGCTGTCTAATAGACATCTCAAATTTAGTATGTCCAAAATAAAATTCTTGATTTACCCCCAGCTGTCTTCCATATCACAGTTGATGGTATCACCACCACCAAGTTTCTTGGGCCAAAAAACCTTTTCTCATTCCTCCCAAACAATGTATCAGCAAATCTTGCCAACTCTTATCTCCAAAATACTTTCAAGATCCCACCACTTATCATCATCTCCATTGCTACAGCACTAATCCCAGCAACCAATATGTCACACCTGGGCTGCAATGGGCTGTTTCTACTCTTCCTCTGCCAGAGTTCATTCTCCACACAGCAGCCAGCCAGAATGATCTTTTTTTAAGAATAAAACAGGTCAAATTGATCTACTGCTTAAAAGCTTCCAATGGTTCCATTGGGCTTAGAGTAAAACACAAACTCCTCCACATCACCAATAAAGCTGCCCATGATACATCCCTTGCCAATCTCTCAGACACGACCACATACCTCTCTCCTCACCATTCTCCTGCTTCCCTCGCCTTCTTCCTATCCTTCCAGAACACTGAGCTCCTTCATGTATGTCACTGGCCTTTGAAACTGCTATTCCTCTGCATAGGATGTTCTTTCCTCAGATCTTCTATGATTACCTCTTTTCCTCTTTTGAGCCTCAGCTCTGATGTCCCCTCCTCAGAATGACTTTCACTGGCCATTACAACTAGAAGGTCTTTCTCCATTCCTTCCTCTGAGTTCCACTACATCCCATCACCCAGTTTTATTAGTGCAAAAGCACTTACATGATGTGATAAGTGATATTTTGTGTTCAGCATTTCTTGTCTCTCTCTGCCCCTCAGAATGTAAGCTATAAGGAGAGTGCCTAGTCCAAGAGAAAGTGTCCCAGTCAATGAACATCTGAACTCAGTAGTGACATGAGAGAGGGTAAGCTTCTACAGAGATTGAATGAAATATCCCACAATGATATCCACTTATGATTGAGAGCTATACTAGTTTCTGGAATCTCTTGGCTTAGAGAATAACATGTTCTGGCCAGAGAACACTTAAGCAGACTTTCAATTTTAAATTAAATCAGCACTTTTATCCATAACCTCTTACGAGTTTGAGTATATATTCCAGTTGCCTGGGACAAAATTATTTAGATGACAATCAAATTTAAGGAACCTACAAAACTAAGGACTAGAGAGCATTCCCATCTAGTCTATACAAAAATAAGTACCTAGAATTGTAGTCATAATGTATCAAAAACCTAAAGTGCATGGCATCAGCTCACTGCTCAGCTGGTAGGTAGCAAGGAATCTTTGATTGCAGCTGCAAAGATCATAATCTGGTCCTAGATGACCTGTTTTGTAAAATTGTTACCTGTGATAACTTAAAAGGTAATATACTTTTTGAACTTGTAGCTTTACAGGAAGTGATTTAGAAAGAGAACTTTCCTATCAGGTATTGATTGCTCTTGGCTGCATCTGACAAGATACTACAACAAAAACAATGGGCTAAGAACAGAATTAACCAATTTATAAGCAACTATGGAAGGTAAAGAGAGATGGTTAAGAAAACTGGAGATTTGCAGGATTGGAGAAGACCACTGTTTCTCAGCACTCCTCGAGTGGTAAAAACCTGAAAGATCAGAACACATCCATGTCAAAGAATAAATCAAGGGTATGGTTTCACACCCAGTGTTAAACTTCTGAATGAGTTAAGATGGCACTTAGCTAGTCTTTCATTTGGACAAAATAGCCCAAATAAAAAAAGACTGAAGTTGTGGCTCTTCCAATAAAGCCTGGTGGGCTCAATATACGTGCAGTTAAGATGAAACAGGAGTGTCTCAGTAAAGAATTGTGTATGTGGCTAGTGGCATGAGGAACTGACCAGAATCAACTATAAAAAGCAGCTGATTAAATTCTTGAGAAAGTTGTGCAGCCAAAGAAACGATGTGCCTTCTAAAAACGTTTGTGACAGTTTTGTGTAGTCTAAAGACAGAAACCTTAACAACTGTTGGGCTTCTGAGCTTCTATCATCAAGTTGAAGGCTAAGAAAGCTTCTCGACCTTGAAGGAGGGCACATTCTACAATTCATTTTCCAGAAGTAGCCAAGCCAAATAACAGAAAAGGAAAAGCCCATAAAGTGGAGAGTCAGGGGCCATGGAGAACAATGGACTGGAAAGCTCCTTCCCAGGGGCCCAATCAGAACCTAGTCAGGAAGCATTCTTACCCCCAACAGATGGGGACTTGCAGTTAGATTTCAGAATTGATATGAATTAGCAACCTCCCCTTTCCAAATGGGAATATTGTAGATACTCGGCCCCTACTCTACTATTCTGGACTAGTAGGGGGAAAGAGATCATCTGTTTTCTTCCAGTTGGTTTGGAGATTAAAAAAAAAAAAAAAAACACATCCAGATCATCAGGCCTCACCCAGAAATCATGGGCTTGGAGACTGATGTTCTGGCTGAATAGGACTTTTGAGTTGTCTCCCCAGGGCAGATGGAGAGAGCTGAATATCGATGACCATGAGCGATATCTTAAATGCTGCTTACTGAGTATTTCTAATTCTTTCATCTCCAATTACATGGGAAGATCATAATTCTTGTTCTTGGGTGGGTGGGACATTTGACTAGACTTGGCCATTCAGTTGTGAGCAGAATTATCATCTTTTACCTCCAGGTGCGAATATTTAATTCCTAGTATGAAAGTTTCCAGAGCTCTTTTCCATATGGCACAGTGATCAGCATTAGTTTTGATGCTTGCTTCATTTGGGAGCCCGAGCAACCATGACACCCAGAGCTTCCCTAGTGGTTCACAATAGCTATATAGCTATGCAGTTATTATTTTAAGCCACCATAATTCTAGGGGGTTGTTGTTGTTGTTGTTGTTGTTAGAGGCAATGCCTAAGCCTCTCATAAACTCCTTTCTCTGATATCCTTTTAAAAATTCTTATTTTATCATTTTATGACCATGGATTAAGACTCTATGTACTGTTTTATGACCTACTTACATAACAGTCTCATGCATCTTTTGATTCCATTTATATATTTTTCTGCAATGTTATCATTTAAAGCTGCCTAATAACCCATAGTAGGGATGTTATGCAATTTTTACTCTATCCCATTCTGGTAAACCTAAATGAGTTGTTCTGCGCTTTTAGAATTACAAGTAACAATATAATGTATACTCTTATAGCTAAATCTTAAAATAGGTTCATATAATTTCTACTTTTTCATCATTAAAATGTGTGCATCAAGGCATATGCAAAATTTTAAAGATTTTGGTATTTATTAATTTATTAATTTATGCAAGTTGAACTGTAGGCGTTAGGGACTGAGTAGTAATTAAGATGCACAAAGCCTTCATGAAGCATGTTACCAAAATGCTCCCAGAGAGAATCTACGGATGTCCTCTGATACACCCTACTACCAACAAAGTCTGAGTGCCCACTTTCACGCAGCCTTGGCTACAAAAATATCTTCTTGCCATCATAAAATCCTCTATTCAGAATGTCCTGCCCAAATTTGAAGATGACAAGAATGAGCAGAATACACTCGTCTATTTTCAGAAGAGTGTGCCTCAAAAACTAAAATGAGCAGTCAACATTTTCTATCAACTTGGGAAAAGGGACAAATCCCACATGTTCATGGTGCTTTGTTTAGTCCACTTTATAGCACTTCCCTCCCCGTACAAGTTATTTGTTCGTGTCTGTTTCCCTCATGAGATTATCATGTCCTTGAAAAAGAACAAGGAACAATGAATGTTTAAGAAAGTGTTAATAAGATAGGGGATCCCGGGGTGGCTCAGCGGTTTGGCGCCTGCCTTTGACCCAGGGCGTGATCCTGGAGTCCTGGGATCGAGTCCCATGTCGGGCTCTGGCCATGGAGCCTGCTTCTCCCTCTACCTGTGTCTCTACATCTCTCTCTCTCTCTCTCTCTCTTTCATGAATAAATAAATAAAAATATTTTAAAAAAAGAAAGTGTTAAGGTAGCCAATTCCCCATGACACATCTTCAGATAAATGTAAATCGCTTCCCTGCTTACGACCCGCTGCCTCACTTTCTCAGTAACAACAATGAATGTCCATATACTATACTGGCTCTGTTCATATGATCCCACTTCCCTGAAAGGCAAGTTCATTATACAAATAAAGGCGGAGACTGTTGTGCTATTGAAAGGGCCTGGTCACAATTATTGGCCATCTTTTGCACACTCATAAAATTGGAACTGGAGAAATAGCCTCAGGCTGGCATTATTTATGTAGATATAAATTTCCCACTTACATTATAAGAAACCAGAAATTAAAAAGGAGAACACTATAGGTTCTTTTCCCATACTAATTCCACATGCACATGCAAAGGCAATACACAGTGATGTTATAGAACAGAATTTGGTTCACCAAATCCATGGAATTTAAAACCCAAACCAAAAACTCCTGCCCTGAAAATTCACTGGCAAATTTGTATGATGGAGCTTTAGGCAGATTATTTTTTAAGCCTCTCAAGGGAGACTTTTGGGAACAGTATAAAAGGAATATGGTTCCAATACTTTATAAGGAAAATATTATTTTTCAATAAGATATAAAATATTTACTATCTGCCAGTGATGGTATTCTGAGTGATTTGTAGGTATTACTGTGACAGCATAGTGTTTAAGGATGCATTTCATCCTACATAAGCAATAATTTGAGCAGTATATCAAAACCTTAAAAAAAAAATCTAAACCCCAGTGGAGTAGAAATGGACTATTTCTGAAAATAAGTGTGTGCATATCCTTAATATTATTAGTTTTCAGGGTTTTTTTTTTCAACTAGTCTCATTTAGATTTTCCCACCAAACTAGTAAATTTTGATCAGACATCAGGAAGTGGTGTGCAATATAAAGATATGAAAAAGGAAACATGATACACTTACTGCCATACTTATTTAATTTGCCAGAATGATTTTCTTTCCTTTTGGGTTCCTTGCTGGGTCCTTGAGGAATATTTTGTCTTTCTCTAGAGTGGGATTGCATTGTATAAATCTTCCAAAAACCTGGCTTACACTTTAGTCTCTTACTAATAGACAAAAATTTCCCCAGCAGTCATTCAGCCTTCTTACACCAATGGCTGTCACCTCACTGACCCAACCTCCTCCCACCTGCTCCCCACTGAGGCCCTCTGCTCCACTCAGGGTCACCGCCACACTTCTGTTGATACTTATCTAACCTAATTGTCTCTTTCCTTTCTCTTCTGTG
Organism: Canis lupus baileyi; assembly: GCF_048164855.1. Lineage (NCBI taxonomy): Eukaryota > Metazoa > Chordata > Mammalia > Carnivora > Canidae > Canis > Canis lupus. Next base: position 18,911,249 of record NC_132851.1, read on the forward strand.
TGGTTCCCTTTCCTTTGCATTTTTCTCTTTTGTTAGTTACATCTAGAGTATCTTCTCTCTACCATGTACGACCCTAAACAATGGCTTTCCTTTAAATCCAGCTCCACATTCACCTCTACCCTTCCATCTTCCTTGTATTTGGCTCATTTATGAATATTCTTCAAAGTCCCCCAAATCAGGCAAGCCTGATGACCCTACACTTGTTTACATGATGACTTAGAATTATTTATTTACTCACTTTTTAGGTGGATAGATATGTCTGACGTACCCAACTGGTATTAGAAGAAAACTTATTTAAAAAAATAATAATAAATAAAAAAATTAAAATAAATTTAAAAAAAAGAAAACTTATTGGACTAGAAACTAGGGTCCTATGGCCCACCATAAAATTCCTGGAGTACTACATTATGCAAATGACCTAACAACCGTTTTTTTTTTCTTCTTCTTCTTTCTAAATAAGAGTGTTGAATTACAGTAACCTCCTCTTTAAAGTATCTTCACACCCAGAAAATTCCTCTTAGATTCACAGTACTATTTTTTCATTCCCCTTGCATCTCCCATAACATCTACTACAGAGCTGGACAAACACTAATTTAATAAATGTAACTTAATAAATTAAATAAGTGACTGTTGGTGGATTGAATGATGAGTGGGTGGGTGAGTGGGTGAAAGAGGCAGTTCTGTGATCTTATCAACTTTATAATCCCTCATTTTCCTGAACTAGCTAACATAAAAATCATCAAATATTTAATTTTCTTTTTCTATATTGATCACATATGTTACTAATGAATATTACTCTTTTTCTTCTCTCGCTTGCTTCCCAAATCTGCTCTAATAAAAGAAAACTCTCTGCCTCCCTTCAGAAAAGCCCTGTGGAATATACCTGCTCTAATGAATATATTGAGTTGCTTTTACAACTTTAATTACTAAAAAAGAAAAGATCCAACTCAACACTGAGACATGTTACGATTTTTTTTAAATGACTGGTTCTTATGAGATGAGATAATGTTCATAACCAAGACCTGAATTTGATTCTCATCTATGGTAACTCTGGCTGTTTCAATTTTGTGAAATAATTTTCATCAACAATTTGACAGAGAGAAGCAAAAGAAAATGATTTTGTGTCTTCTAACAGCTGCAGATTTGTGAGCAGAGAGCAAATGACAGGCATATATTTGGATCAAAGTGTGAAGATGTATTTAATTCTCTTCCAACATTCATTCTCAGCCCCTTTTTTAAGATATAAGAATTAATTCCCATGCACACAAACCAAATTCAGATTTCCGTGTGAATCACTGCTTTAAATTTCTAGGCAAAAATTGCCTGTGGAAAGACTGTATGAAAAGAGCCTACAGGAAAATTAGATCTAGGAATCCCTTCCATAAGTTCAGGATCTCTTGGAAAAGGACAGGAATATTGCCTTCTCAGGAGCCTCTTCTTCATTGGTCCTTAGCCCCCATCACCACAGCCCCTAGTCTCCAGATTCCATTCTACAAACCCATAGAGCACACAGCTCCTTATCGGGATGACCAGTCACATGGGACAGCAAAGGTTGTTATGACCTAAACCCTTAACCCAAAGACTCAAGCTGTGAGATAACTTACATAGCACTCCATCCCATTTCAGGCATAATTAAAATGTCTACTCCAAAATCAAGATTATTCCATGATGACAGAAATAGAGACCATGTATTCTGGGTTTTTATTTTTTTTTAAAGATTTTATCTATTTATTCATGAGAAACACAGAGAGAGAGAGGCAGAGACACAGGCAGAGAGAGAAGCAGGCTCCATGCAGGGAGCCTGACGTGGGACTCGATTCCGGGTCTCCAGGATCATGCCCTGGGCTGAAGGCGGCACTAAACCACTGAGCCACCAGGCTGCCCTATTCTGGTTTTTTAAAGTAAGTTCCCACTTTAAATGTTGTATGTGACTACTACCCAAGTACATACCTACTTATCAAATGTGAGCCATAAATGAGCCATAAAAACCCTTTCAAGTTTTCTGGTAGGCACATTCTAGGGAATAAAAAGCAACAGATGAATTTAATTTTAATAATATATATAATTTGACTTGATATTTACAAAATACTACTTCCACATGTAACCAGTATTTTAAAATGACTAATTAAGTAATTTGCCCTTTTATACTATTTCACTGAAATAAGGTATTTTATACTTAACAGCACATCCCAGTTCACCCTGGCCACATTTCAAGTGCTTGGTAGCTACTAGAGGTGGTGATGGCCACTAGATTGGGTAACCCAGGTCTAGACATATGAGTAAACAGGTAATTGATGGGAATAAACACAAAATAATTTAGAGTGAACACAAAGGAGGAAAAGCCAACTCATCTTCATAACACCTGTGGCTGGTGATCAGAGAGAGTTTCTCAAAAGAGAAGCAACCTATGGTATGAAGAGGAGTACTGTAGTTGAGGATATAGGCAAGAGGATAATTCTGGACAGAGGGAAAGATAGGTACAAAGTAGGGAAAGAGAGGGGAAAGTGCAGCTTCTTAAAGGAATTTAAAGTAGCTTGGTATGCACGGGGGTGGGGGGGGACCACAACCTGAGGCATGGAGGTGAGAATGAAGTGCAGTGCATTAGATGTGAGAGATACTGATGAGACAGATATTGATGGAAATTGAAGATTGATTGGACATAGGGGATGAGAAAGAAGAATGAGGAAAGGATGAGGTTGAGGGCTCTTTGCTTACACAAAATGCAAAGACAGAGCCATCATCTGTCAGGATAGGATGCTCAGGAGTAGGAGCAGATTTCAGGAAAGATGAACCATTTAGCCTTGAACAACCTGGGCTCTGAGGCCTCGGGAAACACATACAAAGAGAATGGGAGACACACACACACAATCAGCACTCACACACACAAAACGCCTTCACACTCAAGAAAACCCTTATTGTCAGTGGCTGCTCTCATTCTGTGATCAAAATTCTCTCCCCTCCCTGCAACCAAGATTTTTTTTCTAGTGGCTCTGCTGCCACATAAAGGGCCTAAAATCCTGATTCTGTCTGCCTGGAATGCTGGCTCTCTCTCTCTACTCCTCTTTATGTAGTTGGCTCCTGCTCATTTTCAGGTCCCAATTCAAATGTCACTTCTCAGAGAGACCTCTCAGATCCCCCCAGATGAGGTCAGATCCCCTTGCTATATGCTCCACATACCTTTTTCCTCAGTGGCAATTCCCACATTTGTAATTTCACAACCATTTCATTAATTACTTTCCGCCTGAAGGTAAAGATTATTCAGCAAGAGCTGTGTCTATTCTTGCTCCACACTGTAATACTAGCCTCTATCACTTAGCTGGTACTTAGTAGATGCTCTGTATATATGTGTTGAATGGGTGCATATGGTATCAAAAGTCACTGTTGAAATCCAAAATTATCTAGAAAGGATCATAAGCCTTAACATGAATCAGTGCAACAAATTCCAATATCATCTACCAACACAATTGAGCAAGAAGTATTAACCTTTTTTTCTTTACAATTTTTTTTCTTTACAATTTAACTGAACTTTTTTTTTCAAGATTTCATTTAAGTTCACTTTAGTTAACATATTGTGTAGTATTCGTTTCTGGGGTAGAATTAAGTGATTAATCCCTTGCATATAATATCCAGTGTTAATTACAAGTTCCCTCCTTAATGCCCATCATTCATTTACCCCATCCCCCCACCTACCTCTCCTTCAGCAACCCTCAAGGTGTTAGAAATATAATTCCGGGCATTTCCCAACCTTGCTAGATGCATTCCCTGCCCAGGAAGCCTTTTCTAACTGGGGTGGGTTATGCCAAGAGTCCTATCCTTTCCTTTGATGGCATAGGCTTTTACAAACTACAGCCAGAAAGACTGACTTTTCCCTTCAATTTTCTGTAATAGCCATTTATTTAGGCAATATGTGGACAAAGCTTCAACTGCATGAATGGAGTTGGGCAGAAGAGAAAGATAAAAGATAAATGTTGGAGGAGGGGTGGAGTAGGAAAATAATTTCAAAATATTATCCTATCACATTAGTTTATTTAAAAATTAAGAGATCACAAATAATGGAATGAATGGGTTCTAGACCAGAGACATCTCAAGTACAGCAAGGAACATATGGAGCCAAGAAACATACAACAAAGAACAGAAAGTACTTCCTGAGGAAAGTCTAACTACTGAACAGAACTAGGTCTCAGTCACCTTGTGTCCCTGCTGAACTGTACCACAGCCTGGCACAGAGTAAGCCTTCAGTCTGTAGATCCTGAATTAAACAGCATCCAAAATTCCTCCTGCACCATTACTCATTAAGTGTGTGTTGGATCACCATCTCCTCCTCCAGCGAGCATGGACACCAAATCATGGATACTGTGCTAAGTTGTGTCACCAGCACCTACCACAATGCCTGGAGGAAATAAATGTTGGGTAAATCTTTCCTGAATAAATAAGCATGTTGAACAAGAAAAGGGCAGATGAAAATGTGTGGAGCCAAAAGCCTCCTAACCATTGAGTATGGATGGATTACCAGGTCAAAGCCTTTACCATATTAGTAGTTCCTTCTAGGGAGAAGTTTTTGCTCCTACCTCTGACCCCTCCAAATGCCTTGGTTATCTCTACTGGAGCATTAATTAAGGAGAAATCTATGTAATGCTTGAGAATATGAGCCCTGGTACCAGAATGCTATTGTGCAAATACATTCACAAGCTGTGGTACCTTGGGCAAATTGAGTCCTGCTTCTCATCTACCAAATGAAGAAAATTATACTATCGGTTTCAGAAGGGTGGTTGTAAGGACTGATGAGATAATATATCAAAAACTTAGTCCAGTAGCCAACACATAAAGATGCTCAAAAATTATCCATCTATGTATCATGTTCTACTTTAATGATGATAGTGTTAAAAACTGCTACATTTATTGAACACATACTATACTCTGGCATGGTGGAAAACATTTTCTCTGGGTTTTCACAATGAAGACATAGTTGGTCTTAGGGCTATTATTTAATCTATATACCATTATGAAGCTGATGCCCAAAGGGGTTACATAAATTGTCTGAGGTCACATAACTTTGCAGTTATTTGAGCCCAGATGATAATGCAGCAGCCCCACTCGCTGTCTCCATGGAGGTACACACCTTCTGTCTTACACTAGGTTATAAATTCCATCATGGACAAGGAGTTGATCTATCTATTTTTGTATCCCCTAAAGCATCTAGCTTAATGCCTTATATGCCAACAGTGAGTAAGTATTTATTAACTGAGTAAACATAGAGTGAAGAGACTCCAAAGTCAAACTTCATCCATGTCATCATCTTAGCACTGGCTCTGCAGAAGGTGTTCCCATACATTTTGAATACAGTCTCCTCTGCACTGGAGCAGCACCCACATTAACATACACATTAAAAAGAGCAATTCTGTTCCCCTAACAAATGTCATATAAATAGGTCCTTTGTATGACCAAACCCATCCATATGTTTTCTGGGTTCATCAAATATGTAGTATACTAAAAAGAAAAATCTGTACTTATAGGATGTTAGCAGCATGGCAACCCAATTCATTAATGCCATCTACACATGTGAAATAAAAAACATTTTTTTTAATTTATGATGGCTGCAGTAGTCCTCCTCAGAAAATACCAATGGTAACCATTACACAGGATAATGCATTGAGAATATGTGAGGCTTCAGACACAAAACAGGAGGAGCCAGGCAGTGAGTCACCAGCTCTGGAGAGGAGATGACTTAAATGACAAAGAGTCTGAGTTCATGGGATCACAAAGATGCTAGAGCAGTAGTTCTCAAAGTTGGGTCCATGGACTGTCAGCACTGGCACCATCTGGGAACTCCACTGTTAATGCAGATTCTCAGGTCCCAGCCAGAGCTTTTGAATCAGAAACTCTGAGGCGGGGCTCAACAATCTGTGTTTCCTGACGCTAATGATGACCTTAATGAGTGCTCAGGTTTGATTACCACTGATCGAGAACACAGATCTGCACAGTACACACCCTATTTTAGAGATATGAATTATGAGGTACGTGATATCTCCAAGATCACACAGCTAGTTGGTAAAGACCAGAACATCTATCTCCTGGTTCTCAGTAAGGCAGGCTGGAAGAGGGGAAGGTAGGTCCAGAAGGACTTCATGTCCTTGCAGCCTAAGTCTCATTTATATCTAAATATTGTGTTCATTTGTTTTTATTTGAACATAGCTGACATGTGATGTTACATTAGTTTCAGGTGTACACCTTAGTGATCCCACAAGTCTATAGGTTATGCTGTGCTCACCACAAGTGTAGCTACCCTCTGCCACCATACAATGCTATTACAATATCACAGACTGTATTCCCTGTGTGGTGCCTTTCATTCCCATGACTTAATTCATTGCATAACTGGAAGCCTGTATCTCCCAGTCCTCTTCACCCATTTTGCCCACCCCCTCCCTCTTCCTCCTCTCTGGCAACCATCATTTTAATTCTCTATATTGATAGGCCTGGTTCTGTTTTCTATTTATTTGTGTATTCATTTGTTTTCTCAGAATCCACGTATGATTGAAATCATATGCAACATAGGGCCTGCAATTCTACTCCTAGATATAATATACCTAAGAGAATTAAAACAGGTGTGCAAACAAAAACTTATACATGAATCTTAATGGCAACAGTATTTATAATAGTCAAAAGGTGAAAATAACCCAAATGTCCATCACTGGATGAATGGACAAATGAAAAGTGGTGTTTCCATATAATGTAATATTACTCAGCCATTAAAAAGTACTGATACACCCTAACCCACATGAACAAACCTTGAAAACATCATGCTACATACAAAAAGCCAGATGCAAAAGGTTACATATTACATGATTCCATTTATGTGGCTTGTTCAGAAAAACATAGTTTATAGAGGCTGAGAGTAGATTAGCAGTTGCTTAGGGCATGGAAGAGGTTGGGGATAGGACAGTGACAGCTAAAGGGTACAGGGTTTCTCTTTATGGTGAATAAAAATTTTCTAAAATTGACTGTAGTGATGGTTTGCATATATTTAGTACACAAACCAAAATCCATTGAACTATACACTCTAAATGAGAATTGATATGGCATGTGAATGATATCTCAATAAAACTGTCACAAAATATAAATTTTTAAAAATGCAAATAAATAAATAAAAACTGTGAGAGCATGTACCAGTCACTCCTGGGTGAAGACCGCAGGCACAGGCTCTGACAACCATTAGGTCAATGGTTGGAAGTACTGAAGTGAACAGTTAAGCCAGTGTTCTTTACTGCAGAACATTTAATAAGAAGATAAATAATATTAATCTTCCAGAGGATAAAAGAATATGTAGAAATCTCCAAAATTGTTTGACCACAAACTCTGTACTGGGAAATACTGGTCTACATAACGTCCAAAGGGTAAACCATTTTTGTTATATGACTGACTGATTCATTGTTTAAATGCCAATCAAATTGGTCAGACTCACAGGAGCTTAACCTGCAGTCCACGGGTTCCTAAATGGTCCCTGGCTCTCAGGGATCTGTAAAGCCCTGAAATTATAAACAACATTTTATGAATACACACAAATGTTATTCTTTACTGCTGGGTTTCCAGAGATTTCTATTATATTTTCTAAGAGATCCATGGCTTATTTATTCAATCACTAGATATGTTGGCTTCATGAAGATGCAGCCAATGAAATCTGGGCTTTTCCTTTAGCCTAGATAGTCGTGATTTCTCACTTAAGCTCTTACAAAATCCTCCTGATTGCTAATTCCATTTCCCTTCCAGTCTCCCTATAGTCCACACTCTAATTTTCTTAAACCCCAAACCTATGAACATTCATGCTTAAAACCATTGCCCACCAACTCAAGAGCAAATGTTTCAGACCTCCACAATCAGGCTCTGCTTGCTTTGGCTCATGCCCCTGGTTTTCACTTCTTCTTGTATCTCACAGTCAGACAACTTGGTTTCCCCCAAAGACACACTCACCCCACCCCCAACACCTCCACATGTGGAACCACTCAATTCTGTTTTCTCATTAGGTCTTCTTTATACCTTTCTCTAAAACTTTTTAGTCCATGAAGTCATCTTGAGTCCCCAGATATTCACTAGTTTCTCCTCCAATCATGACCCCAAAGCAAATACACATCAGTCTTTTATGATACTAATCATACTCAGAATATATGTAGTCATGACCGGTATGTTTATCATTCTTTCTGTGCTTTCACACAGTAAACATTATGACTCTTGTTTTTAATTTGTCATTGGATCCTTTTGCTAGTTCACCCCATTCAGGGCTGTCACTAGGAATGCAATATTGACCTCTCATATGTTTTATCCTGAAATGATCAGATTTTGTTGGGAAAAAAAAAATGTTCCTTTCTGTTCAGAAACAAATTCTCATCCATTTAGAAATCAAAAGATCTTTAGATGTTTTGTGCGATTCTGTTTGTATTATAACTGGCTGCCTTTAACAAGGGCTGGGGAATGGCAAAAGCAATAGGAATCATAGGGATCCAGAAGCATCCAGCCAGTCAGCATGTACAGGCTGGGCAAGCTTATTTCTGAGATGAAAGAATACAATTAAGGCAGATCAATAAAATAACAAAGATTTTCTCTTTCTCTTTGTTCATCTTTTTCCTTGTGATGAAGAACCATCACGTATATTTTCAGAAGCCATGAATCAAAAATAATCATTTTTGTTTTTATTACATTAATCAACCTCCAGGATTTATCATTTCCTATTTCCACTTTCTTTTCTCCTTCAGGAGAAATGCCTTTATTTGAATAAAGGAAAAGAATAAAAACAAGATTTTGGAGGTGGGGTACAGGAGGCCAAAAGACTTAGTACATTGTCAGAAAATTCTAAAATACAAAACTCCAAACCAAGTTGGCAGTTCCAAGGAAGAAGAGCAGATTAGAATCCTATTTATAGACCTTCTATGATGGCTCCCTTCATAGAGATTGGCAGGGCCCAGCCTAAAGAAAGACACATGTCCCTTCCTCCCAGCAACCCAGGCTTCTAAGCAACCTGCTTCTGCCAGAGACCCACAGGCAAAATCACGGTAGAGTTTGGGTTGGAACAGAGTAGCGGGCAGCCACGACCATGGAAACTGCATGGTGAGCTCAAAATCAGCGGGGAGGTTTGCAACTAGAAAGCCAAAATTCCCCCCCGCCCCATGGTCTCGGATCCTTTTTATTCATTTCAATCAAAAAGGAGGATTTTAAACAAACCCACTGGCTCTAGGTCTACTGACACAACCAGAATGTTTTTTGAAATAAACTAGGCACAGAACTTTGAGCTTCCACATTTGAAAAAAGTCTATCCTATCCATCTGTTTACACATGTATGAGACAGAATCTGGGGGTGGTTGGGTGGTCAGTCGATTAAGCATGCTCAGGTCATGATCCCAGGGTCCTTGGATCAGGCCCTGAATTGGGCTCCCTGCTCAGCAGAGAGCCTGCTTCTCCCTCTGTCCCTGACACCGCGCCCCCCCCCCCATGTTCTCTTGGGGTCTCTCAAATAAATAAATAAAATCTTAAGAAAAAAGGATAATCTATATTTACTATTTCCCTTTCCTGTCCCTTCCTTGCCTCATTGGTTAGTGACTGATCTCAATTTGTAGAGACTGACAAATGGAAACAGAATGATAGTGAAGTAAATACAGGTGTTTAACCGCCACCCGTGCAGGTATTTATGCTTAAGTATCTCAACTACCATTCTAAGAGGCTCAGAATTAAGTCTTCTTTTCCTCCATACATTTTGTTTCTTCCTGAGATATATTTTTTTCCAGCAAACTCAGCTAATGTACAAATGAAAAGAAGGATCTACTGAGGATAAACTAGCTGGGTTCTAGTCTCCTCTGAAAATTTTCTTTCCTACTGTGGATGAGTCTTTCCCCTACCACCTGCCTTGGTTATCCTTGTTACAAAATGGGAATAACGTCTTGTTCTTCTCATTACGTCTAGTGTCTGCTCTAAGTTATGTGATTCTATAATCCAATAAATGTGAAATGATGCTAACAATTTGCATCATATCCTTCAAAAGCACCTTCAGTGCTTAGGATGAATCCAATAAATAAACTGTAATAAGTTCGATCCCTAGGAGAACTGCTTAATGGAAGAGTAACTGAGATGCTCCCAAGTTAATTACTACCAATCAGGGGAGGTGCAAGAGATGATTTGTTTTTTTCCCAACTTCAATTTGAGGGATTGATTTTATGGCTTCTCAGGTCTCTTTCACTGTTGAAATTCTACAAAATAAATGGATAATCAATAAAAGAAAAATTTGCTGTTGCTTAAGCCTGGGTTGCTATTCTCTCCATCTTCTTTTTTTTTTTTCAAAATAAGTGTTGCCATCATGGTAAACACCCCTTAAATTCTGTTCTGATTAAAACTCTAGATGCATAGTTTTCCTTTTATAATACAAATATGCGTGGGTAATGATACTCGTTGCCATGGCCTTGTCCAGGCACTGTGCACTATCCCAGAACATTGGAAAAGCCCCACATTCAAATATTAAAACAGAAGACCTACATGAAACGTATACTTATTTTCATTTGAGCCTTTTCTATTTAGTGAGTCATTTGATCTAGAATCTCATTCTGTTACTCTCCCTGAAATTTGACTAATTTGCTGTCTTAGGAACCACTCTGAAGTTGTAACATTGCAAAAATCATATTTTTTATAATATAAAAAATATGTTCTACACCACACAATGGCAGACTCAGCAACATAGAGTAAAGCCTCATTTATCAGGATGGTTGGGTAATGAGGTGGTCCACCGTGATTTGTCCTGATAACTGAGAACGATTCGCTTCTCATGACAAAAAGTTTTATCGAACTAATTTAGATGGAAAGATTTCTCGAACGTACTACACAATTTCCAGCTGAAGTTAATGCATACAAATGCTATTAACATTCTTAATAAAAAAAAATTCTTAATGACAAAGTTGGCACGTGGCTACTAGCCATTGCACAGGGCAACATCACAGAGGGAAGCATAGGAGAGGAAGGTTTGTTTGCTCCTTTGCTAAATGTCCTCGGCCTGTTCTGCTATCAGAGTCAGGTATAAGAAAGCCTTTATATATCCTTTCTCACTACTGGCTTTCTTTTTACTAGTTTTCAATGCTTTTGCTTGGAACAATTTTTCATTCCTTTAAATTCTTGTTTTTAATTTGTAGAAAGCTGCACAAGAATGCCTTGGAAGGAGTCGTTCCCATTTTTGCATAAAGCTCGCAGGGGGGCACAATTAGGAATCAGTAAGAATAAATGAGGGCTTTCCGAGCAGTATAGCAGCAGATGCTCCAGCCGCATGGTTCTTTACAAGGACCTGGAGAGGAATGTTGCTGAGAGACTTCCATAAGAGCAACTCCCTTATTCTGTCTCATATTTTTATCTCCTTATTTCACCCTGCTGGTGTGTCCTTAACTAGATTATAAAGTACGTGAGGGCAAGAAACTTATCTTATTGTTCCTATGGTTTGGCACACTATTTAATATAGGGCTGAGCACATAAAAAGTTCTCGTGATTTGGCTATGCTGTGCCTTCCCCCAGAAACCTCGAGAAATCCACCTTTAACTGTTAATACAATATGATTCTTAAAATTTCTGTCATTTAGCATTATTTGTGCCAAACTTTCCCTTCAGTAAATCTAACTGACTTGCCCTAGGCATTGCTATAAATAAATTTAAAGACCTCTTGTTGAATTTGTGGCACACATTGGAAACCAACCTCCATTTTAGTTACTGTCTTTTCCTGATTCCCAATTCTCTCAGAGATCATAGTTTTAGGTCTAAGTTGTAAGCAAAATTTCCAGCTCTGTGCTGAAGCTCAACTATAGTTCTTTTTTTTTTTTTTGTACCTTGCATGTCCAGTAATTCACGGATATTTCTTAAGCTGTGCCTAAGACAAACTATTTCAGCCAAAGGGTCTCTTTACTTTGATTGTGACAGTTGAAGGAATTTGGGTAGACTGGTCCTCAGAAACAAAATGCAAAGGCACCTTATATTAATTTAAATGTATCTGACCCATTTAGATATTTATTCTGAAATTTTCATTTATCTCCATTATTTTCACCCTGCAAAAGTCACTTTAGGAAATCATCTTCCTTATGACATCAATTTTCTCAGCATTGGGTTTTTGATTTGCCCAGGATGTGAAAGTACAGGCTCTCTTGGCCACACTGCAAATATGTCTAGACTCAGTCTATAATGTTTTGATTGCTTCTGAAAACATTCTCTAAACCTGTAATATGTCCACACCATTTATCTGTAGATGTCTGGAAAGTGGAGTCAGCAATCTAACCATAACGTGCTAACACCAAGCTTTGGTTATTTTGCACCTGCACAGGCACTTGTAGAGTGACACAGCCTTATACATATTACCTAAGACCAAATCCTCTTGGGAAGGTCTGCTCAGATTCTAATCCTACCGCAATAATTCACTGGGCATTTCCTTTAGCATGCCCTTCTTTCCTCAAAGCTAAATTTTTAAAACATCATCTCATTTAGCTATGAGAAAACAACTGCAAAAGTCCTTTCTGTGCTCATTGCAAACATCCCTTTTTCTCTGTGACACTTGTAAAAATCCAGAATGACTATAGCCTATCCTGATGCCTAAACCATATTCTCTGTAAACATAACATGGGAATAACACAATATAGTCTCATGGCTGGCTGAACATATTTTACAATAAAATATATTCAAGAGTGAATAAAAATATACACATTCCTCTGAGAGAGAAATAATAAAATACTCATATGCTCACCAAAGCTTTGAGATATTCAGCATTATAGCCCCATTAGTGCTCGGAGTAGCCATCCCCAGTATTTTCCTTCTTCCCCATCCCTAACAACCATTCTGAAATTTGTCTCTTTCTCTCCCTCTCCTCTTTCTTCTTCTCTTTTCCTACCAAAATATCAACTACTCTTTTTTTTTTTTTGCAAAAATTAACAAACTTACCCTGAAATTCATATGGAAATGAAAATGACTCAGCAAAGGCAAAACAGTCTTGTAAAAACACAATAAAGTTAGAGGACTCTCACTTCCCATCTCAGAACTTACTACAAAGCTATAGTAATCAAGACTGTGTGATGCCTGTATAAGAGTAGACAAATAGATCAACACAATAGAACCCGCAGTCCAGAAACTGACCTATGTTCATATTTATGGTCAATTTCTTTTCAACAAAGGTGCCAAGACCAATCAATGAGGGAGCACGGTCTTTTCACCAAATAATGCAAAAACAAGTGGAGTTCCATTTGCAAGAGAATGAAGCTGGACCACTGTCATCTATAGCATTCACAAAAATTAACTGAAAATGAAAAATACCTAAATATTAAAGGCTGACACCATGCAACTCTTAGAGAAAAACAAGATATAAATCTTCGAGATTTTGGATTAGGCAATGGTTCTTAGATATGGCACCAAAATACAAGCAACTAAATTAAAAATACATAAATTGGGGCCTTGGTAGAGAGTCTGGGTTAGGTGGATCTTCCAGCTGAGGGGCCTCCCACCAAGCCCATCTTGAAGTTTGTACCCTTTTCCTTAATGTTTTTAAAATGCAATATTTTTACTTAATACTTGACTTTAAGTATATAGAACACTTTGATCTTGGGAATGCTCATTTCCCCTTTTGTAATGGTTCTTCTCTTTTTTTCCCTCAATGTCTTTCCTTTTGTACTTTTGCTATTTGCTCAGCTGGGGAAATGGTGGCCAGTCTTTCTCAGTTTCTCCGGCTGCGTGTGTGGGCCTTCAGCCAGGGTCTATATATTACATCTGGGTTAAGGGTGTTGGGGCCAAGATCAGCAGCTTTTTGAGGCAAGACAAGGCCCTGGCCATCAGTGCTTGGCACACAGACAGCCATAAATAGCATGCTCACTAAAAAAAATTTTTTTTAATTTAAAAAAAATGGGCTTGAAAATTAAAATTTTTGTGCTGCCAATGATACCATCAATTAAGCTAGAATGGGAGGAATTATTTTTAAATAGTATATCCTTATAGGCCTAGTATCCAGAATATATAAAGAACTCTTACAACTCAATAATTAAAAAGACAAATAACCCAATTAAAATATGAATAAGCATTTTCACAAAAAAAATACACAAATGGGCCAAGAAGAATATGAAAAAGATGCTCAACATAATTAGTCACTGGAGAAAAACCACGAGACACCACTTCACACTCACAATGGCTATAATAAAAAAGATAGGAAGTAACAGGTGTTGGCGTCGATATGAAGAAATTGGAACCCTCAGACTCTGCTAATGGGAATGGAAAATGGTACAGCTGCTTTGAGAAAGAGTTTGGCAGTTCCTCAAAAAAGTTAAACATAGAATTACCATAAGACCCAGCAATTCTACTCCTAGGTATATACCCAAGATAATTGGGGATATGTAAGTATAAACATATACACCCTTTATACCCATATACACCCTTGGATATATATAGGTATAAACATATGTTCATGCAACAACTTGCATCTGAATGTTCATGAAAGCATTATTCTTTGTAGCCAGAAGGTTGAAACAACCTAAATAGCCAACTGATGAATGGATAAACAAGTGTGATATATCCATACAGTGGAATATTCTTTGACCTTAAGAAAAATGAAGATCTGATACATGCTAAAAAAGAGATTTTTTTTTAAAAAGGCATTGAAAACATTATGGAAAGCATTGAAAGCATTATGCAAAATGAAAGATACCAATCTCAAAAGGCCACACATATTATATGATCCCATTTATATGAAATGTCTAGAATAGGCAAACTTAGTGAAGGAAAGTAGATTAGTGGTTGCCCTGGGCTGAGGGGAAGAAGAAATGTGGAGTGATTGCCAATAGCTACAGGGTTTCTTTTAGGGGTGATGAAAATGTTACAAAATTAGCTAGCATAATGGGCGCAGATATTTGTGACTCCAGTACAGAACACTTTAGTGAATTGTGCACTTTAAAATGGTGAACTTTATGGTGTGTGAACTATATTTCATTTCAAAAAATCCAGCTTTAGCTTACCGATCCTCTCTTTTATGTGTTTGCTTTCTCGTTTATTAATTCATGCTCTGATCTTTATTCTGCTGTTATTTTTCTAATTCCTTAAGTTAGAAATCTAGCCAATTATTTTTGAGCCCTCCATATTTTAACGTTAACATTTAACACTATATATTTTCCTATAAATACTGTTTAAGCTAGTACGTACACATCTTAATACTTAGTGGTTATTATACAGTTTTTAGTACATTCTAATTTCCATCATTACTCCCTCACTCGAATTGTTTAAGAACACATTTTTAAACTTCAAAGGATAATGCTTTTCTTCCCCATTACTATTCGTTCTAGGTTCTTAACCTACAGCAATTTGTCAGAGAATGTAGTTTGTAACAGTTCTGTTTTTTTTCAGATTTTATTTATTTATTCATGAGAGGCAGAGACATAGGCAGAGGGAGAAGCAGGCTCCATGCAGGGAGCCTGAAGTGGGACTCCATCCCTAGTCTCCAGAATCACACCCTGGGCTGCAGGCGGCGCTAAACCACTGAGCCACCTGGGCTGCCCTGCACAATTCTGTTTTACTCAGCTACTTGATATGATGAGCTGTTCTAGAATCTCAGTGCCTTGACACACAGAAGTTTATTCCTCAATACAAAGCAACTGGTCAGTGGACTTCCCAAAGTGGCTCTTCAGGCAACAACTTCAGAGTCCAGGCAACATCCATCAAATAACTTTGCCCTGTTACAGTCTCATGGATGAGTAAAGAGAAAGTATGTAGAGATCATGTAGGATGTATAGCAGAGGCCATAACCACATTCACCTATTTTCCATTTCTTTATTTTTTTTTTTATTTTTTTCCTACTTTCCTTTCATTGTAATGAATCTCATCTAGATACAAGGAGAAAATGTAGACTCTGGAAGAAGAAGCACGGGGAGTAAACATCTAGCTAGCCTTTGCCGCAGATATCCATCTTTTGAAATCTGTTCAGACTGATCTGTTTGTGGCTTAGTTATGGTAAAATGTCATATTTTGTTTGCTTGGAAATAGTATGTATTCTGCAATTGTTTTGGATACAGTGCTCTACAAATGTCTATCAGGTTCCATTCAAATCTTCAACACTCTTACTGATTTTCTTATGTGCTTTATCTACCAATTGAGAGACAAATTGGGTCCCCAGAGCCCCATAGTCCCACTTCGGATAGTGAAATAGTCACTTTTTCCTTGTAGTCTTATTCGTTTTTGTTGTATATATTTGAGGCTGGTAAGTGCATACAAGTTGAGAATTATGACATCATCCTGGCAAATTGAATATTTTATCATTATTTAGTGGTCATCTTTAGCTCTAGTAATCCTTATTTCCTTAAAGTACATTTTGTCAGTTATTGAGATAATTACATCAGCTAGCTGGAATTATGTATGTTTTCAACCAATACAGTAATTTTTAAAAGATATTTTTACATTTGATGTGCCATTAAAATTAATACAGTATTTTTTAAAAGATATTTTTACATTTGATGTACATTTGTTACATTAACAATAATAATTTGGGGGCTTGTTAATTTTATAAGGTATTTTCAGATGAACCTTATATTTTTTTCATCAAAATATTTCATTCAAAGCATCTGATGCTACTGTCAGTTTCTCATCTGGTAACTATGAGCTGCTAACCAGCATGCAATTATGTCCATGTCTTGAATGATCCCAAATGATACCTAAGAATGCTGACTTACTTAACATCACATAGGGAACCTTGTTGGTTGGTCAGCTGACTAATTCTAATCAGAAATTAGAATCACACAGTTTTAAAAGCAGGTTGAAACGTTTTCTCTGTTCTGCACATAGTTAAAATGTGCTTTGACCTAGCAAGACATCAAAATGAATCATTGATTTTTCACCAATACTTGCTTTGGACTTACATTTACTCTGCGACATAAACCTTCTTGATCAATAACTTCAATCCATCAGTTTATTATTTTATCACTTTTCATTGCCTGCTCTTGCTGACCCATGTTGTCCTTGCAATTTCAAGTATGGTGCCATTCCAACAGCAATGGTACCTTTCATCTCATATATTTCATTGAAGTATGCAGAATTCTTTTAGATAGATCAGTAGTATTAAAAACCATTTGTTGAATTGAATTCTCCTACTTGTTTTAATAATGACACAATCAAGAATTTTTTGTGAATGGCACTGAATGCCCTAAAAGCTTGGTTTATTCCCAGTCTCAACGTTGCATGTCTGCAGCCCCATGCACTTGAATGTCTGCTGCACTCTCATTCTTTATGATTTGCTAAGAAGGCAGCCAAGAAAGATTGCTCACTTCTATGAAGTAAATCTAAGCCAAGGACATTAAATTCCATCTTTCCCATTGAATACAGATTTCTATGAAAAGGCCAATCCATTTTTAAAAGCTGAATGGATAACCTCAAAGTAATTTACTGCTGATTAATATTTAGGAATTCCCCCCCCAAAAAAAAAATCCAATGCAAGAATATTTCCCAGTTATTGAACTATTCTTTGATTAGGACTTGATTGAATTTTCATTCACTCAATTCTTCTCTTTCTTCAGTTCTGAACTAGTCAATGGTACGTCACAGGCCATGTTGAGCTTCACAGTTCTACCACCCTTATTGAAATGATCTATTTCTATGGCAAGACTGCCAGCTTGAGATAGTCTTTTTCCTGCTGAGCCATTTGCAGTGATAGATGATACAAGGAACAGTAACACTTTCCAATTTGGCGTCTTTTAGGCATTAACTGGGTCTTTTATTCCACATCCTTTCAGCCCTACCCTTATTTTTCTTTGAGCTCACTGACTTCGAGACAAGAAAATGACACATTTCCTTAAGGAATTCCCGTTAGCTAGGACTTGATGTCATATTTTAAAAGAACTTTTTAGAAAAGACAGAAGTGTTTCTCAAACCTCGTGTTCTTCCATTGGAAACAAAGTGGAAATTTTATTAAAATATCTGAACAAGGATTTGTTTATTTGGTAACAGGATGTATTAGGTAGAGGGAACCTCCTAAAGCTGGAAATAGGGCATTTTATAAGAAGAGAGAATAATAAATTACAACATTTGTAATGACTTTATGTGGAGCAGTGATTATTGCTGTTTGCCAATTATTTTCATTTCTCCCTTTCCATACACATAGAATTGTATTTCCTGACCCTCTCACGTTTGGATGGGGGCATGGAGCTAGCTTTGCCCAATGAATTATCTGGGGATGTAAGAAAAAATGACTTGCGAGCTAGACCATGTAATGTGAGACCCTCGAGACCTCTCTTCCATCTGGCTAGTAACTGGCAATGACTATCTTGTGGGTCTGATTCCTTGGGTTACAACCTTGAGGAGTCAACGCCTGCTAATTTGCAATAGACAGGTAGCATGACCAAGAAATAATCCCTTGTTACCTTAAGCTAGTGAAATCTAGAGGTTATGTGCTACTGTGGCATGGGCTACTTCTATGCTTCATGGCTAAGACGTTGTGGAACTTGCTATTGCCAATAGGTAAAAATTACAAATGGAATCAGAATAATGTTAAAGTAAACTTAGAGATGAACCATCCCTAATGGGCTTTTATGGATTTCTAACTGTTTCCGGTTGTTAATAAGAAAGGACCACCTTATCTTTTCATAAAAAGAAACTTACTTACTGTTACTTAAGAACATTTACTTAGTGTTGATGAGCAGACTCACAGGTTGGACATTCCAAATGTGGATAAACTAGGGACATTTTTAATTTCTGAAAAGTAATGTAGTCAGAGGTAAAAAGTATGGACTTAGGAGCATGCATTTTATTTCTGATGACATTCCTTGTGAACTCTTGCTCTCTAATGTCTTGAAGCCTCAGTCTGCTCATCTGTAAAATGGAAATGATGATGATACTGTCCCCATGTGGCAGTTACAAGGAATGCACCAGTAAGAATACTACTATAATAAAAAAAAAAAAAATAGTGAAAGGGAATAAAGGGGAAAGGAGAGAAAATGAGTGAAAATATCAGTGAGGGTGACACAACATAAGAGACACCGAACTCTGGGAAATGAACAAGGGGTGGTGGAAAGGGAGGTGGGCAGGGGGATGGGATGATTGGGTGATGGGCACTGAGGGGGGCACTTGACGGGATGAGCACTGGGTGTTATGCTATATGTTGGCAAATCGAACTCCAATAAAAAAAAAAAAAATACTATTATAGCCCCATTACAAAGAAGAGTAAAAGACATGTTCCAGGATGGGACTTAGAGGAAATGCTTAATAAATCATGCTTCTCCTGTGTTGAAGAGCTAATGGCACAAACTGAAAACACCTTACCAATACTACAGGGCTATTACTCCATATTACCACCTACGTACTTTTCTTCCCTTTTCTGTTTGCCCTCATTTTTAATGATCCTGTTTCATTTTTAACCAGAAAACTAGCCTGAATAGCAATCATCTCATGGCATTGGTGCCTAGTAAATCATTGGTAAGAGAAGCATGGTAATAATAATGGCTCTGTCTCATATTGTGAGCTGTTGTTTTGTGTACCTGGTCCTTGCTCTAGGCACTTTTCATACATTTTTCTCCTTACAACAACAGCCTGCTAAGGCAGACAGTTTTGCCCTCATTTTGCAAATGAGAAGGCTAAGGGTTGATATTTACCTATGATCATGTGGCTATTAATAAATACAGTCAGAATTTGGTCCAGGATGGCCTGAAGATTGGGCTCTTAACTGCCAAGTAGGGAAAGCATATATCAGGTTTGCCTCCAACAGTCTCTATTTATGTCTAGTATCCTGACATTCCATCTGGCTTAGCATGTGTCTCAGATTTTTTTGTTTTTATAAAAGCATTATTATTAATAGTTGTGTTTAAAAATGCCAGGTTTGCTAGGATTTTACTTTTACCTCCCGCTTCTGCCAGTTTCATCTGGTCTATGTGTGAAACATGCATGCCATAAAAGAGAGTTCAGAATTTATATTTGCAAAACAACCAGAGATGACCTTTTTTTCTTTTCTTGACCCTTTCTAGATGCAATGTGATAATACTTCCCTTTGAAGGAAACCAAGTGATCTTGTACACAAGGGGCTGGGAAGGAGTGTTTGACACTGCTGCCCCTTCCAAGCAAAGGTAACACATGTGCAATTGGTGCCTTGGCCAATGCTGCAGACTGCAAAAAGCTTGAGGCCACCAGGGCACCAGGTCACAGAGGCAGGGAACCTTAGGGAATCTTAAGTTAGGTATTTGTAAAATGTATGGGAAAAAAGACAGAGTCCTTCCATAGAATGTGTACAACATAGCTGTTACTACAGTGATTTTATCACTTATATGCTCAAAATGGATAACTTTTATTTAGAGTATTGTTTAGTAACTTCTTAAAATTTTTTTAATAAGTCTTTTCAGCAGCAATGACTTCTAGGAGGGAAGAGTGCATGTTTAGTAAAAATTTAAGTACTGAGTTTCTAGTTCTTAAGAAACTTTATGAATGCATAGCTTACATGAAATGTTTTCTGGTGTTTAGCATCTAACATGGGGGCCATGATGATATTCGTGACCACCTGAAAACTTAGGGTACAAATCTACTGAAAAGACATGGGCTTTTATTTATTTCAAAGGCTAGTAGTTATTTTGTGTGGGTCTTCCTGTAAGTAACAATTTGATGAAACTTACACTGAACTTATGATCAAAGAAGGAACTGAACAAAAAGATGAACCCTCACACTGTGTATAATATTTAAATTTGAAAAAATTTCAATTTGAAATATTTTAAATTTGAAATTCATTTACTTATATCTTAATATCTTAATTTGTGATGAGACTCTGGATGGGACTTTTATTGTTAATTGAATACATTTATATTCTGTATGTGGAACCAAATGAAAGTAAGGATGCCCATGATTTTGCAGCATCAGAGTCCAGAGAAACATTCAAAAGATTCATAAAGGCATCTTAACCAAAGAATGTTGATTAAAATATTTCTCAAAGAAATATATTCTAAATGTAGGCAAAAAGAGTATATGTCTGAAAACATTTGGGATGACATATTTACACATTTTGATTTTAAAAATGAAGTTGAGAATATACGCCATAAGCAATATTTTCTCTTAGCTCACCAGGTTCTTCTGTATCTAAGGGAATTTTCTTAACAAAAACATTATGGTCCATAGACAAGTCAATTAAATATGCTAATAATTTCAAATTTATTAGCCATAAATTACACTTAGAAGAAGACTACAGGCAATTTTGTTGAAAAAAATTTTTAATGAGATCATTTGAAGAAATACATTTTTGAAAGTACCAGAAAAAAAGGCATTAGAAACAAATAATACCCAGAAATTGATTAATATATGTAAAGTAAATCAAGCATAATTATTCTGTTTACATTATTTTTAATGTTTCATATATTCACATAATAGTCAATGTAAAACCAAAACATAATAACCAAGGTAATAACCAAGGCTTTTTATTTGGCTTAAATATAAATGGATATGTTATGTTTTAGAAAGAATTTTATTTTTGAAAATGGTCTTTTCCATAGAACTATTCTATAAATACAAATGTGTTCTATAAAAACAAATATGTTGATCAATAAACAAATGTTTCAAAAAGGATAATTTTAATTTTGAAGCATCCTCTTTTAGTCTAACAATTTTAGTCTAACTTATCCCAAAGAGGGAGTCCATATGTCACCCAAAAGAAGCATGTCTGTGAGGTGTGGTGACCTCCTCGTTTCCTTCCCAGCCCTCTGGATGTGGTAGGTCAGCTTCATCTCAGGAATGTTGGTGAGCTGTTTTAAGTAAAGAATTGAACATAATCTTCTTGCTGCCTCTCCTACTTTTAAAGGGAAGTATCTTTCTTCTGAGTTCTTTTTGATTCGATGGTATCAAGGATTCCAGGACATGCAGTCACCTGAGAGTTATGGCTGATAAATGTCTTCATTGCCTCAAAGAAATGTTCTGGGGCTGTGACGCTCTCCAGTGTTGCCTGAATTCCAAACAGAGCTACATGCCTTTGTGACTTTGAAGATTAATCTCTGTCACTCACAGCTCGTTGGCTTCCCCTGCTCATTTCTGCAATGTCTGCAGATGGTGCGGAGCTCTGTGCCAGAGTTATTTATCTACAAGTTCACTTCTCACATAGCTCCTTCTTTGAGCCATTCCAGGAATAGTTAAATACTGAAAGATTACGCAAGTCTTTTGTCAACCCATGAGTCTTTGCAGCTCACATCCAAAAGGGTGCCTCTCCAGTAATACCCACTATTCCTGGAGGCTGCTGCTTATATCTCATAATATATATTGAATACAATGAGGACAGTGACTTATCTCAAACCAGAAACCCAAAAATTTTCAAAATACACTTGAACAACAAACTTTTCAGTTGTATTCCTTATTATACTTCCAATGCTGCTTGCTGCTTTACTGAATATTTCTTCTGGAACCCGAGTTGTGGAATTCACCAGTCCTCCACCTTCTTATTAGTTTGCAAGTCAAAAAGCATTTTGATGCTGAGGATCACAGCTTTGGAAGAAAGAGGTAAGGTGGAAGGAAAAGTTGGAAAAAAAGAAGAGGGGGACACAGTAATTGTGGTGGTAGGTCCTCTGCATTCATTATTAATTTTTCCATCAACTCAATGAGTATTTTGATTCCTACTTTGCATATGAGGAACTTGAGACTCAAAGAGATTAACTAACTTACACAAAGTCACATCTCTGATAATGACAAAAATAACAACCTGAATCCAGGCAGGTTGCATTTCGAGCTTGCAATCATAGAGTATGAAGATGGATATCTCCAACACTCTTGAGAGAGGAGGAGCAGAAGGAAAAGAAGAAAAATATAGATGGGGAAAGGAGATGGGAAGAAGAAGAAGATACATGGGAAGAAGAAAAGTAGGAGATAATGGAAAAAAGAGTGAGAAGGGATAAGGGGGAAAACATGGGAGAGAGAGACTGAGCAAGAGGGACAGAGGAGGAGGAGCAGGGAGAGAGGGAGAGATTGGGAGTAAAATAAAGGCATATGGAGCAAGTGATGGTCCCAGAACCTTGCATGGTTCGCAGCTTAAATAATCTGTTCCTTGATAAATCTTACACAAATTTAACAATTATTAAAATTGTTACCATCTTTTTAAATTGTTATCTTTTTTCTTACATATGGTAAGAGTTTACTGCTGCCCATTTGCTAGAGGAAGCTTCAAGTATTAGAAAAATACTAGCTTTTAAATTAGTGAAGTTCATTTTCCTCTCCTAGAAATTGGAAACAAATACCCATGCACCTCATATCTTATAAATAAAGTATTGGAAATACTAGAAATATTGGAAATTATAAGTCAATGTCCTTTGCACCAAGTACCATAATTTTAGTCAAGAAACAAGGTGTAAAAATGGAGAATTGGACAAAGGAAGAGGAAGAAATAATAATAACAAATAGTATTCATTGAGTACTTGCTGTGGGCCAAGGACAGTGCGTACTACCATGATATAGTCAGGAAGTTTAAGGTCTATTCCTCCCTCCTCTGGAGTGGAAGCAAGCACTGGCTTTTACTTCCAGAACCCCTAAACCCCAGGCAAGGGATGGAATATAAAATAGCATTGTGAGAATAGGTTCAGAGCAATACTGGGTTTAATTGCCACTCCACCATCAAGCTCATTATTTTCATTGCCCCCTCAGATGCATTCTTGCTTTGTGCTAACCTCTATGGGCTGTATATCTTGGCTTCTTCACCTTCTGACTTCCAGTTAGATCTGGTCTTTGGGAGGCACAATCTCTCCCCTTTGCCCTATTCCTCCCAACCAGCCAAAATATGGTTGGTCTGGGTAGTAAAGGACATCCTCGCCTTAAGGAGACAGCTCACATCTTAGGATCTCTCTCATACACCTGTTTTTTGCGGTTTCAATAACACTGTGTTGAAGATGGGAAAGGATTCTCTTATATTTAGAGACCTTGGAGCAATCATTTACTGGTTCCCATAATCCTACCCTCACGTGTGTAAATCTTTTCTTTCATTGAACTGTCTTCAATTATCTTTTAGAATCTGCCATCGGTTTCCATCAAGACTTTGCAGACATGCACTTAGATGTGATCTTAGATAAGTTTCCTAGCATTATAAGCCTCAGGTTCATCATCTATGAAATGGGCATGTTGTAATTCAGTGGGATGTCATGAAGATTAAATTATGTTACATGTCCTTTGGTCATCAGGTACATAAATAGTGGCTGTTATTATGTACAGTCTATGCAGAAAATATGAATGCATATAAGATCATATCTTACATACGAGTCCTTCTACCACCAACACACACACACACACACAACACATACCCCTTTACTCCAGGAAGTTGTATGCAGTATCCATAATTTAAGTGATTTTCTTAGTTTTAAGGCTTCTGGTATTTTCTGACTAATTCCATTTCAAATGGGTCTATAGTATCCTCAGTATTTTCTTTTTTTAATAAATTTATTTTTTATTGGTGTTCAATTTGTCAGCATACAGAATAACACTCAGTGCTCATCCTGTCAAGTGCCCACTTCAGTGCCCACCACCCAGTCACCCCCACCCCCCGCCCACCTCCCCTTCCACCACACCTAGTTTGTTTCCCAGAGTTAGGAGTCTCTCATGTTCTGTCTCCCTTTCTGATATTTCCCACACATTTTTTTCTCCTTTCCCCTTTATTCCCTTTCACTATTTTTTATATTCCCCAAATGAATGAGACCATATAATGTTTGTCCTTCTCCGATTGACTTATTTCACTCAGCATAATACCCTCCAGTTCCATCCACGTCGAAGCAAATGGTGGGTATTTGTAGTTTCTAATGGCTGAGGAATATTCCATTGTATACATAAACCACATCTTCTTTATCTACTCATCTTTCGATGGACACCGAGGCTCCTTCCACAGTTTGGCTATTGTGGACATTGCTGCTATAAACATCGGGGTGCAGGTGTCCCGGTGTTTCATTGCATCTGTATCTTTGGGGTAAATCCCCAGCAGTGCAATTGCTGGGTGGATCCTCAGTATTTTCATTGAGTTTGTGAAACTCAGAGTATGAAGGAAGAAGGTGTATAAGGAACCAGTCTGCCTGGAAGACAAAACATTGGCACTTTATCCAAGTAGATAGAGGCCAATACAGATTCTAGTAGAGTTCTTCTAGAACCCAAGAATCTCCAAAGCCATACTTTAAATTTAAGGAAAAACTTCCAATAATATCCCAATAGTAAATTGACCTAATACTTCCAATTATCACATCTGTTAGACATATCAGATATAAAAATACCCCACTGCTCTATCATTGTTCTGTGTCTGGAGATTGCAAATAGGTTTCTTTTTAAGTTCTGACTTGGATCAATTGGCAGTGGTTGCCTGGAGTGCTGGGTGGAGAAAAATTCTCAGGCCAAGTGCAGGCTCAGCAGGAAAATTAAGTGTTGTAATTGATTAACAATGTCTGCTATGGACAAGGAACAAGGGGAGCACTCCCACACTTGCCTATTTGCTGACCATGCATTAAAGTATTGAGATTTTTCTGGAAAATAGTAGAATTTTCCATGTTTCATGTAGGGATGCTCTAATGATACTCTTCTTTGCACCCTTCTCCTACAGAGCCTATTTCAAATAAAAGTTAATGATGAAGATTACAGATACATTTTCTCATTTGGATCTTCCATTTTTACATCCATTTGCATTCAGCAGTGAAATTATAATACATATTTGGTATCTGTTGTAAGCATCTGGGAATGGTTTATATTAAATAGATTCAAGAAATAGAACTCTATACCGGACAGTGATTCAGCCAAAGATTTTCAACATAGCTCACTGAGCTCATCTCGTCAATGACACGTTCACGCAGCTAAAGGCAAATGTTTAAACATTTAGTTAATGCACCATATGTCTTAAATGTTTTAGTTCCATCTGACATTTTAAAAAATCTATTTTAGTGGGAAGATGCCAGGCTAGGTACCTCCATATGATATGGTATGTTTATATCCTGAAGGCCACATAGCTTCTGTAGGTAAAGAAGTCCCCCAGAGAAACCAATTTTCAACCATGGGGGTCCCCTAGAATGGTAAGAGAGGAACAAAATGGAGGTCTAATAAAATGGACAACGTCAGAGAGGTGAAAGAAGTGAAAGAGAACAAAAGACAAATGCAAATAAAAAACATTTGCAATGGAATGTAGTTATAAATCTTATTTTTCAGGACATGCTTTCCTATGTATTAAAAACAATACAGGGATAAAAATAATAACCATATAACTCTGAGGTTTAGGCATAGTGGTTAGAAACACAGACCTTGATACCAGATAAATTAGATCTTTGCTCTAGCAATTGCTAACTGTGACCTTAAGCAAAGTATTTCATCTTTCTGAGCCCAATTTCCTTATAGGATTGATTAAAATATCAAATAAGCATCGTGAGTATAAAAATTCAGATTTGAGGGGAAAAAAGTCTTTTTTTTTAAATAAGTGAATTCAACTTAAAGTATAAATTTCCAGTCTGCCTATAGCAGAAAATATATTTTATCACATTCTAGTACAGTCCATTCTTTTTTTTATATAATCCATTCTTATTCAGTGCTTTTTATGAAGCCAACTTAAAGTATGACTTTCTCCATTTTTATCCCATTCAAACCTAAGATGCTTTGGGGTAAGAATCATTCTTTCTAAAGTTTCTCCTGTTGCACCTCACCTTCTTTCTACCTGAGGAAGTTTGTGGAGAAGAGTGTTATATAATGTCCTGGTTTCTGTCTTGCTGGCTTGCACTTGAGAGGCATCTCATTCTGCTTAGCCTTTGGTGGCTGGCCTCTTTCCTTTCTCTTCTATCCTGCTAAAGTTCAGCCCATCAAGCCTAAGTTGGCATCTATTCAAGTAGAGCTGGTCCTACCTGATTTTTGTGATATCTTGCTGGTACTCCCAGCCAATGCTTCTGATCAAAAGACCCTTGCCTTCCTCAGCTTCCCTCTCCTTATGCCAGACCTCTTCCTGTCCATCAGTTTTTTCTTTAATTCTATAGCTGCCTTGGGAGTCTGGTGAACTCTCAATGACCACATATACACCATACTAGAACACATAAGACGCTGGGAGGCTACCTCCCAATATGATTATTGCTCCTCTACTCTACCACATTGGACACTGAATACATCCAATAATAGGATTTTTCTAGAAGCAGGTCAATCTCCCCAGTCTTTCCCCCAGACAGTGAAGTAGGGACTCTAGGCTAATCACAAACTCTAGACATGAGGCTCTGCTCTCTCTGCCTACTGGTGAGAGAGAAATAATCAAATGAAAGAAGAAAAGAAGCATGGGAAGCAACTTCAAAGTCCATTTTTTGAAATCAAAATCTCTGAAAGAACCAAAACCTTTCCTGGAAAGGGAAGGATAATTATAGCAACTACAAGTCACATCATTAGTTCAGTGATTTGGATAGGCTATGTTTTAGAGAAAGAAACCAGATTCCAAAGTCGGGCTGGAAAGACAACCCATAACAGGGATTACAAAGAAGTAAGCTTGAGGTCATAACCTGAAACCTGAAGCCTCTCTGGTGGCCTCTGTTCAGCGAGTGCTGGCTCTTTGCCTTTCTGAGACCAGAGACAAAGTGGTCAGTCAGTCTAGGAAATGATGAGGATTAAGATCAGAGTGACATCCTTTCTTCGTCTAGATTTTAACCCAAAAAACTTCTTAACATCCTTTACTCATTCAAGGTCATTCCAAAGCTTATCTCTACTCCCCCAAAAAGCTCTGCCTGCTGTCTTTGAATTCTTTTGAGAAAAGAGAAGAGAGTTGAAAACAGAATGTAGACAGATCAGATCATAGCTCCCAGTTTGTTTGAAAGGAGGAAGATACCAAGATAAGACTAAAGATATTTGAGGTAAAGTGTTGAGTGTAGAAAGATTTACTGAGAGTATAGCAGGAAGAGTATGTTTAAAAATATTTAATCAATGCATTGCCTTTCCTTTAAACCTTTAATTATTGTTTACTTCCGTGTCTCCCTTGAGGCAGTCAGTGTTTCAGAGGAAAGTAGAATATCGTAGATCAAATAAATCATTGCTTGGCTTTGAGTTTTAAAAGATAGATTTGTTGTTGTTCATAGTAGGACAATAGGCTAAAGACAAGTATCTTTAATTTTCAGATCCAAGATTTCGATGACGTGTGTTCTTTGAACTCCAAAAAGTGAGCTTTATATATAAGAAGCCAAAGCTAGAAAGACCAGAGCACACAGTTTTAACATAAGCCTTGAGTTGGGGAAGGGGAGCATGAGACTGAAGGGCAGTTTCTGTCACTGGAGTTAAAGTGGAAAATGAGGAGACAGAACATAGTAGTGGGAAAAGAGGAGAAATTGGGGAGCATACCTAAGTAAATTTTTTCCCTGTCACTTTTGAGGGGGTTGGGGGAGGGATCTAAAAGCCTCTAGTTAGAGTCAGGGATTTCAAAGTAGGGTGCTTATTCCTTACCTCTCCAGAGCTTATGCCTTTTACAGATGACCTGGGTGGCAGAAATGCAGACACGGTGTCTAATAGAGTAGAAATGACCTAGGAAAGTGCTAGATAGAAGCGCTCCAAAGAGCATTCTTCTACCCTCTACCCTCAGCCCTGCTCCCACTTCAGTCCCAAGGTCTGTGGAGGATTTGAAGTTCCCGGGAGCCCAAGCAATGCAACAGGAGTCACAACCAGCTCCAAAGGTCCAGTAACCCCAGAGACAGCTAAGGTGAAGCCCAAGTCAACCATGGAGGAAATCAGCAGGCCTTTAAATGTGACGCAAACTAGTTACACTTTGCAAATACTTCAGCAATGGATGCAGTACAAACTCCTTTTCAGGAGAAGACCAGAATGACCTCGTGCCACAAAACCTCAAGAAGAAGCAAGTGTTCCTCTACTCCCAAGCACCATCTTGGGAAGGCAAGGGGTAGGGGTACTACCTGAACAAACAATTGGTTATACACCAGAAAGCCAAGAAATCTTTGACAAGACTAACTGTTCTGTTCATCAATAGGGTAGGACAACAAAAAGTCAAGTCATAGAAAATAAATGGAACTATGGAAAATAAAGGATTTGGGGGGAAGGTTTGGTTTTATATTTGTTTTCAATGTATGTATTAAATCTGTAAGTATTAAATTGGCTTTCATAACAGAATACCATGACTAGGTGGCTTAAACAACAGAAATTTATCTTCTCACAGTTCCAGAGGCTAGAAAACAAAGATCGTGATTCCCATGGGATTGGTTTCTGGTGAGACCTCTCTCCCTGGCTTACAGATAGCACCTTGTCCCTGTGGCCTCACATGGCCCTTTCTCTGCGCTCACACTGGTGTCTCTTCCTCTTCTTACAAAGATAGTAGTCCTAGGTGCCTGGGTGGCTCAATCGGCTAAGCATTTGCCTTTGGCTCAAGTCATGATTCCAGGACCCTGGGATCAAGCCCTGCTTCGGTTTCCCCACTCAGCAGGAAGCCTGCTTGTCACTCTCCCTTTGTCCCTTCCCCTGCTCGTGCGCATTCTCTCAAATTAATTAATAATTAATTAATTAATTTTTAAAAAAAGACATCAGTCCTATCAAATTAGAGCTCCATCCTGATGACCTCATTTATCATTAATTACCTCCTTAGGGCCCCATCTCCAAATACAGTCCTACTGGGGTTTAGAGATTCAACATATAGATTTAGGAAGGACATAATTCAGTTCATACCAATATATAAACTAAAGTTGAGTGATAAAAAATTCTGTCCATCATAGATAAGTAAAGATCTTAGTCCAGCCTCTGGGCTTAATAAGTTCTTAACAAGAGGGAATAGTAATAATAATATCATTATCATATTATATTAATAAAATTTGTTATTTTTTTTTACTGTGTGTCAGGCATTGTTTTATGTGCTTTATACCTAGTATTGTATTTAATACCACAGTCTTACACAACATGTACAATTACTCTCTGACTTTGCTTCTATTAGCTTGAATGGAAAATTAACTTCTCCACCCCATAACCAAGGCTCAGACACAGATAATTCCCAGTAAGTATTATTCTTGGAGCACTAGTTTGATTGCAAACCACAGTGTTTCAATTCTTTCCCTCTCCACTCTCTTTGACTGCTATGGTGAGATCTTCAGCTTCAATTGCCACTGGTATCCACTCAAGGCACCAGGGCAACTGCTTCATTCTGATGACAGTTACTGCTGCTGCTGCCACCACCACTCAAGATATATATACGGAACAAATTTACTGAAGCAGCCACCATTGGTGGCCACAGAAAACCATGCTTCTGTCATCACCAATGTCATTGTAGCTATACCCAACCTGCTGCTGGTCCAAGCAATGCCACCTTGTTATCACCCAAGCCAATGACCCCTCAGATCAGATTGCTGTTAGAGGTTCACTCATTGGATCCTACTGTGCTATGCCAAGAATCAATTATTCCTTCCAAACTATTGCATCTTTCTTATTCTCAGTTCTACCCATCCTCGATACTTAAGTTGATATTTCTAAATTGTATGATAAATATACCTTAGACTCAATAATCAGTTAAAAAAACAAATGGAGAAGCAAAAATTGAATAAGAAAAACAATATTTAAAGTGGATAAGCAGTTAGGACTAATGTTGGAGGTGCAAAAAATCAAATAAAAATTAGTTTTGGATTACATAATATGATGAATACCTATCACATGAATGTTTCTCTTGGACCTTAATTCCAATGCACATCATCCCTTTTGTGTCCAATAGTTGGCTGGTAAGAAATCAATATGTCTAGAGATTTTCCCTGCCATTCAAGAAAAATATACTTTAAATATTAAGTAAAAGTAATCTTATATACACATTCCACTACCTTCTTTTCAGCCTTATTTGATATAAAGCTGCCATTTTTTTCTGAACACACCAAAGCCCTGAGCTTACAGAGAGAAATAAATCTGCAGTTCATCTTCCCACAGATATTATTTTAGAGCAACTCCATTAGATGCCTCCTAGATAAAGCAATCAACCTGGAAAGGAATGAGGAGCCCATATACTAAAAAGTGACATATAATTATTACCACACCTATTAAGTGAATAAACCAGCCAGAGCCCAATTACATCTTTGCAACATACAATGAAATACCTCTTAAATAGTTCTTCAACAAAGAAATAAACCTGTCATGGAAGAAAAATTTGCTGTACATCAAGGCTATGTATTGAGGAAGTAATGTTGGTGTCAGGGTCATGCTGGCTGTAATTCAATGTGCAATTAAGGGAAATTAGAGGCAGTCCTCATTACATACATTTTACACTTTGTTTATTGTGCTACAAATTCTGTAGTGGAACCACTGACTTGTAGCAACAATAGCTCATTTAATGGAAAATGAGAATGTTAACAAAGAATGTTTGATGGCTCAGGAGCAGAGCACAGCAATTTATGTGCCACATATCCCTTCTCTAAAAGCACATCTTTGGATTGACTTGAGCAGGAGGTAGCCACAGGCCAAGCCAACATGATATATCTGAAATTCTACTTGCGATTCAAAAGAATAGAAAAAAAGACAGAAAACAAAACTATGTCGATGATATTTAGCCCGAAGAACAAATGTCCAATCAATCATTTCATAAACACCAAAAAAGAGGTGCACAAAAATGGCTAAGAAGCCATGTTGAATTGAGACTCATCAAGAGAAACATGCTGGTCAATAAAGAGTACTTTTGAAGTTTTTCCATCCCCTCAGGAAATATTTGTTGAAAATTCTGTTAAGTCTTAAATTCTGATATATTCCATTTCAAACCCCCACAGTTGGTTCCCAGCATTATTTCTACAAACTCCCACCATCCAATCACAGGCAAATAATAGGAAATAAGGCTATAAAAAGATAAATTATAAGGCAGGCTGCTGAGAACCTTGGGCATAGGGGCAAGGAGAAGAAATTGGTCACATGGAATGTTGGTTCATAAACTGGCCCCTGTACATGGAGAAACTTACATACTAAGCTTGCCTTGGGCATCCACAAGATGGGTAGATCTCCAATCCTCCCCACCAGAATCTTAAAAGTTTATAGACAGGTTAACTTAACTGGGTTCAGTTCGTATACCATCCAGATGGTCTCAACAACACCTTACTCTCCCAAGACTACAACCTTGGAAGAGCTCCTACTGTGGGAACAATGAGCAGAACATCCATTCCAAGGACCAAGGAGGCACTATTGAGCCTCCAATGATCCCAATTCAGATCACAGGTCAAATGTCCCTCAAGTCCTCTCAAGGACCCCTTCCAATAGTCAGGTAAGCATTTTAACCTGCATCTTGGGTACCAGATCACTTTGTAGACCTCTGACAGAGATCAAGTGTTCAATTTACAAAGTTAGAAAGGATTCATGGCTTCCTATAACCTTACTTAGACTTTGGAGGGGAAATTCAGGTCTATGGCAGTAGTAGCAACAGAAAAATGAGAATGCAGGCTTTGGAAAGCCTCTTACAGGAAATAAAAGTCCA
This sequence comes from Canis lupus baileyi, assembly GCF_048164855.1. Taxonomy (NCBI): domain Eukaryota; kingdom Metazoa; phylum Chordata; class Mammalia; order Carnivora; family Canidae; genus Canis; species Canis lupus. The sequence goes on from NC_132851.1 coordinate 18,943,619, forward strand.
GGATTACTTTTGGATGAAGTCTCTGCATCTGAGAAGTTTGAGTTTTCCCCTCCCTGGAGCTTCTGCAATCTCTGGCATCTTGACTGGTAATTCTCTCCAAATGAATCAGACATATGCATATTCGATGCTAACCACCCATGTAATCAGACGACAGTTAATTATTTCCATTCAAGAAAAATTAAAATGACCCAACGACATTGAAACATCCTTTGCCCCTTTCACTTTAGAAACTTCTAAAAAAAAAAAAAAAGTGTGCCTGGAATATGAGGTCAAATAAACCCTCACTCATGCTTAGTGACTGCACAGATGTGTGTCGGATGGAAGAAAGGTAAGGAGGGCAAGGAAAGCTGCAAAGAAACAGTAAAATGCCTACATCATTTGCCAGGATTCTCAAGGAGAGAAGGTTGTGCTTCTGAGCAATTAGAAGCATCCTCCGAAGTCAGAATACTGCCAAGCAGGGGAAGAGGAGCTATTTAAAATTCTACTTTTCTTCCATGGGGAGAAAAGGAAAAGAGATGATCATATTCTTAACCCTTCCCAGACTTCACAGAGATATTTCAAAAATAATGATTTTAAATTGTGTGTTCTCAGTCTTCTTTTATGCTCCTCTTCTACAAGTAGGTTTGCATTGCTAGAAAATTTTCCGGTTAGTACTTTGACATCTGATCTTAATCGGGTCTTTGATTCATTGTATACTATTGGGGAGAGTGCCTAAAATCACTGAAAGGACTGAGTTGATGAAGGTTTCAGGAATTTGGCTTCACCTCCTACCTCCTCTCTTTGAGTAAATAACTTAGTAAATATTTTCTACGAACATCATTTTGAAGTCTTTCTCCCAGTTGTCCCTCACAGTGGGTCTGGCTTAATGTCTGGCTCTGCCTTAAATCCTGGTTGCATCATTTTTAAGCTGCATGTCCTTAGCCAAATTAGTTAATCTTCCTGTGCCTCAGTTTCTTCATCTTGTAAAATATGAGTAATAATAATGTTCTTTACCTTATGGGCTTGCTGGGAAGAATAAAATATTTAAAACATGTAAATTACTTGGAACTGTGCCTGGTACATAGTAAAGTGCTCATTACATTTTAGTTATTATTTGGAGAATAGGGAAGTGTGTGGTTAATTCTATCTTGATTCATCAGAAGAGATTTTAGCAATGAAGTGCCAACAGAATTATGTGTGGGACATCAAATCAAAGAATGCCTAACAAAGAAGATGGGAAAGTACATACATGGCAGAGTGAACTGCAAGGGTAGAGGTGTGGAGGCTTAATCAGCAGAGCATATTCAGAAAGTCAGAAGAATTCCAAAGAAAAAAAATTAATTTCTTCCAGTTCCCCAGCCTTACCTAAATTCTAACCTCTTTTCTCAAACTTTTAACTTAGAAAGATGTGGCAGATGGTATTTTAGAAAGATGACCACAGCAATATCTACCATCCCACATGCTTATCTTACAATGTCATCTTAACATTACCCTCATCAAGTGATGGGATCTATGTCTCCTCTGTGTTGAACTTGGATAGAATTTTGTTATTGCCTCAACCAATAGAATAGGACAGGAGGATGTATCAGAATGCCATGCCCTCTTACTGTCTTGGAAAACTTGCTCTTGGAAAAATAGTTGCAATGCTGTAAAGAAGCCAATTAGTCTACTCAGAGAGACTATAGAGAGATGAAACCACATGGAGGTGCTCCAGCCTATAGCTCAGCTGAGGTCTCAGCTGACAGCCAGCGTCAACCTTTAAAGATAAAATTAGGGGTGCTGGCTCAGTCAGTTGAGTGTCTGACTCTTGATTTCGACTCAGGTCATGATCTCAGGGTCATGGGATGGAGCGCTGTTGGACTCCACTCTCGGTATGGAGTTTGCTTGAGAGATATTCTCTCTCCCTCTCCTTCTATCCTTCCCCCCACTCTTGTTACTTCTCTCTCTCTCTCAAATAAATAAATAAAATCTTCTAAAAAAATAAAGGTAAAAGTAAAGATGCTTCCAGATGATTGCAGCCTCCATTTATCACATCACTTCTAGTCTTCAGGTTTTTCTAGCTGAGGTGCCAGACATAATGGAGCAGAAATGAACCACCCCTGCTTTGTACTGTCCTAATTCTTGGCCCATAGAATCTGTGAGCAAAACAGAATAATTGTGTTATTCCACTAAGTTTTAGGGTAGCTACTATTAGCTCTGCAATAGTAGCTAAGACAGGAGACATTCCTTCTTTTCTTTCTGTGGGGACAGATACTGCTTGCCATCTCACCACTGAAGGTTACCTCTCCCATTCTAATGGGTCAGCTCTACCCAGAGCCACAGGAGAAGCCAACAAAGGCAGGCATCAAGAACATCCCCAGAATAAGAGGCTTAGGTAGGTAATAACATCAGGAGAGCAAGCCTAAGATAAGGATAGGGGAAGGAAGAAGGATTGGACTACACAATCTTTGATGTCTTTCTCTCTGCCTCCTTCTCCCTGTATTTCACTGTCTTACCTATAAACTGATACTTCTAACATTTTATTATCAGTTTTAACAATTATCCTGTCAACATGTTATCTTGCCAGAAAATATTTTGAAGACATTTCTTTGGTAGATAGTGCTTCTACCTAGAAACACATTGCCCTGGTGTTCATACCCAACGTGCTCTAAGGGCCTCATCTAGTGGACAGAAGAAATGAGGAAAGTCACAGATGTAACTGTTTATTATGGGCCCACTGACACTGAGAATAACACAGCTGTGAATAGGTGCCCAGTAGATATTTGTTGACTGAATAAATGGTAATAAACCATTGCTCTTTTCAAATTAATGCTCTCTTTGCCCCATCTCACCCAAGCTTCTAACTGGCCCCAAAAGCAAGCTCAGAGGAAAGCACAGAGAAGAAACAAAAACTGTGGAGAGGTCAAAGCTTCGTCAAGCCACAGTTTGGAGAATGTCCCTGTTTCATGTAATCTGATGCTTCCAGAGAAAACTTCAATGTTCTGGAGAAGACTGAGCAGTTGGGAGCAGGGATCTGGTTCGGTCTCAGCTGTCTTCCGAGAGAGCCCTTTGTGCTCCATCACAGCTGGAGCACAGCTGCCAGCCAGAAAACTGATTTCCTGCTGGAGTCTGGATTTGGAAATCCCTGTAAGTCACAGCTGTGCCCACCAGCTGGCCTTAGCCAACCTTTTCCCATTACAGGGAAGGCAGTTTGACTTCTGGTAGAAACCTGCAGGCTTGACAGAGACAAGAGCTTGTCTGTTTAGCCAGAGCACATCAACATTCCTTGAAAGACTATTTGGGGTATGTTTGCTTAAGGATCCTTGACTCTTAGCCAGACTGCATGATTTGTGGTAACTTGGAACATGACTAGCAGCCTTGAAACCCTTCTTTCTCTCATCACCACTGCTGGCATGAGAAAGTTAAGAAGGCAGCATTGGTTCAGCACTGTTCCTGGCACTATAAAAACAGCCAGAAACCCTGCCCTCTAAGCTCTTACACTATTTTCTTAATATGCTCTTTGCATTGATTGATAACCTTTTGTGGGCACAGCAGAAAGGAATGGAAGATTTCAATCTGCATTCTTTTATGTGTTATAAATGAAGATGAAATTATCCCCTGAGGCGGTAGGAGAAATAGCAATACTGGTAGTAACATATTAATTGTGGTGGTCTTTCTGAGCTCCAGTGAGAGGAGGATGGTACAGTTGGCCTTGATCTCTGTATAAGAAGAACTGGTGGTTCTTATGTGATTCATTGAAAAGGAGAGTGACCAGCCATCAAATTTTCCCACAACTATTCCTATATTAGCACTGAAATTCCCATATCCCAGGAAACCCTTCAGTCTCAGCCAAATCAAGATATTTGGTCACTCTAAGAGTCAGAAGGCGCTCTGGGAAAAAAAAAAAAAAAAAAAAAACAAGTGCTCTAAGAGCCTATTAATAGAAGAATCCAAAATTCCTGCCCATTTTTATTAAAAGGCAAAAATTCCTAAAACGTTAGACATTAACATCTGAATACAGATTATCAAACCATCACACTTTGTTAATTGAATAAATATTCAAATATTTATTGGGCACCTGTCGCAATCCAAGCACAGGATGAGTTATTAGGGATATTGAGATAAATAAACCACGGTGCCCAATCTTAGAAAGCTCAATGCACAAGGAAGACAGGAAAATGGGCATTTACAGGAGAACATGATAGCTCCACACTCTCTTTGTATGCTGTGATACTGGGACACACAGGAAGGCAGCTACCTAGCCTTGGGGGCGGAGCAGCCTTCAGGGTGAGGTAACATCTGAGCTCTGAAGATTACCAGGAATTACTGAGGTAAAAGAAGAGGTGAGGGAGGGATATTCTATGGAGAGGAAACTGTAGGAACAATGGCCTCAAGGGAAAAGAGATCTTTGTTTTTCCAGTATATGAATCACAAAGGAATAAGACAAAGGAAAGATGAGTTTTCTTGGTCTGGGATAGATTAGGGAAAGGATTACTTCTCAGTTTTGTCTGGGGTTAGGCTTTTTTGTTATTTTTTAAATTAGAAAAAAAATCTTAAACACACTATGATTATGATTCGTTGTTTTGCACAGAGAAAAGAGTCAAATCTGGTGAGAGAGAGGGAGAGGAAGAAGAGAGAAATCACTTGCCAATCTGTTTTCAGATTTCCTGTGTTTGTCTTTGTCCTGGTGACTTGGGAACACAAACCCAGGCAGCAACTCGTCACTGCCAGAAGCCCTTCACTCTTCTCCACCTAATTTCTCAGCGTTTGGGACTAATCTCAGGTTAGACTTCAAGCTATGTCTCTAAGTAATGAATATAGAACTTGGTTTTGTTTTCTTTATCAGAGCCTTGACATTTCTTGTGGATTTTTTTTCCACACCAGAACTCACAGTACAGTATAATGGCATAATAAAGGTATAATGACATAATAAAATCAATAATCAAAATTAGAACAAATACCCAAAATAGCAAAGGCTAAAAAGGAAAATCTTCCTTAATATTTTTATTTCTAAAAGTAACCCATTTTGACGAGAAACTCAAGCAGTTAAGATAACAAATTAAATATTAAATGCTTCATCTCTCTTTCCCTTCTGCCTTCAACCATTTCAGAAGTAACTACTGTTGATAATTCTCTATACATCTTTTCAGGTATTTTTCTATACATATACAGGCAAAGATGGATGGATGGATGGATGGATGGATGGATGGATGGATGGATAAAGATAGATAGATAGATAGATTTTTCTGAATGTCAATCATATTGGTTATGCTGTTAGGTTATACACTTTTTTCACTTAGCTTATCCCTGACATTTTTTCCAAGTTAGATGTATCAGTTAGGTTTTGTTGTGGCAGTGCTATATAACAAACATCCTCAAAACCTCAGTGGCTTACAACAAATATTTATTCATTACTCATGCTACATGATAGTTACAGATCAGCTATAATTCTAAGGGCATCACTTGACTTAGCTGGGCTCATCTGCCTCTTCCCCAATAAGCTCTGTTCAACTTACTCTCTCATTTTGTAATCTAAGCTGATAAAGTAGCCACTATGTAACATTAAGCTCATGTGATAAAGATTTGGAGAAAAGGGTTTCAGCCAAGCTAGGCAATCACATTTTAGAATGTGGCAAATATACTCACTCACATCTCATAGGCAAGACATGTTATATGGCCAAGCATGAAGCCAATGGAGCAATGAGGCATAGCCAGGATGAAAACGAATTGAATGATTATAAAGAAACAATGCCATCTACCATTTTATCTGCATCATATTCTAGTGAGACAAATATAGATTGTACATTTATTTTTATTTTTGCAATCAATGCTGTGATACTCTTAAAATACGTATCTTTAAATATTTGTGGAAACAGATCTCTAGGTGGGATTACTGGGACAAGTGATATGTGCGTTTAGTTTTTGTTTTGGACTTTCCTAAAGTGACTTCCAAAATTCTAGTATATCCAATTTCTACTATCCCAAGGTAAATGAGATTACATTTCCCCAAACCTTCCCCAAACTCTTTGCATTATCAAATTTTAATTCTAAAGGTAAAACATTGATATTTTTAATTGCCTTTCTTTTGTTAATGATGCAGTATTAAGTGTCCTGAATTTGGAGATAATTCCACCATAGCTCCAGATATCAGATTAGCCCAGATCTCTTGGAAAATACCTAAACTATATTAACACCAACTTGCCCTGACCACTCCCTTCACCCTGCTTTTTTGGCTTTATTCTGTAGGAAAATAGGGCAAGTCTGGTTGCCTAAAACAGGGATTATAATAGTCCTATCATTCGATTGTGGCTATGTTTAGCCATGGGGAAAAAGACCATGAATTGAGAACAGGCTCAGTAGGGAAGAGTCATATGATCCATTAGTGATGTCTGCCATGAACTTGGAGATGGCAGGTGACAACACATATAGCATTTATTTGCTATCCCTGCCCCTGAAACTGCCAGAACTCTGTCAGCATGTTAATTTCCTCTTCTAACATTTCACTTGTCTCAAGTCACACAAGGTACGTATTGAGCAAGACCTTCATAAAAAGATTACTTGGGCTCTTTCCCATCCTATACTACTCATCTGGATCACATGAAACTTTCCAGAAAATGTCACATACAGTGATTTTGAGAAAAGGGCCAGCAAACATTTTGGTGATGTTCTGGTGTGGGTTTTGTTTGACATTCTTTATCTTTGCTGAACTAAGTGGCTTAGGCTTTTAAAGATAGTTTTACCAAAAAAAATAGTAATATTGTTTTGATAACCCATTTCCTGGTGATGTTTGAAAGATAGCTAATTATTGTGGGGGATTTAAATACAGTGTCAAAGTAAATCATAAAGGATTCTTTGGTCAGGCTCAAGGTTAAAGACGAACACATTTCCCAACAAGAGAGCAACGTAATTGTTCCTATTCCCACAGATTACCATGGTCTTCCTGTCAGCCTACAGGAATCCCATTCCCTTTCCCCCAGTGAAACTGGACTCCTTGCCACAGAGAAACAACACTCTCCTCCTTAGCCTCACCACAGGGCAATCAGTCATTGCTATACAGGCCACTCTTCCAGTGCCGCAGTAACCACAGAAACCACACAGAGCTTGGACTGGGCACGTGATTATGGACACAATCATCATTTTTAACACAGATGAAGTCATTCCGTCTTCTCTCTGATGAAAATAAAATATTGAAATACAGCACTGAAAACAACTCCTCTTCCCCACAATGGAGAATTGTAGGCTGTAAAGACAGGACTCCGTTCTAGGTTCCTGAGTAGAGGAAGCAAAAACTAATGAACAAATTTCAGAAAAACCATTAAAACCCAGAGAGAAGATAAAGGGGAGGTGACACTACAGGGGTAAGGGAAATTGTCATCCACAGGACAATTAGGCATATTCTCCCAGAAGAAAGATTGAGTCACCTCAGTTGCAAAAGGGTGGGAACCCCACAGAAGAGAAATAGTGAATTCAAAAGCACTGAAAAATAACTAAGCAAAGAAAAGCTCGGCTTTAAAGTGACATTTTTTTTCTTCTGGTGTCTGAACAGTAATCTTCTAAGAAGAATAGCAAGAGCCCCTTCCCAACAGACTTTTAAGCTTCAGCTGTGAAAAGGCTATTCTTGGCTCACCGGCTCTGCTGATTTATTCTCACCTTGAGGCAGCTCTGTAACCTTGCTTTCTACCTCAGCTTCCCAGTCAGCCAAGTGGGACATCCTACTTGCAATCTGCTTCATTTGCCAGGATGTCATGAAGATTAATTAACAACATTAATACACTAAACGTTCTTTGGGATGGTCAGGGAGAAAGTGTGATTATGATCATTATTGCTATGGATTACTAGGTAGTATATTGTCAGAACTATTCAAAATGAGATGGTTGCAGGGACTATATTTGGAAGTAGGAAAGCAGGCCAAATGGTGATCTTTCAATGGTTTCAAATCCCCCTGGCCCAAAAATACTTCCATATTCTGGCCCAGGGATTTAAAATATCCACGAATATGCACATGGAGTGGAAGATGTAATGGGTTTGGAGTAAGAAAATATACATCCCATTCTATCTTCACCACTTATTAGGTGTGTGATCTTGTACAGCCTAATTAATTGTCCTGAGTCTCAGTTTCTTCATCTGTAGAATGGGCCTACTGATACCCCCAATGTTTATATGCCTCACAGTGTTCCTGAAAAGTCTAAACAAAATATACTTCTGAAAATTGGGCTGACTATACAAAGATAAAACATTATCTCTGAGGGAAAAAAATGTATTAGCCATTATAGGCTATAAGTTAGTTTGGGAGACAGTCTACCAACATAAGTACATCTAAGACAGACAATCTTTGATGCTGGAGAAGGATCAGAAAGGTTGATATGGTTTTCAAACTGAGGGCCTTTATTAGCACGGATCTATTTGGGGTACTTGGGTGATAGTAAGACACCAAATAGGGAGATACCAAATAGCAACTGTATATTTCCAATGCTAAGCCTCCCTACATGGAGGGAGGGCAAATTTATAATGCCTTAAAACCCATATCTCAAAATGTTAGGCCCAGAAAGCAATTGGAGTTCATCTAGTTCAATTCCTTTATTTCATAAAATAGAAAACTTAGCCTCAACCTTGCCCTGAAAACCTTTTTTCCTAATACTTAGACGAGGGTTATTTCCATTATACACCATCCCCAATATGCAACGAGTAATTAAATGCTGTGGACACAGTGACATGGACTTATTACTCATACTCACATTTCTCATTCCAATCCCACCACCACCACCCACGTCCAAAGCCCTAATATTATAGGTTTGGACTAGTACAACAGTCTCATTTCCTATCTTCCTCTAATTTCTTTTCTGACCCCCAGTCTTCTCTAAACATTGCTCTCAGATTAACCTTCTAAAAATGTCCACTGAATAATGCCTCCTCCGCTTAAAACCCATTAATGGCTATTGTGTACAAGAGAAGAGTAACAGCAATATCTGCCTACCCTATCTGAGTTAGAGGATACTCTCTGTTCCTGAAGGGGTGACACTATGCCATCGCCCCTAGTGCTCAAGTTCTAGAAAGGGATTGACAAAAATGATAAATGCACCACTTCCCTGGGTTTGCTGTTCATCTTAAAAAGAAATCCAATTACAGTTTGCAATTGCATTTTGGTGAAACATAATGAGCTCTCTTTGGAGTTGCCTTATTCAGATCAAATTACTTCTTGGTAATTTAAAGTACATTACATTTCCCAGATACCTCTCAATGCACCCACAGTGTTCGAGGTTCTGTGTAACTATTACACAAACATTGGCAAGTCAACTCTGGATGAGTTCATAACCAAAGGACAACTTCGTGGTTACCCACAGAGAGGTCACTCTTCATTTCCCTCCTGCGGTGAGGTCAAAGGTCATATAATTCTTCAGAAACAACTTACTTTTCTCAGGGGCGGAAAGTGGCAAGTTAAGGAGATTGTTCCTCTAAAAAACGTTACTGCAGAAACATCTAGACACTTGTGTATGAATGATCAACGTTATCAGTCAATGAAATTTCTTGGTCAATTACTCTCATATATTGACATAAATGACACAGAGCCATCTAATGGCTAACCAAAATGACAGACCCTGAAAACATCGACCAAAACTCTCAAGGATGACATTTTATAAAGCATTTTTATTTCCAAAAAAAAAAAAAGAAAGAAAAAAAAAGATATGTGATCAAAACTTATGTAAGAGAGAAGTAAAGCTAAACTTTATAATGGTATGTTGTCCCCTGATTTCTCCAAGAAAGTTCAGTGCATAAAACATCAATAGATCTGAGTATCATTAAAATTTTCTCCACTAATTTTGACAGGCCAGAAAGGTTATCTAAGAGTTTTTAAAGTGCAGCATGACCTGATTTTTCTGCAGGATTATTGAGCCAGGAGTCTCATAAAGCTATGTTTTCCCCCCTTCACATGGTGAGAACAATAGCCTTTAAGATCTTTTGTTCCTGACATTTTCATCTTCATTTCAGAGACGGTGTGCCATTGGCCTATATCAACTCTTAGATTTATCTTCTGATGACTTCTCTGCTAGTTTTAAGAGTCTAAGGTTTAAGGGATCTTTGGAAAATGGGATCAACTTCCCCTTAACTGCTAGAATAACATTTATACCATTTCTGATAGTCACCAAACAATGCTTGGATGTTTCCAGTCCATTGTCCACTGTTGGACAATGGTCCTTTTAATAGAAGATTCTTTTAACTTCAAATTAAATTTATGTCCTTTCTGTCTAGAGAAAAGAAGGCAAACTTAAGTTAGAATTACACAAATTTGGGAAGTCACAATTAGGCGACTCTTAGCAACAGCAAAAATAGATTGCATTCTGAATGTCAAATTGCAAAATAAGAACTATTGGTCAGAACATATCTATGTAGAGACCCTTGACAGAGGCAGGATGGCTTTCAGGCCAATAGAACTTTGAGGTAACATCTTTGAATGCATTATCATAGCTTTGAGATTGTGTAAATGTTGGTGTTAAAGAGGGAGAAAGTTGGTCAATTATGAAAACAAACAAAAAAGGAAATCATCAAGGCCAATATTGGTGGTGTCCAGCCAAGCACTATCTAGGGAGAACAGATTAAACAAATTGAATGATTCAATTTGCCTTTCCCTTAGGTGGTACCATTTTTATGCAGTTTAAACTTCTAACTTTTTTTATGGACTCCTATATATATAAGAAGTTCAGTCCACATTTGTATCTCTCAACTTTATAATCTCCATAACAACTTGAGTCTTCTACATTCTATATACAAACTTTACAGAAAAAGCTCCTGGGGGAGAGGGCATGGAGGGTGAAGGGTGAGTTTGTTAATCCAATCATCAAAATTATGAATACCAAAGGAACTGTTTTAAGGAACTTCAAAGTGTATGCCAAAGGCTGAAGTGCATTTGCTGTTTATGCAACCTGTTAGAAAAGAATACGAATGAAAGAGCTGAGAGATATCCTCCCAATTACCTTTATAAAAGAGGATGATAACTTCTTCAAACGGATGATAAAAGAATGCAAAGAGAAAGCAGTAAAGTGTACCCACCGGTACTGATTACAGAAGTGAATGGTACAAGTCAGGGGAGAAGGATACTAAGACTGAAGGAAGAATAAGTGGAGAAAGCACACTGAGTCTCCTCTTGGAGATTAACTGTAAACCTCCAGATGAAGTAGGATTACCCTGTACTGACTGCTACGAAGAATTTAAAGGTTCAGATTTCGGGGAAGAACACAACTAGTTCCCCAAAGGGAAGTGACTCATCAAGGTGGCTGGTCAGTTCCTTCCACTGGGGCTCAGACCTGAAAAAACAATCGCATAGCTTTGTGGTCTTGAAACGTATATCCAAGATGTGGCAGCAAGTCTGACAAGGATCCCTGAGCCCACAAATTGCTACCCACTTTAGATGAATGTGGAACAAATGACAAAGCTGGGGAAAATAATTCAAATGTGTCTCTAAAAATTCAACAGTTCTGATTAGAAATATGAAGGCTAGAAAACTCCAGTGGTTTTTTTTTCCCCCTTTTTCTCCCTCCTTCTAGTTATTTTTAGGACTACGGAAAAAAAAGAAAACCTTGGCTTTTATGATACACAAAGCAAGAACAATGACCATTGTTTTAGCACTAAGTGAAAAAAATCCACAAGCCTAGAACTGAACCTGGAACATAAGTGCTTTTATTTTTATTGAGAGAATATGGAAGTGTGCCTGGGTGGCTCAGTCAGTTAAAGGTTCGTCTTTTGGCTTTCTTTCAGGTCATTATCTAAGAGTTGTGAAAAAATTGAGCCCTGTGTCAGGCTCTGCACTCAGCAAGGAGTTTGCTGGAAAGTCTCTCTCCTCTCCTGTGCTCCCCTCCCCCACACACACTCATTTGCTCTTGTGCTCTCTCTCTCTCTCTCAAAATAAATAAAATCTTAAAAAAGAAAGAATATGGAAAATGAGTGGAAGACTATATAGGTTATCTAAAAGAGGAGTTTGTTTTCTGATTTAACTATGATTAAAGTTGTTAAAGTAGAAGGGTGGAATGTATATGGGGTGGAAATTGCAACTTAAGACATCAATGAAGACCATATAAAAATCCCTTCATTCATTTAATAAGTTTTAATCAACAATCCATACAGAATTGCACTCTAGGACACCAACAAAACTCGCAGGTGCAATCTCATAGCTACCGTTATTAACCTTCAAGTAATCAAGAAAAATGGAAGAGACTTCCGAAGTTCAGAGATGGGAAAATACTATTCTGAGTTTTATTTATTTATTTTTATTTAAATTTTATTTAGTTAACGTACAGTACAATATTGATTTCTGGAGTAGAATTCAGCGATTCATCACTTACATACAATACCCAGTGACTATTCAGAGGTTTAGAAGGCAGGAAAGCTGGATACTAGGAATGACAAACTAAGAAGTTTGATGCCAATCCATAACCAAATTAACAATTATTTAGTTTGTAGGCATTTAGAAAAGATGGTAGCAATTATGAGGACCCATCAGTAATGACCTCCAAATGATTCTAAAATTAACTTGAAAGAATATGAGTACAATTATTAAGGAATATTTTTAAAAGAAAAACTATGAGGGAAAATTAAACCCATGAAATCTGTTTTAAATCTTATTTTAAGCAATAATAATAAAACTCACATGGTAATGTTTCAAAATTAGGAAATTTAATTCATGGAACACAATAATTTAATATGTGATTTAAAAATAGTACAAAAAAAGAAAGAAAGAAATGTCAAATAATATACGGGGTTAAGATAATAGTCTGAGCGAAAACAATGTAGATGTATGCCAGTAAAATTAAAGAATCTTAAGTGCTTTCATTTAATCAAGCAATCTGGTAAAAAACAAACATTTATACCATTTAGAAGATACGGTCATTTTGGAGGATTTGAAGCAATAAAACATATTTTTATATAATAAACATTTATTAAGCAACTACTGTGTGCCGGGCACTCTTTTAAGTACTGGGAAGTCAGTGTATAGGTGAACCAGTACACAGCATACAGACATAGGGCAGACAGGGTCCCTGCCTTCAAGGAACCCACATTCTGGGGAGAAGAGTCAGCCACTAACTCAGTAAAGAGATTAGGGAAGAAAGTAATTCTAGAGAGTGATAACATGACAGAAAGCCATTATAAAATGTATATACAATGCAAAAGAAACATAGTTAAAAAGAAAATATTTGCATCAACAGTGATAGAAAGGAATGATTCCTTAATGGACTCAAAATGCAACATATATTTTTAGAAACTACCCATAGGACTGCAATAGCTAAATGATCAAGTATCAAACAAACAAAATTTACACAAGAGAAAATACAAATAGGAAACAAATGTCTGGGAAAATGTTCAAACTAACTTGTAATCAAGAAATGCAAATTTAAGCAACTTTTTAACATCTGCTAAGTTTAAAAAAATGTTTGAAAAAAAATAAAAACCAGACTCACAGGAAAGATGACAACATAAATACAATCTCCACTCCCACCTCCCCACCAGGGAAATCACTGAAATGACCAAAGAGGAAAGAGATGGGGGTGAACACAAAGTGACCCTCTGCGACCCAGGGAATGGTGCCAACAACATATGAACCACAAAGTGAGGAATTCCTGCCAGCTTCGGTATCAACAGTGAAAAGAAGGAACTACCTTTTCTCAAAGGCAGCTATAGAAAGGAAGGGGATGGGGAATTAGGGCAAGGCCCTCGAGCAGGTTCAGAACAGATGGAAGATAGCCATGCTTAGAGTCAATTTCTCCATAACTAGGGATATACATAGACCCGCTGGCAAGAAAAGGCAGAGAAATCGTCATGCCACCCCTGGTCATTTGCTCATATTTGGAAAATCATAATGGTACTAGTAAGGTGAATATGGACTTGAAGGGGGAAATTCTCCTGATTTGAAGGGGTAAGTTCTAAAAGCAAAAGCATACCATGGGAGAGATAAGAATTAATCAAATATGAATAACAAGGAAAGGCAGCAGTTTGGGAGTATAAAGTTACAGCCACATCTAGCAGAAAGCCCACGGGCCAGAGGGTTTTTCTCTTAACGAAGTTATTTTTAATAGTGTTCCTTTGCCCTAAGCCTAAAGCTTGATACATGACTGGAAAGACCCTCTCCAAGGGACTGGATACTCCCACAGTTCAGTGAAGCCATGGCTTCTGCAGCAGTTTCAACAGAGAACATTTATGCAAAATACTCAAGTTTTCAATGTTGATGGCTCCTGGCGCCTTTCTTAGGTAATACAGACTGACCTGTTCATATGATGTTGCTTCATCCAGCCCTCTACTTACTTTCCACGGGGAAAAGCCATGTTGCACCCAAAAAAAACCATAGAAGGAAGCTTACCTATGCATTATCTAGAAAGATATTTTATCTGGATAAAATATCCCCCATACAAAGATGAGAAAGGAGAAAACCACCAGTATGAACCTAAAAAACAACACAAAGTAATATAGGAAGTATTTAAGCATGCAGTTTCTAGAATTGGAATCCCAGTTCTACCATTTAGTAGCTAGGCAACCTTGATGCTTAACCTTTCTATGCCTCATCTATAAAATAAGGGTAATCATTGTGAAAAAATTAAGATCATAAAGATTAAATGAGATATGAATGTAAAATACTTCCCAAATGTTTGGCACATGGTACCCATTAGGCATTATTATCCTTACTAAATTATTATGCCTTTACAAAATAAATATTGGATGCATCCTTATTGCTTTCTACAAGTGTTCCAATTGCCCTTTCAGGTATGTGAACTTCCCTCTTCTTTAGAGTTAGGTGAGGTGTATGACTTGTTTTGATCATTCAAGTGTGAGTGGAAGTCAAGTCTATCCCTCTGGAAGGCAACTTTAAGAGTTAGCAAGTGAGAGGTGCCTGGGCCACTCAGTCAGTTAAGGGTCTGTCTTTAGCTCAGGTCATGATTCCGGGGTCCTGGGATCAAGCCTTGCATTCGGCTTCCTGCTCAGTGGAGAGTTTGCTTCACCTCTGCCTCTCCCCCTGCTCATGTTCGCTTTCTCTCTCTCAAATAAATAAATAAAATCTTTAAAAAAAAAAAACACAGTGTATGAATTTGCCAAGCTCTTTCTCCTTCTCATAGAAGTGAACCCCAGCCAATTGCTATAGTATGAGTGAAAAATAAAAATCTTATTGTTCTGAGCCACTAAGAAGTTGAGGGGTTTTTTTTGTTGTTGTTACTGTAGCACAATCTAGCCTAAACTGACTTGTACAGAAGTATAAGGTAAATGAGGAGAATGTTTTGTGAAAGTTTGCCTCTAAAAAAGACTAAAAAGAAAGGTAAAAAGAATTTTTTAATACAAATAGAGACCATAAAGATTTAAAAAGCCTATTGAAACAACAGTTAAAACATGAGAGGACAAGGTATCTGCTTATAGACTAAATGTTTGTGTCCTCCCAAAATTTATGTTGAAATCCTAAGCCCCAGTGTGATGGCATTTGGAGATGGGTTCTTTGGGAGGTGATTAGGCTCTGCCCTCATGAATGAGATTGGTGCCCTGACAAAAGAGATCCTCCCCTTTCTGCCATGTAAGGTTAGAGCAAGAAGACAGCCCTCATGAACCAAGAAGAAGGCTGTCACCAGACACAGAATCTACTATGCCTTGATCTTGGACTTCCCAGTCTCCAGAACGCTGAAAAGTAAATGTTTGTTATTTAAGCACTCTTTTACTATATTTTGATTCTAGCAGGCTCAAAGGACTAATGCAGAATCCAGATGTGATTAACAATGAGGTAGCAAAATCAAAGAAAGAAAATCAAGAACTGAGTGTAGCAAGAGCTGGGTCAGAGCTGAGACTGATATGTGCCGTTATGTTGGAGTTAGTCTTCACCTCAAAGTTTAGAAAGTGATCATGGATCTACCTGAAGATCACTACAAAAATATTCCTTGCAGTATTGTTTAGAATAGAGAAAAAATGAGCAGGGGATAACCTATTATCAGGAATAGATGATTTGTCCGATAAACCAATGCAAACCTTTACAAATGAATCACAGTGCTGTGCAACAGACTGTCCAGCATTAATGGAAATGTTCTACATCCGTGTTGTGCAGTACAGTAGTCACTACTCACATGTGGCTATTATTTGACATAGGGCTGGTGGGATGGAGGAAACTGAATTTCTAATTTAATTTAATATAATATAATTTTAATTGATCTTAACTGAATTCAAATAACCACATTGGCTAGTGATTTCTGAAAAGATCAGCTCATATTTAAAACAACAGAGATCTGTATGTGTTAGCATAAAAAACACCCATAATATATTGCTAAGGTAGGTTATATAGGGAATATTTATATGTAACATTTTTGTGTGTGTGCTCAAGTGTGTGTGTTCATGCACATACAACCCGAGGGCTCCACATAAAATGTCATCAATAGGTACCAGACAGTAGCAATATGGATGATTTTTACTTTGTTCCTCAAACTTTCCTATAGTATCTGAAGTTCCCACAGCAGATTGTAATATTTTTATATACAGAAAGGTGCAACAAGTTTTATTAAAAAAATAAAATTACTAAAAGCTAATGCCATAATACTGCAGGAAAATTGCTGATGGTATTGAAAATTGATATAATTACTTTGGAAAAAATTAAATATGTCTGTACCTCAAGAATGTATCCTAAAATAACTCTCAAAAGAAAGGAAAAAGATTTCTTCAGAAATCTTATCCTTAGAGAATAATTATTCAAAATTATTTTGCAACAAGTTAATTACAACTCTCCTTAAATGTGTCTATAGATTATAATGGAAAGTGAAAAGGGTAAAAAATGTTAAAAGCTGATTTAAGATAGCATAACATTATCTGTTTTATTTTCCTTTACTGTCTGATAATACTATCTCAAGGAATAAATCTTTGTAAAAGAGCTGGTACATCAAAGGATAAGCAGCACTAAATAATCTCCTGGTTCTCAATGACTTAACACAACTGAGATTTATTAGTCATTCACATCATAGTCTGATGTAGGTGGGACAGGTGCCCTGGATGGCTATCTTTTGAGTGGTAACTCCTTCCTTGGTCTCCATTGTCACTATGAAAGGAAAGAAAGAACATAAAGGATCATGCAGGAAGTTTCATGGCCAGATCTACATTTCATTGGCCAGAATCCAGTCACATGATCCAGATTCAACTGCAAGGGACCTTGGTAAAGGTAATTTTCTTTAATGCCCAAGAAGACTAATAAACTAGTCCTATTCACTTGCTTTCTTGATAAATGTATTAAGTAGGTCAATCATGTTCATGGATGCTACTGTGAGAAGTGCCAAAGATTTTTTTAAAAAATATAATAAATCACAGTATAATATAATTGCTTTAGTCCATTCAGACTACTATAACAAAATACCATAGACTGGGTGGCTTAAACAACAACATTCATTTCTCACAATACTGGAGAATGAAAGTCTGAGATCTAGGTGCTAGCAGATTCTGTATCTAGTGAGAGCCTGCTTCCTCATTCACTGAGGGCTGTTTTCTTGCTTAACCTCACATGGCAGAAAGAAGTAAGGGCGCTCTCTGGGATCTCTCTTACAAGGGCACTAATCCCATTTTTGAGGGCTGCACCCTCAGGACCCAACACTTCCCAAAAGCCCTGCTTCCAATCCCATCCAACTGGGAATTAGGATTTAACATACAGATTTGGGGGGACAAATATTCAGTCTATAGCAATAATAATTACCGATGTTCCTATTGTGTAGAATTGACCATTTTTAACATTTTGTTACATAACATTTTGTGATAATATCATGTTGCATTATGCAGGTCATTCCACACATGTTCTTTGTCATCAGTATGGTTTAAGAACAGTGTTCATACTTAGCCCTGTAATTCACTTCTTTTAATTATAGTAATGTAGCTCATTGTATAAATATATTACATGTTTATTTCTCTATTAATTATGGGATATTGTGGTTATTCTCATTTTTCTCTAGAACAATTTTACAAAGGACAGCCTTCAACATGCCTTCTTAAGCATCTGTGAGAGGATTAATGCCTAGAAGGAAAATTGCAAAGAAGTCAAAAACACTCAAATTTTTTTGACATGTTTAAACATGTATAACTTGTACACATGTATGAAGATATAAAACACACATATATCAAATTTGCAGATGTCATAAACTCAGAAGGGAGAGATAACATGTTAGATGACAAAAAGCAACTTTCAAACTTTACATAAATTAGAATATGGGATTATAACCACCAAGCTGGAACTTAAGAAAGACAAAGATAAAATCTTAAATTTATTCAAAAGAATTAACTGACCATTGCAGAAAGGCAGAAATATAATTAGACAGTAGTTTATCTGAAAAATGTCTAGGGATGTTAGTTAACCTCTACTTTGCTGTGAACCAACAGTGTGACACTGTTTGGGCTCCCAAAATGAACATTGATACAACTATATTAATAGAAGAATAAGCTTTATAGGGTCTCAACTCTAAACTTATTCCACTCTACAAGTCAGAACTCCATGACATTAAATGTCATGTTAAATGAAACCAATTCATAATAACACAAGGAAAAGGGAGAAAGCAATGACTTCTCATACTATACTGCAGAGAGGGTGGGGTTGGAGTAAGGCTATAAGAACTAAACCAGGGTCTCCATGGTGCTATGACTCCATACTTATTTTCCTTTTAGTACCTCCCATCAGTGCATCTCTCTGCCTGCTGGATTTTTTCTCTAAGCTACCAACTGTGTGAGGCTAGTCATGGCCATGGCAGATCTAGATGATCCTTATCTACAGTTACAATTCAGAAACTTCCAGGGGAAGCCTCTATTCAACCAGTATAATGGTCTCAATTTGTGTGCCCCAAATTTATTTTGAAATCCTAACCCCCTGTGTGATAGTATTAGGAACTAGAGCTTTGGGGGAGGTAATGATAGGTCATGAGGGTGGTACCCTCATAAATGTGATTACTGCCCTAATCAAAGTACCCCAGAGGGCTATCTTACCATTTTTTTCTCTGCCATTTGAGGACACGAGAAGTTAGCCACCTGCAATCTGGCACAGGGCTCTCACCAGAAGCTAGCCATGCTGGCACTCTGATCTTGGACCTCCAGCCTCTAGAAGGGTGAGGAAACAGTTATCTATTGTTTATAAGCTAGCCAAAGCACCCAACACAGGTCTTGTGCCCATACCTTAGACAAATCAGGACAGCAATCCCCTCTAGAATCAGTGGTTGGAGCAGGAAAGGAACAAATATTCTATAGCCTTAGGAGGATCATCGTTGACCAGGAAGCCAACCTGTATCTTCTAAAGTCATTGTCCCTCCTGTTGAAGTTATTAAGAATGTCATTATCTGCAAGCATGTTTATTTTATTCACCTTTCTTAGAATTGTCTCCTGATTCTGTGAGTCTTATTTAGCTGTGGTTAATGCCACACAAACAATAAGTCCTAGATATGTAAAAGTAAAAGAAAATACATGACATTTTATTCACTATGTAATTTTTTCCCATTGATTGTTTTTAAGACTTTTAAAAGTAGAATGCTTATTTATCAAGGCTGATATCAAGAAAAGTACTTCTATCAATTGAATGGAGCCCTTGCAAAGGTTTGTAGCAGGTACAATCAGAATATCTACATGAACTATGTGTCTCAGTCATTACCAAACTTGATATTTATTGAACTCTGACTGTGGGCAACCCCATAGGTGTGGGTCTATAGCAAGGGATTTATAATTTCATAGGTCCAAACAAACTGTGAATAACAACCAAAGAAGATGGATCACACATAAGAAAAGGACCTAATCAGCCCCTAGTTTCTGAGTAGTGGTTCCTGATCAACATTAGATCTTCAGAGGGGGCCTCAATAGAAACCAGACAAGAAAAAAAATGTTTAGAAAAAAATGAAATACCAACAAGACCTAAAGGAGTAAAGGCAACTGGTTACAAAGAAAAAAAGAGACCTAGGACAAGACACAGACTTGTATTTAAGAATGTTTCACTGGACACTCCACATCAGTTGGTCTAAAACAAGACCTAGAGATAGAATCACCAAAGGAAGAAAAAAAATATATCCTAGGCCCCAAGTCCAAAAGTTCTTATCCAGTCCATCTGAGCAAAGTTTCATGATTTATACTTTAAGTAACAATAATAGCTGATAATTTGTGGCACTTACTATTTGGCAGACATTTAGCTTCTAAGTGTTTTATGTATGATATTAACTCTCTTAATCCTCATCATAACTGTATGAATTAGGAACTATGATTGTCATCCTTTATGATGAGAAAACTGAAACCCAGAAAGGCTAAGTAACTTAATGAATGCCATGTACTGCTGCTGGGAAATGAACCCAGGCAGTTAGGCTTGCAGAGTCTGCCTCTCATCACTTTGCTGCAAGACTCAAAAAAGATAAAGTGATGGCTGCAAATCTCTCTGGGTGATTCTGATGAACCCAGTTGTCAGAGCAGCATTTGGAAAGCATGGCCCTATAAACATGAGAAAATCATCATTTACTGAACCCTACTTAAGGGAAGGGACTCTATTTCTCAGTGCTTGGCACATAGTAAGTATGGAATGCTGTTGATTTTGCTGCAGAGAGAGAGGAGTCCATAGAAGCAAGGGTTTGAAGGGAAAATCTGGTGAGCCTACTACTGCAGGAAGAAAGTGGGACAAACAGAGTGAGTCACACCATGTGTCCTGTCTCTGTTAAAGGAAAGTGCCAAGAAGCAGAGAATAAGAGATGCATCATTCTGACTCCACTTGTAATGCCCCGCCCAACCTCTTAATCTTTTGCTTCTTTGTGCCATATACTATCTTCATTACTTGGAGAAACAAGGCTCTCCACTTTTCTCTCTCAGCCCAGTCTTCCCCCTAGTTCTATCCTTTTTAGAAACATTACAGAAGAGTAAGGAGGATGTAAAACTCCAAGCAGTTGGTTTCCCTGCTTGTTAAGAAAGACAGTAAACTCTTTGTACATAACAGATACTTTTGGGATGGCTGAGTAGATGCAAGAATGCACAAAGAGATGGATAGATGTCTAATAGTTAACCATTATTTATGTCACCTGTGGACTCGGCAGGACTGGCTTTTCCTCTAGTGACATGTAATATGATGTTATGATAAATGCACATTCCTTAGAATCAGGCAGCTTAAGTTCAATCCTGCCTCCACTACTTACTAGCTGTGTAACTGTGACCGAGTGACTTATCCTATATCTTTTTTTTCTTTAAGATTTTATTTATTTCTTCAAGGGAGAACAAGTGTATGCATGAGGGAGAGCAGGAGCAGGTGGAGAGGCAGAGAAAGAAGGAGAAGCAGGCTCCTCCCTGAGCAGGGAGCCCAAAGTGGAGCTAGGTCCCAGGATCAGGACCTGAGCCAAAGAGCAGATGCTTAACCAATGAGCCACCTGGGCACCCCTCTTCTATTGTTTTTAGAATGAAGATAATAATATCATTTCATTTAAACTTATGATAATAACAGCACTTAATTCCAAAAGCTATTATGAGATCATGTATATGCTAAGCGCAATGTCCAGTAGATTAAAAAAAAAAAAAAAGCCTGATTGTTGATAATGATTTCATAAGAAATTATATTGAATTTGGTTGTTTGAAATTGCCCTTCTAATATCATCTCACAGTATAAAACCTTGCAGGTGTTATTTCATCTGGAAGGCAAGACTTGTTTTGGAATCTGAAAGGCAACGTCAGGCTTTATTCAGATTGGCAAGGAAGGGGAAAAACGGAAAGGAAAAGGAAAGGAGGGAAGGAGGAAAAATATATAAGAAGAGATAACATTTTGGGATGCCAGAGTGGCTCAATGGTTGAGCATCTGCCTTCAGCTCAGGGTGCGATCCTGGGGTCCTGGGATGGAGTCCCATATCAGGCTCCATGCAGGGAGCCTGCTTCTCCCTCTGTCTATGTCTCTGCCTCTTTCCATATCTCTCATGAATAAATAAATAAAATCTTAAAAAAAAAGAATAGATAACATTTCTTTTTCTGAAAATCACATCAATATTTCTTTATACTCATGGCAATTCAGAATGTTTGGCTACCAGTGATGAAGTTATCCTGGTTATAATTTTCAGTGAGGAAACAGTCCATTTCTGAGAAAATTGTTTGTATATCTAGAAAGTCTTCAGGGTCTAAATAGTCCATGTTCAGAAAAGGGAAAATTTCTAGGTTATGAACTAAGGTCACCCCAATCAGAGAGTCAATTCATATCCTCCAGGTTAAGTTTGTTCTAGATATTACTTATTTATTTAAGAATTTATTTTAGTGCATCAGAATCAGTAGAGTATATTACAGTTAAACAAACTTTAATTTGAACTCTAGCTCCAGCATGGCCCCAGACAGATCACTAAAAACTATACACCCCACTATCTTCATAGGTAAAGGGGAAACCATGATGTTACCTTTTGCATCCACATGTTGGGATGATTAAACAAGGCCATATACCTAAAGCACTTAGCCCAAAACCTAGCATATGGTAAGCACTCAATAAGTATGTCTATACTTATGTTCATTGGTATTATTATTTTCATAATGTTTTCTGCTCTCTTCCTTTATGAAGTGCATCATACCCTTGGGCATCATGACAAACACAGCATGGGCTAGAGTAGGAAGTCCTGTGGCTTTTACTTTGCTCGGGGCATACCCAGAGCTCAGTCATCCAAACAAATTCACCACTCCTTTTGCCCATCTTAATTTTTCTTTAATTTTGTGTCCTACAACTGGAGATTTTCTCTTTGCCAAAATGGCTTTAGGCCACCTCCTCTCTCTATGCAAAAGTCCTAAAAGCCTCCACTATTACGATCAATTTTTTTTCTCTTAACTAACTAGAAATGAAGAAAGATTCCTCTCCCTTCATCTAGCACTGATTTTTGACTTATAATTCCATTTCAACAAAACCACTTGCACTAATGCTTATACACATTGTAAATAATTCATTAGAAACATATATTTGTTTGATGTTTATATACTTGCTGCGTGTCTGCGGAGTCTGTTTATCAGTTAAGGAAATAACAAGACTCTCAGTCACCAAGAGGGAATGGAAAACCTTCCTCTTTGAATAGATAAAAATGTAAGGGGCATGCAAGTCAATCTTGGAAATACAGAATGCTAGCACAGCAAAGGACTTTGGAATCTATATATTTTAACACTATCAGTTTATAAACGTGGAAAATAAGTCCCAGAGCATTACCTCATGGCTATAGAAGGCCTAGCAGCATTCTATATTGGAAGGGAGCCTGGATGCTGGGAAGGGAAAAAAAGATAGGAATGGAAGGCAGATGTACTGTGTCTAAACAAGATATTGGCCCTGTAGACACCCTAGGAAGTGTTTCACCTTGGGCAAGAAATACTGATATTCCAGTAGTAGGTCTTAGACTAAGGTAAATGAAAATATTCCTTGTACCTGAAGAGATAGCCAAGAATTTTACACTTCTCCTCAAAATAGCAGATTGTCTTCAAACAGCCGGGGGCATTACCATCATCTCACTGTCTTCTCCACTAAGACCAAGAATGAAATACAAATGGAGAACTAGGTTTTAGTATTTCCTGACATTGGAGAAGAACACGGTGGTATATTATCTGCTGAATTTCTTTACTGAGCAGGAGTGCTGATAGCCCCGGGTTTCCTGGGCCTGGGTCTTAAACCTGAGGTCTTAAACCTCAGCTGTGGCTGCACACAGAGTGCCCAGAGCTGGCAGGTACGGATTAGCACAGGCAGCATTAATACTCCATTGTCATCTTCAAGTATGGCTCTGGAAGCCTCAAGGCAGCAACAGTGAGAGGGGCTTAGGGATCCAAAGCAGAAAGTTCTATATGCTTACTATTATTTGCTCTATGGAGTATTTGAGTAGGACTCATTCATGGAGCACTGTGGGAGTGGAAAGGGAATATCTCTGTTATAGCTTCTGGCATCCAGGGGCAAAGAAAATTTCATATCTTAAGGCCTAACCTAGACAGAGTGGAGAGTGAGCGGAACTCACTCATGAATTATAAGGGGAAAAAAGAGAAATAAAAAGAGATAAAAGGAAATTCTAGGTCCCAATGGCTTTATTGGTGAATTCTACCAAATATTTAAAGAATAATTTAAACCTATTCTACACTGTTTATCAACTCATCCTATGAGGACAGCATTATTCTGACACCAAAACTAGACAAAGACATTTCAAGAAAAGGAAACCACAGGCCAATATCAGTATCTTAAAATAGATACTAAAATTTGTAACACAGTGTAGCAGCAAAATTTTATGGTCCACCAGGGCTGTTGATCCAAAAGAATAGGGGAGGAGAAAATTCAGGAAAGGGCAGCAAAAAAGAAACGTGGGAAATTCAGTCTAAAGAAGATTGGAAGCAAGTGATGGAGGACATTGCCTATAAGAATTTCCCAGGCGTTTAAAAAAAAAAAAAAAAAGA
The DNA here is from genome assembly GCF_048164855.1 of Canis lupus baileyi. Taxonomy (NCBI): domain Eukaryota; kingdom Metazoa; phylum Chordata; class Mammalia; order Carnivora; family Canidae; genus Canis; species Canis lupus. The sequence continues at coordinate 18,967,946 of NC_132851.1, forward strand.
ATTTCCCAGGCGTTTGAGCCTACGGAAGAGTATTTTATAAAGAGTCCCTACTGTTTAGTTCATGAAGACTTTTGGTTTGGGCTGCCCAGAGGCAAAACCTGAGACCAGATTCTGGTGCATGTGATTTCTGAGGGATTGCTCTCTAGGAAAATAGATAAGTGAGGTGAAGGATAAGGAAAGAGCAGAAACATAACAAGGGTATAGTCCCAGATAAAGTCTATCCTTGACCACAGGGTATGCTAGAGTCTAAATTGCACCACAGTTTAAAGAGGAGATAGATAGCTCTTGAGTAGGATACCTGGAGCTCCAAGGGAGTTTCAGGGACCAACTGCCCGAGGAGGGTGGAGTAAAGGGCGTGAGGAAGGGATATGAGATATGAGAAGGCCAAGTGATCTCATCCACCCTTTGTATTCTAGAGCAAGTCTCACTCTCTTGATTTGGTACCTCCAAATTCAGACTCTGAGGAAAGGATTAAGGCACAGGCAGTAATATTAAAAGAGGATCTTAGGAAGCACAGGTGCAGATACAGTGAACCGGGAGAGGGAAAAAGAGCCCCAAAGTATGTATCAATGAGTAGATTTTCTCTGAGGACAGCAAAGATTGTGAAGACCCTCTGAAGATTAATGTGGAACTCACAAATATTTCCCACTGAGCGGCAGGAAACCAGAGTATTTTGGAACTGTTTGGAACCCCATTGGTTGAGGGAGGCCCCGAGGGGGTCTCCAATGCCTTAATTCCACACACCCCTACAGGTTGGCTGAGGGAACCTCTGCAGAGGCAACAGAAGAAAACCTGTGGGCAGAGAAACAGGGACACAATCTGTCTGTCATGGCTGGTGAACTCAAGCCAGGCCAGTGCAACATGGAACAAGGCATCAGTGGCTCCTGCTACATCTGCTCCTCTCTGTTTCGTATATTGAATTTCCATGTAGGATATTTTTTTAAGAGAAGATCTCCTGAGAGGAAGAATAGGCTGGTCAATAGTTCTATAATCAAAAGTCCACAGCAAAAGGCACTTTGAAAGAGGGGCCATTGCCTTCTCTGGTCTCACCTCCAACTCTCCATGTAAAATTAATCATGCACCCTGGGGACATCCCTCCCATTATCTAGTCTTGGTGAAAAGGGACAACGGTAGACACAGGATAATCTCTGCCATATCGATTTCCTGTGTGAGCTTCTCATGCCTCCAGGGAGACACCACTGCTTTCAATGCCTATTAGCAGTTGTGTCTTTTAACCTCCTGGTCAGCCTGGCAGTGGGAGTCCAGCAGAGGCTCCAGCTCCAATTACTTCACCAACACACAGCCTGGCTGGACGGGAGCTCACAGTACCTCATGTCGAAGCGGGAAATTGTGCTCTCCACCAACACAGGGACAAGCAAAGAATGGCATTCAATAAAGCCTAAGCTCCGGCCTGGTGGCTTGGCAGGGAAGCAGGAAGGACCCACACACCAATTAGCCAGGCAGCTGTGCCCATCCATCAAGCGTGACCTGGGCTCCCAGCATGTAGGTCAAGCCTGGATCCTGCCATGGAAATCACACCGAAAACCTCTTTCCAAAGGAGGACTAGGATAGCCAACCCTGCAAGTGGAAAAAGACTATCATTCCAGCAAAGTAGTTCAATCCTACAATCTGGAAAGGAAGGACCATATAACCACTATGACACTAAAGATATGCACTATGTATAGGAAATAATCTTCTGTTTGTATTCATTTTTAGGAAACTCTTGACAAAGGCCCCTATGTTCCGAAGGAAATCAGATCTAGAAATGGCAATAAAACGTATTGGATATTTATCATCTTCTTTAAAGATGTAGAACCACCTTACCATGGCAGAGACAGAGGTCCTTAGACCTCAGAAACCCATCCAAATCTACAGTCTCCTGGGCTTGTAACTTAGCCTTCTAACTGTGGATATTCATTAAGGGTGGTATAACATGGTACTTCAGAATGGGGCTCTGGAGCCAGGCTGCCCGGGTTGGATTCCTAGTCTGCTATTTATTGACCATGCAACATTAAGCAACTTACTTAACCTCTCTGAGTCTCGATTTTATTATCTGTTAGTTGAGGATAATTGTGCCTACCTAATAAGGTTGTTGCAAGAACACATAGGATCATGCATGGCACAAGTGCTAATTTTTATCTCATTACTTCTCACCCGTTTAGCGCCTACTCCCCTGGTAACAGGTGTAGTTACAAAAGTGCCCTTGAACTTTAAGGCTTGGCAAACTGCTCCCTAAGTGGATAGAGTAGTTGGAGCATAGGAGTGATGAGAAGAGTTAAGGTTTCTGAGAGGCCAGCGGGAAGGTCAGAGTATGCTTCAAAGCCCAAAGCAGCCCCCAGTGGAGGTGGCCCTAAGCACCCACCACGTGTTGGAACAAATGATCCCCTGCTTCTGGAGGGAGGAGTGCAGTGTCACCAGATGATAGCAAAGGTGGGAGGCATGAGCCTAGACTAGCAGGGTGAGGCAAACTCCCAAGCAACTAAGAAACCAACGTGGGGTTGGGATGACTCATCTCCATAGTGAAGCCCCTCACCATTATCCTTCTCCTCTTGCCACAGGGAACCATTCCTCACAACACTATGCTGCTCACAGGCCTCACTCTCTGGAAGGGCCTGGTGGAAACCTGGCCTTCTGGAGCATGGAAAAATAGGCCTGTAATCTCAGTGTCTGGGTACCTCCCCTTTCCTGACTCCACATTTTCAGAAGTATGTCTGTAGTTCAGCCTTAAAAACAGTTGTTCATAAGACTTATTGTAGGACAGCACAGACTAAGAAAACACTTCGAATGAGAACATTTGGAAAGATCACAAAATGTTGGAGCAAGAGGTCCTCATTGTTAGAGTACCTGCTGGGGTTTCTAACTTTATTGGCAGATGAATTATTTTTGCAAATGAAATTTAATACGGAGGCTCAGGGTATAAAAACACAAGATACAGAGTTGCTCTGTTGAAAAAGGAGCCTGCAGGCCCCCTGGGATTGGCCTCCTCTGGCCATGAGGCAGCTCTGTGCAGCTTCCATCTCTAAGAAATCTGTTGAGAGAAAACTGCTCTAGTGCCTGAGGGATAGACCCAAGAGGAAGCATGGTCCCTCCTCTTCAGGTCCCAGTATTAGTCTCTTAGGGCTGCCATTACAAAGTATACAAACTGAGTGGCTTGACCAATAGATAGTCTCACAGTTCTAGTGGCTAGAAGTCCAAAATCAAGGTGTTGGTAGGATGGTTGACTCCTTCTGAGAAGAAAGAGAATCTATTCTGGGCCTCTCTCCTAGCTTCTGGTGGTTTGCTGACAATTGTTGGTATTCCCTGGCTTGTAGAAGCATCACCCTAACCTCAGCCTTCATCTTCATGTGGAGTTCTGTGTGTTTGTCCATCTCTGTGTCCAAATTCTCCTTTTTATAAGGACATCAGTTATATTGGGTTAAAGTCCACACTAATGACCTCATCTCAACTAATTACATCTACAATGACTCTTTTTGCAAATAAAGTCAAATACTGAAATATTGAAAATTAGGACCTCAACATAAAAATTTTGAGGGAAGCATTCAATGCATAACAGTCTCCTGCTTGGACTGCACTCCCAGTACTTTCCAGAGCATCTCATTCTCTTCTTTGACACTCTCCTCCCATCTCACCTCCCAAGAAAAGTCCCAGGAGCACTGGAAGCCAGGTCAGAAGATAAAAGACCTTGAAGAAAACTGAGGTGATCACCTACTAAAGAATTGAAGAACAGGATGGAAAAGGGGAAAGTACAGTAGGGAGGTGAAAATAGCATCCTTAGCCGATAAATTACAGGATAAAAAGTTCAAGGAAGCCACAAGTCTCCCAAGAAGAGAGCCAACAGCAGCTCTTCATAAAAGACACAGCAGAGAGTGGAGCCATCTGTGCAAAGACCGTGCCTGAGAAATCCAATGTTTAATATTCTGCCCTTTCTGCCACCAGCAGCACATGCAAGATTTCTCCTAGTTACAGAGGCTTGCACCTCTACGCGCCCTTTGCAGACTGGCTACTCCATCTTAATAGGCTACCATATTCCTGACAGAAAATACTAATTCTACATGGATTTGGAGTTCTGCTATTTTAGCCAGCCAGTTTAGGAGCTGTTTGGATGTTCTGCTTTTTTAATGAAGAATAACGAGACCAAGGAGAATCTGGATGCATGAAACCTGAAGAATCCAGAAAGATGGTGCAGGATTCCTTCCCCTTGACTTAAAAAACAAACAAACAAACAAAAACAACCTGTCTACCCATTTACAGAAATTCTCCCCTAGGAAAAGGGATAAAGGTCATTATCAGGGCAGACTTTGGAAAATTCTATGCCCATGTTAATCCCAAACCACTTAAAGCAGAATCTCTTTAAGGTGATATCCAGGTACCAGTAGCAGTGGACTACCAAGCTGCAGTATTGCTGCTTTAGAAGTTAGGGAGGTTTGGGACACTCAGGTGGCTCAGTTGGTTCAGTGTCTGACTCTTGGTTTAGGCTCAGGTCATGATCTCAGGGTGGTGAGATCAAGCCCTATGTAGGGCCCTGCATTCAGTGAGAAGTTTGCTTGAGATTTTCTCCCTCTACCCCTACCCCCATTCATGAACACTCTTTCTCTCTAATAAATAAATAAATCTTTAAAAAAAAGGAAGTTAGGGAAGTTTTATGTATATATCTATAAAAGAACATAAAATACAGAAATATAAGTATATATATGTGTATATATATATATACACAAACATGGACTGTGTATATTTTATATAGATATGTATGAATATATTATATATAGTTTGGATAAATATCATATATACAGTTCATAGTATACACCTATAAACACACACAAAAATACACATATATGGATATAAAACATCCATTTTCTGACACTTGAAAAAAAGAAAGTATGTCCTTTCCAGTGTCATGCTACAATATTGTTTCACAGGCTATCAAAAAATCATTTAACTACCCATGGGAATATACCTCCATTTGACCTTTCCCTTGCTATTGATTAGAGCTCAGCACTTTTACTACTTGTACATTTTTATCCAGTCTACATGCAAACGATCTCTATCCAGCAGTACAGATAATGCCTGAGGTTATGTTTATATTGCCTTATAGGACACTAGGTAGTTTTGTGTCTTATCCAGCAACCTATTTCTAGCCTATCAATCTTATTCTAACCATCTTTGTTTGTTGCCTATAAATATCTAGTCCCTCTATTTTTCCTTGAATTAGTTTTGTCATATTGTTGGCTCCCTCATTAATGAACTGAATAAATTTTGACATAAATCCATGGTATTTTGTATGAAACTCCTTTTTTTCAACTCTTAAAAAATTATGCTTTGAAAGTGTTTAGAATCTTGTATACTCTTCATCAACTCCCTTGTCTGCCATGCTGGCACTCTCTAAAAAGCTTCTCCAAACAGCTCTCCTGATGTTGTAAGTTCCCATATAGGTCATTCACAGTTTAGTTAAGTCTGTAGTTCATCTTAGATGAATGGTTAACCAGATAGTCCAGCTAGTCACTCATCAGAGCTCTGTGAGAATAAAACCACGGAAAGGTATGTTGTGGAGAAATAGCAAGAGTTAAGAAAAGCAACGCAATGCTTAGGAGGAAAGAGAGGGGGTCATTTAGTAAGAGAGAGAGCAAATATGGTGGCCCTTAGCACCTGAGGATGGAAGAAAGAAGCAGAGCACCTTGACTAAAGAGGAGGTGAGAGGCACAGGAGGCATTACTGACTTTGCAATTTTGGCTCAGGGCTAGCCTGGACCCGTTACATAAAGATGGATAAATAAATGACGAATGAATGAGTGAAACAGATCTAAGTTGTCAGAGACTGGATCAAACAGGCTATATTGATCTCATCTCCAAACATTTCTAACTTGCTAGAGCTGCATGACGGGCAGCTTAAGGAAGGATGCCTGTCTTCTCCCCCATACACGCTCCACTGGTATTTGGGATGCACAGTTAGACCTGAAGATCATTGACGTTGTCTTGTCCCTTACCTATGACCTTGACAAAGACATTTGTAGGCTGATTCAAAGAAACCTGAGCTTTAATTTGGAAATTCATCAACCTCTGACCACTTTACTGCTTAATGGTCATATGCCATAATTTACCATGAAAGTAACCCTTTTTCCTTCTTTACTATTGTTAGTAGGACTTATGCCCTGTGACATTAGCTTCTGAGAGACTCAACTGAGCAAGCAAATTATAGGACTGAAGTCAGGGATATGTCCCACTCCGATCCCTGACATGGTTACACACTAAGCTGAAGTCAGCATTTTTCAGATAGTTCATCAGCAATACTAGGAGACCTTTCCAACAAGGTCGCTGTACCACTAAAGCAATCATGTGTGTGAGTGCCCCCAGCCAGACTGAGCTAATTTAACATGAAATAATCAGAGATAAGAAAAAGCCACAGGAGTTATAAAAATATACACATCAGGTATCCTTGCTGAGGAGGAAAGAGAAGTTTACTGGAGGTGAAGGGTGTGCACCAAAATGATAAGAAAAGTGAAGTCAAGAATGAAATGAAGATTTTAAGAGAAGTTAAGATAAATAATAGAACAACTCTCTTTCTACTATAAACAGACTAAGAGGCCAACTAAGGACTCAGCAGGGTTTGCCAAGATTGGAAGGAAGGTCACTTGTCAGGGGAGTTAGACATTACAAAAAAGATGGATGAATGTGTCTTTTTGGCACTCACCAGGGAAGAAAATGCACAAGGAGCCAAGGCAGAGAGCTTTCCTTAAGGAAGAAAATACAGTGGTGACAATCACTAGGGCAAGAACATCTCCAGGGTACAGGGAGTCTGGAAGTCCATCTGGAAATACTCAAGCCAGGTGCTCCTTAGGAGGAAGAGAAACATTATGAGCACAAGCTTAGTGAGAGAGGCTTAGTCTTCCATATTTTCAGAGTCTCAATTCCAGAAAGCCAGAGATCAGACACTCCCTCTCAGCACAGACATGGTGGTTGGAACTCTCTGCTTGACCTGAAAGTCAAAGCTAGGCATGAACCCCCTTCCTTACAACCAAATTTCATCACTTCTCTCTTTATTTCTTGCTCATTCTAGGGGTAGAGCTGGTATGAACACTTGTTCCTAAACCAAAGAGAACTAGTAAGGGAGCCAGAAATAAGAGCTTCACCAGAACCTGTGCTTTCAACTTCTATACCCAGGTTGGTACCAAATAGCAATTTCCAGTTTTTTTCTGGCCCTAGTAGGCCCCGATGGTCTATTTCAGTGACTGATGTTAAAAAACACATTAATCATTGTGAAAAGATCATTTTATATCTCTACCTCACATCAGATTAAAAAATTAATTCCAGGTAGACTTTTTTAGACCATAAAGATATTAGAAGAAAATATAAGCTAAAGTTGGAGACCATTCTTCTACCTATGAGCCAAGTGTTAGGAAGAATGAAGCAAAAGATGTGTTATAGATGCTATTGGTACCTGGTCCAGGTCCCCTGGGATCTTTTTTCTCTTGGGAGTGCCATAGACCAGATTCTGCAGGTACTGCTACAATAGATTCTCTGGAGAACTGCCCATTGTCAATTTAAGGCAAAGTTGCTGTGAAATTCTTTCTTCACCTTCTTGAAGCTGAGGTTAGACCTAATCCAAAACTATATCCTTGCTTCTTCCCCATACCCATCCTCATTCCTTACCTTCACTTACAGTTTTCTCCTGGGATTATTTCTCTAACAAATAATTTGTAGACCAATCTCCCATTTCAGCCTCTGTTTCTAGGTACCTCAACTATGATACTTGATATAAAAAAATTAAAATGTATGTGGAAAGGTTTTGTGAATAAATTTGAAAAGATATTTAATACATGTATAAACATATATACATATGTCTTATAGGTATAACTCTGTGCCCCCAAAATTTATATATTGAAGTCCTAATGTCCAGTATCTAAGAATGTGACTGTATTTGAAGATAAGGTTTTAAGAGAAGTGATTAGGTTAGAGTGGGCTCTAATCCAATCTGACTCATCTCCTTATAAAAAGGAATTGGACACACAGAGAGATACGAGGGGCGCCCTTGCACACAGGGAGGACCATCTGAAGACACAGTGAGAAGGCAACCATCTAGGAAAAACTCTGCATTTCTCCTTTACTCACACACAAAATACTTCTGACACCAGATGTGTAGGGTTTTGTTTTTTTTTCCCCACATCAGCCAATTCAATTCAATTCAACCTGCAATTCAATTCAATTCTACTAACCAGTGTTAGAGCAGACCCCAGAGGTGAAGAGCTCAGTCCCTTAAGACTACCCTTGACTTCAGATTGCAAGTAGTTGGTCACCAATTTGCCCACAACTTCTATCCAATGTGGCTACAATTAGAGGTTCCTACTACACTGTCCTCTAATTCAGTTGTTTGCTAGAACAGCTCACAGAACTCAGAAAAAAATTTACGTTTAAGGTTTTATTATATAGTAAAAGATATGTTAAAAGATACAGATTGGGTGCCTGGGTGGCTCAGCTGGTTAAGCATCTGCCTTGGGCTCAGGTCATGATCCCAGGGTCCTGGGATCAAGCCTCAAGTCAGGCTCCTTGCTCATCAGGGAACCTGCTTCACCTTCTCCTCCCTGCTTGTGTTCCTCTGGATATCTCTGTCACTATCTGTGTGTCTCTTTCTCTCTCTCTGTCTCTCTCTCTCTCTCAAATAAATAAATAAAATCTTTAAAAAAAAAGATACAGATGAACAGTCAGCTGAAGAGATATACAAGGCAATATTTAAAGAGTCCCAAGTACAGGGGCTTCTGTCCCCGTGGAGTTGGGGTCCTGCATCCTCCTGGTGCATAGATGTGCTCACCAACCTGAAAGCTCTTCAAATTCTGTAATAATTTTGGAATATTTATGGAGCCTTCATCATGTAGATATAATCAATCAGTAAGTCAGTCTCCAGCACCTCTTCCCTTCTCAGAGGATGGGAGTAGACCTGAAGTTTCCAAGTTTCTAATCATGATTTGATCTTCCTGGTGATCAGCCTTCATCCTGAAACTATCTGGAAACCATCAAGAGTCATTTCATTATAACAGAAGATATTCTTATCACCCAGGAAATTCCAAGGGATATGGGGACTTGTATGAGGAACCAGGATCAAAGACCAAATGTTAGAACAAAAGATGCTCCTAGAGCTCTTATTACTTGGGAAATTACAAAGGGGGTAAGGAGCTCTGTGTCAGGAACCAGAAGCCAAAATACGGGGGGTTTTTTCCTGTTATTCACAGAGGTCATCTATTAGCCAGAGAGAGAGAGAGAGAGAGGCGTCAGGGAAAACAAACCTACAGATATCTTGATCTTGGACTTTGGGCCTCTAGAACTATAAAAAAAATACATTTCTGTTGCTCAATCTGCCCAGACTGTGGTATTTAATCATGGGAGCCCTAGAAAGCTAATCCAGTCTACATAGAGATATATAGATATCTTTGTCTTTCTCACACACATATACAATGAAACATTCCAAAACATAATCAAAATATATAAAGAAGGATGGCTGGCTGACTGGTTCAGTCGGTATAGCATACAAATTTTGAACTCGGGGTCATGAGTTCGAGCGCCACACTGGTCATAGAGATTACTTAAAAAATAAATAAATAAAGGAAAACTTGAATATATATACAAAGAGCATTCAAGACAAAAAATAAGAAAATGGATAAAAGATTTAAATGGACAATTCACAAAAAATAAATCAAATGCCAATAAATACCTGAGGAGATGTTCAGCCTCATTTTGTCCTCTTTTTGGGCTGCATCTTCTCTACTGACTACACCCTGTCTCTCTACCAGTCCTCTGCTTCTTGTTGTCCATTCCAGCTCCCCCTCATTATTATACTCACATCAAGTACCTGGATAGTTCTGTGCACAGGTGGGTATTTGATAACCATTGGTGACAATTTAACAGTGTGCTGAGGTAGAGGAAATAACTAGTTTTAAGATAAGTCAATTCAAGAAGCTATCATAATGGTTCTAAAAAAAAATCACAAAAGAGGAAGAATAACTAGCTCTAGTAAGTAAAAAAGAAAATTGTTTATCACAAGTCATGAAAGAAATGCAAATCAAAAGGCAATGAGATTGCTTTCTGCAAGTTTCCATAATATGCATAAGCAAAAGCTAGAAAGCCTTGCTACTTGGAGTTCAGTAAAATGTATTTTTAGTTTGTTGGTGGCATTGTCAGTTGGTAAATACAATTTGGCAAAGCATTTCTTTTCTTAAACTCTGAAGAATAAGTCAAAATATAGAAAACATATGAAAGACAATGTTTATAATCATGGTATTTATGACAACAAAAATTAGAAATACTTTCAAGTGCTCAATACTAAAGGAATTACATTAGCAACTACAGGACAGCCACTCAAGGGAACAGTATAGAGACACCAAAAAGGACAAATATAAAAACCAACTATCAATATAAAGTTAATATAAATGCATATGTTAGGGTATAAAATTACATATGCATAATCACTATTATACATAATTATACATAATGACTATGTAAACACATGAAAAACTAGAAAGAATACAGAAAAGAATCTCAATTTTAGGATTTCTTTTTCTCTTTTTCTCCATTTCAAACTTTCAATATTTTTATAGTGTACATTTCTTTAAAAACTAAAACTTTATTAGGAAAAACATGTCATTCATATGTGTATAGATGAGTGAAGTAGACAATGCCTGCGATTTTAAAAAGATTATCCCAACATAGGAATCCTAAAATACTTTGATATTTATAATAACAGCTGACACTTCCTGAAATCTTACTCTGTGTCACCACTGTTCTCTGTGCATTATGTAGTCCTCCAACAACCAACTGAAGAAGATATGATTATCTTCTCATCTAATGGATGAGAACATAGGGAGCTAGAGAAGTGAAGTAACCCCTCCAGGTATATATGGTTTGCAAGTAGTTGTCACAAAGATAGCTAGCTGCCCCCCAAGGTGCAAGCCTTCTCTTTGGTGATGGAGAATCATGGCTGGGAAGTAGCTGCCAAACCCAGGGCTATTCCTCAGGGCCCTCCCACTCCCTGACTTTGCATCCACATGGAGCCATCCTACTAGAAGGCAAGCAATACATCCTATGACAACACAATGTGTCCACAGGGCAAACCTCTATTAAGGAGGATCTACAAATTAGTTAAAAGTCTAAAACTAAAGGTGAGTGATTAGCAGAAATAATTGCCCTTTTAATTTTAAAAAATGGTGTTAAAATATAGCAATATAATTTGTCATCAATTCAACTGCCAACATTTGAGAAATGTTACTTCCCATGATTAAATAGAGTGCCAGGAAATGGGCCATTTCCTATCCTACTGGAGAAGAGTAAGTTGATGCTCCCTCTCTGTGGCAGTTTATCGATATGTGTCGGGAGTCCAAAAACTTCAGAATTCTGTAAAATCCTTGACCGAGGAATTCCTTGAGCAACTATCCTAATGAAATAAGAGATATGAGTACAGATATATAAGAAAAGTTTCTCAATGTCAGAAATGTTTAAAAGACTAGTGGAAACCACAAAAATAGTTACAGGGAAGTGGACAAATTCTACTTTGGCTACACAGTGAGTTACTATGCAGCTATTTTAAAGTATATTCCAAAAGAATATTTAACAGCATGGAATGATCATGATACATTATACAGTGTGATTCCATTCTTACTGTGTTTTAAAAACACATCTATATCAGGCATGAATTTTCTCCTTCCATACAGGTGCAAGAACTATCACATTTCCTTATTTCTCTAAATGGAATGAAATCTGGCTTAGAGTCCCATCCTGCCTGGCTGTAAGGAAGAACTGTGTCAGGGACTGTTGCCCACCCTTATACACACACATACACACACATACCCCTTCCTCTGGATCTTCCTACTCTCTCAGGGCTTATGTGGTACCAAAAAAATGGAAGAGGTGCCCATCTTTAGACCATGGTCAGTGCCTCTGTCCAACCACAACTCCTCAACTAGCCCCTTGATATCGACAAGGGCTGCAGTTTTGGAGATGGAAGAAGAGAGGGTGCTGATAGCACTGGACTTGTCTTTGATTGGCTGTGGGAGGCTTGTACTGATGATCTCAAAACAGTGATGATCAGTGTTTTGTCTCCAGAGATAGACCATAGAGACTTTACCACTGCGGGGTTGCTGGGTGGAAGGTGAACAGATTTCTAACCCTGAAGGAACCTGTGCTCTCCTCTCTATCTCTCTTAGGGACTTCAGCTCTTTTCTAGGACCACTCAAGCTCCATTGTATTGTCTTCTCCATATAGGACAATTCTGCCTTAATTCCATGATAAGCCTTATCTTCCAAACTAAGGCCCTGGTTGATTATTTCTTCAGTGACCCCTGAGACATATCCCTCAAACCCAATCCATGTTCACATGCACACTCACACTCAAACCTACATACAAACCCACACGCAGATGAGCTTACACCTTAGAATACCAAGGGAAGAGTGGTTTTTATACCTTTCTTCTCAGAAGTATGTGTGTGTGTGTGTGTGTGTGTGTGTGTGTGTGTGTGTGTGTTGAGAGAAGAGGATAAAAATGGAAGGGATGAAATGGGAGAAGTGGGGGAATTAATTACATTTTTGTCCTCTTTCAACTAACTTGAGAACAAGTCATCAAACCTGCCACATATGTGTGCATTAAGAAACCTGAAAGATGTCAACTATACTTCAATTAAAAAAAAATTTAAACCTAAAAGATGCTAAAAGTATTTTTCATTGAGTACTGAGATTATAGGAAAATTGTTATGATCTTCTTCGTATTTATTACAATTTTCTCAATTTCCTACAATTGGTCATTTTATTATTTAAAAGAGTGTAATTTTTCCATGCCAACATACCAACTACATTTCTTTTTTTCTAATTTTCTTAACACTGTTTCTAATATGCAAATGTATTTTTAAATACGTTTACTTTAAATAAATTTAAAATTTATTATTAATAAATTACTTTATTGAAGGGCATAGGCCATGGGGATGAAGGCATTAAAAAAAGTGAGAAAAGGGACATCTGAGTGGTTCAGTTGGTTAAGTGTCCAATACTCGATTTCAGCTCAGGTCATGACCTCAGGGTCTTGAGATGGAGCCCTGAGTGAGCTCCATGCTGAGCGGGGAGTCTGCTTGAGATTCTCTCTCTCCATCTGCCACTTGCTCCGCACACACTCTCTTTCATAAGTAAATAAATAAATAAATAAATAAATAAATAAATAAATAAATAAAATCTTTTTTAAAAATGAGAAAGAAATTCTGAAAATTTTCTTTAGTGGTTCCTTCACAAGAATCAATGTGTAACTTTCTGAGGTTACTAAATTAATCTTAACAATGATTTCAGGTGTAAATATCTGGATTGATTGCTTTACTTATTTGATTTAAAATTTTTTCCATCCTTCTATGTATATCCCAAGCTTGATACCACTATGTGCACCCACACTTGGGTGTGCACCCACATTGTGGCTACATGTCTCTGTCCTTAAAGAAATAATCTGTAGCCATTCCTCCAACTCAAAACACAATCTCATTAGAAGATGGGGTCCTAGATGGCCTCAAGTTCAACACAAATTGCTATCATCCCCCAATTTTCCTCTTTCAGAAACAGAAATTCTCTTGCCAACTGTCAACAGCCCAACCATCGAATAGGAGTAGAGATGGTGACCAACTCGCAAAAAAAAGCCAGCAGCCCCATAGAGGTGCCTGGAATAATGAGAATCCCACACACTCTCCCACTTCATGTTCCATTCTAGAGGCATTCTATTTCAATACTTTCTTCTCCTTTTCATACTTTATTTTCCATTTGGGCACCCATCCAGGCATTAAAATTCATATCTTCCTTTAAGAAATCTCCATCACAAACCATCACTATCCTTGCCTCTAGCATAGATAAGTCTCATGTATGTGGTTCAAGGTACCCTGGAGGGAGACAGGTAGTGGATGGAAAACAAAGAGTAATAAACAGAAGTACTCAACAACATTTCCCCCCATGTTGGGACCATCTGATTCAAGAATGCCTCGTGTTCAGTATCAAACCCAGGAATGATTTGTGCAAATGTATATAAGGGGTTCTTGTCTTTTTTCCTCTATGTTGCCCTTAGTCACCCTGAGATCGTGACCAGGTTTTTTAGTACAAAAGGCAAGCCCTAAGGCCCAAGAAATGAACTCATTCACTAGTTGTTGGTTCCAAGCTCAGGTGCTATTTCCTGCCTGGGCTCTGCATGTCCTTGGTTTTTAGCACAGATCCTACTCATAGGGAGCTCAGAGAAAGAGAATATACATGAGAGATACTGAGAAGACAGGCCTGGCCCCAATGGTTCTTCTACATCCAGCACATCCAAAGATGGCCTTTTGGTTTTCAGCTGCAGCCAAGACAATGATGTTCAGAGCATCCTTTCCCAAATTCACATTTGTTCTGAAACTGAACAAATGGACTGTGAGGTCCCTGAGGGTTCTGTCTTTAACTAATTCAATATTTATTAAGTATTACTATTGCCAAGCAATGTGCATATTTGTCTGTGTAACACCAGTCTTAGTCATAATAAGCATACAATAAGCATTTGTTTGTTTCAATGGATGAATATTTTCCCAATTAGAATGTGAGTTCTAAGGAGTCACAAACTTGAACTTGGCATATCCTGGGTGCTTAAAAACTTTTGTTGAAGTTGATTAATTAATTAGTGAGTGACTAATGTAATCAAACCCACACACAAAAATATTGTAGCCAGCAGTAGTAGGAAATAATGTCTGTACAATGGAAATATTTTGGGCTTTTGAAGTTAGACCTGAATACAAATTCCATTGCTTCCCAATTTTGATTTCCTTATATGTAAAAGAAAATATGGGTTCCTGGGTGGCTCAGTCAGCTAAGCATCTGACTCTTGATTTTGGACCAGGTCCTGATCTCAGGGTCTTGTAATCAAGACCCCATTAGGCTCTGTGCTGGGTATGGAGCCTGCTTAAGATTCTCTCTCTCTGTCCCTCTCCCTCTACCACACCCCTGCAAGGGATAAATAAATAAATAAATAAATAAAGCACAGATGATGATGATTTTAGAATGGTGGTCAAGATTAATGTGCTGCAGAAAGTTCCTAGAACAGTGTTGAACAAGTATTTTGTCTTCTTCCATTTTCCCCAATCTCTCCAGGGACTGGAAGAAAGAAAGTAGATTAGTGCTTCCTTGTCAAGAATCTCAGTGCATGTGTTTCTTCAATGGCTTCCTGGAAAGGAGAGCATAACAGAGACTGGTTGTACCCTACAGTTTATCTTTCTCTTTTCCTCAAAGCTACAATCCCTGGGTTTCAACACACGGGCTGCTCAGAAGAAAACTACACTTCCCAGCCCCTCTTGTCACTAGCTATGGCCATGTGACTGAGTTATCCAATGGAATATAAACGTTTATCTAGGTCCTTCCTTTATAGAGAAAGGATGTGTTTCCTCTCCTTTCTGTTTCCCACTCTCTGTGTAAGACTCAGACATAAAGGTGAGCCATCTTGGACAAAGGGCAAGGGCACTACCCTCTGGAAAGCTGATATCAAGACAATATTAGCCTAAGTCCCTGAACCCTGGAGAAACCATGTTTGCCCCCAAATGATGAGAGAGAAATAAACATCTCTCTTGTTTAAATCACAGATATCTTCAGTCTCTGTTATTGCAGATGAAAGTACATCTGATCTCATACAGACATATCCGGAGATCTGTGAATATCCCAGTCTTGTTAATGACAAATCCTCACCTCAGGCATTTTTCACCCTACCCTGAAATGCTCCCAGGCACCAGGTAAGGCTGATCTGCTTGACTGGTGCTGCCTGCTTGTCTCCTCACTGGCTTGCTTCCCTACCGATTTGAAGTCCCCAGCTGCATGTTGGGCAACCAATCAGAATCCAACCTAGTCTTGAAAGACTCTTCCCAGGTCAACCTTGTTTATGAAGCCTTTCACAGGGAGTGGGTAGCACTTCTGGATCTCTGCCTTGCCTGAGCTCCATGGTGGCTATACCACTATAGCCCCACTACCCCTGGATCTCAAATCCACACAATTTTCTAGCCTCTGGATTTTCCTTTTGTTTCATTGAAAGCCCTCCCTCCTTACTTTGACAGTAAATTCATTAGCAGCTACAACTATGTTTTGGACATATTAATCACATTTTTGTATCTTTATCTGATTTCAGAAGTAATCTTTAACCAGAGCATCATGCTATGAACTTGAAAATATATGTGGACTTTAGTGATTTGTTTATATATTGTCTTAAATTGTGATATCCTCAAAAAGAAAAGAAATATACAATAATAACTTCTACATCCATAGCACCTGATTCATGCATATACCTCAGTACTACTTATTAATAGATGAATAAATGTATTTTGGTAGTCTGCTAACATTTAGAATGATGTCGATCTTAATGCCTGCATGACTCTAGGCTAATGAGTTAATGTGCGTAATGCTAAGGTAGGAAGCTTTTTTATCTTTGGGTTTGGTAATTATATCATTTAAAACATTTCCAATTGCAGGTACCTGGGTGGCTCAGTGGATGCTCAACCACTAAGCATCTGCCTTTGGCTCAGGTTGTGATCCTGGGGTCCTGGGACTGAGTCCTACAGCGGGCTCCCCCCAGGGAGCCTGCTTCTCCCTCTGCCTATGTCTCTGCCTCTCTCTCTGTGTCTCCCATGAATAAATAAATAAAATCTTTAAACACAAAAACATTTTCAGTTGCAAGGAGTAGATAGATGCTTGATAAACTGACTTATTGAAAACAGAAATTTTAGTCTCATATGACAGGGAAGTCATATAAGTGACTTCAGATAGTTCTAGACCTAGAGGTTCAAAATAAGTCATCAGGTCTCTATTTCTCTCCTTGTCTTAGATGTGCTTCTCTCTATAGTGTCTATTCATGATGGTTTCTAGTAGCTCAAGACCTAGCCTAGCAACCCTAGCAGCATGACAAACAATACATTCCCTAATATCTATGTCAAAAGGGCATCAGAGAGTGTTTCAGTTGATGGGTCCAGCCTGGGAACATGTGTCCATTCTTGAGTCACTATGCCTAGAAGTTTCGAGTATTTTCCTGAACATTCTAAGTCATATGGCCACCGTTGTGGGTAGAAGAGACAGCTAGTTAAGTCTTACCAAAGACCCAGCAAAGCAAAAGGTTATATTACCAGAAGAAGAGGGAAGGGATATAAAACAGACAAACCAACAGATGGTCCATCACCATCCTGGAGCTGATGCCTCTTACTAAATTCAGTCTGCCCAAAGCTTTTGCCTGGGATCCACATCATTCTGAATTTATTCTTGCTATCTTCTTGCCACTGTTATTATCCTGCAGTCACCTTAAAACATTTCTTCAGTATCTCCCCCTTGTATACCCCCCTGTAGTGTCAAAGTACAGTTAGTAGTTTACCAAACAGAAAGCAGGTACCCCAAGAGTACGTACCGCAAGACTGAGGAATATGCTTTTCCTCTGACTACCTCAAACCTAAGGCCTGAGGTAACTGGAGTAAGCCCCTGGTGATGCCACACACACAAGGGGGCTCTGCTTCTAGGCATTCCTTTCTGGCAGGAAAGAAATTCAAGTTGATCCTGTTGACTGGCCCCATCAGTCTATCAAGAAAATATTTGGTAATCCAATGCAGCAATCTGCTTTTATACTGTGATCAGAGTTGTTTTCCAAACTCTTCAGAAGGTATTGGATTGCTCCAGCCACTGTGAAAAAAAAAAAAAAATGGAATCCTCAAACAATATAAGAATCTCAAGGTCTCTGGGTTCATAGTCTGCCAAATTTTATAGCACTTGTTGAACACAGTTGGCTCCCAGCAGGAGAAGAACCTTTCAAGCTTGTGCATTGAGTGATTTAGAAAATGAATTCTGGATATAACTCTGCCCCAGAGTCACCCCACCTCTTTCCATGCCCTAGCATCCTCCTACAGAACCACACCCATGACCTCTTTGAAATCTCAACCTAAGCCACCACACTTTGCACAAAACTTACTGGAATTCTTTGGTTTGCCTGAGTGTTCCCTGAAGTCAGTGCCTTCCTCTGGTTTCTCTCTAGCATGTCCCAGGGTATCTTTAACATTCCTGTGATCTTTTATTACTAACATGGAGTAATAACTTCACAGTTTGCAAACCACTTTCTCAAGCATTTTGTATGAGTGTCACAACAGCTATGAGAGATAAATATTACTGTTGTGCCCTGAGAGATGAGGAAACTGAAGCCCAGAAGGAGAATGTAATAACTTGAGGTCACATAGCTGGTAAGCAGCGGAGCCAACTCCTCAACCCAGGACTTCTACAAATCCCTTGCTTTCCTTCCCCTAACACCACCTCTAATTATATTCTCTTCAATGATTTTGACTCCCCAGTAAGTCAGTGATCTTCTTGAAAGGATGCAGGTCTTTTTGCTTCTGAGTTCTACCTGCAGAAAGCCCAGCACAATACTATGAGTAGGACTGGTATTCCAAAATAAGTTGTTGACTGAAACAATGGGCACATAGCTGCTGTGAGCTGGGTCATTTGGGGAATTTAGGCTTGCAGGCAGGATGGTGCACACACAGACAGGCTATATGCTCACTAGCATCTGGAGGATGTACAAAGTGAAGCCTTCATCTAATAGTAATTAGAGTTAATTATTCATGTATCCATTCATTCAACTGATTCTTGTTTTTCTGTCTTCTATGTACTGGACAGAGTGATAGGTGCTGGCTATCCATTGGTAAATAAAACAGACACAACCCCAGCCCTGAGGAGCTTATACCTCTGAGAGAGTCTTAGAATGAAATAGGTACAATCTAATGATGAACTCTGCATTATTCTTTCCCTTATTCGTTTTCTATTGATGCAGAACAAATAATTTAAACTTAAGAATAACGCCCACTTATTAACTCACAATTCTATTTTAAAAAACTGAGCAAACTCAACTGAGTTCTCTGCTGAAGGTCTTGCAAGGCCAAAATCCAGGTGCTACCTAGGCTGAGCTATTTTCTGAAGGCTCTGGGAAAGAAACTACCTTGAGTTCATTTCTGGTTGTAGGTAGAATCTATTGCCTGTGGTTGTAGGAAAAAAAGGTCCCTGTTTTCTTGCTGGCTGTCAACTGGAGATTGCTCTCAGCTGCCAGAGGCCACCCTCAGGTCTTTCCCATGTGAGCACATCCATTTTTAGCTTTTGCTACTAGCTGGTAAAAACTTTCTGCTCCTAAAGGGTTCATGTGCTTAGGCCAGGCCCACTAAGCCTTTTTTAAAGTCAACTGTGCTATATAACATGACCTAATCACTGAGTAACAGGTCATCATATTCATAGATTCTGTCCACACTCAAAAAGGAGAGATTATACAAGGGTATTAATCATTAGGTATCATCTTAGAATCTGCCTACTATATGCCCCTGCTCAAATTTGGGAATTTATAATTTCACATGGACTTTTGTTACAACCAACAAGTGCTATTTCCCTGCTCATCCATGTTTAACCATATGATGCACCTCTGTACCTTTGCATATGCCAGCGTCTCTGCTAGGAATACTTGCTTTCAGCTCCTTCAAAAAAATCCTCATCAAACTTCAAGACTCAAAGTCTTGAATGACCTCTAAGGGGGTCTTCTTAGCACCTTGCTGCCCCTCAATCAATGTTAAGTACTCCCTTCTCTGTATTTTTTTTTAAGATTTTATTTATCTATTCATGAGAGACACAGAGAGAGAAAGAGGCAGAGACACAGGTAGAGGGAGAAGCACGTTCCCTACGGGAAGCCTGATACAGGACTTGATCCCAGGACCCCAGGATCACAACCTGAGCCAAAGGCAGACACTCAACCACTGAGCCACTCAGGTGCCTTCCTTCTCAGAATTTTCATGGAACTTTGTCCATCCCACCACTACAGAACCTCCCTTACTAGTATCATCTTAGTCACCAAACTGAGATCTCTAACAGCAAAAGTTTCATTTATCTTTGCTTTTCCAGAGCCTCTCATGAATCTTGACACATAAGTACTTGCTGAATGTTTATTGAATTGAACTAGACCACTGTTGGGGGATTTGTGATTAGAAGAACAACACAGACCTGAAACCCAGTCTAGGTATGAAGTAGAATATCTGTAATTTTTACCTTCCTAGCACACATTCATTAACATTCTGTTTACTGCACCCCAATTTGCCACGAGGGAACCACCATAGTCCCACTTCCATTCATGTGGTTCATATGGAAATGACCCTATTACCCCTTTCAAGGACATACTCACCTGCGATTCAGGCTTTGCTAGGAAGAGGAACCAGGATCCATTCCAAGATGGACATAGTGCAATTCAGCTGATAAGCATCCCTTAGCACTCTTACACTGAAACCTGTGGGAAAGAAGTTCCCCCTTTAGGTTGCATTTGTGCAGCTAGTAGAATAAAGGCTTAGCTCTCTCTGCCATCTTTTAAGGGAAACCTCCCACATAATGAACAAGACAGGAAAACGTAAAGCTAAGAGATGACAATAGAGAAATACTGAGTCCTGAAGCCATCATGAGACTCTGGATTGAGCCATGCCCAAGGCTAGTCATCCTCTGGAATTTACCAATAAACAAAATCTCCTTTGGCTTAAATTTCCACTAACACAAAAACTTTCTCATTTATTAATTTGAGCTGGGTTTTTGTCCCTTCCAACAACAACATAAAAGGTGAGTGGGGCTTGCTGAAAACTTAGTGTGGTAATCTCGGATCTTGGGAAATTTTTTAAAGAACAACTCCCCTCAAGGACTAAACCTCCATGTCTGATATCTCTTAGCTATTCGTCAGTCTTTCTGAAAACCAAACAAATGGGACCATCAAACAAAGCAAAAGGAAGTACCCCTCTGCCTCTAGCATATCCAAACTAACTTGCTGGGTCCTTTGTACTCTGTTTTGGAATCCAGATAGCAAGGATCTTTGTTTGGGCTGATATTGCGATGACTGATGGTACACAAAGTAATTACTGTTCTAACCTTCAGAAGCCGGTAATGTAAGTCTAGTGGCCAAGATTTTCTAAGGGATACCAGGTGTGCAATTTGCAAGCAAATGACAATCGACATGACTATTGATTGCTCTGACCAGCTAATTATGAGCCTGTAATTTCCTGGCCCCAGGATTTCTCCCCCACTGCCTATACTGGACTCTCCCACAGGATCTAATTTGTTTGCCTCAGGTCATCCCCTGAGAGGAACTTCCCTCATCAGCCTTCCCCAGGTCCTTCTCCAGTGCTAGCATCTCAATAGCTATGTCACCTGATTTCAAAGGGGCTTTCAGCTTGTTGCATAATCAGTTCCTCCTAACAATGATTTCCCCATCCCCACCATTACCTCAGGGTGCTGGAACTTTGCTAGGAGCTGCTGACAGATCATTAAAAGATCCCAGCTGTTCCTGGTCAGTAACAACCCCTTTCAACTGGGTCTCCTTCCAGGAACAGCTGCAAAATATCCAGAAAGGAAGGGAGGAGACACATTTAGCATGATAACAAACCAGTAGGGAGTGACCACTTTACCCAAAAAGCTGTGATGCAGATGTATCCACACAGCAACAATCCCCACCCCTCTGGAGAGAGGCAAATGTGTGCTGTCTCTGTGTGAAAACTCTCCTGTAACCAATGGAATGAGATCAAGAATCCCCACCCTTACTCCCAGGAGGAGTTTGAAAAAGCTTATTTTCCCCATAATGATTCACAAAAAAAGATCTCTCAGCATTTACAAGTTTATTATCTTGTACACTCACACAAGTAATATGTACTCATTTATACCACATTAAAAATGTTGAAGAAGTACTGGTGGCTGGCATCTGATCACATACAGAACATTGGGCAAAGTGCTCATACATTTTCTTATGAATACTCACAAGTATTGATGGGTGAGGAAACCAAGGCACAGAGAAGTGAATAACTTACCCACATTTGCACAATTCACAAGTAGAGGAGACAAGATGTGCATTCAAGCGTGTCAGACTCCAGAGCCTATAGTCTGAATTTTTACCCTATGCTGCTGCCAGACTATCTGCACCCCTGCAGTTTCCTGTTGGACTAGAGCCTGGCAGTTAGTGGGCACTCAGTAAAGTTCGGTTGAATTATTATATTTAATGTGAAGACTGATTCATACCACTATGCTTTTATACATATTGTTTTCTCTTCTTGAAACACTCTTCATTCACAATTACTTTATCTTAGTTGTTATGTACAATATGAAAAGACTTTAGAGAAAAGCCCCTTCCCACATCTAATGTATAGTCTTAATCTTTTCTTAACCATTTCCTTCACACTTCAGCATATCTCTATTATGGCACAATTCTTTATGTATCAAAGATTAATTATCTCCCTAACCATGACAGCTAGACAAAATTACCTTGAATTCCCCATTTCACGACCATAGGAAGTACTCTCTCAATATTTCTGCTAATTCTCAAGGTTTTGCATCTCTTGATTTGCTCTCTCTCAAGCTTTATCTTTCTCTATCTTCTTTACTCCAACCCTTTCCTCCTCCTCTGCTTTCTCTACCTCTCTCTTATAAGCAAAACAGTTCCTCAAATTCTTTATATGATCTATGCAGAGCAATTTCCTCCAGAATCCCAGCACCAACTACCATCAAAACCTCACAATGAAGAGACCACAAGGAAGTAGGTATAGAGTATTGAGGATGAAGGGTCACATCCTACTCCAAGCCCTCATGTATCCAACAATTATTTATTGAATACCCACTATATGTGAGGAAATTGGGATATAGAGATGAAGAAAAACATAACAGCAGAGCTGTTATGAAACTTACATCTTAGGAGAGGGGATACAAAATAAATTAATAAATGAGATGATTTCAGGTTGTGATGATATGAAATTTACTTGATGCGGTGGACAATGACAAATTAGGATAGAGTGGTCAGGCATGCACTATCTGTGGAAGTGATATTTGAACTGAGAATTGAAGATGTTGAAGAGTTGAAGATGAATCAGCCTTATGATGAGCTTGAGACAAATGTTGTAAACTGAAAAACTATAAAGATAAAAACTAGCTGGGTACCTAAGATGCATAGTCAGTTGAATGAACAATCATTTAATAAATAAATAAATAATCCTGTGAAAAAATATATATTTAGCAAGCACTTTGGTATTTCTGTATCATTTACAAAAGATCTGGCAATGAGCAATTTCAAGAAGAAAGGATTTTGTTAGAGTAATCAGTTGATTAGGTTTTAACAGAGTGCTTATAGGAGGCCAGCAAAAGGGAGGGAGAATCAGGGTGAACTATCTGCAAAGGTAGAGACCAGTCTTGGCAGCACTCCAAATTAAAGCCACAAGAAGCTGGATCAAACTAGATAGGCCCAAGACAAAAAAAGGTTAGAACCCTGACCAAGTAAGGGAGAAAAGGTATACAATCTGGCTCCCAAGAAATCCCTTTCTCCAAATAGCAAACATTTCACTCCCTAGTTAAGAATTGTCAATAAAAGCTAGAAACCCAAACCCTGGGACATGTAGCTCTTTCTGGAGTTCACTTGCTGTAACATCTCAAGAGTATACTCTCACTTTAATAAACTTTCTCACTTCTACGGCTCAATCACTATGTCTAGTCTCTTCTTAAATTCTTTCTTACTAGGAGACTAAGACCCTCTGGCAATATCCTGGAAATAGGCTAGGTGGAAGCCTCAGGGCCAGGGGATCTCCTTAGTCCACTCAGCAACTATATCAGAGTTCTTGGCTTTCTGCTATCACACTAGTTCCTGTTCTACCCCTCCTTCCCCTCATTCTCCTTCATGTCCCCTTTCATCAAGCATTTAGTAGAGTCCTTTGCTAGTAGAAACTAATTCTGAACCTATCCTGACCCCAAACTTTTCAGAAGAATTCTGGTAACAACTTTTACTATAAAAATAAGTAATAACTGCTTAAGGTAACAAGATTAATATCTTATGGAATCTATTACAAAATATATACTTGATTAATCTAAAAGACAAGAAAAAGAAATAAACAACAACAACAAAAAACCCCAGGTGTAATAAAAAATAAGTAAGATACTAAGCATAAAACCTGTACCAGAATTACATTAAATGTAAGTGGTTTTTAGAAATCAAATTAAAAGGCATATATTGTCAAACTAGATTAACCAACAACCTGTGTTGTATGTAAGAAACATAACTTATATAAAATTCCAGAAAAAAATGTGAAAGTAAAAGAATAATAAAAGCTATACAATGCAAACCTAATCAAAAGAAGTTATGCTACATTCCTATCAGGTAAAGTAGACTTCAAGGCAAGAAAAAAAAAAAAAAAGAGCGTTTTATAATAATAAAAGGAACAACTCAATAGAAAGATACAGCATTCTAAAATTTTTATACAATTAACACAGCTTCCAGATATATAAAGCAATGCTGACAGAACTAAAAGGAGAAATAAGCAAACCTGCAATCATATGCAAAGCCAAAGAAAAGTCATGAGGAAAATAAGAAATTATTTTGAACTAAATGGCAATGAGAATACTACATGTTAAAGTATGTGATACAACAATGCATATATTAGAAAAAGAAAAAGAGGCTTAAAACCAATGCTCTAAGTTTTCATATAAAGAAGCTATAAATGGAGAAAAATTAAACCTGAAGTAGAAAAAGGTAAGTAAAACAGCAAAAGTAGACATCAATTAAATAGAAAAGAGAAAGGCAATTGAGAAAACCAACCAAAGCAAAGAAAATGTTTTCTTAAAGATTAACAAAATGTATAAGCCCCAAACAATACTGATCAATATATAGAGAGAAGACAGTATTAGGGAAAAAAAGAGAGTCACCGCTACAGTTCCTACAGACATTATAAGGGTAATATAATACATAAATCTTACAAAAAATACTCATAGTCCAAATTCCTACAAAATCCATAAAGAATTCCTACAAATAATAAGAAAAAACCCAAATAATCCAACTTTTTAAAAGGCAAAATCACTAAAAGTCAGTTAGCATAAGAGAATATATAAATGTCAACAAACAAATAAATGTATTAGTCATCAAGGGATTGAAAATGAAAGCCACACTAAGATAACATCACCTGCATGAGGATGACTAAAATTCAAGAGCTAACAAAACCATGTTTTGGTGAGGACAGAAAACAACTAGAATTCTCAAATACTGCTAGAGGAAATATTGATACACTTTGGAAAACTGCTTGCCAGTATCTATTAAAGTGAACCTATGTGTACATATGATCCAGCAAGTCTAATTCTATGCATACAGCCTTCCAAAAGGTGTGTTTATGGACAAGAAATGCCTGTATGAGAACGTTCACTGTACTCAATCATAAAATCCCTAAACTAGAATTAGCAAAGATATCCCAGGTTGACTCTATGGCCATACTCAATTGCATGAATCTTAGAGATAATATTAAGCCAAAGAACGTAGACATGAGAAGATTCATATAAGTCCATTTCTATGAAATTCAAAGCCGCAAAACTAATCTATAACATCAGAAGTTCCCTTTTGGATGGTGTGTCTTGGTTAGTATGAGGCATCAATAAGCCAGCCTTCTGGGGTGCTGGGAATGTTCTATACTTTCACCTGAATGATAGTTCATGAATGTGTACATTGTAAAAATTATATAAATTATATATGAGCATCATACCTAAGATTTGTGTACTTTAGTGTATATGAACTGTACCTCAGTTAAAAGATACAAAAGTTGTACATTACTTAGGCATTCTTTAAGCAAAGAAAAATAAGTTAGCTACTGAAAATAAGTCATATAATAACCATAATAACATAATAATAGTAAGCCTTTTTTGTACCACAAGTCTATGGGTTCCCCCAGACAAAACATCAACTTATTCATAATTATACTCTTACTTCTTGGCACCTCATAGATGTTTAATATGTAATTATTGAATTGTACAGAATTACAGTAATGAGAGGGCATAAGTTTATCATGTTTCCTCTTTTAGAGTGCTTTCTCTATCTCATCTGATGCTGCAGTCCAGATGGTAAATCTCTAGGAATCCATTGTTTCCACTGTGTTGAGCCAATAAATCATGCTAGCTACCACATGGAGATAGTCAAGGTTCTGAAAGCATTAACCCCAAATAAGCCCAGGAGCAGATACCTAGGAATACTGAGATGTAAAAGAATATCCAGTGATGTCAAGTGGCCTCAGTGAAAGCTTGAAGGGCACAAATGAAATTCAACATAGTTAGGCAATAGTATGGACAAAAATGAAGTTAACTCTAAAAACTTAAAAATGAGGTTACTCTGAAGATAACTAAAATCGATGCCTAAAATATGATCTAAGACATCTGTCAATGTTGACCAAACAGTTCTTAGATTAATTCCAATCAAGCTCACTAAAGAATAGTGTCAAGGAAGTACAAGTTCTATGAGCATATCTCAAACCAACTTAGAAAAAAATTGGTTCTTGGTAACACGGTCAGAGCTTTTTTCTCATCAACTACATTGAACCCTATTGGAAGAAAGGATGTGCAAGCACAACTGGGCTGATGGACATGCCATCTATAAATGACTATTCTAAAGGGAGTAAATGTATCAACATTTACCTATCTTTGTCGACTGAATCAGAAGCAGAAGTATCATGGTCAGTAGAAAGGAGTTCATTATTGAGGACAAGTCGAGTTTGCCTATATCACTGCTGCCCTGATAAAATTGCTTTTGGGTCCAAACACTCTTTTCCTCTGATGCCCTTGCTCATAAATGTTTTGAGAAATATGAAGAAGCCTTATTTTCTTTCCCATATAGGGAGAGAATGGGACCTTGAGCATTGTGGTATGATTGCTGGCAATGGTTATTAGCTAACATTTGTTAATCATTTTGATTAGCTACAGTCTATATTACTCAGGATAGGTTAAAAGTACTATTTCAAAAACCCTGAATCTCAGTGGAGTAATCCTATAAAAATTAAAAAATTTCAACCTCACTTATTGTCAAGTATGAGTCTTGGGTGAGAAAGAGCAGGGAGGCTTTAATTCAAGTGTTGAGTCAGAAACCCAGGCCTCATATTATTGGCTCTGTTGTCCTCCACCTTAATTCTATTGGTGGGTGGAAGAAGAGAGCAAAGTAGCACAGAGCAGGTTTGTTAAGCTGGGCTGCAACTGATGCACATCATGTGCGTCCACATTCACATGGCCAGAACTCAGGCGCATGTTCACATCTAACTGCAAGGGAAGCTAAGAAATGTCTCCCTGAGTGCTCAGAAAAGAGAACCTACAAACTGAAAGATCCAAATAGTTTCTTCCCCATCTACTAAGTTCTTTACATGAATTATAGTATATAATCGTCATTCTATTCCTTAAAAGGTGGTACTCATGTTATCTTAATCTTACAGGAGAGGAAACAAGCACAGCTTGAATAATTAACTCACTCTGCAATGGGTAACTATGTCTGAACAAAATCAAGGTTAGAACTATCTCTAGAGTCCATACTTCTAACCACTACAATACAAAATAGTTATATTTATTGTGACAAATTAATAAATTGGCCTTCAGATTTTTCTTAAAGATTTATTTATTTATTTGAGCGAGAAATAGCACAGGGGGAGGGGCGGGGCAAAGAATCCCAAGTAGACTCCCCAGTGAGCATAGAGCCCAAGGCAGGGCTTGATCCCAGGATCCCGAGCTCATGTCCTGAGCTGAAATCAAGAGTCAGAGGCTTAACCAAGACACGCAAGCACCCTTTGCCTTCAGATTTTTAAGTTTCAGTGCATTTATATAACTGTGAGTCTGAACATGCAAATGGGGAACTAGATTCTAGAACACAGTGACCCAGCAAGATTGTTCCTCCTGTGAGGCTGTGATGGATAGCCAACCAAATCCTCTAGAGAAGAGTACATCCTAGCTGCTCAAACTACCACAAATAAGAATATGAGGTAATAGTAAATGAGTACTTACCACCAAGCCCGGTATAACTCCGAATGTCTTACATGAATTAAGTGTTTTAAATTGCTACAAAAACTCTATGAAATAGGTATTATTATGAAGGAGCTGCAACACGGAGAGATTTAGAAATTTGCCAAGACCACATAGCCAGAAAGGGCCAGAGGCAGGATTTGATCCAAGGCGGTTTTGGTTCTAGAATCCATGCTCTGAGACACAGTGTTAAAGAAACATCTGATAAAGATGGTATCAACACTGTTATTGGTATATTGTTTCTCTCCATAGTGATTCTTGTAATTACTAACATAGAATCAAAACTTGATACAACTGGGCTAATATCAGCTTCTTGTCCCAGGAATAGATGGCATTTCTTTAGTTACATAGGAAATATTTATGAGACTGAGGTTATTTCAATTGTGTTAAGTTGAAGTTTGCAGTGTGGTACCTTTTTTTCCTTTAGTCTACAGCCATAAAATAAAAAATACCTAAAGCACTTTATGTAACTCATCCCACTTAATCCTAATAAAATCCTACCACAAATGTAACTTTACCTCCAATTCTCCAGGTCATAACACCAAATTTTAACAAAAGGAAACAAGGTCCAGTGATAACTGACTTAGGTATCAGTATAACCTTGGTAACACATTCATAATGAGTTCTGAACATCTGTCTAGATGACAAGAAATAGCCTACTCTGGCATTCCAAGAATATAGTCTGTTGAAAATTTAGGACTTTGCTTTCACAATTCTGTCTTTTTTACTTCCAGGGAAGTCATTTCCGTGAAGCACTGGTGTGAACAACAGTCACAAGTGGGAAGAGCAATGGGACAAGGAGAAGGAAGGAAACAGTTCCATAATTTTAGAAAGAGTGTGAAGAAAAAAAGAAGACTTCTAGGTTCTATTTCTGGCTCTGGCTCTGTTTTTTAACCAACCAGCTATTTCTCTACCTTTTTTTCCATTAACTGGAAAAATAGAGAAGAATATAGGCTGGGTATAAAGCACCTTGTCATTTTTGGATGAAAAATCCTATGTAATGGCCAGCACAAACCCTCAACTAATCATGTTGTGAAATCCACGTTGTGTGTAATATATTGTTTTCAAGTTTTGCAGGGACACTTTTACTCTGAATTCATGAGGTCAGAGAGGGCAAAACTGCATTTTGAGGTGAAATAACAAAGGTGGGTATAGTACACTGAAAACAGGATTGTTGTGAGCAAAGCTTACCCTACGCCAACTTGTATTGTCAATGAAATTTGTGATCTACACTATCCTTTCTCTTTCTGCATTTTTCTTCTTCATCAAGTGTTCCATTTCCCTAAGTCATTTTTTTCATGTCATTCTATATCTTCAGTATTAATGACTAGATAGATTACTTCTCTCAGGAGTATTGCGTGTTAGCAGGAATCCTAAAGAAGAATGAGGCTGTGTGCCCAGCACTGTGGTCCATTAACTGACCTCCTTTTTAATATTCACATCAATATCCTCTTGTTTGGAGAAGATGGTAAAGGAGGAGCAGGGCTGAAGAACACTGAGGTCCTTCTCAATATTGTGACATACTGTTAATCTGTGTAGAACACTTGTTCAGCTCAGATGATTAATGTTTTCCCTCCAGTATCACCAGCAATGGTCGTCTTAAATTGCATTGATTATGGTATTTTCCAACCTTAGCACTGGTGTTTCAAGAGACAAAGAATTTCCATGAAAGTATGTTGGGATCCCTGGGTGGCGCAGCGGTTTGGCGCCTGCCTTTGGCCCAGGGCGCGATCCTGGAGACCCGGGATCGAATCCCACGTCGGGCTCCTGGTGCATGGAGCCTGCTTCTCCCTCTGCCTATGTCTCTGCCTCTCTCTCTCTCTCTCTCTCTCTGTGTGTGTGTGTGACTATCATAAATAAAAATAAAAATAAAAAAGTATGTTCATAGTGACATGTTAAGTGTGGACCGTAGTCTATATAGTCTTGGTCCCAGGATGGAGTTTTGACTGTAGACCATTCATTTACTATAGAGTTCCAAGACTATCAGGTCTCTACTAAGTTCTTCCTTCCTTCAACTTAAACAGGTGTTCCAGGGTCATGTTAACAGTGATGTCCATACCAAATGTTAATTCCTTGTGATCCATAGCAAATCTTTATAATGTCAAAGTAGTGTCCTTCAAAAGTAGGGAGATAACTTCTTTTTCACAGTCACCATCATATCATTATCCCAGATTTCTCTAAACAGGACCATTTTCTTCTTAAATCTCACTGGTTGAAATGGGACCTCTGACTTCTAGCAGTAAGTAGCCCTTGTTCACCCACTGTCCACACCACTATAGGGCACCAATATGAAGCCCTGGGTCTGGGTTCAGATACTCGGATATTTTCCTCATGTCCCCTAATCCTCTTTCCTTTTATGGACCAAGGCATCCATCTCTTTTTAAAAGAATCCCTCCTAGCTTCATATAAATCATCTCAGATAAATAGCTGAAGACAATTGCTCCCACCACTTCATAAATATACTCAAATACCCTGAATTTTTTCTAGGCTCATCTGAGACCTTCATCACTCAGGGGATGAAGTATACACAAAAGTACAGAATCTAGGGTCAAATAGTTCTCTATGTCACAAGTCTCCTCCCAATCCTGTTTTAATTTCTAAGATATCTAAGTATCTATAATTAGATAATATCTAACAAATAAAAATTTCAAATATCTAATAAAATATCTAAAGGCAATCTTCAGTAAGTCCATAAAACTGAGAACTCTTCTTTGAGTAACTTAATATAATTTTTTTCTCTCTTTGCTCTACGTGCAAAAATTCTCCACTTTCCAAACATATGGATGTGACCCTCATAACAAGTAAGCTTCCCTATTAGAAATCTTACAGTTATGATGTTTGGTCTCAAGTCTCTGAATAGTCTCTTGTTGGCTTTAAGAAGTGTTCTGTGGAAAACATATATATTTTCACTCCTGCTTTGACATTGGTTGATCAGGTCTTGGGGACTGATACATCTCACTGATTACACTGCAAAGAGAAAGACATAGTTCTTAGTCTAAAACATGAGCAGCTGTGTCATACATCCCTGTGTTTTGGTAAATTCTTCATTAGAGCGAGAGAGAGAGAGACCTTAGTAGAGCATAAGCCCTTTGTCTTGTTATGTGTGCATAGAAATTCTTGGACTAAATTAGCTGTGTAGCATCAAGTTCATGCTGGTTCTATGATCTCATTATTTCTGGGTCCTTATTAAAAGCAAAGTACTAGTTATTCTAATTTCAAAGTGTCTCCTTGCACTCTCACACACAAAACCTTGGTTAAAAAAATGAAAAATATATTCTTATTCAGACACACACAAAGAGGTTAGTCACTTTGGTTCATTATTTGTAAATAATGCAACAAGCCCCAGAGATTTTTTTTTTTGTAAGCTTAGAATGGTTCTGCAAATCTATGTGGACAGTGCATGTCTAGAATCATGATTGCCTGTTGTCTCTCCCTGGATTATTTGGCGGGGGGGGGGGGAGAAGGTATGAAAATATATACTTATGGATTATTTGTAGGATTGCAGAATTATAATGATCAAGGACTAACTGTAGTGATTCAGAACAGTATGGGAACTACATAAGTACCAGCAAAGACAGGGAGCCTCCTAAAACATGGAATAATACAAATACCAC
Source organism: Canis lupus baileyi (assembly GCF_048164855.1). NCBI lineage: Eukaryota > Metazoa > Chordata > Mammalia > Carnivora > Canidae > Canis > Canis lupus. The sequence goes on from NC_132851.1 coordinate 18,999,386, forward strand.
CTCCTCATCTTCAGATCCTGACCATTTTTCTTTTATATGCATATTCATTTAACAGATATTATTGATTATAAAATGCACCCAAATCTGCATATACCTAGGAGTTACAACAATGAAAAGGTAGTCTTTCCTCCAAAAGCTCGAACTGCTGGGAGATATAAATTCATAAGAAGATAATAACTATCAGGCAGTGCCAGTGGCTCAGCAGTTTAGAACCGCCTTCAGCCCAGGGCCTGATCCTGGAGATCCAGGATCCAGTCCCACGTCAGGCTCCCTGCATGGAGTCTGCTCCTCCCTCTGACTGTGTCTCTGCCTCTCTCTCTCTCTCTCTGTGTGTGTGTGTCTCTCATAAATAAATAAATAAAATCTTTAAAAAATTTTTTGAAAAAGAAGATAATAACTATCTAATAATATAAGGGAAATCACCATACCAATAGATTAAAGGAGAAAATTCTTAGGATTCTCTCCATAGGTGCTCATAGCATTCAACCTCCTGGCCATAAGGTGAGAAACCTTACATTTTATCCTCACTAGAAGAACTTTTGCTTCTTACTGATAATGGGGACCATATGAGAACAAGCACTTAACTCTTTTATTCCACCAGTGACTGGTTTACTTTCTCCTTAGGAGAGATTAGTCCAACTAATTAGTCATTTGCCATTCATGGAGCCCCTCAAAGTGGCCTCTTGCTTACTTGGACATTTGGGCTTAAATGCAGAATGGATCTTTTCTGTTTCTTGTCTCAGTGTGAGAAGGGCCTCCACAGGATCACTCTTTCTTTCTCTATCCTTATCTCTTTATCTTTACCCTTATCTCCATCTCCATCTCCATCTCCAACCCTACCTCCAACTCCACCTCTTCCTCCATCTCCACTTCCATTTTGTACCAGTGACTGGACGTGTGAAGTAAGCCCAAGATTTTAGGTTGGTAAGCTTCTCCAGCAAGGTTACTAGGAACTCTGAATTATAGGAAAAGACTATTCTTGCTCAGCATTATTAAGTAGACACTTGGGTCCTATATGACTAGTGATCCTTATTGTCTCTTTGCTATACTTTGGTATGCAGAATAGAAGAGGGAAGGGTCTTAGCTTCTCCATCTCCAATATCTTTTGCAGGCTTACCATCCCAGTTCTCTCTCCTGAGTCTTCTTGGACATCCCAGTTCTCTTGCCACCATTTGCATCCTGAAATTTAACTGTGCCTATATAATTCATTCACTTATTCACCAGACACTTGTGTACTCAGTGTCTGGCTCTGTGAAATGTCCTAGCGATTCAGCTGTAAACAAAAGAGATATGGTCTCTGTCCTTGTGAACTATCCTGGCCTGGGCAATAGATAGTAAATAAATAACTATATGGATTATATATAACAACACTTTTGATACATGCTGTGAAAGAAAAGTTGAGTAAACAATAGATCATGAGCAAGACAATTTTAACCTGGTCAGGGAATGATGGAAGGCCTCCTTCAGAAAAGTAGCATTTGGAGTGAGCTCTGAATTAACCAGATTGAGAGTAGGGAAGATAAAGACCTTAAAAAAAGAATTTGAGTGACAGAGAAGAGAGGAAGAAGCTGAGAGCTGTATCACAAAGGGTCTTCCCAATTTTTAGAACTTGATCTTAAAAGCAATGGGAAATCACTGAAGGATTTTAAGCAGGAGAGGGTACTTGATCAATTTTGTGACTTTAAAGAGTACCTGGCAGCCACGTAATGAATGGATTTCAGAGATGCTGCTGAGAGACCAATCCAGAAGCCACTGCTTGGCCCATTGTGGGGGTAGTGGAGATGGAGAAAAGTAGATGGACTCAAGATACACTTTAGAAGGCAGAATCAAAAACCTTAAGTAACTGGGATTACAAAGGAGGAAGGAAAGGAAACTGACAACGATGATTTCCAAATTTCTGGCTTGAGCAACTGCATGGAAACAAGTGCAAGTTTTTAAAATGAGAAACTGTAGAAGAAGGCCCTTCAGGACTCCAAAGAAGGATCAAGAGCTTCCTTCTAGACAAGTTGGGTTTTATGAGATGTCTGCAGAAGCTGTCAGCAGTCAGTCGGATATCCAAGTCTGCAGCACAAAAAAAGATGACTGAAATGAAGATATAAATTTAGAATTTGTCAACATATAGATGGTATTTAAAGCCCTGTGAGTGAGGAGATCCCCCAGGGAGAGTGAAAATGAAAAAGAGAAGAGATTGAAAGAGTGAGATCCAGTTACCAACAGAATTAACTAATGTTAACTGTCACTGGGGAGAGTTTGGCTTTGAGCGCTCAAAGAATAATGGACAGATTTTCTTTCAATTAAAATGATAGGATTAGGATATGGGGGAAGAGAAGATGCCTATAACTTTTCTAGGCCATTCCAGTAGTTGGCATCTCCTCCCTTTCCTGATTCTGAAATTTATCTGTAAAAGTATAGCACTTTGGGATTTAAGAAGCCCTGTAAGTGAGAGTAGAGAAATACTCTCTTGGATGTGTGTTATTTACTTCTGGGCATTAGGTTTTCTCCACACCAGTGTCATCTGCAAATCTGCAGTGTTAATGTTCTCACTAGCCCTGTTAACCAAGTGAAATCTCTGTGTGAGGAACCAGAGAGCAGCTCTGCTACTAAACCCTACCTTGCAGAGGTTGTACAGAAATTCGGCAAGTAGATCACAAAAGGAAGAGCCAAATACCAAACAGCAATCTTCCCATACCAGTCCCTAGGTTGGAATTTAGGCAACAATCTGCATCTTCATTTTAAGACCTCTGAGACTATAAAGTTTTTTGAAATCTAACCAAGTGTACTTAAAACTTCACATTAACAGCCAGTGGGTCTTTGTCACTCAGCTTGTTTCAAGTAGGCCAACTTTAATATGCACCTCTTCTTGTTTCCTTTTTTTTCCCATGATTCTTATAAATGGTGCCCAACTCACCACAGGTCAAGTACAAGGAAAAGAGGTCTCAGGGTGAGAAGAAATAAGTGACAGCTGGTGAAGTAGGGCCTCAGTGAGGGAAAAAATAGAATAAGGCCAAATTCAAAGTTTCCCACAGTGCTCTGAAAACATTACTTTGTGAGCCAAATTTGGGAATAATTGTGGAAAGCTCTTCATTGCACAGAATTATTATATACCTAAAATGCCAAACCAATTCACTCAAGGTTATGGTATAAACATCCACCCCAAATACTCTTTTTTCTTTAATGGCCCAAAGAATGTATTAATAAGAAGCCATACCCAATATTTTGCTGTTCATGGGCGCTGAATCTGTGGTTCTAAAAGCTGACTATGCATAAGAATCACCTGGAGCATTTGTTAAAATAGTTTAATGAGTTCCATCCCCAGGAATTCTAACTTATTGGTCAGAGTGGAGCCTGTGAACTTCCGTTTCCAACATGTTCATAGATAATGCTGGCACTGCTGGCATTAGGACCGTATTTTCAGAATTGCTATCTCTACAGGATCTCCCAGAAGTCCCTGTGGAATTGAGCCAGTTCCTCACAGTGGTAATGTGCTCAATAGAACACTCTTTCTTGTCTTCTTTCCCTTCTGTTTGGTGTTTACATTCTTCTACCAATGTTTTCAGGGATCAACTCCCTAACAGACTACTTGTATCAAATTCTAGGCAAAGGCAGAGCCAGAAGGCAAATGAGCAATAAGAGGGCAAAGGGAAACAATCAGAAACATGGCATCAGGGCGGCTACCTCTGCTTTTCTGCAGGGCATTATTGCTGACCAAGGTCTTACGACATTCTAGAGATGTATTGTCTTTGCATGCCTCACTCCAGATCTGAAGTCTTAGTCTTAGACTAGAGCATCAGACTAAGTCTTGGGCAGGTACCTGCTTTTTGGTTGTCTAAATGCCCAGATCTGAAATCTTGAAGTAATCTTAGGTTCTTTGCTGTCCCTTTACCATTGATCATTATACTTCACCACTGATCGATCATTATACTGATCATTACATTTCTACACTTCAACCTCCTCATTTCAAAGACATCTCCTCATCCATATCATCTGTGTCTAGTTGAGGACCTCATCCCTTTAGACCTTAACAGTTAAGAGTCAAGTGACTGCTCTCATTGTCCTTAACTCATTTCCTCTCCTTTGCATTCCTCACACCCATGCTAGAGTGAGCTTAACAGAATGAGAATATGACTAGTCCCTTAAAACCTAATAGTTCCTCAGGACAAAGGCTAAGATCAAAGAAGGCCTTCTGTGATCAAGTTCCTACTTACTTCTCCAGCCTAATTCCTTATTTCTTCAAAGCATACAGTCTACATTTAAGCCATATCAAATTACTGTCATTTTCCTAAACAGATGTTCTCTTTCACTTCCATGCTTCTGCCCACATGCCTGGAATTCATTTATTTAACAAATATTTATTGAACTCCAGCTCTGTGCCAGTCACTGTTCTAGAATCTAGATGGTGGTTATGTAGCTGTATAAACATAAGAAAATTCTGTCTTCATGGAGCCTACCTATGAGCAGATGATAAACAAAATCAGTAAGATGTCAGATGGTGACATTGCCAAGAAGAAAAATAGAGCAAGAGGGAAGATAGGATAGGATGTAAAAGAATGAGAGGTTCAATTTTAAATAGAATGTGGATGGAAGCCCTCAATGAGAAAAATTCTACTGGAGGAAGTCGTGCAGGTATCTGAGGAAGGTCATTTAGTAGAAAGAACAGCAGAGTTAAAAACCCCTCTCTGTCCCTCTCACTCTGCCAAGCTTATAATTTCTCCTCTTTCAGAACTCCTACTGGATGTCTCCCACTAATTAGAGCCTCTCCTGACTACCATTGCCAATTCTCAATTAAGGATCCTGTCTCCATGCTCTCAAATCCTGCAGGCATATTGTGATAGCATTTAAAATATTGATGATAATAAATTGCAGTTAACATGTACAAAGTACCTGCTGAAGGCCAAGCACTGTGCTGATGGCTCACTTGGTTGACTTCTTTTCAGTTCTCACAAACACTGTAAGAAGGTATGTATTTATACTACCCCATTTTACAAAGGAAAAAATTGAGACACAGAGATGTTAACTAACTTAAGATAACTATGAATTCTAATCTTTGTTCCCTGAGCTTTTGCATAAGAGGGACTATGTGTCCCTCATAGTTGTATGCTTCATAATGGTGGGGCTCTAACAAAGAGCCTCTATCTCAATGCTTTGAATAGACCTTAACACATTTGTATAATAAAGTGCAAGTGCTCTCTGCATGTATCTTACCAAATCATGCAAAAATGGCCAGATGAATTTGGACAAAACTGGTGAGTATGTTTGTGACGGTCTGGCTTAGAAGTCAAATGTATTTGGTGACACTCTGGGGTCATCTCACAAAGAAAGACTGGTATCTTTCAGAGAGGTTGGTATGGAATGCAATGCAAAGCTGGTTTAGCTGCTGACTGGAAGACATCTACTCTGTGTATTGACTCCATAGACTGAAGAAACCAGCATTGGTTTCAATTATGAGTTCCAAATGGAAAGTCATTTACTGATGATTTTCAGATGTTTGAATCGCGAGTGTTAATGTATCATCAACTCTACGTTGCTCCCCAGGTAAGTAACTCCAGGGAGTTATTTATATAATAATAACCAACAATTCTCTCAGGCAACCTTATGTAGTTCTGCAAGTGTCTAATATTTCTAAAGTTCTATTAACTACTTTACCATTTTTCAGGCCCAGAATTGTTCCACCTGTCTTTCTAGCCATTGTTTCTCAATTGGGGGTAATTTTGTCCCTCAGGGGACCTTTGGCAATCTCTGGAGACATTTCAAGTTGTGACAACTCATGGAGGTGAGGTGCTACTGGTATATAGGGGGTAGAGGCCAGGGTTGCTGATGAATATCCTATAGTGCACAGGGTAGCCCCTCCATAACAAACAAATTATCCCACCTCAAATGCTGATAGTGCCACAGTCCTATCTTGTTACCATGTACAAACCAAATCCTATTCTCTTTGATTCCCATCCATAGATACTGCAGAGATCCGATGAAGTCAAGCAATGTATTTGCTACTGTTTATTGTGGAGAATCCTTGTGCCTTACACAAATTCCCTGATGTCATTTTAGGATGAATCATTGGAGTAAAATTGCCCCCCACTCAATCCATGAGGTGAACATCTATTCTTTGTTAAAGCTCTGAAGTGTCACTTCCAACATGAAGACTTCCCTGACACCTCCCAGGAACAAATGACCACCCTTTCCTTTGTACCCCAACCATGACTTATGTATAATGCTAGCATGGGAACTATAACAAGTTCATTGCCATTATTGATTACTTGCTCATCTCCTTTACAACCTCCTCATTAGCTCCTCATTGGAGCTCAGAGTCCATGTCTAATTATTTTTAGTTTCCCAAGACCTTACCTAGCATAGCACCAAGCCCTTAGTAAGCACTCAATAAAACTGTTTGAAATGAATGCATTTTCAGGGGAAATCTAATGCAGTAGTTGTTTTATATTCAGCTACTTGAATTCTCACTGTAAATGTGACTTTCTTCTCCAGTTCCCAAATAGAATAAAAACCCAGCAAACCACACGGTCCATCCCCTTGCCCTCAGCCTCATAGCCTACCACTAATGTTCAAGTTCAGAAACCGTTACTCCAATGTCCTCCAAACAATATGAAGTCCTGCTAAGTGTGGGAAAGGATGATAAAAATAGGCTGCTTAAAAATCAAGCACTTTTGCACAGAAAAAGGAGACGCAAACAGCCTCTGGCACCTTCCTGTGAGTAACAGAAGTTTCTATTTTAAAAGAAAGGCAGTCAAATAAGAAGCAACTTTATCACAATGCCGCTTTCCCAGATTTCTTGGCCAAGACAACACATCAGCCTGTATTAGGCTCTTGGCGTTCCATGACGGATCCGGCTCCAGTGATGATTCATAGCCACCATGTGAGGAATGGAGGCTTTCACACAAACTCACCCCTTTAAAAAGAAGAAAATGCAGTCCAGTAAAAGGTCCAGCTCTGTCAATCATGCGTGCGGCGCTCAACTGGCAGATAATGAAGTAAGTGATGAGCGTTGCCAAAGGCATGGTCTTCTAGTGGTTCCCGATCTTTCTGCTCCTAAGTATCTAAGGATATCCACTTCCTCCCTCGACTCTGATATGCAAATCTCCCAAAAGTTTTATGAACATAGAGAAACTGGGTTCATGAATCTGATCTTCTTTTTACTTCATCCTTCAAATTTATTTGGTTTTGAGTGATCTATATAGGTTCTAGATGAACTTCATGGTAGTCATTAAAAAAAATAGCCTCACATCTTTTCAAGTTACAAGTATTACTTAGTTAAGTTTGCATATGTTTTCATTAAGGGAGGGTTTCTAGCACCGGCTGCTTCTGATAGGATTTGAGAAACAATGCTAACCATTTAAGAATAAAACAGTACAGTTCATCTGAAGGAAACAGAAGGGATAAGTGCTATGTGTAGCCTGAACTGAGTTGATTATCATTCTTGGGCAAAATGTTGGCTTAAAGTTTTCCTGAAGCAAAGCCAGAGAAAAGGAACAGATTGGAAGTGTGTGTGCAAGTCAGCACTGAGGAATTCAAATTTTGAGAAGCTGGAAGGCAGCTTCAGCATCTCTTTCCTGAGGGAGTTTCAGGGGCAGCAGGAGCACCCTCCCACCCATCCCAGGAGTGGGAGGCCGCACCCTCCACAAAGCCTTGGTGGGGCTGAGAAGAAGAGGTCACCCTGGGACTTTCCTGCTGATGACTGTGAGACACCGAGTTTCTCATGACGTGATCCAGGGTGTGGAACCTAGAGAGAGAAGCACTAGAACCCGAAACTCCGTCTCTCGGGCAGGATGAGCAGAGTGTTTTAGGTTCGTTATGCCTGCCTTTTCAAAAGCAGACCCATCTCAGTATTCTGGAAAGCCAGGTAATTCCCTTAAATAGTGAACTCCTAATAATCCCCATTGCTATTAGCAGTAGCTGCCGCTTATTCGGCATTTCTCATAAGCCAGATGCTTCACTTATTCAGTAATGATAAGAATAGTAAGAACAATAACAACAAAAAAGAATAGTAACAGTAATAAAGATATTTATTAAGAATTTATGGATGTCAGGCACTGTTCCATGCTCTTTATATATTTTAATGCATTAAGTCCTCTCCACAGCCCCATGGAGCAGTTGCTGTGATCCCAATCTTACTAGTGAGGAGGTGGAGGCAAAGATTATTTACTGGGGCCACTGGCACACGGGTATTTGACTAGGGGAGTTCTGATAGGAACACAGACAAGGATTCTGTCTCCAATCCACATTCTTTTATTTTTTTTTTTTAGGCAGCTTTATTGACATATAATTCATATACCATACCATTTAACCATTTAAAAGTGTACAATTCAACGGTTTTTAGTATATTCACAGAGTTCGCAACCATCACCACAAGCAAATTTAGAACATCTTTATCATCCCCAAAAGAAAACCCATACCCTGCATTTTCATCTCTCAGCTCTAGGCAACCACTAATCTACTTCTCTCTATAGATTCACCTCATCTGGACTTTCAATATAAACCAGATCATAAAATATATGGTCTTTTATGACTGGTTTCTTTCACTCAACATCATGTTTTCAAGGTTCATCCAGGTGGTAGCATGTGTTAGTACTTCATTTTTTTTTATTGCCAAATAAACCATAATCTTAACCATGATACTGTGTTCCTCTCCAAGGCTAGTATTCTTATTTTCATTCTGTACATAAGAAAACTGAGGTTCACTAAAGTGTAATCAATTGGCCAAGGTCAGAATATAAAAAAATAGTGAAAGGGAAGAAAGGGGAAAGGAGAAAAATGAGTAGGAAATATCAGGGATACAGAACATGAGAGACTCCTAACTCTGGGAAAGGAACAAGGGGTGGTGGAAAGGGAGGTGGGCGGGGGGTGGGGGTGACTGGGTGACAGGCACTAAGGGGGGGCACTTGATGGGATGAGCACTGGGTGTTATGCTATATGTTGGCAAACTGAACTCCAATAAAAAAAAAAAAACCTTATTTATTTATTTATTTATTTATTTATTTATTTATTTATTTATTTATTTATATAAATTGCCCAAGGTCACACGGACTGTCAAAGATGGATCTGGCATCTGCTGCCCACAAGCCCAGGCTCTCAAAACCTTTATTGCCTCCAAAGCATGTCTTTCCCTGGAGAAGTCACCCGCAGGGAAATTAGCCTCACGTGTCCTCGTAACATTCTCCTTACCTCCATGGACAGCAATAAAGTCATAATTGAAAAATGAACTTTAGAATGAAGCTCAGGGCCAAGCACAGTGCCTTTAGTCAAATCACTTAAACTTTCTACACCTTGGTTTCCTCATTTACAATAGAAGATTAACAACATCTACTCCTGAGGGTTGGGAGATATTGCAAGTCAACAGCATTGTCCAGTGCCAAGCACTTCGTAAGGGCTTAATCATGGCTGACGCCATCCTATGAGATTGTATGTGCTGAGGCAGGTCTAGGACAAAGAAGGAAGATGAGGAAGAAGGAGGGAGAGAAAGCAACAAAATTGTGATTGTGTGGGACTGTTGGGGTCCTGCTTCTAGTTCTTGAAGAGGTCAGCATCATGGAACATTTACAAGTACAACTTGATCTATGCAGACATCCGGAGAGGACTCCAGGAAGAGCGGCTCTGTCCTCCCCTCCTTTGGTGAGCCTGTGGGTGCCCCACTTGTCATCTGCAAGCTTCCACCCTAAACCCATTTGATGCCAAAGAATTCAAAAGCTTTTGGTGGGAGCAGAGATTGCTGTACATTCTCTGGGAAGCCTAAATGGGCTAAGACAATAACCTTAATACGAGCATGCCAATTACATATTCAACCACATTTATTTCTACCTTCTCCTTCATGCAATTAGAGAAGATAAGTATTAGGTTCAGGCTTCACAGTAGGTTTCTGAGTTTTGAAATGAAATCATTTATAATTAATTGAAAATTGTCTTTCTCAAAAGTAATGCAAGTCTATTTTTAAGATCTTACTAGCAGGCCCTGTATCAATTTGGAAACTGCAGACATAAAACAAGGGATATGGAAAAGGCAACAATTAAAACATGCTCTTTTTAAAGGGGTAGATAAAAGGGGAGGCTAATTAATATTAGAAGCTATAAAAGAGCAAATTGTTTCAATCACTAAATGGATTTTTCTCCTCTTGCAAATAAAGCCTTTTATTCATTTATTCAGGTAATGTGCACCTATCATTAAAATACAATGGTTCTGCCCCTGGTTTCAGAGAATTCATTCCTTGTCAATAAAATTTTTAAAAAGTTGTTCATGCAGGGTGAACAGAGGGACGTGAGCCGATCTGAGGACATTTTTAGATGGCTCACCTCAGGCTCAAGAAACTGCACATATTAGACCTAAATCATTGATCCGCCCAGCCCTGGTCTCCTTGCACATTAATCTAAAGTGTTTATATTTTGGGAAATGGAGGGTGAGGGAAGCAGCACATTAACAAAGACTGCTTGGCACCTTCCAGGGCTATTTGAAGATTGTGTGCATTGATTCAAAGAATAATTCATAGGAATCTATTATAATGAAGAATAGAAGCTAGTAGATAGAGAATCTGCTCTGAACTCACAGAATTTTGCTGAAAAATTCTCACTTCTCACTTTTTTTCATAAACCTCACTTTGGTGGCCACTAACAAACCATGCATACCAGCATCCATGACTTGTGTCATTCCCTACTTTCCCGACCCTCTCTACTCCCCCCATTGATCTGGGCATGGCCAAAGGACTGCCTTTGGCCAATGGGACATTAGTAAGCATGATGTTAAAAGAGGCTTGTCTCTTGGAATGCTTGCTTTGGAGACACACCCTCTCAAATCCCTACCACCGTGTTGGAGAAGCTCAAATTAACCACATGGAGGAGAATTAAGGTCCCCCACTCAGAGTCCCAGCTAATCTCTCCATCAACAGCCAGCATCAACTCACTAGCCATCTCAGCTGAGTGAACCACAGTGAGTGAAGTTCCTCCAGTTCCTGTTGACGCTCTACAGATGAGCCAGTGCTACATGGAGCAGAGATGAGCTGGTTCTGCTAAATCCCATTCAAATTGCAGAATCATGAATAAATAAATAAATGTTGCCATTTAAAGCTACCATTTGGGAGTACTTTGTTATATAGCTTTAGATAATCAAAATAGTGACTGGAGCACAGCACCAAACAAGGATGTGAGTGAACTCTGCTTTTCCAGTTCAACATCCACCATTCTGAACCATCAAGAAGAAAAGTCTGCCTCTGACATAAGCTGAGAATTTGTCAGAAGACTGCCTCATGCCCTGCTGTTCCCCCAAAATGCTATCCTTTGATCACAACTGAAAAGGCATCATTTATTTAGCTCTTTCTAAGTGCCAGGGATTGTGTTAAGGACTATATATAGACAGACACACTGGCATACCTCCTTTTATTTTACTGCACTTTATTGCACTGCACAGATAATTGCATTTTTTTTTTACCAAATGAAGGTTTGTGGTAACACTGTGGCACCATATTTCCAACAGCATTTGCTCACTTCATGTCTCTATGTCCCATTTTGGTAATTCTTGAAATATTCCAAACTTTCTCATTATTATTATGTTTGTTATGATGATCTATGATCAGTGATTATGACTCAATGAAAGGCTTAGCTGATGGTTAGCATTTTTTAGCAATAAAGTATTTTTAATTAAGGTATGTACACTGTTTTTTTTAGACATAATTCTACTGCATACTTAACAAGCTATAGTATAGTATAAACATAACTTTTATGTATGCTAGGAAACCAAAAAATTCATTTGGCTCACTTCATTGCAATATTCATTTTATTGCAATGGTCTGGAGCTAAATCCACAATGTCTCTGAGGTATGCTTATATGGAATATCATTTTGTTCAGATGATAGCTCTATGAGAAAAGAAATAACTCCATATAACAGATGAGGAAATGGAGACTTTGAGAAATGAAGTCACTTGCCCAAGCGGTTCCAGCCAGTAAGTGGTAGAATTAGGATTCCATCAGTCCTCTACCTCCAACTACCAACGCATCCACTTAGGATACACTGCCTCTATACAGGAAGGAAACCCTGACCTACCTCCATAATGTGGGCCTTGCATTCCCTTTTCTTTCCCTTTGTCTTTATGCATTTATTAATTTTAGATGGTATTTTATTATGGGAAGAATATTTGACATGAGAATCTAAGTGTAAGCCATTATGGTTGACTAGAGCAAAAATGTTGTACAACAGATCTCTAGAGCTTATTTATATTGCTTCATTGAAATGTTATGCCTATGGCTTGGGCCTTGCATTTCTTTACCAGCAGTCATAAGGGGATTCTACTAACCTTTCCATAGTCTCTAGCAATTGGCCTCCCAACTTCCTAACCATTTTTTTTTTTCAGTTGTAGATGCCAAACATCAGACAACTTCTCTTTTGGGAGAGAAAGATAAAGAAAATTATTCTCTTCAACACAATGTACTTCAGAGGAATTTGTGCCTCTGATTTGTCTCCAGCCACTACAGTCCCTTTAGAGAACAGGAATCATGATGGTAAACACCATCCTATCCTGCATAGCCGTAGTCCTTTATGTTCACAGGAGACAGAGCCAGGAAAAGGAAGGGTCCTTACTCAGTGAGGCTTGGGCCTTAGGTGCCAGTATTCGCTCTTGGTGAACCAGACTAAATCACACGATATGTCAAGAATGTGCCGTGTGAAGAAGTCATCAAACTCTTCCTCTTCGCAGATGACATGATACTGTACATAGAAAACCCAAAAGACTCTACCCCAAGATTGCTAGAACTCATACAGCAATTCGGCAGTGTGGCAGGACACAAAATCAATGCCCAGAAATCAGTGGCATTTCTATACACTAACAATGAGACTGAAGAAAGAAAAATTAAGGAATCAATCCCATTTACTATTGCACCCAAAAGCATAAGATACCTAGGAATAAACCTAACCAAAGAGGTAAAGGATCTATACCCTAAAAACTACAGAACACTTCTGAAAGAAATTGAGGAAGACACAAAGAGATGGAAAAATATTCCATGCTCATGGATTGGAAGAATTAATACTGTGAAAATGTCAATGCTACCCAGAGCAATTTACACATTCAATGCAATCCCTATCAAAATACCATGGACTTTCTTCAGAGAGTTGGAACAAATAATCTTAAATTTTGTGTGGAATCAGAAAAGACCCCGAATATCCAGGGGAATATTGAAGAAGAAAACCAGAGCTGGGGGCATCACAATGTCGGATCTCAGGTTGTACTACAAAGCTGTGATCATCAAGACAATGTGGTACTGGCACGAAAACAGGCACATAGATCAATGGAACAGAATAGAAAACCCAGAAATGGCCCTCAACTCTATGGTCAACTAACATTTAACAAAGCAGGAAAGACTATCCACTGGAAAAAGGACAGTATCTTCAATAAATGTGCTGGGAAAATTGGACAGCCACATGCAGAAGAATGAAACTAGACCATTCTCTTACAGCATACAGAAAGATAAACTCAAAATAGATGAAAGATCTAAATGTGAGACAAGATTCCATCAAAATCCTAGAGGAGAACACAGGCAACATCTTTTTTGAACTTGGTCACAGCAACTTCTTACAAGATACATCTATGAAGGCAAGGGAAACAAAAGCAAAAATGAACTATTGGGACTTCATCAAGATAAGAAGCTTTTGCACAGCAAAGGATACAGTCAACAAAACTAAAAGACAACCTACAGAATGGGAGAAGATATTTGCAAATGACGTATCAGATAAAGGGCTAGCATCCAAGATCTATAAAGAACTTGTTAAACTCAACAGCAAAGAGACAAACAATCCAATCATGAAATGGGCAAAAGACATGAACAGAAATCTCACAAAGGAAGACATAGACATGGCCAACATGCACGTGAGAAAATGCTCTGCATCACTGGTCATCAGGGAAGCACAAATCAAAACCACAATGAGATACCACCTCACACCAGTGAGAATGGGGAAAATTAACAAGGCAGGAAACCACAAATGTTGGAGAGGAGGTGGAGAAAGGGGAACCCTCTTGCCCTGTTGGTAGGAATGTGAACTGGTGCAGCCACTCTGGAAAACTGTGTGAAGAGTCCTCAAAGAGTTAAAAATAGAACTACCCTATGACCCAGCAATTGCACTGCTGGGGATTTACCCCAAAGATGCAGATGCAGTGAAAAGCTGAGACACCTGCACCTCCATGTTTATAGCCGCAATGTCCACAAGAGCAAACTGTGGAGGGAGCCTTGGTGTCCATCGAAAGATAAATGGATAAAGAAGCTGTGGTCTATGTATACAATGGAATATTACTCAGCCATTAGAAACAAATATCCACCATTTGCTTCAACATGGATGGAACTAGACGGTATTATGCTGAGTGAAGTAAGTCAATCGGAGAAAGACAAACATTATGTGGTTTCATTCATTCAGGGAATATAAAAAATAGTGAAAGGGGTTAAAGGGTAAAGGAGAGAAAATAAGTGGGAAATATCAGAGAGGGAGACAGAACATGAGAAACTCCTAACTCTGGAAAACGAACAAGGGGTGGTGGAAGGGGTGGCAGACGGGGGGATGGGGTGACTGGGTGACAGGCACTGAGGGGGGCACTTGACGGGATGAGCCCTGGTTGTTATACTATATGTTGGCAAATCAAACTCCAATAAAAAATATACAAAAAAATTAATTAAAAAAAAAAAGAATGTACCATGTGTTGGTATGAAAGCCCCTTATGGTTTCCTTCCTGGAGGATAGATCTCAATCGGTAAGTACATATATAGACAAATAATAATAAAAACTACACATATCCTTTTGCCTTCAGTTGATAAGTATGATTTTTAGACTCTAAGCATGCTGCTCTCTTAGGCTCTACCTTTTTGTGGTATTTTGTGTATGTGGTAATTTTTATATCAATTTAAAGTATCCTTGAAATCACTTGAGACTTTTGAATGATTTAAGCCTTCAAGGGAAGAAGCAGAGGTGCCTCTCCTTACACCTCACACCCCTCCCATTTCGAGTAGCTGGGTAAGGACAGACATCTAAAATGGATGTTTAAAGTCCTGAGCTGCAGTCTTTACCATGAGGACCTCCCTCCAAAGCCGCTTCAATCCTCTCACCAGAGCACAGACTAACAGCTGACAAGACTGAGCATTGAGTTAATACCCAACATTAAGCTAAGTCAAAAATCAAATACATCAATCACTTAACTAAAAGCACATTTCAAAGGAAGACACAGCCAACCGGATAGCAATCCTGAGCAAAGCTTGTCCTGGCAGGTGTCTGATGAAGATACTACTCTGTAATGCTTCCAAAGTCCTTCTAAGCAGTCGGCTTGGCAGTCCACCCTTTAGTTGGAAAGAGATGCCTCCCATCCCAGGAGCCAGAGCTGAGGAAGGGGAAGGTAGACCACCCATAAGCAATAAGAGCTTGTCATATTTCCCTAATGCCACACCAACACTAGCACGTCGATCTGGCCTACAGCCTTCACAAGAGTAGATCAGAATCCCCATGCTACAGTTGAGGAAGCAAATATATGTTTTCCTCTTGAAGTCAATGGGTCAGTTTTGCCTTTGAATTCCTGAGATCTGGAATTCCTACTCATTGGCCACCAAGTCACCAGTGCACTCATCCACCTGAAATCAGGGCATTGTTGCAGCTAAAAAAAAATTAAGGGAGAAGACTGAGGCTTGGTGGGATAACAGGATAATGGAGCTACTGGTATTTCTCAGTCTTCTTTCATGCAGACTTCTCTGGTGTTTCCTGTGCTCCATCACTTCTCTCATCAGATCTTCTAGGGAACACCGTCATTTCTGGCTTACCAGGGACTACCTGAAGCAGAGAATAAGTTAATGCTTTTCCCAAGGCCACAGGGCAAGCTGTTGGAGGTCCTGATTTGCTCCATCAATCTCACTTCCCAGATTTATGTTTGAATTATTCCATCTGGGTGCTCAGATAGAAGAACAGGACACTCGAGTATGAACCAACAGAATACACCTTCTCTTTCATAAAGCAAAACAATATACCTCAGTCACAAAGCTTGTCATGATGTTAAAATACAGTGGTAGAAACAGACAGGAAGAAGAGCCATAAGACAGAGCCTGAGAGCTTGTAAGGGCTCTCAAAAGGAAGTGGTATCCCTTGAGAATAGTCCTTGAGTACGTACCTGTTACTAAAAGATACCCAAGTCACCCACCCTACACCAATTCCCATGTGTGGGTCTGCTGTAACCAGGGAGGGTCACAGATATATTCAATTCTGTAAAAAGCAGCTTTTAAAAATAAAATTCATTTCTTGGCATGTGTTAGAATACTTCCTCTGTTCCAAACTTAATACTGAAGCCACCCACAGGAGTGCTGTCTTAGCCAAATACAGTAAAGGAAACGAGCCTGCTCGCAGAAGGCCCACATGAACAGCATCCAACAAGCAGTGTCAAGCTGAGAAGGCTTCCATGATACAGCACCACTGGACATGCTTCATTCAGGCAAGCCAGAGCTGTTCTGCTCCTGCTTTCTCAAAGTACTGCTCATAAAAATAGTTCCACAGACTGCAGGGAAAGATGCCCCCCGGCACTTGGAACTTCTGATTCCAGGGAGAACAATGCCCAGTTTTTGCCCATGAATCTAATTCATATTAAACACAGAATGATGACAGTAGAGACAGAGACCTCTCATATAATCTCTCCACAACCTACAATGCCCATTCAGTTGCCCTCAAGTATCTACATTCTTACATAATTTACTAACATTTTCCATATATAATTCTTATCTTCTAAGCTAGATCATAAGTTATATGAGAACCATCCAGTTCTTGAAATATTTAAACCATTAGAACTCACTCTCCCAACATACCATACACTTGGCTTCATCTACAAGAAGGCCTTCATTCAATGTTTTTACTGACAACTGAGTCCTGAACCATTTGCTTTAATTCATCTCATTTCTAGCTTTCTGAACTATTTTTCCTCATTTTAACCTTCTAATCTTTCTTCTTATAGATGACCTTTCCTTGCTCCTTATATTTAGCCTTGAATTTGAGACATTCTTCAGGAGCAGAGAAGAGCACAGACTCTAAAGACAGTCTACCTGAATCTTGACACCACCATTTATTAACAGTATGACGTTGGAAAAGCTATTTGAGTTCTCTAAACCTTAACTTTCTCAACTGCAAATGGTGCTCATGATAGCACCTACACCCTGGGATTATTGAGAAGATAAAGTGGCTTATACAAAAAGCAATTAAAATAATGCCTGGCACCATAGAATTGCTTGGTAAATGTTAGCAGTTGCAAGACGTTTTTCTACCACTTCTATGGCATGTGGGCACTTTTGTCAACCTAGCACAGCTCATCCTCTCACTGCTGCTTATATAACTTCCAGGTACTTTACACATGAAAACCCATGCCACGTTCATTCCTGCAGACCGAGAAAAGAGCCCTTATATCAGTTATGCAGACACATCGTGTCTAATGAAAAACGAAGCATTATATAGTAGGTGCTAGGATTTTCTGATCTAGCGATTAATATCTTGTTGGCTGCAGATTATTTAAACTTAGCTTCACAGAGCCTTAGTTAAATTAAACATAAAAAGTATTTTTCCTCTTTTTAATTGGTTACCTAGCAAAGAAACACATGCCTTGCTCTTTACTAGAAAGTAAAATTCACAAAAAACCCAATACATGTATTACATGTCCATTCCTGGTCTCCACACTGCAAAGGACACCAAGAAAGCATTATTCATTCAATCAACTAACACTTATTTGCCATGGGTTCTGCCTTTAGGAGTTAATATCTGTTAAGATTAACACACATGAAATTATCAAAGAACAATAGAAAGTATATCATCAAGGGTGCTGATTATAAACACAGTATTGCTGAAAAGAACATATCAGGTAATGGGTCATGGTCATTCACTGATTCATTTCACAAAAACCTTTTGAGTGTCATCTAAGTGTCACTTCCTGTGCTAGGCATTGGATATGGGGGAGAGCACTGTGGCCTTCTTCCCTACAGTCCTCCATTCTTCCCTGCAGTCATCCCTGGATAACAGCCATGTGGTTAGGGAAACTGATTCACCTAAACCAGTCTTGACACACTCATTCATCTTGGCCTTGATTTATTCCTACATAGTCATTGAGATTAAGAAGAGTTGGCTGGGGCTTCTAGGAAAGCTTTTTCTTGGTCTGCAGAAACTATCACAGGAAAACACATTCCTTTCCCTCTGGTTATGGCCTTGTATGGATGTAAAGTCCTTTATTGCTGCTCACATCTTGCCACCAGTTTGAAGATAGAAAAGCAAGGGCCAAAAGAACTATAGGGAAATGGGATCAAAACTACCAGATTAACTCAGTTTATAACACTGCTCTGTGTCTCAGTTTCCAGTTATGTAATCTCATACATCGCCTTATTATTTACATTAGCTTGAGTTTTTTCTGTTACTTGCATCCATATACATTCTTTTTTTTTCACTTAAATTCAATTAGAATGTACATATACATTCTGATAGAACATATGAAGATCATTGAGATATGATCAACCCTCAAGGAACTCATAGCCTAATGTTGGCAAATGTGGAACCATTTAGCATTGCAATTTACTAGGCTTAGTTAAGTATAATAGAAGGATCTTCCAGAAATAAAGATAATCAGAAGAAGGGGTTGGCAAAAACGTAAGAGAGGTAGCTTCACCAACTTCAATTAGTTTTTGAAGGACAGTCAGCGAATGATGGTAAAACACTGAGAAATTGGCAATATCCCCAACCTATCACTACAGAACTTGGCTTAATTCTTATGTCTTCATCAATTTTTGTCATTACTCCAGACATCTTAAATGAGGGAAAGCAGCACACCTTCCTAGAATTAAGAGCTAAGGTACTAAAACATGTTTTTTGAGCTTGATTCCTGCTCCTGGAATCAGACTGAAAGTTTCTCTTTTAAAGGCTATTTTTGATCTCTGAAGATGCAACTGGCAGCAGAATTATAGAAAATCAGAACACATTACCCAGTGTGCATAGATCTTGGTAATTATGTGCATGGAAAAAATATTTTTCTCTCTTTGATATCATTAGATGGTTGAAACTACACTTTCAGCCACCTTTCTTTACAGAAAGAAATGTTTGCTGTCAGTTTAAAAAGCAGATACCCCCTGAAGAGACATCTAATTTATTTTACATTCATTGTGTTCCTATAACATTGGAGAATTCCAAACCAGATTTTCAGAAATAAAATTAGTCTTGCTATGGTTGTGGTTAAGAGGAGCCATAGTATGGAAGCTTTGTTTAGTTGAGGTTCAGATCCCCATATTAATTCCAGCTTTCTCCAAGTATTAGCAGGGGTGGGGTATGGGCCCATACTATCATGAGTTGAAAGATACATGCAAACCTTAGTAGCTTTATCATACTTCATTTAAAGATAAGGAAATAGAGGGGTGTCTGGGTGGCTCAGTTGTTGAGCATCTGTCTTTAGCTCAGAGCATGATCCTGGAGTCCTAGGATAGAGTCCCGCATCAGGCTCCCAACAGGGAGCCTGCTTCTCCCTCTGCCTATGTCTCTGCCTCTTTCTCTGTGTGTCTTATGAATAAATAAATAAAATCTTTTAAAAAAAGATAAAGAGATGGGAACCCAGGGATGTGACAAGAATTTAGTGTCAGAGCCTAGCCAAGAGCCCAAAACTCCTAAGGTTCAGACAAGTAGTCATTACATGATCCATACCATAATATTGTTCTGCTGGAGCCATGCTCCCTCTGATCCTCTAGATTGGCAGGAAGAGAGCAATGATGTTTGAAATCACACCAACCACTTCACAGAAGTTAGACAAAGACTGGGATAAGGATGAGAACTATGCTACTAAAATAAAGGGAAGAAAGGAGAGGACTGGAGAAGGTACTAGAACACAGAATCCCACCAAAATATATACTCTTCCATTGCCATAAGTGAATGGGACTTCAGATTAGGAGCTACCACGTGCTGACATTGGAAGTATGTATTGAACTCCATTCTGATTAATAGAATTCTAAAATTTCAGCATAAGAAGAGACCTCTGTGGTTCCTGCAACTGTTCTCAGATGTTCTACACTATTTACAATTTGTCAGTCCTATTTTCAATATCTATGATGAGAAATAATTCATTGCCTCTCAGGGAAGCTCATTTTACCTTCCAACAGTTTTGACCATATGAACATTCTTCATTACACAGAACAGTCCACTCTCTAAATACTCTTGTTTCCAGTTTTGCCATTTATGGAAATCTAAAAGGCAGCTGTCATATCATCCCTGAGTTTCCCTTTGCCAGGTCCTCCAATTACTTCTCTTATGGAATGATACTTCATTGACATAGGATTTTCTTGTCGAGCTCTCTCTTTCTCTCTCTCTCTCTTTCTCTCTCTCTCTCTCTCTCTCTCTCTCTCTCTCTCCATGTAGTCAAATGTATCAACTTTCCTTATGAAGTATGGCTTCAGGTGTAGGGTGAGCAGCTTAGAAGCCAGAACTTCCCTTGCTCTGGAGATTATATTTATGTGATGGAACTAAAGTTATTAGTCTTTGAGAGCTCACAGCCACCCCCACTCCACCTCCAGTCCAATAAAAATAATCCTGCATTGCCTGCTCAGTTCCCACTCCTTCCCAGTCCTACTAAGGAAGGATTTTTGCTTACTGAGGGAAGAAGCTAAGTCAACCCACATAATAATGTGGTGGAAAGAGGGGTAAAGGAGAAGAAAGATCAAAAAACGTTGTAGCCTGTTACCAAGGAAGAGTTTTTTGGAGATGAGTTTTATAAGAAAGACACACTGGAGCAGCTACAGCATGTAAGGGAATTGGAAGAAAAAAAGAAAAGCCATGTTGCAAAGTGCCAAGGTGGCTTAGTAATGGGATTCTCTTTGATGTTCTCCAAGAAATGCAAATAGATTTCCATTGCTTTTAACTGCCTTTAGTTGTTAGATTGTTTCCTTGAATGTGACATACCATTCCTGTGATTGGACCATATGGGTCACCGAGTTTATTAGGTTATGCACATTAAAAATAATTCTATAACAATTATAATGATTTATGTTTAGGGTGACTTACTATGTACCATGAACTGTGCTAAAGATTTTACATTTGTTATCTTATTTGATTCTTTTAAAAAAGATTTTATTTATTTATTTGAGAGAGAAAGAGAGAGTGTGAGTGGGGGAAGGAGTAGAGGAGGAGGCAGAAAAGGAGGGGAAAGAATCCCAAGAAGATTCCATGCTGAGTGCAGAGCACGACATGGGGCTCCATCTCAGGACCCTGCAACCATGACTTGAGCCAAAACCAAGAGTCAGGTGCTTAACTGACTGAGCCACCCAGGAGCCCCTATCTTATTTAATTCTTACAGCACCTCTTGGAGATATCTATGTAATCCTTATTGTTTGGATAAGGAGGTTATAGAATATAGATGGGTGAAAGTGATTGCTCATGGACAAACAGGTAAGTAATGATTTAGTTGGTTCTCAGAACCAACATGTTGGTCTAACTAAATCTTATACTTCATCTCTTATGGTAGCCATTGAACAGAATGACTCCATTTTTGTCCAAAAATAAAAAGAGAAAAAGCCAGAACTATGAGTCCAAAGCCCAAGAATCTTCTGATACCCCAGGAAGATCATGCTATCTAAAGTTTGTCTCATAAGTGGACAGTCAAGTGCTGATCCAATATGGAGATCAGAGCCAAAAGTAACACACTAGTTGAGATTTGGGGCATATTCCTTAGAAAGAGATTCAGACTTTCAAAAACTTCAATCTCATTTCCCACAAGGCTGATTACATAATTTTAGCCCATGGGTATTTTTTCCTTGAACGTATCAATTTAGAAATCTTAAAAAACAAAACTGGGTTCACAAAAATGTAATTGATAAAGCTAACTCTTTCCTAGCTGACTTTATGGTTTCAGCTAAAATGCAAGCTAAACCAAATTCTATAATGGACTATACTTCATAATAATTGTAGTCTATTTGTATGCAAATAGCTGAACGGCATCTCTCAATTTCAGGCTCTGGCTGTAAACTCACATTGGTTTTGGGTAGATTCTAATTATGCATCTAATATAATAGGTATTGAGTCAATGAGAAATTCTGACACCAGTTTTGAGAGTTAACACTCATTATTCACTATTTGAACCTTGGGTTCAAAAGATGTGCCTTTATAATAAAAATGTGTTGTGTTGTGCCATTATTTAGTAATTATTTACTCTAAAACAGGTTATTTAATTTCTCTGAGCCACAGTGTTGCAAAAATGGAAATACTAATGACTCTCTTACAGGATTATTGGATAATTAACTAAGAAAATGTATACAAAATACCTGGAACAATATTTGGATCAATAAATTACAGTTTTTCCTCTTTTTTGTTGCCAGATCACCCTGATGGTCATTGCTACCTCAAGGGACCAAATTTTAATAACTTCCTTGCAATTCATTGGCTTGCCATAAACATCCCAAAAAGAGGTCCCCCCGCCCCCCACCAGGACTCCAGTCTGATCTTGAATGAGAAGACTGAGCTAATATTCAGTAGGAACTGAGGGAGCAGGATGCATATTCAATGGGCAGGATCAATTAGACACACACCTAAGATTTGCTCTGAGTCTACAATCTGCTCACCTAGTTTCACATGATATCCTCAGGCATGACTGATGCTTACCCAGCCTTGTATTTCTGAGGACAAGGGCCATGGAAGGAAGAAAACATTCTTTACAGGAGATGTTTATTTTCCCATTAATAAAGGGAAATTACTTTGTTGGTTGGGAGCCCAGATTTTTAAATTACTCCCATGGCTGTATCTAAAACCGATTCAATATTTTAAAACTCAAATTTGTTTGGTATAATAGACTGGAGGATGTCATAACTTGTGACATGGCCAGTCATAAAATGTTCCATGGGAACAGGAGAAATGGGAAGAGGAAAATTGCAATAATTTATGTCTAGAGGGGTCTAGTAAATGCATGGGACAAACCTAGCTTCAGAGAACAGGGAAAAAAATCATCCAAATGAGTGAAAGATGCTTGTATTATTTGTTGACTGTAAAGTGTGATAGAAGGAGGTCAAGCTTTAGAGTTGGACAAACAGATCATGGCTCAAATCCAGGCTGTGCCCTTTATTTGCTGAGTAATACTGGGTAAGCCCCTGACCTGGCTAAACCTCAGGTTCTTTGTCTATGCAATGTGGATCATAATATTAATTTCATTATGGGAAGAAGGATAAGTAAAGCATTTGGTTCAATGCCTCATAGCTGCTAAGTTCTCAATAAATAAGAACTATCATTCGTGTTATTTTCTTGCTGTTGTTCATGTGTTAGCATCTACTGCATGTGAGGTCCTCCAACACTTGTCTATTTTCTCCTAAGATATAATGTCTTGCTATATTTATTAACATCTCCATTTTACAGATGAGAGAAATGACCCAGATGTCCAAAGTCACATAGTTAAGAAAAAGTCAAACTGAAATGAACCTAGGGCTAGCTGATTTCAAAGTGCACATTATCTCCATTGTCCATTCTGACTCTGTGGAAGTGAAAAGCCTTGTTCATAAGATAAAGGCTGTAATCCAAGAAGCGCTTTGACCTTTGAAAGTAAGAGGTAACAAGACATCCTGAGTATGTAGAATCCAGAGAGAAAAATCACTTCAGGAAGACAACAGGCTATATTCAAGGACATCAGAAAGGTGGATCCCAACCTTGGAGGGCTCAAGGCAATATGACTAGACTCAGAACAGAATGGGCTTAGATACCAAGGTGGGTGGCACTAGCTTACCTACAAGTCTACTAGAGTTCTTAAAATCCCTGTTGACAGCAGGAAGGATTAGGCTTAAGATATAGGGTGCAACCAGCTAAGCTGTAGGTGGGACTCAAGTAGATGTTGCTACGGGAAGAACAGATGAGAAGCAGGTAATTCCTGACTTCAGCAACCAGTTGATTGACATTTTTTTTTGTTGTTTTTACTTTACAAACAGTTTCCTGAGATCGTGCAGACACAGTCTTAAACCTGTCAATTCTGGAGGCTCTAGATTTACACATGCACACTGCACTGTCATTCCCCAAGTACAAGACTGCAGAATGCGGCATTTCTTTCTCATTATTGCTAACCACTGTTCCATGACCTTGAGTTTAATGACAGCTGCTTCTCTAGCTTCTTCAAATTAACCAATACCTTCACCTTGAACATTGGTAATTCTGGAAGTTATGTAACACTCCGTGGCCTATAGCTTGCACCTGTGACCTATGACCTCAGAGTTCATGGAGAGTAAACACATACAAGGAATAGGTGAAGTCACTACCCTTAATCATATCTATGGCAGACATCACTAATCAATCACACCATTCCTTTCAATTTGGTAGAGAAAATCCTCATGACCATATCCCAGGTGGTTACCACCAATGGATTAGATTTTGCAGATGATAAAACTTACTGACCAGAGAGACCTAGTGATTTACCTTTCAACAAGTCACTGAATTTAAAATAAAGGTAGTAATGGATGCTTTAAAGTGACCTCCCTGGTTAACTGTATAAAGAAATGTCCAAGTACATTGGAATTTTGGAACATTAAAAACAAAACAACCAAACAACCACCACCACCACTACCCCCCCCCCCAAAAAAACCTTATTCTATAAGAAGGAATAAGGAACCCCGGATTCTCTCTAACCATCTAATTAAATTTAGCTATGTGAATATCTGCTATGTGCTGGCTATATTCTAAGAACTTTATATATGTTATCTCATTGCATATACATAACACACTAAGTAGATATTTTAGTAACTCTTTTCACCAGTGAATAATAGAATAATAAAGTGCTAAATACCTTTGGTCATGTGAGGTCATCAGAAGTAGCAATGAGATTCAAAAGCAGGTCCACCTAACTTAACAATCAGACCCCTTAACCTCTACATTTATATAGACTCAACTAGATATATGGAGGCCAAAATAAAACAAAAAGCTAAGTTGGCAAACAGTGGGTATGGCCTAGAATATTCTTAAGGCAGATGAGAGGTGCTAAGACAATGGAAGCTTCTGAAAGTCTTCATAGGAATCTACTGTCTCAGGGACCAGAGAATCATAAAGAGCCAAGACAATGCAGGATAATCGCTCGGCACAATCCCAGTGAGACTAGGATATCAGAAAATTTCCTCTTGGGACTATTCTAGCAGTTGACGGGGAGATATAAGAAGATTATGTGGGCAGACAGCCCATTGGTTTCCTCTCTCTGATAGAACCTGTCTTCTGTCCATAGCTATAAGCAACAGCCATCTCCATAGCTTCAACAGATGTCCTCGCCATGGGAGGGAGTTTGAGATATAAGTCAATGCCAAACCATGAATTACAAGATAGACATCAATCCCAAAGGCCTTGCATTCCCTAGGCCTGTTGCTGTTACCACCCTTTCTTTCCTTTCTTTGACTCTTAGGGTGTTCCAGAGGGCGAGCATAGAACCAGCCCCAGAGGGGAATCCACCCACCCCTGCCCAAACAGCAATTTAATCCCACAAACTTTCTCTGGCACTGAGAAAATTGTGGCTATCCCAGCATGAGCTTCCTTGACTTCACCTTTCAGAGTTTCTCTATTTTCACCTCTTCCTCTACTGTGCTCTCAAAGTAGATGTGTCTCCCTCTTGACCAATGTAACTACCTCTTCTGGCATAGTATTCTGCATTTCTCCTAGAATAGTGCTCCATTGGCTATTCCCTTCCTGTCTTAAAGAGAGGTGAGATAATTCAGGCAGTTAAAGCTGTCCTCTAGCTTGAAAAACGTACCATCCCTTGAGTCTGCTACCCTACTAATAAGATTTACTGTTTTTACAGCACCAGAACATTTCTGACACCAAACATGTAGGTTTTTTCTACAACAATAACCAATTCTTTAACTCTCCAGATACCTACTGGGTGTCCAACAATTCAATTCAGTCCTGACACTAACTACCTGGATGTTGATGTCAGACCATACAAGTTAGAGGCACAGACCACAAGACTACTCGTACTTCAAATGCCAGTCCAGGCCTCCTGTACTTCTTTCTGACCAGTTTGAAGAAGGAAGTTGGGGGTGCCATGACCCCCTCCTCAGGCTCAATAAATTGCTAGAACAGCTCCTAGAACTCAGGGAAACATTTTATTTACTAGTACTAGTTTGTTATAAAACATAATGTAAATGACACACGTGAACAGCCAGATGAAAAGGTACATAGGGCAAAGTTCAGAAGGGTCTTGAGAGCAGGGGCTTCTGTTCCCCTGGAGTTTGGGGTGTGCCACTCTCCTGGCATGTGGCTGAGTTCACCAACCCAGAAACTCTCAGAGCCCCTGCATTTGGTGCTTATATAGAGGTTCCATTACATAGGTATGGTTGATTCAATCAATGGTCATTGGGGATTAAGTCAAGCTCCAGCCCCTCTCCATCCTCCAGAGGGGGTGAGGCTGGATGTTCTAACCCTCTAATGACTCTGTTGGTTTCTCTGGCAACCAGCTCCCAGTCAGAAACTATCAAAGGACCCACTGAGAATTACTTCATTAGCATAAACTCAGGTAAGGTGGAAAAAAGGCTTACTGTGAATAGTTAGAAACCCCTCTCATCCCTATTACACAGGAAATTCTGAGGGTTTTAGAAGTTCTGTGCCAGGAACCAGGGAGGATGACCAAATATATATTTCTTATTCTATCACAATATCGCACATACTATTGCCTGAACTCTTTCTTTCCTCTCTCCACCAACATTCTTGCGAGAGTCATTTGTATCCACCAGCCTCTGTGTAATCACTGTACCTCCTCGCCCTATTGCCTCTGTAATATCATGTCTGTTACCATAACTCCAAGAGAAACGACTTTTTGTTGGTTATCCTTATAAATGTTTGTATCAGATTATACAATGAGGACTTCTGTTTATAAGTGGCAGGAACCAACTCAAACTGCTCAAGGTTTTAAGGGTGGGAGAAGGCATACTGATTCACATACTCAAACCTTGGAAAGGGCAGGAATGGACCTGGCTAGATCATCATCAGCGTGTTCTGTATCACTGTCCATCTGTCCCATTTCTACAGCTAAAAGAGCTAGGGAATCACACACTTGGCTGCTGGAGAAATCATGAGCCGTGCAACCACCATGATTCTGTGTCAATCACTTATGTGTAATGCTGAGAATTATGCACCATAAAATAATAGGTGGCAGAAATGGGGTCATTATCAATACAGAACAATCATTAAGCCTGAGCCAAACTGTTAAGATATATTTGCATTTCCAGCCAAATAATGTATTTAAGATACACTGGTCTTGTGTGGTGCCTAAGGTGTACGTTTTGAAGGTACACCCAGTAGGGCGAGGCACCTGTGAGGTCTTTCAACTCAGATACAAACCCCAATAAAAGAGCTACCACTGTGGCTACAAGTTAACACCTTGGGAAGAATAGGTAACAAGTAACTGAACAAAAGACTCTGTAGCAGCAGACTCAGAACATAACTGGAAATTTGAGGCCAGTGGAAGATCTGAGAGGAGCTGTAGGGCCAATTCCACTTCCCCAGCTTGAATTCAGCACCCAGGAACATCCTATGGCAAGAGAGCGCTTTGGAGTTTTCTAAAATACTATTATCCCAATCAACAGAAAAGCAAAACCAAGAGAGACTTGTTGAGGGCTTGCCACATATCAGGTATGCTAATACTCCCCGGGAACGAGTCCAGCCCATTTTACAGACAGAATCCTGAGGCTCAGAGCATAAGAAACCTGCCCAAGCTGACACAGCCAGATAGTGACCGCCTTGACCAGCTCTATCTGTGCAGCAACAAAGCGCAGATCAGGTGATGGGCAGTTCATGAGACAAATTTGTGTCAGAAACCAGGTTTTTTGACTTTCCAGAATGGTGCCCTCCCTCATCTAGGGAGCACAAAACCTTATTTGTGCAAGCCATAATGTGAAACACAACCCTTTCACGAGAGTGGCATTCTTCTGTCTCTACAGCGTCTGTGAGATGGGCAGGAGGTGGAGGAGTTTTCCTAGTTGCCAACTAACAGCACGAGGCCTCTGAAAGAACACCCTTAGTCCAGCAAGAATGTCATGCTCAGCCCAGCAGGGCCGGGGCCCCTGGAAACACCTCACTTTTGCTTTGAGTAACCACATCCCCCCAGTTTGGCTAATCCTGGAGCCTGGCCAGGCGGGCTGTTTTCTAGGGAACTCAGCTCTCCTGTTTTTAGCTTCAGTTCCTCAGGACTGTTTTATATTCTGAGCCCTGCCCTTATTTTCAGGCTCTCATAAAGAAAAGTTGTTACATTAGAATTGAGTGACTCCGTCTGCCTCCTTCCTCATCTCAGACTGTATTTTTACATTATCAAGTAAATTAAAAGCCATACATTATGTGTACGTGCATTATGGGAACTCGTTTAAAATTCTGTTTAGCGCACACTTGCAGAACTTTCGCTGATCCGGTGACTGCCACGATTACCAATCAGGTATAAATCAGCATTTTGCTGCTAGGAATACTGAGAGGCTGGCCAACCCGACGGGGTGCATTTTGTCCTCACTCAAGTTTCAAGTTCTCTCCCGGCCTCCTTGTCTGAGGAGGTGAATGAGGGAAAAGCTGAGTGGAGGAAGGCCACGTGAGCCTGTGCGACTCTTGGCCAGGACGTCACATCTCAGGGAGAAAGGCAAGGCATCCCATCCTTGGGGTGGTGGCAAAGTCTCCCACAGAATCACCACAATAATCGCAAGACCATGAATACCCAGGGCCAGCTTCCTGGGTGTGCGGCCTACTCAACTGCAAAGCACTCAGCTCTGACAAAAGCCTTGTGCTTAGTTTAGTGCTCTGCCGTCTCGACCTTGAAATCCTTAATAACTTTTTAACATGGGGCCCTGCATTTTCATTTGGCATTCGACCCCCCCCCCCCCCGAAATTACACAGCCAGTTTTATCATTTGCTACCATTAGGGAGAATTTCTTCCAAGTCAGTGTTGCATGAATGTTTCTCTTGCATTATCTAATTTAATCTTAGTGATATTCAGTTATTCAACAAGTCTTGGGCCACTCTTTAGGGCCAGGTACTGTGTGAGACCAGAAGAAACAAGATAGCATGATTCCTATCTTCATGGAAATGACATTCAAAACCATATAGATACCAGTAATTTCAAGTAATAATTGCAATTTTTGTAATAATTGCTTTCATGTAAAAAAAATAATAAAGTACTGAGGTAAATATAATCGGAAGGATGCACATAAAGTAAGGAGGTCAGAAAGAGCCTTTCTGAAAGCCTGAGAAGTAAGAACTATTGTACTCATTTCACAGATGAGGACATTGAGTGTCAGAGTAGGTTGACAGAGCTCACAGAACTGAGCTCACAGAGTCAGACAGTCGCAGAACCAAGCTTTGAAGCTGAGTCTGGCTGGCTTGGGGGCCAGGATTCTAGAGCAAAGCTTCTCAAGACTTTATATGCATAGACATCACTGAGGATTGTATTAAACCATAGATTGTGATTCAATAGGCCTTGGGTGGTACTGATCCTGTGGAACCCAGAACCACATTTTGAGTATAAGATCCTAAATTCCTGTGCAGAGGAACACAGTCAGGGGCAACCATCAGACAGACTTACGGCACCAAGACATGGAGGGCCAGCTCTCATTGTGGGAAGTCTCAGGGACTCCATGCCTATGGACAGGCCCAGAGGGGCAGAGTAAGAACTCAGGGATCTCGTGGGTCTGCCTAAAGCATGGGGAGAAGAATGAGAAGATCCAGCCATAACAGTTTCTGACCAAGAAGTTGGAAGGAGAGAAGTGAACAATAAGAAAAGCTTTCCCCTCCCTTACAGGGTCTTCTCAAATCCCAGAGCCTGGATTTCTCATCTTGATGTTAAGAAATATTTCTTACTTAGGTCCCACCACAATCTCTTCCACTGTACCCGAAGCTCATTTTCTTCTGTAAAGTTCTCTATGAAGACAGAGCATGGCTAGTTCACATCCTCAAGTTAGTTTCAAGTCTTCTTTAGGTTTCTAAATTCTACTTTAAACACCTCATTCTCATTTATTTTTGTCCTTATAGAAGTATGAGAGTCAGTTTAAAAGTCTCTGTAATAATCTTTTTTTTTCTGATTCTTCTACAGTTTTCGTGAGCCAAATAAGACATTATAAGATCTGACTAATTTCAAGCAAAAATAACCACTTCCCAGCCCTCATAGAGCATATTCTTCTTATTCCCCAACAATGCATTAAATGTATGGACAACTACAAATGCCAGGCCTTTCTCTACTGTATATGTATATGTTCAGTCTCTCTGGTCTCTGTAGTTGTGTGGGGCATTTTTTTGTTTGTTTGTTTGCTCATTACTGAAAGCATGTTGATTAACACAGTAAACTGGCACATAGTAATTCACAAACGCTTGTTGAATGAATATATAAACAACATTGAACTAGTTGCTGAACTATAACATGTATTTAAACTATTATCTGTCCTTCAGATTAGTAGGACCCTCCCCAAAGGGGGAAGTGACCTCACTTAGAGCAGAAATGTAGACGGTGACACCTGAGGAATATTTTTCATGAGTAGTGGTTGATAAAGAAGTACAGAATCTGTAATTTTTGAGAAGATAGGAAGGAAAAGGAGTGGGGAAAAGCCCTGGTCTGGGAGTCAAACAGCCTAGCTTTTGGCTAGCTGTGTGACCTTGGGGAATTCATCAGACCTCTCTGGGCTTTAGTAACCTTAGCCAGCAAATGGCAGTGTAGAACTAGGTGATCTCAAAGGATCTCTTCAGCACTAGCCGACTGTGAGTCCATATGAGCACTTGGACTTAGGTTTTGAAAATAGAGAGCAGTGTCGACAGGGAAAGAGTGGCGTAGAAATGCAAGTATCTATCTGTCAGAGAGGATCCTTGGACAAAAACAGCGCCTGCTCCCTTGCCCGGAGTTGTGTAACAACCTACCTTGTGGTTATTACAAAGTCTCAATGAACACAGTTGCCTGTTTTGACTATTTTTTGGTCTTTAGGAACGTCTGCATGTACACAGCGTCCTATCATATCATTGGGCTCAGCCTCTGCCCATATTTGGCTCCAAAGTCCACAGGCCTTCCAGGGGTGCATTTGATCTGTCCTCAAAACTCCCACTGACTTGGTGCACTCACCGCCGGCTCAGGCCCATTTAACCCACACAACCATCTGACACCGAGGTAGGCGATCAAGCACCCTGTGGACTGCAGCTCTATTCTCCAAGATATCGTCTCCCTCTCATGTCCTTCAGATGGGTCACTCCCTCTTCTACTTGTACATGGGCCTGGTGGTAAGATTCCGGCTTCAGAAGAGCAACCCTGCACCCCCCATTAGCCTCTGCTTCTTCCCGCCTGCCCGATACTGGGAGCCCATTTTTGCCAGGAAATTTTGTTTGTGTCTGTTTCCAATCCAGTACACAAGCTCCCACAGGTACCTAATGTGCCATCTGCATTTGAGCGAATATCGTCCCTGCATTCAGCCTGAATCAAGGGCTTTTCTCTCAGCATCTGGAATTTGTAGGTCTGCTGGAGGCATTGGCAGAGCAAACCACAAGTGGAAACAAAACAGCATCTGTGAAATGGGATAACCTACAGACAGAGGCCAAGGAGCTTTGCAGTGGGCAGAGGAGAAAACTGGCTGGGGGTCAGAGAGAGGGAAGCAAACACAGATTGTGGGTTGTGGCTCTTCTGTGTGCCTAGCAATGCACTGAGTGCTTTCAACGTCCACAAACCATCTCAGCGACTCTATGTGTGTGATGTTCCTTCCAATTTACAGATGCAGGGAGTGAAGCTGGGAGAAGGGAAACACTTGCCCAAAGTCAAGTAATGAAGGGGGTTCAAACCCAGGTCTGCTTAACCTCAAAGTTCTCTTCTTTCACTTTTTAAAAAAGATGTTATTTGCTTATTCATGAGAGGCACAGAGAGAGAGGCAGAGACACAGGCAGAGGAATAAGCAGGTTCCACGCAGGGAGCCCGACATGGGACTCGATCCCAGGACCCCGGGATCATGCCCTGAGCTGAAGGCAGACGCTCAACTGCTGAGCCATCCAGGCGTCCCTATACTTTCACTTTGTCCCAAACTGCTCTAAAGGAAGGAAGACGCATCAGGATAGGAGAAGAAGGTAAGGGAAAGGGGAGGAGAGGAAAAGAAAAGGAAGGGAAGAATGGGAAGGCATCTACAGCTGCCCAAGTGGCACTGAGAGTGTAATATCAATGCCATAAAGTACCCCCTCCTCACTTTAGGGTTTGGTTCAAGGACAGCCACAGCCTATAAGTCTCTGAAGTCTTTCTCTATCGAGCTTCTTCTAGTGGCTTCTTCTTTGCTTGTGGCCAAGTGGGTCCAAGTGTCCACTCCTCTCACCTATCACCTACTTCATGGCCCATGTTTGCGGTAGTTTCTAGCCTTGCCCACCTGTGTACAACAAGCATCCCAAAACATAGCAGCTTACTGCAACATCATCAGTATATTATTATGTCCCACGGTTCTAAGGGCTAGCCACACTCAGCAGGTGCTCCTTGCTCAGAGTTGCTCAGGTGGCTGCAGTCTGTCAGTACCTGGGCCTGGGTCATCGTGGCTTTCCTGCTCACATGTCAGGTGCCGTCACTGGAGGCCTTGTCTGAGGCTTTCTGCCAGAATATGTATGTGTGGCCCCTTCCTGTAGTCGGAGGTTCTTCACAGCATGGGGCAGGGTTCCAAGAGATCCTAGTGGAAACCGCATCAATTTTTATGACCTAGTGTTGAATGTCTTATAGCATGATTTCTGCCATAGACATAGGCCTGCTCGGATTCAAGGGGAGGGAACAAGGGAACAGAGAACTCACGTCTCAATGCAAGGAGTGACACTGCTACATTCTAAAAAAAAAAAAAAAGGCATGTGGGATGAAAAATCTTTTCATGGAATTTCAGAAACTGTATTATGCCAGTTTGCTCTTTGACCACATTCTACTGCTTTTTCACATCCAAAATATATGATCCCTTTCCCCAATGCCATCAAATCTCATGTCATTGCAGCATGTGCTTGAAGTTCAGGAGCACATCAACCAGATGAGGTTTAGCTACAGCTGAGGTTCCTTGCATGCCTCTCTCTGAGTACCATTCCTCTACCTAAAGACATGTGAATTAAGAGACCCATCATCTGCCACAAAGACGTAGTATAGGGGCACCCGGCTGGCTCAGTCAGAAGAGCATGTCGTTCTCAATCTCAGGTCATGAGTTAGAGCCCCATGTTGGGTGAAGAGATTACTAAGAAGAGTAAATAAACTTAAAAGGGGGGGGGGTATAGTTTATTAAACATTCACTCTATATTAGGCTCTGCACCTAAGCATTTAGTGAGCTATCTCATTTAATCCTTGGCAGTCCTGGCAAGTAATCTTATCTCTAATTCCAGATGATAAAAATAAAGCTCAGAGAAGCTAAGTGACCAAAATCTCACAGCTACTAAAAGGAGATCTTCAGCTCCTCAACAAAACGAATTTAACCCACATTATACAAGACAAATTATGAATACCTCATCATTTGGTTAACTTAAGCATAATTTATATTCAGCCGTAATTCTCAAAGCGTCCACAGACTGCTGGGAGCCTGAGACACTTTCAGAATGTCCAAGAGGTCAAAACTATTTTCATAATAACATGACGACTCTACTTGCCCCTTTCACTTGACATCTTCACTAATGATGCAAAAGTAATGGGAGCTGAAAGAAATCAGGCCTCCTTGAAGAAATAGCTGAGCTAGGGACTAGACAGTGGGCAGAAGATAGGCCAGAAAGCAAGAAAGGACTCACAAAAGAAAAAGTGATTGGGACATGTCACAGAGACACAGGAACCAGCTTGGAAGGATCCCTTTGGCCAGATCTGGGTTAATTTTAGCACCAAGACAATTAAGTACAGGAATGTATTATAAACAAATGAAAAAATAAGGATTCATGAGTTCATATCAATAAAAGGCAGACGATAGATGGATGAATGAACAGAGAAATAGACACACACACACACACACACACACACACACACATATATACATACAAAAGAGGGGGAGACAAGAGGGCTCTTGCTTACAGTAGAATGCTGTGGCCAATTGGGAAATGTGGAGGGAGCGCTGAGTCAGAGCATCATTTTGTAACCGTCATAACACAGGCAAGGATCATCAATAAATGCCAAATCTAGAGGGAATTTGGATGAGAAGTAGAGTATCTGCATGGTCTTCAAGTGTCTCCCCACAGACTACTTACTGTGGTAAAGAAGAAAGATAAAACATAGTAATTATGCAGTGAAGAGCTTGGACCACACCTTGACTGGTGATCACAATTAACATTATCAACATTACCAATGAAAGACATATGGCAATGGCGGGCCTCCAGATGTGGTTCCTGAGAAAGATACTTCTGTAGGACTCTGGCCTGGAACACATAGTACACATCTAATCCCAATGAAACATTAGGCAAACACAAGAGAAGGAATGTTTTCGTTTGGGTTTCTTTTTAAAAATTTTTCCCATGAAGGCATGAAGAAATGTGGCTTTTATATCTCAAAAACATTGTCTTAAACGGAAAAAAAAAAAAAGGCTATGGAAATATATTCCAGGTTAAAAGAGGCTGAGGAGACAACGGAACTAAATTCAACTACATTGAACTGATTCCACACTGGATCTGGTACATATAATGTCATTAGGTCAACTGACAAAACTGAAATATGTGCAATAAAAATTGTTTTGTTAATGTAAGTTTATATAGTTCACAACTGTGCTATGTTTATGGAAGAGAACACCCTTTTTCTTAGGAAATACAAACTGAAATATTTAGGGGTAAATATGACTATGTATGTAACTCAAATGATTCGGCAAAACAAAAACAAAAACAAAACGAGTGGGCATGGGGAAAAGGAAAATAATAAAGCAAATAGAAAAAAAATGTTAAAAATAGTGAACCAAGGTACCTGGATGGCTCAATGGTTGAGCATCTGCCTTCGGCTTCAGTTGTGATCCCGGGGTCCTGGGATCGAGTCCCACATCAGGCTCCCTGCAGGAAGCCTGCTTCTCCCTCTGCCTATGTCTCTGCCCTTCCGTGTCTCTCATGAATAAATAAGTAAATAAAATCTTAAAAAAAATAATGAATCAAAATCAAGAATATACGGATGTCCTTTGTGTTACCTTTATTATCAAAAATTGTAAAGTTCAAAATTATTTCCAAACAAAAAATGGCAAAAAAAAGCAATGAATCAAACCACTGGTACGTCTGCACACATTCAGGCAGCGCCCACCAACAGCACCAACAGCCATTGTATTGCTTTCTTCA
Organism: Canis lupus baileyi; assembly: GCF_048164855.1. Taxonomy (NCBI): domain Eukaryota; kingdom Metazoa; phylum Chordata; class Mammalia; order Carnivora; family Canidae; genus Canis; species Canis lupus. Next base: position 19,034,583 of record NC_132851.1, read on the forward strand.
CCATTGCATGCTAACAACTTTTTTGAAGCCACTTTCATTTTAAAATATCATTGATGTTGCGGTAAGAATTGTTAACTTAATAAGCCTCAATCCCTGGGTACATGTCATTTTAATATTCTTTATGGTGAAATGGGGCATACAGCATGCAAAATTATGATCATTGTCTTAAGGAAAGGCATTTGTGCAATTGCTTGAGTGGGAGCTGGATTAACTGGGTTTGTTTTTTTCCCCCATGGAATTCCATTTTGGTTCAAAAGGATAACTTATAGACAAACTATGGTTATGCAGACCCAAGTACTGATTGGGCAGACATTTTCTCAAAAAATGAATGAAGTGAGCCTGTCACTTCAAGGAAAACAGCTGACAGTATTTCTGCTACCAATAACATTAAAGATTTCATGTAAAAACTAGAAAATATTAGAAAGCTCAGTATCTGCCACCAGGGTTTGACAGTGTCCCAATGCTTAAATAGTTTTCTCATGAGATTGGTGGTGATACTAATCACCATGACTTTGTATATTTTAAATAAAGTGTGTCAATATCTGGAAGATTTGTATAACTCAGTGAACCAATATTTTCCAAATGACCAATGCATGATGATACAAAATCATGAGTGGCAAGTATCTGAGCAAGAAAATTTATTAACAAGGTTTCAGATTTTTTAAGAAGCTACTATTTGTTGAGTTTTGGTATAATATCAAAGAAGAATCTCCACAATTATATGAAAATCTATTAAAACACTCTTCCTCCTACACATCTGTGTGAAGATCGCTTTTTTTCAGACACTTTAAGCAGAATAAAATATCACAACAGAGGGAGTGCAACAGCATATACGAGAATCTAGCCGTCTTCTATTAAGCCAGACATAAATTTGCAAAAATGTAAGACTAAACTATTCTTTCTACTACTGTTTCTGGCTTTAGAAAATACAGCTATTTTATTTTTATTTTTACTTTTTTAGATTTTATTTATTTATCTGACAGACAGAGCGAGTGAGTGAGCACAAGCAAGGGGAGTGGCAGGCAGAGGGAGAGGGAGAAGCAGGCTCCCCATGAGCAGGGAGCTCCATGTGGAGCTCCATCCCAGGACCCCAGGATCATGACCCCAGCCAAAGGCAGACAGACGTTTAACCGACTGAGCCACCCAGGCAATTTTTATTTTTAAAATATTCCATCTACATTAAAAACGAAATGGGTTTATTATTTTTAAATGAGTTAGTAAATATTTTAAGATTTATGTTTTTATTTCTTTTTTTTTTTAAAGATTTGATTTATGGGTAGGAAATATCAGAAAGGGAGACAGAACATAAAGACTCCTAACTCTGGGAAACGAACTAAGGGTGGTGGAAGGGGAGGAGGGGGGGTGGGGGTGAATGGGTGACGGGCACTGAGGGGGGCACTTGACAGGATGAACACTGGGTGTTATTCTATATGTTGGCAAATTGAACACCAATAAAAAATAAATTTATTATTAAAAAAATGATTTATTAGAGAGTGAGGGAGAAAGCATGAAAGAGCACGAGCAGGGGGGAAGTGGGAGGGTAGGGGGCAAGGAGAAGCAGACTCCCTGCTGAGCAGGGAGCCTGGGATCATGACCTGAGTCAAAGGCAGACACTTAACCAACTGAGCCACCCAGGCGCCCTTATCAGGTTTAATTTCTAATACGATATCTACATAAGCCAAAGCCCTATGGGGTCCCCAGTAATTTTAAAGAGCATAAAGGGTCCTGAGATCATGTTGTATTCTCAGAGGGAAAGATGGTAAATGCAGGTGCCTGCCCTTGGAGGCTATCTCTGTAGGTATATTTGTTAACCACACCGTCTAGTCAACAGCAGGCATATAACCTAGGCTTGGCTAATTGTACTTCCTCTTCCAGGATTTTAATTCTGGAATGAAATGAACTATGGCAGAAGATACAGTTTCTATACATTCATTCTAGTTTTTGAGACAATCTGGAGTTGCCTGCTTCTTCTCTGTCCTAAGCCTGATTTCTTCAACCTTCCTTTCCATCCCATAACATACCTTAGGTTAGGGTAATACACTTCTTGTCCTTTTTCTCCTCCGCTCTATTTTAACCAGCATAGGATTCTGTTGTTTGCTACCGAGGAATCATAAGCATATATTCTTTTTTTTTTTAATTTTTATTTATTTATGATAGTCACACACAGAGAAAGAGAGAGAGAGGCAGAGACACAGGCAGAGGGAGAAGCAGACTCCATGCACCGGGAGCCCGACTTGGGATTCGATCCCGGGTCTCCAGGATCGCGCCCTGGGCCAAAGGCAGGCGCCAAACCGCTGCTCCACCCAGGGATCCCAATAAGCATATATTCATCTTTTGCTTTACTCTGGGAATGCCTCATCTTTTTTGCTTTCTCCAGGCTGCACTTCTGCTCTTTACACTGAGTCCTGTGTGTTCCTGATTCTGAAAAGTTGTTCTTTGCCTCAGCACAATGACCAAGAGTTACGGTCTGCTCCTTCTAGTCAATCTTCACAACCGGGATCCAGAATAAAAACAACCCCAAATTATTATTGAGAAACATGACTGCTGAGACATTTCCCTTCAGCATGGTTAAATTTCTCTTTGCCTGGAAGAGCCCAGGGCATTTCCTGCTTAGCCAATTAAAGCCTATTGTTTTGCTTTGTTTTGTTTTAATTTTAAGTAGGTGAAATCATTATGAGAACAGAAAGGCACTTTAAAAATAACAATATGGTTTTGTGTTGTTATTATTATATGGTAGATGAAGAATCAGAGGGACCTCAAGGGGATAGACTAAAGAATGCTAGATTTGGAATCAGAAAACCAGAATTATATACTTCTAACTTTTTAAAAAAAAGATTTTATTTATTTATTCATGAAAGACACAGAGAGAGAGGCAGAGACATAGGCAGAGGGAGAAGCAGGCTCCCTGCAAGGAGCTTGATGCGGAACTTGATCCTAGGATCCCGGATCACAACCGAAGCCGAAGGCAGGTGCTCAACCACTGAGCTACCTAGGTGCCCCTCATTCCAACTTTTTAATACACTCAAGGTACATACCTTTGAGGAAGGATTGGATGATCTCATCAGTACCTTCCAGCTCTGGTTATATAAAGTTCAGCAAACCATCACTAGCTATATCACTTCCTACCCACCCACCCCATACTTCCCTAAAAAAAAAAAAAAAAATCAATGCCACCTTGCCTTAGCAGTAATGCTTGGTGGGTAATAGCACAGGCACTGGGGCCAGGTAGACCAGGGCCCAAGTCTGTGCTAAATAATTTAACTTCTCTAGGTGTCAATTTTTCCCATCTAAAAAATGGGAATGTTGATATCAAGGCATTGTTTGTGGATTAACGAGGTGGCACACATAACCAATTCAGCATAAAGCCCGTAATAGAACAAATGCTTAATGAGGGCGATCTGTAACTGTGTTATAGCTACAGGTGAACATTATCTCCATGGATTATAGTCATCCTGCCACTGAATACATTTTTGCAGACAGCTTGCTATTTCTTCATCTGTAATTCTAAATGCGTTTTACCTACAACTCAGAAAGACTTAGGCTAAATTTATCACTTTGCATAGAATCAGCAAAAACAGTAATAGGATGTACTGTCAGTGAGTAATGGCATATATTTGTAAAGGATCAGAGTTCCCTGCAAAGAAGAGGAGGGATCCAGACCCCATCTAGAAGAGCTCCTTTGCTGTCCTGTTTGCCAACCTGCAGTCTATCACTTCACGGAGAGGTAGCCCAGAGAACAAACCAAGAGAGCATCATGGGCAAACTGCTCACACTCAAAGGAAGCTGCCTCTCAGGAAGTGTCATTTTTGTACCCAGCTATATCCCAACTGTTGTGGCCTGAATTGTGTTCCACTAAAATCAATATGTTGAAGCCCTAAACCCCAGTATCTCAGAATGTCAATATATTTGGAGACAAAGTCTTTAAAGAGGATTTTTTTTCCCTTATGATTTTATTTTTAAGTCATCTTTACACCCAATGTGGGGCTCGAACTCACCAACCCAAGATCAAGAGTCATGTGCTCCTATGACTGAGACATCCAGGTACCCCAAAATAAGTTATTTACAGTAGGCCTTAATCCAGTATAACTGGTGTCCTTCTAAGAATAGGGAATTTGGACACAGACATGTGCCCACACAGAGGGAAGACCATATGATGACAGAAAGGGAAGATGGCCATTGATAAGGTAAAGAGAATGGCCTCAGAAGAAACTGGTCCTGCCAATTGGTATCTTGGTCTCAGTGTTCTTGCCTGCAGAACCGTGAGAAAATAAAGTTCTGTTGTTTAAGCCACCCAGTCTGTGGTATTTTGTTATGGCAGCCCTAACAAACTAATACAATCCCAAGACCTAGAGAAGTGTCTGTTACACAGTAGGTGTTCAGTAATTATTTGATGAACGAATATAAGAATAAACGGAGCAGCTGCTCCAACTGGAGCAGTTGACACCCAGGTTTTGATGAAAGTGGGTCTTGGACCACATCCAGCCACATATATATTGTGACTACACAGAAACTTGTCACACGAGCAGGTCTGGAAGCTAAGTGGACTCCCAACTCTTTGTCCTCCATGAGGCTCAGAAGATCCTTCGCATGAAAGGTCACTGAGGCAAAGGCAACAGGAGTCCAGCAACAATTTTGTCTAACACCCATAGAAGAAGTCAGGACCAGAGCCATTTAGGAATTAAGAACAGAAAAAGAAGATGCTGTTTCTCATCGCTGAAGCAAAAGATGCCAATTATGTTGTCATGCAATTGAGTCTTGTCCAGCTAGAAACCTTGCAACTTATTGTAAGAATCCATGGCTTTCAAAGGAAATGCAACATGAGAAAAGTGAACTTTGATGGTCCCAAGCACCACGACTCAACAGATGGATTGTTGACATCTTTCCCAAAACTCTCTATTCCTTTTCTTTTTCCTTTTTCTGGGTATGAATTCTGAGACTTACATGGGGAAGCAACTTGCCTAAATCCCAAACTAGTTACTGGCTGTAATCAATTAAGCTGCTTTCAGCAGCAAATAATAGTAGTGAGGATTCAAACAGCTGTAAACGGTTAGGAAATTTACTGGCTCACAAACCTGCAAGTCCAGAAATGGTATATAATTTAGGGTTATTCCAACTGGAAGCTCCAAAGTGTGCACAAGGATTCACGTTCCTTCTGCCAGACATTCATAGTTCAGGGTCATCCTAAAGGCAGTTCCTTTCTTACCATAGGATGGTGGCTCCTACTTCACAATTAGTAGTACAAGCCACTTTAAGAAGATGTCCTTGAAGAGTGAGCAAGAGTTTTCTTAGCATTCCCCAGCAGGCCTCTCTTCATTTCTCAGAGTCATAATTTTGGTTCCTAAGTCCATTCATGAACCAATCATTGTCAAAGTGAGATAGAACTATCTAGAGCCAATCGGTCATATTCCTGAATCACAAAAGTGCTACTTTCTTAAGGGGGAAGACAAAGTATGTGAAATAGGCAATCAACCATACCCACTATGGTGGTCCAACTAGAACATGAACCAGGTCTTGCTCATACACAGTGCCCAGGCTCTTTCCTATCTACCTCACTATTTCTTGCATGAAGAAACTTTAAAACCTACAAGCCAAGAAAGTGAGAAAATGGTTAGCCACACTGTTAAACAACTTTTGCCTTACACAAGTGTAGGCTAGTTTCTTCAAATAGTGAGATTCTTATAAGTAATTAAAAATGTCTACAATAGGGGGACCCCTGGGTGGCTCAGCAGTTTGGCACCTGCCTTCAGCCTGGGGCATGGTCCTGGAGTCTTGGGATCGAGTCCCATGTCAGGCTCCCTGCATGGAGCCTGCTTCTCCCTCTGTCTCTCATGAATAAATAAATAAAATCTTTTTTTTTTTTAAGGCTACAATAAATATAGGAATTCTGGCTTTCCTAGAACTTTCAAGAATAAGTTACTAACATCAAGTAGGGTCTTTCTGTATAAAAACCATCCCCTCAAGGCACCTGGGTGGCTCAGGTAAGTGTCTGACTTTGGCTCAGGTTATTATCTCCGGGTCCTGGGATTGGCCAGTTGGGCTTAATGGGGAGCCTGCTTGTGCCTCTCCCTCTGCCCTTGCCCCTACCTCCCACTCGTGAGTTCTCTCGCTCTCTCTCTCTCTCAAAAAAATAAAATCTTTTAAAAAATCTCCTCCCTTGTCCCTCCTTTTTATACATTAAATATAGCTGGGGCTATTCCAGGAATGCTAGAAGCCACTATTTCATTACAAACTATTTTGTTTCTCATTAAAGTAGATACATTACTCTTAACAAAAGCTCAGTAAGTTATTGACAAGCATCTCAGGAGGAAACTATCATGATTGCCAACCTTGTGCTTTCAGCTGCTGAGTATCCCTGGGGGTGACGTGGGGGCACGCTGGGGAAGCTCTAACTCCTTCCTGCAGATGCCTTGGCACTGGAGGCTGCTTTCTTCGAGCCCAGCCCTCCAGGCAATTGGTCCTGATCCTTTGGCTCAGGGAATCATTATCCTCTTTAGATTTTGCAGCAGGAAAGCAATTGAGCCAAATGAAGAAATTAGAACCATACTCAGGCTTCACTGAAGCTTGAGACCCAGCCCAGAAGAGCCCACTGAGAGAACTCCACACACACTCCACTGCACTTGAGCAACGAACACATCAGGTTGGACTTGAAAGTGTGGGATTCCATAGGGCAGAAGATGTGGCCCAGGAAGCAGGAGGGGTAGAGTGTAGAAAAAGATAAAGGTGCCATGAGCAGTCCCAATTCGGTCAAAAACTTAAATCCCAGCTCCATCCTCAAGTTGTTTCCCCCTCTCAATTCTTTTACTCTGTTAATGCTTTCATCTTCTGTCAGTCACTCAAGCTTGAAGCCGCACAGTGAGGATGAAGGAGTCCTTCTCTGTCGCCCACCATTCCTAATCAGCTGTCAAGACCTGTCAGTTCCACCTCCTCAACTCCTCTTTTTTCTACCTCTTCCTCTCTATTCTGTTTGCTGTCACCCTAATTCAAACCCTCATTAACTCTTGCTTGGATTATTAAAATAGCCTCATCACTGGTCTATCCACCTGCCATCTCTTTGCTGTCCAAACCATTCTACTGATAGAGTGAATTGATATCCATAAAGCACAGCTTCAATTCTGTTGTCCCTGCTTGGAAAACTTCAGTGAGTCCTCTTTTCCTATGACAGTAGACTCCAACCCCTGTCTTAGAACTTGAGAACCTCTGTGTCCTGACATCCCAGCCTCACCTAATCCTACTCTGTGTATATTTATTCACACAGACCTTCTCATGATCCTCCACATTTGCTCTCCAGCTCCTACTCAAGAATCCACCTGTACCTGAAATCCCACAAATTCCCATCTCCATCCACCATCTTTCCATCCTTTAAGATCCAGCTCCAGTACCAAGGCCTTGGAGGTTTCACCAACCAGTTGTGACCTCACTATCTTCTGAAAATCCAGAAGGTGTTATCTTCCTATTACATTTACACTTTTTTTTTTCAAATATAAGCCATAGCATTCCCACTGTATTCAACTCATTCATTAATTCAACAAGTATTTATTGAGTAGACTGCTATTACTGTGGACACTAGGGATGCAATAATGGATATACAGAAGTGATAAAAACACCTCCTTAGAATTTATACTTCATTAGAGTGAAGAAATGATAACATTAAGAAAAATTTGTATACATTATATAGTGGTGGGTTCTAAAGAAGAAAGAGAATCGGAAGGGTTTAGGAAGTCTGCATGAGGGGATTGACATTTTAGATATAGTAGTCAGAAAGGTAACAAGTGAAAATCTGAAAGAAGTGAGAGAGCCAACCATGAAAACATCTTGGAGGAAGAACACTCAAGGTAGAAGGAACAGAAAATGCAAATGCCCTGAAGCAGAAATTTGCCTGGCGTGTTGAAAGAAAAAGGGTTAGCCCTGAATGGAATGAGTAAAGGTGAAGAACAGTGTTCCTGAATTCAAAGATTGTGTTTGGAGGCAAAGATGGACACATAATAGAATCTTCCCTTAAAGTGTACATGAAATAGTATTGTCTGAATTGAACATATTCTTTCATTAATTTATGCATTTTAGGTTTGCAAATGGAGTCTTCTTTTTAAGAATACTCAACTTATTTCATGCAGGCCTGCTGGAAATCAGTTTTCTTTTTGTTGGTGTGGAAATGTCTTTATTTCATTGCCAATTGTGAAGGGTATTTTTTCAGGGTGAAACATTCTATGTTGGCATTGTTTTCTTTCAGAAACATAAAGATTTCTTCCATTGTCTTCTGGATTCCATGTATTCTGTTAAGAAGTCAGTTGACTATCCAACTGAAGCAATGTTTAAAGTTTGAACCAGATGGCCCTGGAGGCTGCTTTCTTTGAGTCCAGCCCTCCAGGCCATTTGTCCTAACCGTTTGGCTCAGGAAATCATTATCCTCTTTAGGTTTTGCAGCAGGAAAGCAATTGAGCCAAATTAAGAAATTAGAACTATACTCAGGCTTCACTGAAGCTTGAGCCCCAGCCCAGAAGAGCCCACTGAGAGAATTGCATACACACTCCAGTGTACTTGAGCAGCTAATATATCAGGTTAGACTTGAAAGTGTGGGATTCTGTAGGGCAGAAGGATGAGGCCCAGGAAGCAGAAGGGATAAAGTGTAGAAAAAGATAATAAGTGTCACGAGCAGTCCCAGATCCAATTAAGAACTCAAATCCCGGGCAGCCCAGGTGGCTCAGTGGTTTAGTGCTGCCTTCAGCCCAGGGTGTGATCCTGGAGACCTAGGATTGAGTCCCACGTTGGGCTCCCTGCATGGAGCCTGCTTCTCCCTCTGCCTGTGTCTCTGCCTCTCTCTCTATCTCTCTGTGTCTCTCATGAATAAATAAATAAAATCTTTAAAAAAAAAAAGAACTCAAATCCCAACTATCTATTTAGCAGTACACCAAATGACCAAGATATCTTCTTTGCCCTCACTTATCTCCCCATCTGTGATAGATAGGCACCTAAGCAGAAAACTCCAGCATAGTGTGGTATGTGCTATGAAAGAAATAATGCACAAGATGCTATGGTAGAACAGGTGAAGGGACCATTTGGAAAGGGGACCAGGGAGAATGGATTGAAAGTTCAAGAGGAAGAATTGGCTGAGTTTACTCTTAGAGGATCAATGAAAAATTAGATAGAATAGGATCCCAGGCAGCAGGGACAACATGAGCAAAGGCCACAAGGCTAAAAACAAACAATCAGGAAAAGGAAACTTAGTAGGACACAAGAAGCTTCAGTAGTGAGATTATTGGAGACCTACAAAACCATGTAAAATAGTTTGAGAATCTGAAAATCCTAGGCAATAAGAGAATTCTTGAGTGCTTGTGGGCAACAGAGAGATGTGATCAGATGTGTTATTTAGATGAACCACTCCACATTTTTTTTTTTTTTTAGTGCATATGCACTTTTTTACAAAATTGGCCCATAGCTTTCATTAGAGTAACAAAAGGATTATGGACTCTGGTGTAGGAAGTAATAGTAAATGTGACTGTGTATCCAAAATGTCTGGATATGGGGTGTCTCCCAGTGGTTTAGTTGGTTGATTGTCCAACTCTTGAATTTGGCTCAGGTCATGATCCCAGGGTCCTGGGATCATACCCCATGTTGAGCTCCATACTCAGTGGGGAGTCTGCTTGAGGATTTCTCTCTCTCTCTCTCTCTCTCTCTCTCTCCCTCTGTCCTCTCTCCCTCTCTCTCTCTCTCTCAAATAAATATGTACATTTCAGAAAGAAAAGACATTTCTGGTCATATTTTAAAATATTTAGATGATAGAACTCACCCCAGGCTTATTGAATAGACTCTGGACATGCGCTCAGACCTTTATGTATATTTGTAAATCTCCTTTGGTAGAGCTGATAGCCAGATAAATTCAGGAACCATTGGTCAGGACCAAGAGGGGTAGGCCGTTAACTCATGCCTCCCCAGGACTCACCCACATGCTTTCATTTCCTTTGTGTTTTTATTCATTCATATCATGAATGACCTCACTCCTCAAGTGAGGGCCTAACTTCACATAAGAATATAGTATTACTCTGGAAGGTTACAATAGAATAAGCATAACTGAATAAGGTAATCCCAGTTTTCATGTAATAGCCACAACCCACCTAGAGCAACGTAGTGGGGGTGATTCTCCTCTATGATCTGTGACCTGACGATCTAAGGGTACCTAGCCTTTGGATGGTCATCTTGGGAGTAATTTTTAGCATCCATGTACAATGCCTGGGGTATTCACCTAAATAACATGAGGACAGTTGTTTTATAATTAAAGATTCAGTGATATATTGCAGAGTCGTTGCCTTTAAGCAGCTTAAGGCTTTATTTTTGCAGACACTATGAGTTGATGGAAAAAAAGGGGCCTCAAAATAAAGTATTTAGACAATGTTATGCAAAAAATAGCTGTAGGAATTTGTTCCTGCCAATATCTAGAAGCTATAAATAAGGAGTTAGGGAGTGAAAAGAAGAAACTAGCATGAAATGCTTCTGAGATATGCTTGGCTTAAGAGATTTTTTCTTCAAAAAAGTTGAAAACAGGTTGTAGATATGATACCCTAAAAATCTGAATGTTCTCTTCCTCACCTAAGGAAGGGGGTGGAATATCATACCCATTTACTGGAAAAACTGGGTCAGGTAATATCCATTCATAAATAGTCGAAATCAGAGCTAGTCCAAGCATTTGGGATCATGAGGAAAAACAAATGAGCTAGTCAAAGATAATTTTCCACGTCTGTCAAAAATGCAAAATGTCTACCAACCCATAGCCCTGGCCTCTTCTCCCATCTCCAGGAGCAGTTTTACATACCACGGCCTTGCAGGCATTTGTTTTTACTAAGTGGTTCTATGTCTTGGTAATATCTTCTCGCTGGTTGATCCTTTGACTCAGAGTAACTCGCATTTAGAGTTAGGTTCATTTTCTAAGCAAGAATCCTCAGGCCAATGAATTCAACTCCATTTTAGGACCACAGGTAACTGATGTTTTTCATTAACCTTGGGTGCTCCCATCAGTTTGAATAGCAAATGGCAGCACAAGGTTTGCTGGGGTTTGACATGTTACGTTTAATGCAAATGTCATAAACTGGAGGATGAAATATCCTCACAAAATTGTAACCTGGTTAGGAAAGAGCACTTAAGAAACATGACTGTCTTATTTAGTAAAAGGTAGGTTTGTGTGTGTGTGTGTGTGTGTGTGTGTGTGTGTGTGTGTGCAGTAACTTTCTAAGGCTTTGAGGATTTAGGGAAGCTTTCTTATCCTGGTGTCACTGGAATCATAGGAGCCAATGGATAGCCTTTAGGGAGTTCAGGGAGCTCTTTTATAGTATGTCAAATATTGTGTGTGTGTAGCTTATGCATTTCTCTGGGCCAGAGATCATAGCTCTGATTGAATTTCAAAGGAATCTGACACCAAAACTGTGGAAAAACAATTGCTCTACCATCTCATAGTAGCCTAAAACCTACATTCCTAAATGCCAAATGTCTTACTATGGTGCACCCACTCTGATTTTAGGAAAGGCACAACTTTGTATTCTCATTGGCCAATATTTGAGGCCCCCATTAGCCACGGTTGGAGGCTTCACACCCTATTTTAATTGTTTTTTCAAAACTGCATTTACTTTATTGCTAGTGAGTTTACATATTCTCAACATTTTTTTAAAAATTGAGGTATATAAATAACATACAATAAAATGCACAGATACTATGTGTACAATTCTGGTTTTGGAAATTATACACACTGATATAATCAACTCCTGTTTCACAATATAGAACGATATCCATCACCCTAAGCTGTTCCCTCACTGCCTTCTAGTTATTCTCATCCCTACTCCAATCCAGAAGCAACCACTGTTCTTGTTTGTATCACCACATATTAGTTTTGCCTATTTCAAACTTCATAAAAATATTCTCTTACTGGTGTCTTTGGATAAACAGAAACTTTTTATTTTAATGGAGATCTTTTTTTTTTTTTTTTTTTTTTTACCTTTAGAGTTGATAGTTTTCTTTTTAATCCTTAGAGATTTTTGCTTACTCTAAGGCCAAGGTCAAGATCATTTCCAATCTTTCCTTAAAAGCCATTGATGTTGACTTGTTGAACTTATTTTTTTCCCAGCTTCATTGAGATATAATTGACATATAACATTGTGTAAGTTTAAGGTGTATGATGTAACGTAATGTAATTGTAAGTACAATGTAGTGATTTGATATATACATATATTGCAAAATTATTGCCACAAAAAATTTAGTTATCATCTCACATAATTACATTCGTTTGTGTGTAGTGAGAAGTTTTAAGATCTCTATTAACAACTTTCAAATATACAGTATAATAGTGTCAACTATAGTCATCATGCTGTACATTATATCCCCAGAATTTACTCATTTAATAACTGGAAGTTTTTACCTTTGATTATCTTCATTCATTTCCCTATCCCATAACCCCCAACCCCTAATACCACCATTCTATTCTCTAATCCTACGAGTATGTTTTTTTTAGACTCTACATATAGGTGAGAACATACAGTGTCTTTCTATGGTGACTTATTTCACTTAGTACAATGTTTTCAAAGTCCATCCATGATTTCTTTATTTTTTTAAGGCTGAATAATGTCATATAATAATTACCTATATTAATATATATTATATACAAAATATTGTATGTAACATTATATTTTATATGTGTGTATATTACATTTTCTTTTTTTTATTATTACATTTTCTTTATCCATTCATGCATTGATGGTCACTTATATTATTTCTCTATCTTGGTTCTTGTAAATTATGCTAAGTGAACATGAGGGTGTAGAAATCTCTTCCAGAAAGTGATATCATTTCCTTCAGGTATATACTCATAAATGGGATTGCCAAATCATATAGTAGTTTTATTTCTAATATTTTGAGGACCCTCCATACTGTTTTCCATAGTCACTATGGCAATTTGCATTTGCTCTAACAGTGTACAAGGGTTCCCTTTTCTTCACATTCTGGCCAGAGAGATAGTTCTATGTACTTCTGGGCATTTATCTCTGCTCTCTTGCCCTGTCCCCAGGCCCCAGTAAGCCATTAACTTGCATTTGATAGAGGCCCTGTGTACCTTGAATGGACCTTCCCAACTTTCATGCCTTGCTTTCAAAATTTGAGGAGTTTCTGCTTTGCCCTTGGTGAGGGTCCCATAAACCTCAGGGGGATTTTTTTTAACTTTCTTGCCCTGCCCCCAGCCTTTGGTTGGTCATGGCCACACACTCAAGTAGAAGTCCAGTGAATCTTGAAGGAGTCTCTCCTGTGTGCTTTTGGGTGATCTTAGCTTTCCTGCTCTTCTCCTGATCTTTAGTGGGCCACTGACTTACAGTATGATGATTCTCTACATGTCGGGATGGAAAGGATTTTCTATTTTTCTCAGATATTGGTCGGTATGGTCCTCCAGCCAGTGAAGACCCAGGGTGTCTCAAGGGGATTTCTCTGAGTTCTCCTGTCCTGCATTCAGTTTCCTGCTGCATACAATTCATAAGGCTGTCATGGGAAGAAATGGCAGGTAGGTGTGGATCAATCTGTGACTGGCTCACCTAGGAATTGAGTCCCTCATGCCAGCCTGCCATGACTGCTTAAAGTCCATTAGCAGTTTACCTGGTTTCTCCTTAACCTGCTCTCTGATGAGATAACAATCTGGTGTTGCTAGCATGAAAGCAGCCATAGGATGCTCTTCTCTCAGGAATGGATCATCTCTTCCTAAGATTTAGCTCACTTAAATTTCTTTGCATCTGCGGCTCTCTGCCAGGATTTAAATTACCACGATATTGCAACTTATTGAATTTAGCATTCATTGTAAGCATGAATGTGACAATCTCCTGCAACTTTCTACATCCCAACCAGAAGTGGAAGTCAATTTTCCCATTTCAAAAGTCTCCAGTGCCATGCTTCCTGCTACCCTCTGCTTACTTTGGTGAGTGCAGTAGAATCAGATATGATCCACAGTTTCAGTATTTTGCACTGAAAATTTTGCATTAGGAGAAAAGAGAAAGGGATTCATTGAAGTTATTATTATTATTATTATTATTATTATTATTATTATTACCACCTACTTACTTTAGCTTTGCTGAAAGCAGTTGCCATTAGCCACACAGTCATCCTGAGCCATATCATACTGAACCAACTGTGTCTTTGTGTGATGATGATGATGCCTTTCACACAGATCTAGGTTCTCACTGTTTCCTCTCTGTACACACTTCTGAGGAGGGTGTTTGAGTTCATAAGAACACCCTTTATAAACGGTGTTTTTCCCACCTTGTCTAATAGTTAAATGGTTATTTATTTCTTAAAATCTCACACATCTTCCATAAAGTCTCCCCTAAGACATGCGAAATTTCTACTCTCCAGCACTTTTGGCCTTGTTATCCTGTTAGTTGTAGAGCTTACTGTGTTGTGTTATGCACATAATAATGCTAAAGGAAAGATGGTACCTCCCTTTAAGGTACCAACAGATGATCTAGAATTGGGTCTCAACGACTTGACAGGTACATACATCCTTCCCTGGAGTCAGGAGGAGTGGGGTTGAGTGGAGGACAGCATCATTAAAGTCATGAGTCTTCAGAGGGAAAGAGGAAAAACAGGCTGCTACTGGTAAATGAGAGGCACTAGCTGCGGTGGAGGATGATGTTGAAAATGCTTTTATTAAAACTTAATTGATATGGATCTTACCAGAAGGAAGAGGAAAATATTTGAGAAGGAAGCTTCACTTTTACTCTCTATTGCAACCCGAAGATGATACATAAGGGACATGTTACCTAGAAAAAACTTCCCAACATCCAACAAGAGGGCTCATACCAGTAAATTAGTCCCTCCAGAGGAATGATATCTTTTTTTTTTTTTAACCACTGAAGATGACCTTTTGTTAATTTTGCCCTCATGGACCCCAATTTTTAAAAACATTATGGCTGCCAAAGTACAGTTATGAGATTTTTCAGGTAGCTTTTTATCAGGTTAATTCGCTTTTCCTTTCAGTAGGAATTACAATACATTGAAATGTCCTGTGAATATGTAGCAAAAATCTTTTTTTTTTTAAATCTTTAAATTATTTCTAATATTTGACCTGCCGGTTTTATGTCTATGACTCATCCTAAGAAACTGGTCATGGATGTGAACAAAGATTTTTCTTTAGGAATATTTATCATAGCATGGCTCACATTGATCGAATGTTGACTACAATATTTGTAACGTGAGAAATTTTAAAACACCTAAATTTCCAACAGTTAGGGATTGAGTAAAGAAAATATAGAAGAGCAATACAATGGAGTACTATGCATTCATTACAGTTTGATGGTTAAAGATGATGTAATGACGTGGAAATATGTTTGCTATATATTAAGTTTTTAAAAAGCGTGCTATAAAATAACGTGTATATATGCGTCTTTGGGGAGCAGTGCAAATAGCCTCCAAATCTCCCTCTTCATAGCTTAACCGTTTTTTCTCTACTCTGAGATGGGATAACTGATCCTCTCTGATTAAAGACACATTTTAGGTTTGATTTACAAGTAGAGTTAGCCAAGGAAACCAGGTTATTTGCAGTATAGGTTGTAAAAGAAATTCAAACTTGGCAAATCATTTACATATTGGCAAGAACATGTTCTCTTTCTTCATGTAATTGAAGCCACCAGAAAAGAAACACTAATAATTGGCATCTAAACTTCATTTTAGTCCTGAGGCACCTTAACTATATTCTGTTAAATGAGAATTTTTTAAAAAAGAAACCATACTATTCCCCCAAAGAAGTTCATCCAGAAAATAAAAACTTGACTTTATGTAATTTCTGCTGATGGATTGCTTGTTCATGGATGCTAGGATGATTTCATGTTGACAGACATTAAAATATTATTGAAGTTGGAAACGAGATGCCTGGGACACTTGAAAGGTCCAGTTTAATCTGGGTCAGTATTAATATCCTGAACATTAAACTTAGAATGTTTCCTTTTTAACAGGTTAAGGAAAAGATTATTAAAACAAACCACTTTGGCAAAATATTTACTAATAATAGGTAAGACTTACATACTTCTCTTATATACTGAACAGGTTAAGGAAAAGATTATTAAAACAAACCACTTTGGCAAAATATTTACTAATAATAGGTAAGACTTACATACTTCTCTTATATACTGAATGCTATTTGAAGAACATGTTATTTATTCATTTATTTCATCATTGTGAGAACCCTATGAGGGACAGACTAGTACATTTCTGAGGAAATGAGACATAGAGAGGAGAGGAAATTTCCATAAGGTCACAGGACTATTAAGAGCAGAATCGAGATTCAAACCCAGGTGGTCGTGTTCCAAAGACTGTGACTTTAATCAGCGCACCTGAGCAGTTCATCTGAGTGAGGTCAAAAGCAAACACGAACATTGGATCCACCCTGGTAGACCAGCACCTCCACTCTATCCTCCAAAGCATACCTGAGCTTCAGATAGTAGGCAACATAGCCTACTCTGCGTTCCTGCAAATCGGAAAGACTGCATCATGTTAAGGGTGGCCGGTATGGAGGGACTCAAGTGTCCACCAATAACTTTTAGTTGTCGCCTGTGAGTAGATGTGGAAATGCTCAAATTCTAAAGCAACACCGTTGTTTATTTATTAAGTAGGTTTGCTCGAGGTATTTTTGCATGCTATGGCATTCGTTGCCTATCTGTGAGGTAGGGTTGGACTGAATTACAGCTGCTTCTCCGGTGAGTCTTCTAATGTGCTCTCATACTTGGGATTCTATCATCAGTCACGTTGCAGGGCCAGATTTGACAAGTAGCACCATCAGGACCATGTTCCAGTGTGGAACCCAGGACCTGGCAAATTCCTTGCTGAGACTCCTCTGATGACTTGCCTTGGACTTGCCTTGTCCAACCCGACCCTGACTTCTCCCCACCTTGCTTGAGGACAGGGAGTAGATTTTTTTTTTTTTTAAATTCTCTCCGATGCACCTAGCTTGGGGCTGAGTCTACAGTAGTGTTTCAGAAAATATTAGTAAATAGATATTCTGAAGTCACCATTTTACAGATGGACAAACTGAACACAAAATGTAAAACTTGATTGATAGCCAAAAACAAATCAACATCTCCAAATGCAATTTGGCATATGCTCCCCTGCAAATATGTGACATCGGTGGCAGATGTTTTTTTTTTTCCTCTAAAAATGCCCTAAGAAAGAGGGTGGAAGGAGCCTAAGAGAGATGAGAAGGAGATGCCACTAGAAAGAAAGGAGGGAAGGGGGGATTGAAAGAAGGATCATTACTGGACAAACCTGATTACAGTGGTCCTGATGCATGGAGCTGCACTCACACCTGGAACCATTTATACATTCTTTTGAGAAATGCCAGTCTAATAAATGCTTCGCCAGCCAGTAATTCATGAGCTCTACACAGTAGTTGAAACCAAAGGGAGTAATGGCCACAGCTGTCAGGCTCCAGATGCTCTGGGCCTGGCCCTGCCACGCTGTCCCAGTGTCTGTGTGGAGGAACGCTGGGAACTGGCCATGTCCCCACCATTCACCCTGGCCTGCTTCCAACAGCACCAGCTGCATCTGGCCTGGAAGATGGCTGGGTTGCTGGCAGCACCGTGCTCCCCGCCAGGCGGGGCTCTGGGCTGCATCCAGGCGGGGAGAGTGGGACCTGCCCCCAGCCCACGTGGGTGCAGCCTGCCTCCCCCAGAAGCTCCCCGCAAGAATCCCCCCCCTCCCCGAGAACTGACACCTTCCAGTCATCAACAGAAAAGATGGAATGAGCACCGCGCCGATGAAAAGTCATGTCGTTTATTAATATTTTATCTTTTTTTCTTCTTCTATAAATTGGAAGGAAAAAGTCTTTGGTGACACTTGCTATAAAACAATCTATCTCGGATGGCAAAACCCAGACATAAAGTTACACAGGTCAGTGAAGTAAATCAAGATCTATGGCTTTGTATTTTCTCGCACACGCTCTCTCCAACACTCTTCAGGGCTTCATTGCACTAAGTAATTAATAGTCTATCACACATGGGGTAAACACTCCAGAGGAGACCTGTGGGGAAACTACAAAGACAGTGGCAATATCTTAGAAAACCATCCCAAGTGTACATCGGATACAAAATACGGTATACTTTCTTTGCTTTTTTTTTGCTTTACAATTTGCCGCCTAAAATAGTTTCAGTTTTCAGTGCACTTCCTCTACCCCTCACCATATCCCACATGTATTTTTCTCTCAAAGTAAACATACAAGGCTCATTACATGGTAACCAGGTCATTTGCATGGTCCCCACTTAGTAATCTTACAACAGAAAAGAAAAAGACCTCGCCCTGTAGGAGTACAGAGAACTATTGTGGAAATCAAAGGGCCTTTGAAGCCTAAGAGGCAAATTATTACAAAAGTAGAGTGATTGGAAGACTAGTTTGATTGATTTTAAACAAGTGTGAGACCATGCTCATCGGAGGGCTTTCTCGATGGTTGCTACTTGCCTCTTGTTCTGGAGGATGATCCACACTTCCTCTTCTACTTAACTGGGCGTTGGAGGTCCTGACTTTGGGGAGTTCATCTAGGCTCCCAATATGGAACACGGTGGGACTTGACAACTACAGGCAGTCCCTGCTAAGTAAAAACCATGATGATAAAATTCTTTGATTTCTGGAAAAGGAGTAAAAAAAAAAAAAAGTTTTCAGGAGTCATCTTCGTTGTTGAGATTGTATTGCAAATAACAGCTTTTCTATCCATGCTCAGCATCCGGACAGGGTTACCGACTTGATGGAAGAGGCTGTGTTCTGAAGGATGCTGGAACCCATTTCTAAAAAGTAGACCCAGAGTCGAAAAAATAATCTAATGTCTGCATGCTGAAGTTCTGAGACAGGGAGACAGGTGTAGCACCGCCTGATAGTAACGCTTATTCACTGAAAAGTCAAAACAACTTTGTCGCCCTCAAGCATGCCTGAGAAAATGAGGCCGGCAGTAAAACTTTCTTGCTTAAATCTGGCCAAGAATGACAAAGCCATCTGAAAATGGAAACTAGGCAGATGAATTCAGCAATTCCAGTTCTGCTGCACCACCGCATGTCAATTATATTAACTATTAGAAGGCAGGGACATTTTTATTGAGGAGTTCACGGCAATAACTGGTCCTTTTAAAAACTGGAGCTCTCAGAGACCGGAGGGAAGGAGTGTAGGATACCTTCAGGTCTGGAAGTCTGCTTTGGCTCTTGCATCCTTAATTCAGCCTGTCCAGCAAGGGTCTTACTTAGATTCTCACGGGCACAGCTGTCTTTTCCCCACTCCTGGCCTTCAAACAGGTTTGATTAAAATTTCATTAGTTCTTAAGAGCTCACTTTGAAAAGACAAAAAAAAAAAAAAAAAAAGGCAGTATACAGATCTATTCATAGTCATTCATCTCACCCACAATTAAAGTTGAGTAACCTTTTTGAAAGGCCACCAGCCTAACAGTCCTTCAAGTGACCAGGTATCCAGAACCGCTAAAGTAAAGGCTAATATCGCCTACTGGAAATGAAAAACAAAAATCACTCCGAAAGAAAAATTGAAAGAAGCAACCGAGCTCGGTCCTTCTCTGAGCACCATTTGTAATAAGAAATTAAACTGTAATGCACGTAAGATTCCAGGTAGGAGACATTTATTCACTTTCCTCTGAAGCATCCTTTGGGAAGTGTGCTATGTTCAGATGGGCCCACGCAGCTACATGATCTTCTGTGATATGACTACAAGGATTATTTCATGGGTTTTTGTCTACAGCTTGTGTTGGGTTATTCGTTTTCAACGAAGGTGGTGGTCGATTCCATGTATATGCAAACTTGATTTGATACTTATAAACCTTTTCATATAAACACATAAACCAGCTTAAAAAAATTATTAAGATCATATGTCCTAATGTGGAGCTGGAAAAGATGTTGTATAGAAATTGTCAGTGGTGGAGTCCTCAATGGAGTTTCTGCATGTAATTCATTACAGGGTTGGCAATGCATTCGCTGGCCTTGGCTTCTTCCCAATCCATGTTGGCCCACTTAGGGACACCTGGTTATCATTAAACTTGACTGAGAGATAACTCCTGACACCCTACAGAGATGGTTACGATTTGTCAACTTGCTGCAATGAAATATAACTCTTGCCTAAGTGAATTAAAATTACATCTTACTATTGGGCCTCACTGATTTGCTAAGCATTGTTCAATTCCCAGCTGTATGCTCCAAATGGGAAAAGAACACACTAGCTGGCATCCCAAAGAGATTTGCTCAGACAATGACATGAAATGAAACCATGGAGATTTAAAGGGGCTGAGTGTGTCAGATCCTGTTCTCATTTATAATTACTGTCTTTTTTTTTCTTTCATGTAACACATACAGTTTGTGGAGAATATACCCTGTGAGCTTTGTGACAGGTAAATCTGGCACAGTGGTTCCCTGAATCTATTCATGTGACTGGTACAATTAGGGACACGGTTCTGCAAGCCAAGTGACAACACGAGTTTCAAGTTGGCTCGGGGGTCGTTGAACAAAACATTGCATTCACATTTCTGCAAAGGAGGAAGAGACAAGAATAATTTGGCAGTCCTAAAAACATTCATTTAAATACGAATCTGCAAAGACCAGGTGACGAAGGATTCCTTGCTAACCCTGGAAGTCGCTGGGAGCTGCAGCTCAAATGGCACAGAATCTATTATACTGGGTATTTCAGAGGAAGCTGTATCAGAGAAAGTGCAAGTATCATGGACTTAAAAATTATTTTTCAACACACACATAAGAGAAACACATCCTCTTAGGAGAAAATGTCACATGTTTGAGAATGGGCTAACACTGGGTCAAACTGGAGGACAGAGAACCTTCGAGAACTGTTCTGAGATCTGAGGCTGCAGAGAAAGCCCCCCTTTCGCTGAACTTCCTTGCCCACATGCCACTCACAAGGCAGTATCTGCACGCACAGGCAGCCCTCACTCCATCTCCAGGCAGCACAGCCACCTCTCTGGGCCTCTGCAAACATCCAGTTTCTCCCCTGTCCACAAGGCCCTTCTTCCTTGCTCTGTCACCAGCCCTCTCTCCCTTCAGGACATCTACAAAGCAAGATGAGTTCAAGTCTCCCGGATTTATGGCTCCCACTGACCTAAGCCAGGCACTTGGAGTGATTTGAACATAATTCTGTGATGGAATTGTCTTCTCAGCCAACGCTAGAATACATTTATGAGCTCTATGAGAGTTTATGGGGAAAAAATCTAAAGTGCTTCTTCTTGTTTATTCAGAATAAGAGGTTGTAGGACCCACGAACCTTCCCCTCTATTCTCTCTTGCCTCTTCCAAGTAGAAGAAGGCATTTAATACCAGAAATCTTCATCTTTTACAAGGGAGTTAAGGGACGTGTGTGTGTGGTGTGTGTGTGTATATACACACATATACACATTTTGTTTGTACTTGCAGTTTTACAATAACCAGAAACTAAAAGCAGCATGTGCAGAGAAATGTTCTAACAAGAAGCACAACTCAGCTTCTTTACCAATTTAAAAATTACAGTGACAGAAAGCAGTATGCACATTTGTTTCTGATTATTTTTTTTGCCAAGTTCTTGCTCAAAACAAGGTCTGCCCACAAGTGGTATCAGGATCCCAGTGGTGAGGTCAACCTCAGTGACTTCTCAGCAAGGCTCGTGTTCCACGGGGACACTTTATACGTGAGTACTACCTTCTCAGCAGAGAAGCCTCTGAAACTCGAGGTTTTTGCAAACATAAAGAGCTCATCTCGTGACTCCTGGTCCACCACCGACACACTGTTCGCCCATCTCTAAACCAAAGCCATTCCCCAGCTCTCAGCAGCTGTGTGTCAATGGTGAAATGCATAATCTAGCCCACAATCCCTGAAGAGCCTTGGGTTACTGCTGTGGGTCAGTATATCCATCTCGCTAATATGCTGGTGGATTGTCTGGATGGGTCCTTGTGTACACTGAACATTCTTAATTATACTAGTGTTTTCTTGGTATTAACTCCCCGCCAACCCCTACCCCCAGTGCAAAAGATGATCACATCTCTATATCTGAGACATAAGGTTTTCTGTTACAACTGTCTACCTGGAGGTCATAATACTTTCTCTCATGCAGCAACATATTAGAGATAGACGTTCAAGTGGATCTGCAAATTCCAAGTGGAAAACAATTTGTATTGGCAAAGTGGAATAATGAACTTGTCTTAACTTATGCTTGATGTTATTTCTCGACATTGGGTGCAGTGACTTCTTGTGTCTTCCATGAAGTTTGAGCACTTGTAACCGCAGGAAACCCTGCATGACCAAGGACAATGATGTTTGTGGGAAGAAGAGTAGCAGCTTTGAAATATTCACAACCAACACAATTTTGATTAAAGAAAGAACTCTGGTTTTTAATAGTTTTGATCATTAAAAAAGTTTAAACCTGCATAGCAATCATTTCAAAAATAATTATTTAATGTTCCATAATTAAACTGTACACAACCTAGTCTTGGGACATAGAAGCCAGTGAGGTGAGTTTGGAGCAGTCCCAGGAGCCAGGAGTCGAGTTTTCATTGGCCTTTTTTTTTCTTTTTTCTTTTTGTCATTCTGTTCATCTAAGATTATTTGGATACTTGGCACAATCTGGCTCTGCTGCTGAGCAGATCTGCACTGGGAAGAGAGAGCAGCTTGACCCCGTCCCTTCTCGCTTCCCCTCCCCCACTTGGCTGGATTCCTCAAAGTCGCTCAATGTCTCGGTATTTCTTCCTCAGAATAGAGACCTGGTCTTTAAAGAGGACAGGGTCGAGCCTCATCTGCGAGTGGATCAGCGGCATGTAGCCAAACCAGCTGGCAAACGTATTCATGCAGCTCTGTCGCTGGGCAAAGTGGTCAGGGTCAGCCCAGCGGGAAGCCCGAGAAGTCTGGGGAAAAGGGAGACAAACCAAGAAGACAATGAGAGAAGTGCAAGGTAAGATGGGAACGCTGCAGAAAACCAAAGTCAGGTTCAAGGGCAAGCGGCAGAGCTTGGGGTCTGGATGCACCCCCAACCCTCGCAATCTGCCTGGGGAAGATGCAAGCACTAGCTGCAGGTCAACCTTGCCAGAAGGTCTTCCTAAGACATGCCATGTTCCTTGACGTTCACAACATACAAACAAAGCTCCACGTTGACTGATCCTCTAGTCTGGGAATGATTCACCAGTTGAGCCTCAACTACTATGGTCTGTAAACATAAAATTTATCTTTGTCCGTGTGATCAAATATGATGTCTAACCATGCGCTTACGGTTTCAAAGATAGTATTCTAAAACTCTCTGGTTTACTTGGTTGGTTCTGAGAAGCAGAAAAGATGGCTACATCTTTAGCTGTGTTTGCCTAAGGCTGATTAAATATTTTTAGATCATGTAGAGGACACTGATTTAAAAGAAAGCTGGAAGTACTGAAATTTAGATAAGCATAATGTCTCTAAAAATTCCATTTTGGGGCAGCCTGGGGGCTCAGCAGTTTAGCGCTTGCCTTCAGCCCAGGGCATGATCCTGGAGACCTGGGATTGAGTCCCACGTCGGGCTCCCTGCATGGAGCCTACTTCTCCCTCTGACTGTATCTCTGCCTCTCTCTCTCTCTCTCTCTGGCTCTCATGAATACATAAATAAAATCTTTTTTAAAAATTCCATTTTTATAAAACAAAGAAAGAGGGGGCTACCCGATGGTGAGGGGAAAAAAACCCCAGCCTCATTTACAAATAGGCATCTGGACAATGATATATGTATGCATGAATGTATGCTCAATGGTTTTTATTCTCATGCATTGTTAGAAAATGGTTTCAGAAAAAAAAAAAGAAAAAGAAAATGGTTTCATAGGAAGGTACATTTTACTGTGAGAATCACTCAGAGTCACTTAAAAACCACAAGTGTCAACATGCTTGAAAGGAACCACTGAAGGTAAATACAAATGTCAAGTTACCTTTGAGCAGCAGAATAACAAACAAAACACTACTTGTAAAGTGTTTCCATGCAGCTTATTTGGGCCTCCTCACAACAACACGGTTAAGTCACCTACCCATCGGGGTAATCACATCCCCACTGCACAGATGAGGAAGCTTGTTCAAGGCTGAAAAGGGGCTGAGCTCAGGTTCTATCCTTTACCATTTACACTAGGAGAACTCTACTTGGCAAGTCAGAGAAGTTTCTGACTAAGCTGACCAGCTGAGTTCCTATCGGAGCACACTTATTTTGGTCCCAAATGGGTGTGGGGCCAGACTCCCTATCCCCAGAACTACTGTCCAGAGCTTAAATTTATTCTTATTTTCTCTTACAAATGGGAAAAAAAAAAAAAAAAAAAAAAAAGAATCCAGTTGAATCAAAGTATCATTTTTGCCTGTAGATTTTAACATTTATTTTGGGTCAAACAACATACTAGATAAGATATATTTCCTGCATAATAAAAACATAATCTTACTAGTACATGATATCCATTTATATTACCAGTCACACATTCAATAAACTAATGTGTATGACAGGAAGCGGGGGGCAGGAGGGGCCACATACAGTACATATCTAACTAGACACATCAAGTTCTATCTAAGGCTTTATATTTGTCCCAAAATATGTGTAAAATCACTTGAAATACTGATTTGGTAGAATTAGGCAAATCTATGAAAAGAATAGAAAATGAACTCCTATGGAACCATGTGTTATTAGAGTTCTACTTCTAATGAGTGTGTAACCTCAGGGAAGTTCACAGAAGTTTCTGAGCAAACAATACTAAAGGAATGTTACGTCCTTGAATGACATTGATAAAAATGCCTGGGCGTACAGTAGCCACTCAATATATCTGGCTTGAATGTGACTAGTCTGCTAGCCTTAAAGATGAAAAGTTCTTGCAAATCCCCTTGCGTGTTCTTTTAGTAGTTAGAGGGAAATAAAATTTGCCACAAGACTCATTGCTCATTAAGGACAGCAGTTCGGTCATAACCAGTATCTAGATTAGTGCCTGACAATCTGTACATGTTTGTAAATACTGAATTATGAAATTTTATTTTATTTTTTTATGAAATTTTATACACTTAAGATCCTGTAAGGTTTTTGCTTTTACTAAATTTAGTGATGGAAAATCCATCAACCATGTTAACATGAGGTCTGGTTAAGTTTTCCTTTGCAAAAGCTAGATCTGTATATGATTTTCAGTAATGACTGGGACAAGGTACATGGAAAACCCAAACAACTCAACTGATAGAACCCTCAAGTACATTCTTCCAGGTTGACTCAAATGCTGTTGGATTCTCCATGATTTAACCTGACTGGACCTAAACGGTCTACAGGTTTTTGATTTCTTCTATATAGTATTGGGCTCTGTCCAAGATGAATAAAAGTGGATGAGTTTCAGCTTAGCCAGATCAGCCTGATACTGGACCCAGAGGTGTAAAATAACCAGTAGTGGGAGGAACAGCCTGGGATTCAACTCCCAATTCTATCTCTAGTAGTAGGTGACTTGTGGCAATATGTTTAAATTCTCTGGGTCCTAGTTTTCTTACTTATAAAAAGAGAAAGTTGGATTATATTTCCTTGTAACTATCTTTAGTACTAAACTTATATGACTCAACAATATTTTACTTTCATAAAAGTTTTCATACATTTAAAAAAATTTTTTAAAGATTTTATTTATTTATTCATGAGAGACAGAGAGAGAGACAGAGAGAGAGAGAGAGAGAGGCAGAGACACAGGCAGAAGGAGAAGCAGGCTCCCTGCTCGGAGCCTGATGTGGGACTGGATCCAGGTTCCCAGGATCATGCCCTGAGCTGAAGGCAGAGGCTCAACCACTGAGCCACCCAGGTGTCCCTAGTTTTCATACATGTTATCTCAACCCTGTGAGGTTGATTTTTATCCTTTCCATTTTAGAGATGAACCAACTGAGTTTCAGAAGGTAACTGACTTGTGTTCTAGGGGAAGATCAAGGATCGTGATTTCTGGTCTGTAACCAAGGTGCTCACCCAACTCAAGAGAAATCACCAGAAGGGTGTGTTGAAGACAATATTATTAGCTATTCATTAAATAAAGTACCTACAATAAACTTACATAAATTCTTTGTAGGTCTTTAACTCTGGAGAAGGTACATGTTTCTCATGCCACCTTGTAGGTTATATGAGAGCTTTTACATTCTTGATATAAAGATACCCCTGACTCGTCTTCCCAATCATCCATGTGCCAACCATATACTCTTCTGGGGCTTTTAGAGATTTTTAAAAATTTCCTCATTATCCTTCCTAGAGGAACAGTGAGTCTCATTACCTCAGGCTAAACAACCAGCGAGCAAAGCAGAGAAGGAGAGTTCTATTCTTACCTGCCCCATCATTGTCTCCTTATACTGCTTCTTCTGGGTGACTTTGATTGGAGGCAATTTTGTCACAGCAGACACCAGGAAATTCATGAGAATGTCCTCACAGTTGGCCAGTTGGTCCACCATGTTCTTCAGGCTGGCTGGCAGGTAATGGGTGTACAGGTAGTGATAATATCTGTAAAAGCCAGACAAGTTTCATAGGTGCCCATCATTATATAATCAGAGATGGTCTTCTTTGACAGGAAACCTGTACTTACTGTTTGAATCTCTAAACATATAGATGATCATGACAATAGCCATCACTTCAATGATACTATGTGCCAGATAATGTTCTCAAGTGTTTTACAAGGCATCGCCATACAATCCTCATAAGGAGCCTATGATAGAGGTATTATTATTATCCCTGCTTTACAGATAAGGAAATAAGGTCCCAGAGATACACAATGATGCAGATATTGCTCGGGCAGCATGACTTTAATATGAGGGTGGTTGGTTAGAAACTGAGTAATTGGATGATAAGAGAAGTTACTTACACATAATCCACATATCCTTACAAACTGCTTTACAATTTTAATTACTAGTTTAATCAGAATTGTATTCAATACTATTCTATAATTCTGAATCCAACAATATACTATTCCATTTTCGTGGTCTATAAACCATATTATTTTGACACTGTTAAAGCAAACTCTTAAGTAATCTGGTGGCTAATCATTATGGAGGACCCATAGTTAAGTTGGATTACTTCTCACTCTACTATTCTATTAAGAGAGACATATTAGCATGTATTTATAAGAAAAATAACTTGAATAAATCAGATTCACTGAGTGGTAGTGGCAGGGAAGGGAACAATGAACTTTAAAGAGGTAGGGTCTTAAGATCAAGATTCAGCCAACCTAAATGCTTATACCTTGTGTACTTCCAACTCTACCCCCATGACAGAAAGATTCTCTATTCTTTACTTAAAAAAGACTAGGTTACAATTAGTGTGTTCACCTTACTAAGGCAGAAGAATGGGGATTTTATTTATGACTGAGTCAGTAACATTAACTATCTACACTCACTAATTTGGCAATCTTACCTAAGTGCCCTGGCTTTAAGGGACCACATCTATTCAAACAACCCCCAACTGTATATCTCTGTCCCTGCTGTTTTTCCAACATATCCTTTTGGATGTCTTAACATGCCCAAGACTGAACTCCTGTATTTTCCCTAATACCTAATCCATCTATAAGAGCTTTCCCCATCTCTTGATGGCCTATCTTTCCAGTTCCTGGGATCAAAACAAACAAACAAACAAACACCATTATCCAACTCTGTATCTAATCTGTTAAGACATTATGCTAGAGATCTTCAAAATATGCCTATAATCTGATCACTACTTACCACTTCTGGCTCCTAGGCTCCATCATCTCTTGCCTAGATGCCAATCACCTCCTAATAGGTCCTGCTTCTACCCTGGCCCCCATATAGTTTATTCTCAACACAGCACCCAGTGTGGATGCCTAAAATATAAAAAGATGTCTCCACTCTGTTCAAAGCCCTATGCTGAATCCCATGTCACTCAGAGGCGAGTGAAGTCCTCATGACGGAGAGCAAGGTCCTGCATCTGGGCCCCTGTAACCTCTTTCTCTCCTGCTTTCCACTCATTCCACTCTCAGCACATTGGTCTTCCTGATATTCCTCCAACACTCTGGCTTGGGGCATCTAGCCATCATTCTGGCTGAGCTGTTCCCTTCACCAGAGCAGTCTTCATACAAAAATCCTCTTGGATGATTTCCTCTCCTTCTCTTAAGTCTCTGCTCTGATCTCATCTGTTCAATGAGGATCACTAGCCACCCTTGAACGTCCGTCCCCCTCTACCTTCATGATCCTTGACCAGCTCCTCTTTGCCTTTTTGCTATATGACTCACTCCCTTAACCTATTAGAGAATTATTATGAATACGGTGTCCTCCCCTTGTTAGAATAGAAAACCCACGTAGGCAAGATTTTTATTTTTCATTCTTATTTTTTTACTCTAGGGTAAATCGCAAGCACATAGATGATGCCTCGGGGTGCATACTTCAGTATTTACTTTTGTTGCTGTTATTTGAAATGTTCTGTTACTCGATATATGTGAGTCTGTCCTCCAGTTTCAGACAAACTGAAGATGTTACTCTACCCTTAGTTCTGGAAATGCAGTAAACCAAAGGGTTTTACTGGCTTCAACGACACATGTTGGCCGCACTGCTGGAAGGTAAACAGCGATGCAGACTGATTTTTGTTAATGTTGTTAACAAGATTTGGCACAAGTTTCTGATTATGCAACAGCCGGAAGCTAATATATAAGGAGTCATATAAAAATCGATATGCAAGATATCTAAATTCCTCACTTGTGGTAAATAGCAGCTCCTGTCAACACCATGGAGTAGTCGTTTGTCCACTTGGACGTGTACCCCCACCGCTCCTTAGAGTTATCCCAGAAATGGCTGCGTGCAGGGTACCCCACAATCCTCTCGGGGAAGCTCTGCCACACTGTGAAGGCAAAATCCACCTGCAGGCGGAACACAAGCCAAACAAGCAATCAACAGTGTTAACAAATGTCAACAAAACATTACCTTCCCCCTGCTAATTCATAACGCGAAATCCCAGGACTGTTGCGAAACATTAATTCCATGTATTCATCAGCAAATTAAACCGACTGCTTGACATTTTGCCCCATAATTATGCACATGTTAATGTTTTCTGTTGAAACTTCAGATTAGTGCAGAAACGAAAGAAGAAATTGTCGATGTGTCTTTAGGATCCAGTTTGTTCAAGCAAAAACACAAGTCACAAAAGCAGTTGCTTTTTCCTCCCCCTCCTCCCTCCACGGTGCATGTGACCACTGATTCATGCAAGGCACAAATGCTTGTTTTATAAACGGGAGATTTCCTATATACATCCAGAGGATGAATATACAGCATGCATCACGACTAGCAATATGGCAAAGCCAAAGTGACTAAAAGAAAAGCAGCGTATTAAGAGTGAGAGAAAAGATGTTTAAATGTTTAAAAACCACACAAGTTCTAACAGGATTTCAGAGCGGGTATCAGAGAGAAATGTAAGTCAGGCCTCTCAGGTTTGAAGATGCTCAGCATAAAGGAAATCTAGAAAAAGCATCCACAATGAAAAATCACTAAGAGTAGGGAAGAGGCCAAGTGAAGCCATGTGATTATTTTAAAGAAAATGCAGGGAAGTGACTTTCCAGTGCTAATAGTAACCCAAAGCAGGTACTTCTCAACCTGTTAAAAACTGACATTTATAATTAGCAAATCGTCTGTTTTAAAATGTGTGAGTGAATTTCTGACTTGCTAGGATTGTTTGATGAATGATAAATAAATACATAGGAAGTAAAAAAATTAAAACAGTAACAGCAAACGATCATATAATGCTCATAGTCATGTAATGCTCTGGTTATAGTACTTACACATTTGAACTCATGTAATCTTCCAAGAACCCTGAGAAGTACGTCATTTTACAGTTTCCAATTTGCAGAGAGGGAAGCTAAGGTACATGGAGGTGCAAGTAATTTTCCTGAGCTAGTAAGTGGCAGAGTCAAGATGCAAACCCAGCCTTCTGGTTTCAAATTTGGTAAGTACTGTTACCATAGCCTTCTTTTAGTTCTGTTGCTATAGCACTGAGAACAATTTAACTCTTATACAGGTTATACATTCACCCTACAACCTTTCTTATCTCTTCTTCATAAGCAATGCAAATGGAAATTCCATTTATTCCACAAATATTTCCAGTAGCAGCGCTGTGATGGTGGCTGGGAACTGAGTGATGGTGCCAAGTCCAGTTCCCACCTCCTAGAGGTCGAAAAGCAATAACTATTTGCAACAGCCAACAGTGGTTGAAAACAACCCAGGTTCTATCAACTGATGAATAAATACATAAACCAACCATGGTATCTCCATATGGTGGAATGTTACTCAGCTCTTCAAAGGAATGAAATACTTAGACTATGGATGAACGCTGCAAACAGCATGCTGAGTGAAAGAAGCCACCCACAAGAGGCCACATATTGTAGAAATTCCCAGAAACGGTGAATCCACAAAACAGATCTGTGGTTCTAAAATCTAGGGAGTGACTGATTAGTAGATTTGAGGTCTCTTTTTTGGGCAATGAAAATGGTTTTGAGTAAGATAGAACTGGTGGCTGCCTGGCATTGTGAATGTAGTAAATGCCATTCAATTATTCACTTTAAAATGGTTAATTTCATGTTACAAATGTTATCTCAATTAAAAGAACAAAGCAAATCAGCCTGGATCAGTAGTTCACAAGCTTTCACCACATGTACAACATCAT
Organism: Canis lupus baileyi; assembly: GCF_048164855.1. Lineage (NCBI taxonomy): Eukaryota > Metazoa > Chordata > Mammalia > Carnivora > Canidae > Canis > Canis lupus. The sequence goes on from NC_132851.1 coordinate 19,065,191, forward strand.
TCCCTTCTTGCCACATCCCCACACCATACAATTACTTCTTTCCTATTTTTCTTTAAAATGCCCCAGGCATTCATTCTCTCCCTCCACTCCCCCCTCGGCCTCATCCTAGGTAAACCTGCCAGAGAAACCCTGGTTTGGTTGCTGGCTATACTGTTTTCTGACAAACAGTAAATACAATTGTTGAAATATGCTTGCCATGAAGTATGCAAAACTGAGGTACACACACTCCATCCTTTGGGAGCACTGGCCTGAGTGATCTGTGAGGGTCGTTTTTATCTCTGAACCCTTTGGGCATAGAAGTCACTATTTTTGTGAATAGTCATAAATCCAAATTGTAATGAAACTCTAGTTTCATGCCCTAACTCAAGATAAAAGAGCCTCAAGAATATAGCTTGTTCCTCCCAAATGAAAACATCCAGAAAAAAAATAGGGTGTTGGAAAATATGTTAAGAAAGCTTGTTGGGACACAGGGGATCGCGAAGACAGCAGCAGGGGAGCAGACGGTATTTGCCAGAAGATTGAAATCGGGTTGTGATAACCGGCATGCCATCACTGGCGCTCAATACTAATGGTGCCAACTGATGGGCCAATATATTATGCAGCCCGTCGTCAAAGAATCAGCCTGGCTGTCAGCGCTCTTTGGGGTTTTCCATTATTCTTTGAAAAGGAAACACACGCCCTGGCAACTACTATAGAACCCGATGGGGTTTTTTCATCACATGAATTTCTTACTATCTCAAAGCTGTTTCAAGTCATTTCAAAGGAGCTCAAAAGTAAATTCAGATAAAACTATGATTCTTGTGATAGTTCTGCTTTCAAGAAGATCATTAGCACATCAAAGGAGGTAAAGGTCAGCTTATGAGGCCTTTTCTCTTAAAAACCAACATCTGTTTTCTTTTGAGAATTTGCAGCAACTCAGATAAATGTAAATAACTGTAAACCACCTATATCTAATACCCTTTACAGAATGCTGCTTAAAAATCTATCCTGACTACTATGGAGAGGCATTTAAACGAGCGGAGACTCCTGAGAGAGGAAATAAAACGAACATCTATTCACTTTAAAAAAGAGAAGTCCTTTGTCCTTGACCATGTCAGGTGACAGGATCACTCCAAGATCAGCAGGCAAAAGTAAACCAGACCACCAGACTCTTAAATTTATATATCATTTTCCATCCACAGACTTCTAATTACTTCATGTAGGGCACACATTCCTCCCAGCATGCACGGAGCGTCTGGAATTGCTGGTCTTTGAGAAAGAAATTCACCAGCCCATGGAAACATCACAGATGCTCAAAGATATTTGACCATGGGACAGGAAAAACAAAACAAAACAAAACAAAACAACCAACTGTTGAGTGCCCTCTTGCTGCCCAGTGGAAGATGTGAGATGCATGAGTACTTGAGGTCACGGGATAATGACTTAAATATATGCCATGGTTGTGTTGATGACACGCTGGTGTCCATGTGCTGCTTTCCCTGCGTTTGCCCTCCAAGGTCCACTCTCCACTCTTCTTGCCAAGCTCTGTGCCCTGGCATGATGGAGCCCCATGGATGGCACAGCCTGGGCTTCCTTACAGGCTGGTGGTGACCAGGTTAGGTCAGTGGGCGTCCCCCACAGGAAATGGACATGGGACAGAGAGAAAGAGAGGTCGGAGTATTTTTTCCTGGCTCTCTCTGAGGTTTGGCACGAGAATTTCAGGCAGTTGTCACATGCCTCCATGATCATAGCTCCTGTAGAGTTGGCTTCCTCTTCCTCTCCCAGGTTCCACATCTTAAAGACTCTGAAACACTATTTTCTTAAGACTTAGGAGTGGGAGCTGCTTCCTGGTCTTGCCACTCTCCAGATACCCCAGTGTCTTTAACCCCACCCACCCAAGTCAACTGAAATCCCTTTCCTGGAATCACCGGACTTGGATTCCATTTGCTGCCCTGACTCTGATGGCTACAGGCAGGAACTGTGTAATCAAAGTCCCCGGCATGGAGACCAGAACAAAGAGATCCCTCAATAAATACTTGCTGAATGAATGTGCTCCGAGGATGCCAGCTTCCCTCGCAGGAAGCAGCAGAAACGTGTAAGCTGGAGTGTCCCCTACCCTGTATTCCATAGCTGTCGTTCCCTTTGAACATTAAACATATCTCCCCCACCCCCAGCCCCTTCCTCCTGCCGACTTGCACATGACACAATCGGCTGTGTGTTCACACTTTAATCTCCTCAGCATGCATCCCTTCAATCATTCATTCACTGAGTATTTATAGAGCCTGGGCTATGGAGAAAGCATTTTACCAAGGTGAGGCCCAGGGCATTTTGTCCTGGGGTGGTTTAGGCTGCACATAATGTCTGTTCAATTCCATCTGATGGAAATTGGAAGCATCCGTGAATTTCGAGAACGAGACAGTGGGACTGCTAGCCTAGGTTAACACCAAGCGCTGGCTACGCAGGCAGCAGGCCATTAGAATCGGGCTGGTGTCCAGGAAAGTGCATGCTGATGAGTGTCGATGTTTAAATCGAAAAGAAAATGATTATGAATACGAGGGGAAAAAGAAAGGGAAAGGTATAAGAGCTCGGTCTCCATGCTTTTTAGCAGCTACCATTAATAATGCATTTCCGATATACGACATTTTTATAGAACTATCTTTGGTCCCTTCGATGGTTTCAAGTAAAGTTTCTGAGATCAATACTCATTCGAGTTGTAAAAATTGGTTTTCTATCGTATCTATCTCTCCTCTCTCTCCTCCTCACACGTTCTTTGTGCAATCTTATTTTTGGCACAAATACCTGAACATCTGAAATAGCAAGGATCTCCCGTCTCAGTCTTAAAGTGAAACCGTTTGCTCTTGTGTGGGTGAAAGAAAATGAGCACTTTAAACCGAGACACAGAAGCTGCCTTCAGAACCCAGAATAGTGTTCCCTGACAAAGGCAACACCCACCCACACAGGCATTAGGATCACTAGGGAAGGATGGGCTGTTCACTCTGGACTCTGGACTCTGTGGTCTCAAGATGATGTGAAATAGGTGGCCCCCTACTCTTCAGAGTTCTGCACACCTGCCCACAGCTGTGCTGTTTAAAAACAAAAGGAGGGCAGGCAGGAGGGGAGAGGTGAAGCACTACCATGCAAATGAGGAGCCAATTAGCAGAGAAAACAAAGGGGAAATGCCCTCAGTAGGGTGCCAGGCAGTGGCAAGGTGCTAATAGGCACTGGTTGATTAGAACAGAAGCTGCAGGAAGTTTTGAATAAGGTTTTTGAGTTGGCCGAGGCAAGGGCAAAAGAAGCCCTGGCCCCTTGGGGTTGGGGGCAACTGCCTGGAGAGCCCACTGCCCACTCCTCTGGGGAGGGCGCTTACCTCTGTGGTTGAAAGCACAGTGTCCTCATCTAGGCTAAGCACCGCGTCTGTGATGATGTTGTCATAGGGCAGGAAACGGCTGCTCATGACCTGGGAGGGGGCAGAGAGCAGGCAGGAAGGAAAGAATGAAGGAAAAGAGAGGTAAATTTAGAGTCTTGTTTGCAGGAAAACTTCCCCATCCTCACTTTCAAAAAGAATGGTCTACCACCATGTCATCCCTCAACACTGAAGACTTCCATCTCCTATCAGCACAGAGTCTTGTTCTACAGTTAGTGGACACCTACTGTGTACAGACACCTTGCTAGTCAAAGGGAGTACAAAGGTCAATAAGACATCTTCTCTTGTCTCGCAGGAGTCCACAGTCCAACAGACATCAAGATGCAGATGATCAGTCCTAGCTGGCCATGGGCAAGGCCAGGAGAACAGAGGGTGCAGCAAGCTGCTGCTTGGGAGGGCAGGTGAAGGCCTCAGAGAATTGACATTGAAGCAGGACTTGATGGGTAGGAATTTACCAGGTATAAGCAGAAGTGAGGCAGAAACAGGGCTCAGAGGATGTGAAGGCACAGAGGAGAGAACCAGCTCTCTGAGGCCTGGAAAGAGTGGATGGATGGATGGAGCTGTGATTCCAAGTGTGGGGCACACACCACTGGAAGGCCATGTCATTTTGGGAGGCGTGTGGAAAACATTTAAAAATTCTACTCTTTACTGATGTTACATAGATTGGCAAAAAATACACACAGATATATCAGCAATAACAGCTACAGCAGTAACAGGTAGTAATAAAGTTACTGAAAAATCTCACTGAAACAAAAAGCTGACTTATAGACAAATATTAAATAAACAATAATACATGTGGCCTATGGATTTAGGCAAATTGTGAAGGTAGCATATGAATAAAGTTTGGGCAACTCCAGGATAAGGCATAGTGAGGTGTGTGCAGGTATGCCTGGGGTGAGGGACCAGCTAGAAAAATTAAGACTAGAGAGACTCCAGGGTGCCTGGGTGGCTGAGTTGGCCAAGCATCCAAATCTTGGTTTTGGACCAACAGTCATGATCTCAGGGTCTTGAGATAGAGCCCTGCCTCAGGCTCTGTCTGTGCTCAGTGCAGAATCTGCTGTGGATTCTCTCTCTCTCCCCCTGCCCCTCCTGCTGGTGGTACTCTTTGTCTCTCAAATAAATAATAAATCTTAAAAAAAAAAAAAAAAAAAGACTAGAGAGACTTCTCTGTGACAGTCATATCTTAAACCTCTTTGTTGAATGTACTACAGAATAACTAACCATGAGAATGATAAGAATAACTAACATTGTAAAAACATTTACTATGTGCCAGAAATGTTCCAAGTTCTTTATATACTTCATTGAGTCTCTGCTTTATAATAATCCCATTTTATAGCTGAGAGAGCTAAGGCATAGAGAGGTTAGGTAGGTGTCTTGCTCAAGATGCACCCATCGGCATTTCCTCCCCTAGGGTGAGATTCTGTAAAGCACCTCAGTCACCGTGCTATGCCTGTCTCAGCCTTGAAAAGGACTTCAAAAGTGAATTGGGGGCAATCTCATATTCTCCACCTCCCTCTGGAAGTTCTATCAACAGTTACGACATCCTCTCTAACCTCACACTTGGAAGTCAAGGGAAAAGACATTTGCCATCAACTCTCAAGGCATAAAAGTCAGGGAATGCAGCAGTTGGACATAGAAGACAAAGGGAAAAGGGAGGCCCCTTACCCTGGCTGCCAAGGGTATGTTTTCTACAAGTCTGAGGACCCCCACCCCCAAGAAGCTCAAGCCTGTATTTATAACAGGAAGCCAGCTTATCTATGAGATTCAGTTTCCATGCCCGTGAAGCTACTGGAGGGCTTCTGACATAAAGGATGGGAAGTGCCCAGTATTTTCCATCTCTGGGAGCTCAAGGGATGGATCTACAGCATAAATGGCTCCAGGGTCTGCTCTTACACATCTGTCAACTGGGTCAAGTTTTCTTTTCCTTTCTCGGGTTTCCAAAATAAAATAAAATATAAAGCGATCAGCAACCCCATATACACGGTGCTCAGAAATCTCAGCCTGAAGCAATTCTCCTGATACTGTTTACATGTCCACCGACTAACACAGAAACCATTAGCTGCCAGCTTAGTGATGCCCTGACCCTTCTCTTGTTAAGTCTAGAGGGGAGAGCTGCACAGACAACAAGGCCTTTATACTCAAAACAGAATTTTGTAGCTGAAGCAGAAAACACCTCAACTCTAAACTCAAGCCTAGAGACGGAAATGTAAAATGGGGAATGAGCAGGACCTAGGACTTCTTCCCCATTATGTGCCCAACCACTAGTTTTATAAAAGGATCCATTCCTTTTTCTGCACCTGCTTCATCAACAGAGGTTAAGAGTCCATAATCCAGTCACTTCAAATTGTTGTGTAGAAACTAGATGCTGTCTTCCAAATACCTTGCCTCAGCCACATTCCATAAGTTGAACAGTTTAGCATGAAAGGAACTGGTATCTTGCAAAGTCAATCTTGAGTGGAATGGGTTTTGCTTATTAGTTCACGTAAGAAATGTTTAGCAACTGTATACCAGCCCAATCGCTTCTGAAATTAGCAAACATGGATAGGAAATGACCAAGACTCCAGAAGTTTATTGTCTCATGGAGAAGATAAGAAATATCCCCAAGTAATTGTACAAAGCACAGTGAAGCCACCATGTGCACCCACACTTCCGAGTGCTTTTAACAAGTCTAGTATTGGACCATTTGATCTTTTAGAAATAAAAGTTAGGTATTATGATTGTTTCCATTAACTGAAGAAGGAATTGAGGCACACAGACCCAAATAACTCACTTTAGAGCCCATAATACAAACCATAACATCCCAATGCCTCCCAGAAGAGTAGCTAACACTTACTGCACCCTTTGTGTGCCACAGGCCCAGGGCTAAACACCTGTAATGCACTATCTCACTGAATCCTCAAAATGGGCCCAAGTCTTGGCCTAGGTTCCCAGAATACGGAGCCTGACGTAATACTAATTAAGTGCAAATGCTTTAGTAGGTGCTGTAATCCCAGGGCAGCAAGCGTGAGGGTAGAGGAATGGCCCCCTGGAACCAGTGGCCAAGGGGGGAGGCCAGGACTCAACAAATGGCCAGAAGTGTAGACACAAATAGACTGGGAGAATGTATGACACTTAGTCTTAGCCAAAAGGCTGAGAAGCAATTGATATGGCTGGGAGAATGTGAAATATCTTATAAGCTACATCTGATCGAGCCACCATCTTATATATAAGGAAACAAGGACAAATCACAGAGTGCAAATAAAAATATCAATCAATGAATTTGTGTGTAAAAATACAAAACTAACCATAGGAGTCAGAATGGCTCCTGGTCAGTCTGATTAGATCCTGTTTGAACATCCTGACATATTCAAAGGAAGACTTATATACCAGAAGGAGATCTAGTCACCCATGTTGACAGCATCCATCTGAGCACTGTTCGGGACCTCGGGCATTGGCATTGGGAGACAGACATATGGGATTGTAGGCAGGAGATTTTTGTATGCCATCCCTTTTTTGAAACCACATCTATGGTGAGATGGATTTCATAAGGGTAAGGAAGACCCATGCGGAGAGGCAGGTGATTTTCTAATTCCCACCATTGCTCGTTAAATGCTTATGAGGCAGCTCTTGGATACCATGTTGCTTGACTCCAACCCTGTGAATGCTGGGGACTTTATTTGTCATATTCCACACTGTGTTCCTACATACTGCATGGTACCCAGCACAGAGTGGGCACTCATATGTTGGAAACGAATGGATAATGCACTGATCATCTTGCCCAAGTAACAGTTATAATTCTCACTGCATCATGTTGAACTACATGAAACTGCCACTTTTAGCAAGCCAAATGATGGTTTCAAATGTTTAGACCTAATTGATATTTTTTATTTTGGCTCGAAGATGTTTTACTTAGCGTGAGACAATGTCTCAAGACCTGCCTCCTTGGGGACAGACAAAGGATGTCTCTTAGATGATGTGCTCCACCAATCTGTTCCATTTAGTAGCAAATAATTTCTTCACAATGGATATGATCTACAAGAAAGCAACAAGCAGAAGCGAGAGAAAAAAGAACTCACCTCTGGCTGCCAAGAGCAGAAGAAACTCCAAAGAGGAGGTAGTTTGGGAGCGGGAGCTTAAAGAGTGCATGGGAAGTTTGATAACAGAGATAAAAAAAATTGAGAAGGGATGGTCAAGACTTACAGCAAAAGGGAAAAACAAGAATCATAGGCCGGAGGGGACACAGTTCAACTTAGATAACTGTGAATGATCAAATTTGGTGAGAGAACAGGGTCCAGGGAGGTAAGTAATGAGAGAGAAGACTGGCGAGGCTGGCCAAGGCCAGATTACACACGGCCTCAAATGTTAATTTCAATCATTAGCAAATAGAGTCCCTTAAGGCTGAGAGATGATTAAAAGATCATTCACTTCTAGGCAAGATGAATTGGAGAATGGAAGCAAGGGGCCAGCTAGGCACATGTGTGAGTCTCTGATGAAGACACCCAAACGAAATTAAAGTGCAAATGTCCTTTTGAAGATAAATATGAGGATGAGCCACTATTCTGAAAGATACAACTGATCCAGATGAACCAGCTAAGCAAACCTCATGCATTGCTGCCATCAGCAGCTTTGTCTTGATCCTCATCGTTTATACAAGGATCACTACTGCCAGGCTCTAAATTCGTTTAATCCTAATAGCAATTTAGGAATATGTATTATTACTTCCATTTTGTAGACGAGGAAAGCGATGGTCAGATAAGGAAAGTATATGCATGGTCACAAATCTCCTAAAGAAGTGGTATTAGGACCCACAATTCCCCAGTTTGAGAACCCAAGGCTGTCCAGGCTGAGGATATTCAGCAACAGGGAAAATTTTAGAAAAAAGTCCAAGGCCAGAAGCTCCCCAGGGCAGGAAGAAGACGTCGAGGGCCAATGCCCACAGTGCCCCTAGAGAAACAAGGACTCCATGGTGGTTCCACTCAGGACCCCTTCCCACCTTACCTTGCTTTCTCCTTCAATGACAATGACAGGCACAGCTGTGGCAGGCCAGCGGTGTTTGGCTGGTAGGGGCTTGTCACAATTCCATAGAACTATGATCTGAAAGGGACAGGGGGTCATTAGATGGCTTGGTAAGGCTGGCTGTAGATAGGCCTCCACCCCAGTTTCTTCTCAGAGACAGGACGAGAGGGAGGACACAGAAGCCTACATAAGGCAGAGGCAGACATCAGACTTGAATTTTAAAGAGAGTCCCCCTCCCACACAATCTCCAGGACCTGGTCACCTCAACAACTAGAAAGAGAGGAGAAAAGGTATAACCTGCAAAAAATAGCATCAAGGGGGTAGGAGAAAGCCAGGGAGAAAGATGTAAATTGCTGGGTTGCTGAATCTTAATAAAGTGGTCTCCTAAATTCTGATATCATATGATGAGTGAGATAACACCAGTGAACAAAGTAAATAAAAATGGGTAGTGAGGAGCACCTGGGTGGCTCAGTGGTTGAGTATCTGCCTTTGGCTCAGGTTGTGATCCCAGGGTCCTGGGATCGAGTCTTGCATTGGGCTCCCTGTGAGGAGCCTTGCTTCTCCCTCTGCCTATGTCTCTGCCTCTCTCTCTCTGTATCTCTCATGAATAAATAAATAAAATATTTTTAAAAAAATGGGCAGTGAGCATCAGAACACTGGCTAGGAAGCAGTGCTACTCCAGGCAGTGTGGGAGAAAGAAGCGAATTCAAGATGGAACTAGCATGGTGAGCTTGTGATTTGGATTCTCCGGAATGGCTGCAGATTTCATGTGACTTTAGTATTTCCAATAAATGTGTTCTGTTCAGAAAGGCATACTTCAACACGATTTAATTCCTTTCTCGTTTGTAAACCTTCTTACACAACCTGATTTACAAGTCAGAAAAAAAACCAATGTGGACAGAGTGACACTGATGTGGAAAATTTTGTTATCACTGATAGAACCTTCTGTTCCCGATTTTATCGATTTTATCATTAAGTCATGGTTGCTGTGAAAGAAAAGTGGACAAACACCTCCTGACACCACCAAGTCTGTTTCTTCTGTTGAAACTTAGCTTTCTGGGGCCTCCCACGGCCTTTCTGCTGTTGCTTTATTACTCTGATGTCTAAAAACAAAATGATGCGCTTATGTGTTCTTTAAAGAATGTGTTGGTATCTATGTTTTAACTTTAGCCCATCGAAGAATCTCTTTGTAACCCATCCCTTATCTGTGCTCGACTGCACTTCCAAGAACCTCTAAGTTGATGAAAAAGAAAGTAACAAGGCATGACAAATGAAAGGGGGGTAACAGGGCATGACGTTAGGTGAGTCCCAGGGAGTAGAGCATGGAGCATGCAGAGGCGCAGGCTCTGGTCCCCCGAGCTGGAGGAGGCAGGTGCTGCTGTCGGCCCCTCACTCACCTGGGCGCAGTACTGGGATTTGGCTGCAGCCACGAGAAGCTTTAACACTGGCTGGGACTGAGAGACCAGGGGGGTCACCGCATGGATGACTGCCGTGAATTTGGAAGGGGGCTTTAAACCTGCAATAGAAACGGGAGAGGAGCTCAATGAAACACTGGAAAACAACACTTAGAAAATCATTCCTCCTCGCTCCATTGCCTCGCCCTGAAGCTAATGTTCCCTACTCGCATATTTTTCCTTTGCCTCTTATGTCCTGACAGAACAAAAACAAGGTGAAAAGCTGTTAGGTAGCTGCTGCCTGAGACCGTGTAATTTCCAGTTCCATGTCCACCTGCAGGTTTCTTCCTCTGATGACCTATTCCTCTCCTGGGGGCGCACCTGTGATCTCCTGTCCATGTCTGCTTTTTAGGGGCCCAGAGGCTGAACACACACCCCACCTCTCACCACTCTCTACTCCAGGAAGGCTCTACTCTACACTTACATGTTACTGTGGGGATTTAAGGAAATGTGCTCTCCCCGCCCTGGGTATTTGAATAGCTCTTATTCTTGATAATGTAGTTAAGGGTTGTTTGTTTGGTTTTGGCCTGATTAATACTATTTCCAATGATGACCAGCAAGTGGTAAAGGGTTAAAGAACTGCCTCCAGAGCCTCCCGGTCTCAGTTTGAATCCCTGTGCTACCACCCAGTGGTGGTGGGATCTTCCCCTTGGCGTTTCCACAGCTGTGAAATGCAGCTGAGAGTCAGAGCATCAAACCTATGGGGTTGTTTTTGTTAGGAGACCAGAATTAAAGGACTGAATGCATACAAAGCAGTTAGAACAGGACCCAGCAAACAGGAAGTGCTTGATATGTGTTCGTGGCTATCCCTCGCCATCACCATCACCATCACCATCACCATCACCATCATTTTGGAGCAGAAGCCTCTACACTCCCAAGAAGCTCTTTTCGTGTGGTGCTGACATAGGCTGAGGGAAAAAATATGTGACCCAGACCTCTGTCAACTACGTGCTCCAAAGCACTAGGTGGAAAGGTGTCACAAATATGTAAAACAAGCATAGCCACCAAAGAGAAAGAAGCGAGATGGCTTCTCCACCCTCTGGAAGGAGTTTTTTCTGGAAGAGCTCGCTAAGAAACTGGAGATGCGTTTAAAACCTTTTAAAAACTTCACTAGTTTAGACTCGCGAATTTCGCATTTTGGTAGCTTCAATGCAAACAAGAGTGTGCAGTGACATTCAAGCTAGACTTTGATGTCGATACAATAAAGGTAAGAATTAGACAACATATACTAAAGGATTCTGTGAGGGTTTTGTAGAGCAAATTATATCATCCAATTGGTACTTTAATTGCATGTTAGAAGCAGACTTGCCCCACTATCTAGATACACATTCAAAACTTTGCCAGAGAAGAAATAGGGGTGGGGGTTTCCTTTCTCACAGTGAGATCAAGTCACTGCTTTTACATTTTTCCTGTATATTTCCTAGTTTAGGAAGCATCATGTACACACTTCTCATGTGCTCACTCCACATGAAGATCTCCATGCTCTGCAAGAAACACGTAGAAATTTTTATCAAATATGGCCTTCTTCTGAAAATTACCCAATTCTAAATATATTACCCTATGTGGACCACTGATTTTAATACAGTCCCCATAATATGTTTGGTTTGGATTAACTGGTTGATACTTCATGACTCTAAGTTTCTTTTTATCAGTTTCAAATTAAACATGCAAAACTCAAAAAACGGTGAGATTGGTATGGAGAATATCAGAACAGGGTGGAAAATCTAAAGTCTTTTTCCCAAATCAACTTGAAAGATGCATTACTATCCCAGAGCTCCTCCAATTTGGACCCGAGAATGAGGGGGAATGTCAAAGATGTTACTAACACTATCACAAGTGGGCTCCAAGGACACAAGTGTCTACAGCAATAACAGTAGCCTTTTGGAGAGCTTTGTTCCTCTGTCCATTCCCATTCCCCCATTATGATTGGACTAAAAGCTGCTTGAGAGCACAGACTGTAAATCTGACTTTTTTATTTCTACCGCCCAGCATGGCATTAATGGAGCACACATGAGGAGCACACTAAACGCTAAATGAGTAAACAGATCAGTCTTTGTCAGACATTCTCAAATCTTTCTCTTTCCTTTTTATTAATTCAGCTTTTCTTTGGTAGGAGATAGAGAAGTTGAGATCGTGGGGGAAAAAATAGGAAGAGCGCTCCTGGTTCCATTTTATATATGAGGAGATTTAAAATTATAGCAAAGACACTGTCATATTCAAAATGATCCATAATTTGAGGAGCCTATTTCTCAAAAAGGAATGAGTCTACTATATGTGAGGTCCAGCTGCTCAGACAAGAAGGAGTTTTCCTGCATTTTGCAGTGATCTGCCGGATTTATCGTTCTTGACCCTGATACACCATTTACGATAGGGCTCTAGAAAGCCATCTCCGGGCAGGCTGGTCGGAAGACCCTTCTATAGAATGGAAAAATCAAGGGACTTTCAATCTGGACAAGAACTAGAGGGTAAACAAGGGGCAGCACCCTGGAAAGAGGTCACTTACCTAAATTAGCATAGTAGTAAGGAAAGTCTCCCAGATAAGATGAATACTGTGGTAGTACGAACAATCCTCCAGGATGTTTGTTCCATATTAAACTGTTACGTGATATGTGCTTGAATATTCTGTCCTGAATAATCTAGAAAATAAAAACACAGCCTGTGGTGAGGATGAGACCTTGATGGGATTTGATAAAGGAGCATGTTCAATCCCAGTTTGAGGAATGATGACCCTCAAAGAAGTGACTCTATCTCCAAATTCTCCGATAAAAGTGTCCAGGACACAGGCAGAGTGACAAAGCAGTAGAAGAGAGTGTGAGAGAGAAAGAGATGAATTATGGCTAATCAAATTTTCTAATTAAATTTTGGTTTTACCATAAGTTCTATCTTGTCTTTCTATAATAATAAGTATGTCTTGTCTTTCTATAATAATATGTCTTTCTATAATAATAGAAAGACTTTGTCTTTCTATAATAATAAGTATGTTCTCATTTCGAAGCTGAGTGCATGAAACAGTTTCCTTGATGGCAGAGCATTTAGCTGTGGTTCTAGACTGATGCCAGGAAGATCTGTTCTTGGTCCACGTAGAAGTCCATGGGGAGACTGCCTTGGGAGGGTACAGAAGGCAGGGTACATTCTAGAAGCTGTTGAAGTTCTCATCCATTCCTTTAATCGAGGAGGCAGATTTATCTGTCATATTTCGTTTTCCTTTCAAAGTCAATTGTAGGACTTTGGGGTACTGGTTAGGGGAAGTTTTTCTACATTTTATCTCAAAAAGCAGTGAGTTAACAATTGCTCAAAACATCCCACATAATAGGACAAAAAAACATGGCATATGAAGACTAATAGCCACACTAGTTCATTAGTTCCTTTGGACTTTGGGACCTCGCAGATCATTAAATTCCACATTTAGAGTCAAACATTCTCCCATCCTGAATCATTTGTCAGATGAACGTGATTAGTCCACTTTACAGATTTCTCTCTGTGACTTTCAAACTCTTGTAATTATTCCATCCACTCATTAAGATATGATTTGGCAAATAATTAACTTGGTACAGGATTTCATGTTTGCAGCAATTTTTTTCTGTACTTAAAAAAAAGAAAGAGCCTGCCATGTCTCTCAAGAGATTTAAGACCTAAATCATTATTTTCCAGGCCCCCATTTAATGCGATGTGACTTTAAGTAAAGACTATTTTCAATGGAGCTTTATCATTTGTTAAGGTTATTAACACAATCGTCTCATCCCACATAGTGACAGATAAGTAATAAAGTGAGCTACATTTATTTTTTGCAAACCTTATCATGTTTATATTTCTTAATGAGAGAGAAGAAAGGAGCAAGGAGGTAATTTGGAAGAACTCAAACACTTTAGCTCAATGATTTCTGCATTTTTCTCTTTCCTCCAGATCAAAACGGCTAGTATTATATGGGTAGGTAGAAGTTTGCAATTTGGTGGAGAGTTAAAGAACCTAGCTAAAATATGAACATTTACTTTCTGTGGTACAACAGAGATGTGTTAAAATGTTGTTGACAAGGTATTAATTATGAGAAACTTCTTATGGTTGTGAAGGGTTTTCAAATGGCTAGCAATTTCACTTTATATGCCATTTATCCTAGTTTTATATTATTTATATCTTCCAAATCTACTGTCTTTTTTTCCTTACAGTTTTTCATTTAGATCCTCTTTTTCTGATCTGCAAATTTATGTACTTTCTAGCATGTGGTCACTTAAATGAATTTGGATATCAAAACACAGAGTGAATTGAAAGTAGACAGTATCATAAATCTGACACATATACAAATGGCATATATCTAAGGGATGCCACAAAATGGGTCACTATCCACTGTGGGTCTCTCGGCAGCATGCTTCTCGTCATACTCTTTCTGGTTCAGTATCACAACATTGTTCTTGTTTCGAATTCAAGGATACAACAGGCTACAGTATTCTTCTGAGATACCAATGAGCATGTCATATTCTCTTCAAATCAATCTTGATGGGAAGATATAAGCAAAGGTACAAGAGCAATAGCAAATACTTAATTTAACCTGGGTCAAGCAATTTGCCACTTTTATGTCTCACTTTTCTCATTTGTAATAAAACGATAAAATATCACATAAATTATAATAACCTCTCAGAATGTGTGAGGAATAGCCGCCGAAGTTTTTATATTTAAGACTTGACTTTTTTTACCTTAAAAAAAAAAAAATCTCATTCCTGAATTTATTTTCTAGGTGTGGACTGCCCATTTTGACACTGCTGTAAGATCACAGATATTATAGATTATAGATATCTTTCCATAGAATTAATAGTATTCATGGATTACTTACCCTAAATGCTTAACAACAGTGTCATTTTTCTCATGAATTAAATTTTTCTCCATCTAGAATTGATTCTTGAGTAGTTTGTCAAAGGGTATAAACACTTTTAAGTGTTTGCATTGACAAACATTTTCTAAAAGGTGTGTAACAGCTGGCCTTCCCAAAAGTCTTAAAGAGTTTGGGATCACCCAAAGGTGATCTCATTTCACCAAAGAGAAGCGTTGTTCTGTCCCTCTCCTAATTTCCATTGCTATCCTGTGATGGAACAGCCAACAGCTGTTCCTATCGCTAGACTGGACAGCTCCCAGGATCCTTTCGGAGTACTAGAACTCACTATTGCTGTGGAAGAAGACATCCGTTTAGAAGTTGGACACTTCTTCGGCTATAAAGAAAATCATCACAAACATATATACTGACACGTATATGTACATAGTACAAAGCCTTTTCATTATGGACGGCACCCTTGATAGGATAATATTTCTCATTAACAGGAATTCAAAGGGAAGAATGACAGGCTCCTTACTTTTCTTTTTATGTGCCATCTGTTTTATGAATAATGGACTATTGGTTACAGGTTACTGCCATTCTGTGTGGCCCTGACTTGGTCTTTTGACCAATACAAGGTTACCTCACACACGCAGTGCCACCATATGCCACCTCACTCTGAGCCAAACATTCTATTTTCATTATCTCAGTGATTTTAATATTTCACTATACAGCATCAGCAATACCATGGTTTGAATGTGCATTGTTAGGTAACCGGAGAGAAAAATTGGAACATACTTCATAAAACTCCATTAAAAATGTGCCTTCCGAGCTACCATTAGTTTTTTTCATACATTATTACAATCTTGTGCACTTTTCTTTCACTCACCTTGATTCTCACTGAGCTCCTATGGTTCAATCATGAGTGTCAGGTTATTGCTGTGTAATACTCTGACAAATAATGGAATCTATGAAGGAACACTGTCTGCAGTATTTTATCATTGTCCCCATCATTACTTCTCAATTTGCATACACACACAAAAAGTGAGCTCCAAAGAGCTTAGCTCTGATTCACTAGCTCCTTAATTCCAAGATGCTGAATTAGGAAACTTCTATCGGACTGGAAATGCTAGCCAAATCCCAAGTACAGAGAGCAGTACAATGGAATGTACTAACAATAACAACTTGAGTCTCGCATCAGAGAAAAGGTATCCTGCTTTCAAGCATCACCTACAACACTAAGGCTCAAAGTCTCCAAAGACCGAGTCATCCTCTTCCCATGACCTAGAGTATATAGCAAGCAAGAAAGACCCAGAGTTTTAGAATCTGGATATAGAACATCCTGAGAGCAAAGGATCCTCAAATCTATATTATCTAAGGGTAATGCTGAATTATCCTCATAACTCAGAAGCTCCAGCAAAGAATGACTTTTAGGTTTTAAGCCAAGTAGGCATTTTTGATATGTGATACTTAAATTGTTCTCATAAACACGTTGGCTTTATTTGTGTAGGCGGATGGCATTTTCTGCTATGTTCTCTGCTTTTCCATTTACACTGAATTCTGGGGTAATCTGAGTTCTGAATTAAAAAGGGAAACTGGATGGTATCTTTCATGCAATTTGGTTGAGGGGTCAAACCGTTACCATCTGATCTTGGAACTATATAAGGAGATTTGATAGTTGCTATAAATTTGAATGAAGTATATGGTTCATAGTGTTTTCAAAACAACCGTGTCGCTAAAGAACTACATGGCTTAAATCCAAGGGGAAGAAGGCCTTTCCAGCACAGAGATGACAACAGCTTGACTTGAGATTCTATTCTGATGAATATAACACATCCAACTGTTCTTACAGGATAACTGAGCACTGCTAATTGAATAGGCAAGAGACCAGTTCTATGCAACAAACCAAACTCAAAAGAAATGTAATTAATGAGATACCATCATTCACCTGACAAATTTGCATGGTTGTGTATGTATGTGTTTTAATTATGATCCTTAAGGCTAACAAGACTACCACTAGAGGAGGTCTCCTCCCAGACGGTTTATGAGAGTCCAGACTGATGTAACCTTCTTGCAGAGTAATTTGGCAACGCATATCATGCACCTAGACTCTGGCTTAGTAATGATCCCACTGTAAGGACTCCATCCTAAAGATATAGAGATGCAGCCCAAGATACATGTAGAATCCCATTGCCTGGATAAAGATATTTGCACCTAGATCTATACAAAATACACAACTAGAAACAACATTAATAGTCAACAATAGTATGTTAGTTAAATAAATGGAGGTCCACCAAAGGAGGGCAAAAGGCAGGAAAAATGAAAATACGTGGCCTTTGTGTTTTAGAGTAGACAACTATTATGGCAGAATCAAAAGGCCAGAAACAGACCCAAAGGTGCATAAATGTGGAGTGTGACAACACTGAGGCAAGAAAACTTAGTATGTTGGGACAAACTACACAACAATCTGTTTAAAAAAGGAAAAAACAGGCTTTCAACACAGATCATATATATATATAAAAGTAAATTGGATTAAGCAGCTAAATGCAAAAAGTTAACTGTGAAAGTACTAGAAAAATATAAAGGAGTGTGTGTGTGTGTAAATTAAATTATGGATCAAAAGGTCCTTTCTGAACAGTAGCAAATGCAAAAGCCATAGAGGAAAAGATCACCTCATTATAAACAAAAAAGGGATACCGCAAGTTGGGGGAAATATTTGTGACAAAAGGGTCAAAGTGTTAATATTTTTAATATAATAAGCTCTTAAAAATTTATGAGAGGGGTGCCTGGGTGGCTCAGTTGGTTAAGAACTTGCCTTTGGCTCCAGTCATGATCCCAGGGTCCGGGGATTGGGCCTGGCATCAGGCTCCCTGCTCGGTGGGGAGCCTGCTTCTCCCTCTCCTCTGCCCCTCCCCTTGCTTGTGTTCTCTCACTTTTGCTTGCTCTCAAATAATAAATAAAATGTTTAATAAAAAAAAAAATTATGAGGAAAAGTGGAACAACATCATGGCCATTTCTATTTCTTTCTTTGTGAGTTGCTAAGAAATAAGAAAAATTCATTCTTACTAATAACTGAAGAAATACAAATTAAGAAAATAATGACATCATTTTGAAAGATATAATGTCTAATATTGGTGAAAGTGAAAAATACCAAAAATAATCAAAACAAGTCCTCTCATATATGCTGTAGGGAATATAAATTAGTTCCATTCTATGGCAGGAAAATTGACAATGTATTAGAAATCTTAGCATTTATCATATTCTTTGAATGAGGACTTTGAATTCAAGGTATTAATCCTAAGGAAGTAATCTTGAACCTGCATAAATAACAATTTGGTGCTGAAGCTATTTGTTTCAATAATATGTATACTAATGAAAAAACAAAAACAACAGTAATGTCTTCAAGGTAAGGATAATGAAAGAAATTAAGTGATATCATGAATGGAATATTATATAGTCATTAAAATAATTGTAGACAAATCTAAGAACATGAGAAAATGTTAACAATACATTAAAATGAGAAAAACATACTATAAACTAAGTTTAGAAAGACATTTATTTACTTATTTAAGTAAGTAGGCTCCATGCCCAATGGGGGGCTTAAAACAACCCCGAGCTTAAGAGTTGCATGTTCTACTGATCCAGCCAGCTAGATGCCCCTGAAAGACTCCTCTTTAAATTGAAAATTACATGTGTATAAATTTGCCTATAAAAAATGAATATATATGTGTTTGTGTGTGTGTGTGTGTGTGTGTATATATATGTCAATAGTCATTTTGTATGGGTAGATGATTGTATTTTTATACTTTAAGTATTTTCCATTATTTTCTAAAATGAACATGCACTTTTTTCATAGAAAGCACTCATTCCACAAAGGGAAAAAAAAATGACATTCAGCTTTCTTTAAGAAGGGCCTAGGAAGGGTCTTGGATGGAAGACAGAAGAGTAAAATCTATTACATATTCAAATCTACTCCTATGAACAGATGAGAAAAATGCAATCGAATTTAAGGAATAAGAAGCTTGCTTGCAAGAAGGAAGCCATTCTGACCTTGTCTCCTTCATGGGGTGAGCCTGGCTCCTTAAAAACCCCTTTCACCTAGTTTCAGGCTGAAGAAAAAAAAAGTACACTCCTGAGAAGATACTGTGACCAGAGCAGCAGTCCCAGTTCGCTGTGGGGTAGGGAAATGCTCCCACTGTGTCCAGGGCACAACCAGCACAGGCTCTGATACCCAGGATGGCAAGAGAACAGTGGTGTGGACAAAACAGGGTGATTTTCAGTTTTCTTGGTATTACTCAGACTCCTCAGTGTTTGGTGCAAATTACATTAGTTTTTGGAGCAGTAAATACTTTTCCAAAGCAAATACTCCAAAGAGAGGCTGCAAATGCCCCTGGCTGCGTTATGAGAACACAGAACTACCTCAACGCCGTGCCTCATCAGAGGACCTCTGCTCTCCTTGCGAGTCCGTAATTCATGAGTATGCAGTTTTCCAACTCTCATCTTAGCTCTTTGTGCTACTGTGGTGTGGCCTCAGGCCATCACTATCTGTTCTACTTGCAAAGGTTTTAATCATCTCCATGCTTCCCTCTCCTTTTTCCCTCCTGCCTTAAAAAAAAAAAGCTACATACAAGGGGCACCCATATGCCTAGAAGATTTTCTGCTTTCATAAAGCTTAACACTTTCCACACCAGATAGAGTAATCCTGATCCTGATTTTCTTCTTAACACATCCTTGCAACACTGATGCTGGTTGGGCTGCACGTCTTGAGAACTGATTTTGTTGTACCCCAAAGCCACTGGTACCCAGTAAATTGTTCATATTTCTAGAATGGTAGAAGATTTTCCCCTACTTAGTCACTGCCTGATTTCTAAATGGGCTCCAGAAACACATCTTCAGAGGATGCCACTGAGTGTGAAGGACAGGAGGACAGTCATTAACCACATATCGCTGAAATGATGGAAGACAGAGCTGATCTGTGTGTCAAGGACTGTAATTCCTCCTCATGTCAGTTTTCCTCTGTGGGGTTTTGTTAGGAATGGAGGGATCTGCTTGGGCACAGCAGAGCAGGTAAAATAGGGTTAACTGATAAATCCGGGTATAAAAAATTTGGTGTTGTCCCATTTGGCCAATTATACCACACGAAATACAGAAGAGAAGGCCAATAAAAGTGTATAAAGGACCATTATTCAAGACTAAGAGCCAAGTGGTCTCACTTACCTCTAGTGTAGTTAATACAATCTTCTCAACTGAAGAAAAATAAGCCTCCCACAAGAATTGTGTCTGCTGTCTAAGTGCTAGGATTTTATCCTGATGAATAGACCTGATTGTAGAAGGAATCTGTAACACAAGGTGAACACATAATAACTATAACTGTAAAACAATGAGATGCCATTTGATCGAAATAACCCACCTGGGTTAGGCTTTTATAAATTTCTTAGCATTCAGGTTTTAGTGTACGGGATCGGCTAAAAATCTGAAATGCCCTTAAGAGGTGTCAGGTACAAGCAGTACTTACTGGGGATCAGCCTTAATGACCTTTAATGGATGGAAGTTAAAGTCCCCTCTAAGATTTGGTAACAGCTTATCAGTTGCTTAGGGTCCCACAAATCCTCAAGCTTACACATGGACAAGTACATTCTACACAGAAGGGAGCTGTCAGTTTTGGTGAAAGGCTGAAAGACTTGCCCCAGACACTTCCAAGACATGCAATGCCAGGGACTCCAAGTGATCTACAAAGGGGTTTCTAGAGGAAATGTCTCTGAGCCTCTCCATTTAATCTGTAGCTGGATAGTCATTTCCATATGCACACATCTGTGACCTTACCCTGAGAGCTCTTCTGCTCCCTGACCTCTTTTTTTGGCTCCAGCACTAATGCTAATCTAGCACAATCTGTCAAACAGCATACACATCCAACCATCGCTGTTCTCTAACAGGCTACATGATTTTAAAGGAGAGATCTGCTACATGTTTTAAGGTTGTAAGAATGGCTTTTATATAGTAGTTTTTCAAGAAATAAGAGTTGAGGGCGCCTGGGTGGCTCAGTTGGTTAGGCATCTGCCTTCAACACAGGTCATGATCCCGGGGTCCTGGGACTGAGCCCCACATTGGGGCTCCCTGCTCAGCCAGGAGCCTCCTTCTCTGACTCTCTCCCCCAGCTTGTGCTCTCTCTCTTGCTCTCAAATAAATAAATAAAATCTTAAAAAAAAAAAAGAAACAAGAGTTGAATTAAACATGGCCAACTGAAGTTACCATAGGGATATGATTATTTTTACCATCAATATAGCTTAATGGTTAAGCACAGGGACACAGAAATTGGACCAAGGTGGGATTCGCAGTTCTACCATTTACTAACTGTGCTTTCTTGGACAAGTTACTTGATCTCTCTTTGAGTTACCTCTTCATTTATAACCTTTGGGATACAGTACTAACATGAGAAGGTTGTAAAGGAGATCAAATAAGTGCTTGCTTAACACAATAGTGAGAACATGGGAAGCTTAACATAGCAAATTATTAGTACCATTATTATTATTATTGACATAAGGGTGATGATACTCAAAGTTGGACCAACTTCTTAATGTTTGTACGTGAACTTGTTTGGATCTGGAGCTCTGACACGTACTTTGGGTTTCTGCTGAATTTGCTGGGCTTGCTCCCTATCTTCATGTATAGTTCAAGGTCTATTTCATTTATGGAGTCTATACTCTTAGAGGAGATTCCTTGTGATTAGCAAACTGCCCTCTTGTGCTCACCTCTTTCTGCATGCTTGCTTTGCTAATGCATAACTAAGTAGATAGACATGGGGGCCTGGGCTGAGGTAGGAATGCTCTGTTAGCTGCTTTAATAAGAAAAGTTACTCATGGCATTGTGACTAAGGCTAGATCTGAATTTCCCCTGGAAGGGAAGGAGGTGGCAACACATTTTTGGACTCAAGACTATTTTTCAGAGGAGCAATGAAATTGCTCACAGTAAGAACAAAAGGACAAGCTCACTTGCTTTTGCAACATCCTACAGCAGACACTAAATCTGTGCCCCAAAGTGTGTATCTGGATGCCTCACACTGAAGAAGGATGAAAGCAACAAGTAAAGGGAAAGCACCAGCAGGCTTTGTTAATCCAGAATTAGAACTCAAGGTCAAATGGAAGTAAAATATCCTTGGAGAAGGCAGAGCAACTATCCACATCATGGATCCTTGATAAGTCAAGGGCAATTTATTTTTATTTACTGAGAAAATTACCTAGATTGCCAAAAGAGACTAGAAAGAAGTTACCCAGCTCAGTTTTCATAATCATGTCCTCTTTTAAATGTCAATGGCATATCCTAAGAGTCATATCAGTTGACTTCACTATTTTGCCATGATCACGAGAAACCAGTCCATTAGAAAAATGTGACTACATAATCTCCAGAAAACTAAGTAGGCTATGGTTATGAACGAATAAAGGGAATGTCACATCTATTTTTAAAAGGATTTTATTTATTTATTTTAGAGAGAGAGACAAAGAGGGACACAGAGAGAGCATAGGGAAAGGGGCAGAAGGAGAAAAGAATCTCGAGCAGATTTCTTGCTGAACCAGGGCTCAATTCCAGAACCCTGAGATCATGGCCTGAGGTGAAACCAAGGGTCCGATGCCCAAACGACTGAGTCACTCAGGCGCCCTAAAGCAATATCACATATTAACCTACCAATACATTCCCCCTCTATTAAATAAGCCACAAACTGATGTTAGGACATCGAGTGAGCTATACGCTGCCTGTTTGTATGTACAATATATGTGATAGCTCTTTGCAAAGTGCTCTGGAAGAGAATTCCAACTGACTGAAAAGACAGAGTTCCAGGTTTTCATGGCATTTGGCTATTGGTTATTAATCTGCTTGTCCTGAGAGACAGGTACGCAAGAGTGATAAATTAATTCCAATTTGGCTGGATTGTTCAGCATTGCAGAACTCAATGAAGTCTTAACAAAAGGTCATGTATGGTAACAAAACTAATGGAATCTACCAAAATAGATCTAGGAAAGCAACACGCAGCTCTCTTGGTGACATAATGACAAGAATATATGCAAATAAAAACATCCGAGCTGTTCTAAAACAGGAAACGAAAAATTGTAACATAACAACAACATCTCCCAGAGCAGACATTTGGGCTCAGCGCCAGCTCTCTACAACGATCGTCAACGACAGTGCAGTCGCTGTTCAATATGGAGGCAGCTGTGCAGAGATGGAGTGCTCAGGAAAGGGGAAACCACCAGCAAGTTCGAGTGGGGGCAGAATGGAAAACAGTATCTTCAGAGTCAAGCCAAACAAACTGCTTCATTAGGTGAAATCCATACCAGCTTTGGTGAAATGGTAGAAACTGGACAACCACAATTAAGATCCCAGAATGCTCTCCTCTCCAAGACAAACTCCTAAGTTTTTCATGTCAGATTCATAGGAGCCTTGGAGAAATTATGGCTGATGGTTTTTATTCCTTTTATTTCCCAAGTTTCTTTGGATGATCATGCATTTAAAAAAAAATTATAAAAGGAAGGAAAAAGGCAACATGGAAACGAACTACTCATATCACTTTTGTCTGGCCTTTCATGAGTGAATGTTTTTGATATACACCATTCGGCCCCGGGAGGATTTTGCTAGGTCATTTATTCCTCTTTTGTTTTGAAGGTCCCAGGTGGAGATCACGTACCTGAGTACCAGAGAGTAGGAATGTTCTAGGGGCTGTGTTCAGCTTGGCTTGCCTAAGTCACAGCCCTCACCTGTTACTTTAGGAAGAGAACTGGGTTACTTCGTCAGCCAGCTAGCGGACTGTCTGGCAGTAGAAGCAGAATCAACAACAGAGTTAAAAGCTCAATTTTTGGTATTAAAAAAAAAAAAAAAGCCAGGACATTAAAAATAAAAATCATTCTACAACATTTGTGGTAGTTCAAGATAAAGTATATAATGCCATCAAAGGAAAACATTAAAATACTCTATAATTTCAGAGAAAGGAGTAGGGCAATTTACGTGGAACCTAAAACATTACTGCACAAAAGGGCTTCAGAAATCCTTAGTTGGGATGCCTAGGTGGCTCAGGTCATGATCTTAGGGTCATAATCTTAAGCCCTGCATTGGGCTCTGAGCTGGATGTAGAGCCTGCTTAAGAGTATCGCTCTGCCTCTCCTTCTCCCTCTGCTCCTTGCCCCACCCCACCTTCTTGTGCATACTCTCTCTTAAAAAAAAAAAAAAAAAAAGAAAAAAGGAGGAAGAAGAAGAAAGAAAGAAAGAAGAAAAGAGAAGAGAAGAGAAGAGAAGAGAAGAGAAGAAAAAAGAAAAGAAAAGAAAAGAAAAGAAAAGAAAAGAAAAGAAAAGAAAAGAAAAGAAAGAAAAGAAAAGAAAGAAAAACGGAACCCTTGCTGCCCTTGGATTTCTCTGGGAGTATCATATTCCTCTCTGCAGGCAGCTCTTGAGTTCAAACTTTTCTTAGGCATCCTTGTTGAAAATTAGTTGACCATATGTGGGTAGATTTATTTTTGGGCTTTCTATTTTGTTCTATTGGTCTGTCTGTTTCTGTGCCAGTACAATATCATTTTGATGACTGTAGCTTTGTAATATATTCTGAATTCAGGAAACTTAATGCCTCCAGCTTTGGTCTTTCTCAAGACTGACTTGGTTATTTGGGGTCTTTTCTGGTTCTATATGAATTTTAGAATTATTTTTCTATTTCTGTAAAAAAATCCATTAGGATTTTGATAGAGATTGCATTGAATCTATAGATCAATTTGGGTAATATGGTCATTTTAATCATATTAAGTGTGACTTCTACAATTAGGACAACATGGATGAACCTTGAGGACATTAGGCTAAGTGACATAAACCAGTCACAGAAAGCCAAATACTGCATGATTCCACCTCCACATGAGGTATCTAAAATAGTCAAATTCACAGAATTAAAGAGTAGAATGAGAGTTGCCAGGGTTGGGGGTGGGAAAGAAATGAGGAGTTACTAAACCAGTGTGCATAAAGTTTCAGTTAAACAAGATGAAATAAGCTCCAGAGAGGTCTAATACAGTGAACCCACGGTCAAAATAATGTATCCTACATTTAAAAATAAGAACGTGAATCTCATGCTAAGTGTTCTTGCCACAATAAAATAAAATAAAGAGATCCAAATGGCAAAAGATACATTTAAAAAATCATTTTTATTAGAGGCTGCTCTTTTGAATATACACGTTAAAGAGAACACTGCTCAGGCTCCCAGACTGGATCATTTGAGCAATGATAACACTAATTATAAGAATCAACCCTAGAGACCTCCCTCTTTCTGAAAATTAATCTGAAGGCAATTACAGAAATAGAGGAAAGGAATACGAAGTGGCAGGATGGTACAAACACTCTCTGGTATAATTTCTAAAAATTCTGGATCTGGAAGAGGAGGGATACACGCTTCTTCTGACCATCAAAGTTCATGTCCTTTACCTGCCACTTCTTTTCCAAATATATTCCCCAGGCCCGGGTGGATTTTGTGTGGGAAAGTGAACAATGTCATATTAAATGACTTCATATTCGCCATGACACAGGCAATTTTCTCCTGATAAGATTTCTTTTATAGAGCTGACCTTTTGGATTCATCTTCTTTGAAATTGTGGATGAGGGGCCGCAATAATCCGCTGATGTGCTGAAGGCCGGAGCCCCTTCCTTACCTGTAATAACAATCTCTCATCGCCTATGACGGCAGCTTGGTTCCAATTAATCACTTCAGAGAATGGCAACTCCCATCCGTTGCTGAGCATCACAGGGACACAGGCGGCCTGGGTGAAGAAGGGGGCTTCGTGAATGTGGGGAAGTGGCAGGGGGAGCCTTCCAACTGGAGGCGACATCACTACAAGTTCAGTTACTGGCGTTTCTTACTTGGGTCACTGCACGGATCCTGAACCGCTTAGGCCCGAAGGGGAGGCGGCCTGGATGAGCCACCAAGTCACGTGAAGGCTGTGCATATCCAGCCGAGATTTTAATGCTTGCAAGTCTTGCCCTCGAATGCTAAAACCCCATTTCTATTCTAGTACATGGTTTGGCTGACCTTACTTCCACAGAGACGACTGGCCTCGTTCGAGAAGTTTTATTGATGTAACAAAATCGTCCACCAACAACATCCTAGCATAAAACCAACCTTGAATATAAACCGTTTTGTCAATGCAACTGCCACAGGTCTGCTTGTGGAGTGGTTTACCCCACTGTTAGGAGCAACAAAGAGCAGAATGGGGCCTGGCATTCCTGATGAAGCCTTCTGTGGACTGCACTACCACAGGGTGCTCACCTTTCCCTTGCAAAGCAAACACCTCCTCCAGAACCTTGCTCCACTCACTGTGGAGGGGGCCAAACCAGTCGCCCCAATGTGCTGCCTGCACAGTGATCTATCAGCCAAGAAATGCTGGGCTAAGGACCCAGTTCTGGTTCCAAATAACTCATCATCCAAAGCGGAGAACAGTTGGCTTCATGGGGCATCCCAAAGAGGCGACAAGAACATTAGTGACCATGTGCTTCACAGAGCACACTGGGAAGGACCTTCAGGAGGAGGAAGCGCTTCTGTTGGAGGGCAGAACACAGAAGGGGAGAGAACAGAGAAGCCAGAGGGCAGGAGTGGAGGAGCACAGTCTCAGCCGGGAGTGTGCTCTCTCAAGATCACGGAAGGCTGACTGCAACTCCCAAGTGCAGACGACGTGCACAAGTGTCTCAGCAGGTGAGGCAGCCCCAGAGCTGCACAGCCCCGGAACAGGTGGGCCAAAGTGAGGATGCCGCTCCCTGGGCCTCACTGTCAGAATTTAGAGGCATCAACTGAGTGGGGTGGGCAGAAAAGACGATCTGGGGAGCACCACCGATAAGCCATGTTCCTAAGCTCATGCTCTTGAGACTGGCTTCCAGGAGCGGGGCAGTGTCTCTGCAAGGAGCCCAGCCAGGCCACTGCTGGCCAGTCAGATCTACACCACCCCCACTCCCCCCCCCGCCCCCCCGTTTGCAAACATATCCCTGAAGAACCCATCCTCCCTGGTGGTGAAACTGTTTAATCTTCTCAGGCCCAAAGATAGGGAGTAAACCTCTTCCCATCTACCCCTTCCCCCCTTATAGAAAGTGTTGCAGACTTTCTTGGGATAACAGATTTCAGGTGTTCAAGGCCAACTATGCATTCTGTTTAGATCCCAGGTTAAACTCGCCCCATCTGACTTCAGCCCTCAGCCCTCATCCGCGGAGGTTTCAGTCTCTTACCTGCAGAGCCTCCAGAAACCTGAAGGACCCAAGCCTGCGACCACGAGGAACCAGACAGAAAGTGGCATTGTGCAGCATTTCCCGATAATCATACCTAGAAGGAGAGGAGGAGCAATCAGCAAACGAAGACCCATTAGGAGTGGGGGAAGTAAATGAACACCTGTGGGTGCACACCTGCATGAAATTACCCAGAGCAAATCAGGAAATACGCTGGGCTGGGCGGGCAGTTCTCACTTTCCCTTGGGGGAGGTGGGTAGTGGGGGGCAGGTTGCACGAAGGAGAACAAACGTGAACTTTCATGGGGGACAAAGTAATTAGGGTCTTTTGCAAGCAGTACATAAAAGACAAGTCTGCTGGTCCCAGTAACAATTTGGCTTGCCCAGGTTTTGCTTCCAAAAATCAGATTTTTGTGCCTTGATGAAATGTCTAGTTCCCATAAGTTTAAAAAAAAAAATCACAGTGAGAAGTTCTTGTTTAATGCCGTGTCATTCAGCAAAACTAAGACTGTCCTTGTTCCCCACCCCCATGCTATTAAAACCTACTCAGGAAACCTCCATTACAAGCACAAAACATTTACTTTCTCCTTCGAGCTGGAGTTCTTACATTTAACCAAGAATATTCAGCTACGCCAGACAAATACTTCTAAGAATGGCTGACATGACTTTAAGGGAAAGACAAATGAGACAGGAGGAGCGGGCCTAAGAAATGGAGAAGTAAGTATAATAGGAGAAAAAAAACATAGGGGGTGCAGAAAACTGGGGTGCACAAGAGAGGCTTGTTGCTTTGAGTCAAATGCCACTTGATGGTATTACAGGGTTTTTGCACTTGGGAAAAAAAAAGGCAAAATATAACATGAGGATCAGCTGTCTCTTCCTGCTGGTGAAGTGCAGGAAAAGCAACGAGCATTTCATTTTGTTGAGGGCTATCACTTTAAAAGTGATGTCCACAAACACATTCCTAAACACGCAGTTTCAGGTTCATTAGGAGTTGAAGCAAACTTGGGAAGCCAGAAATGGCTCGTGTCCTGTGCGAGCCCCGATTCTCAGAGCTAAGATGAAATCACTCTTATTTTTTTTTTTTTTTTGAAATCACTCTCATTTTTTAAGAGCTTCCAGTGCTCGGCAGACAGGTGTGACTTTGACAGAAGCATATGTCACCAGCATTTTCTGACTCTAATAGTCTAATTTAATCATAGCCTCAAGGCATCGGATTCTTCCCTCCTCGTTTTGGGGTACTGATATATACATTTATATTTTTAAAGTCCACATCTATTTTTATATTCTCACACAAACTAGGCATATGGGAGTAAGCCAATTTTCAATTATAAACCCGTCATTAAGAAGAGACATCATGCAAAGGACCATTTGCTTAAACAAGCTTGTACAACTAATTTGCACAAGAAAAGGTCACCGTGAATGGATTAAGATTATCTCCACTGAGAGTAAAATAAAAACCTTTGCTGGATTAATTAAACTGCAAAATAGACTTGAAAGGAGAAAAGATTTTTAAGAGGGCTCATATTTGACTAAGTCAGAAATATTAAATTATGATGGTAATGGCTGCTTCTTTGCTCACCAAACAGAGAGAAATAATTGATAAGTATCTTCAAATTCAACTGTTAAAAATGTTGGGATCGCTACCTAATGAACAAAGAGGGAAATATGTGCACACACACACACACACACACACACACACAAATATACCTATAAAGTTTTAACTCAAATTGTTTTAATGTAAAAAGGTCAAACACACTTCAGACTACAGCAAAGTTTAATAAATGCCCAGAATAGAAACCCCTGAGGGATGAGCACAGAAGGTCCTACTCCTCATCATTAAGCTGCTAAAAATGTAAAACCCTATTAATGCTCTGGATTGTAACAAGTTTCAAAGTTGCCAGTTGCAGAATTTACTTTAGGGAAGGAGTGGAGGTAGAGGGAAGGCAGAAAAGTTAGAGCAAAAATTCAAATGACAGTTATTCTAGGGTGTTGATTTTTAAGTGGTGGTGGTACAGGAGCAGTATTTGCTGACGTAGAGGATAAAGCTCGCGTGACTGAAGCTTGTGTTCATTCACGCAACAGGTGATGGGAGACTTGGGACGAACATTCTTGCTGCTAGGTAGCTGTGACATTACGAAGAAAACATATGAGCTCTCCAGGACTCAGTTTCCTCATCAGCAAAGTGATGAGAGATTGTTTGAACATCCCCTTATGACTTTATGCTACTTTTAGGTAAGAAAGAAGAATGTCCTTTCAGAATATCCCACTGCTCCTATGTTTCCATAACCCTTGTATAAATAAGTGTGTATATGTGTAGAAGTAGCTATCCGCTCACGTGTCTACAATGCATGTTTAATGTGTGTGTTGTTCCTACAAACACACAAAGACACATAGAGAACATGTACACACAAAACTTACAACAGTAATTTTCAGAATTCTAACCATGCTCACTCAGCCCACGAACCAGCTCCTCCTCTGGGCTCTAGTGATGGAACCTGCGATTTGTGAGTGTGTTCCAAATGAAGGATAATGATGCCCTGCAAGGAGGACAGTCTTTATAGGTGGGCCACACGTGTGTTTGGCACCCTTCTACTCAGCCCTTCAATGGACCCTCCTCTCCATTTTGCCATGTTCACACACCCCACCTCTACTTCCTTCTAAATGCTTAAACTCATTCTTTTTTTTTTTTTTTCAGTCATTTTCTCAAGAAACACAATGTTCCAGGCCCTGTTCTAGTCCTGCAGATGTTGTGTGGAGAGGATCCCACTTTAGTTGTTAGACCTACCAGAGAATCCTCTGATAATCCAGAAATGCAGATGAGAACTGAGGCTATAATCTGCTGAGGGTAACTGCATCATAAAGTATGTTCGCGAAGGCTAGCCTTGCACAGTGAGGCACTAGGAACTCTGGAGACACTCTCCCTAGCATAACAACAATTTAGCTGGTAAAAATTATAAAAACATTCACTTAAAGTTTCTGGAAACTGTCCTAAGGATATAATGACAAATGGAAAAACATTTGTTCAAGAAAACCTACCAGATCTTGGCAAGAACAGTGAGCGTCTGTGGCATTTGAGCCATGACCTGCTCCATTACCAACCCCTCCCAACTCCGCCTTCTAGAAGCTCTATCTCAGGCAAGTTCAGTCAAGAAGACTGGGCTCCCTCTCCTCCCAGTTCCCGTCAAGAAAGTGAAAAGACAACCCTTAGAAAAAAAAGAATTGCAAATCTTCGAATAAGAGGCTTGTATCCAAAATATGTAAGGAATTCTAACATTCAACAATCAAGAGACAAATAATCCAATTTGAAAACATACCACGGATTGACTAAATGTTGTTCCAAAGGAAATATACGAAGTGCCAAGCACGTAAAAAGATACTCAACATCATGAGCCATTAAGGAAATGCAAATCACCCACGAGGATGGCTACCATCAGGAGAACAGGTGCTGACAAGGCTGCAGAGAAACTGGAACCCTCACATATTGCTGGTAGGGAGGTAAAACGGGTACAGTCACACTGGAGAAAAGTTTGGCAGTTTTGTTTAAAACTAAAAATGGGATTAGCATATGACCCAACAATTGCACTCTTGGGCATTTATCCCAGAGAAAATGAAAACTTATTTTCACATAGAAACTTGTCCATGAACGTTCACAGCAGTTTTATCCTTAATAGCCCCAAATGGGAAACTATCCAAATGTCCTTCAATGGGTGAATGATTCAACAAACTGTGGCACATCTATAGCCTAGAATAGTTCTCAGCAATAAAACGAAATGAACTCTTGATACACACAACATCCTCAAGGAAATTATGTTAAGTGAAAAAGTCGATCTCAAAAGGATATATACAGCATTTTGCTAATATTTATATAGCATTCATGAAATAACAATTGTAGGGATAGGTAACAGATTAGCGGTTACCAGGGGTTAGAGACGGGGGAAGAAAGATAAGGAGAGGATGGGTGGAGTGAGGGAGAGATAGCCTTCTTAAAGGGACTAATTCTCTCTCCCCAATTAAGTTTAGAAAATGTATATCACATCAAAATGATAAACTTCTTTAAAACAAAAAGTAGGGCAGCCTGGGTGGCTCAGCGGTTTAGCGCTGCCTTCTGCCCAGTGTGTAATCTTGGAGACTCAGGATCGAGTCCCACATTGGGTTCCCAGCATAGAGCCTGCTTCTCCCTCTGCCTGTGTCTCTGCCTTTCTCTCTCTCTGTGCCTCTCATGAATAAATAAATAAAATCTTAAAAAAAAAAAAAAAGTAACACACGATATCCTAAGCAAGAAGGTAAGCAGATAAGGCATGTACCTCATTTCAGAGAACGTTCAGCTTTAATTAATAAATGGTTTTGTTACCCTTTTCAGATGGGTATTAAACTCCCCATTTGTACGTGGTGACATAGAAGTTAGAACAGTTTTCATAAATGACTGCAAAGGAAAATGCAATAAAACGACACGACCTGAATTTAACCTAGAAACCAGGAACCACTCTATGGCCATAATAATTTTCTCCTTAAAGTTGTACTGAATAATGGATGGGATACACCCCATTTAAAATGGGCCATGTAATAATGCATAATTGAAGTCCTTCCCCTCCATATGAAACACATTTTTGCTGGCAGCAATTTAGTGCACCTGAGGGGGGGTGCAGTGTGGCAAGTGCAGGGGTTCTTCAAACATGTTCTCCCAGCCGGGAGCATCACCTGCACCACCTGGGAACTTGGTAGAACTGGGAATTCTTGGCCTCGCCAAGACCCACTGAGGTAGAAACTCCAGGGGAAGGGCCCAGAATTCTGTTTTAACAAGCCTTCCAGGTAATTAGGATGCATCCTAAATTTTACACTAAGAGCTCAAAAAAAAAAAAAAAAAAAGTGAGTTAAAAGGTCAGGAATACAAAGCTTAGTGAATAAGCAGATTTAGACATAGCCAAACCTGGGTTCAAATTTCACCTTTGCTATTTACAAGCTGAGTGATCTTGGGGAAGTTATTTGTCTAAATCTTAGCCTCCTCGTTGGCAAAGTGGAGATACTTCTACCATGAGGCTCAGATGATACCATTTAACTCAAACACAGGCATATATCATAAACAGCCCATAAATGGTAGCTATTATCATTTATGGCTCAGAATATAATGGAAAACAGAGCCCACTTGAACAGTTAGAAGACCCTGCTTGAGGAATTTGGGTTCTGGATCTACCGCTTTGTATGAGGTCCTGTGCAAACGGAGTTCTCTGTGCTTCAAAGTTGTGAAGGCCAAAGGAGATCATGTCCAGACCCTATAAACTGCCACGTGAGGTGCACCTGCAAGTTACTGTGGTAAATGACCTCAGGATGAGAGGAATAGAACTATTTTATTTTTAAAGTAACAATGAAATAAAGAAAGTACAGATCCGCCAAGACCGAGCCGGAGAGAAATGCAGGACAGACCCTTTAAAACAGAATGCAAACAGAAGCTGGGAATCACAATAGAACAGCAGCTTCTAATTGAAAGGATTCTGCCTTATTATCAAAAGCTATGGAGACAAGGATGCTGCTGGTGCAGGGTGCCAACTGGTCCTCCTGCGCTTCCCACAATTCCTCCGTAGCATGCACAATTGCCACAAGAGCCTGCTTTTTGCTAATCAAAGACGGTAGGCAAGAAGCAAGTGATCCAGCCTCTCATCCCTGTAGCCAGACAATTCTAGTCTCCCCATGTTGCTACAGTTTGTCTCAAGTATTTATTTGTGAAGTAAGCAAACATCTACGCTATCTGTTCCCTCCAGTCTGCCTCCTCATAAGTACTTAATCTTCTCTGCTTACACCCAGGTTTGAATCACATCCCTTAAGAGAAAAAGAAAGAAAACAAAAACAATTTATGATGCTGTAGTTCCACCAAGTACACGGGGAGAAGGGAAATAAAATAACTTCCTCAGCATCTCCTCTGTGCTTTCTTTTATTCGATCAACAAACATTAATTAGTTGAATGCCTGCCGTCAAGCACTACTCAAGGAACTGATGGTCCAGTGAAAGGCAGATGCATTATTGTTATTCGGTGAGGGAATATGATGATCAATGATTGTTATTTAGCAATAGGATGGAGGCGCAAGGTGCATAACGACGCAGAGAAAAACAAGAGTGACAACCTGGCTTTGGTGGGGAGACTTGAGGAGCACGAGTGCCTCCAGGACGAAGGGAAAATGAGCTAATTATTAATGGAAGAGGGAGGATCAGCATGGCGAGGCTGAAAGGAGGCAGTGGGCATTTTGGGGGGTAAAAACCGCATGGCAAGAACAGATATCAGGATGAGAGAACCGACCACAGTTGGGGAGGGGTTGGGAGGAGAGGAGGGAATGAAACTGCTGGTAAAGGTGGGGTCCCAATGGAACAGCTGTGTGTGGTGTCTCCTGGAGCTCAGATATGATCCACTGCAGTGGTTGCGAGTCACCGAAGGGCCTAGCAGAGGAATGACACGTTCCCAATGGGATTCTTAGGATTTGATAGAACACAACTTCACAGGGGAGTGCTTAGCTCAGTCTGATAACCTTGCTAACGATGCAGGTCACAGCAACAGAGCCATTAGGGCACCAACTCCAGACTTTCTGGTTGTAAGAGTATCTGCCACCCACCACGTCACGCTGCCTCCTTGGTCAGCTCACATAAATGCAGAGACTAAAAGTACATTTCTTTCTTTCAAGATTTTATTTTTAAGTAATCCCTACACCCAATGTAGCACCCAAACTCACAACCCGCAAGTTCAAGAGTTGCGCGCTCCACCGACTGAGCCAGCCAGGCAGCCCTGAAAATACATTTCTTATGGAGCAAAGTCCTAAGCAGTTCACCTAGTTTTGAGCACTAGTAACAGATGGCTACCACCAAGAAGACCCGGTCTCCTCTACTCAAAACTCTGCATCACGTCACACCAGCAGTTCAGTCCAAGATGGTGCTGTTTTTTATTAATCATGTTGCTGTAGACGCTTTCTTGGCCTTTACAGATTGAACACATAAAATTTCAATTGTTTTTGAGAAAATCCAAAGTCCCTAACATGTAATAACCCAAGGCATAAATGTGAACTGAGAAACATATCTTTTATTTAGAAAATGGGTCCAGCCGGCCACCACAGTATGGCTCTTTGATGCCCTGTGAGCATACACACAGAGAAGTACAGGCCCCTGTGGTCTTTGAGAACTCAGGGGACCCACGAAGCCTCAGTTTCCTCACCAGCTACTCACGTAACTTTTGTGCACATGAATGAGCTCCAGCATTGGGTAAGTGCCATGAGTTACACTCAGGTGTGGTGCTGAACCTAGTGGACCACATCACCTACAGCCTCAGGGATGCTTAGTGGCCGGGGTCGGAAGGCACTCGCTATTTGGAGATGGTGTGATTTCTCATGCTGGCAAGTCTTGCTTGAGCACTGCCTGCTGCTAGAACCTCAGGGGCACCTGGTCATGCCACAGCTTAGGAATTTATTTTTTTTATAATGCTCCTCAGAATGCAACCGTGGGTCCCGGGCAGAGAGCGATGGTTGGCTACAATGAGGGACGGGTATCTACATTCATCCTTTCACATTTCTTGGCTATCCACAGAAAATCATGCCCTTTTTATTGTCCATTTGTAATCGATTTCAACGTAGGGAAGGGAGGGAGGGAACATTTTGCAGGGCTCTAGCTAGGGGCATGAGACCCCATGGAAGCGTGGACTCTTGCACACACATGATCTCACTTAAACCTCACAGCCACACCGTGGTTATGCCAGCTTCCCACAGGGAAGAAGAGAGTCAAGAGACACTTGGAAGCAAACACGCTGTCTGAATACACTGGATCATAACCTCATTTTGTGTCAAAATTCCCCCACCCTGTCTCTACCCAAAACATCTACGGACAACTCAGAACTTTAAACTTCGACTGCATGGCCATCACCACCGACATAAACTAATGAAAACAGCATGCGCCAGGTGCACCTCTTCCCTCAACACGGGTAAAAGGCCACTTGGTGGCCTTCTCAGTTAAATAGCAGCCACTTGGTTCCCCCTCAGTTAAATAGCAGCTCAATGGCTAATATGTAAAAGCAAGTGATAAAATATGACAGCCATTGGAGGTAACAATTATTTTTTTAAAGATTTACTTATTTGAGGGGATCCCTGGGTGGCGCAGCGGTTTAGCGCCTGCCTTTGGCCCAGGGTGCGATCCTGGAGACCCGGGATCGAATCCCACGTCGGGCTCCCGGTGCATGGAGCCTGCTTCTCCCTCTGCCTATGTCTCTGCTTCTCTGTCTCTGTCTGTCTCTGTGACTATCATAAATAAATAAAATTATTAAAAAAAAAAAAAAGATTTACTTATTTGAGAGAGAGAGAGAGAGAGAGGCGGGAGAGGTGAAAAAGGAGAGGGAGAGAGAATCCCAAGCCGACTCTGCACTAAGCACTGCGCACAGAAGCTGAAATGGGGCTTGATACCATGACCCTCGGATTGTGACTTGAGCTGAAATCAAGAGCACCCGGCTTAATCGACTGAGCCACCCAGGTGCCTCTAAAGGTAACAATTTTAATAATGATACCTCTACCCCCCCACCCCACCCCCTCCACACACACATACACTGATCACACGTTTCCTGCAGGCAGGGCAACACCCTGTCCTCATTATTGCACTTTATCCGTACAACAATATGTGAAACGCCCCATTTTACAGGTGAAGTAGAGCAACAAAGGTTTTACGAGGCTTATACAAGAGATCACATTGAACAGAATCCACAATATACTCTCTTGCCTCCCAGAGCTGCTGAGAAGGAAGGAGTGACACGGTGACAGCAGCGGAGGTGAAAATGAAAGACCTCTACCACACTGTGCCCGGTGATCTCAGATGCTGTCTGATGGAGGTGATGGGAGCACCAGCTTCTATGCTCAGCAACACCAAATTTCAGATCGCCCCAAGACAAATGCAACTCCAGGACCCGTGGGTCTCAACAACTCTCTGGTTAGAAAGAAAGCATTTCTGGAAATGCTGCATAAAGCGTCACCTGGGTACAGGGGGACAGAAGAGGGAGGGAGGGGAAAAAACCCAGCAGCAACAATGACCTCGTGTGGAGAAACGGGTCTGCTGGAGGTACACCAAGGTCTGGGCTGCAGGAGCTAAATGTCTGTGACAGGCCCGAGGGCAAGTGGGAAGCCCGAGGTCATTATCTTACCATTAGCTCTCACCAGGCTCTGCGCCCAGGAGCCTGGCCAAGGGGAGTGGGGCCGACAGCACCAGCCTGGAGCGTCTGCCCTGAAGGGCAGCCCCCCCTCAGGGACAGGCCGAGGCTGGGCAGCAGGCAGTGGCAGGGGCACGTCTCAGCACACCCCCCCTTCCTTCCCCTGCCCTTCCTGCGCTCCTGGAGGAAGCCTCACAGAGCCCCGAGTCTTGGCCAGAGACCCCCTTGCTGCTCACACAGCGCCCCCGGGCTGACCTGTCTATTGCTCATGCTGTATTAAGTCACCCATTTTCTTGTTTTCTTTCCCTGGGCTCCAGGAGACAGGGCCCTGGTCCTATTTTCTGTTGAACTAGCCCCCACCCCCGCCCCCCCACCAGGGCCTGGTTTATAGCAGCCACTCGAAAAATAGTAAATGGATGGCAAATGCTCAGATGCTCAGCATCCGTTAGGTGTGCAGGGGCTTTATTTTTGTCTTCCTCTTGTATATTTTCTTTTTTTTTTGTTTTTTTAAAGAGATTTTTTATTTTTTTAAGATGTTTTAAATTAATTAATTCATTCATTCGTTCATGAGAGACACAGAGCGAGAGAGAGGCAGAGACACAGGCAGAGGGAGTAGCAGGCCCCATGCAGGGAGCCTGACATGGGACTCGATTCCCTGTCTACAGGATCACGCCCTGGGCTGAAGGCAGTGCTAAACCGCTGAGCCACCCGGGCTGCCCCTTTTGTACATTTTCTATGCCTTCTTTTCTCTCTTTTTAAGATTTTATTTATTTATTCATGAGAGACACACAGAGGCAGAGATATAGGCAGAGGGAGAACCAGGCTCCCTGCGGGGAGCCCGATGCAGGACTTGACCCCAAGACCCTGGGATCATGACCTGAGCCAAAGGCAGATGCTCAACCACTGAGCAACCCAGGGGCCCTCTGTCTTTATTTCTAAAGGGCTGGCAACGTGTTAAAAATTTCATTTTCTTTCTGCACACTGGTGAGAGTGGGAAATTTGTTTTACCGGCCCTGATAAATAGCATTATTTGCACATCGAGTCAAACGTATGGGCAGTACTACTCAAAGTGAACCCTCTTCTGGCCTGCCTTCACGTCTGAGCTGAAGAAGGAAAAAAACAAAAAACCAAGAAAAAAAAAAAAAAAGAAAAAAACCAAACGGTACAACCTCCTCCTGGCTTCATAAGGATAAACACTGCTTGGTCCAAAGGTGGTGACTCCCCAGCCCCCAAAGAAAACTGGGCCCAACCCAGGGCTCTGACCACTTCCCTTCTTGAGCCAAGACATTCCTTCCCGCCTGGCCAGACTTGGCCAGCCCTGGGATTAGGAGGATGTCTGGAATTCCTGCTGGGCTGCTCTCATCACCAGGGCAGGTACTGCAGAGTGGCTGCCCAGTGGTGAAGAGGACATGCCCTGCATTCTTTGTCAGCGCATAAGCCTTTCGTCTGGTCCTTGCACTTAAATGATTAATAAAATACCTTGAGAATCCAATTACAGTTAATGAAATGACAGCTGGCTCGGCTAACCTCACCTTCCTAACCTTGCTCCTATTTTTGCCATTCCCGAGGCCTACCTCCTGACTTGGACAGTCAGGGCCAGCTCACTTCTGGGCCCTTGGCGCTGAATCAGCAAATGAGGCCTCAGAAGTCTGCGGAGGTGAAGATCTGCATCCTCCAGAAATTATGAGGACACCAACATAATATGGCAGCTGTGTGAGGCTAGCTGACTACGAAAAGTTTATTCTTTCCCCTCTGGGTACATGAATATATCAATGTACAGGTGCAAATGTGTCTGTGTGACATACAAATCTGTGTTATGGTTAGCGACCTGATGGCACATATTGTTTATTTAGCAGATATTGTTTATTTAGCAGATTCAGCCTCTTGTGAGGGTTTGGTCACTGGAGATGAGAAAGGCCCATAAATCCAGACTCTGCCATTTCCTTCAGAAGAACAACAATGCCCTGGGGGAGAGAGTCTGAGGCTCAGTGTCCCCCCTTCCTTCTCCTCCAGCTGGCTCTGCTCAGCCCAGTTCCCCTGCAGAAGCAGCTAAGGACCTAGCCACCTCCTAGGTGGCCTCATTTTCAGAAGGGCCTGTGGGACAGAGAAAAGTTAAGTCCCAATAGGGGAGGGGTAGACCAGGTGGCTCGTAAGATGCCATCGTGCTCTGGTATTTGCTCACTGGACGAATGGATTCCAAGCAGCTCCTGCGTGCCAGGTAGCACACTGAACACAGGGTAACTAAAGATGCAAACACCCAACGGTTTTTGTAATTACACTGGAACCCCAGTCTCCCCACGCCCCTCTTTCTTAGATCTCCTTAATTCTACTCCTTTGGGTCTTCCCGAGAACAGAGTAACAAGAAGCACATTCTGGTTCATATTAGTTTCAGGTCTGAATAAGATCAATCTTATAGGTTCAATCCATTTTCCACAGAGCAACCAAAGATACCCCGAAAATGTTAACTCCAAGGCTGAACCCCCCCTCCCCACCGCCAGCGGCTCCTTGCAGCGCCTTAGAATAATATTCACACCCCTTGCCCTGGCCAACAGGATTCCATGAGAACTGGCCTGTGTCCACAGGTCAGATTGCCCCTCACCATCAAGTCCATCTCCTGGGCTTGAACTTGCTCTGCCCTCTGCCTTGAGTATTCTCTCCCCATCTGCCCCAAGATGCAAATCAGCATTCAGAGAAACAGGCCCTCCTTGGAGAGGCCTTCCCAGACCAGCCTGTGTTCTCAGCACGCACTGTCCCATTGTCCCTGTCTCCTCTCTGTCCTAGGATTTAGCACGTCTGAATTCACCCGTCAGCCTGTGTTCCCAGCTCACTCTCGTTCTCCCTCGATATCATATATATACCATGAGAAAAGGAGCTTACCTGCTCTTATTCGCCACTATGACCTCAGCACCTAGACCTGTGCCTGGACCATGGTATATGTGCTGCCAAAGCGAGCCCATGTGCCTGGGCCATGGTAGTCTTAAGAAATAAGTATTGTTGAATGAATACCAGATCTCCTCTCATTGCTCAGGGAATACCTACGAGGTCACAAAGTGTCCAAGTTGCTGGCCACGTGTGCAAGGATAACTCTTAGGACAACGTTCCAAAAGAGCACAGAAGAACACAGAGAAATTCTCTTCTGTCTTTTTTTATGTGTGTGTGTATGTGCAATACCAGCCTCATTTCTCTGGTTAATGTTAAGATTCATCAACTGCTCTAAATGCCATCTGCTATGAAAGCAAAATCTCATTAAAAATGTCTTTGGAGAAAAAAAAAAGTTTTTTTTAAAGGATACCTTTAAGAGAGGTTTATGCAGAGTGATAGGATGAAACCTGCATGAACAAACATGAGAAACTATAGCTTCTGGTCTTGACTTTGTCTTTAGCTGTTTGATTTTAAGCAAGCTTTTGTTCTAAATCCATTCTTGTTTATACCATGGACCACTCATACTAGTCTAACTTACCTAACAAGGTCTACCGAGGATCTAATAGGACAGAGTACATGAGAACTTCATGTAAAACTAAAGTGCCCCTGAGAACCTTATGTAAACAAAAAGTGCCTGGGAGTACCAGGGAACACAAGGCAAGCACTTTCTTGGAATGGTCTTTGTTTATGAGGAGGCCATGATGTAGAGGATGTCAAAGGCTTGGCATTGTTTTGTTTCTCGTCCTCTTTTTTGAGTTCCAAATTATTATGGCCTCTACCCTAAACCCATCCAATGCTTCAGAAGTGCAGACCATTTTCCAAAAGAAGCATCTGGAATAGCTAATTTGTTACCAAAGCCAATGATGAAACACACACAATCCTGGAAAGGTCTGGACAGCCAGCCACGATCCCCAGGGCTCCACTGTGTTCATTCTCAGCTATTAGCCAATCGGTCTGCTTTCAGGGTATGAATCTGTAATGAAGATGGCTCAGAACTCTTGGCTACAGGGCCCTTAAAGAGAGAGCAGTTATGTCACATGGAACGTCGTGTTGCTTGGTTTCCACCAAGGTATCTTGGCTTTTAAATAAACCGTCAAGTAAAACTTGGCATCAAAACACAAAGTGAGTAACTTCCTTTGTAGAGGAGCTGACAGCTCGGCTGTGTGTCAGATAGACAGCTGCTGAGAGTCAGCTCCAAAGGCGACTGCGTCCTCTCTGGTTGGGGCTGGTGCCACCAACCGCCTTCCTCGGGGTTAAGGCAAAGCAACATTTAGGAACCATCTTTATGTAAAGTTAACCCCACAACACCCATCGACCACATCCGTCTCCACGAGTGTTGGTTTTGGAATTATAAAAGTTTTGGAGGTGTGAAAACATAATTGGAAAACTTTTTTTTCCTGCTTAAAGGGCTAATTGATTTCACAGGTGTTTAATTATCATTTGCTGTGAGATAATACCTTGTAGCGCCATAAAAAATGGATTTAATTTTCGAGTGCTTGCAAAACCACTGCCAAAGCCAAGTGGAGAGCTAAAGCTAGATAATTATTCTATAAATCAAACACACTGCCTCCTTTCTTTGAAAATTTTAATACTTGGAGATAATGATATCTGACAACCTTGAAACTAACATGAAAAGGATTTTCCTGCCAAGTGCCAAAAGGCAACCACTGGAGCATTTTAGGCAGTTTGGTTCATTAGCAGTGACTTGGGCAGCCTTGAGGTCCTGCCTGTGGGCTCCCAAAACAGGCCAAGGGTAAGGGCATTGGTGTACGTCAAGACAGAGTATTCTCTATCAAGATCAAATGGCCACATGTCCAATAAGGTCCACAGAAAAACAGGAATGAAACCCAAACCACTCTTAGCACAAACAACTGCCTGAAAACAACTGTAACTCTCTGAGCCCAAACTCAGAGTCCTGGAATGTGGAACGTGGAGGTTTTTCAACTTGATCAATGAATACTTTCCTATCTCATGCTTACGGCACAACACTTGTGCTTTCTATAATAACAAGAGAGAGAAAAATCATGAAATCAAAAAAAAAAAAAAAAAAGAAGAAGTTAACAGCTGGAAGGCACCACAAAGATCGTCCACTCCCAACATCCCAGATGAAAACAGCAAAGCCAGGAGAGGTCAAGTAACTTGCCCAAGATACCACCACCAGGGGCAGAAGCAAGATAAAAAGGTGAGTTCTGAGCAAGCAGCAGAAGAAAGAGATGGCTTGAAAATAGATTTGGAGTCCCAATCTCATCCAAAATCTAAAACTAAAAGAAGGAATTTTTTAAAAGGAAAAAAGAAAAAAATCATTCCGTAAGAGGAGTGGCTATTTCTTCAACAGAGCCCAGTTTCTGTGCAAGTGCTGAAGCTGCCTTAAATAACCGTATGGGGGTTTTTAGTTGGAGCCACGTTTAAAATTTTTTTTCTCCTACTTTTATTCAAAAGCTGCCGAAGTCATAATACATTCCATTAGATTAAGTGTGCTTAAATGATTTAAGAAAGCAGGGCGATCTGGTGGGGCACACACACTATTTAATTTAATGCCTGTGTGTTGAATGTACACACCCCACAAATTGGTGTACAGTATGGATTTTCAATGGTTCAAGGTGGCCTTTATAGTAATGGTTAAGGTATTGTAAGGCAAAAATGCAGTACCATTCCTGGACAATGTGCTTGGGTCCTCCTAGTAAAATACGAGCCCAACACATGTAGGCAGGGCAGGCAGGGAAAATGTGGGTCCTCATGTAGACTTGAAGGGGTAGGATGGACAAGCATTCACAGGGACCAGCTTGGAAATTGCAAGGGAAACTCTTGTTTTTGATAAAAATGATGGTAGCAATTAGAACTAACACTTCCTGTGAGCTTATTGCATGCCCAATCTTTTGCGAGGCACATTATATTTGGCCATTTGATCTTCCAACAACCCGGCAGGGTAGGTAATATTATGTCTCCTACTCTATAGGAGAAAGAATTGAGGATTATATCTAAATTGTCTACATTCATTTAATAAGCAGGCAGGTGGGATTTGAACTCAGACATTCTGACTGTAGGGTCCAACTTATTGTGTAGTAGCACAATGCCTCACTTCTAGAATGCTTCTTAAGAGATGTCCCATGGACGACCTAAGTGAGCTCTGTCTTGAGGGTCATCATGAGAACCGCTCTGGCATCTCCTGGACTGATTCCCGGTCTTCTGGCTGGAGACAGGCCTGGCACTGCACCAGCTCTTTTATCTGGCTCTGAATTAGAGAAATTGTACTTCCTGGGGTCACCTCCAATCTGAAGTATCACTCCCAGATCCTGGGGGGTAGACAGAGCAGGTAAGAAACAAATGGCTGTGCATGTGCTCTATTTTATCCCAGATAGGACCACTTTTAGAATATAGAAACCTCAAGTCCTCTTTGTAAGAATTTATATAATTTCACATTCCCTATTCACCACAGGGCTTTGGTACCAAGACCCACAACACATTTTTTAGTTACCTGGAAAACTGTGTGGAACCCTTCCTATGTGTGCAGGTCCCTAAGGCCGTATGAACAGGATGGAAGAGACATAAAGTAAACACTGTAGGAGACCCTGGCATCTCATTCGTGCAATCACTTATGCACCTATCCACCCACCTACCAATAACACTTATTGTGGGGGCTCCTGGGTGGCTCAGTCGGTTGAGCATCCAAATCATGATTTCAGCTCAGGTCATGATCTCAGGGTGGTGAGAATGAGCCTGGGCATGGAGCCTGCCTGAGATTCTCTCTCTCTCTTCCCTACTCTAAAAAAATGTAATAATAACTTTTTGTGAACCTCCATAGGAACCAGGCATACCATCACTAGGAGCAAGGAATACATGGTGAACAAAAATTCATCATCGTCATCATTACATTTCTTTACTTTATAGAATTTCCAGGCTTGTTGGGGAGACTGATACTAAATAATTTTTAATGAGAGTTCAAAGGAGAGACTAATGGTACTCCAAGAGTACACAGAAGACAGTGACCTTGTCAGGATGAGGGGACTGAGTCGAGATTGAAGGGTCAAGCAGGCCTGGGGCTAAGAGGAAGCACTGGGTGTTGACAGCAACCCAAGATGGCCTGGGTGCAAAGACCATGGAG
The DNA here is from genome assembly GCF_048164855.1 of Canis lupus baileyi. Taxonomy (NCBI): domain Eukaryota; kingdom Metazoa; phylum Chordata; class Mammalia; order Carnivora; family Canidae; genus Canis; species Canis lupus. Next base: position 19,108,255 of record NC_132851.1, read on the forward strand.
AAATTTAAAATCCGTTTGGGAAAAATAAATAAATAAATAAATAAAATAAAATCCATTTGGGCACGTGAAATACGCACACTATGTACAACTAGCCATCTCAACAAGTCAAAACTCTTGGAATATTTGTAGAAATCAATGGTATGGGCTTCTTGCTCCCCAGAAGCATGAGTGTGTTGAAAGCCTGCCTGTCTGGACGGATAAGCACTTTTGTCAACTGCATGGAATGTTCTAGATTCTACACACCTGATAAGCAGTAGCACTGGGCAGCGGGTCTGAACCCATGTTACAGGCCTGAAAGCTGCGGCAGGAAAGAGCCTTGCCATCCTGATGAGAGCTTGTGAGAGCTACTTCGGACTACTCCATTCACTGTACCTGTTCTCCCCCCCCTCCCCCAGGACCTGCCAACTCACCTTATTTTAGCACGTATTTATGAGCCCCTTTTCCTGTTGCCACAAAATTCTACAAGCTCTGTAGAGATTGTGCCGAGTCCCTAAATAATCATATTTTCACAGTAATTAAAAGCCAAATTCCCCAACTCCCTAAATGCTACGAGCAGCTTGAATGCCTGTATTTTGCCCTCACGTTGAACATCTCTAGGGTGAAGGAAATCATGAGAGAAGAGGCAGAGATGACATAATGGCAGAGAGAGGCAGCCTCACAGTGCAGTGGAAGTGGGTCGAGAGGAAAAAGAAGCCAGGGCTCCCGCTGGGCGGGCACACTCGGGAGCAGGCCCTGGGGTCTGGCTTTGGCCCGTCCTCGAGTGCTGGCTCTGTGGGGCCTGGCCCAGGGCCCGCGGCCGGGAGAGGCCCTATGAAGGCATCTCCCTGCCACTGGGATGTGTCCTTCCTGCTGGTTTAATAGTCCTTAAGGTGAGGGGGTGAAAGAGGGAATTTCAGTTATTAAAGCATTAGCTTGGATTGGAGCCGGGAACAAAAAAATAAAAGCTACAACTGGGCTTCGCCCAACAAGGACATGGCTTTCATGCATCTGCCTCCTAGACTCATTTAGGGATTATGGGACCTCCCGAAGAACCTCCGACACAGTAAAATAAAGATCGTATTGTGAGGTCAGACCAGAGCAAACCGCACTGCCACTACTGGGTCATTAAGGCTGCTAATCCCTTAGGGAAAAAACCGGAAGAAAAGGTTGGGGCAAAATCTATATCCGTATTTCAACATCACAAAATAAATTTTCCATTCTTTAAGTCAGAATCCTGCCTAGAAAAAGAAAGCTTATGATAAGAGTCCAGCGAAAGGCTCCCAGTAAAAAAATCAAATAAATAAATAAATAAATAAATAAATAAATAAATAAATAAATAAAATTCACACGCAGAAATAACAATAACGCTAAGCACAGGGCAACTGCTGCAATTGGTAGCACACGGCTATACAAAGCACTGTGCTCGTTGCTCTGCACGGTGTATCACAATCTGAAGTTAGTATGATTAGCCCCATTTTATAACTGAACACGGAGGCTGTCAGAGGTTCAATAATCTGCCCCAAATTATATACCCAGTATATAAAGGCAATTAGAATTCAAATATGGTCTGTCCAAATCTGGAGTATGAGAACCTGCTGTACCTTCAGCGGTGTTTTGTGCTGGCAGTATTTGATGTCTTGAGAAGAAAGAGGCACAGATGAGATCCTTCAAAGCATTAGCACTGAAACTATTTTGACACTTGTTCCAACAGGTAATTCAAATAAAGTAGTACCAAACCATACTATACAGACCTAACATGTACGCTGACATTAAAATGGCTTATTTCTAAGTTTTTCCTGATTGCTGCCTTCTGGATAAGTTAATGCATTTGTTGTCTGGTTTCCTCTCTCTCTTTCACATCCCTGCTCTGATAGGGTGGTAGGTACTCTCTCAGGGGGTCTGACATCATCCCGAACCGAGAAAAACCAAGGTAAGCTATTGGTCTGTTCAGTTTACTTGACACTGTAAAATCCTTCCATGCTAAATCACTCAGTGATGAAACACACAGGCACAAAACCCATCTGCCATTCCACACCTTCCCCTTTGGGGACTCAGAGGAGACTACAGAATAATAGTGAGGAAGAATAAGTTAACAACTATTTAATAATCTTTAAAAGAAGGAAAAGACCCTATAATTTAGAGTGTCCTTAAAACTTAAAATGAAGCTGGCTTTACGTTTTTGCTACTTTGATGTGGAAATCTGGAGGCTGTGGTGTGAGGTGAGATACTCTTAGATGGATATTAGCTAAATCCTTGTAAGGCAGCACAAGTTATAAAAAGCTACAAAGTACCCACCTGAGTTCATGTTCACATAGCTGCGTCCCCAACACAACAGCAGTGGAGTGTCAGAAATGCTACCCACTTAGCCTTCGGCCCGCAGACCTGCCGGGCATCCTTTGCTGCGCCTACTTATAAGCTAATTCATAATTTACACACAGTACCCAGGCACGCAAGCTACGACATAAAACATTTATTGACAAAGGGACTGGTTTGTCATTTTAAAATAATTATGTTTCTTTAAGCAAACTGGCAAATTCACCCTTTTCCAATTTACTTATTAAGTCTTATAAACAATTTTAAGTCCTTATTTGCGTGCGTGTGCAGGAAGAGGAGAGTCTGTTTTCTCTCTGAAACTTTTCGCTCGTGAACTCGTGAAGACTGAAAAATGTGTGATGACCCTATCTCCTGGAGCTCTCCTGCAGAGACGGCATTCCGTAAACGCTGCAAATCTGGTCACCATGCTACACGCAGGGATACTGATGTTAAACAACAGATTTCAGCCTGTGGACACAAGCATGAAACTCTGACTTCAGACTTGCAAAACCCACACAACAGAAGGTGTGCGACTCTGATGAAAATCTAGGCCCTAGGGATGCCAGGACATGTGCTCCAGAAGCAAACCATGCTTTACTGTTAATTCTGTTGCCAGCAGGATAAGAACGTGTGGCCGAAACTCCAGCACCGTCCCGGTGGCTTTTAAAGACTTGGATGGCCAGCATTAACTGCACAGGGTAATGCCATCCACGAAGAATGCAGCCACCTGATTCAACCAGTAGATGGGGCACAGCCACATGCAAGTGTCCCTACTGAACTCAGCTGGTGAGAAAGAACAGGCCCTGCTTCCTCTTCCTTAGCTCTCAAATAGTAAAAAACGATATACTATATGGGGGGGGGGGGGGGGGGGGGCAGACCTCATCTTTAGAAGAGGACGTGATTATTTCCTGGACTTCTCTTTCACTCCTAGTACAATGTACATAAAACAGGGTAAAGACTGGTCGGACTGGGGGGAATGAGAATTGGCTAGCTCAGAAGGGAGAAATGCTCTGCACACACCACTGTGCATATATTCTATAAAACACATCGGTTACTCCGTCACTTACTTATTTTAACTTTGGACTAATATCTTCTGAGTGCCTATGATATGTTGGCACTACACTGGGTTGGATGCTAAATCTATAATGGGGACTCCAACAGAAATGGGGTGTGCTCCGTCATCTACTGTGGGATACAAACCCTGTTAAAAACGCACATGTGGGTGACAGGTAGCTACAAATCCTAAAGATGCTAAAGACCAGGTGGGCATCAAAGCAGTTATGGGTTGGAAGGGACATGGAAGTTGATCAGGGAAGCCCTTTCTGAAGAAGCAACACTGAAACCAAGGCTAGAGAGAAGCCCTCATCCTAAACGGTGTGTGGAAAGAACAGTTCAGCAAGTGGGAGGATTTGTACAGAGCTCCACTTTTGAACATTCCCGACACGCTCAAGGAACAAGGTTGAAAGAAACCAAGCCAGTCTGGGTGGTGGTGGCGGAGGTGGTGGCAGGCATTTGTCTGACAAGGCAGTGGGTGTCCCAGACTCTGATGCACACTCATGCCCTCCAGGGAAAAAAATTATATAGAGCTTTATTTTTCAGCTTTATTTTATTTATTTATTTTTTTTTAAAGATTTTATTTATTCATGAGAGACACAGAGAGAGAGCGAGAGAGGCAGAGACACAGGCAGAGGGAGAAGCAGGCTCCATGTAGGGAGCCTGATGTGGGACTCGATCCTGGGAGTCCAGGATCATGCTCCGGGCTGAAGGCAGGCACTAAACCTGCTGAGCCGCTTAGGGATCCCTTCAGGTTTATTTTAAATTCCTTACATCTATAAACTTCATCGACTTCTCAAAATAACCCTAAAAGGCACATGCTATTATTATAATCCCCTTTTTACAAGTGAGGAAACTAGGGCACAGAGAGGCTAAGTGACTTGCCCACAGTCACACAGATCCATGTGAACTGCCTGCATTGGAAGCCCCGTGGTCTGACTCCAAGGTGCATGCTCTTAACTTCTACATTCTAAAGACTGTGGGAAACATCATTTTATTTCAATATTGCTGTGTACATTCTGATGCATGAGTCTGGGTTTTTTTTTTTTTTTTTCCCCTTTGCATCTTCGTTTTGTTTTTGGTGGCACAGAGGACCGATGCGGCCCCCAAATAAGAAATCTACAATTTGGCACTGAGTACAAGACGAGACAGACTTATCAAATGTCCTGATAATCAAGCACAATTGTGTACTCCGACTCTTGCCAGACGCCAGCTTCCCCATGAGTCTGGGTTCTGTACACAGGCTCCCCAAAGGACTGTAAATCAACGCGCTACATATCTCCACGAAGTCTCAAACAGATGTTCACCCTGTGCTTACTCTCCCAGGCTCCAGATGGCTCCAGATCCTGGCTCTTTGCTCCTGCAGACCCTCAAATCACACTTCAGACATGTCAGCCACGCAGGCTGAGGAAGAAGGCTGCAGCGAGCAGATCTCACGTAGTCCTTTAGGCGACCCCGTGAAGCCTGGTGGTATTTCATATATGCACATATGGAGCAGAGAGCCAAGTCAGCATCAATCACTGTTGGCCTTCACTACCTGGATGCAAAGATGAAGTTCTTTTACGTGTTGGGGAAAGTTTCTACCACAGGTCAGTCTGGGTCTGCTGCAATGTATTCCAACCTCTTAAGGAAGCAACAAGTTGCATAGCATTTTCCTACACTGACATAACAGCAAGACAACTCCATACCTACCCCATCCTCTCAAAAGGGTGAGGAATAATCCTGAAAAATGGATTACAGCAACGTGTTTTTTAAAAGTTCTTAGGTATAAGACAAACAGTATATGGTATCACATATGTATAATCTTTTAAAGCCAAATTCACAGAAACAGAAAAAAGTGGTGGTTACCAGAGATTAGGGGGTGAAGGTAATGGGAGTATGTTGGTCATAGGGTACAAGCTTCCAGCTACAAAATGAATACGTTCTGGGACCCTAGGAAACAGTATGGTGGCTATAAGTAAGAGTTTTGAATTATATTTTGAAAGCTGTTAAGAAAGCAGATCTTTTTAAGATTTATTTATTGAGAGACAAAGTATGGAGGGGAGGAGCAAGGGGAGAAAGAGAGAATCTCAAGTAGAGTCGCTGCTGAGCAAGAAGCCCAATGCAGGCTCGATCTCACAACCCTGGGATCGTGACCTGAGCTGAAATCAAGAATTGGATGCTCAACCAGGTGCCCCAAGAAAGTAGATCTTAAATGTTAAAACCATACACAAACACAAAATGGTATCTATGTGAGGAAATGGCAGTGTTAACTAAGTTTATTGTGGTAATCATTTTACAATGCATACTTGTATTAAATCATCATGGTGCACACCTTAAACTTACATACATTAAATATCAATAACAACTCAATAATGTTGGAAATAATTAAGTAAAATTTACTCTCTTAACCATTAAAAAAAGAAGCTAAACTAAAACTAAAACTAAACTAAAACTAAAAGAACTATTTTATGTCTGAGTGACCATTTAAAATAAAATAAAATAAAGTTTTTAGGTACAGGTTCTAAACCAACTGCAAAAAACACAAAAATCTGAAATTACCAAAAAAAAAAAAAAAAAATCCATTCTTACCCAGACCAAGGAACACGTCTACCCACTTTTCTTTCACCCTAAATTATAAGTATCCTTGACATTATGTAGTGATTTATGCAAATGGATGATAAGAAACCCCAGAGCTTGGTTACCAAGGCTTGCTGGTTTTCTTTAGGGAAGTCTAGAGATTTCCTCCCTTATTCCTTTCTCTCCCAAGATACATACCTTAAAAAAAAAAAAATGCAGAAGCTGGGGTTTATGGATTTTATGCCTCTAGTATTCATTCATCTGCATAAGAGACGAATTACTATGACAGAAACCCAAAGAACATCTGCAGGCCAGAAGGAGTGTTTGAGAGGTGCTGTGAACCCCTCGCAAACATGTGTTGATTTTGTTAGAATTCCTTATAAATTTCACCTCCTATTTGACTTTTCATGGAGGCCTGGAGGCTCAAATCAAATCTCCTCGACAGGGCAAGCCTATCAGGTCATCTTGCATTCAGATGTAAGTGGGCCTTCCGATTAGAGAAAAGTATCAAGTGGGCTTACTTTGAAATGACTTCCTTTTGTCTTATACTTTATAAAAACTTCCTGCTTCATCTCTCTTGGACCCTAGGGGACTGGAGTGTTTCATACCCACTGTTCCCTATCTGCCACACTCCACAGACAGAGATAATTATGGGTAAGGTTATGTACTTCTGACTGTCAAAACTCACAGCAAGGCTTACTAGGAGCAGGTATTCGATAGATATTCATCCTACCTAGAGATGATGGCACTCACAGTATAAATTGTGTAAATAACCAGTTATCTGTACACAGCGAATATCTAGAAATGCATTTGGGCTGACAAATGTTTGCACTGAGTTATACTGCTTTAATTTACCCTCAGTTGGAGGGGGGAGAAAGGTGTGGGCAATATCCCATTAATAAAGGAAGAAAGTATTACAGCTTCTCCTTACAGGAAGGTTTTCCATCTTTACGTAAAATCCAAATGTATAAAAAAGTTAAGCCATTTAAAACTGAAGATTATTAAAAAGATGTTATTTAATTATAAGATATAATTTTCAATTAAGCGGAGACCCTATAACTCAAGAATGGCTGATTAAAAAAAAAAAAAACTCAAAACTGAAAATACAGGGAGGTTAAGTGGTTGCCCAAGGTCACACAGTTTGCAAGGAGCAGCCCCAGGATTCAGCCCAGCTCCATAGCTCTAACTTACCTGGTACAACGTACCCCTGTTCTCCCGGCTAGCTAACTGAACAGATCATTTAACAAAATGGTGAGTATGCTATCAATCCCGCCTGCCCCTCGGAAATGCCCGGGGAATCAAATGAGCCCAGAGGCAATCAGTGCTTGATATAGCCAACTTTCAAGTGTAAAGGATGATTATTTATTCAGGATCCAGCTATCAAAGTTATATAAACCTACATGCCTACACTTTTGGGGGAATCTCTCAATACTACATGATTAGCCATCCTTGGAGATGATTCTGTGGACTGGTAGTTTTTGTGGGCTGGTAGATCTCTCTGAAACTATTTCCAGGCTGTATGAATCTTTGTCTGGGAATTTGTTTCCCTGGCCATCCAAAACATAGAGTGCATTCTGCTTTGTTCACAGATAACTTCTCTTCTACCACCCTTGGCAACGAAACCAACTCCGACAATACAAATGACCCTGAAAATGGCCCAAGGACATTCAGTTTGCTTCTCTTACCTCTAATCCACTCCCTCTTTTAGAAAGAAAGCTTGGGGAAATTTATAGCCCAGGAAGATGGGTGGAAAAATGATGCTATTTAAATGCAAAATCACTCTAGCAGATTTTGTATGTATGCGTGTGTGTGTGTGTGTGTATGTGTGTGTGGTGTGGTGGGGGTGCTGGTCAGGGAAAGGAGGAGAGTTGAAAGAAGGGGGGTGGGTGGAAGGAAACATCCATCTCTACAGGCAATTCAATTTTGGCTGCTCCATGGAGACAAACCAATTAGTATGGATTGTCAAGGTGTTTTGTATGAATTGGCTACCTGCCCGTTATGAACTGGAATGGGATTAGCTAGCTATTCCAAACACCTCACCAAACAGCAAATGGTCATAAAATAATGATTTTCAGTTACCAATACCCTGGCTGGATTGGAGGCTTCAAGGTAAAAAAGGCTGGATGGAACAGTCATCAGAGAGACTTTGATTCCTTCAAACTTATCTCCTTTGTCTAACCATATCCTTTCCTTTCCCAGCTTTTATTTTTTAAAAAGCTCTCTGGGGGATCCCTGGGTGGCTCAGCAGTTTAGCACCTGCCTTAGGCCCAGGGTGTGATCCTAGAGACCCAGGATTGAGTCCCGCATCAGGCTCCCTGCATGGAGCCTGCCTCTCTCTGTGTGTCTCTCATGAATAAATAAATAAAATCTTTTTAAAATAATAAATAAATAAATAAATAAATAAATAAATAAATAAATAAATAATAAAATAAAATAAAATAAAATAAAATAAAAAGCTCTCCTGCTAATTGGGAGGCTGTATGTTCTTCTGAACATAACTATACCTACCATCCACCAGACCTGTAATAATTAATTTGTATGCTCTAGCATGTAAGTTGGCTTGTCCCCTATCCTTGTAGGGGATAAAATCCCACAGTGAAACACATGATCACCAAATTTGCAACTTAATTCAATCCATGGTTCTAGAGCCAGTCCTTTCTCTGAGAGAGGAGGCCTGAGAAACCTGGGTTCAAGTGAGGGATTCAGCACACAACCAATGCCATTAGCTCTTTTTAATTATTTGTCTCAACTTCTGGAGTTGAGACTCAACTGGACTTTCCCTCCTTGCTCCAGACTCCAAGTCCATACTTTATAGTCAAGAAATTCGCTCTAGAAACCACCCACCACTAGCCAACAGCATCTTTGCCCACACTTCTGGTTCAGGGAAATGAAAACTTCCACCAGGGTGAACAACCTTATGCGATCTAAGGATAAGCCACCAGCACCAAACCACATTCCCCAGGGCACGGCTCTCCAGGTATGGTGCTAGGAATCCTTTACACCAACATGGCAGCTTCCCCCAGTCTGGTCCTTGGTAGCATCTGCAATAGTGTAGGAAGAAACTATACATATATCCTTCCACACATCCTCATTATCAAGAGGTATGTTACAATGAAAACATGTCTCAGAACAAACTCTGGAGTCCTGCCAAAATCCTAGCCCAGGAAGTAGGGCCTGATACCGATGTCAGACCACGTTAAAGCTGATGGAAAGAAGCCAAGCGTTCTCTCCATACGTCTGCTCCTAGACGTCCTCCGCTCACCTGCCCTGGGGCTCTCAGGACCTCCCCAGTGCCAAGTGCCTGCCAAAAATCTCACTTTTTGCACAACTTCACATTCCCTGCTGTCTATGTTCTGCTTGGTGGGCTGGACTTGCTGCCAGCACCAGTAGATTCCCACCCTGCGTCTGCCCCACTCCAGGGGGTAAGGCTTCTTCTCCTCAAGTGCAGGTCTTCTGGTCTGCTCTGTGACCCTCAACTAATCTGTCCACACCTGTTTCCACATCCAGAATGCTATCACATGCCTGCCTCCACATCCAGAATGGGGAAGAACTGAATGAAAGAAAGCCAATTTGCCAATCCATGGTATTCTAATGGAAATTCCAATAGGTAAAGAAATTCCATCTTGGGATCCCTGGGTGGTGCAGCGGTTTGGCGCCTGCCTTTGGCCCAGGGCGCGATCCTGGAGACCCGGGATCGAATCCCACGTCGGGCTCCCGGTGCATGGAGCCTGCTTCTCCCTCTGCCTGTGTCTCTGCCTCTCTCTCTCTCTCTGTGTGACTATCATAAATAAATAAAAATTAAAAAAAGAATAAAAAGGGGGAAAAAAAAAGAAATTCCATCTTGTCCATAAATTCCAGTTTATCTCTTCAACTCATTCAGGATTGGCTAAAGGGTAATTTTCATTCCAGAGTACAGGATACATGGGAATGTTCTGGTCTCAAGTGAATTCAATTACCAGAAAATTCTGAAATCTTCCAAAACCTCTACCTCTTTCCCTCATAAACCATGCCTGGAAACTAAAATAAAACATCTCAGTAAATTTCCTTTTTTTCTGGCCATACTGGCTCTTACTGAAGGATGGCTAAAGCAGGAACAAAGTCCATTCTCAATACAATATTTCATTTTATGGTATTCCTATCATACTGTTAAATATAAAAACCGCCAGCATATAGGTTTCTGATTTTAAAATAATCTTATTTGATTAAACTACATTTTAATGGATTGTGTTTGGAAAAGGAAAAATGGAATTTAAATTCTTTTACCATAAATATTTATTGTCCCTCATATTTAAAATATAAACACACACACACACACACACATAATATGAATGTTGAGATGTTTCTGCTTGAAATGTTATGCAGGCACCAAGGTGGCTCAATGGTTGAGCGTCTACCTTTGGCTCAGATCAGGACCCCAGGGTCCTGGAATCAAGTCCTGCATCAGGTGGCCTGCTTCTACTTCTGCCTCTATCTGTGTCTCTCATGAATAAATAAAAATTTTTTAAGAAGAAAGAAAGAAAGAAGAGTATGCTAGGTGAATAGTGCTGTTAATAATATAGCTCTGAGGGGTCCCTAGGTGGCTCAGCCAGTTGAGCATTACCTTCGGCTTAGGTCAAAGCCCCACAGGATCAAGCCCCACATTAAGCTCCATGCTCGGTGGGGAGTCTGTTTCTCCCTCTTTCCCTGATCATTGCCTCTCTCTCTTTCACTCTCTCAAATAAATAAAAATCTTCAAAGAAAAAAATAATACAACTCTGAGAAAACAGAATCAAATGTAACTACTTTTGGGGTGCATGGCTACCTCAGTCAGTGGAGCATGCAACTCTTGATCTCAGGGTCATGAGTTCAAGCCCCAATTTGGGTATATAAATTATTCTAATTTTTTTAAATTAAAAATATATATACAGTAGTACTTTAGACTATGAATTAATTTTCTAAGATTTAGGGGAAAAAACTAGTTACCGAGGGAGACAATGCAAGAAAACAGTATGAGGTGACATTATTACACCCATTACAAGAAGCAATGGCCTCAAATTAAAGCATGACTAATTTCAAATGAGAATATAATTTTTGTGTTTTTAAAGATATTTATTTATTTATTGATGGGGAGAGGCAGAGGAAGAGAGAGGCAGAGAATCCCAAGCAGACTCATCTCTGAGCACAGAGCCTGAGATGACACTTAATCTCACAACCCTGAGATCATGACCTGAGCTGAAACCAAGAATCAGACATTTAACTGACTGAATGACCCAGGTGCCTCCCTTTTGGTGTTTTTTTAAGGCTATGCTTCTTACCTTAAAAAAAATAAAATAAAAATCAGATTTAGGAAATGGAAAACTTTGTTTAAAGATGACCCAATTATTTGTAAATTATTTCTGTGATGACTCATTTTTCTTAACACATAAGCAAAACTGAAATTGAAGCAATTAACTATGACAATATGATGTATCTCTCAAATCTTGATAAAAATGGGATGTGCCATCCCATTAAAAATCCATCCTCAACTCCTAATTTTCCCCTATGATTTTTCAGATGTGAGTCTCCTTTATTCAAACATCTGAGAATCGCTATATGTCTGGGCATCTGTTCATATTCAACATTTGCTGACAGTCTGTTCTTTGCTAGGGACCTTCCTAGGCACAGGTGACACAAAGGTGTCCTCTGGGAGCTGACAGTCAATGGAACAAGCGAGTACCAAATAGAAAGAGGAAGGAAAGGCCCAATGTTGATGTTTATATCTTGGATATATCATTTGTTGCCAATTTCTAGTACACTGCCCAAGTCTGTAGTAGTCTAGAGTATATAGTCTAAATTAGTTCCCATAAGTGGCTCTGCTAACATTGAGTTCCTAATTGTGGACCTGTGGCTCATTTATAAACAATCTTTACCTATACATTTTCCCCCCTCTTATGCAACTTGCTCCAGAGTGATTGCCTCTTCCCCCTCCAAGTGCCAGAAAATATAAGCCACTTTTACCATTCCATCAAGAGATTGGGAGCCTATTGGAAGTAAGGACTGTGTCATTCTACTTTGTGCCCAGCATCCCTCTCAGCACCCAATAGGTGCACCATAAATGCTTCAAGAGAAAAACAAATAAGAAATGAAATGAAATTTACTTTAATGATTCTGTTAGAAAAATCACATATTATAAACAGTGCTCCCAGGAATGCCAACTGAGTTTCCATTCCATAGTAAACTAATAGAGAGGAAAAATGAAGTTAAAGGACAAATACTAGCTGATTTCCAACTCCCAGGCCTGAGCTCAAGCTTTTGTTTTTTAATGGTATTTTCATATGCATTGCCTGTGTCTTACAGAATTATTTAAAAGCATCCTCTAAGATGCCCTTCCTTAGTTGTAACTGGATCCCCATATGGTTTCCTGACATAATCAAGAACCAACTCAAAAAAAAAAAAAAAAAAGAAAGAAAGAAAGAAAGAGAGAAAGAAATCAACTCTACTAATACTTTCTCTTACAGTACAGTCGTTGAAGAGTATAGTATCTTCTGAGCATGTCCCTATAACAATGAACTCCACGGCAGAATTGTAGTTTACTGCTTTATGCATAAATGCATATATTGGAATACTCTGGCACCAACAATAGGATCAGGTGATAGGAGAACTCATCCTTCAGAAAGCTCAGCAAGAAGCCCTCATCCCCTGCTCCGTGAGGGGCTTTTGCACACATCTGCTTCAGCTCAGTCCCCCAGAGATGTCTAAAATCTAATTAACCAATTAATTTGCAAATATATTCTAATTTATTCAAGGAAGATTTTCTTGGGTGTTAAATTATCTGACAGTGAACCATATGCAGTACACAAGAGCAGGACCTCACTGAAATACCACAGGTTACCCCATGCAAGAATGACTATGCATACTCTGGTCCATAAAAATTTCTAGCACCTAATGAGAAAACAAGCTGGCACTTCCTCCATCCTGATTAAGTTGTGTATGCTTTGGTGAAGCACTGCTAAATGCAGTTGAGAGAGCAGAGGGGAGATAGAGCACACTCAAGCATGTTTCCTAACAATGTTTCCACAGTATCCCCCAGGGTGGTGCTGGGGTGGGCGTGGTTGCCTGTGGCCAAGAAAAAGGATCATATCACCATGTGATTGTCTGAATCGGTTTTCCTGGGATGGGAGAAGGGAAATTTAAGGTATTAAAAAAAGTATGCTCTGTCATACTGGGAATTACTAACTGTTGTTAATTTGCATGCAGAACTCTGTTCTACCACAAAGCAACCACAGCAGGCAACATTGTTTACTCAGACAATCAAGTTGTAATTTACTGAACTTGTGGATTAAAGAGAAAAAAAAAAAAAAGATAGGATGTTCTTAATTGCTACATTGCAACATTTTATTCAGCTCAATGACTGTATAGCTACAGATAAGAATGGAGAATAACACTATCAAATGTTATGGGGATTAACTAATTTACAAAATGAAGAGTATCTCAATGCACATTTTGTTACCTAAAAATACTGAGTGTGGGTTTTAATATGTTTACCATCAGATGTTTGGATAGCTACTAATTATGTAGCATTAAGTAAAAAAAAAAAAAAAAAAAAAAGAGTTGACTTTTTTTAGTTATTGGTATTTTATTCAAAAGATAAATTGTGCAATTTGGTATCTAATTTCTGTGATATACGTACTTCTATTCACTCAGTTTCTAAGATTTCTAAGCCCTTAAAGTCAAGCACTTAGTGAAAAAACTAAAAGGAAATAGCCAGTTTAAGGTTGAGGAAGCCAAGATGGAATTTTATATAATAGATTATGCATTTTGTACCAGGACTAGGGAAAAGTTAAAGAAAGAAGGTTTTAGAATTGTTACGGTAAACACATGGGTTGGTGAGTTCAAAATAGCTCCCTAAAAGAGAAATCTATCTCTGAACACAGAACTCTTTTTGAAGATAATTATCATTTCTACTGAAACTGGGAAAGGTTAAGAAACTAGGGAAAATGAGCAAGCACAGTTACGACCAACACTGACCTCTCTCTCTCACTTGTAAAAAGAGAACCAACAAGGTATCTATAGATGTGCATCCCCATAGGATCAGAGTGATTTTTGAGATCCATATATGGATAATAGTTCATCAATATTTGCAAGGGATTCATTTGGTATTTCTGGTTTGCATTTCGGCTTTGTTTGTTTAGAATGCCAAGACAGCACAACACCCTAAACCAGTCTCCCTCCCTCTTGAAACAACAGGTAGGAGAAAATGTAAGGTTACCAATGGCCTGGATGAACTTCCCAGGTATCTTCCTTTGCTCCAGACACTTCAGTCCTCTTCACCCTTGTTAACCTCAGCATTAATTTGTGTGTTAATCAGTGGCTGAGTAAATCTGGATATGAGTTGGTCCAATTTATTCTGTGAATAATTCCCAGATTTTCAATCATCATTAATTTCTAAAAGAAATGAACACAGAAGTGCAAAATAGTTTTGGTAGGCTATTTCATAATGCATAACTGTGAGTGGATATATATCGACAAGTTTGATGATTTTTCCATCTCTTTAAAGTAAAAACCCTATCCCCTTCCTCCAATTATCCTGGGTCACGAGTTAAATGAGCTACCATACATTTGCACCAACTAATCTCCTAACTCTTACTCATGTGTCCATAAAAATGTAGGCAACACTTCACTGACAACATGAACCTCAAAAGGTCTCTCATCCCAATGGATTCCAATACTAATGATCACAGCAACTAGTAAATACATTTCTCTTCCATCTTCCTTAGCATCAAATCACAGATACAGGTGACTGACTGCATTTGAGAAATTACTTTATCCAGCTTCTAACATGGCTTTATTTCCTGAATGTGTTCTCTCCAGTGGTCCTTTAGGAGATCCTACCACAGGGTTAGGCAGCTATTCTCCCCTCTATATACAGAACCTGAAGAGGCAGAGATTTTAAACTGTAGCTTCAGGAGGAAATATTAAGATGTTGGTCAGGTTTTCCGTGGATGAGACATTTAAGGAGACTGTCAACAGAAATGGTGGTACTCGTCTCTATGCTTCGATATCTGGGCTGAGAATCACCTGCCTAGGATGATCAGCTAAAGGTAAAGGATGAAGAAGGAAAAAGTTTCCATATGTGTCCTTTCCAGCTTCTTGTTTCTAAAGCAAAAGCTGGGATTTCAGAGCCTTGGCTGCTAATTCCACATGCAAAACTGTTTTAGGCAATGTTCTGTGTTTAGTGACTGGTCAGGGTCACTCTTTTATTTGCTCTACTTCCATGACATTTAAGTGAGCAAAACAATCAGTTGTCAAGCCCCACCTTTAGGGGAGAGGAGTTGATGGGAAGAGGGGGAAAAAAAGTGAAAAATACAGTAGGAAACCAAGCAAACATGTATCAGGACCCAGGATTCCAGGCTTCCAGTTCAACAAATGCCTATCTGGCCCTTCCTCCCACACAAGCAGTGGACAGAGGCTGTGGGCTCTGCAGCAGCGAGTACAATCAAGCCCTAAATTCAAACCTCCCAGGCGGTGAAGAAGGCAATTGCCTAACATAAAGACAGATGCTAAAAATGATAAGCACCCAACTGAGGCTTTCTTTAGAACATAAACAATTCAATTCATGCAACAAGTATTCCAAACACCAATAGGTGCCAGGTACTATGCTAGATGCACACTATACAGAGATGAATAATATTCAGGCCTTGACCCAGAGGAGCTAAGAATTTGACCATCTAACTGTTAATCAAACAGCAACAATAAGGGGTGATAAATACCATGTGCTGGAAGTGTACTCACAGTGTATCAGGGTACATTGAGATTGAGAAGCATCTAATTCACAGGGGGTGGATGCAGAGAAAGTGACACCTGAAATGAATCTTAAAAGGATAGGAAGATCAGGACAGAGAAAGGAGGAAATACACTTGTGCAAGAGGAGAGAATGCAAAAGAGCACAAGAGAAGTGAGAACTTTGCAACAGAAACAGGCAGACGCAGAGAGCGATTTATTTCAGCAACATTCAAATTCATTTTAAAAGATACCAGACTCTAGACTCAGAGGCTGAAGATGGATTCTGATAAAACTGCTTTTGAAAAATGCCCCATGTGTGGGGTCCAATGGAAGTTTAGAGAAATGTGTTCCACTCCTTGTCACTAAAACAGAGTTGGGATCACTTGCCATTTTTTAAAAAGGATGTAAAAAGGATTTTGCTGTTTAGAAGCAAGGGTATGGGGTAAATAACTGCTGCTGATGAGGACGATGAGGAATGGGGGTCATGGTGAAGCATCTCACTGCAAAAGAGCTGAATAGTCCGAACTTTCCATGCGAGTCCTTTTCCTGATATGGTCAGGAAACAGCCCTCAGAGTACTGAACACAAGCCTAGAACAGGGACTAATCACCAGTAGTTAGATTGATTTATCCTTCTGTCATTCATTCTTCATTCAACCCCTATTTATTGAGCATGTACTAAGTCCTGGGTACTGTTCTAAGGTAGTAGAGCCATAGCAATAACACAAGGAAAACTGTAAGGCAAGCATTCGTAGGCACCGGAGCTCCTGGGCTGTGGTTAAGGGGATGACACTAAAATAAGAAAATGATACGGCCAGTCAGGAGTCTACTCTTCTACACAGAGAGGCCCTGCAGGTGTCTCAAACTCACCCCACCACAGAGGCTTGATGTAGCCAGCGCCCGTGACTGAGCAGACTAATTACAGTCTCTTCTGCATGCTGTTTTCCTTCTAGTCCTTCAACTTTGCCCAGCGCACATGTCAACGCTGGCAATAACCGAAGGCCAGTGTAGCCGACGGGGCGAGGCCTTCGCAGGCCTCATCTGGGGAGGTCAGTGCATCAATGAGGAACTCGACGTAGGGCTTCAGAGTTGGACCCACTGCCCCAAGAAAAGCCCCAAGGAGGAAAGGGGAAGCAAGTCATGGCCCACTCAATACAAAAACCACAGGAAGTAGAAGGCCTCACTGGCCAGATTCTCTAAAATTGAGACTTGTTGTTCCCACTGCAGCGCAACCACAGCTAAGCTGAGGTGAGAAAAAATAATTAGGTCCCAAATCTGCATTAAAACATTTTTGCAGGATTTTGTTCTTGAAGTGGAAAACTGTTCCCACAAGGTCTATTTTTAACCATTTTATTTTAAAGAGATCAGAAAACCTCTTCGTGTTGAAATTTCTCAGTGGGAAATTTTACAGTAACACTACTTAGAAACCAGCCTAACGATGACAAAGCGGAGGCAATGAGCGAGTGCTCTAAGTCTGCGGAAATACACCAGCCCCTCACCCTCAGAAGGGAGGCATGGCTTAGGAAGGCCATGAATGCAATCTGATGACATAGATTTCATTTCTGATCCAGCTCAGTTATCAGAATACCAAAGTCAACCAGAATCTCCTATTTTGGAAAGGTACTCATTCAGAATCAACTTTTCCTTTAAAGTAACAGGTTTTTGGTTTTTTAAAAAACTTTTTCACCAAAATGAGGCATAGGCAATATTTGAAGCCATTGATGATACCTCGGTTATAATCTTGGTGACTTAACTTTGAGGTATCTATTAATTTACTGAGAAAAACAAATATTCGGGATCCCTGAGTGGCTCAGCGGTTTGGTGCCTGCCTTTGGCCCAGGGAGTGATCCTGGAGACCCGGGATCAAGTCCCACGTCAGGCTCCCTGTGTGGAGCCTGCTTCTCCCTCTGCCTGTGTCTCTGCCTCTCTCTCTCTCTCTCTCTCTCATAAATAAAAATAAAATCTTTAAAAAAAGAAAAAGAAATATTTAACTTATTAACCAGAATCTGATCTTCCATTAGAGGTGTAGTTAAGGAATGTGATTATTCTGATTGCATACTTCACTAAAATCAAAAGAGAACCCCATTGGAAGTAAATGATGAAGTTCCTTAATTCACCAAATGTTTCATAAGCATCTATTGCATGTCAGGTACTTGAGATCCATCCTTGAAAATAAACTCTTGCCCACATGGAGCTTTTATTCTCATCCTTAAATATACAAAGAATCCTCTAGAAATTAGGTACCCTAGCATAAAGATGGCCAAGTTGCTTGTGACTCACTTTAACCTCTTTCAAGGCAAATTTGAGGAGAATCAGGGAAAGAGAAAGATGATTTTTTAAATCACTGATCATGGCACCTGGAAATATCCATTGTTCTAAAGGCAATTGGCTCAAAGCCCTCCCATTGTCCCCAAATCACACAAGTCTGGGTTTATAATCTTTCCATGACTCCATTCCAGAACCAGAGAAGTATGAACAGGCTCTACAGTATAAGGGTGGTGGCATGCCAGTGCGCCTCGGTGAAGCTCTGCACCTGCAGTAACACATGACCTCAGTATCTTGATCAGTGGTTTACTACACCATGTCTAGTGTGGGTGAGCTGTGAGCTATGCTCCAATCTTCACCATGGGACCCAGGCCGGGACATTACTGCCTTCATGGCAGAAGGAACACAGAGACTGGCAGAGCCATTCAATGGCTCTGAAAGCTTTTTCTCATAAGTGGCACAGGTGACATTTCATTGGCCCAAGCAGGTAACACAGTATGAGGTCAACAGGGCAAGAATATATTATTATCCTGCAGGCAGGAGTGGCGAACAAAACAATCAATGATGGGTAGGTTGTAGCACTTATCGAAGTGCAGCCAACTACCAAAAAAGATGTAGAAAACATTTCCAACCCTTCAATTTTCCCAAACTTGTGATTACTATTAAATTGTGACCGAATCTTCTGAAGGGAAATAACTCCCTTTCACATCGTAATCCCTCACCAGACCAGAAGCACACAGGATGTAGGATGAAACAAAAACAGAGCCCGGAGAAGTTGGAGGAGACTAATTTTTCCTTCTGTGGTGAGATGTCAAACAATTTCTTTCCCCCCTCAATCATTCCTTTCCACATGAAGGAAAAGGAACTCCAGAAATTACAGTGTGGAAGACTGCGTTTTACTTTGCAGCTAGTAAATTCTTCCTGAGATCCATGTGACACTTCACACGGCCAGGTAAAAGGAGACAGGGCTGGCGTAACACGAACCTCTAAAATTTTCATTCTGCAGCAATTAAATGGAATTGTAATGCTGGAAAGATGTACCCTAACAATTCAAAGGCCATCCTGGCCCTTTGGGTTTCTTAGTAACGGGCTGAGGAATAAACTTCAGTGTTCAGCCACATGGGCCGAACCCAGCATTAAAACTTTCCGTGCTGATTTCAGTGACTATAAGGCTTGGCAATGGTGATTCTGTGACACGTAAGGAAACCTAGCAGACACAAGGTTTTTTAGACTCTTTGCAAGTGAGAGTGAGCCAGTGCAACCTAAGGCGAAGGAATATTTTTGTTTTTTTCCCAAGAAACACAAAGGAGAATCAGACATTGTGCAGTCCGGTCTCTGGTCACTCATGAAAAGATCTGGTCCTAAAAAAGATCTGCACTTGGAATTCTTTTAGCCACTTTGGAAACGGAGAGCCTATCCCTTCAGATTAAAAATGCATGGGATGCCCGGCTGGCTCAGTTGGTAGAGCACGTGACTCTTGATCTTGGGGTTGTGTGAGCCCCATGGTGGGTGTAGGAATACTTAAAAATAAAATCCCTGAAAAAAAAAGTAAATTCACAACCATTCTTTCAACTTTTCTACATGTTTGAGAATTTATACATAAGTTTATTTTTTATTTTTTTTTAATTTTTATTTATTTATGATAGTCACACACACAGAGAGAGAGGCAGAGACATAGGCAGAGGGAGAAGCAGGCTCCATGCACCGGGAGCCCAACGTGGGACTCGATCCCGGGTCTCCAGGATCGCACCCTGGGCAAAAAGGCTGGCACCAAACCGCTGTGCCACCCAGGGATCCCCGACATGATAAGTTTATAAATAAAATGTTAGGGGGAAAATAAGAAGCCCAGAAGTCAATCAGCCTTTGAACTCCAGATGCCAACACTTTCTGTACATATTCACGAATGACATTTCCTTGTCATGATAGGACTTTTTGATAAACCTTATAACCTAAATAACTAATAACCATGCTACTAGCAAGTTTGGTCGCATGCATGTATTCATAATAGATTTATAAATCCAAAGAGCATTTTAAGTTACATGTATCTAGAACTATGTTCATCCATTCTAGGTTCACTTGCCAAAGATTGATTGGCCCAAAGTCAACATGCCAAGCTACCAAATCAATGAACGGCCATTTCACCAAACAGCATGCTGAATAACCCATTTGCTGAATTTACCAAATTTGTGAACATCTTGTTTCTTTAAGCTACTTATGGTTTTTTTTTTCATTTTTTTAAATTTAAGTTCGATTTGCCAACATATGGTATAACACCCAGTGCTCATCTCATCAAGTACCCTCCTCAGTGCCCGTCACCCAGTTACCCCAACCCCCGCCGGTCTCCCTTTCCACAACCCTTTGTTTGTTTCCCAGTTAGGAGTCTCTCATGGTTTGTCTTCCTTTCTAATTTTCCCATTCAGTTCCCTTCCTTTCCCTTGTAAGCCCTTTCACTATTTCTTATATTCCCCATATGAATGAAACCATATGATGATTGTCCTTCTCCGATTGACTTATTTTGCTCAGCATAATATATATACGATGGAATATTACTCAGCCATCAGAAAGGATGAATATCTACCATTTGCTTTGACATGCCTGAAACTGGAGAGTATTACTTATGGGGTTTAGATGGAGTAGTGTCAAAAACTTTAAACTTCTGACGTTAATGATGAGTGCAAACTCTTCTTGTCTTCATTGCATTGAAGGTATGGCCAATTCATCCGAAACTACAGATGACTTAGTTTTCTTATGAATGATTAATATCTGGGAAATATATTCCATAATTGTTTAATCATAACTAGTAATGAGTCAGCAGGATTTTAAAAAATATCATTGCTTTGTTTTGACTCTTTTGTGAGTCATTTTGTTTGTTGGTTTTATTGACATTGTAACCTTTCCAGGAATCCTTTACCTTGTGAATCAAGTTTTGAATTTTTCTTGTGTTGAAATAGGTGAGGTATTTAGGAATAGATATTCCTTATAAAATATAACCACCTAGTAGAAATCAAATGTCGGGCAAAAATATTATGGTCTAGTTCAGGGGTGGTAAACTATGGGCTATGCATTGGCTGTTTTTATAAATCAAATTTCACTACAATTCACAGCCAATACTTATTTGTATGCTGCTATGGCTCTTATTGTGCAAAACATAGCAGAAATGCGTAACTGCAACAGAAATGGTAAAGCCTAAAACATTTACCATCTGGCACGTGAAGGAAAAAGTCTGCAACTGCTCATCCAATTCATTACGGTGTCCACAGCTCCCCAAGCCATGCCTGTCTAATTTGGAGGGCTCCATAAATACTAGTTGAATGAATGAATGACTCTTGATTTTTAACACAGACTGGCCAGCACTGTCTACCCTTTCAATGTTCACTGTTTTATAACTGCATGAGTTGGTGAGAGGTGCTGGTTCTTTATGGTGACACAGGAGTTAGGCAGCATGAGTCAACTGGTAGAGCAAACCACTTCTGTGGTTCCAGGACAGGGGCCAACCTTAGTGCAGACGACTGGTTTGTAGCAATGTGGAAACGAAGCCACATTTCTGCAAACACTATACTGAGGAACTCCAAAGATAACTAAGCTGGTTGGTCTCTAAAAACCAAAGTCACTGTTTGTCCTTAAAAAAAGGCAAGAAAATGTAGGTTGGCCAATATTTCTTTCCCCTTTTGAAGGTTGGCAGTGATTTTGTGGTTGAAGTGATGAGCTGCCCTGAAAAGAAGGAAACCACAAAACCACGCCCAGTGCTCCTCCCAAACTAGAGTTGCGGCTGCATACAACAAAATGCACATCTTCTTCCAGAGGTTCCCTAGGATTGTCCTGGTGTAAAGTAACTTCCCCAAACATTATTCTCTTGAGAAATACAATTAGGAAAGGCAAACAGTGATAAATCTTATAGGGTTGTGTTTTTTTTGTTGTTGTTGTTTTGTTTTTTTCTATTTAACACTTACCTCAAGACTGAAACCTATAAGGAAACTGTAACCAGACAAAACCAAGTGAGTTGGATTTTTATTGTTACTATTTTAAGTAGCAAGTGGTGGGTGTGTTTGTTTGCTGGACGGGGGAGAGATGCCTAGCAACCCATCTTAATTTCCTATCATCTATTAATGTCACTGCTATTAAGATCCTCCCCCCCCCCCCAATCAATACTCAGTTCTACCAACTGGCCTCAGGAAAATCTTTGGGGACAGGGATCATTACTTTGCAGCTTTAGAGGTGCTGTAAGCTGACTCATTTCCTCCAAGGCAGGGTCATGTAATCAGTCCTTTGCCTTTGTCACTGTGCTAGGTGTTCTGGGTATAAAAATCTGGAAGAAAGAGAGGTCTAAACCCATGATATATCGAGGATTGAGAAAAGAAAAAAAAGCAACGAAAACAAAATGCTGCAACACTCAAATTCCAGTGAAGGCTTCTAATCCACTTAGCCTACCCTAGAGGTATGCAGGTTGTCCTCAATCACATGTAAGAAAAGGATTCAGGGATATGGTCTTGTATTTGACTTTTAAATACTAGAACATTTATTTTTTTTTAAGATTTTATTTATTTATTTATTCATAGACACAGAGAAAGAGAGGCAGAGACATAGACAGAGGGAGAAGCAGGCTCCATGCAGGGAGCCCGACATGGGACTAGATCCTGGGTCTCCAGGATCACACCCCAGGCTGCAGGCAGCGCCAAACCACTGCGCCACCGGGGCTGCCCTAAATACTAGAACATTTAAAAAGTGGCCCTGGGCACCCAGCATTTGAAAAGACAAAACAAAACAACTTTTAAGGTTCCATTTGTTTGGCATCATCTGGTCAACATCTACTTCTTTTATAAACTTCTTTCTGGACTCTGTGCTACAATTCTTGAGATTACAACCCACTTTCAAATAATTTCAGGAACTACTCTTCACCAGATAGAGCTTATATTCTTATAGCCTTTGGATGGCTCTGTCAGTGAAAGTAACAATAGCAGCTCATCAAAATCATCACAGCTATGAAACACCTACTGGCAATTCTGAAAGACTGGAGCTAATTCTTGAGTCAACTCAGGCTCTCTTCCAAAGGCACTTCTCTCCATACCACTTCTCTTTCTGGCTTTCTTAGATCCCTGCTACCTTCACAGCATACAACTAGACAAACCCGAACCAGAGGAATCCTTAGGAAAGTCCCCTAGCTAAGCAATGGGTACAGTGGAGTGCAACCTGGAGTAGCATTTTGAAGGGCTAGGCTTTATGTGGCTGCCTTTTCAGAGACTACAGATTAGGTGGAAGCTAGGCCAGACATCACTGGGACAGCATTAGCAGATAACCTGCAGTCAGTCTTGAATATATAATTTAAAAGTTTGGATTACCCACAGTACTTTCTCTGTTAGAAGGCAACAAAGTTTTCATGCCATGGAGGTGCCAATCTGTTTCTACCTTCACAACTCTGAGCTTTCAACCCTCTCAACCAGCTCTGAGTAGCACTGGTGATCTGGAGAAGGTTGGAATGGGTGGTAAGTCTTTTCCCTGTGTCTCCAAAGAGACACAGGAACTTCTGTTTATGAAAGTAGAGGTTAGTAAGTGACTCTGAAAAAATGGCCATACACTTTAAACAAGATTCTGTTCTGAAAATTCCTTATATCTGTTTAGGCATGAAAAGAATAAAAGTAAATATCATATGTCCCTCTCACTTCTCCACCTCAATTCC
The DNA here is from genome assembly GCF_048164855.1 of Canis lupus baileyi. Classification (NCBI taxonomy): domain Eukaryota; kingdom Metazoa; phylum Chordata; class Mammalia; order Carnivora; family Canidae; genus Canis; species Canis lupus. The sequence goes on from NC_132851.1 coordinate 19,131,837, forward strand.
CTGGCATCAGCTGCTCCATACTAGAGAGCAGGAAGGCAGAAGTGTCTAGCATTCCCAAGTCACCCAACCACTTGTCCCCCAAATTAAGAAAGAAAGGAATTATCAAATATTTCCTTGGTTATCACTGCTTGGTGAAGAGTGAAATAAGCCACAAGTCAAGTTTACCACCCCGCCTCCTCACCTCCACCGGCCCAGCTGTTGGCATTTGCACCCACTTGGAGGTGGCAGAGGCAGATGAGTGATTTTCCTAGATGTGATCATTGATGCCAAATATATGAGGTGGGCAGTCAGTTTCATACCACCTGTATTGAGCAAGTTGTTTTACTCTAATGCTTTTGACATCTGGGGTCCTACAGACACTAGAAGGGCTGCTCCTTCCTAGGGTTTGTACCCTGCGAATTTCTAGAGATAGGAAATAGGTTGAGTGTCTTTCATATGCAAAGTAACCAGTCCAGAGCCAATTCCCTCAACCACCTCCTTGCTCAGGCTTTTTTTTTTTTTTTTCATTTTCACTTTTATTTTACTTTATTTTAAAGATTTTATTTATTTATTCATGGGGGGGGGGGGGAGAGGCAGAGACACAGGCAGAAGGAGAAGCAGGCTCCATGCAGGGAGCCCGATGTGGGACTCAATCCCAGGTCTCAGGATCATGCACAGGCCAAAAAGGCAGGCGCTGAACCGCTGAGCCACCCAGGGATCCCCACTTTTTTTTATTTAATCCAATTTGCCAACATATAACACCCAGTGCTCATTTCATTGTGTGGCCTCCTTAATGTCCATCATCCAGTCACCCCATCCCCCCATGCTCCTCCCCTTCTGCAAGCCTTTGTTTGTTTCCCAGAGTTAGGAGTCTCTCATGGTTTGTCTTCCTCTCTAATTTTTCTTCACTCAGTTTCCCTCCTTTCCCTTCTGGTCCCTTTCACTATTTCTTATATTCTGCATGAATAAAACTATATGATGATTGTCTTTCTCCAACTGACTTATTTTACTGAGCATAACACCCCCCCCATTCCATCCATGTTGATGAAAGGGTAGGTATTCATCCTTTCTGATGGCTGAGTAATATTCCATTATATACATATATGATATGTATAATATATATATATATATATATATATATACACACACACACACACACACACACACACACACACCCCATCTTCTTAATCCATTCATCTGTTGAAGGACATTGTGGCTCCTTCTACAGTCTGGCTATTGTGGACATTGCTGCTAGGAATACTATCAGGCTCTTATCCCCATAGATGCCACTACTCCCTTGCCCAAATCACCCCAGGGCGGGGTACTAGACAACTAGTGGTAGCCTCTGTGTTCCGGAATCTGAAATTATTCAAATTAGCAGATCCTAAACCTATTTACTCTGTCTCACCCTTTCATTCCAACAGAGACAACAATAAAGACCCCTGTCCAGGTTTTCCCCTTATTCCCTCTACCCCCTGACCAAACCAGGAGCTTCCACATGTGGCCCTGAGTGGCAGGTCATGCCTGCCCTACCCCCCTCCTGGGAATGGTCAGTAACAAACTCTTTTCAAAAGCAATTGCAATCATCTCTTGGCCCCACTGTACCTGAATCATCCTGTAAGCTGCATTTTAAAACAGCACCCAAGGATGAACAGCCACTAATTACAGTAAACATATGCACCAAATTCACAAACACATCATTGCTTCGTATTACCATTGTGTCCTTAATGTATAACTGTATAATAATGTATAATGTATAACAGTCCACACACTTTCCTTTAACAGCATGCTGGAAATAGCCCCTGCCCACATTCGTTTCTATTCTCCCTGTTGCATTAAAACGAAACTACCTGAATCCCCACTAACACCTAAATATTCACCTGCTGGGTTACTTTATTAAACAAGCACTTAGGAGAGGGCTTTGTTGGGGAAGGGAGTGGGCATGGAACCAAGCTGTATGTGCATGATTAATAAAAAAGAAACTTAACATTATATCCGTTCTTCTCTCTGGCCTTCCAGAGTAACAACATGGCTCAATTTCCCTTGATTAGCACAACGATTGAGATTCACTTTTCAAAAAGTGCTAATCAGCTTTAGCTTAAATGGATTGAAATGCAACACAAAAGTGGCTTCCCGGTTAATACAGGTCTTCTGAGGGTTTTTTGCGTTTTGTTTTTTGTGTGTTTTTTTTTTTTACCCCTGAGAGCTACCATTAGAGATGAATCTAAAAAACCAGCTACAAGTAATTATTTATTTTGATAACATCCACCTACCATATGCTATCAAAGTACAGAAAATGTCAAGGTACAGCATCAATATACTCTTCAGGATGAAGAGTGAGCTAATATAATGACCCCCTTCTAACTCATTTCGATACAGATGGCATTATCTACTAAAGAACAAACCAAATAAATCAATACTCATTTCAAATGCATTCCTACCAAGTGGTGTGTATATGTCTAAAAGTAAATATTTTAAGTAAATATTAAATGATGAGAACTCGCCTAGAGATTTACATGTGAATTAAACAGTAAAATCAAATTGTTATATTAACTCAGTGTCTCTTAATATCTATAATCTAAAGTTGTTCTAGCAATATTGACATTACTATTGGTGGAGAAAAGGAACCCCATAATATTTTTTTCTGAAAATGAAAAACAGAAGAAACAAATGTAGACTATCAATTCATACAGTTAGGAAGATGCATGTCGGTGTCTCCTACAGGTTTAAAAGGATGATGCTCCAGGAAGAGAGAAAACAATACATCTCTTGGCATAAATGTAGTGCTGGAATTCTTGACAGGACTCTTTCCCAACTAACTGGTACCATCAAGACTTTCCTTCCTGTCTTGACTCTGTTTTTGAAAGCCATTCACATATTCAAGAAATTCAGGGCTTCTCTTTAGTGACTAAAATATGAAAAAAAATCACTTTTTTTTTTTTTCCAAACCAGCCTCACACTTCTCTCTAATCCCATGTATACCTGGGGACTTCCCAACTCCACAATCTCCCTGAAAGATGCAATTTCTACTGCCTTCTTCAGGACACCGGCCTTTTGGTCCTTAATCTACCACTAGTGGGAGATACCAAGGGAATGGCGGAATGAATTAGGAGTCCACTGGACACAGTTTTAAATACCAGCTAAAGATTGTGTGACTGCATATAAATTCAACTGTGTGACCTCTGAGTCTCCATTTTTGTGCTTATATGATGGATCTAATAATACACACCTCAGAAGGTTGCTATTAGCCATGAATGAGATGATATATTTGTTAGATACCTGGCACATAATACAGAGACGAAAAACAAATGGCAACTACATTAAATGTAAAATTATACCTCTTAAGTGACCTTGTCTCAGAATAAGGTTCTTTTCGTGTTTCAGCAATTAAATCCTCTTGGGTGTAGTACAGAATGGACCACCTTGTATTGCACTGCATTCACAAGGGGTTCTTCTGGGTTAGGTGCTTCCCAGGTCCCACTAGCGAGCTCGATAGAAATGTTACCCAAGCAACTTGTCAGTCAATCAGATTCCACAAATATTTGAGAGCTACCTATTGTGTCCTCCATACAAAAAGGAGTGTGAACATTCCTACCCTCAAAGACAAAGTAGCTAGGTTGTTGACTTAGTAAACATCTACTAAACCAAACAGCCAGCACTACTCAGCACAGGTGACTGATTCACCTACATGCTGGCTGAGCACAAATAATGTTAAATTCCAAAGGAAAGTAACACGTCAAGAGTTAGAAACTAGAGGTTTTCCCAGTCACCAGGAAAGACGGCGTGGAAACTCCTAGGTCTCGGCTCTGCTCCTTGCCTTCTCTTTGCATGCTCAGGTTAACCGAGCCAATTCTGTTTATCTCACTTAATTCATTTCAGAAGGTGAGCTTCCCTGCTCTGAGGTGGTGCGTAAATGGGCAAAATTAATCTCCCTACTTGGAAAGCTTAACCGGTCTGCAACTGACTCATTTGTGACTTTGGGCATGTTAATGCATCTCTCTGTGCCTCAACTACACATCTGTTGAACAGGAATGAAGAAAGAAGTAAGGCGTGGAGAGCACGCCATTGACATAACACCATCTTTGTTCTACAGTTCAGCCAAGTAAGCTTCCTTTTCATGAAAAGTGGTCACCCTTGTCCTACTTTTGTGAGGTGTAACAAATGTTGTTGTATTTCCCAGGCTGTATCTTAACATTCTAAGACATCTGCTTGCCATCAATTCATTAGACAGATCTATGGGGCTCACTCAGAAATGATGCATATTTATATGACTCAGATATATCGCATTCTTTCTCTAATGCAGACTATGCCATAGTCTTCCAGAAATAGTCTAAGGGCTTAGCACCAAGTGAAGCGTGTTTTCAGGATGTCTCTAAACTCTTCTTTATTCTTTTCATTCAACAATTTCTTTTTCTCATTGCTTATCTGACTTCTCTTTTTATCAAATATCCACAGTTTCAAGGATTATTGTCCAAAAAATGGGTAACAATAAGACTATTCTCTTTAAACATAATGCCACTTCCCCGAATACTTACTTTTAAGAACACATTACAAGCAAAAAATTCTGCAGACTTGTGGTACCTAGACACATATGAAGCTGGTAGAAATACATGTCAAGCCATTTATATGGAGGTTATCATTTTATCCTGCAATGAACTGTCTCACGATTATGGTGATAATAAAAATAATAGATGATATAATAATAGATTAAATAATATAGTTACATTCATATAGATTCATGATCCTTGTACGTGGAAACAGCAGGAGTCCCAGACCTTCTAAATTGGTTGCTTAACAGCTTGAGAAATATGCTGAATCAAGTAATATATTTCTCATTCTGCAAAATTCTGGAGGCTGTCACCACATATAGTCAATATAAGAAGGGCAATATGGGTTGGTTATGGGTCTTGTAAATGGTCCAGAAAAAAACGAATACTTGCTGGACCTCCAGGTACCAGCCCATTCTCTATTCTTGGGTCTTTGCTACATGCTCTTAAACCATGGTTTCCAAAGAAGCCAGAGGCTGGCGTATGCCTTTTTAGTGGAGCATCTGGGTTCCCTCTTTGTCTGCTTATCCAAACTCTATCTATCAAGACTCCCACCTCGTTACCTTTGCCTTCCCTGACTGCCAAGGCCCCTGATCTCACATTTTGTTTAAATTCTGGCAACATCTGTTGTCAATCAGCACTTACTTTCTGCTCCCTTAACTAGAAAGCAATGCAGACTGTATTCAAATTTCAGCCTGCCCAAACCCATTCTTTCCACTATTAAAGAACGAAACTTCTTCCCTGAGGCAAAAACCTAATCTGTTGATGTTCACTGGGTCAATCCAAACACATTACTAGCCTTGAAGGTGGCTTGCCTGGAGCTAGCTCCAGTAGTCCCAAGAGAGGTAGAAGGTGTAATTTCTAGGAAATGTTAAGGGACAGGCCCTTCTGGATCCCTTTCCTTCTTTTCCTGGAGATAGAATGCAATTGTGATAGCTGGAGCTGGGGCAACCACTTTGGAATGCAAGGTGAAAGTTGTGTGTTTAGTGAATAAAGTGGAGAAATAAAACAGGAGCTTGGGTCTCTAATGATTATGGAGCCGGCTTACCAGCCCCGAGCTGTCTACATTTAGGTGATTGAGAGTCAAACATCTATCTTGCTTGAGGCACTGCTTCCTTGAGTTTTCTGTCATTCCAAGCTATTTATCACCCTAATTAAAACTGCAGCTGTCAAGCAGCACAATGGGGTTGTTTGAACTTTCCCATGCAGTTTGACCTAATGATGATTTCATATCTTTGGCGTATTGAGTTCCTTCTATAATAAAGGGCCACTGAATGCACAGTAATTTCTACATACTTTTTTATGGGGCTAGAAGGGGAGATGGAACACATCTAATATATGTCAGCAATATGAAAACAGGAAAGCACCTTTCCTATGTACAGCCATGGAGTTAGGGATTAAAAGTGGCTGCTGACTTTCAGGAACTTGCATATCATTGTGGAGATAAAATACACATCCTTTGAGATTCATCAAAGATTTATGGGGCTCTCCGGGGATGTGAAATCACATAAGAAACAACCCCAGCTTTTAAGGAAATTATGATCTAGTGATTATGGATTAAAATATGCAAATAGCAAGCTACAGAACAGAGTATCCCTGAGCCAAATCTATTGTACACGTTTTTTTTTTCTACCTCACAGTGTATATTTTGAGTCTTCCGATTATTCAGTTAGTAACAGTTCCTCCTGTCCACTAGCTGAAGGTGTGAACAAGTTCAAGGTAACAAGGCCTTCAATATCTCATCTAGTTGCATAAGATCCAAAGATTCCATCTAAGCATTCTTTTTTGTTTTTTTTTGCAGACATTCTCCTGTTGTTTCAATGTAGCCCCTACTACAAAAACTGTTGCCTGTAGCTTGAAAGAGAACCAACCAGGAGAGGGCAGTTATTTTTCCTCTGTTGCCCTCTGCTCCCCTTCCTCCAAGTAACTCCCGGTGCCATGCTGCAGATCCGCCCTGACCTCATGGCCCAACCCGTTCCATTCCCACAGGCTCTAGGAAGTTTCTCAGGGGGACTGAGTTACACGGAGCATATTCATGTGCAGCTTATTTACCCATAAGGGCCAACCTCCATCTTTCCTGCGCTTTGTGCACAAGCACACCAAAAAGCCCTACTTTCTGTGGAAAGTAAGCTGCCTTTCCTAATTAGAGGCAGCTTTGCTAATAAAGATTACAACAAGGCATTACGAGCAACAGTAAAGGCAGCTCTCATGCGGGTCAGTGGGGGTTTTCCTAAACATTTTGATTACAACTTTAACTGCTCTAAAACACATGTGAAAGTCTTATCATTAAATTTAAACAGCCTGATGATATGCTGAACGAGACTATGAGAACGGCAAATAAATTGCTGTAATCTGCCAGACTGTCACTTTCCCCGCTCTTCAGCAGCTATAATTGACTAATAGGATAATAAGGTGGCAGTTTACAAATCTGAAAGCTATACTCCTTTGTTGGAAATGCCCTTGAGGAAAAAAAAGGCTCCAAGTCAGGAAGACAGAGTGGGTGTGATCAACATCATGGCCCTGGATTCAATATATTTAAATATGCTTCTCATAGGAAGTCAAAAGAAGTCACCGAGCGCTCACTCTTGGAGGTAGTAGCCGCACCAAATGCCACAGGGTTTATTTTGCTTTTTATTACTCCAGACACAGAAGATTCAGAAGGGCTTTCCCCAACCTGGGGACATAGGCTGACAGGGCTGTCCTAAGCAGGAAATGCTTGCTTAGCACAAGTTTGCTGATGGCAGAGGCTGACCCCTGACAGTGGCTGCTACTTCTAATTTAACCATCTTGTGAGCTTCGGACAGCCAAAGAAAGATTCCAGCCACCTCAAACTACATAGCTCACTGCTAGGTGCTGTCTCAGGACTGGTCAGCAAGGTGTCAGATGCACCCACGTGAGAAAATGCCCAAAGCAAATATCTTACACGGCTATTTTTGATGTGAGAATTCTAGCCAGCAAGAGTCAGCTTAAATCTGGTAAGAAAATTTTTCCCACTACCACTCTGACTACTAATATTACTGTTTGAAGAATACACATCAACTGGCAGACCAGTGGGGAAGAGAAGTGTCAGAAGAGGACTTCAGACTACAGCACCTTGCAGGTCACAGGAAGGGGGACGGATCCTACTGGGAGGCGGGAAACCACTGAGGATTGTGAGCAGAGGAGGCAGGAGAACCGACTTATTATTATTATTTTAGAGATTTATTTGAGAAAGAGAGTGCACATGAGTGGGGGTGGGGAGGGAGTGGGTGGAGTAAGGGTAGGAGACAGGGAATCCCAAGCAGACTCCCCACGAAGCATGGAGCCCAACACAGGGCTCCATCTCACCACCCTGAGATCATGACCTGAGCTGAAATCAACAGTTGGGTGCTTAATAAACTCAGCCACCCAGGCACCCCCCAACTTATTTTTTAAAAGAATTCTCCGGTGACTGCTGTGTGGAGAAGAATTTGTAGTGAGGCAAAGGTGAGAAGCAGAAGCATGGAAGGCCATTAGGAAGATGCTATGGTCTGAATGTTTGTTTTCTCCTAAAACTCTTATCGACATCTTCATGCCCACTGTGATAGTATTAGGAGGTGGGGTCTTTGGGAGGTGATCAGATCATGAATGAAATTAATGTTCTTATAAAAGAGACCCCAGAGAGGACGCCTGGGTGGCCCAGTGGTTGAGCGTCTGCCTTTGGCTCAGGTTGTGGGCCCGGGGACCCAGGATCAAGTCCTGCACTGGGCTCCCTGCATGGAGCCTGCTTCTCCCTCTGCCTGTGTCTCTGCCTCTCTGGGTCTCTCATGAATGAATAAATAAAATCTTTTAAAAAATAAATAAATAAAAGAGACCCCAGAGAGATCCCCAGCCCTCTACCATCTGAGGACACCGTGAGAAGTCTGTGACCCACAAGAGGGCTCCTGCCTGACCAGGCTAGCATCTTGATCTCAGACTTGCAGTTTCCTGAACTGTGAGGAATAATTGTTAATAAGTGACCCCATGTGTGGTGTTTTGCCGCATGCATGGACTTAGAGACTATTGCCACAGTCAGGTGTGTGGTGACCACAATGTGGGCATAGAAGAGAGCCGTGGAGATGGTAAACAGTTAAATTCTATCATAAACAGGATGTTCCAGTGAGTTGGACATGATTTACGAGAGAAAGGAAGGAGTCAAGGACAACACCAAGGCCCTGCCCTGAGCAGCTGAGAGAGAAAGGACTTGCTTTTCACTGAGATGGGATGACTACAGATACAGCACATTTGGGAGGGTGAACAGGGAGAAATTAAGAACTTGGTTTTGGACATTTATTCCAAAATGTATTACAATCTTCTATGTTCAAAACCGTGTTCACTGTTTCATTTCTGGACATTCCTGAAAAAGTATCTAACACATTATAACCACATTTATACACACATGCATATGTATACACGCGAGTATATGAATAGATGTGTGTATTTATGTGTATGTGCATACACGTGTGTATGTATATTGAAAATAAGAATGGAATGATGGATGGACGACATGCTCTCCTTTCCTCTTTTCTCGAGCTGGTCATTTGTTTCAGAACAAAAATGGCTATAATAAGCCATCTCAACTTTCTACTAAATAAATAAGAATATAAATATAATGAAGTAAAGGAAAAACTATCAGTATTTTCTAATCTTTCAAGAGGTTGAGACACAGAAAAGCCCTTTGGATAGAACCAAAGGTCTCTGAGAACAGCCAAAGCCGTGCTGCTAATACCACAGGGTTAGATCAACCTGTTCTATGCCAAGGCCATATGGGAAGCTTACCAGGAGAATGGCACAAAGAAACAAAAGGTCTCTGGAATCCTCTGAGGATTGCTGGGTGAAAATGGAATTTGGGCAGTGAGGCAAGAAGCATCCAGGCTGACCTCTGTGGGGTATCGCACATAAATTCGAGATATTTGCACTCAAGCAGGCCGGTAAACCCCAAGCGGTGCCTAACATCTGAGCCTAATCCCCGGTGCCTTCTGCTCTCACCCTGCATGCAACTAACTGCGCTTTGAATGGGTGGAACACTTGGCCCCTTGTTGTGCTTCGGGTTGCATCTGCTGAGACCAGACAATGCCCCTTGGGGTACTTCCCTCCATGGTGGCCCTGGGGAGTTATGAATGAGGCTGGTGATGAGATGAAGGAAGTGACTGGTTTCGGGCACAAGGTTCCTGGTGCCACCTTTATCACACAATGCTGTTAAAATGAACAGAATTGGTCCAGAGAGAAAAGAACAAAGACAACAACCCTTTCTATACTTACGTTCCTGAGAGTGCTTGCTCCCCCAACCCCCACGTTGAATTCCTTTTTAAGTAACACAGAAGAAACATGTCCCTGCTGGCACTGAACTTAAAGTGACTATGAATTACTTATGCTACATCCTTCCCACTTCATCCAAGGGCCCTGTTTCAAAGCAGAGAATGGACCGTATCTGTGTCTCTACCCAAGACCGCCACCTCTGTCCCTTGTACTTAGAGACACCTCGGTTGATCCTCGGTGGCAAATTAAATATGGTGTAAGAAACGGGGCCCCAATGATGCTGCCTCCTTCGTCAGAATGTCCGGTTTAATCCTGGCACCGCATCTGGGGAGGGGAGAGGGCAGCAGAGAAAAATGACAGGAAGTGATAAAGGAGCTAAAAATAAACGTGGAAATGTGTAGATGTGCATTTAACTGAATATAAACAGGCTGATTGGATCAGACATCAACTGGTGAACACAAGATCTGTGAGCTTCGTGCGCTTGCTGTATCAAATTGGCAAAAACCTCTGGATGGGTGAACTAATCCACTGTCAATGGGAAATCTTAGATGACATGATGAAAATGGTTGTAAACCAAGGAAGGCTGTGAAGTTACAGAGAGTGATTTGATAACATCCTGGCTTGCTTGGGCTCAGCACTAATAGAGTCTACATGGGGGTTTATCTGTGATTTGGGAAAAGCACTCTACAGTCCAAAAATATCACAAGGTGTCCACAGACAAACACCAGTCATGATGACAAGAGTTATAAAAAGACTCCCACGTTTTGGTTAACAAATATTGTAAGAACCGCTATCATTTATCGAGCGCCTACCTGGGCCAGACTTTAGGCCAGCGCAGAAAGAAAGGATGAAGACCATCTGAGTGGCAAGGCAAGTGCAATCATATTGTAAAATGCAGCATGCCCAGCAGAGTCCACTCTCAGCCAGAACCATAAGTAGTTTCAAGCACTCAAAAATCAAACAGTAAACAACTTCACGCAAGACTGAAGGGAAGTCATTAAGACCCATCCAGGTCTAAGTGTTATATGAAAACGTTCATGTCGTTAATTACCTCCCAATCATAATGCAAATTATGGAAAATAATGAGAATGTTTACCCAGCAAACTAATAGGCACTGGTATTTCAAAGCTTACCAGACTAAGCCAGGCAAGAACAAATATTCTTATTCTCTGACATTTGACTGGCTTTTGCTTTTCCTTCCTTTCCTGCTGACCCACTTCAAAGGTTTCAAGCTGGAAACACTAATCACATTCTTGTTTGCTGGAGTAAGTCCTTTCCCTTCCTACTGCCTCCATTCACACTCAAAGGCATGCTCGTTACCTGGACTCTTGTGTTTTCAGGAGGTCACACCACACATCCCAAAGCATAGCAGTTCACTTTCTATACTGGCCTCTCTGTCTTAAAGATTGTGTGGCTTTCTAAAAGACATATAAATGGGCACTCGAGTAAAGTAGTAAGATTTTAAAATATGAAGAAGGTTATGTATTTATATTTTATCTCTGGAACATTGCCAGACTTGATGACATTTGTTGGGTTTTATTTCTATGTACACAGAAAATACAGACAGCAAAGGCATAAACGTAGAAAATCATGTTTGTGTGCACATATGCATGAATGTATGTGCACATGAGCACACAATAAGTAAGAGTTTATATTTCTTTTTTTTTTTTTTTTAAGATTTTATTTATTGGGGCAGCCCCGGTGGTGCAGCGGTTTGGCGCCGTCTGCAGCCCAGGGCGTGATCCTGGAGACCTGGGATCGGGTCCCACGTCGGGCTCCCTGCATGGAGCCTGCTTCTCCCTCTGCCTGTGTCTCTGCCTCTCTGTCTCTGTGTCTCTATGAATGGATAAATAAAATCTTAAAAAAAAAAGATTTTATTTATTTATGAGAGACAGAGAGAGAGAGAGGCAGAGACATAGGCAGAGACAGAAGCAGGCTCCCTGTGGGGAGCCCGACACGGAATTCGATCCCAGGACCCGGGATCATGACCTGAGCCGAAGGCAGATGCTCAACCACTGAGCCACCCAGGCACCCCAAGAATTTATATTTTTCAAAAATGTGTATCTCCAAACCCCACAGATTACTTTATAATACAAATAAGCTTCACATATTTTATTATCCAAGTCTTCTTGTTAGTATATCAACTCCTAAGCATCTTTGGTGCAAATAATCATATATACATAGAACTCTCTCGTACATGCACTTTGGTGCTAAAATTCAGATTTAGAGAAGAGTTAAAAATCAGCCAAAAAAAGAACATTAAAAAAAGAACACCGGGGATATGGGAGGGAGCGTATGTGGAGCGAAAGGACAAAGCCAGCTGGTGAACTGGCCTTTTAAAAGGTATCTGGGAATTAGGCTCAAGACCATTAATCCTACAGTTTTCGCTCCTCCGCCAACTCACTGCTTACATTACCAAGCCATCATCCAGATTAAAAACGGGTTTCCACAAGGGTTTCTGCTTCCCCAGGAACCCTCCTCTCTACCCTCCCCACCTGCTCCCCCCTCAACACAGCAGCAAAGTGGAATCTAAAAGAACAATATTAAAATAAAACGAGGCTTTAGGGATTTGGGGAAGTAGACGGAGAGCGGGTTCTTATCTAGGCTTTAGCACAATATTGCTTCTTCAAAGTCTTCTTAATTACATTTAGGGAGAACAGGGGACAGACTAGCTGCCTTCTAAATTCACTGCCCTTAAACAAAGGTTCACTTTCACAGGTTTTATCCCCAAGGGAGAACAGTGAACTTCTGTGCTGAACTTCCCTTCACTGGCCTCAACCCAGTAGCTCCTGTCCCCATATCATCTTTAAGGACAGCGTCCTGCATCCTCCCCAATCCAAGTGCCCCAATTTGCCAGCTATATGTCCATAGAATTTCTCTGCTGTACAACTGCATGCTATTTTTCAACTTTATAAGGCTAATAAGGCTGTGTTTCTATGATGCCAAAGCAGGAGCTGGTTAAAAATGGAATAATTCAACCAGAGCCAGTTGTTATCTCCATTCAGGACAAAACTAGTTGCATGTGGCTTTTTCACCTAGAATGTATGGCCTGTTGACCCCCCCTCCCATATATAAATGAGAATATTAAACTGTATCCAGCAGGACACAGACCATGCACATCGCCCACTGGAGTGGAGGTGATTTCAAAAGTGTCTGATTGTCTCATAATGGGGTGTGGCGGTAAAATTAAGGGCCTGACTGCTTTCTGGAAGGAATGGAAGCTCCAGGTTCATCTCTACTGTAAGCCTACAATATGCCTGGCATATAGGCACTGTTCAAATATTATGTCAATAAACACTTGTGACAATCTGTAAGGTCATATCATATTGGTTAAAAACCTGAGCTCTGGAGGGGCACCTGGGTGGCTCAGTTAGTTAGGCATCTGACTCTGGATTCCAGCTCGGGTCATGATCTCAGGGTTATGAGACTGATCCCTGCATTGGGCTCTACACTGGGTGTGGAGCCTGCTTAAGAGTCTCTCTCTCCTTCTCCCTCTGCACCACCCACTGCCCCTGCTTATGCTCCCTCCCCACCCCCTTCTCTCTCTAACAGAGAAACAAAAAACCCCTGAGCTCTGGATCTAAAGCACACCTTGGTTTCATTCCCATGTCTACCACTTTCTAAGAGTGTCAGCTTGGCTGGTCACCTGGCATTTTCAAGCCTCCATGTTTGCTCCTTTTTGAATGTAGGAACCTACCTCATAAGGTGGTTGAAAGAATAACACTGAGCAAAGGCTTGGCACATAGGAAATGGTTTCTAGGCGGTTCTGGTTATGATTATAATACCCATTTTATAGATGAAAAGTCAAGTCATTTATCCAGGGTGCTAATCCAGGAATGGGCTCCTTATTTGCCTCACCTCCAGAGTATGGGTTTATTCTACAACGACTTATTATCTTCACATGAATCCATACTATATGGATTTTTTAGAGAAACACCAGGTTTGGAGGTATCTAGGCTCTTTTACAACCAAACTTTCAAATTAGCTATGAATGAATGCTTTTGGGTCTTCCCTAATCCTACACTGGGGTCTCTGCGTTGATTTTCTCTGTCTCAGAGGTATCGTGTGGGGAGCCAGTTCTTCAGATGAAATGCCTCCCTGTAGGATCTCAGACATGGCCATTTTGAAGATGTTCTAAACATTCATTCTTTTTTCCTAGTTTCAGTCTTGCAAGTTTGGTGGATATATGAGATTGGGCCTTTTGGCCATGGAAATGCCGAATGAGATAGAGGTAGCTCAGAAATGTCCATTAAACAGCATCATGGTATCCTCACATTTCTTTTTTTTTTTTTCCTCACATTTTCAAGTGTGATTTTAGTCACATCTTTTTGATTCAGCTATTGTTAAAGTATACCTCTGTGACAAGATGACTTCTAACTCCCTTCCCCACTACCACCTTTGCAAGTTCTGTAAAATTTGTGAACAGCGGAGGGCCACATGAAGCTTTGTAAGTTATAATGGTCAACATCCTAAAAAGCACACTAATGGCCTTTCCAGGAAGAGCTGGATATAAGGGAGGAAAAGAAAACAAAACAAACCAGACAAATGCAAGCACAGATTCCAATTCTGTTTGTTATCTTGCAGCAATTTATTTAGGGAGATGGTTTCAACCTTACCTACTAAACTCAGTCTACAGAAGAAAAATAAAAATGAATGAACACGGCTCTCCCAAGCTCAGAAAATGATACCAATCAGGTCAGTAAATAGTCAGGAAACTATAGTTTTGCCGATTCCTGATTTGTTTTGATTCCAAAAAAATGGCCCCCAAATGCTTTCTTTCTCTAACCTACAAATCTGTAGGTGGAGGAAAATGAAGTGATTGGTAATAAAGTGCTTGCTATTAAAAAATATATATATGCAATTCAAGTAAAAGGCCATTTACTCTATTTTTTGAATACATTTATTCCATACTGATAAATATGCATTTACACTGAAGAGAAGACTGTCTTCTGAATAGGCATTTACTAGGATTAAATTTACATCTTCTGGGCAGCCTGGGTGGCTCAGCGGTTTAGCGTTGCCTTCAGCCCAGGGTGTGATCCTGGAGACCCGGGATCAAATCCCACGTCAGGCTCCCTGCATGGAGCCTGCTTCTCCCTCTGCCTGTGTCTCTGCCTCTCTCTCTCTGTGTGTGTGTCTCTCGTGAATAAATAAATAAAATCTTAAATAAATAAATAAACAAACAAACAAATAAATAAATTTACATTTTCTGTCTAAATGCAGACACACACAAATACACATACTTTAAAGCGCAGTGGAACATGCTGGTCTCACATTTGTGAACACTAGAAAGGCAAGTCTTTTAAAGAACAGTTTTACAACTTCAGAAACTGGTAGAAATATAATTTTCCAATAGCAGCCTTAAGATTTTGGAAAACGTAAGAGAAAAGTGACCTATTTTAATGACAAAGCATTCACAGCATATCTTCCTGTACTTAAGAGCCAGCTCAGCCTCAGCCTCAGCCTACCACTGGAAAGGAGAGAAATCTGGGTGTATAAATAATTAGGCAATCTCAAAATGAGTCTGCAGCTGCTCTGAAGATGAGCCCGCTGACAAAGTCACAATGACAGCTTGCTAACGTGTTCACAGGACATCAGTTTCTCTTAAAAGTTGCTTTTGAAAGGATCAGCTGGGTTCCTACTGGGTTAAAACACAAGCATTCTGAGACAGCTTGTGTTCAACAGCCACATAAATCTATTAATCCAATCTAGAGGGATGGGGGAGACCAAAGATGATGTCTCAAAGGCAATGAAGGTCCATGTTCTGAAGGAGCAGCGAGATACATGCAACCAATGTAAAATGAAGGCTTATCAGCTGTTGGGGGTTTTGTAGTTGATGCCACCTCTTGGGGTTGGAGAATCAGGAAAGTATATGTCTGAGGAAAATAGTTCTCTACATGTGGCAATTTGAGCAAAGAATGCTATATCTTATAATGTCTTACCTCACACTCTCTGGCTCATAGGCATCGGTCTAAATTCAAAGGGAAACTGAGCCCTCTCAGGTCCTAGGGAGTGTAGGTCAAGCACAGGAAAACAGGTCAAGCTCCTGCTTCACATGAGGTGTTGGGCTGAGAGAAAGGCCTACCCCAAGGACTAGAGGAAGATTCTTGCCTTCACGGGCTTGAGTCTTGCAGGCTAAGCCAACGCACAAACAGTTCATTTCTACACAGTGTGGTGGGTGCTTGGAGACGAATGTTCAGTGGAAGCTTGAGGAGGATGAAGGACCTACCTGGAGGTGAACGTGTGAGTTGAGTGCAGTCTCGAGGTGCTCAGCTAAGCAGAACAGTAATGCTGGCGAAGGCAGCAGGACACTGTCACTCTCCAATGACGTGGGATTTTATAAATGCTATATACTTTCTATGTATGCAGAAACAGGAGGAAGCTCTCATTTTTTTTTTTTTTAAGATTTTATTCATTTATTCATGAGAGACACACAGAGGCAGAGACATAGGCAGAGGGAGAAGCAGGCTCCCTGCAGGGAGCCCTATGTGGGACTCGATCTCAGGACCCCAGGATCACAACCTGAGCTGAAGGGAGACACTCTACCACTGAGCCACCCAGGTGCCCCCTCCTCTCTATTTTAAAAGCAAGCTGAAAACCATTGTGCTGTACTCTTACCATCTGGCAGAGAATACCTACGCAGGGCTGCTCACGGAGCTCACTCCAGCTCAAGACAGAGAATGGCTGGGGTACTGCACCGATGCCATGGAATTCAGTGTTGGAGGCCAGTTTTCAGCATGAGTTTAATTCCAGACCAGAAATCTACTCTGCTTTGACTCACTCCCATTACTGACAAATAGGGAAAAACTGTTACATCTTGCTGAGCCGCAGCCACCACGGTGGGTGAACTCGACTCCTTTGGCTTGGAGTCAGCAGAAGCCCAGAATTAGCTGGAAACCCGACCTCCACAACACAGTCTACTGTCTCTGAGCCCGGGATCCCAACACCCTTATGGGATTCACTTTCAGCAGTAAGATATTAGATGGCTTCTGGAACAAGGGGTAAGGGAAAGCAGAGGAAAGAGGAAAGCTGGTATCAATAAACCAGGAGCTACCATTACTGGTAGTTACTTTTCCTCATGTCATCGTTACTTTTGGAAGTAGGGAATGCCGTCCCTGGATTCACTGATGAAGTTCAGAGGATGAACGTGCCCAGGGACATGGAGTCGATGAGCGGGACCATCTGTGGTTCAGGCACACGCACATCTGTCCGATCTGAAAGCCTGTCATAACCATTAAGAGTTTCCTGATTCCTACTGAAGGAGACACTGAGTAAACTCTGCAAAGACTCAGTCCTATATGGCAGCAGAGGACCCTGTAAGAAGCCCTGGTGAAGCTATAATCCTCATCTGCCAGAAATGAGACCCAGTAGTGTTGAGTCCAGCATTTTCCAAGGCACTAGTTGGCAAGATCAGAGCATTTACAGGGCTTGGCCATGCATTGTTCTGATAATTAGCTCCCCAGCACTTACAGGGCAGCCCAGCCAAACAAGGTGCGTGGCAAAACATAGAAAGAGAACGACACAATGCCCTGCTACAGCCTCCAGTACCCCTGTACACAGCCGGGAAGGGAGCAGGCTCCTGAGGGTGGTGACACAGTATATTAACTATCTTCTCTGGCTCATTTTTTCCTTTCTCCTCTATGAAGGCCAAGGAGCAGCTCAGGTTCTTGAGTTAGCTCACATACCCTTAAATAGAATCCCTGTCATTGTCAGCCATGGGAGGGTTATTGCAAATACGTTCAACAATCCGGGTGTAAGAAATTTCTTTCTTTAGTCACCAAGGTGTTCCTTGATTTCCCCATCAGAACTCTTAACTTTATAAAGGGAAGAGTTTCTTTTTATTCCGCAACTGAGAGCGAAACCAGGATCTGTGGACATCACCACTGAACTACACAATCTTCACTGTCATCGATCAGTCATTCATGCATGCCAAGATGGGTGTGCACTTAACTCTTACTGCACGTGACACTGTGTTTGTCTACAGCTCTGCCTAGCACAAAGGAAGCATAAAGCCATGTATTTTTCCCTGTGGCATTTGCCTATTTGCCTGTGAAGTTCGGCTACATTCGAAGACTCAATTTAAGAAGAGGAAGTAGGAAGTTGTCAAGGCAAAACTTCAATACTCCCAGAAGATATTAAGGAAAGGAACAGGGGAAGGAGAGGGGTGTTTATTGAGTTCCATGGATTCCCTAGATATCAGCAGAACACACTCCACTGAGGAGCCAAAACTCCCTGATAAGTGATAGGGGGGAAAGAAAATACTCATTTCCCACTTTAAAAACTATATGTTTATTATGAATATATTACAGTGTTTTATATATTTCCCTAAGTGGGGATCCTTGGGTGGCTCAGCAGTTTAGCACCTGCCTTCGGCCCAGGGTGTGACCCTGGAGTCCCGGGATTGAGTCCCACATCGGGCTCCCTGCATGGAGCCTGCTTCTTCCTCTGCCTGTGTCTCTGCCTCTGTGTGTGTGTGTCTCTCTCATGAATAAATAAATAAAATCTTTTAAAAATAAATAAATAGATAGATTTCCCAAAGTGTCAGATCACCCAAGTTATTGACTCTTAAAAAATACTAATGTGTTGGGGTGCCTGGATGGCACAGTAGGTTAAGCGTTTGACTCTTGGGTTCGGCTCAAGTTGTGATCTCAGGGTCAAGAGATCGAGCCCTGTGTTGGCCTCTGCACTCAGCATGCAGACTGTTAGGACTCTTTCTCCCTCTGCCCTTCCCACCCGCTCTCTCTCTCTCTAATAAATCTTAAAACAACAACAACAACAACAAAAACATTCCACAAATGTGTAGATTTACCAGGGATTCAACTAAACATGAATCAAAATGCCATTTCTCAAAGGACCTGGACAGTGTTAAAAATTATTGTGAATCTCTGATGACCTGTACTGAATCTCCCATTTCCTTCTCCTTGCACAGATTCTTGCTCATCCAGAGAAGTTAGTCTTACAACTTGAGACAGTCTTTATCAAAATATCAAATGGTGCCTACAAGTGCCTACAATCAAGAATCTAAGGACAACAGGCTCAGTCCCAACAGGTTAGTATTCTTGTTTTTGCAAAGACACAAGAAAGAACTAGATCTTTAATAAAGGAGACTCTCAGCCCACAAAACTCAATCTGTAAGATTGTCATAATGATGGAAGGTGGAAGGAAGGTGCAAAACAGTCACGTTCTCAGATGCCCTTCTTTTGTACTTCATGTGTATCAATTCAAAGGGCGTGGGCAGCCTTGGGGGCTCAGCAATTTAGCACTGCCTTCAGCCCAGGGTGTGATCCTGGAGACCCGGGATCGAGTCCCATGTTGGGCTCCCTGCATGGAGCCTGCTTCTCCCTCTGCCTGTGTCTCTGCCTCTCTCTCTCTCTCTCTCTCTCTCTCTCTCTCTCTCTCTCTCCCCCCTCTCTCTCATGAATAAATAAAATCTTTAAAAAAAAGGGGGGGTGGCATGTAAAATATTTCTTAGGTTACTCAAGGGATAGTATTTGAACTTAAGTTCTTAAAATCTGTTTTCTTAATTAACTAGAAGGCAAAGAGATCGGATTTATCTTGTTGGTATCTCTTTAGGAACTTCGGGTTCTGCTAAGAAAATCAGTTGCCACAGCTTTAAGATAACAATGCTAGTAAACAAGGCTGCAAAGACCCACTCTTACAGAGATCTGGAAATGTGAGAACAGCTCCTTAAAATATGGGACGTAGTCCTATTTCCAGGACTGCAATTATCTGGAATCAAGTTCTTATTCTAAAAAAGAAAGGGAAGAAAAAATGCAAGTCCTATAACAAACCTGGTGTCTATGCTCTTCTTTGTTAATTCAGTTTTATTTTTAAGCATGCAAACTTATGTTTAGCGAAGAGTGAAGGTAAAAGCAGACAGTGATGGTGTATTTTAAGGAAAAACGGAGGAGTGTAAAGAAATTTCCCATTTACGAGGTAGCATATAACTTTGCATAAGTCACTTAAGCTCTTTGAACTTCAGTTTCTTTGTATGGGTCTACTTGTGAAGAGTGAAATGACTATATTCTTTAATATATTCCAGGTATACGATAAAAGTAGAATGTAGCTTCAAGTAGAATTAAATCAGTACTCATGATTCGTATTACTTCTCATATTCATTCTCTAGTAAGTGATTCCCAGACAAGGGGCCCCTCAGGGCATTGTCCCCTCCACTCCCTCAGGTGGCTTTATGGAAGTCCTTGGGACAAAGTTCTGTGATCAAGTAGCCCAAGGGGTCACACTTCAGCCTGGAGGAACTGGGTGGCAAGAGGCGGGGGAAGCAGTGGGAGAGAGGGGACCGGGAGAGAAAGAGGAAGAAAGGGGAAGACAAGAAAGAAAGAGAGAGAAGCATGGGGGTGGGGAGGGGTGGAGGTGGGGGGATCATTCTATGGTTTCCACCCCAAATGAAATCAAAGTACATTCCTCTAGATAGTGGTTATGAAGGGTGTGTTCCTTTTGTGAAAACTGGTCAAGTTGTTGACTTATGATTTGTGGATCTTTTTGTATGTATATTATGCTTCAATAAAAATGCTTCCTTTTAAATGTCTATCAAAAAGAACCACAAGAACGTTCTATCTCTAGCTCAGGACAAAGGAGAATTTAAATCCAGAAGACTCATAAATATACCACCTGATCCAAGTGTACTTGTAAAAATTCCTGTGTAAAGAAGCCAGAATTCAAATCTAACTCTGATCTCTGTTGGCTGACCCTAGGCAAGTTAACATTTTGGGGCCTTGGTTTTCCTTTCTGTATAATGGAGCTAAGGATTACTTTCTTAAAGAGACATATAGGCATGAATGGGTAGTAATTTCCTTTGTGATTCCTACTCTACTCTGAAAAATCCTCAAAGTCAGAGTCTATACCAGGTAGTCCCACCATCTTTATATGGTACATAGCACATGGTGAGCAGATCAGTAAACCTTTGCTAAATGAAAGAAGGTGACTGATAGCCAATTTTTTTTTTTTTAACCTTCTAGGGACCTATAATCTAGAACAGAATAGCAACAGGAAGTCCATAAAAACCATTCATTTCTGAGGCCCTCTACTAGCTCCTGGCTCCCATTTTCTCCCAATCACAAATAATCTCTTCAAATAGGCTGGTGTCCTCACATTACCCTAAAAAAGACTGTACTTCTTGCTAGCTGTCTCTGCTTACATAAAACCATTGCTCCCTGTAGGAGTGGCTTCCCCTTTGCCATTCCTTGGTGTCCCTGATTCCATGATTGTCCTGACACTGGCCTTCCCAATTCCCACAGCAGTTGTTGTCCGACCATTCCCCACCATTTGCTATCTTGCCTAATGCTTCAGCCTTAAACTTTGCATATTTGTTTTCTTCATGGTAAGTAGCACATGGTAAAGAGCTTGACAAATAATGAGCTTTCATTAAGTTAATTCTTGGAAAAAAAAAAGTTAATTCCTGGAACACTGCTACAGAAGCCTTTTAAATACTAGTTTAGATGAAGTCACTGCTCAGTAGGTCTCATGTAAGAAGAATATATAAACCAACAATGGTGAAACACAGGACAAGATTGACGCCCGTAAGTAATAGATTGAATTTCCCATTGAATTCAGGAGCCCTCAGAATCCTTCTCAACACAGCAGTCCAGAAAGCCACTACCAATTTTTCTGAGTTGCCATCAGTTGAAATTTATTAATTATCCCCACAAATATCTTCCCAAATGACATATCTCCAAGATTTTATAACCTCAGAGCACATTTCCAAAATCTGCCCTAACACGTGCACTATTTCCTACGCATGTCCACAAGTACAAAACATCCATATTTTGTATGTTAAACTGCTTACACAGAACTGGTATACCTCAAAACCAAAACACCAAAAGGATGGTGTGCTATGGGCACCTGAAAAACTAATGAATGAAAAATATTCCGTAGGGAAAACACTTGAGAAAGAACAGTGTATGTTTTACATCTATTTTAAGGAGAATGCTGGTGGGTGGCACTAGCAGGTATGAGATCTAGGAGATGAGAAGGCAGAGGTCATGACATAACGGTCTTATCCTACTCCACAAACCCATTCTATGTTATTTGGCTGATACGGAACTGTCATTCAAAATCTGAAGAATTTCAAGTGCAGAAAACAAACAAGACAAGACAGATTGCTTGTTTTAACATATCTCCCTCATCCCTGGGCATCAGGATGGCCCAGACCAGCCCACCCAAAACCAGCCCTGAATTCTAGAACTCCTTTGTAACATCCTCCTCCTCTGTCCCAAACAATTCTCAGATCAAACAAGGCTGCCGCAGCAAAGCAAATGTTTCACATTGGCAAGTCAACCAACAATATCAGATTCTTGCCCAAACACAAACAGGTGACAATGAATTGCCAGTATTTTCACAGTTAAGACCATCAGCCCATCTAAGGGTCTAGCAATTTTCACCATTAGCAATTCTGTTCCACTCTCAACCCCATTTTTCAGAGGCCGTTTAACCCCTATAAAATGCTTAGTCTAGGTACTTACCAACAGAGTCCTGTGTAAATGGTGGGGGAATAATCCACAATGCCTCTGTCTGCTTCAGGATGATGCCCCTTTCTGATAACAAGTGTGTTTTCTGCCCATCCTCTGACAGTGGCAACACCGTTACCTTAAAATAACACTCTGTAATCGCTTACTGCTGAGCACCCTGGTGCTTTCAGGACTGACACTTAAAAATGAAAAGCTCTATTAATTATTAATAATGGAAAATGAGGTACTTGGAATGAGAAATATCTTCTTGCTTTGCTGTTTTTAGTAGCCACTAGTTCTGTCATTATTATGTATGAATTAATAAAATGTGCTGTGAGGTTTACCGTCATACTACACTTAACTTGGTCTTCCAGATTAAATTGATATTTTTTAAACAAAGGAACCTATAGGTATTTATCCACTGTTAGGAAGTTCTCTTTTTTTTTTTTTTTTTTTTTTTTTTTGAGGTTCTCGCTTTTTAGAGCTATCTATACAGTTCGCTGATCAGCCTGTTTGGGAATTCAGGTATTTATATGCTTATAAAACACACCAGCTCCATATGGGGTTTGTTTGTTTTGAAACATACTTGGATAGTAAGAGA
This sequence comes from Canis lupus baileyi, assembly GCF_048164855.1. Taxonomy (NCBI): domain Eukaryota; kingdom Metazoa; phylum Chordata; class Mammalia; order Carnivora; family Canidae; genus Canis; species Canis lupus. The sequence continues at coordinate 19,154,684 of NC_132851.1, forward strand.
GAATGTTATAAAACATTTTGGAAGAAGTCAAACACCAGCTTCCTCATCATTTGTAACATCAAGGGACAATCTATCAAGATGAACTACATTTCTTTTTCTCAAATAAGATATAAACTTCAAAGAAACAAATTTTGGCTCATTTTAGCCAACATTACTTTTCCATTAATTTAGGCAGTGTTTATTTGATATCCACAAATGTGCCTAAATACCATGTATAGACAAAGTCTTTTTACACAAAGAAATGTTATCAATAATACAGAATTAAGGGGGAATGGTATTTTTTTTCTCCTAAGAGAACTATGCTCCAAACCTGGGATGGGGGTGGGGGATAAGTGAAACTTACAATTGCTGTACATCTCATACAAATCAGTCTCTAAGAAATTCATTTTACAATAGGATCAATGATTCAAAACTTAGAACCAGCCAGGTGAAAGGACACTGTGGCCTAAAGAGTCACTTACTGCCCTCCACTAACAAATGGCCTTGTCAGTGAGAGGAAGGGAAGCAGACAGTACATGGGTCCCTATCTGGTCCTTCTTTTCAAGGAGCTCGTGCTCAGCCTAAGTTCAGTGGTTTTGTGCAGTTGAAATAATTACGAAACAAAATGGGAGCAAAACCCAAAAAGTTGTTTTAGAACGTATTAATTGTTCATACTGCTCACTAAATAAACAAATTATAATGCCTGCTGGTCCATGAACAGGATCAAATACATCGATGTTTATAATTTTAAAAGGGGGCACCTGACTGGCTCAGTCGGTGGAGCATACAACTCTTGATCTCAGGATTGTTGAGTTCGAGCCCCACGTTGGGCACAGAGGTTACTTAAAAAGAAAATCTTAAAAAAAAAAAAGACGACAGTTCACGTTTCATTGCTTACTATTATAATCTGATCTCTTGGAACTCCAGAGTCCTCATCCATAAAATGGATGGGTAACATTAGCTAAAATGAAATTTTTACCTTGGAAGTGAAAAGGCTAGTCTCACATTTCTAATTGCATCTGAATGGCCTCATTTGGCATTTCTTGAGGTCTTACTCTTAGTGTAGAATCGCTGCGATTACCAGTGTGTTGTTCATTTCTAGTCAGGGCGTTGGGGTTACCTGCAGCAGCCCCAGTAAAGCAAGCCAAGTGAGTTGGCGAAGTAAACGTCATTAAAAAAAGAAAGAAATTAAACAATAAAAGCCTGCCCAGCTCTTACAGAAGTAACAATACAAAGTGTAGCCAGGGTGAGGTAGGGGCCTAGGAAAAAAAGAACTGCCCTTTTGTTTCAGGCTGTGAATCCCACTTCTGTTCTTTTGATCTGCTGGCAAAGGCCCTTTCAAGGCTCCTGGATTGCCACTCCTATGACAATGCAGTAATAAGTGAGCTGTCAAAAGTAATAGAAATGTGTTTAAACCATGGCATTTTATTATCCTTTAAAGACCCTAATTCTACTCCAAATGTTTGGGAAAGAGGTGTCCTAAAACACCTCTAAGGGAAGGGGAGGCTTCTCCATGAAAAGAACACACCAAAGGCCTAGGGCAGTGCTGACATTAATTTAAATACCTTTGAAATGCTCATCATTTTTGCTCTCTCTTCAAGTTAAACAGAAAGAAAAAAAAAAAAAAAAAAGGATGGGCAACTTGAACAAAAGTGCTATTATGCTGCTAGGTACGGAGACCTCCAATAAATTCTTGTTGACTAGGACCCAGGAAAGACTTCTCAAGTGCTCCAGAGGAGAGGTAAGGGCAGAGTTCCTCTTCTTATAACCCCTGCTCTCAAAAAATGTACTTGCTTGGTCAACTTATTTACTAAGCTACTTCTTAGATGCCCAGGGATATAATCTTGAGCATGAAGAGGTTCCTACTTTCATGGAGCTCCTGCTCGACTGGGGGATAGAGACAGTAAATGAGCTGGAGGTCATCTACAACAGTAAAAGGTGAAGGAAAGAAAATAAATCAGGATACAGCAGTGAAAGTGATATGGGGGCACCCCATATTAAAAAGGATGGCCAAGGAAAGCCTATCTGAAGAGACTATCCTAGAATATTGGAGAGGCCAAAATGGGCAAAAGGATGGAAGTAGCCCTGTGAAGATAAGGCAGAGAGCTATGCTGGTAGAGGGAATGACAAGTGCAAAGGCCCTGTGGTGGGAGGTAAGAATAAGCTTGGAATGTCTGAGGAAGAGAAACAGCCCATGCGGCTAGAAACTCATGAGGGAGGTGAGGAAATAGTACAGATGTGGCAAGGAGGCAAGCCATGGCCAAGTCTCTGAGAACCTTGTAGACAACAGGACTGTATTTAATTCCAAGTACAAGGGGGAAAACTTTGCAGGTCTTAAGGAAGGTTTTTAATACAAGAACAATGCCATGTCTTCCTATCTTTATTTATTTATTTTTTTTAAATTTTTTTCTTCTTCCTATCTTTAGAGCCCATCTCCAGCTTTGGGAATGGGAGCCATGCTTGTGATCATGCCCAGACAGATAAAGAAGGTTCCCACATACCAACAAACTGGGACTAGAGTCCCTACTAACCATCAAAATCTGTGTGTATCCCTGGCATGTCCCCTCACTCCACCACCCTCAGTTTCTTTGCGGACAAGACAGGGAGGGTGGCTGGAAAAAGCTACCAGTCCTGTTGCTTGCTCATTCTGTGATTATTAGGCTGTAAGAAATGAATCACTGGCCAAACCCTAAAATGTACTGCAGATAGACATTCTAGCCACTTAACATGCCACACACTGGAAGTTTCTTACACTGGGATGCTAAACGGAAAGAATAAAACTACAGCACAATAATGTTGATTACAAAACAGACTGGAGATAAGAACTGAAAAGGAGCATTAAAATGAATCAATGACTGTCAATGTCATGAAAGATACAACTGGGGACAGCCACAGACTTGGAGGAGCTGAAGGGGACATGAGGACTAAATGCAGTGTGGGATCCTGGCTTGGATCCTGGAACAGAAAGAGAAGCCATGAAAAATCAGATTGAATCCAAATAAAGTCTGTATCTTAATTCATGGTATTGTACCAATGCTAATTTCTTAGTTTGGATAATTATACTACGGTTATGTAATATGTGAACTTTAGGAAAAGATGGGTGAAGGGAAGGAAGGAACTCTCTATACCACTTTCAAAACTTTTCTGCAAGTATAACATTATTTCTAAAAGAATAAAAAGTTAAAACAGGGAAGGCTGACTTGTGGCATATAATTGCTGGTGATGCATATCTCCTAGAAACTTCCTATTTTTGTTTCTTATGTCTATAACTTTATGCTGTTAATAATTTCAAAAGGAAAAAAAAATCACAGTAGCTGGTTAGAGGCCCTGTCACCATTTCTCAGATCATTGTCCTTTCCTGGAAACTCCTGCTGGAGAAAATTTATGAATGAATTCATTTATGGGATGTCCAGGATGGGGCCTAATAGGTTTTCCCTGGGATGAGTGCAATCTGCATGCCAATGCCTCTTAGGAGGCGGTCTCCATAGTGGGTTAAATGCCTCAGCCAGACTTGCCAGACAGAGAAGGACCAACATTTCTACCAGCCCCTGTTAGACCACACGACTCAAGCTTTCGGAGGTCAAGATGTACTGCTGATGAAGATGAAAATCACTCCCCCAGCAGAGAGAGATCAGAGCTCAGGCGTGTTCCCCTAGCGGGCCACCTCCTCCTGTGATGCACTTGTCTGTCTGCAGGCTCTGGCTCTCCAGAGCTCCGGCCAAGCCGGGCCACCCAGCGTGGGGCCTGACCACAGCTAACACACGACCGCCTCTCTCCCTGGGAGCCCACGACGGCTGTCAACACAGCCAGTTCTGCTTTCTCATGACTCGAAACTACAGCCTGGCAGTAGGTGCACTGAATGATTATGACAGCAAGAGAGAGATCAGGAAATAGAAGGAGGGAGGACGAAGAATCTGTGGGGAGAAGCAATGACATGGGAGCCCGTCTCTGCTTCACACGTTATGCAGCTTCAACCCCCACCACGACCCTGTCCGGTGTCAGTGTCCTCAATTTTACCCATGAGCTGATCAAGGCTTAGAGAAGTCTAGTAATGCTACTGTTTTGACTCTACCTGGAGAACCCTTTCTCCCAGATCGTGACAAGATCGCAAAGAACCTGGACTAGGGAAATAATACAGTTAGTGCTTTGTGTGTGTGTGTGTGTGTGTGTGTGTGTCTGAGATATAGCTTTGCTGTTCGGTGCCACTGGTATGCAGTGAAACCACAGTCATGCCCACGAGCTGTAAAGCTGTGAGGTGTCAGGCTAGGGGGATGGGTGATGCTGAGAGGCAACAGAGAGCTTGGACTTTGGAGTCAAATACCCAAGGCTGATTTCTGACCCTAAGACTCACTAGCTGAGTGGCTCTGGCAAGTCATTTGTCCCCTCCAAGCTTCATCTTCCTTATCCCTACAATAGGCATAATAGTACTTGTCCCTGGGTACAAGCAGTACCTTTGTACTCAGTACAGAGCTTGGGTACAAGCAGTACCTCTGTGCTCAGTACAGAGCCTGGCACACAGTGAGTTCTTTAGAATTCCTAAGTTCTTCTCTGATTAATTTTCCCCAGTTATGTAATCAAACCAATGGCAGGAGGGGATCACAGATTAGATGATCCCCGAATAGGCTGTAGATGCAGGTGAAAGCTTCCTATCTCCTGGTTTCCAGTGGGGCAGCTGGAAAATATGTTCCACTAACCATCAGAAGAAAGCAGAGACACTGAAATGTAATTACTCCAACTGCAATAATCCAAGAGATGAATTCCACTCAGTCTGAATGGCATGCTCACACTCCCAACCCAATAAGTAGCCGAGACTAAATACCATAAATGAAGACAAGGGGCAAAAGTCTGCAACTGACGGTCAACAAAAAAGCGAACAACACTCGATAGCCAAACAGAAAGCAAATCAAGAGCCAAGAGCAAATGGGGAAACCCTCTCAGGGAATTGGCCTGGGGAGAAGGCAAATGATGGATCCAAGTTTTATATCGCCCATACGCTTTTGGAGGAGCTGGTAAGAATCATCATCTTTAACATCTGTCTCCTCTTCTCAACTCAGCAAAGAGTGCTGGCTTCCAGGACACCCAGAATCTTCCCTCAGTTTTCATTTCCATCTGAGCTGGCCAGCCACAAATTTGAGCTTAATACTACATCATCACACCTTTTTCTAGGACTCAGTTTGACATCTTATCCAGAGTGAGCGCTCGGTGAATATTTGTGGATTGGACCAATGGAATTAAGTTTATTTTTTTAAGACCCCAACAGCCTACAATACCAACATTCTTTTTTTCACAGGGAGCTACAAATGAGTTATTTCTAGGATATCCTTTTAGAAATGCAGAAGAGGAAAGAAAAATGAAAGAGGAGAAGAATTATGAAGGCAGTATGAAGGAGGAGGAGGAGAGAGAAAGAAGATAAGAGGACCCCTTTTTAAACATGAATCAAAGATGACTGGAGACGAGACGTTAGAAACAGAGACACACCAGTCGCTGGCCATTCGTGGCACCAGTTGCAATGGAGAGACAACGACCAAGATGAAGATCTCTACCCTGGGAATGGTTCTGCCTGTGGCAGAGCATGCTACACGATACCTTAAAAAACCTGACGGGGCTACACGATGCCATTGTTAGAGAGGACCTCAAGAATTTTCAAGTCCGCTGATTTCCCCCTTTATATTTTGGGACCTAATGAGAGGGTGCAACTTCCACTTCTCACTTGATTCCTTCTATATTCTTTTTGTTTCAATTTCTTTCAATGAGCAAGTACTAGTTTTGTGTTTAAAAAATAATTGGAAATGGGATGGCTGGGTGGCTCAGTGGTTGAGTGTCTGCCTTTGGCTCAGGTTGTGATCCCTGGGTCCTGGGATGGAGTCCCACACTGGGATCACCGCAGGGAGCCTGCTTCTCCTTCTGCCTATGTCTGCCTCTCTCTGTGTCTCTCATGAATAAGTAAATAAAAATCTTAAAAAAAAAATAATTAGAAAAATTAATTGTCCTTCAGGGCTAGAAGAGGTCTTGAAAATGATTAATTTAATTGGCCTCATTTACTGAGGCAAAAACTGGGGGCATAAGCAAAAGGACTTGACGGCCAGGATGCAGGCCTGCTAACCCTGGCCTCAAGGTTCTATGAGCTTCCTGCACAGACCATGTTGACACTCAGAGCCCTGGGTTGGAGAGGCCAAGGTGGGGCAAGAAAGTGCAATGAGTTTATCCTACTGAGACTGGACCCTGACCCCAACTAGTGAAATGTGTATCATTAAACATTGCACCGAAGTCAAGACCAAAGTTAATAAAAATCTCCCAGAATTTAGATAAATATCTGGAAACCAGTATCTCTGTTGGTAACAACAGTGGGCAGGCTCTCATGTAAAAATTGTGGTAGGTCCCAGATTATTACAGCCCAATACAGGGAGATACTAATGTGAGTGATTGAGCTCAAGCTGGTGATAGGAGAACTGAGTATCTGTTAGAAGGTGTTGGGCAGTCCAAGGAAATCCCTGCCTACGGAAGGGTCCTGGTCGCCCTTGTTTGCCTGTCTCCTCACCAGGAGTTGACCTCAAACCACAGGAATGTCTCAGTAACTATGACTGGGCTCATTTCCAGCTATGGGGACTCAGCTCATGATGGATCTCTCTTAGATGTTTCAACCATTCCAGGGACTTGGCAAAAATTTCCCTTCTTAAGCCACATGGAAGATCCTCTTAACTATTACCATGAGCTGGGTATAAAATCAAGAGTAGAGAGTTTCTTCACTCAACGTGGCCCCTTTTCCAGAGAACACCCAGGAGATCTTTACCTGGTCTGGCCCTAAACTGGTTCCTAACCAATTTATATATCAAAGCCAACAGTATAGCAAATTACCATTTGAGATAAGACTTGAAGTATTCCATTTATGCTAAATGCAAAAACCTAAAACTATAAAGCAGAGTCGCTGTGGGCTGTGTGAGAGCCAGATTTATAGCAGGAAACCATTGTCTTCTGTGGATTTCTTTGACAGAAACTGCTTTTTTTTTTAGCATTTCACTTCTTTCATGGAAGATACGTTATTCTGGAGGGACTGAATGATACTATGTCTTGACACAGAAAAGTTATTTATACATAAATTACAGTAACTTTACCCATGTTAACGAGGCTGTCATCCTCTTGTGTGATTTACTGCAATCTTGTAATAGAAAAGCTTCATTTCTTTGACACCTGGGTGGTAATGGGACTGATACTTCCACGTAGCAAATGTTTTCTACTCTCTCCTACAGGAGGTGTGTTAAAATCTAGAGTGCATTTTTAGGTCAAAGTCATTCTGATACCAGTCCCCAGGGCCCAGAACATAAGCACGCATGCACACACACAGGCCTGTGTGAACATGTGAACACACACACACACAGCACAGCTATTTCTTGGAAACCCAGCTAGACTTCTTCTTTTTCTTTAAGAGGTTTAGAATTATCAGGATGGAGGCCTTCACTTGCCCTGAAACTTCCTTTTTTGGAATGACAATGTGTATGTAATTAAAATGGCATGAGAAGGTAGAAAAGTCAAAAGTGACTGAGAATTAAAGTAGGAAATTAGCACTTTTAACAAAGAATTCAGATTTCTGTCCAAATGTTATTAACAATAATGATTAAGAAAAACGCTATCTCAGAGTATCATGAATAAGAAGGAATACACCTAATTCCAGAACACCTATCCGAATCAATTCCTTCTCTCTGCTCAGTACTGAAATGGTAACCTTAGTAATATAATAGTATTGATGAGAAGAAAACACGAGGAAAGGAAGAAAAGGATTTTCAGAAGCTACCACAACCTAAATGACATCTTTTCATCAGTAGCTATGGTCTTTTTAGAAATCTTCATCCTAATATTCACAGGGAAATCTAAAAACCCATTTATGCTTCTCTTAAGATTTCATTGTTAATATGCTTCCATAAAATCCTCACCTGGATGTTTTGAGATGGATGGTCTTATGTCCATTTAACAGAGCTAATGGGATTGCCTGCAAGCTCTCCTCAGACCCGACAGGATTAGCACAGTTATACATTCTCATAAGCGTATGCTACAATGTCCCTTCTGTCTGTCTGGTAGAATGGTCTCGGCTGGTAGAGAAGATGTAACAGGACATGAGGATGTGCCTGGACAAGCAGTCATACGTTCCATTCTGGAAGTCTCCCCCTGGTGCCAGTACTGGTACACAGGACCTCCACTCCCTCCTTTCTTTTCACTCAACAATTTAGCATTTATCAAGTACCTAACGTGTGTCCTGTGCCTTTCTGGAGATAGACAGATGACCAAGGCCTGGTCAGGCCACTGTTGGGAAGCTGGCAGCAAAGATCCTGCAGAGTGAATGTTAATGTGGGGAGTCCTCTGTTCTTTCCAGGGATGCCACTTAAACCCCCAGTTAGCACTGCTGTCTGCCAAATGACTTCCTTTCTGGGCTTCAAAGACTCCTGTAATGCAGCTTTCAGCAGCATGAGAGTAGAACAAGAGAGATGGCTACACTAAATGTGCAGTTGGTATTTCCTATTCCTCAGCACCGTTACTTCTTAGGATTTATATTATACTCAACTTTCTAACATTTCACAGCATGTTCTTTCATTCAACAATAGTGAGCTTCTGCCCTGCAAGTGGCACAGTGCCAGGTCCTATGAGTTACATGAAGAATACTATGGTTCCTGCCCCAAAGGAACTCCATCTATCACTGGCACCTGGAAACCAGGTCCAGCGTACATAATGATGACCATGCCATGCAGGTGTAATGCATGCGCTCGCCTCCACTGACGGCCTCCATCAATTCCTCCCCTCCCTGAATGTGTATGCTGCTTCTCCCATTTAGCAGTGAAATCTGTTTGCCCTCTTCCTGATTCTGGGCTGGTTTTGTGACTTGTTTTAACCAGCAGAATTGCTGCAGATGTGACACTATTTTGAGTGTGGCCCTTAAGCGGCCTAGTATTTCTGCTTTTGCTCTCTAGGAATCTGCTCTCCAGACCTGCTGTAAGTAAGTCCAAGTTCTCCTGCTGGAGAGAGGTTTGCATGGAGGTGAACCACGGTGCCCCAGCTGAGCCACCAGCTGAACGCAGCTGCAAGAGTGACCCCAGCTGACACCACATGGAGTGGATAGAAAATCCAGTCAAGGGACCCCTGGGTGGCTCAGTGGTTGGGCATCTGCCTTCAGCTCAGGGTGTGATCTAGGGTCCTGGGATCGAGTCCTGCATCGGGCTCCCTGCAGGGAGCCTGCTTCTCCCGCAGCCTAATGTCTCTGCCTCTCTCTGTGTGTCTCTCATGAATAGATGAATAAACAAAATCTTTAAAAAAAAGAAAAGAAAAGAAAACCCAGTCAATCTACAGGATTCTGAGAAGCTATAAATTGTTGTTTTAAGTTCCTGTTGTTTTAAGTTCATGTGAATAATCACTGACATTATGCATTAGACACACTGTAGGAGTAGAGGATGAAAACAATATCCATGGATCAGTTTCCCCTAAGTGAACTATCTAAAATGACTTAGTCTATGATATTTAGAAGGTCGGCTAATTTTATATCTTATAAACTATTAATGTTGTAAAAAAATTAATTTACTACGCGTCAAGAGTTTTTATAGTCTGGTTCCTTTTTCTCAGATTCATATGGGGCAAAGATCAGTCTGTGGTATGGACGGCTGATGTGGTGGTGATGAGGGAGGGAAAGAAGACAGGAATGGAAAGAAGAGAATAGAGAAAAATTAAATTCCATTTTTTAACAGTATTAGTGAGATTTTTATTATTATTATTATTTTTTTTTTTTTTTAGTGAGGTTTTTAATAGAGAAATTATTTACCAATTAGTAACACATTCCTGGATCCTAGTCTGGAGTGTTTTCTGTGCATTATCTCCTAAGCATGGGCAGCATTTTCACTTAGCAAAGAAAACACGAGGGAAAATCAACATCCTGAAAACTCTCCCGGGAAGTAAGAGGGACTGCTGCTTTATTAGCTATCGCAGTTAGCATTTACGGCGTACCTTTATACATTCGAAATGCCTTTACAACTATTCCCCAGTTACTCTTTCCAAATGCCTGGGGAAGTAGGTCAGCATTATCATCTTAGGGATTACTTGAGGGAGAAGGAAACAGGCCTGTGGCCTTAAGTAACTTATCCAGGCTGCCCTGGGATAATAGGAGTGGCTGGTTCAGAATGGAGCCCAGGGGCTCTCAGTTTGCTCCTCTAAAAAATTTAGCACAACCCCACCCATCTCATGGATCCATCGGCACCTCTCGGCCCTAGGACACCAGGAGATGCAAAATTCAGAACAAACGCAGGTCTCCAAATTCACAGAACAACAGGATCACAGTAACAGGCTGTCCTTTATCATTTTACATCAAAAAGATGATTCTATTTTTCCTTTCTGTTTTAAAAATGCATTTAGAGCATATAAAGTAACATCCCGGTAGGGGTGCGTTTCCTGATAGTAATGACTAGTAAAGGCTTCAGGCAAAGCCCAGGCACCTGCAGTTCCTCTGGCCAGCATCATTAACAACAAGGCAGCGGCTCAAGATGCTCTGCTCTTTCATAATAAATACTAACAGGGGTTCGTCTTACTTATCTGAGGATTCTGATGCACCTTACAAGATACTACTCATTAAGTCTCATGAGGCTCCTCAGACACAGACCCGACCAAAACATAAAAGGGCATTCCATTCACCAGAGAGAGAAAAAAAGCAAGCAGTTCATACTTTAGACACAGTAACAATTTTACTGGAGGACGTCGTTATAAACATTACCTAGAAATCTCTCATCTGGATGCTTTCTTCTGAGCATCATTCCCTCATTGGCAAAATGAGAATAATAACGTCTGACCAGCCGACTTCACAGGGTTAGAGTGAAGATCAGTGCTGAGAAAACTCTGATGCCCTACAAAGAAGACGCCTTATTTCTATGATCTAAGCCAAACCTAGATCTGAAGCAGAAGATGCCATCTCTTAAGTATTTTGCCCTAGACAAGGAGCCTGTCCTCTGAACAGCTTGGGCATTATTTATATAAATGCAAATTCTATTTCTATGTCTGTGATCATATTCCTATAGGGTACAGGAGATGAAAAGGAAAAAAAGCAGAATCAGAGTCAGAGCATACAGACACAACAATTATCCTTGATTGTAATGTTTGCATATATTCAACATTCAACATTTTTCCCCCCTCTGCCTGGAAAACATTCAGGATAGAAGAAATAGGACTGTACACTCAAACTCTGCATAGGATTATCTTGCCTTATTCAGATTTGTTTTCTTTTCTTCACCCCAGTTACAAAAATTGCCGCTTTAAAATTGCAGTTAAATCCCTGTAAGAACTGCAAATGTTCAATTGCCAATTGGATTTGCTGCTGGAGGAAATAATCCACTTTGGTTCAGAGGCGGCTGCTGTTGGAAAGGAGACATGTCTTCTCAAAACTGTCGTGGGCTACCTGAACTACACAGCCCTTAGCACTTAGCCCAGGACACCTTCCCGCAATTCCCAAAGGTCTCCTTTCCTAAAGAAGAAAGGGACACGCCTCCATCCATTTGAAGAGGTCAACTGATTTTATCTCACAAGGTCTAATGCAAAAGAAACCTGGCAATTTGCTCTAACACATACAGAGTATTTTCCCAACGGGTGGCCAGCGTAGTAAGAAACTATCAGTAGAAGTCAGAATTTGAAAGAACAGAGGGGCAAGCTGCTGTGCTACTTGAGCTGCCTGGTAGCCAACTTTAGTTATATTGAGAAACTTCTGCTAAGTAACCTTCCATGAGCATAAAAGTGATGGTGGACATCTATCTTTCTGACTTCCTAACAACAGCCGATGAATTCTCCACAGTGAGAGGCTTTAGGAGGGGGCAGGGTTTGCCTTTTGATATGGAAGCAGGAAAAGGCCAGCTTCCCTCTCTCCTGGCCCAGGTAGGGTGAGACATGGGCCTTAAGGCAGCCAGTCAGGCGGAACATTTATGATCCAGCTGTGGCACTGCCCAGGATCCAGTGTATCTGGGATTTGCTAAGAAGGACCCAGTCAGGGTTCTCATCCGTATTTCTAACCCAGTTCTCACCATCCTGTCAATGCTGTGAACTGTCCAATATTCCTCACTAATTTCTTTTTCTGGTGAATTCGGCCAGAGTCAGTTTCTATTGTTTGTTGCAACGAACCTTCACCGGATTCATGATAGGACGGAGGCAACATTTTCTAATGCAAATGCTAGATGGGACTGTGTAGTGTCGGTATGTTTAACTGACTTACAGAAGAAACAGAGGATATAGGATGACCGTCTTTGCCGCCTCCCCCAAGTACGATCTAGAACAAAGCTCTACTCAACTTGTAGTTGGGGGCGTGGAGCACCTCACTGAGAATGATTGTGATGCTGCATCTTGGGAGCTCAGTAGGAATGAGCTCATCAATCAATCAGGGTTAAGGGCTATGTAAGAGGGAAAACAGAAGGCATGCATTCACCATCCCATGACATATGGGAAAGGACTAGCAGACTGGGAGTTAAAACAGTTGGGTTCTGGTCCTAGCACTGCCTAGCTTGTACTCAAGGAAGCCTCTAGATCAGAGGACCTGACATCACATGGTAGCAGGTAGGAAACGCAGAATTTTAGACTCTATCTTAAATCTATTGAATCACAGCCTGTATTTTAAGGAACTGAATACATGATTTATAAAGCCAACTCTAACCCTGCCTGATTTAGAAACAATTCTTTTCTTTTTTACTACTTTATTAGTGACGTATTTATTAAATGCTCTCTCTGGGAGTGGCACTGGGCTAGAGCTATTGGAATATTTACAAGGAACTGACTGATCTGATCTATAGCTAACGCACAATGAAAGGATTTACTTTATATGTCATCAGCTACCCTTCAGAGTAGCACGGGGACGGGGGGTAGTGGTGGAGGGGGAGGTATTTTTGGCTGCTATAAAAGCCAACAGGGGCAATGCTAAATGAGTGGAATCCCTTTAGGTTGTATTGCTAACCGAAGCTAAAAGCAAGTTATCTGTTTATACATTTGCAACATCTTTCCAAATCAACAGCTGCCAGTAATTACTGTGCCATGTGGACACTACTGACCTCACACTGGCCTCCTTGGTTATATCATGCATTTTTTAAAAAATATTTTATTTATTTATTCTTGAGAGACAGAGAGAGAGAGAGAGAGGCAGAGACACAGGCAGAGGGAGAAGCAGGCTCCATGCAGGAAGCCTGACGTGGGACTCGATCCCGGGTCTCCAGGATCAAGCCCTGGGCTGAAGGCAGGTGCTAAACCGCTGAGCCACCCGGACTGCCCTATATCATGCATTTTAGAGAAAAACAATTATCACTACAGGCCAAAACAGGTAGAGTAAGTATGAAATCCAAGGAAACACTGCCTTCTACACAATAGGCTTAGAGAGAAGAAGGGCAAAGGTAGGGACCGGGGGGTAGGGGCCGGGGGGGGGGGGGGGGTTGAGGCAGGTAGGATGACATATCTGGTTGAGTAAGGTTTGAAAAGACACAAAGCCTAACCCAAGTTTGATAAAGATTAGACAAACCTAGCATCCCCTTATTCTGCAATGTTGGAGTCTGCTGATTTAAAGTTGATTTTATATTAATAAAGCATTTAAGTAAATGGCCCTTGAAATATATATAATTTTTATATGGAATGGGTTTACTACAGGATCCCCCCCCCAAATACAACCTATTCCCCTAATAATCTAAAAACTCCTAAGTATGTGTCTGTTACTTCTGTCTTCTAAATGATTTTTATTATAAATGTAGACATGTTTCCATGGGGGTAAATATCCCAAGGGATAGACTTGAAATCCTTCAGTTAGTTAGGGACTATATTAAAGCCACGCCAATTCCATGGTAGATATCTTTAGGCTAAAAAGAAGAATGCTGGGATCCCTGGGTGGCGCAGCGGTTTGGCGCCTGCCTTTGGCCCAGGGCGCGATCCTGGAGATCCGGGATCGAATCCCACGTCAGGCTCCCGGTGCATGGAGCCTGCTTCTCCCTCTGTCTATGTCTCTGCCTCTCTCTCTGTGTGTGTGACTATCATAAATAAATAAAAAATTAAAAAAAAAAAAAAGAAGAATGCTTTTGAAACATTTATAAATATAGGAGCTCTCCCCACCCCCACTTTATCCCCCACAGGGGATACATTCCAAGACCCCCAGTGGATACCTGAAGTCACAGATGTGTATAGGGTTCAGGAATATGGTTTTTCCTATACCTACATACCTATGATAAAGTTTAATTTATAAATAAAGCACAGTAAGAGGTTAACAATTACTAATAAACACAATTCTAACAAGATACTGCCGTAACAGTCAAATGAATGGTCTCCCTCTCAAAACGTCTTTCTGTACTGTACTCACACTTTGTCTTGTGACAAGGGGAGATGATGAAATGTCTCTGTGATGGGATGATGAGAGGGGAGGGGAATGACGAAGGCATGTGACATAGCCTTAGACCGCCACCGACCTTCTGATGGTGCGTCAGAAGGAGAATCATCAGCTTCCGGCCCACCGCTGGCTGCAGGTGACTGAATCCATGGAAATGGAAACTGCAGAGAAGCGGGGCCTACAGTACCTGTCACGCCCCCTCACCCATGCTGTATTCTAGGGCTTTCTTCATGTGACAGGACAAGGCTGTAAGGGCCATCTGGACCAGAGCTGCGTCTGTCTCATTGGTCTTTTTTGCCACAGCTTTTAATATAGCCTTTGGCACAAAAGTGTTGAAAGAAGGAATGGATCAATTAAAGAAAACAATGGCAACAACCAACAACAAAACTTATTATTCCAGGAGTAAACACGGCAGCATATTCCAGAGTCAGAGTATAAATCTGTGAAGCATCTTGCTCTCAAAAAGCCTGCAAGCAAATGGTACGGTGACCTCACAGCATTCCCCAAGCCTTCTCCAGTTACGCAGAGCACAGGAGTCTGGGTATATGAGAATGTATCAGTAGTTTGGGCATAAAAACAAGAAATTGCTGGAGCGCCTGGCTGGCTCAGTCAGTAGGACATGTGACACTTGATCTGGGGGTCCCGAGTTCAAGCCCCACGTTGGGCGGAGAGATTGCTTGACAACAACATGTAATTGCTTTTATTGCTAGTATCTTGGAACAGCCATTTCACATGCAGTCTCTTTGAGCTGCTTCCTTTGCTTCCTTTCAAAGTTAAGGAATCCAGGGCCCAGAGGGTTAAGCGATCTACCTCAAGTGTGCATGAAGAGCCTGCCCTAGAACCCAGGCCAGTTAGCTCCCAGCTCAGTCGGGCCTTCTTTTCACTCAGGCAAGGAAGAACCCGGAGCCTCTCACAAGAACACAGGTCTGTAACCTCAGTCGGTAGGGGGGAGGTGGGGGGGGGGCAGGTCACAAGCAGACTTTGACACTGTTTTTTAGATCACTTGGGTAGAACGTCTCTATTTCTCTATCCTTTCTTTTCCCTATAGTCACAATATTTTAGAAAGATTTACTGTTCGGGACGCCTTGCAGGGAGCCTGCTTCTCTCTCTGCCTGTGTCTCTGCCTGTGTGTGTGTGTGTGTGTGTGTGTGTGTGTGTGTGTGTCTCATGAACAAATAAATAAAACCTTAAAAAAAAAAAAAGGAAGAAGAAGAAAGAAAGATTTACTGGTCCCCAAATGGACGACCACCACTTCATGGCCTGTAATCCTTGGGATTAGGGCTCAAGTGAGTTCCTTTCAAGACAGGCCAGGTACGAGGCAGAGTGCCTGGCTGGTTCACATAGAGTATGTGACTCTGGATCTCCCGGTTCTAAGTTCAAGCCCCATACTGGGTATAGAGATTACTCAAAAAATAAAAATCATTAAAAAAGATGAAACAGATAAAGTAAAACCCATGATCAAGCCTCCTCTTCAATGACTACTCCTCAGACATGGTCCCTACTTTCTGGTATATGCTGTTCCCTCACTCATTAATGTACATCGTCACAGCCAGGTGCAGGGATGTAGTCCATAAAAAATCATTAATTGCAAATCACTGAGTAAATCCAAAGGACCTAAATGCATTAGTCCATAATGACAACTTGCTTCTAGGAAACTGGGGAGAGGGTCACTGAAGCCAAAGCCACAAAATAGAAGGTCAAATAAGAACAAGGAAAATAGAGTGGACAGTCCAACTCTGTTGGTGTAAAGATCCACACCCAACAAAAATGCTTTCCAGAAAAGCCTTTGCCTATAAACGTCTTTATTTACCTTCTATTTGGACGGATTTCTAAATTTTCCTGGAGAGTCCAGGTTATTGAAAATAACTGCACTGCTGATGTCTCCTGGTTAAAGACCTGCCAAAAATTCTAAAAGAAAACTAGCAACTAAAGCCCCAAATGTCACAATGTATTTCATCAATCTCTGCTTAGAGGCTTTACCAGCACTCAAAAGTCCAGCCGTTTACATGTGCAATTTATAGCTCCTTCAGTGAGCCCTCTTTTGGGTTCTCTGCTATGTGGGATATACGCGGTAATAACTATCCCCTACATAAGAAAACCATTTATTTAAAAGATCACATAGAATAAATGCAGAATTACGAACACGGCAAGCTTGTAAATTTTGCTCACTGATTTTCTCGGCTCTACCTCAGCGGGTTACCATCTTTCACAAAGTCCCTACTAGCAACAGAAATACTGATTTGTGTTGTGTTGAAAGGTTGTTTTTTTTTTTTTCTTCTTTTTCAAAAAACAACAACTCATTGTGATAGGACTCTTCCCTTTTACGCTGTACTGGTCTGGTTTGATTTCAGAGCACTTCACAAAAAGAGCCCATCTCAGTTCCTACAAACACGTAACTAAATGTTACTCTTTTCACCAGGTTTTTCAAACCCGTGGTGGGGGGGGGGGGGTGTGTGTGTGTGGAGGTGGTGTCTCTGGGGGAAAAAAAAATCACAATTTCTCCTTACAACAAATGAACACTGCAGTCACTGCATTCAATATACACATCATGCCAGTCATCTGGCTGGAGGAAATCATAAATTATGTAAACTGCAGACCCTGTCTCAAGGAGTTTATATTCTTGTAAGAGAAGACAGGCATGGGGGTGGTGTCATTTAAAATAACCCTAGCAAGAATAAAAATAATAACACATTGTAAAGCCATAACATACCCATTTAATCTGCTTCCAAAATAGGAAGATCCTTCTGTCTTTAATTAGATTCAAGTGCTGGTAGGGGTGGCTTCATGGGTGTATGGCCAATGCAAGGACACAGGAACCCTGCACTCTCAGAATAATCCTGTGCTGGGTTTAATGCTCTGTGGTGTCTTGACATTCTTAAGGGCCCACATTTTTCTTTTGTGCAAGACTCTGTAAATTATGTAGTTGGTCCTGCTTGCAGGCTAAGACCTGCAAACATTAGTCTCGCTGGTTTATGAACAGCTTCCTTTCATATTAGCCACCATGGTCAAATGAGAAACCCTACCCCAGGCAGAACAGGCGATGTTATTTGTTTAGGCTAGCACTCCAGCTGACAGGGCAACTTCCTCACTGAACATGCCTGATATGAACGATGCCTGATGCCTGCTGATCTTTACTGGGTGGGCATATGCCTCATCATAAATCCCTCTGACCTTGGAGCGGATAGAGAACATCTCGACCCACAGCCACACTTGGCAGGTGAAGAGCCTGGACATTTGGGTGACTCACCAAAGAAGAAAACAGTTCCTGGATGATAGCATAAAACCAAGGCCACTGCCCTTTTGATCATTTTAAGTTCTATTTGATGAGCCCGATGGGCCAGGGTAGGAGTCTGGCTGGATCCTTCTTGTAAATCAGAACCTCGGCACAGTGCCTGGCACATTGCTGTTATGTAGAAAATAAATATTGGGTTGAACGCATGCGTGCATGTATGTATGTATGAGCAAACAAAAAAAGTAATAAAATGAATTGTATCCCATTGTATCCCACGAGGCACAGAATCTAAAAATTCTGATGGTTTGTTTACCTAAACTTGATTTTAAAAACCTTCTTTTTTGTTTTGTTTTGTTTTTGTTATTTGTTTGTTTTGGTTTTTCAAAGAAGGAATGCCCCTCTGGAAAAATATCAAACAGGGTTCACAAAATAATAATGAGATAATTACAGCAATAACATTTATTTAGAACATGACAGTTGAGGGACGCTGAGACACCCTGCTGGCAACTGGCTCAGACCTCACATCCAACAGAAATTAACTATACCAACCCTCCCCACCTGGTAGCCCCTGAGTATGTGAAGCTTCGGGCAGTGCCTGAGTGTCTACTAGACAAGACTGGAGATGTGTGTGCTCAGAGCCCATGGGGTCTTTTGGCACATCAGTCACATTCAGACACACAAAGATTAAGCCAACGCATTACAGAGTAGGAATTTTTTTTAAAAGACTAAAGTAAAAGTGAGACTATGTTTTATGGAGCTTGTGACACAGATTAAAGTGGGTATGAAAAGGCCAAAGACTTTGAGTTACGCTCCCATTAAAACAACCCAAAAGCCCAAGGCCAAAACAAACACGGAAATAACTGAGCTGCTGGTTGATTAATTAAGCCTCCTTTATTTCAGTTAGGTCACGTGAGCTAGGTCTGAATCCTTTCTGATCCTTGGCTTTGCCAGTTGGGGCACTAATGGAGGCATACACCTCTTCAATCACTGAGAGGAGGAAATCAGTGCAGACCTATATGTGCAATGCCTGGATGAGTGCTGGGTATACGGTAGGTGCTTGATAAGTATGGTCTGTTTATGGGTTAAGCCTGACCAGGTAGCGTTCTGTATAGTAGTGGGTGTGAGGCTGACCTCAAGAGAGACGTATGCAAGGAAGGTGAAGAAACACACATGTAGTAAAGACACTGGACATGCTCAGAAAAGATGATCTGCAGGCAGGGGCTCTAAGTATAGGGGACAGGGAGCAGCACATTCTCTGAGCACTTCCCCAGTCACTCGGTGCACAGAGATGACTATGAGCACCTACTTCATGCTATGCGATGTGAAAGACATGGGGGACACAATGGCAAGCAGTATACATTGCCCTTCCTGCTGTCATGCTCACAGACCAGCCAGAAATGCAGTTAGCAGACAGGGAGTCAGAGCTTAGTATTTACTGAATGTATGAAGAACCGGTGAACTAATGACCAAAAAACAAAAACAAAAACAAAAAACCAAAACAACACACAAAGAATCAGATGTAGACTCCATAGATTCTTCTGGTAAGTAACCATGCCAGAGTCCCTGGAACAGCTCCTATTAGGGTCACAGGGGTGAGGTTAGAGCAATGCACCAAAGATGAAGATTCTCCCAGCAACTCCTAACTGCAAGGCTTGCATGGTCATTAACATGCTTGTCCTAATACATGTTTGATAGGAGCATGGAGGAGCTGGCCAAATGGGCGATCTTTGTCATTAATCAAGGAGCACGAGAATACCTGTCACTCACTGTCACCCCCATCAGTGGGCCAGCCGACATTTTTCTTAAGATGCTCACACGCTGAGAAGAAGAGATGAAGCACCAAATGAGATTGAGGGGGAAGGGGGGGGGAAAGAGTGACACCAAGTGACAAACCGTCATTTCTCCCCAGGCTATGAAGACAGATTTAGGCAATTAAATGCAAATTAATTCTTTTATCCATACATCGCAAAGAGTAGAACAGTTACACACACAATCCAGGTGTCAAAGACCACACAGACTTCTTCATTTGGAAAACTGAGTGACTTATCTCTGAATATCCACATCTGGTCTTTCCCCCACCCCCAAAAATCATTTCTAAAAATGGACTGGGCTAGAGGATGTGGGAGAGAATAAGAGAATGTGATGGCAAAATGTCTATCGAGTTTTAAATATATATTTCTATATTTATAGAAGCAACATGACAAGTTGACAAAGTTTTCTCCAACAGCCAAGTAGACAGATACATAGATACGTTTCCTGTACATGCACCACAGAGGGGACATGGTTAGGATCGGAAGGGGAGAGGAAAAACCAAACACTTAGAGGCGTGGTTATTAGTGAGATACCAAGGTGACTGTTCTATAGAGTTTATCGGTATTTCAGAAACCAAGTTAAGAGGCATGGAGAGGCTGAAGATGGATATTTTCAAAAATACGTTTCCAAAGGGGCCCGACTCCAGAAACACAAGTGAAAAACAGCTGCATGCTACAAAATCCCATTCCTTGACCACATCCATTCCTTTACTGGGACATCACAGCAGTAACTATACTTACCCCTCAAGGCACTAGAGTCCAAGCCCAAAGCTTTGCATTCATCCCATCCTGGTCCTGGATGTTTGACCACCTGAACTGCTCTGCAGCTAGTCTGTAAACCGGAGCAGTGAATCAATCTCTCTCTCTCTCTCTCTAAGATTTTATTTATTTATTCATGAGAGACAGAGAGAGAGAGAGAGAGAGGGGCACAGGCAGAGGGAGAAGCAGGCTCCATGCAGGGAACCTGACACAGGACCCGGGACCCAATCCCGGGTCTCCAGGACCACGCCCTGGACTGAAGGCAGGCGCTAAACCGCTGAGCCACCCAAGGATCCCCACTAACCGTGGACCCCATTTAAAGAAGAAAATGCCCACATGGAGAATGCATTAAGTAAACGCAGTTGCTTAAATTATTTTCATCAAAACGTTCCTCTCTAGGCACAAATAGAAAATTTTAGAAACCAGGGAAATTTAAATTATTTTCACTGAAAGCCGTTGTTTTGCTAAAACCCGCTGGCCCATATTGAGTCTGAGCGTAGAAAAATAGAGCTCCGGTTGGGCTCCATATTTAAGGGTTTTTTTTTTGTTTGTTTGGTTGGTTGGTTGGTTGGTTTTTTGGGGGTTTTTTTGGTGCTTTAACTGTCTTTTACATAAGCAGATTGAACAAAAAGTTATTAGGAACTTCAAAGTTTTGTTTGCAGGTTTTCAAGATAATCAGACTTCAACTTAATGTAGAGAAGGCAGCAATCCTTTCATGCTGATTTTATTGAGCAGTCACTAGGGTAAATCTGAAAAGGTGTTTTGTTCGAATGAAGATAAGGCTAGTTTCGAGGCATTGAAAGCTGTGTTAAATGGTATCTAATCCAATTACTGAGCCGGGGAGTGGGGACAGGGAAGCTACAGCACACAGCTGCTAGGCCTGCTTCTAACAAATATGGCAAGCTGATATGTAAGAGTGGAATCCCACTCACCGCGCACACACGCATGGACTGCCTGGCTCAGGTTCTTGAGTGTACCGTGAATACGCCTCAGTATCAAGAGTGGCTCCCTTGCCCTGCCCCTTTTTTTCTTGTCGAACTTCTGGGATAATCTTCCGGCACGAAGCATGTCCCAACTTCCTGGGCCTTCCTTTTGGCACAAGCCAATTATGAAAACAAACACAGTTATGAAACATACAGTTCTGCTCAGACCTAGGATCATCAAGATGTCCCAGAAAATGTTTTTATGACTGTTCTAAAGATTATGATCAAAATGATGACACAAGGTGAAGGAGAACTTGGGTTCACATGTGTGGACACTCCGGATCCAGTTTGTGGAGCCCAGAGCTGGCAGCAAGGGCGCAGCAGCATAGAGAGGTGGACTAATTTGCTCAAGGACACTCGGCAGGGATATAAAACGAAAACTCCCAACACTCTTCCCCTTGCTCACTCAACTCCAGCCACACTGGCCTTCTTGCTGTTCCTGGCACACGCCACTCTTTTGTCTACCTCAGGGCCTTTGCACTGGCTCTTCTCACTCCCTGATATGTTCTTCCTCAACCTTCACAAGACTGGCATGATCCTATATGTTTTACCTCAAAGTCCCCCTCAGACGGGCCTCCTGGTCTTAGCAGATCAGTCACTTCCTAGCATTACCTCAAACCCATTTTAATTCTCTGCATAGCTTTTGCCACCTGGGGATGATTTTATTATAAGCATTGTCTAGTTTGGTTATTCTCTTGCCTGCCAGAATGTAATCCCCATGAGAACTGGGTCCTTCTGGGTCTTAGTCGTGTCCCATGAGCCTGGGCCACGTTTTCCATTAGAAGTAATCAATAACCACCTGTTGAGTGAACAAATGAAGAAGGGCAGAAATGTGCGGCACAAGGTATGGAAAGAGGACGCAGCTGCCCCTCTATTTGACTCTGTCCACTACCCCCCATTCTCAGTGTATCACATCACACTCCTCTGCTCGCTTTGTTTTCAAATGACCAAGTCCAGACTTGCTCGCAGGCCTCGATCACGATCACAAGGCCCCACCTGAAGCTGCCCCCTCCCCTTCCTGGCCCCGTGGCTGAGAGCCTTCGCCACAGCCCTGCTGGCCAAACGTCCTCTGGACAAAGGTCTTCCTCCCCCCTGGAACAGCCTGTGCCTCCTCCAGCAGGCACAGCCTGGGCACCATGTTTCGCAACCCTTTTGGTCTGGGACACACCCGTAATTTTTCACCAACACCCCCCTCCACACACACCCACACCCACGCACACACACATGAGGAGGAGCAGGGCTGAGAAGAGCTTGTTTTGTTCTCTTCCATCTGTTTCCCCACAGAGCTTAATGTCCTAAATGACAGAGAAGGCCTGTTACTTGCCTTCGGGAAGAGGACAGAGTGAGACATAGCGGGCTCTGTGAGAAAACGGGGAGGCAGGCAGGCTTCCGGGTAAGGAGACACTGAGGACTCTGGGGAGTCAGCAGGGTGTGGGAAGAGGCCCCCAGGGCATCAGCAGAGACCGGAAAGCGATTTCCCATTAAGCTTTAGTGTGCAAGCTCTGGAGGCAGTGGCCTCTGGGGAAATTCCCTCTGAGGAATGTCACACTCCATTTCTCTTCCTTCTCATCTTGATGGCCTTCTTTGCTCTCCTGTATCTCTTCAAAGGGCCCCTTCCTTTCAGCTTCCTACGGAAAGCAAGCTGGAATGCAATGACCTCACAGGGAACCAGCCCAGCTGGGCCTCAGAACAGCCAGGACCCCTCCAGCCTCGGGCTCCCTCCATAACACCACCAGGCACCTCAAACAAGATTTGTGGCTTAGGACATCCTGGTGCCTGGTTCTTTCCTTCTTTCTTTATCAAAGCCCAGAATCTATCCCTCCCCAGAAGTGGGTATGTCAAAATTCAAGATATAAACCCATTAAGAGCAGAGGTTGGGAGTCTCAAAGCCACTCTGGTCTCTTCTCGCTGAATCGATCCCAGACATCCATCTGTGCTAGACAGTCTCTAGGATTCAGCAGAACACGGCCTGAAGAGCACCGCCAGGGAGAAAGCACAGGAGTTTCGTTATCAAAACTGACCTGGGCTTGAAAATCCACTATTGCTTACTAAACTCTCTGCCTCAATTTATCTCTGAAATGAGGATGTGCGAACTTCCCAGGACTGTGGTGACAATGAAGTGATAAGGAAGCTAAAGAAGTGGGCAGGGGACCAACACGGTCATTGCCACCATCGGGCTGCCCATTTCTACTCATCTGCTCAAACTCAGATGTGTTATCTGCACGGTATCCTGTTACGTCATCACACTGACAATCCTGAGCCATTCAAACTACTTTCTTGACTTTTTCCCAATGTAAATATGTAATTCTATAACTCATAGCCTAATCTTTTTTTTTTTTTAATTTTTGGACCTCTGTACTAGTCTCAACACAGAAACTCAGTACAAAGAGAGCCTGGCTTGTCAAAACACTAGACTGTGAACCTTAAAGACAGGTATGATATTTATGGAAAACCATCCTCTACAGTTCAGGGCTATGTTCTAAGCTCCCTGCTTCTGGTTTACAGGAGAATACTAGGAAGAGGGGAATGAATGAAGATGCTTTTTATAAAATCTTGTCTTGGTCAACAGAAGGGCTAAGGAAAGAGTGGGGTTGTTCCTTTTTCAATTCAGCCCAACACGCCACAAAACCTTATTTGGAAAACTGGGCACCATATTTACTCAAAAGCAGAATGGCAGTCTGACTTGGCAACTTAATCCCACTGAGCCTTGTGCAAAAAAAAAAAAAAAAAAAAACCAGAACAGGTGGGTGCTGGGAGAAGGTAATGAATGACCTCCATATTCATGTTCTCCTCAAACAAAAACCTCTGAGACTGGAATTTCCCTGCCTGGCTTCTGGCAAGCTGAGGGCTGAAGCCTGTTCTCCATCAGTGCCTCCAACAGGGGGTGTGGGTCTCGACTCTCCAAATCCCTGGGGCTCAGACACCTTTGCGGGATCTCCACGTGGGATTTCTCGCACCCCAGGCCCCTCACTGGTCAATGACATCTGCACCAGGCAAGAGGTATGGAAGCAGGGGCTATTTTTACTTCTCAACTTAAATATTATCACATGAGACTCACATAGAGAAAGCCAAGAGAATCACACAGATGTCAACGTGGAACACTGACATTAGGCACTGCTGGTTTACACACAGAACACAACATGGAGCAGCGCCACTTTAGAACTAACCTTCTTAATTCTTTTTAGGTGAGATAATAAATGTCTTACTTTTATTTTTTTTAAAGATTTTATTTATTCATGAGAGACACACAGAGAGAGGCAGAGACACAGGCAGAGGGAGAAGCAGGCCGCTTGCAGGAAGCCTGACGTGGGACTGGATCCCAGGACCCTGGGATCACACCCTGAGCCGAAGGCAGACGCTCAACCACTAAGCCACCCAGGTGCCCCAAATTTCTTAAACTGCTTGGAATCGGACCGTCTCTTAAGTGTGGCCCAAAGTGTTCTGATACACTCGCTCAACCCAGCGCCTGCCACATGGGAGATCAGTAGGCAGGGCCATTACTGGAGCCATTCCTACTGTCTTCCTCCATCTCCTCATCCATCCCCTTCCCCCATTACAATCCACTCCCCCCCAGTATCCCCCCCAAAACCCCATTTAGCTAATTCAAACAACCTTTTTTTAACTTTATGCTTATTTGGCATTTTTTTTCCAGAGCGGCTGTGTGTATTTAATATGATTAACAGCTTTAGTCATTAAACAGTGCTTTCTTTAAGAGGATTGCACGAGATTACCCTTAGGGTCTTGGGCTGAAATCATTGCACAGACGACTTGAACACAGCCGAGGCAGGTAATGGAAGTTCATCATAATGCAACAACTTCACTCAGTACTTAATATAATCGACGACACAACCCATAAAAATATTCTTCCTAAACTAATCAAATCATTAAAATGTCAGCTTCCATGCAGACGCTCCATGGTGCTCATGCCCCTGGCCCAGATTCAATTCAAATGGAATCTTGCTGAATCGTGCTGATTTATGAAGTCTGGGTTTCTTCATACTGCCCCCTCCCCGCGGCGAGGCTGTGCCTGCCTGAATATAGCCGTCCCAGCAAGCAAATAAACTGGCTGGAGGCCAGAAGCCAGGACACAAAGCAAACTCTTGTCAACCGGTTTCCTCATTAGCTGTTCACGCACAATAAAGGCCGTAAGGTTTTCCCTGGTACTCAATGCTACTCAATGCGTTTCAGAGCATTTTCCCATTTGTTTAAAAGCTGAGGCTGGGTAGAAAAATAACTCTTGTGCACTATGGGGCAGAGTGAGCCCTGGATGGAGAGGGAGAGGGTAGAGAGAGAGAGAGAGAGAGAGGAAGAGGAGGGGGCAGGGGGAGAACACACATTGGCTTGTGGTCTGCAGTTTATTAACAGGGCCTGATTATGACAATTGCTTCCTGTGGCTCTCTAATCAGCCTGGTATTTCTCAAAGCACTCCACTGAAGCACTGCTTACCCTAGTCATAGATTGCCCGAATATTCTCCGAAACAATACTGATCAAAATAAACTGCTGGGCTTTGTATTGTAGCCCTTCCCTTTTAGAGTTATAGTAGCCGAAGCTTCTACAGGAAACTTTTCCTTATCCCACACCAGTCCAAATCTAATGCTTCACGTTGGCACATTCCCTCTGTGGGGTACCCTAAATAATTTCTACACTGAGGTGCTTGCTGTGACGGTGGTAGTCCTTGGCCACATGGGCCTACTTAAGTTTAACTTCATTAGAAAAAAAAAAAAAAAAAAAAAGTTTAACTTCATTAGAATTAAATAAAATTTAAAATTCAGTTTCCTTGTCGTATTAGCCACATTTTGAGTGCTTACTGGCCTAATGTGATTTATGGCTGGTGCACCAGACAATCCAGATTAAGAAGCACTCCAAACTCAGAAAATCCCCACCTGTTAAAGGAGGTATGCTCATAACTATTTTCATTTTGTAATAAGACAAATGTGGGCCCAATGGCCACTAGCATTCTTTAACACAAATGAATGTTAACATATGAATGAAAAAAAAAAGTAATTCAAGGTTAACAGATCAAAGAAATTGAGGAAATATTTATCGGGTATTCACTGCCTGGAAGGAACTGGATCCCAGCCTATCTTTATAGGTTCAGCACCCACAGAAACCCATAAAGCATTCATCAGTATATCCCAGATAGTCCAGACCACTTGCTAATTCCCTAATAAATTACTCCCTCACTTTTTTTTTTCAGGGTGGTTCTTCTCCTTGGAAGTGGCTCTCGCCTGTGGAAATTCAAGACTTCAATCAAACACCACCTATTCTGTGGACCCCTCCTCTCCATGAGAGTTGGCTCACCAATAACATTCTTAATAATAGCTAACATTTATCAATTGTGCCAAGCTAAATACTTTACACAGATAATCTTATTTAATTCTCACAAACCCTGTGAGGTGGATACTACTGTTATTTCCATTTGACAAATGAAAAAAGTGAAGCCTAGAAAAATTACTTGCCCAAAGTCCCACAGCTAATAAATAACAGAGCTGGGATTTGACCTCAGGGCCCTCCAGCCTCAGAGACTAAATTCTTAACCAATGTCTTATATGATTCTTTTCTTGTGGTGCATATCCCAGTATTCCTTTGATTATTGCAAGTTGTGTACCTATCTGTCTCAATCCCATCTTCTTTCTTGGATTAGAAATTCCTTGAATGAAAAAAAAAAAAAAAAGAAATTCCTTGAATGCAAGGATCACACTTTATTGATTTCTCCCCTCACTCAGCACACAATAGAAAACAAGGAATAAGAGATTGAGTAAGTGAATGAGTGAACAAATATTTCCATTTGACTACTGACTGCATCTTTCAGAATCTAGTCCTGGAACAGACCACTAAGTGGTAGCCCTTTTCAATTGCCAGAAATGGGGACTGCCAAAGGGGTATGCCAAGGAGGTCTCAACTGTCCTCTGAACAATTTTCACAGTTTCACCAGTAAGCCATGACATTCAATGACACAAGCCAGGATTTACCAACTGCCAGATTCTGAGTGGCAGCCAGAGTGTCATCCAAGAAGTGATGCTTGTTTCAACTCATCTCCCTTGGGGCCCAGCCCATGCAGCCAGTAGATGACAGCAAACTACCGGCCTGGGCTCCCTGGTGTTGCAGTAGGGTGACATGCAAGGGTGCAGGCAGAAGAACATACTAGCCCGGAAAGAAAACTTAGATAGGGCTATATAATCTCAATGGCTCTGGAATTCTGCAGAGTCAAGAACAGCAAGCTGAGCTAGCATTACTGGGAAAAAAAAAAACCCATGTACCCCATATTGGACAGGCTTGGAGGAATATTCCCTTGGAGCCAAAGCACTATATAACTTGGAAGAATGTTCTAACTCATTTAAATTCAAAGGATCTTTACTAAACAGCTACATAGGAGCAGTCCTGGGGTCTGGAGAGTATCTATTTAAAGGTGAATTAAAACATGCTATGGCCTCCAGAAATTCATTAGCCTAGCAGGGAGCCAGACATTAAGCCAATCCACAGTGACATACAGTAAGGCTTGATGAGCAAAAGCAGGGACAAACCATCATTAATTCAGAATGGATTTCGGGGCTGGGGAAAACTTCACACAGGTGGAATCCGCCTGGGTCTTGATGGATCAGTAGGAGTTTGAATGGTACGTAGAGTGGAAGCTGCTGGCATCCTACCCAGATCCCCTTTATTTGACCAGTGAGGTCTCACATGTTGGCTGTCACTGTTTTCAGAGAACTGTCCTAGTATCTGGTCTTATCGCCTCTAGGGGAAATGCTGGGGTGTTTACCTCTCCCACCCAGAGGGCAGCCTGGGGCCAGTGACTTTATTGATGTGGGAATGTAAAGGCTGTAGAGGTCCCCAGGCTGCAGTCAGATTATAGCTGAACCCACATCTTTGCCTCCCTTCTTGTCCTGCCCTATCCTGTTTCCTTCGTGCCTTTACTGGTTTCCATAAAGAATACTATTCTCAAGAGTGCCTGGGGAGCTCAGGCAGGTCAGAGTCCAACTCTTGATTTGGGCTCACATTGTGGTCTCAGAGTAGTGAGATCAAGACCCACGTCTGGCTCAGTGCTCAGCATGGAGTCTGTTTGAGATTCTCTCTCTTCCTCTGCCCCTGCTTTCTCTCTCAAAATAAATAGATGAAAACTCTCAAAAAAACAAAAACACATCTCAA
This sequence comes from Canis lupus baileyi, assembly GCF_048164855.1. Classification (NCBI taxonomy): domain Eukaryota; kingdom Metazoa; phylum Chordata; class Mammalia; order Carnivora; family Canidae; genus Canis; species Canis lupus. The sequence continues at coordinate 19,182,957 of NC_132851.1, forward strand.
TCCTAATCACTTTGCAGGAGAATCCTCATCTCAGTCCCTGCTTCTAAGGCCCCCTACCCATGACAGTGAGCAAGAGGTGAAACAGCAACCAAGAGAGAGAAGCTGTCATGGGCAAGGGGTGCAGGCAGGCTGCCGGCCACCTGATGAATACTGCACACTGTCAATCTCCATGGTAAGAAGCTTGGCATTTTGTTATGAAAGCAATGCAAAGCGACCGGACAGTTTCAGAGGCGGAGAGACCATCAGGGTCTCTAACTTGCAAAATCTGAAAGCTGCAACTTGGCTGCTTTGATCTATGGAGGGAAGAAATACCTTGGCCTAGGCTTGTCATTTAAAAAAATTGGTGGTCTGGGCAAACTCCAGGTAGGCTGGGTCTAGGGCTGTGGCAATGGGACTGGGAAGGGGGGCTCGATCCAGAAGGGGCAGCTCGAGAAACAGCAACAAACAAGCTTTGCACACTTGTTGCTGCAGCAGCGACCCAGCCAGCCACACACCGCGTAGGAAGGGCCGGTCGCAAACGAGCCTTGCCCGGCCCAGCCCCACGCAGGCCTCCTAAAAGGGCTGCCACACAAGGGCTCTGTTCCAACCCAGTTCACACCCTCGTACTAAATCCTCCGTTATCCCACAAGAGGTCCTTCTGAAAGCTCCAACCACAAAACTCACTGTCCCTGCTCTTCAAACCACCACCAGTCATTTTGCCGTGAAACCACAGGGTAGACATCACAACCATCCGATGTAGGACACGGTAAGAAAGGTAAGAGGTGGGGCATCCGCGCCCCTCTCCTGCCGTGTCACTCGGTGTTGTTGCCGCCACCGCTGTCACTCTCCACCACTTCTGCTTGCCATTAACTACCAGACCCTGGGCTCGTCCCACAATCCGATTTCTGCACGTTCACTACATATTCTCATCCTATTTCCAGATGGGACAATTGAGGCTCACAGAAAAGAGGAAGTGTTCAAGGGGTCAGACCTAACCGTTCATGTATTTAGGACTATCTCCAAAGCTCACAAACTCATTAATGTCTAAACTCATTAATGTTAAGGTGGAGGACACATCGATTGATTAAATCTCAATTCCGCACCCCCTTAAACTCAGCTCATGGTTTACTCCTATTACTTTACCCCCAATGAGCTACACTTCTGCGACCCCTCTGTACCCTTGCGCACAGACCATAATCTTATCACCTGTACTCTTGAAGTATTTATTTACCTCAGCTCTTCTCGGGCTTCCCCCTAGGAGTCTATTATGGCACAGGGCAGAGCAGACTCAGCCCATGTCTTTTATATCCCAGAGCCCAGCATAGAGGCTGGTTTGAGGACATGATAAGAAAACGTCGAATTTTGGGGCACCTAGGTGGCTCAGTCTTAAGGTTAAGTGTCCAACTCTTGATTTTGGTTCAGGTCATGCTCTCAGGGTTGTGAGATTGAGTCCTGGCATCAGGCTCCATGCTCAGCGTGGAGTCTGCCTCAGACTCTCCTTCTCCCTCTGCTTGTGCCCTTTCTCTCTCTCTCCAATAAATAAATAAATAAATAAATAAATAAATAAATATATATGTATATATATATACATATATATTTAAAGATTTTATTTATTTATTCATGAGAGACACACAGAGAGAGGCAGAGACATTAGGAAGAGGGAGACCCTGGCCCCATGCAGGGAGCCCAACACGGGACTCCATCCTGGGACCCCAAGATCATGCGCTGAGCTGAAGGCAGATGCTCAACTGCTGAGCCACTCAGGCATCCCCAATAAATACATCTCTCTAAAAAAAAAAGAAAAGAAAAGAAAACCTCTAATCTCAAAAATCCACCAAGTTCTGCCAAACAATCTCATATAACAAGAATTACATTTGATAAAAAGTCAGACAGCCTAGAGGTCTAACTCCTAGCACGGCACAAGTAATCAAGCGATCATGGGAAAGTATGTAGTTTCCCCAGGCCCGTGGATCAGAGGAACATGAGGCCACTGGGTTAGAGGCTCTCCAGTGACTACACAGACCTTCCAATCTAATCGATTCACACATTTATACTAAAACAAGATAGTCCATATCTAATTTTCTAGCAGCTCTCTTAAATGTGTATTTGTGGAAAATACTCACGTAGAAGCTCTAAGCCATTTAACCAAAAGCCTAACTGACTTTCTTCTTTTCGGAGTATTTAAGGAAACATTTATTTAGGCAAATTTTAAAAGTGGCTTTATAAAATCTTTAACGTAAACATGATATTCTGACCTGAACCATCCAGATTTAAACTGCGAATCTCTCAATACTATACCGTAACTGCTTTGCAGATACAGCTTTCGCTTACTCCATCTCTATTACAAGGCAGAGGTAGAGAATCACTAGCTGCTCCTAATGGTCTGATAATAGAGTAGCCACTGACTGTCTTGCCTCAAGTCCATCAGCTGAGTACATATGCCTAAGTCTTATAGAAGCATATCTTCTTTATGGCAGCCAATCCCTAAGCAGTCTCCAAAGCACGGCTTCCTATTTTGCGAACAAACAAGGAATCTGCAGTACTTGGGTTTTCTTTTTCTCCTGCGTACAGAGGATCCTACAGTTCCCAGGATATTCCCTTTCCTCGAAGATCATCTCCTTGTTAGGAGAAAATTTTGCTAGGATTTATGACCAACAATGAGATAACAGATTAAATGTATAAGCAGTTCTTATAAAATAACAAAAAGAGAGCCATCATAATAGACAATTAGGCAAACGGCATCAGCAGGCACTTCACAAAAGGAAAAAAAATGCATATGGTCAATAAATACATCAAAGAAAGAAAGAAAGAAAAGAAAGAAAGAAAGAAAGAAAGAAAGAAAGAAAGAAAGAAAGAAAGAAAGAAAGAAAGAAAGAAAGAAAGAGAGAAAAGAAAAGAAAAGAAAGAAAAGAAAGAAAGAAAGAAAGAAAGAAAGAAAGAAAGAAAGAAAGAAAGAAAGAAAGAAAAGAAAGAAAGAAAGAAAACTAATCTGAAAAATCTCATAAATGAAGAGATTTGCAAGCTGGCCAGTAATCCCAAATATACAAATTAAAAACCTTTTTTGGTCTAACAAATAGGCAAGATTTTTTTTTTTTCTTCTCTAAAGATAATTACTTGATACCAGAAAGGGTGAGAAACAAGGAGCCACTTAGAAGCTTCTAGCAAGAAAGTGAACTGGGAGGTCTTTTGTGGAGGGCAACTTGACTATTTATCCTACAGAAATATACTTAAGGAGACATGTTAAAAAAAAAAAAAAAACTATGTTTATCATCATCACAGTACTGATTACAACAATGCATATGGCAAACAACCAAATGACCAACAATAAGTACTTCAGTAAATAAATTATAGTCCACCTATGCCAAAGAATGCTTCACGGCCACTTAGAAAAAAATTGTTCATAGAGGAATATTTGCTAGAATGGAAAACTGCCTATAGTGAACTTGCTGGTTCACTTTTTAATAAAGCTTGAGTTCTTTTTTTTTTCCCTTCAAAGATTTTAATGGAGATTATTGCCTAAACATTTTTTAATCCATCTGAGAAAAGTTAGTTTTAGATTCAGAGAGCAATACAAACATAGAAGCAGGAAGTCTTTCTAGTTTTGAGGATACAGGAGGCAAGATAGAGGAGTAAAATCTGAAATGGTTTTCTTAACCCAAAATCTTCTAGAAAGCTCAAAAGATGGATACTAGGAAAAGGAGAATTTCACTTTTCTAGGCCTTGGTAGGATAATTCTGAAAGTTCTACTATCATGGATTGGTGACTTTTGACAAGGTCACAATAAAAAAGACAAGAAAGCTGGGGATCCCCAATAAACATCTCTAAGGGCTCTGACTAGTGGTCAAAATGTACTAATGTTGGGTATCAGAACATTTTGTATAAAGTGAGGACCTCATACATGGGGGAAGAGACTTAAGCGACACTCGAGGCAAAGAATAGAACCCAGAAAAAGCATGTCAAGAAGCAATAGTGGTATTCTTACAAAATAAAGTACGTATGTAGGTATGTGCACATGTGTGCAGTGTACATACCCGCGTGTGGGCATACAGGTCACGATGCACAGGAATACTGGGGGTGGAATTATGAGTCACTTTTAACACTGACATTTTTTACATGTGTATGAACATGTGGATTTTGTTTCTGTTTTACTATGTGAAATAACCTCCTGATCTTGGGCCAGTGCTGTGTTCGGGCACGATATCCCCATCTCCTATGAGATACCCCGACTCCTGGTGTCATCCCTGCCCCGGTTGCAGGCACCCCTGGCAAACTTTCCCAAGCAGCTGTGTACGACTTCACCCACCGCCCCACTATGTTCCCTGGATAACTGTCCCCTTACCTACTACTGGTTGTTCAGTTCCAATTTCTCAGAAATGCTCTATATTTCTGTAAAATGGGCCTAAGGGAGATCCAGAGAGTGTGGTGGCTTTTATCTGTTGATCTTTCCCCAATTCTACCTTTAACCACAGAAAAGGAAATGGGTATAGGGAATATAATTCCCCTGAGGCTGGATGTTAACCCAGGGCTCAGTTACTTTTTTTTTTAACTGTTCTCCTGCTACTCCTTAGAGCTATTGATTTGGTATTTCTCTCCCATGTGATGAATGTGAAGAAGTAAAAATTCATCTGCCCTGCTACAACTAAACTGTGAACACAGGCTTTACTCAGAAACACAAGATAGGTTTTAGGACACAGAACCACTTCTTGACTTTTCAATTAGGAAAACTCATACTGTGATTGGAATGCCGACTAAGAATACCCCTATTACAAGGACAGGCAATTTTTATTACTGATATGGTTTCTGTTTTCAAACCTACTCTCCCAAATTAAAGTACAATTATTGATTTTTTATAACAACAGAAATACTATTGCCCTAACTCATGGAGCACTTCTATGGATCAGGCCTATGCGCAGGGGTATAATACTGTCCCCACTTTATTGCTGAAGAAACAGGCTTGAATAGGTGAAGAAACCAAGGGCATACAATTCGCACGTTAGCACAGCTGGGAACTGGCATCAGAGCTCCCAGTCCCCCGTGTCCTACCTTTCCCCAATCGTGTCCTAAGGCTCCCGCACTGTGACACTCCATTTTAGCACAGAGTGGCCCTGGAGTTTTGCCATGCTGCACTCCACAGAGTCCCCTTGGAGGCCATCGGGATAGAGGGGGCTGAGTTTAATGGGTCTGGGAGGCCTCCACTCTCCTCTTTTAGATACGACTTTACCATGAGATTCTAGAGTTACGGAATATTTGACACGTGTCAGTATAAGATTCCTACATTGTGTTATATTCGAAGAGATGGATGGAATGTAAAAAAGGAGGATTGGGATTTTGAGGGTGCCCGTGGTAACCAGGACTTGTTTGTGAGGCACATCTGACTTGCCTATCTCAGTTTCCCCTTCGGCGTTAAAGCTTGAGTAATGATTTTTCACCTGACATCAGTGCTCTGAGTGAGAACCAGTAAGGGGGAACGCAAAGCATTCAGCATGCATGAAAGCTCTACGTAAGTGCTGTGTGGTGCTTAATCCTGGCACCCTCCGGGGCCTGTTCCTGGAGCCCATCACACAGAAGGACAGACAGGCCAAGGCCTGCTGAGACACAACCAGGGATGAACAACCCACAGGAGCCAGCACGTAGATTGGGATCATAAGAAAGCAGACGAAAAGCTTCGTCAACAACGGGGCTTTGGCATGAGGACCAGGAGCGGACTTGCAGCTAGTTTCAGGAAACAACAGGCACTGATCCGGGGCGGGGAGGCCCACGACTTCCTAATTATTAACTTCTCGTGCTCCCATGTGGACCTCACCACTGGCCCTTATGCCACCTGGCACTGTCCTGAGGGAGTTTCCACCAACCTCTTTGGGGGAAGGAGAAACTTACATGGGGAAACAGAAAAGAATTGGCTTCTGGCTCCTCCTTGCAAATGTTTCTTCCCTCTTCCACTACTGCTTCATCAGCATTTCACGGAGGGAGCCATAGAGGGCTCTTCGGCCAATTTCATAACGTCTACAGGACATATTTTTGAGAAATGCATGGACTACTTGAGCCAAGAACTATTAGAAAGGAACCTCCTAAGCTTTAAGCGGAGATCTGTTCTGTCTTGTTTAAAGGGACCATAATAAGTTATTAATTCCACTTAGGATTTGAGGGAGAGGAAAGGGCAGGCATGATTATACACAGATGTGCTTCATCCACATAAACTAGGACACGCAGAAACTTTTGTGGGTAAATACACTTGCATCCCAGTTGCAGGGGGTAAAACGTTCTGCATTTCAGTGGCCTCAAAGACCTAGCTCTTAGTTCAGGGCTCAAACACAGAAGTTATACCTGACATTTTTCTAAATTCATGCTTTTCTTTGAAATAATGTTTACATGGGAAAGACACAACAGCATCTTATAATTTTCAGGGATCAGCTGCTATGAGTTAAACTTGATCATCTCTATCTAAAAGGGAACATTTCCCAAGCACTGGCACAGCAAAATGTCTTGGAAAAGGACAGATCATAACTAGGTTCTAAAACTTCTGGGAAAGTTGATGACACTTTAACCACAAATAAGCTAAGGGGGCTCAAATTAGCATCCTCCACAGAGCAGACAAAGTTGGGTTCCTATGAAGGAAAGTCAAAAGCTGATAACTTGCATTGGTGAGAGATTAGTGTCCTGATCATTAACTTAAATCACATTGTCTACTTTATGGGAAATACTGCCCAAAGAATAACTGATAAATAGGCATGATAATCCTCATTGTAAGGAGCTCAAAGTTTACTGGTGGACACAAGATAAACCAGCAACAGCAAGAACACAGCCCCCAGTGAAAGCATAAAAAAAGAGTAGAAGTAAGCATATTTGAATAATTAGCCTAAAGTAGTACTAAGAAGGCAGAAATTATCATAGTTGCACTTCAAAGGTCAGCCAAAGTCCCCGTTTCTCCAAAGTCCCCATTCCTCCCTTCCTGGGCCTCTCATTCGGAAAGAACTTTTCCCAGGTGCCATCAGTAGGACAATTAGAGGATGTAGGTATTCCCTCGACCATCAAGAGGGACAGAAAAACAGCCTCCACCCTCCTTACTCTGTAATCAATCAATCAGCACTCTGAAATCTTGGGGAAGCCTGTTATTTATATTCCACCTGCTTCCAGAAAAGATTTATAGTAGTTTACAATAAATACACATATTCCAGAGCAATTAAAAAATGAATAAAGTGAAATACCTTCATATGTACATGGTAAGAAGAGAGAGAGAAAGATGCTCTGAACCAGTAACAAAGTAGCCAGTCTTGCTAGAAAGTACCAAATTTGGTTGAAAGCATTCTAGCTGTCACAACAGGGTTGGGGTGGGCAGGGAGCATAGGAGTCATTTAACTCTGCTTGGCTAAAGAAAAGAGGCTACAAGTTTATAAGAAGGTAACTTTTAGTTAATTTAAATGACAGAGGGACCTGGGTGGCTCAGTGGTTAAGCATCTTCCTTTGGCTCAGGTTGTGATCCTGTGGGTCCTGGGATGAGTCCTGCGTCCTTGGGCTCCCCGCAGAGCACCTCCTTCTCCCTTTGCCTGTGTCTGCCTCTCTGTGTCTCTCATGAATAAATAAAATCTTTTTAAAAAAATCTAAATGACAAAGTTAACAAGTGGCCATATTGCTCATCAGCTTTGACTCTTATGTTTTAGGATCATGGATTCCAGGGAGAATTTAAGGAAAGTTCTAGACCCTGTCCCCGCATCAGCTCATAATCATATAGTTTTGCATATACTCTTAGGGTTCCATAGGGGTAGGTTGTATATTTGCTTGGGGAATGCTCTGTAAAGTTTAAATTCACATAGGAAATCCTCAATGTTTATTCTTCACTGAATTACGTGGCCACTTATTGAAGCCAGTTACTGCGGGGTAACCCTAGGAGTATGTTTTTTTCCACCTGCCATGTACAGCCAACAATGGCTTATAATCATAAATCAGACTCGTTCCGCTTGAAAGGAGCTTTAGTAAAACCCTAGTAATTTGTCTTGATCTTGTTTTTTTTTTTTTTTCTTTCTTTATCTTGGGACCTGCTTGCACTCGTATGTGGAGATATTTTCCCTGTTTATCTACTTATGTTTTTGAGTTGTTGGTTTTGAATTCTTGGCTTTCGCATATTCTGCATCTTAAATTCCCCTAATTTACTGTGTAATTAAAACACCCATGCACATTTGTTCTCAATTAATGGAGACAAATTATTCCCCAGTGGAAGACAACTCTATTCCAACTTGGAACTGGAAGGGCGGATAGGCCTGAATTTTAAATGTTGTCTAATGATGCTAATATTCTTTGTCAAGTGAGTTTAAGAGATAGGTTAATGTATCTTTGGGAGACAAACATCCCAAACACTCATTCTCACCCTCAGAACCAGATGATTTTGCAAATTCCCAATTTTCTAATCCTTGTTATCTTAAATATGTCAACACTTTAAGATCATTTTCAGAAGAAAAAATTAAGTCGGATAAAAGAAAAGACAGTTGAACTGGCTGAAGAGCATTTAGACTGAATAACAAATATCCACGTGAAGTTAATGGATCCATCATAAGCCTACACACTTACGGCTTTTGAAATATTTGAGAGCATTAGACAGAAATCACAATGGACTGGAGAGATAGCTTACATTTATAATTTCCAGGTAAACCTAATGAAAATACCTATATTTTTTAATGTCAATATCTGACACAAATATCAAGGCAGAAAAGGCTAAACATCCGAAAGTTACTCTCTCGGCTTCCTCGAGAGTTAATTATGAAACATAACAAAGTAAATGAATTGAAATGAGAACTCAGCTCTTTCATACATAAGTAGTAATACGATAGAAAGTCCCCAAGGAACTAGGTTATATGGTAAAGATTTCAACATGGTAAAAAAGAGATCTTTTACTAATGAAGACTTTCTCGGGGGTTGTTCAGAAAAGGAAAGCGAAGAGGTAACAGTCTCATTCTTGAGGACATACTAATCTGAGAAACTGTGCTAAATACTTAAAAACACTTCTGTTAAGCCCAACCTCAATTCCACATAGGAAATGAAATTATGTCCATTCTGTAGACAAGATAACTAGGGCTCAGAGAGGGGAGGCTAGGGGGCATTTGAGTGCCCTTCTAAAATTACTACCTAGAAATCTGCAGTAGGCTGGCTATCTAATCTACAACATGACCTTGGAGAGGCCACAGACCTTCCAACCAGCAGGTAATTCATATCACTGATTCTAAGCCTGCTGGTTGTAAGGGCCAAATGGGGATTTATACTGGGTACTTTGTTCAGGGTTCAACACACTTTAATTACATCAGATAATGCTTGCTGTTCCCATTTCTTCCTGGAAATGGGGTATGAGTCCAATTCCTATTTAAGCTCCTGCCACAGTGAATCTTTACTTTGTCAAAATAGGACAACACGATCGCTAAATGGAAGTGATCACAAAAGGAAGAAGGAAGCTGTTTTGGGCCAGTTTCACTGGCAGGTCCGAATCTTCCCTTTTGGGGCTTACATAATCCTGACCTGAAAGAACCATAATGAGCACCTCAGGGTAAAAAACAGGTCAAAAAGATGGGCACTGAAGGAGGTTAAAAAAAAAAAAATCTGTATATTGGACCATTAAATGAATTGTGATAATACTCAAATTCATCTTGATTGTTTTAGTGGAAACCAGCCCAGAACTTTAACTACACTGAGTACATCCCCCTTATCCTATGTTTAATAGGAGGATTTTACTGACTCTCTACACTATCCATGGAGAAACAAACATGTAAAAAGAAAAAAAAATGCATTTCTTTATTTTTAAACAAAATGGGGCAATGTCTATAGGGGAGAGTGGTATTGAACTTTTGGGCCCTAATTAAGATAAGGGTTAATTAAATCAATGTCAGAACTAAGAATATCAATGCATACAAAAGGATGGTTCCTAGTTAAAAAAAATTTAATTGTATTTGAGATCTTTTACTAATGGAAACCTTCCCTGAGAGCTGGTTAATCAGTCCCTCTGTTCAAGTGGAAAGCTGGAGAAGAGGTAACATTTTAGAGTATCATTAATGACAGGTCATTTTAGGGGAAGGACCAAAATACCTGGTCAACGCTGAGTCTGTAGGAATGGAAATCTTTTTTAAATGATTTGCATACTTCCCAGCTGAAACAACCCCCCCACCCCCCCACCCCTTGCCTGGTCACTCTTCCTGATGTCTTACAAAGCCTATTTATGAAGGTGCAAAGTCTCCAGGCAAACTGACAGCAGTGCAGTGGATCTCCTGTTTTTGTTTTTCCTCCAAAGAAATTTCATGCTTGGTAACTCAGTTAATAGAAGCACCTCTTGTATACACAAATCTGATTCTTTGATTCTTGTGCTCATTCCCTCATCAGCACTAGACCCTTGGACTATGGGGAAGAATGAACCGGGACTCTGGCCTCACTGGGGTATTCTGCTGCCTAAGGAAAAAGGCAGATAGTAAGAACCAGTGGAATTAGGACAGTACTAGGGGTAGGTGCAAATGGCTTCATACAAGCCGTTCTTCTGTCTACTTCCGATTTTTTGAATTAGGCTTTTTTATGGAGACCGCTTCCTCTGCTGAGGGCACACCTAGTCCTAAGTAGATGACTTCAGTCTACTTCAGGGGTCTGCAAACTACAGCCCATGGCCCAATCTGGCCTGCTGCCTGTCTTGGCTATAGCCTGCAAAACTAAGAGTGATTTTTCACATTTTTAAATGGTTGGAAATAAAAAAATTTTTTTAAAAACGTCAACTATGTGAAATTCACATTTCAATGTTGATAAATGGTTTTACTGGAACACAGCCATGCTCTTTCACTTAGGTATCATCTATGGCTATCTTCACGCTACAATGGCACAAGTGAATGGTTATGACAGAGTCCGATGGCTCACAAAACCAGAGATATTTACTATTTGGCTTATCAAAGAAAAAAGCTTGCTGACCCCTGGGTCGAGAAGGTGTGGATCTTACTGAAGGGTAAATGAAATCACTATCAGAAATTATTAGCATTGGAAAACACAAAACATGGCTTCTAAGTGGCTTCTGAAGCTCATCTGGTGATCATCCTTCTGATGCTCATTTGGACAATCCTAGGACCTGCCCCAAGTCAGTCACAATGAATTCTTTTTTTTTTCTTTTTAAATACACAACACCACATTGTCTTTATTAAATAGCACGTACATTAGTAGTACAGATGATAGCAAAATATTAAAATATTATCTGAATACAATATCCATGTCATATTTAAAAGATCATTGGTTCACCTGTTCAGTGCCTCCTCAGCCAACATTTAAGGAGTAAGGACTTCATCTCAGGTACTCTGCTAGCACAGATGAAAATTTGAGGAGGACATAGTTTCTTGAAGGAAACTATAATTTAGCAGGAAAACAAAATAAACTCTCAAAAAAATGTTGGTGAGAAGATATTTTCCAGTGAAGCCTCAGGATCCTTCCACTCCCCCACCCCTTTCAGTGCTCCATCGGCGGAAGAAACGGAAGATGACTCTGTGTGCACCAAAGAGGTTCATCAACTTTCTAGTAATATGTTATTCGTCGACCGATCTATTTACAAGCCATATTTAGTACAGGACTGGATAAGATGGTTAGAAAACCCAATGTGTAATAGCTTTGAATACTGGCAAGGATGTGTGCATTTTAATTAATTTGATTTTCTTCTTTTTACCCACTTTCCCCACTGTGCCCCAAATAACAATTCCCTCTTTCGTTTCTCAAGCCTTCCAGGGATTTGTAGATTATTATCTTAGTTTGAGCTCGAACCCAGCTGGCTCCTCAGCTGTCACTTAGCCAAGCTACACAAATGTATGTACTGGGGCTTTAACCTTTCCTCATAAAACCATCCAGTTAGCGTTACTGTGCTTGGGTCCCCAGATTATGGGAGGAGTACTCATTCTGCTCCCATGATCCTGAAAATGGATTTTCCCCCTGTCCTGGGAACCCCCACAAAGCTTGCAGCCTAAACACTGCCCTGAGTTCCCGCTCACTTGCTGTGCCCTGCTCCTGCAGCTCCTGTCCATCCAGTGTGCCACACTTCTTCCAACAATGCCTTCCCGAAAGCCCCAAATACTTAGGGCTCAATATGTCAAATGATGAGCCCCAAATGTTCAAGACCAAATGATGCCTGTGATTCTAGTCCAGACTGTAGTCTGTTACGCAGCCATGGAGCTGAGTATTCCCACAACTGTTTCATTCCTCTCCCTTTTTTTAGCGTAACATTTATTATGAGACCAGGGGATTGATTATAAGGCCTTCAATATTGTAATAATCACAGCTCCCATTTATTGAATGCTTCTAACATGTCCGGCACACTTTCCGGTGCTGTATATGTACTACCTCACTGGATTCTCACAATGATCCTATTAAGTATAATTATTATCCTTATTTTACCACTGGAGAAATTGAGGCTGTGATAGGCGACTTGATTATCCCTCCAACATCCACTTCAGTCCTGGACTCTTCTTTCTAGAAGAATTCCCATTGCCTATCTACTACCTTCTGGGGCTATGTGCTTGGGGGAAGGCTAACCCCAGCTCCAGCTGATTCAGCCTGTCACAGTGCTGCTCCTCAGCTCTCCAGTGATGAGGTGGAGAGGGAGTTTGCTAAGGGGTTCCAGGAAAGGTCTCCCCACTCCCAACAGGAGACCAAGGAAGGCACTGCTTCTAGAAGTTGCCATGCCCTCAGGGGAGGAGAAGAATCAGCTTGTTACCTCAACTGGAGTGCTGACTTGGCAAAGTGGAAAGGTACAAAGTACCTGGAATCCCACGAATGTGCCTGAGCCATGGAATGAACCAACTGTGGAGCACCCCACCCACCTCTGCGCTCCCTGTCAGGTAGATTAACCTACATCCTTGCTAAATGATACAAACAACGAATGGAACGGAGGTTCAAATGCTGGCCTGAATCTGGAGCCTTACTTCAAATACCACCAGTGCCCAGCAGGGCTGTAATTTAAATCTGCATTCTGCAAACTCTTTGCATCTGTGAATTATTTAAAACAAATGTGCTCCCAAGAGCATATCACCACCCAACCTAGCCTCCCATAGAACAATGTTCCATCCCAAGTGTACCCTGGGCACTACCAGTCCTCTCATTCTGATGAACAATATTCAAAGAAGATGGAATCTTTAAATAACAACAAAAGCAGCAAATTTAAAAGGTACAGCAAAATGATTTTAAAATATCTACTGTTTACAGATAATCTGAACCTCCCGGCTCTCTTTTCAGTGTGGTTTTTAATAAATCATGATACTGTAGAAATAGGTCCGGAAGTTATAAGTATGGGTTTTGTTTGTTTGCTTTTTAAAGATTTTATTTATTTATTCATGAGAGACACACACAGAGAGAGAGATAGAGAGAGAGAGAGAGAGAGAGAGAGGCAGAGTCACAGGCAGAGGGAGAAGCAGGCTCCACGCAGGGAGCCTGATGTGGGACTCGATCCCAGGACTCCAGGACCACGTCCTGGGCTGAAGGGAGGCACTCAACCGCTGAGCCACCCGGGAGTCCCAAGTATGGGTTTCTAAAATAGCAAAATGGAAAGTAAAAACAGTATTTCCTTACTACTGCTGGAAGGCCCTAACTACCATTCTAGGGGCAGGCACAAATGATTCCGAGAAAGTATTTTAAAACAGAGAAAAGAGGGGCACTTGGGTGGCTCAGTGGTTGAGCGTCTGCCTTCAGCTCAGCATGTGATCCTGGGGTCCTGGGATTGAATCCTGCATTGGGCTCCCTACAGGGAGCCTGCTTCTCCCTCTGCCTATGTCTCTGCCTCTCTGTGTGTCTCTCATGAATAAGTAAATAAAATCTTAAAAAAAAAAAAAACAGAGAAAAGAGCTATCTTTGCTTTCTCAGCTTACGATTCTCCCATGTGAAGCAATAAGCAGACCAGGCTAGGGTTCCTGACCAAAAGGCCTATGTTCCCCACGGGCAAAGAGCAGAGTCTGGAGAGTATAAATACACGGGCAAGCGGGTTCAAGATACCTGCCTCTGTGGGGAAGGCACCGCCAGCCGGGAAATGCAAAGTGTTCTGCAGAATTCAGTCCTGTGGCCGAGGCAATTTCTACCTTGATACATGAAGTGGCAAGTTTGAAACAGGCCGTTTCACTTTTCCCAGGCTGTAACAACACAGTCACGATTTCCTGTGTAACCTGAACCATCTGACAGTTCCGGAAGAGTGGCTCTCCTTGCTTTGTGTCTCAGCGACAACTGTGTGTTAGCAGTCACAAAGAGTTATACACAAACAGACGGGAAGAGGTTTGTAGGTGCAGAGGAACCGTAGCAAATACGAAAAGCAGAAAATCCCACGTGTAAGTGTTTTAAGAATATTCTGTATCACCTCATTAGAGCTGATGTTCTTCGAAGACTGCTAAGACACCAAGATAAAAGCAGGGAATTGGTTAAATCCATTACTTTTGACAAAGTCGCAAACTATTCAACCAGCAAAACAGTGCCACTAAATTAAATTGTCTAAAGAGATGCCAGGGCGTCTGATAAACAGCCAATAATTCCTTGAATGCCAATGAGTTTGTGCTGCCCCGGCCCAGAAGAGAAAGGCCGCTGCTCTTTATCAGATGCAGATCTTACCTACGTGGCCTTAAACAGTAGACAGACTCTGAGATAGGAACCCAGAAAGCCCTGGCATGGTCCTGGCCTTGCCCCGAAGAAGTCACAGCTACTCATTGGGCCTCCGTTTCCTTGCCCAGGAGATCAGAAATCTGATACACTTTTACCAATCCATGACTCTGGAATGGAATATAACCAAAGTTGTAGAGTGGAAAATCCAAACTTTTATTGAAAGACTAAGGGGGACGCCTGGGTGGCTCAGCGGTTGAGTGCCTCCCTTTGGCCCAGGCTGTGATCCTGGGGTCATCAGGCTTCCTGCATGGAGCCTGCTTCTCCCTCTGCCTGTGTCTCTCATGAATAAATAAATAAAATCAAGAAAAGAAAGAAAGAGTAGAGGAGGCAAGTTCTTACTAGGTACCACGCATGCAACGTTTTAATCAGGACTGTGTCTTATTGTAAAATTGTACCTGTAGATCCTAATCTCATCTGAAAGGATTAGGGATTTGACCGAGACAGTTTTCCATGTGTATCTGTGTGTGTGTGCAAGGGGGTGGTTAAAGATATGCAAACTCCGCAAGGTCCCCTTAGGTTAGGTTTTCTAAAAAACTACACCCTGTCCTGCATATTATACACTCAGAGCCAATGTGTAAGACATTCTAATGGTGCAAAGCAGACTTTTAAGGAATGTGGGCATATTTGTACTTGCTTTTTATTTTTCTTTTATTTTTTTAAAGATTTTATTTATTTGAGAGAGAGACAGCTTATGTGTGAGAGAGAGAGAGAAGGGGGGGGCATATGCATGAGCAGAGGGAGGGGCAGAGGGAGAAGCAGACTCCGCGCTGAGCAGGAAGCCCAACCACGGTGGGACTCAATCCCAGGACCCTGGCATCATGACCTGAGCTGAAAGCAGATGCTTAACCCACTGAGCCACCAGGTGCCCCACTTGCTTTTGCTTTTTATTTTTTAATGGAGGGTTTGGGGTGGAAGGAGCATAAAAAGTTCATTCTTTTCCTTCTCCCTTTGCCTAGTCTCTAAAAAAGACAAAAATGCTCATTTCCAGCTTAAAGTTGAAAGTGTATCTGTGCAGCTCAAGATACTTAACTATGTTTCTGTTGAAAGGGGCTTCCGTAGAATATCAGCAGTAGGTATCAAACTGATCTTATCTTCAGAGCCATTACAATCAGCTCATTTTAAAACTGAGACTAGTAAAAGCAGAACTCTGGTTACTTTGGAAAGGGAGGGAACAGGACAGCTTCTAATTCCTATAACAAAACCAAATACCACCTCAAGGTACCTGCTGACAAGTCTTCTGAATAGGTGTGCTTTATTTTCAAAGGTTTAGAGACTTACTGAACTGGGGACTAAGGCCAAGCAGAAGAATCCTTCAAGGCTTTTCTCAAGTGCAGGGTTCTTTGTGAACAGAATTTCATTCTCACAGGAAAGCATCCAGATGTTAAAGCATAAAGAGAGAACAAAAGTTGAGGCCAAGTGAGAAAGAGTGGCAGGGTGTGGACAGGACCCAGAGAGATGAAACCTACAGAGACAGGTTCCACCGATGGCCCTAACCCTCCTAAAAAGAACTTGAATTCAAAGAAGAACAAAACCTGCGTCAAAAGTATGTGTCTCATACTTGGGTCAGCACAAATCACCACTCCTCCTGCCCCACTGTTTGGGAATGGAGAGACAGAGATGCTAAATTCATATATAAACTAAGACAAAAACCTGTGTCACCAAAATATTCTCTAAGTCCAATCTAGACCAAAAATTCACCTTTCCTTCTACTGGGATTGCTACTTCTAACATAATTATTTGGCAGCTTATTTGCTTTCCAAACTAAAACAGCAACAATAATCAAGGAAAACTAAAATTTTTGTAGCAGAGCAAAACAATAATCTCTGACCCACTGGTTAGCAAATATGTATTGAGCATTTAATGGTGACCCATAGGCACCAGGTTTCTTCCCTGCAAGTAGAACTGGACCCTTTTCTCGATTCACCCAGTCAAAAGTAAATGATTTACTGAAGTTTAGATTATTCAGTCAAAAATAGATTCAAAGATCTTTTTTCCCCCCTGAACACACCATTTCCATCCATAAGTCTCACACTTCTCATCTCCAGCTTCTCTACTAATCATTTGCGTTTTACTCCACATGGAAGTCTCTTCATGGAAGCCGCTGAGAACCAGAGTAGAGTGGATTTATCTCCACTGTTCGATTTCCTGGGACCACCCTTTAACAAAGGCTCTGGTTCCTGCTAAAATCAGCTAGGGTCTATCAGCTCAAGGGCCCCAGGGATGAACTCTGGGGTCTAATGTTAGACACCTCCTCCAACTGCCATCATCGCACCTGGGAAAATTGTAACAGGTTGGTGCCTGGAGGGAGGGAATGAGAATGGCTTGAGAATGGCTAGCTGGCAGAGTTGCATTGTCTGGGGAAAGCTAGCCTGGGGACAGGCCATTTTCCTGTAGGAGACACAGGATTCTCATAGCCTGGGACACAGGGCCTGCCCTGCCGGCCTCCTGCCTCCCTCGCTGGCCTCGCTGCCTTATTACTGGTGCTGCCATCATGCTGCTCTGCCTCAGGTTCCCCATAGCCTAAGATGTTTCACCCTTCAGTGTCAGAAGTGCCCTCAAGCTGTAAGCACTGGGGTGGGAGCACTACCCAGTCAGGAGGGGACATATAACCTACCACATCCTCATCACCTTCACCACCATCATTGTCATTGCCTGCCTGATGCACAGGCTGGCTGCATGCACACCTTCAACCATCTTACTTAACCTCCCAGTCACCCTCCATGGTAAATATCCATCGTCCCCATTTCACAGATGGGAACACTAGAGGTCATAGAGAGTAGGAAACAATGAGACTGAGCCCATGTTTGTCTGGTTCCAGAGCCCAGGCTTCTGTGAATGCATTGTAATGTTTCTTCATGATACAGTTGTCCAAGCCACGTGGAACCAGGCATTGGAACCTGGTGTTGGAGGTGAGGAGCCCAGACTGAAGGAGGCTGGATGTTTAACAGCATATCCCACTTCCGCCCTAGCTGCCCAATTTTGCCACTTACTTTCTCTATAACCATAGTTAAGTTGTTTAGAATCTCAAGGCTTCGATGTGACTTCACCGGGCTATGATGAACAGTGACTAGAACATGAGATTTAGCACAATGAGTACACATAATAAATAACTAATACAATATAAAATGTAGACTTATCTGTAAATTGAATGCAATTTGTATTTTCCATGATAAAACTTGATACTATTTGGTATAAGTAACGTAAATGCATCCCCCACATACACAATTTATCCCCACTATGCCTTTGCTTTCTTCAACAACCTACAAAAAGCTCCAAACTTAATGGATTCTTCCAGTTTCTATTCACCGAAACCCAAAACAAATCATTTACCACTACCTCCTCTTAGAGGTACTCACTGAGATTACACAGAAAAGGAAATCAGGGAAATGAATGGATCCTAGGGAACAGTTTCACTTCTTTTGTACATAAGTACCTAGATCTGTGCAAGATAAATTGCAGATAAATCAAATCTGTGCAAGGAATTTCACCATGCAAGATAAATGGAGAAAATTGTGAAACAGGGGTGTAAAACTAAAAGGGTTTTTGTTTTTTTTTTAAAGATTTATTTGAGAGGGCGAATGAGCACACACAAGCAGGGGGAGAGGGAGAGAGAATCTCAAGTGGAGTCCCTGCTGAGTGGCAGAGCCTGCCGTGGGCCTAGATCCCATGCCCCTGGGATCATGACCTGAGCTAAAATCAAGAGTCGAATGCTCAACCCACTGAGCCACCCAGGTGCCCCCAAACTAAAATAGTTTAATTAGAATTTGGTTTTGACCAAATCAGCTGCCTAAAGCGGCCATCTTGGGGAAGTGATAATGAGCATCCTGGATACTGTGCCGACAAATGTTTTTTTTTTTTTTTATAAAGTTTTTTTTTTTTTTTTTTTACAATATTCTCTCATGACTAAATTTTCTGCCGTATCTTCAGGTGTGTATCCTTTAAACATTTGTTGATATTGTTTATATCTATTCTTTTTTAAATATTTTATTTATTTATTCATGAGAGAGGCAGAAACATAGGCAGAGGGAGAAGCAGGCCCCATGCAGGGAGCCCGACGTGGGACTCGATCCCGGGACTCCAGGATCGCACCCTGGGCCAAAGGTAGGCACTAAACCGCTGAGCCACCCAGGGATCCCCCCACAAACGTTTAAGCGGTGAAATTAGACATTTAATTTGGGACACTGCTACTTACGAGAAGCCTGGGGCAAAGCATGGAGTGTTAGTGCACTGAAGGGCTACAAGGAATCCTTTGTTTTTCAAATAATAACCAGGAAGGATTCCACAGTGGTGAAATATGCCTGAGATGGTCTATGCTACGCCCTTACCCTTGTGATTCTGGCTGCAAGAAAAGGAAACCAAACGAGCTACAATACGCTACTTAATAATTGCAAACTTTTTTTTTTTTTTCAGTGGAAAAATAACCTCAATACCATTTGCTTTGGTATTGAGCAAACTAACCCTGGTGAAATATCAAGGCATTTGCTTGTCCAAAGCACTTCTTGAGTTTGAAGCAGATGTCAAGGGAGAAGCATATGGAATTGGGGTGGGGTGGGGGGAATCCTAGCGTATAGGCCTGAGGATAAATAGGTATCCCTGACATTAATTACTGACTTGAATATGGTTTGCAATTAAAATTTATAGTGAATTTAAGCAAACCCAGCATACAAAAATCTGGATGTACCAAAAGAATTATTATGAGGTGAGCTGACATTTTATGAGTGTATACATGTGAATTTCTAAAAGCTTTTAAGTTCTTCAAGTTAGATGCTATTTGCAAACATGAAACTTACAGCACTTAATTTCAGAACTTACATATAAAGTAAGATTCAACTGTATTCAGGTTGAGGACAAATATTCTCACAGAAAATAAGCATTGCCCTTGCACCTGAAAGCTAGGTCTTTCTCAGGAGAGCATCCAAGAGAAACTGCAGGTCTCCACAACAAGATGTTCCTGGAACACGACCTTTATGTGGCCGGCTGAGCTGCTGGGGTCTTGAAACACAGTGTGTAAACAACTCTTTTCCTTGTGGTTGCCTTGCACGGAACTACAGATCTCATCTCACAGTTGAAAGGTGTCTTAGAGGAGAGCCCAGCTGGATCAGCTGGTAGCACATGTGGTACTTGATCACAGAGTCATGAGTTTGAGTCCCACAATGGGTGTAGAGCCTACTTACAAATGGGTGCAGGGCCACCTGAGTGACTCAGTGGTTGAGCATCTGCCTTTGACTCAGGTTGGCTCAGGTCATGAACCCGGGCTCCTGGGATCAAGTCCACATCAGGCTCCTTGCAGGGAGCCTGCTTCTCCTACTGCTTGTCTCTGTCTCTCTCTGACTCTCATGAATAAATACATAAATAAGTCTTTAAAAAAAAGAGGGGTCTTAGAGATCCCCCAACTCTCTGAGTGAGCTATGAATTCTTCACTCAGTATCCTCCATAAATTAGTGATTCAATATCTGTTTTGTGAGACTTCAGATTGTAATTAGCATGATCAATGCAGGGGAAAAAGCTAACAAGGCAATCAATTCCTTCTTTTAGTTGCCTCAAGTATTGTCCATTTATAGAGCGCTCATTTGTCAGTTCTGGTCCCCCGTTTCTCCTCATTCAGTTACCAGGTAATCTCAATCTTGGTCAGGGGATCAGCCTCCGGAAATTGAAAGAACCGCCACCTCCTGGTAGAAGAATGTACCGCAGGCTACACAGTGGCTACAGAAAGCCATTATCCGTGTGGAATACTCTTCTTTCTAGGAATCCAGGCTAGGAAAAGCAGAAACTGCTTAGGTTGCTGCTATAAATATGGCAAATCAAATTTAGCCTCTGCTAACTGCTTTATTCCCAAGAGCATAATGTGTGTGGCTGTTTACCCCACATATAAATTGATTTTTACAGGCAACCCACCTCCTCCACCCACCCCTGGGGAGTCAGGTTCATTTGATGAAACTCTCAATAATTTTGACTAAATAGTTATGCTGATTAAAGCTGGTGAAAGCTATAAAATATGGAATATTAATTTTAAGTACAAAACCATTGTGCGTTCTCAAAGAAACTGCTTTGGGGAATTACAGTGCTTTTTATCATTTGTTTACTTATATACTTTAAATATTTCCCCTATCCTCTTAATTTACATTATCTTTGAAGATAGCAATGTAAAGCAAAGATAAGCTTCCGTCTAGACAACCCTCTCAGTTGATCCAAACTCCAGAATTAGTAGAATTCCAATGAAGTGCTTTACAATTCTTGTCTGCAAAGTTTTTATAAGGATCTCTTGAGGTCAGCTATCATACTGGCTTGTAGGGTACTTAATGCTTGTGAAAGAGAAAGAAATAAAAATAGCCATCATCATAAGTTTATAGAGAAAATAGAACTTTTGATACCAGGAAAGTGAGGAACTATCTGCTGAGGGCAACAAGAAGCAAGCCAATGGCTGATTCTACACAATACCAATTATTGAGATTGGAGTTATAGAGACCTTTGGTACAATCACAGCAAACTCTGCCATGCACGGTATATTTTATCTTGTCTTTCCTTCCTCCTCCCACTAAGGTTTGTGTGTGTATAAGTGTGGTAGTGGTGGTGGTGATGGGGGGGAGGGGCAATGGAGATTTGTTTAACAAAATATGATTTGTAGGGTATTTTGCCTTCTGGTTGAATTCTTCATTCCACATATAACCACAGAGGCAAAGGACACCTTGAAGAATCCCAACAACTTCCATTCAGGAGAAGTGTGAATTTCACACAAATGGAAACCGTTGTCTGACTCACTCTTGCATCCCAGATGCCTAGGAGAGGGAGTGGAGCATTCTGTATGTCAGCTAAACAAATGAAGCAAAAGGTAGAGTTGAAAATAAATGAATTCATAATAATTTACTTTAAAAAAAAAGATTGTATTTATTTATTTGAGAGAGAGAGAGAGAATGTGAGAGAGAGAGAAAGAGAGCGAGTGAGCAGGGGGTAGGGGCAGCGGGACAGGGGGAAGCAGGCTCCCCGCTGAGCAGGGGACCTATCATGGGACTTGATCCCAGGACCCTGAGATCATGACCTGAGCTGAAGGCAGACACTTAACTGACTAAGCCACCCAGGTGCCCCGATTTCATAATAATTTACTCTCTGTATCTTTCATGTTGTGCTTGAGATAATGGAGTATCTGAGAGTTAACTTGACCGTGGAAAGATATAACCAGCATACACACGGGAACTTGAAGATAAAACAAGATAAAACAACTTATATGTTGTTTTTCTTCTGTCTTAAAGTACAGAATGATTTCGTATCCAATTACAAAATGTCTGGTGTCTGGGGCATCTATCAGCAGCATTAGAATATTAAAGATCACAGGGGCTGATCACTACTCATCAATGAACAACCTGAAGCCAAATCAGTGCTGCCAATTCGAAGACTCCCCCAGCAGCACAGCACTAAGCATCTCCATTTGGTTTTCATTGGTTGCATAGAAAACAAGGGGAAATTAGCTCCAGAGTCCACCAAAGATGATGCTGGCATTTGGGAGTGAGAAGCCTCAGATTACATAATTTCAATGGACATGGTGCAACTGAGAAGACCATATACAAACCTCAGGGCTTAGGGGGTACCTCCCTGATACATACGGAATAAGAATCTTTCCTTCTTCTTGAAATTTTCTTCTGCTCAATAAGAAGTAACATTTTCAGCAATTGAACAGGAAAAAAAAAAAAGACTTTTTTGTAATTAATGTTTAACCCTAAGTATGTGTTAACTATTCACACAGAGGTTCAGACCTGTGGGGTTAATAGAAACTCCTCCTATCATGAACAGAGGGGCAATGTCTAAATTTCGCACTAGAGGAATAACCAAGAAAAGTATTTCTTCTTCATCAAGTTCAGGTCCGTGACAAAAACAAAACAAAACAACACTTCACAGAAACCACCTATTTTGCCAGCCAAATTACCACAACTAGGTCTATTTCATAACTTAATTCTCCTTAAAAGGTAAAGAACAAAACAAAAAAACACATCATTATCCAATGGGTGATATGGAAAATTCTTCACATCAGCACAGTTATAAAGTCTGTATCATGCTCATCATGACAGGTCCACAAAGCAGCATCCAATTCCAACAGAGAAGGGGAGCCCTCCCTTATGTGTATTTGACTGTCCAGGGTTCCAACGTTTAAGCTGTTCCAAACCCTTGCTCTCCAGACTACTTTTAATCAGCCACAGCCCTAGCTGGCATGATAACAACATCTCATAGTAATTTATCACTACTACACAATAAATGTCTCTAAGTGCTTTATATATCTTATCTCATTTAATCTTTACAGCAGGGTCTTTGTACTGACATCCCCACTTTGCCAAGAGAGAAACCGAAGGACAGAGGTTAAGGAAGATGGAGGCAGGAGCTCATGGAGCTAGGAGGAAGCATGGGAGCTAGGCTTCCACTTTGGGGTAGGTCTGAAATCAGGCTTTTACTCTCTCCTGCTAAAGCTAACATATACGTTTCCTTTCTTACGTGAGACATATATTCTTTCCTGGATTTAATCAAATCTGCAATACATCAACTTCACTGCTGCCTAAACGCAAACAAATCATTCTCCATTTTGATCAAGGGAAAGACTAAACCAGTAATTTTTCCTTAATACTGAGGAAAAGATGCACTGATAATTTGCATGAAAAAAAACTTTTTCTTTTCCCTATCTCTTTTTCATTTTTCAATCTAATACAGTTCACTCTGTCCCTTAAATAAGGTGTTCTACTGCTATTGGGAAACCAATTTTCTCTCAAGACTTTATTGCAATATTATCAGGAAACTGGCTACTTAAACAGCAGGTAATCTTTTATTTCATGCATAATTACCATGCACTATATTTTGATTTGATCCTAATGGCCCTAAGTACATTTTCAACAAACCCTCAACCTGCCCAAATGAAAAACATTTTGCTTCCTCTGTTGCACTTGTGTGGCGATCATAATTAACACATCTTGGGAAATTCCAGCTACATCTGATTAAATCATAACACACCATAAAGGTCTTTACAAATAATCCTTTGAAGAATCCAGCTGAGAAAAATCATGAAAAGAGGAATTATGAGAAAGGAAGCTCATTATAGTTTTGCGCCTGGCACTTAAAGGTGACCCTGTCAAGGTGAGTGTGTTGAATCCAGTTAACTTTCCCAGAATGCACCTGACTGTCTGAGAAAGGAGAGCCATCGAGATGACCAACTCTTCACTCGCACACTCACCATTTCTCTTCAGTTACTAGCTCCTATTATTATTTTTTTGTTTCAGCCCACAGCCAAGGAATTACTGTCCTTTCCTCAGACCAAAAACTTGAGAAAAAAACAATCAACAAACAACAAAAAAATTCTTTCAGAGTAGCAGATATCTTCAGACTTCCATGCTTAGAAGTTCAGCTTGTTTAACTTGGGAGAGTATGTTTAAAATGGAAACACCATAAAATATGGATATAAACGGAGCACTCTCAACTTTGGAAAAAAAGAACAAACCAAACATATATACACACATGACAAAAACGAACCCAGAAATTAAGCCTGGCTGTTCCTTCCAAAGGCCAAAAGTCAAAAGAAATGAGCACCTAGATAATTCAGCACCATCACCCCCTTAAAAATGGGGTACTCCCTTGGAGCTCCTGGCTAGTAGAGCACGTGACTCTTGATCTCAGGGTTGTGAGTTCAAGACCCACATTAAGTGTAGAGATTACTTAAATAGAGAAAACTTTAATAAAAAATATATTTAAACAGCAAAACAAAAATGGACCTACTGCTATTGTTATTGTTCTTGCTAAAAATAATAATACTGGCCATTGCACTTATCATGTATTGAGTGCTTACTCATGCATTCTTCTACTTAATCTTCATAACACCGCCGGGTTACTATTAACTCATGGAAAACGAAGGCAAAGTGGTGTTCAGCAACTTGCCCAAGATCATACAAGGGGCAATAAGAATCATTGCTGGGGATCAAAAAACTTGCCTCATCCCCAAGCACATGTTCTTAATTAAACCTTACTCATTCCTTCCGCCTTATGCAAAGCAATAAATATAAACTGCCTGTTGTATACAGCTGCCTTCAGTAACCTGGATGGAGTATAATACTAAGCACAGAAGGCACTTAAAAATACCATGTTGAAAGAAAAAACAAATAGGCACCTCCTTTTGTGCCCCAAACTATTTATTAAGCAAAAATAGGTTCTATGATGGTGTATAAACAAACAAGAAATGCAAAAAGTCCAAAGGAGTTTACCACCTCTAATGTAAAGTTAAGATTTAAGAGATGAAACAATTTAAAAAAAAAAAAAAAAAGAGAGAGAGATGAAACAATTCGGAACAAAACAAAGTACCTGTATTTATTACTGAAGGCCTGGAGGCAGAGTCCAAGCTTGCTCGCTCTTTCTTTCTTTCCTTCTTTCTTTCTTTCTTTCTTTCTTTCCTTCTTTCTTTCTTTCCTTCTTTCTTTCCTTCTTTCTTTCTTTCCTTCTTTCTTTCTTTCTTTCTTTCTTTCTTTCTTTCTTTCTTTCTTTCTTTCTTTCTTTCTAAGATTTTATTTATTTATTCATGAGAGACACAGAGAGAGGCAGACATAGGCAGAGGGAGAAGCAGGCTTCCTGCAGGAGATGCAGACTCGATCCTGGACCCCAGGATCACACCCTGAATCAAAGGCAGACGCTCAATCGCTAAGTCACCCAGGCGTCCTAGGGTCCAAGCTTTCTATGACAAGTCCCATTATTTGGAATCCAGAGTGAAAACACAAACAAACAGGATTTGGTGTCTTCCCCATGGCCCCCCACCGAAGAAATATCTTTCATGCTATTCACTCTATGAGAAATTATAAATAATAAATAAATTGTGCACGGGAATTTGTTTCTTAGCTGAACTGTTCTCCCAAGCAGTCTCTTCCTCCTGTTGTTCCTGCAGTACTATACAGCAATCGATGTGTTCAGTTCTATAAACTAAAAAATGTCAACCGCAGTGTAAGACCCTCGGTGTAAAAAAAGTGAAATGCCTATGTTACAACATGCACATGGATCCCAGAGATGCAAATTCTCTTACTTCTGAGGCCATGGTGACATTCCAGCTTAATCGTCATGGAACTGTTTCAATGTATAGTTTAAGAAACCATCTCCAAAAACTGAAGAATTCACGAAAGTCTTGCATAGATGGTGCATGTGCCAGTCCCTTCTTTCATGTTGTGATAGATCCAGCTGTAGGGTGGTGTGTGTGTGTGTGTGTGTGTGTGTGTGTGTGTGTGTTAGCTGGAACCCCTTTTAGCTAGCTTATTGAATCTTTCCACCTCCTACAGAGAACTCTGAAGAAATGCACTTTTTTCAACATTCAAATGAGTGTGAATTAGAATGGTGGTTCTCACAGGACTCATCTTTTATGTGGAGTGTAGGGTCACTGACAGGACTGAAATGGATCCAAGTCTCCTTGATTAGCTGATTTTTAAAAGGCTGGAGGCAGAGAGTTTCAGGGCAAAAAAAAAAAGGAAAACTGGTTCTAGTCCCCACTCTACCACAAATAAGCCATGAGAATTTTAACAAGTTGCTTAAACCCTGCAAACCACAGCTTCCTTTTGTGTAAAAGGTGGAGATAAAACCAGATGCTCCTCAGGCAGAATTTATACACTGGCAGCTTGCAGACACTTGGTTAGCTATCCTGATTCCCAAGGCCTTTGGTGGGGGGTGGGGAGGGGACTCTACAAAAATGGTTGCACTGCATGGCTCTCACATTTTAGTGCACAAGTGCTTATACCTGGGCCCCACCCCAGGACTTCTGATCTAGCTGGTCTGAGGCAGGGCTCAGGAACCAGCATTTTCAATGAGTCCCTACCTCCCCAGCTCCCTGCAGTGATTTCAAGGTAAGTAGTCCACAACCCCACTTGAGAAACTGGGTTAGTTGAAATTCTCGGTGATCTGGATGCTCACATCTTGATTTAGCAATTATAAACTTGACTGAGATAAAACCAAAATTCCTTGCAAATCTGATTGAAATGGACCGAGAGTGCATGTGCGAGAGAATGCACACACGGTGGATTATCCTTGAAAAACAAGGGTTCTAATTAGGCCACTTTCTGCTACTTCTGGACAGTGTAATCATGAGTTATCTCAGTTTTTCCATGTGGAAAAATAAAGGCAGTAAGAATTACCTCACAGGGTTCTAGGAAAGATGAAACCTTGAGGGATTACCCATTGTGATCCTTCATCCAGAGAAGGTCTTCAAATCCTGTGACATCCTCTCCTGGCCCCAGTCCCAGCCCCCAGGTGGCCTCCCCCCTCCCACCCATGGCAGGCTTGCCTTCAGCTCCCTGAAAGAGCAAAATGACCTTCATTTGTCCTGCTTGGATAGGGAGTGGCCTGTAGCCACCTGCACTTACTTCACACCAAACCACTTAACTCGCTACAGAAAGTCAAAGGAAAATCTCTCTCTTTTACCCCTTCCACAATCATACTCCATTCTCCCCTATCCCCCAGAGCCTAAGTATGGGCAGATTTCCCAGAGTGGAAGTTGTGTGATAAACTCTGGCCAACCCACAAAACATAGCTGGAGCTAAAAGTCACAAAATAGTTACTGACACATGTTCCCTGATCAAAATCATTCCATGGGACTTACTTCTTGGAGTTAAGGGGACCACCGAAACCTGAAGACTGAAAGGTGGTTATAAGGATAATAGAGAAACAGTCTACACTATTTAGTAATATACTAAAGCATATTACTCTTTGAGTTTCACTTACTAATGAAGATTAAATCCAAAGTTTGTAGACTCTTCATGATTATTAATGATTTAACTGTGAGGAAGTTAAGAAGCCATTGAAATTAAAGTCAGTGATGAAGAGCTAAAGAATGCTCACCATTCCTCCTCTATCCCCCCAAACCACTGAAGGAATGGTTATGTAAATTATAGATGCCTGATGATCATCTGGGTTAAGGCTTTCTGCAAATGCTACCCCATCTTGATTCTTTTCCAAAAAGAACATTCTTGAGGTCTCTGCCAACATGTTCAGGATCACCAAGAGGGCCATTCATAACACATGACAACCTGAACAACAGAAAAAATTAAATTAAGGTTGGCACTCAAAGAGGCTCCTGGATTTCTGGAGAGCAGCTGAAGAATCCATTGTGCAGTACACATTATTTTATAACCTCTGCCTGTTTATTTTGCAGAGCAATAGAACATTGTAGAGGAATATTTACTGTTTTCCACTTGAAAAGCAAATTTGTGGCAAGGGTGTTGGACACAACTAAAATTCGTAAGTAACTGGTAGACCTGGGAAAGGTCAATTGTGGGAAGAGAATATGAAACCACTCTCATTCAGATGGTAGACAAGGTGAAGAGCTGTCAGGAGAGCAACTTCATTATACTCCAAGCACCTCCTTTATATTCCAAGGGAGAAAAAAGGCATATGTTCACATAACACACACATGCACACGTATTATGGTGGCAAATGCAAAGGCAAATATCAATAACTTTTCTTCACTAGTTTTTATACATTTCACCGGAAGCCAAAGAAAGATCCCAAAAACCAAGAGAGGCCCTAGTTTGAAGTTGCCTTCAGGCTTAACAGCATTTTCAGACACAAACTGCAGGGAGGTGGTGGTAGGAGAACTTGCAGAGCCACAGAAAAAAATCGTATTTTTATAAAAAATTAAGCACTGGTGTTCCTCCGTGATCTGAGGTGGACAATCTCATGAAACAATGAATATAGATGGCCACACATGATGCAAGGACGGAGACGCAATGACAGGAGAGTAGAGATGGCCAGTAAGTCCCTCCCCTTCAGCTACAACTGTTCTACTGGAAACCGTCTTGGCTGAGATTCATTGGTTCATCCTCAGGGTCATGCTAACCAAAACTGCGTGAGAATGTGTAATGTGCGTGAAGAACAGAGGAAAACTCTGGCAGCCTTCAGGCTCTCCATCCCCAAATGTGTTGTTGGCTATTTGCAAATTAACAGTTGTTATGCTAGTTTAATATGTGGCCTTTACACCTTATAGAAAAAGTCTGTAAATACATCTGAAAGAAAGATGCTAGCAAAGACTGATTTGGGAACCTAATTACTTGGCAGTACATGGTGTATGTGTTTTTGTTTAAGGCAAGTTAAAGACAACAACTCGAGTAAAACTTTTGAATTAGTGGAAACAAATAAGTGACAAATAGGCCTCTACATAGCTTGGAGACCAGTGTAGACCAGCTCCAATGTTTAGTCCCTCGTTGAATAAAGCCTTTACGTCAGGTGAAAAGTTTAACATTCTTCTCATCTCCTTTCACCTCACTGGGTCATAAAACAGTTCCCATCTTCAAAAATAACTCAGATTGATTAAAAACATGGGAAATAACAGGTAAGACTTACACTGACAGTAGGAAAGCTCTGGGTTTATTTTTGTTTACATGTGATAGGAGCCAATGAACTAAGGAGAGGTCAACTCAAAATATACAGCTAGAGGCAAGGCATTTAAGTGGCTGCTGCTGAGCTGGGCCAGCTTCTATGACTCACCAGGCTCCGGGGCCCTCCTCTCTGCTCTTTATCCTCCCTCATCCTTCTCCTGCTGCTCCACAGCTTTGTGGATCTGACTGTTGGCCTAAATCAGGCTGATACCACCGAAGACCTTCACCTGGAGTTTGCTCTTGCTTCTCAGTGCTGTCTCTCAGATGACCCTTGTTGCCACAGGTTACAAGCCAGTTTCACCAATTCTAGAACTAGTTATGATGTTACTAGAATAAAATTCTTCAAAAGGCACTTGGGCTTACAATAAGGCACATCCACTGTCTCTCGCCATATAAAATGATCCCATTTTGAACCCCCCCCCCAAAAAAAATCTCTAAAATAAAACTTGGTTAAAAGCCAAGTCTTTGGGAAACTGAACCTCAAACTGAAGAGGTTATAGACTTATTCCAATGGTAAGTGCTTTCTGCACACAAGTGGCATTTTAGAATTGATTCCCGAGTCCTGAGACACACAAGCTTTTGAATGTTCTTAATAGTGGTGAGTTTTTAAAACCTTCTGAAGACAGATTGCATCTCTTTGGAATGAGCCGAAAGCGTTTAGGAGACAACTCTGGTGAGTATCCAGCTGGAGCATACCATTTGGGTCAAAGCTATAAAGTATCAAGAATGATTTTCTGGTGTGGCTTGAAAATTAGCTCTGAAAGTCTTTCCAAAAGAGGTATTTCAGAAATGTATACAGCAATAACACTGTCAGTGGAATGAAAACTGTTTTTAAAAATGGCTACCGGATGGCTAATACTATTTCATGCCTCCATTCCTTTAAATATGCTGTTTGGACACTTTGCCTGGAGTAGAAGTCCCTCAACCCCCAACCCTGTCTTCCAAAAGACCTAAATTCTTCTCTTCCTTCAAAATCTCCTCCAAGAAGCCGTCTCTGAGTCCCCAGTCTGAAACAGATGCCCTGATGTGTGCTCTCCCACACCCCTGCCCTCCCCTCTAACACGCAGGGCAGTATGTAAAGGACCTTAAAAACATTGGTTTCCTTTTCTGCACGCCCCCTCACCTCCCACTAACAAACTGGCAGCTCCTTACAAATAATGGCTATATTTTCTGGTACTTGACAGAGTGATAGCTTCATACAATGCTCCATAAATGCTTGTTGCCCAAATAAATCCATTTGAAAAATTAACCTCCTCACTTTAGTTTTAGTTTTGCTTCATATAATTTGGCAAACTTGTCATCTGTGGTTCAATGTCAACCCAGGAGTAATTTTACATGAAAGACTCTGACATGTTGACCCTGGACCCATATGTTATTATTTTTCAAAAAGACTCTGAATGCTGGAAGAGCACGGAGGCTAATACAGAAAATAGTAACGTGAGCTAAAAGAAGTGGGCTAAGACTTCCGGAAAACAAACAGACCTGAAATTGGGCTCAGAATGGTATGGTAACTTAAGAGAAATAGTTTCTCCAACAGTATCAAGCAAAAGGTATTCAGACCTTGATTAGAACTGTTTCCCAACTCACAGAAAAATATACCCCACAAAGTTACTATGAGGCATAATTCTCAAATATCAGATTCCACATCTCCCATGAAAAATCTCATATGAAAAACCTACTGCTTAGCGATTCCACTTGCGGCTATACCACCAACAGGAAAAAAAAAAAAAAGTGTTTCCATCAAAAAGATAATGTAGAAGAATGTTTATACAAGCTATATTTGTAACGAGCCCCAAACTGGAAATAAGTGGTATGTTCATCCATAACAGGAATGGGTAAACACACTGTGGCATAGTCGTACAATGGAATACTGCAAGAACAAAGAATGAACCAAGATAAACACAACCTCATGGAGTAATCTCCCAGACATAATGCTGAATTACAGCAGTTAGAGCAAAAAAAGTACATACAGTATGGCTCCATTTGTATGACATCTACAATCATGCAAAAGAAAGTATCAAGAGAATGCATGGGGGATGTTACAGTGTGCTGAGAATGTTCTGTATCTTGAACCTGGCGATAATTACATGGGTGCATACATGCACAACATTTCATAAGGTTTATACTTCAATGAAAGTTAAAAAGTATACATTTGTTTAACGACCCAAATGGGAGATTTAATCCTGAAATAGCACAGTAGGAGCAGAAGGGCTGGTGGTGGAGAGGGAGTTGATGTGGGGGAGAGAGGAATAGGGACTTTTTGGATGAGCTGAGTGCCGATAGCAAAAAAGATGTCAGGGATTTGGTATCCCAGGTGCGATCCCCGGAGGGGATGGCCCTGGATATTAAGGTTCTAGTGTTTGCATCCCCAGACAGAGTGAGCATATCTTTGGGAACTGACCTCTCAGAGAGTCCACTATTACACAGTGGATCAAGGTTTAGAAGGATCTGTAATCCTAAGATTTTTCATACATCCAAGTGCCTCTTCAGTAGGGACACAAGGTGGTATGGCAAAGCAGTAAGAGAAAGTACTTGTAGGAAAAGGAATTGCCTAGGAATCATGATGTTAGAATGAATTAATGAATTTGAAAGGCAAGGGTGATGTGGGACCCTTGAATGAATTGGAGAGGCAAGGGTGATGTGTGGACCACAATCCATCTTAAATCTGTAAACCTAATACAAAGAACATATAAAGGGGCAAGGGACACAGATGGTAGAAAAGGTAGAGACATCCTTGCATGAAATGAAGCACAGGTTAGTCCTTCAGTTGAGTTTTTGGGTCTTCTTGATTACAGCCTAGCCTTGGTCATAGAAGGATCAGGTGAGAGGGTATGAGATCTGTGTGCACATCTCTGGACTCAGTATCCAAGATCGGTGGCTGGGCAGGTTTACAAGAAAGGACACAAACATAAAACCCCAAACTTACCACTAAGTTTTCTTTCCCCACTGAGAGCTCCTTTGGAGGAACTACACACAACCCAGGCATTTAGCGAAGCGTAAATGGGGAAATAGGCAGAGTGATGAGTTTCATTTCAAGGAAAATAAATCCTAACCCCAATAATTAAGAGTGAAGTTGCTTTAACTTGGTGTCTAGGACCTTATCTGTTTGGAGAAAGGTGGTGGAATGCATGCCCTCTCAATATCCACTGGGTCCCATGATGTGTGGGCGCTTCTTTGCTGATGAAAAGTGGAGGTGCTATGGAATAAATGGAAAGAGTATCCCTTGCTTCAAGGGCAGTAGTGTTGCCAGATTTAGTAAACAACAACAATGCAGGAAGCGCAATGAAATGTGAATGTCTGGCAACCTTTTGCTTACTTATTTCCAAACAACCACATCTGGCCCTAACTAAAACCACATCGTTACACTCCTGTTTTACACAGAGACTTATTCTAAGTGGTTACAAAATAAAAACTGAGTAATGAGTTAATGACTTGTTCCCATCTCTCTGTGTCAGCTTCCTCAGCCAGTAGATCACTCCTTTGGAATTTTAATGCAGATGCTAGGAGATATAAAAGAATCTAGAGGTCACATTCAACCACGTAAAAGTACTTCTTATCAGAAATACTCTCCCTCCCCCCCCCCCAAAAAAATCACAATTTATCTAAACTAGTGAGGGGAAAAAAAAAAAACCCAGTGTGGGTGATATTTCTATATGAGGCTATGGTGGGGTGGAGTGGGGAGTAATCTCGAGAGGACATAGCTAGATGAACAATTAACTAAACATTCCCATGACAGTCCAGAAAGGTTTATCTTCCTTCAAATGTGCTGCAGCTACATTTATTCCCACTTTTGGTTTTGGCCATTTGGTGCTTCTTTGAAAGTAGTGATTACCCCCAGAAGACAGACTTTGCAAAGGCTAGGTTTGGTTTGGGGTAAGACCTAACATTCCTGCCACTAGTGGACAAATGACACTAACCACCACGGTTGCTGATGGAGTCTGTACCATCAACCAAGCCAACTCAGTGTTTGACTCTTCCCTCCTACTTGATTTTCACCCCAAGCCTGTGATGGAGGCAGGACAGGTGCTACTACCACGTTACACATGAGGAAACAGAGCGAGCTCCATGGTTACTTAAGCTAGGTCCCACTGCTAGGAA
The DNA here is from genome assembly GCF_048164855.1 of Canis lupus baileyi. Lineage (NCBI taxonomy): Eukaryota > Metazoa > Chordata > Mammalia > Carnivora > Canidae > Canis > Canis lupus. The sequence continues at coordinate 19,216,034 of NC_132851.1, forward strand.
CCAGCACAGCTCAGCATGGACTCTGTGAAAATGACTCCAAGAGACATGCTTTTCTCCCAAGCCCTGGTCCCAAAAGGAAGAGATTACTATGATGGGTTAAAAACCAAACAGGATGACTTCATCTCCAATCCTCATCCTCCATTTATTTCTGCCTTCCTTGCTAATTCCAAAGGCATATTTTTATGATAATTTGGGAAGGCGGGAGGGCAGTCCTGGTAAAGCAGATAGCAAAAGTTCTAAAACTGAGTCCGATGCCTGAAAAGTATCAAAAGAGAGTAAAATGGGGGTGCCTGGGTGGCTCAGTTGGTTAAGCGTCTGGTTCTTAATTGATTTTGGCTCAGGTCATGATCTTAGGGTCATGAGATCGACCCCCGTGTCAGGATCTGTGCTGGGCATGAAGCCTGCTTAAGATTCTTTCTCCTTCTCTGACCCCCTCCACCCTTACCCCACCCTCTGCTTGCACATACTCTCTCTCTCTCTCAAAAAAAAAAAAAAAAAGAAAAAGAAAAGCGGGAGAAAAATGTACTCTAGACAATGGAAGACACTAGAGTATTATGGTAGACAATGAAAACAGGAATAACACAAAAACAGGACAAAGGCAGCTCCGCTCCACAGTTTAGTAACTACACCAGGCAACACACAGTTAACAGCAAATACATCATCTCCACAACAAAACATTCCACATTTCCACCCCTAATTTCTACCTTTGAATGAGTAAAGTGACTCTTTTCATCTTTCCAAAGCTCTGTAATAAAACAGAGTGCCATGGGGAAACATACATACAAAACAACCTTTATGTGGACCACTGTACCTTTAGTGAGTGACATACAAAAGCTGAAAAAGTAAATTCCCACTTAACTAAATTGTTTCATTACATGTCTGCATCCCAATATTTCCCCCAGAGTCCCATGGGTTACTGCAGGTGTTTTCAGTGATGCATTGGGACCAAAGTCTTTAATGTGAAGCTTGTAGACACGATGGACAAGGTAACAAAGCTGTAATGAAGAGAGTCCCGGGGTGTTAAGTGACTGTGGTTGCCTGTCTACGATAGTGTGGATATGTCATTAATTCATAGTGGGTCAGCGCTCTACATCAATGTCTAGAGGCCTTAAGAAGCTCCGCACAGAATTCTAGATCACTGGAATCTGGCACTGACTGATCAAAGCAATGATCTCATAAGCCCATTCTTATTTGTCCTGAGATGATAATAGATAGGACAGGGGTGAGACGAAAGGGAAGAAAATGAACTGGGCACCATCCTGGCCCTTTGCCCCTTCATCCCCCACTCCCCACCTCCCACAAGCAATCCATCACCAAGTCCTGCTGAGCCTCCTGCCAAAGGATTGCTCCAATGCATCCCCACCTGCCTCTACTGTCACCTCGCTTCTTGCCTCCCTGCTTCCCCTCTACGGTCCCTTCTTCATAAGGAATAGGTAGAGAGGTTCGAAATGCACAGCAGAGCAGGGCCCTCCCTTGCTGTATAACCTTCAATGGCTCCCCAGCACTCTGATGCTAGAGCAAGACCTCCTTGAAGCCCAGGTGTGAGGAAGCCCAGCTTACCCTCTCCATCCCCATCTGGCGACATCCTCCTAGCGTTCACTGTCCCAGCCACATCGGCCACTTTGGAGTTCTCTGACTATACCAACTGCCTCCCTGAGCCAGCCTCCGGCTGTGTTTTCTCCCCATCTGGAGGATTCTTCCCTAAATCTTCCAGGCTGATTCATCCTGAAGGCCTGTCTCTGCTTAAATGCCACCTCCTTAAAGAGGCCTGCCTTCTCTGATGGCTGCGTCTTCCTGTCACTGTGCTCCCCCACGGCCCGCCCCGGCACATTGTACAGCACTACATTCTGTGAGTCTCTTCCATTTCACAGCAAAATTTCTAATGATAAGGTTACACTGTGCAATTATGATATCTAAATTCCAATTTAAAATAATTGGTATTTTCTATCCCCCCCCCCCTCAGGGGGCAGGGGGCACAAGCTCCCAGAAACAAGAGATCGTGGTATATTTTCACCAGTCCTCCCCGGAGGACCTCAGCCTGGCTCCTGGGAGACAGTGAGTCCCCTTCCCCCCCCAACCCCCAACCCACGTTTCAGGCCAAACCAAGCCAGACACCCTGCGCCTACTTCACTTTGGGGAGACCTTCAGAGATGGGGCTTCTTTCACCAGCACGCACAATGAATCCCCCTGCTAAAATCTTCATTACAAACTGTATTTCAGTGGGTTTCCGGTTTCTCACCACTGGGCCCTCTGCCAACTTAATATATGGAAATCCCACTCAGAAAGTTTGCTTTAGAACCACTGTTCTCATGACGTTTTTCCTGTCCCCTGGGTTCTAACCCGGGGAGTGGCGGGGAGGCTGTGCTTGTATGCAGACGGCCCTTCATTAAGAAAGGTTTGTTTGTTCGGGCAAGGTTTTTCCAGAGTAATAAGTTCTGGGGTGGAAACTTTGCTCTGGTTTTCCAACCCTGTTGTTACGGCAGCCGGAGGACAGAGGCTGCTGTCCTCTCTCTTGTAAACAAAAAGGCCAAACCACAGTCCCCAGCCGGCGGGACAAACACACACTCCTGCTGGGAGGGCAGGCCCGTGTGGCGTGTGCGGCCGGGTGAGCAGCTGTGGCCTTCCTGTTACTGTGCTGTCATTCATGAAAAGCCAGCCCACGATCGCATCCGTGGCTTCCTTTCGAAAGGACTATTTGCATGACTTTTCTGCCTGCAGGGATACAGCATCTTACAGAAAGATGCTTCGCCCAAGTCTAAGGAGAGGGGCCTCATTTATCCAAACCCATTTTGAAATTTGCCTCTGTGGCAAAACACCTGTGAACATCACGATAGTCACCAGAGGCTCTCTCTAGGCGAGACCAGCAACACTGGGGATTTTAAATGCTTTGTTTACACCCCCTTCCCCAAGACAATCAATTTCATCCCTACTAATTCAGAAACTACAGTATTCAGGCAGGAGGAGAGCCGAAAGTAATCTTTCACTGTCCATGAAGAACTGCTAAATTACGATGCATGAATAAAGCTGTTCCAAGAGTGGATAAAATACTTGGCAGAAACTATTTTAGGTCTACACTAGTACTTTGGGGCTACCCATTAATTTATAAACAGTTGATCTACTAATTACAAAAACGTTTTATCTCTTCATTCAACCAGGAACAAGGCGATTGACATGAGCGCGATTGCACTGGCTGTGCGTGCGGGCTATTTGTACCTCAGAGAAGTACTTCCCTGCAGAAAGCAAACTGCATTTTGTTTCGTACATTTTAGGGTTGTTTTCATTTTTTTTCAGATTTAACATGAATGAGATCTCCCTCTATATTTGTTTTCTATTGCTGTTGTAATAAATTACTATAAACACGGTGGCTTGAAATAACACCAATTCATTAATGCATAGTTCTGTAGGTCAGAAGCCCTGGCACAGCATGACTGGTTTCTCTCTGCTCAGGATCTCACAAAGTGTCAGACTTACATTCTCATCTAGAGCCTGGGGTTTCTTCCACGCACATATGGCTGTGGTGAAATTCAGTTCCTTGTGGTCGCAGGACTGAGGTGCACATCTCTTTGTTGGACATCCATCCGTTGGGGCCACTCTCTGCCCCGCATGTCTTGCCGCATCCCCCACACTTCACACCCCCAAACTTCAAAGCCAGAGATGGAGAAGCTCCCTAAGGTAGAACTCCTCTCATTACTGGCATCTTATCGTAAGGAAGTGTCCAGTCCCTTTTTAAAGGCTCCTCTGATTAGGTCAGATCCACTTGAGATAATTTCCTATCTTAAGGCTGACTATTTAGGGCCTTAATTATGTCTGCAATTGTCTTTTCAGGGTGACACCCACATTAACATTTGATTAGATAGCTAGGATAAGATGTGTAGACACCAGGGTGTGGAAACCTTGTGGGTCATTTTAGTTTCCTGCCTACCCCCAGTTATTAAAAAATTAATATTTTCACAAGATAAAAAACACATTTAAATGTGCTCCCCAGGGGGATCCCTGGGTGGCTCAGAGGTTTAGCCCCTGCCTTCAGCCCAGGGCGTGATCCTGGGGTCCTGGGACCGAGTCCCGCATCAGGCTTCCTGCATGGAGCCTGCTTCTCCCTCTGCCTGTGTCTCAGCCTCTCTTCCTCTTTCTCTGTGTCTCTCATGAATAACTAAAATCTTTTAAAAAAATAAAATAAAATAAAAATAAATGTGCTCCCCATCCAGCATTAGTCTCCTGCTCTTGACCTGAGTGTTCTTGACACTTCATTAAGGCCCATATTAAATAGTTTTACTTTAAGACACCCCCATCACACCAAGATTTGTAGCTTCCTTGAAGGTAGCTAATAAGGTCCGTCTCTTTTTTCTCCCACATAAGTTAACAGCAGGCAGGGCAAGGGAGAAGGAGTAATGAATATCAGCCTTAAGTATTATAATAAAAAAATAAACTCAACATGCAAGACTCAGGAATGGTAACCCCGACTTCACATGCATATTCTAAATGACTACCAGCAGTTACAATATTCTCCCTTGACCTCAAAAAACTAGAGGCAGTCCTACTTCAAACAAGGTCAACATTATAGGCATTACCAAAAAAAACATAATACTATTTTAATAGGGCCTTTTAGGGGAATCCATCCAACAATTTAATATATGTGCGTGTGTTTTGCAAAAGGGCTACCCAAAGAGATGTATTATTGTTTTTAGATCTAACAATAATATTTAAGCAGAGGTACTTTTCTTAATCATGATTATGCATCCTGCCTGGTCCTTCATACTCTGAATTTATCTATCTTGCCTTTTTCTTGTTTATGGTTTCTGTCTTCTCTGGCTCCTCCTCCTATTGTAATTTTCAGAGAATACGTAATTGAGAAATGGAAAAGAAAACAAAACAAAAACACTATTCACCACACAATAAATACTTCCTGAGCCCCTACAAATTCCAGGTGCTAAGGAGAGATTAATTAACAAAACAGAGAACTTCCCTGCTTTCATGGCACCCTACTTTATTCCAGGGGAAAAGACAAATAAGCAAGTGGCAATTAGGAAAAATAAGGCAGGGTGGTGGCAGCAGGGGCTGCAGATACTTTTAGATGTGGCCATCAAGGAATGCCACCAGGTGACGGAGCACAAAGGGAAGGCGTGAAGAAAGATGTAGATATCTTGGGGAAGAATGGTCCAGGTGGAAGCCCTGAGGCTGGACCGTTGGAACAGGGTCTACAGGAAGCTGAAAGCTCCTGGGTGACTGAGGTAGATGATCTAGGCGAGCAGCACCAGTGGGAGGAAGGCCTGAGTGGTGGAAACTACATCCTGTAGATGAGAAGCCACTGAGGTGTTCTAACCAGATGAACGCCATCATCTGGCTTAACACACAAAAGAACATTCTGACAGGATGCAAGAAGGGAGGCCAGACAGGATTTGAAAGAGGGTATTGGTAAGGCTTTGAAGGACACACAGAGCAGATCAAAAACTGGCTGAGTGACTCTCTTCTGCAATCGAAAGAAAAAAAAAAAAGTTTGTTTCAACTCCTACCACCTCAAAAATGCCCAAGAACCAGAAAAGCCTGGAACAGGTGGAGAAAAGCTACCAGAGAAGTTGTAACACACTGAGAACACTAGGAGTGGGCAAGTCAGCAAAGCTCTTACTCCCCACTTGTGATCTCAAAGAGACGCCCTCAAGATGGTTACTTAAGACAAGGAGGTGCCTGCTTGTCTCAGGAAGAAAGTCTGTTTGTTAACCACTCTTTGGAACTCTGGAGCATGGAAGCACTGAATGAAGGAGTTAATAAAAAGAACCCACGTGTACCAGATCAAACCTCTGGGGGACAAGGAGTTGGTCTCACAATTATGGAATATTCACCAAGCCTGTGCTCACTCAACCTGCCAGCTCTCAAAGGCACCAGCCATGTATCCCTCTTCCTAACTTCCCGGCCATGGCACCAGGGAGAAAGCCACTAGTGAGCACTGATCTCGTTCGTGAACACCTGTAACCCAGGCCCTCAGTGAGGGAGACCTCCTGTCACACAGCACAATGTTTGTGGATTTCCCTATTCATGGAGAGCTTTAGAATGGGACCCCTGGGAGTAGAAAGTCTCCCTGGCGGGAGTAGAAAGCTCAAAGAAAAGATGCCTTTGAGTCTGCACATTCAGGGTGCTCTAAGTACAAAGAGATCCTATGCCTTCGATGAAATGAGAAAATGGGAAATAAATTAAGAGGTCATTTGAAGAAAAATATTAGGGGGGGCCTGGGTGGCTCAGTCGGCTGAGCATTTGCCTTTGGCTCAGGTCATGGTCTCAGGGTCTCCCCAATTAGCGGGTTGCCTGCTTCTCCCTCTGCTGCTCCCCATTTGTGTTCTCTCTCTCTCTCAAATAAATAAATAAAGCCTTTATTTAAAAAATTAGGAATACTTCAGCTGAAAATTTAAAGAAATAAACTGTTCATTTGAGCTACTTTTTCTAACTTTATAAACTATAGATATAAATATAGATATGTAGATATAGATGAAGTGACGGGTATGTGGCCACCTTGATTACAGCTGTATTATTTTAGTCAAAATTTATGAGAACGTGAGGTGAGATCAACTGTTGGTTCCTTGGCTAATTTACCATTTTGATGATTTAAACAATTCTAAAATGTTACAATCAACTCACTGATCACTTTTCTATAATGCTGGAATAAAGGACGGCTCTGGGTGTCCACCCTCCAAGGCTTCTTCAGCTCAAACAATAAAATATGATGTTGCATCCTCACTTCAGTGATTTGGACCAGGTGGAGTAAAGCTTTTTTGACAGAAGCCTACTACACTCATATCTTGTTGAAAAAGGAAAGTGGTGACTCCTGAGTGTTGAGCTATTCCTTTCAGAGAGGTACTAAGTATTTTATCATGTGTGTGACCCTACGTATTCGGAGTTAAAATACAAAGGAACCAATTCACAGTCAACATCCTACATCCACTCCAGAAATAAAAGGGTGTCAAGGTCTTTCTATGATGTCTAAGATGAATCCTACAATTAGATATACAGGTATGTATACATGTGTGTGCACACCACACCACACACACACACACACACACACACACACGCTTTGCTCAAAGCCTCCTCTTTTTGCTCTTTATAGAAAGCTAGAGGGATCCCTGGGTGGCGCAGCGGTTTGGCGCCTGCCTTTGGCCCAGGGCGCGATCCTGGAGACCCGGGATCGAATCCCACATCAGGCTCCCGGTGCATGAAGCCTGCTTCTCCCTCTGCCTGTGTCTCTGCCTCTCTCTCTCTGTGACTATCATAAATAAATAAAAAAACTTAAAAAAATAAATAAATTTAGAAAGCTAGAAACCAGCCTTTCTCTTTGGCCTCACTCCTCTTCTACAAAGTTCAAACCTTCTGGTATCCTTGTCTTACCTCAAAAATGCCTTTATTTACCTCTTCCTTTCATAGAGAATAACTTTAAGGGATCCCTGGGTGGCGCAGCGGTTTGGCGCCTGCCTTTGACCCAGGGCGCGATCCTGGAGACCCGGGATCGAATCCCACGTCAGGCTCCCAGTGCATGGAGCCTGCTTCTCCCTCTGCCTGTGTCTCTGCCTCTCTCTCTCTCTCTCTCTGTGACTATCATAAATAAATAAAAATTAAAAAAAAAAAAGAGAATAACTTTAAGACTAAAAATAAGACCAAAACCCATTAATCCAGAACACAATGGAAATGAAGTCTCCACATGGCACATCTCTCCAGTGTGTGTGTTCAATATCCAGCCCTTTAAACAAAGGGAGAAAACTCAAAATAACAATGAGAGACAAGCCCTAGAGAAAATTGTACATTGATCATAGGTTCATTTTCCAAAAACACAACAGAAAATGTGAAGAGTTCTTTTTTTCTTTTTTTTTTAAAGAGTTCTTGTTATAAACAACTTGTAAGATGCATACCAAGACACAGGGGACATCTGGCAAGTGGTTAATGGGACAGTTAGTCTTAAATCTTCATGTTGCCACAAACAAACTTAACTTGCAAATATTTAGGGTGAAAGACCACTCATTTTAAAATTATTCTTACTTATTTGAGAGGAAGAAAAACAGAGAGAGAGCATGAATGCATTGAGTAGAGAGGTGCAGAATGAGAGGGAGAGAGAGAGAGAATCTTAAGCCCTGGGCATGGAGCCTGAAGCGGGGCTCAATCTCCCGACCCTGCAATCATGATCTGAACCGAAATCAAGAGCCGGATGCTTAACTGACTGAGCCACCCAGGTGCCCCTAAAATTACTGTTAAATAAAGATTAGACTTTGGATTTTCAATGTGGTTAGTAGAACCTCCCCACCACCACCCACCCCTAAATAATATTCTCAAGTAAACCTCAGGTCCATACATATTGAAAATCTCTCTCCACCTTAAGTTATGTGTGAGGTCGTTTATGTAGTAAATTCCTCCCTGGAATTGGAAGCAACAGGAATCTGAAGAAAGTACTATGAATGGAATGATTGATTTTTATCTTCAAACCTGCTTGGGCTGGTCCTATGTGGATGGCCAACTTTTCTCAGACATTAACCTGGAATCACGAAAAAGAAAAAGAAATACTTTCAGTGGCCCCCGAGTCTTGGTCTCTCCCCACGGCCTCCCAGGCAGCAGAATAACTGGGAGGGGGAGGGGGCATGGGGGGTGAGCCCACACTGGAGCAGCCCCTTATAGATAGCACTCCTGGGGCCACCCAGGACAGTGGGAGCATCTTGGTGCCCACCAAGCAGCACAGGCACACAGCAGGGTCGGATGTGCCAAAGTGAACAAAGGAGAATATTCCTTAAAAGCAATTGCTTCGGGATGCATACTTCAAGTCAAAACCCCAGCCACATGCCAGGCTTTAGCAGAAGTTAGGCTCAAATTTAAAATATCCTGTGATTAATGTGTTAGCAAGAGATCACCCTGTACTCAGTGTAAACTTGGGACGATTCATTCATGTAATATCCCCACCTAAGGGAGGTGGAAGAGAAAGGGGGGAGGACCAGGGCCAGGGATCTGGGCTTAAATACTGGCTCTTTATTTTTTTAAAGATTTTTTTTTAAATTTATTTATTCATGAGAGACGCCAAGAGAGGTAGAGACATAGGCAGAGGGAGAAGCAGGCTCCCTGCAGGGAGCCCAGTGCGGGACTGGATCCCAGGACCCCAGGATCACAACCTGAGCCGAAGGCAGACACTCAACCACTGAGCCACCCAGGTGTCCCAAGTACTGTCTCTTTAATCCCTGTTGGAGCAACCTGTTTCAATCCTTTATGCCTCAGTTTACCCACCGATAAGACAAGTGTGCTATTAGGATCTGTCTCACATGGTTATGGCAGGCAAAACACTAAGTAGCGTCATACAATAAACCGATGACAAATATTGGTGATCCTTCTTACTGCAAAAACAAAATCAAATTTCCTGAATGCAGAGGTTCCCCAAATTTAGAGTGCACAAGGCTCGCACAGATAGCTCATCAGAAAATGCAGATTCTGGGGTCCAGCCTCAGTGAGGACTACTGGGGAAGTCAGGGGGTGAGGCTGAGAGCCTGCAGGTTGAACAACTTCCTCCCGGGGTTCCGCTGCAGCGGGAACACAAACCACAGGGTGAGCACCGCTGCTTTCCGGGGTGAGCACTCCCCCGCCGTCAGTGAAGACCCTGGCAGGACGGACCACCAGGAGGAGGGCCGCGGGCCGCGGTGCAGGTGGGCAGCTGCCCTCCTCCCAACCTCAAGTGCTCCCCACCAGTTCCCCACCCCCCGCCGCCCCCACCCCCTGCCCCGTGCTGTAAGGAGCACAGCCCTGCAGGGGCAGCAGCAGGAACAACAGAGCAGCATCTGCCTCTTCCCTGCTGCAGACCGGGCAGTGCGAGGAGCTGCTGCCTCCTAATGCCAAAGGCCAACCCACACCCTGTGGACAAAGCTGCACAAATTCCTGCCAGTCCAACTCAGAGCCAGGCAAGCGGCCATGCAGAGATCGGGCAGGGGCTGTCCCCTGAAAACCAGCTTGGTCTCATAGAACTACTTAAAATAACTAAAAAATAGATGCATTTTAGACTGTCTTCGCAGCCCACAACCTGATTTCCTAGAGATTTCCAAAGCCGTGGGCAAGTTCATGGCCTCATCACCCTACTTGCATTATGCAGAACCTGTCCTATTTTCATCTCTTCTTTTACAGGGAGATGGGACTCCCAAGTAACCATCCAGCTTGTGTTGTGCTGGACGCCATGAATCACATGGAGGAAGAACTTTGGGAAAACCTGGGTGACTCAGTGGTTGAGTGTCTGCCTTCAGCTCAGGTCATGATCCCAGAGTTCCCGGATCGAGTCCCACAGCGGGCTCCTTGCAGGCAGCCTGCTTCTCCCTCTGCCTGTGTCTCTTCCTCTCTCTGTGTCTCTCATGAATAAATAAATAAAATCTTTAAAAAAAAAAAAAAAAAAAACTTTGGAAGTCACTTCAGAAGCCCTTTTTATTTAACCTGCAAAATGAAGGTGGCCCTCAGGTGTCAAAAGGCTTTTTAGGTGATGACAGCAATGATAACCATCATTCCGGCACAAGGGTCCATCTGGGGCCAGGAGCTGGGCTCGAACTCCTTCTAATCTTCAGACCAAAGAGCATCTATTGTGCCTACTTCACAGATGGGAAGACAGGTACCAGGAAGCTAAACAACCTTCCTAAGGTCCGTACACAGGATGGAAGGTTTCAAATTCAGTCTTCTAGACCCACATGTCCCCAGTGGAGTTCTTCAGACAGTATCCTATTCAAACTCACTAAATCTTGAGAATAAAAGAAGAGATGGGTAAGGCTTGTCACAGGGAAGGAACACAGCCACAAGACCACGATCAAGGTCAACAGCCCCGTCTGACCCTGCCATGTGACACTCACCATTCATAACGGAGGCACCTGCAACCCCAAGCTTGTCTATTATTCTTGCTCAGAAGTAAAGGTTCGTGACTGGCAGGAAACTTTGGGCAAAGACCAGTGTCTTGCCACCTATAAAACATGCAGCTGCCCAGGGGGGTGCCTAACCCTTCTCTGGGGTTTCATCTCCCTACTTCACTTCTGTGAACAGTGGCTAAAGTAAATATGGCAGAGGTCTCTTAGGAAGAGAAGTCTTATACAAGTGCAAAGAAGAATTACTGCCCCGACTTCAGAAGCCTTCCAAACACATTATAAACTCTTCCTTATGCTATTGTAAATATTAAGGTTTGCATTAAACATTCAGGAGAGCTGCTCTGGGTACATAATTAGGGAGAGCAAATATTTGTTCAAATAGGCCTCAATGGGACCTCCTCTTTACGACTAGGTATAAAAAAATTTTTTTAAGCAGATGGATACAGGATACAAAGACTTGGCCCCAAATCTTCCCCTTGCCCTGATTACTCCACTCCTCAGAGACCCATGAATCTTCTTAACAAAGAAGAAGCTTCCAGGCCTCATACATTAGGCCTGCATTTGCTCCCCAGGCCTTCCGAGTGGAGCTCCCCGCAGAGCTGCTGTTGACACTCCTCACAGGCACCTACTTTGCAGACCCTTTGTCTCCTGACAAGATAATCAGCACAAGCCGGATAAGTACGGAGGCAGAGGGAAGACAGAGGGCTCTAGCTCCATGGCAGTGGGCCCGCAGTAACGAGGACATGGGAACAGACAGCTGTAGACCTCCTGTCTCTGAGTCTCTTCTTTCTGGAATTCTTTCTTACCCGGCGACGGTGACACCGTCAAGCAGAAAAATACCACTTCTTGTCACTTTATTGTCATCTCATCAAGCTCAATATTTCAACTTCACAGACAGCATCTGGCTGCTTTCACTTCTGTCATGTGGCAGAAATTCTTCCTTCCAACCAGAGGGGGACATGCCGAGTTCAGAAACCAAATTACATGGATTCTTTGGGAGACAGATGTTTTCTGCAGATAACTTTTTGAACAATTTTTAAGAAGGGGGGGAAGGGAGGGAGGAAGAAGAAAGAGTAGGACAAGGGGAAAATATTTCTCTTTCAGTTTCGCATTTCTTTCTTTTCCCCACCTTTAGTGACTCACTTGATTAAAGGAATAGGGAGCTATGCTCTGCTGTGTTTGTCTTCTGCTGGCTCATCAAGTTATTAAAAAAAAAAAAAAAGTTGGAGAAGGAAGCATGCATTCATACACATGCTTATATGAGGATCAAGAAAAAAGAGTGAGCGAGTAATTACAGATGGAGGAGATACCAGCATCTCTCTAGTACAAGAACTAACTCAGCCATTGAGAAAGTCAACAGCAAAGGCACAGAAGTAGTAGAGGTACGAAGTCCCACGCTTTCCTACGTAGGGGCCAAAAGCAGGCCATCCCAAGATGGGCTACTGGGGAGTGAAGATGATTTGGAGTCAAAAAGTAATCAAAACCCAGCAGATTCAGGAAAAGCTCTGTACTCTCCCCTCAATGGCCTAAAAAGAATTTAGATAGAGGACCTGCTCCAGGAGAAGTGCTATCGGCATCGTTAACTAACTAAGTATGCAGACAGAAAGGAACCTAGCAAGGCCTGTCTGATCAAAGTCCTCTATGTCCCATTGTTTCTGAGTGGACCAGCAAATATTTGTTTACCAAACATTTACTCTTTTTCATCTTCCTGTGAATTACATTCCCAAGCCCTTCCCTTTAATTCAGAATGATAGATAGACAGACAGATAGATAGAATCTCATTTTGCGTCATTATCATTGGAATGTGTTTGTCTGGGTAGATACCCTGTACATATGAAATTAGATTTTTTTCCTATAACTCTTTCTCATGTCAATTTGCCTCTTAGTCCCTCTGAAGGACTTTGAGGGAACAGGACAGCCTTGCTCCCCGACACCTTCAGGCGTTTTGTGCCAATGCTGGTTGTTTCAGCCCTTGGGTTGAAGGGATAAGACTATACAAAAAATCCACTTGTGTCCCTGGCCTTCCAGGGTATGCAATGGAGCCAGGCCAGCCTGTGTAATTATGGACCGGAAGAGTCGACCAACAATGCAAACACAGCGAAGGAATGATTCGACTCAAAACATAAAAGTTGATTTTAAACTCTGCAGAGATCCAAAGGAGGGCAGATTTATCAACTCTAACACACCTTAAGTTTTATCATCTATTGTGGCGGTCATTGCTCAAATTGTATTTCCCAAAGCACGTTTTATAGAATAGCACGAGAGAAAAGGGGTCTGTTCCGATCAAATACATTTGGTACTGACATAGTTGGTTCCCTCTGGAGCTTCACATGCCATATTGGCATATTGAAGGCTGAGAAAAGCTTCAGAAAGGAAACCTACGTAATTGCAATTAACTGGGCCTTCCCCAAACTTTTTTGGCTAGGAACCTACTAGCAGTACCCTGGTTATCTTGCAGAGAATGCTATAGGAAAAACAAGTACCATGGCTGGCCTGGTGGTCCTTTCTCAACCCTGTCCCATTTCACCCCCATCCCAACCCTGAGTCTGGCAATGGCACCCTCAGCCATGCTTCTTCCAGAGATGGCTGCTGCAGGACAGAAATGACTCTTGAATTAAGATACTGCTAAGAAGTTAGAGTTAGCCAGTTGGAAGAACACATGACTCTTGATGTCAGAGTCATAAGTTCAAGCCCCGTGGTGGGTGTAGAGATTATTAAAAATAAACAAAAAACAAACAAACTTTAAAAATATGTTAGTGAGTGGTCACCTGAGTAAATATTTCTAAAAACAGATCCTAGAACCGTGTTGCCCAATGAGATAGTCGCTAGCGCCGTGTCACTAAATCTAAATGAAATAAAATTTTAAACTCCGAACACCTCAGTTGCGCTAGCCACATTTCAAGTACCCTGTATCTACGTGCAGTTAATGATTATCCTGAATGTTTAGAATCTTTCATCACTGCAGAAAGTTCTATTGAGAATACAGCTCTAGAAGAGCAAACAAATCACAGGTTTCAAAGTAAAGGAGCAGAATCTAAAAATCTTCATTGCAAGGACTCTAGATCAGACTTCTGAAGTCCTGTATTTAAAAGAAATGACTGAACCAAATCCAGACTTATCCCTTGAATAACAAGCTGTTTCAGTCAATCTAGATCCATGGAGCTAGCAAGTCTAATTTGCTAGAGAAAATGCTCCTTTTACAGTATCTTGTACATCTGGCAGTGAAGGAGATATTTCTAACTCAGTTGACAGTCAGATGCAATCAGATAGAGTCAGAGCATTTTTCTACCAGTTTATTAAGAAGCCAGCAGACAGTCTGAATCCTAAATCTGAACACTACTGAACATCAGCTGTTTGGACGTTCGTGTTCAATTAAGTGGATTTCACCCAGTGTTAAGAAATAGAAGTCCAGAAAATGCTAGAACAGGAGATAGAGAAGTGTGGTCCAAGTCCAGAAGCCAGAGTAACAGAGGCCAACGAGGAGAGAGGGCCTTTGCCCTGCTGTGGGGTCTCACCATCCCCTTCACTCTTTTGTTTGAATATTTCATCCTTATTTTTGAGACCTTAAAAATAGATGGAGCTTTTATTCTGGTCAATCAGCACAGTTAATGGTTTTCCACACCCCAGCACTTTCTGACATCGGACTCTAACCCACTCTAGCTCAGCTCCCTAGCAGGGGCCAATCAATATTTGTTTTCAATGCTGACCATGTGTGTTCAGGCATCTTTGTTCCTCTCTCAGAGCCAGACCTTCTTTAGAAAAGCCAGCATGGTGTGAGGATTCTCTAATCCAATCCATGTTTCCTGCTGACAGGCAACTTGTCTGTAATTCATCAATGATATCCCCTTGGGCTATGGATTTTTCTGGATTGGCAACCTGCTAGGTATGCAGCTGGTGCTCAATATGCATGGTGTGGGTGGGCACACATGCTCAAGATGAAGGATGTGGTTGGCAGGGTAATCGTATAGTCTTATTTCTTGAACAAGCACTGTAGAACTGAGGCATCCCCAGGAAAAGCTTAACTTTGTACCTTCCCTCCTCTGGAATACATTCAACCTTGCCTAACTTACTTATCTCTTTCTGGTAAACTCTTCAGCCAGTCTAATCTGACTTTAAGATCCAGTTTTCATGCTGCTTCTTCAAAAAGATCCCTATGCATCTGAGCTACTCACCTCTTCTCCACTTTCTACATATCATCAGGGAACATACCACACTACCTTGGAAATACTTACGTGTGCCCTCCCCACTCACCCTTTCTACTTTATGTTTCATTTCTTTCAACCGTCATCCCCTAAATAACTTGATGCCAGCCACGGAGTAGACACTTAGTGTCTGCAGAATGAATAAATGAATGAATGAACTGGTTACCTGAACAGCTGGGGCAGATTATATTTTCCAGAAATCACTAGAGCAGTATTTCCAGTGCTAATATTCTTCCAGAACCTTCCCACTTGCCCTCTTGTTATCAAAAAATGGAATCTATTGCTCTTCCTCTTAAACCTGGATGGGAATTTATAAATTCTTTAATGAATATAATATGGTAGAAGGAATATTGTCTACTCTACTGCTAGGTTCCTTAGCTCCTTCTCTCAAGAAGCTCACCCTGGGAATTCACCACTGCACGAATAGGAGGAGCAGGCCACATGGAGAGGTTGCATAGAGGTGTTCCAATGGAGACAGCCCAAATTAAATACTCAACTAGTATCAGACAGTGCAAATCTGGATTTAGCTAAGTGAAGAAGCCTTCAGATTTGTACTGTCCAATATGGTAGTCACTAGCAGTTATTTAAACCTGAATTAATTAAAGTAAAAATTCAGTTCCCTAACTATACTAGCCATATTTCATACTTCAATTGCTTAGTAGCCACATGTGGTTAGTGCCTGCCATATTGAATAGTGCAGATATAGAATATTTCCATCATCACAGAAAGTTTTATTAGACAATGCAGTTTCAAATGATTCCAACCCCAGCCTTTGAACTCTTTAGCTGAGGCCCCATACATCACAGCGCAAAGACAAGTCATCTCTGCTCTGCCCCGTCGTAATGCTTGACCCACTGAATCCGTCAATATAATAAATGGCTGTTTATGCCAGTAAATTTCAGAGTAATTTGTGATACAGTCCTAGTAACTGGAAAAACAATCTTTTGCATTACAATTTCCAAGACCCTTTGCAAAACTACATTCCTCCTTACATTCCTTAAGGCAGGATTGGAAAAAAGGAAGAGAAGAGCAATAGGCAGACGGTCAACTGTCATTGTTGAGATGGCTCATTGTAACAGCTGAACACTCAGGATCTGTCACTACCTGCTGTACCCAGAATGGGCTGAGGGTCAATATTTTAGAGGAGAAGCAGCTAAAATTTCTACCGGTAGCTTTTCTGAGTGCAGGCCAGTGGAATACCTCTTTCACTCTGGAACACTGCTCCATGGTCTCATCCTGCCCTTGCACACACTGAGAGATAAGATGCCAAAATGCTGTTAGTTCCCTCACCACTTTCCTACCCACAATGCCTCTTACAGTGGCAGTCTTGCAAGATGGAAGGCCTTCTGAAGAACATGATGCTCCCTCTCAAAATCCTCCACTGCCACGCAACTCTGTAGTTAGGAGAGAGGCAGAGTTCCTTTCTGCTTGTCTGTGTGAGTTAAGTGGTGATCCTAGAAGTTGGGCATTGGCCTTCTCTGTGTTTTGGTAGTCATTTTGTGTTTTTCTCCAAATCACTATTAACACATCGGGAAGGATGATTCCCAACTTTCAATATGACCAATTGGAACACACTGATATATATATATAGTCTACCCCACCTATGGTCAGGGAGGGTTTGCAGCACTTGCTCACAATAAATGCACAGGTAAGAACAAGCCAAAATCGTTAACACAGGTCAAGCTTAACAAACTTTTTCCGTCAAGAGCTTGGGCCACAGTTTGCCAATCCTCTTATGCAGGATGAAAGACAAGGGGTTAAATGCCATGAACTCAAACAGAAACTGCTTTAGCAAAGAGGTCGAGAAAAACTGAACTGGCTGACCTGATATACACCTTTTCTATCACTCAGTAGAGGCAAGGAATAAGGAACAGCCTACTTGGGCCTTTGCCTGAAAGCATGACCACAGATTCAGCTTATCCTGATTATTTGTCCTAAGTTAATAAGCACAGCTTCTATTCCATTAATAGCTTCATGCACATGAAGCCACAAAATTGTAAAACCCTTTCCCCTCATATGGCAAGTACGTACAAAGGGAGCTAGTTTGCTTGGATGGTTCCTGGATTAATCAACTGTCCGGACTGCTCTCTTCTTATTAGAGACAAACCCAACAGATTACACAACCTCAGGGTTGGGTGAGCATTTTGACACTTTACATCCTCACTTTACAGATGACAAAACCAGGAATACATTTTTTTTTTTTTTTTTTTTTAAGCCCTGAGGTACACACTGGCCCATCTGTGAAGAGAGCCATCCCAGCCTGATGCTGTTTCCATGACATCGTAGTGGTCTGCATGATCACACAGGATCTAAAGTCACAAAGCAACTGTTCAGGAAGAACTGAGAAGCTCACACACTTCTCTAGTTTTTTCCCACACTAGAGTTCATGCCCTCCACAGATGACTCTGGTCTCGAGACCTCAAACTTACACTGAAAAAAAAAAAAAAAAAATCAGTAACGATGGTTCTTCCTCCTTCCTCCTAAGAAACTCCACACAATGTACGCTCTCATCAGTGACTCTTGCCAAGTGCCACAGAATCTGACCTCCCATGCCGGTTTTCCCTATGAAGGCTTCCACAGGCCATCTACACGCTGTCAAGGGAGAGCTCTTCCAGAAGGCTCTTCAAATGACACCCACATGAAGTCCTGAGATGTCCTCCTTGGTAAAGCATGCCCTTTATTTTACTGAAATTGGCCTCCTCAAATATCTCTTAACACGAGATAATAAGCAAGTCTCTTAGCAAGCTAATGAGCATCCATTGCCCAGGATGCTTGCTGTTTACTCCCTCCATATCTCCTATCCCCTTGCCCTACAGCTTCAGCTGCTTCACCTCTGCTTGGGGTTACCTCTGCTCCCCAAAGAGCTCCCATGACCCCTTGTCCCCAGAAAAGTCACGCTGATTATGCAGCCATTCCCTGCAGTATCCTCTGTGATTGGCAGTGTTATGATTTTGCAAAGCATCTTCTTTGAAAGAGGGAACCCACTGTCATTCATGCATATGGGTAAATTCTGCATGTTTTGAGAGAGGGAGTTTGTTTCCTGCTGATCTTGCAAACAAGAAAGCATAAACATGAAAGTGGTCTGTGCCTATCACACAGATACAAGAGAGTCGAACACGGGTGAAGGCTTGAAGGCCTTTGGTACCAAAAACTAACTGGTAAAACCCTGGATGAGTCCAAATGGGCCCATTTTCATGAAACTGCAGCAGAATGATTCTAGGCACTGAAGTCAGACACTGCCTTCCAATCCCAGCCTGACTACTCCCTAACTAGGTGGGCTGTCCAGATAAATCAACCTTTCCTCACTTGTGAAACGAAGGGGATATCTCTAACATCCCAGGGTTCTGAGAAAGGAGAGAACATATGTCTTGTATAACACAATGCTCCGGACCAACCAGGCCCTGGGGAAATGCTCATTCACTTTCTTTTCATCCTCTCAGAAATTAAGGATGAGAGGCTGGCACAGAGAAGAAACCAAAAGTAGCTAACAGTACCATCACTTAAAAAACTGGCTATTCTAATTTAGCGTTTGACAGAATTATTTATAACTAATACAATGCCTAACTTTAGATGAAAAACAACCAGATTCTGCATAAAACACCCCCTTGTTATGTGAAACAATGAAAATTTGACCAAAGAATGCCCAACTAACAATCAAGTCAATATCTAATTGCAATTTTAAAGGAGGATGACTCTTGTTAAATGGATATGAAATGTTCCATAATTGAACTCCTATACTTTGATCATATAGAGATTACAATTACAGAAAGTATGGGTGGTCACAAAGATTCATGTCCCCACCTGAACTCCTCCTTCCTAAATCAGACACACACCATTCATCATCTTTGCATATTTGTTAAATGTGATTAAACAATAGAATATAAAATATATCTGTGCTATTAGATACTCTTTTTTCAGTCCTAATGCCACTCTCACCAATCCTCCCCACTTCCCACAACATAGAGCCTTAACATGTCCAAAATTTCCACTATAAGGATGTGGTTAGAAAAACCCATGAATTGTAAACGATTGCATGGCTTACACAAACCTAATCCTCAATGCTATTTCAATACCAGGAACCAAAATGAAATTATTATCTTACTTTGAGAGTCGGGGGATGAGGTAAGAAACACTAGTTTCTACTCCTTGGGGTCTGGGAGTCTGGATTCCTATGTTTTCCCTGCTCCCTCTCCTTCCTCCATTGATAATTCACAAATAGTACTTTTTTTCCATTTAAAAAAGAGAGAAGAAATATTCTTTTTTTTTTGAGAAGAAATATTCTTTGAAAATCTCATAAACATTTATTTTTTTCATAGCCAGAACATAAACCTTGAGTTGGTCTTCAGAACACAACATAAAGCTAAAAGAAGATTTTCACTACGTATTTAAGAAATACATATATATTCTTATGTCATATATTATATCATAACAATATATAAATGTTAAGTATATAACATGTTATATTTTTATATTTGTTAAATATAATATAAAATGTTAGATATGATATAAAATGTTATATTTTATAACATGTTATATTTAACATATAATTATACGTTGTTATTGTTGTGTAATATGCATTATACTTCTATTATATTATTATGGTTTGACTTTTTCTTGATTAATGTACCTCTGAGATTTTTTATTCGTTGAAGCACAGGCAAAGGGTGCTTGTATTTCAGCAAATGTTATCATAATCTCTCCTATCCCTCCTTCCTTTAATGTTAACTATACTTTCAAAGGAAATAAAGTTACAAATAGATTTGTGTGTATAAAGATGATAGGTGGTAGGTAGGTAGATGGATCAGCATTAGGAAACATGAACCAGCACATCTCACCCAAGCAAAACCTTGCAGTGAACTTGTGCGTAGCTACACAGGTTTCAAAATGAACAATCCCTGTCAACCTTGAGGAAGGCTGAGTCAAAAAACACATAGCATCATAGACGTGTCTGCAAACCTTTCCACCATGACCAAATAAGCTGAAATTCTGACAGACACATGGGATGCCTAGAGCTGTAAGCCTTGTTTCCATTTGCACACCTGTTCATGTAAATGGAAGTGGCCTGAGGTGATCTCTTGTCTTCCTGGCTCCAAAGCAATGTCTTAGCCAGTGTTAGAAGGCACTGTTTAACTTCTTATTGGTCAATAACATGCCCCAGCAAGCAATAAATATGCCCTGACCCTGCAGCTGCCCTTTGGCACTACACGCATCATTGATCTTATGGGTCCTTGGAAAGGAGCCAATCTGAATAAAGCTAAGCAGAGGCCAAGTGCCACTTCCCAATGCCTTCTTACAATTCCTTAGGAACTGTAACTAGAAATAGAGCACTTGGAAATCATCATATCATGGATCTTGGAGTTACATTATTATTTCCACTAAAGGTGGGGAGAAGGGAGGGACCAAGGGAGGGGGAAAGAGGTAGGGAGGAAGGGAGAAAGGGAGGGAGGGAGGGAGGGAGGGTTCTACGTGCTCTAAGAAGGTAATCTGACCCATATATAGCAAAATCTCCCAGTCTACATAATTAAAACTGGGAGTTCAACATACCTAGAGAAAGGGATTTGAAAAGATGGATTAAGAAGGGAGAAATCATTCCCCATAATCCTGTATGTTTTCTTCACTCGATAATAAAAATGCATGTCATTCATAAAATACCTACAATAAAACATACAATGAGCCTGTTCCTGGGAGGTCCCTGCCAGGTGAATAACACACCCGACAGTTAAGTATTATCAACCCTTTAGCATTAATAGGATATCATTTCATACACTAGTTTCCTTAATTCCCTACTATACACCCACCTCTCATTTAAAAAAAAAAAAAATTGAGCATGCAGCCCCTATATACTGGTTTATTTTTAGGTAATATATGTGTTCTACTCTATCAATAAAAGTAGTTATTATGAAATGTACAAAAAAAAAATTAAGATGCAATATTTTAAAATAAGT
Source organism: Canis lupus baileyi (assembly GCF_048164855.1). Classification (NCBI taxonomy): domain Eukaryota; kingdom Metazoa; phylum Chordata; class Mammalia; order Carnivora; family Canidae; genus Canis; species Canis lupus. The sequence continues at coordinate 19,237,025 of NC_132851.1, forward strand.
TTTATTTATTAACAGTAAGAAAAAATTCAGTGAAAACTACAAGTGATAGAACATGCTGCATTATTTTTACACTGTTTATATTTTATAAGCCAATCATTCAAAGATCAGGTTTGAAATGCAAAGTTTTCCCCCAACTCTTGAGATTAATGAAGTTATCGCTGCAATAAGAAAGCTATCAAAGAGGGGCACCTGAGTGGCTCAGTCAGTTAAGCATTCTACCTGATTTCAGCTCAGGTTACGATCTCAGGGTTGTGAGATCGAGCACCCCTGCCCCTCTGCCCCCATGTCGGGCTCCATGCTGAGCACAGAACCTGCTTGGGATTCTCTTTCTCCCTCTGCCCTTCTGGACCTCCTTAGGCCTCCCCACTCAGAAGAGAAAAAAAAAGCTACCAAAGAAAAGTAAATCTAAATAGAAGAAGTGCATTTGGTGCTACACTCAAGTAACCATGACTGAGATGATAAATCCTACTCAGCAAGTTCATAGAAAAGCGCCTACTGAAATTCACTAATATACTGTTGACTTTCCTAATGTTCTTGAAAACTTACCAAAAGAAATTAGATTTTTAACAAATGAATTTTAAAAAGAAAACCACTGATATTCTTGCTGGGAGATTTTTAGACAAAAATAGTCATTTTCTAATATTCTAAAATGAGAAGACAGGAAAGCTTTGAGGGGGTGGGCCTCCGTTCTTTATAGCAGTAAAATCTAACAATGGAAATATGTCCATAAACTATTTTCAAAATCATTTTTCCTTAACATGAATTCCATTCAAAAAATGACATTTTTCTTACACTCTTTTTTTTAAAAAATTTTTTTTATTTATTCATGAGAGAGAGAGAGAGAGAGAGAGAGAGGCGAGACACAGCCAGAGGGAGAAGTAGGCTCCATGCCAGGAGCCTGACTTGGGACTCAATCCCAGTACTCCAGGATCGCACCCTGGGCCAAAGGCAGGCGCCAAACCGCTGAGCCACCCAGGGATCCCCTTTCTTACACTCTTAACTGTTATCTTCACATTAAAAAGAGACTCAACTAAACCTGTGTTTGCATGTTTTCTAAAGTTCCAACCAGCCACTAAAGAATGAGATTTTTCTAGTTCCCAGGCACCCTGAGACCTTTCTACATAACATTTATAGGAATTTGGACTCCTCAAGTTCAAAGTCAAAAAGCTAAAAACAAAGAAATGGAAAAGAAAACCATTAGTTAAACTCCCTTATGGGCCAGCCAGATGTAGGGTAAGCTCAGAGATTTTGCTGATTATATCTACAAGCTCAAACTGAAGTTTAATTTCATTGTCAGCATATTTTATTTCCCCATAATCAGACATACATGTTCTGGTCAAAACAGACTTACTCTATTTTGATTACAATTTAAACATTGCTCAACATACCAACCCACTAGTTACTAGCTTTCTGAAGAAAAATCCCATAGGAAAGCAGAATACACCTGAAATTGACCTCCAGCATAGCTTAATAATATACTTCATTTTCATATTTATTGACTTCAAGCAGGTATATTTTCATGTTTTCTGTGCTTAACTATACTTTTGCTTTTAGCATAACACACAGAAAAGCAAGATTACCACCACATTCTAATATGCTAACAAAAGTTTGAATGAATTGTGGAGCAATTCATGGCTACCTGAAATCCTTTAGGGCTCCAGAAGGAACACTATGAAGAAGTTTTCTGAACTTTACATAGACTAGAAGTCCTTCAAAGAAGAGAAGTAGAACACACAACCTCCCAAATAACACAGGGGAAAAAAATGTGGAGAAACCTACAACAATTCTGAGGAAAATAAACCTTGTGTATCACTGAATTCTTGAAAAAAAAAAAAAAACTTTCTATCCTCCTCAACTAGAAAGTAAACTCTATAAAGGAAGGGATTCACGTGTGTGTCTGCACTTGTATGTATGCGCATATATGTACATATATGTGTGTGTGAGTGAGCATGTGGTTTACTGTTGCACATCCATGACCTGGCACATAGTAGAAGCCAAATATATATTTATATTTTTAAATATTTTAGTTTTGGGGATCCCTGGGTGGCTCAGCGGTTTAGCCCCTGCCTTCAGCCCAGGGCATGATCCTGGGGTCCCAGGATCGAGTCCCACGTTGGGCTTCCTCCTGCATGGAGCCTGCTTCTTCCTCTGCCTGTGTCTCTGCCTCTCTCTCTCTCTCTCCCCCTGTCTCTCATGAATAAAGAAATAAAATGTTTTTTAAAAATTAAAAAAATATATATTTTAGTTTTAAGTAATCTCTATACCCAATGTGGGGCTCGAACCCACAAACGAGATCAAGAGTCGCAGGCTCTCCTGATTCAGCCAGCCAGGTGCTCCTGAAGCTAAACATTTTTTTAATGAATCAGCAAACACAGGCAAGAGAGTGTGGATGAAATACGGGGGGGGGGGGGGGGGATGAAACTCTTTTTGGCTGGGGAGGAAGAGGGTGGACAGCCCAAATCTTTAAGCCATTAAAAAGAAGAAACTGGACCTGGAGCACAGGGTAGATGTCCAACTAAACTCAGTCCATTGCTCAACCTTTCTATTACTTTTGCAACTGCTTGCAATCATTATCCTTGGTCTCACACATGGGGTTTCAGATCCTCTGTATCCTAACCACCACTGTCACTGTGAACTTCCCTCATTTCACAAGCCCAGGAAATTCTTTTTGATTTAATCTTAAGCAAGTCACCACCACCACCTCGCCCCCGCCATTCGGCCTGGCTGCAATTCTTTTACTCAACATTCTCTAAGTAATACGCAATCTGTATGATTTTAGGGGGAAAAAATTGCCTAAAGACTTGTGGTAAAGTATTTTTTATTTCCGGGATCTGAGACCAGATTTTTTTCATTGATAATAACACAGAACCACTGCCACTTACTGAGCATCTACAAGGCCACCACACTCTCTGGGCATTTACCAAACATTATCTATTTATTCCCCACACAGGTCCTGATAGATGATATTTTTATTCCACTATTAGATGGGGGGTGAGGGAGACAAAGCCCCGAAATAAAAGTGAGTTGCATGAGATCCTAGAGCTGGAGGGTGGCAGGGTTGGAACTCAAGGTCAAACCTCATGCTCCTCCCTCAAGATTATCTGTCTTTTGACAGCCAGGGGTTTGAATGCAAGGGGCTCTCCCAACCCCACAGATCATCAAGCACTTAATAATGCTTCCTGTCACAGGAGTGCATCCCAGGCTAGTTTGCAGCTAGAGAGACTACAGGGGATTAGTCTAATGTCCTCACATTAAGGCTTAGGGGAGGAAGCCCCAGACTGGCCCATTTGGGTTGTCTGTGCCCACCACTTTCTTGGCTCTACATCCCAAACTCTGTCTGCTACAACAGAGCAATTCTGAAACAGGTACATCAACAATGATTAAAAAAAAAAAAAAAACCAGCAGCAGCAGGATACCTATGCACTATTTAGTGTGTGCCAGGCTCTGCCCTCAGTATTTTTCACATGTAACTCATCGAATTTCACAACAACTCGATGGCCTATGAAGTTTTTATTTTCTTGGTTTTACAGAAGAGAAATAGGAGGCAATAAACAGTCAAATAAATGAATGATCTAAGGTCACACAACTGGTAACTGACAGAGCCAGGATTTACACCGGGGCAGGATGGTTCTGAGTCCAGGATCCTCAGCATGATACCTACTGGCTTTGTAATACTGGGCCCCCTCTCTACACCTTTTCTTCCCCATTATGTATAAGTGAAGACTTTAGGCTGCCTGTGTCAGCTCTTCAATGGGCAACCTCACTCATCCAGGTAAATAGCACATGGCCCCATGTTTCTTCATTCTTGGCAGAGAACCTCCACCTTACAAACTTAGTGGCTGGTACATGCATTAATTAATGTGGTTCAAATATCACTATACAGGCGCTTATAAGGACTCTCCATCAAGCAGCCTTCTCTAACTGATATTATATGGCACAACATCTATAAGTAAGAACACAGTTAAATAACGTTAACACGTGCTTACTGAAGTGTAGTCTTTATAAAGGTACTTAAACCCTTCCAGGTGTAGGGTTTAAAACTTAAACCCCACCAAAGTTTCAGGGCTCTAGAAAACAATCTGTTATGCCTCTTTACATCTCTCCTACTTTTTAGCCATGTTCTACAGCAACCAGACCAGTTAGTGCCTTGCAAGGAATGAGCCTCCTACAAGTTGTCTAATTGACCCCAAGAACTTCCCATTCGTTCTAAAAGAGCATCAACGATGAGGCTCCCTCCACCTTTCCTGGTTCTGTTTGGAATCAAATATGTTAGAATCATAAATGTCTCAACTGCAAAGAACCTTGGAATTCACACAGATCTATGTAGTTTGTGGGTACGACTAAAAGGGTACGATGTCTGGATTCAGGACACCTGGGACTGGATGCCAGAGCTGCCCTTTTGGTTTGCCACCTTCCTTTTTCAGAGCTGCGCCAAGTTTTGGTTCAATCATTTGAAAAATGGGTATAAGATATTACCTATATCTAGTAATGTCATGAAGGTCAAATAAAATAATGGGAGACAACCGTAGTTAACTACAGAAAATAGTTAAAGTCAGATGATCTGAGTTTAAGTTTCATATTATAAAAAAAAAAAAAGTTTCGTGTTATCCTAACCTATTTCACTGTGTGACATGGGCTGATGTCATTTAATATCTCAGAGTCTCATTTCCATCATCAGCAAAAAATGATGCATATCATTATAAGAGTTGCTTTAGGGAGAAAAGAAACTAGAACCCCTTTCTCCTCAGGCCAAGCCAATGCCATTTAGATTAGAGCTGGCCTTTGACTCACATGGAGTGTGATCCAATGCAAACTTGAGAACACGACTCCTCATGTGGCTCCAGAAGACTGGTGCCAAGTAGAAATGCAAATCAAGTGCTGTCAGGACTTTCGATTTTTCTACCTAAGCCCTGAATCCAGCCATTTATGTGAAACTTCCCAATTGTTGGAGTTGGTAAAGAGTTATGTTTCTTTTAACCATATGATGGCCACAGAAAACATGTCTGTGGACACGTCACATAGGAATCACTATGCCCTCTGAAGGTAATGATGAAGTTATAGCTGCCCTAAGCAACTGCAGGGAAACCTAAACATCTGTTAACTTGGAATAAAACTACCCCTCACCCAAAAAAATTGTCCCCATGCAAATCAATCCACACAAAAATTTGCCAAGAGTCTCACGAAGAGGAACAAATCCTTGAAAGTCCATCCATTCCCCACGCCACCTCCCTCCCCTTAGGATATCATTTTTCCCAGGATTCTGAATCTTGCCAAAATAACCCAGAGAAGGAAAGCCAGACAAAATGACTTCCCCAGTCTTATCCTTAAAAATAAGATCTCAAAGGAATAAAGAATAAAATAATTATAGAGAAGCATTCATTTTAGAAAAACATTATCAAGGGTCTCATATTGTGAAATTGACATTTTAAAGCATAACCAACTCATCACTGAGTCCTCAAATTAACCTAGTAAAAGGTGGTTTCGTAATTTGATCAAATTAGTCGAACTTACTTTGCCCAGGTTCACTTTCAAATAGATGCAAAGGATCCACAAAGATGGAATAATCATACTGCAATGGGCTTCAGAATTAGCCAGGCCTCCTGGACAGAGCTGGGACCTTTACCTGTCTGTTTCCCATGAGCCTCAGTCTTCAGTCTGTGAACAGTGCTAATAATATATATCATGCAAGGAGTGTTGGAATTAAATCATGTATGGAAAGTGCCTGGGTCAATAAACATTTACGGTACCTATCATTTTGCTGTTGTAATTTTAACTACAAAGTCAGCTAGTTCATTTATGTTTTGTCCATAATAGTTAGTGCTGCAGAGATTTTTATCATTATTATTTTACACTTATTTAGGTAATCATGGAGAGATAATATATTCAGAAAGTTCAAAAAGAAAAATCAAAGTACGGTGAAAAAAAACTTTCCTTTTCCCTATGTCTCTCATCTGCCAGTCTGATCCCTTCCTACCATAATCGTTACCATTTGTCTCTTGGATATTATAAAAAAAAAAAAATGTATCATCTTCCCTCCAACCAGCCCCACAGACAATTATAGCACATTATATCCTATACACAGACTCACTTGTTTTCACTTACTATAGCACGGAGATTTTTACATATTAATACATGAAGATATTTAATACCATTTTTCTTTGGCTACACAGTATCCCATGGCATGAATGAAGCACCTTATATTTAATTAGGCACACACAGGGCACCTGGGTGGCTCAGTGAGTTAAGCGTCTGGCTTCAGCTCAGGTCCTGATCCCAGGATCCCAGGATCAAGTCCCACATCGGGCTCCCTGCTCAGTGAGGAGTCTACTTGTCCCTCTCCCTCTACCCCCTCCCGTCCTTCTGCATGCACGCATGCACGCACGCATGCTCTCTGTCAAATAAATAAATAAAATCTTTAAAAAAGAATAATTAGACAAACACTGAATAGGTTGTTTCCAATCCCATTATTAAAAGCAAAAGTGTCGTTAAAAAAAAAAAAAAAGTAGTGAAGTTACTTAACTCCTTCTTCCTCCTCCGATCACCTTATCTGGAAGGAAAGACATGATTAGTCCTATCTCTCAGAGCTGTTAAATCCTTAGTTCCTAAAAACTAGGTAAGTGCTTAGCAAGTGTTAGGTGTGATTATTATTAATCACCTACATAGGTAGGTCATCTCCTACCTATGTAAGCGTATCTGTAGGATAAATTCCTAGTGGTAGAACTGCCAGGACATGTAGAAGGAAGTAGAAAGGGGTTTTAGAGGTGGAAATCCCACAGGGCTGGGGAAGTCAACATGTGAAATGAGGTGGCCGGCAGCTTCAGTCTCAGGGGATAGAGGTGCCCCAAAGGCCACAGCACAATAGCAACCTTTGCAAGTCCTTTCTGGTGACAGTGGCTTCTGAGCTGCTTTGGGGAACATTAGCGCACCTCCCAGAGCCTCATACCCTCCTCTGCGGTTCTGAGGAACCACCAAAGCGTCCTGGCAATAAATGCCAAATTCTTGGCAGCCAAGCTACATTTCCCAGATTACCTCTCAATCCTGGAAGAAACATCAAAAACTTGGCCAAGATCGCATGTCCCTATTTTCAGTACTGGAGAATGAGGCCTTAGGTGATTCATGGCTCTGGTCCACAGTGGGGCGGCTTGAGGAAAGGGTGTGGAGAAAGAGAATAGGTTAGAGCAAGCAGTGACCGGATACTGGCCAATGTCTGCAAGGAGCCACAGGCACACCACACAACGCCGCCGTTACTGTCTGCCCCGGAAGCATCCAGTACAAAACAGCCGGGGAGAGGCCGGCAAGCGTATGGAGATGTAGGAGGCGGTCAAGAGTCAGGGATAGGGTCAGCCCGGGCGGCTCAGCGGTTTAGCGCCACCTTTGGCCCAGGTTGTGGTCCCTGGAGGCCCAGGATCAAGTCCCACATCAGGCTCCCTGCATGGAGCCTGCTTCTCCCTCTGCCTCTCTCTCTCTTTCTCTCTCTCTCTCTCTCTCTCTCCCTCTGCCCCTTGCTCTGTGTCTCTCATGAATAAATAAATAAAATCTTAAAAAAAAAAAAAAAGAGTTAGGGATAGGGCAAATCCTCCCTAAGAACCAGGGAGGGCAAATCCACAGCAAGGCACTACGGCATGTATAAGAGAGATGGCAAAGTAGAGCAGCCTTTACCCCCCACCCCCCGTGTCTTTATTTGCCTTCAAAAAGATGGATGCTGGGACTCAGAGTTGGCAGGATCTGTGTATATTTTCACGCTTGTTGGCTTATTCGCTGCCCACCCCCACCTCTACCTCACCCTCTCCCCAAATCTCTGCAAAATCACAAGAAGAAAACAGCACTTTGACCACCAGCTGGGGAGACTTCCAACTGTGGCTCTTTACAGAGAAAACAGCATCAATTTTACTTGCATGTGTTACACCAACCTCCTGAAATCCATCACACCTGTTTAAAAGGAGAAGCTGTAGGGCAGTTGGTGCGGCTATTAGCTTTCAGGACCACCAAGGAAGGTATTTACAGAGCACCTCAGCTTGCAGGGAGCCTTCCATTAGCTTGGCTCAAGGCATCAATTCTCTCGAGCAACAGAGTGGGCCTCCGAGTGTTGTCATGGGTCTCCAGAACCTCATGAAAGTTTCAAGAACTCTGTCAGCTGGCATGTCCCGTTTTCTCACTCTATCCCATCTCAGGCTTGAGTTTCTCCTTTTGCAAGAAGCTACTTTGGTGGTAGGCTCTCGTGGTGCCAAGGTTTCTGGTTAATACTGTGACGGGAGAACAACATTCACGAAAGCTTTCTGTGGGTCATTCTATCCTGTCTGGTAACATGACGCTAGGAGGGCAGCCGTAAAGGAGAGAATAGGGGAGAGGAAAGTGAGAGCCAGAGAGACGCACAAAAGCAAACTTAAGTCTCCGTGAGGGAAAGGTGTGTCCGGCAGCCACGGTTGGTCGTCAGCCCTGGGGAAGCAGCCATCTCCCCAGGGAAGCCCTCGGATCCCACTCCCTCACAACGATACCTGCCATCAAAAGGACACTCCATCTGCTGACTCGTCTGTTAACCATCTTCCTACCTAGAATGGAAGCTGGAGTCACCCCACTAATAGTCTATCCCCAAGTGGCTTGAGGAGTACCTGGTGCACAGTAGGCTTTGACAAAATATTTCTACTATAAACACCAACGAGTGAACGCCTGGAATTACACAATAGCTATTTTCTTAATTAATTACACCTATAGGGCCCCTGGATGGCTCAACGGTTGAGTATCTGCCTTTGGTTCAGGTCATGATCCCAGGATCGAGTCCCACATTGGGCTCCCCAGAGGGAGCCTGCTTCCCCCTCTGCCTACATCTCTGCCGCTCTCTGTGTGTCTCTCATGAATAAATAAATAAATAAAATCTATAAAAATAAATACATAAATAAATAAAGCCTATAAAATGAGGTTTCTACAAACCAATATCCATTTCCCATGACCGTATTAGGATGTGGAGAAGGAAACGCATATTGAGCAAATCCTAGGTCCAAGTCCCTGTGCCTGATATTTTGGATATAATGTTCAGCTTAATTGTTAGGGCTCTCGGAGGTCAGCATTCCCCATGTTATCTCAGATTAGGAAAAGTGAGGTCCTGCGAAGCTAAGATAACTGAGCCCAAATCACAGATGTGAAAGGTGGTCATTTCTGGTTTGTCTGACTCCAAAATTCTTTGCACTTCCCCCCTCTCCTGGTTCGGAAGGCTTTCGGTAGAGTTTTCAAGGAGCCGGTTTCGCCTCTACCAGGCCTCCAACCCACAGTTAATATCACCTTAAAAACAAATCCCCAATTGCATCTTTGATCCATTTCAAGGAAGCCTTTTAATTGCTTAGAAATGGAAAGAGTCTGCTTTTCTCAATGGTGCTCGAGAGGGAGGACTTTTGCTGCCGTCAGAGGACTGGAAAGGACCAGAGAAGACCAGAAAACATCAGAAGGAGCCGGCCCTGGTCCAAAGGGGGATGCTCACACCTGCAGAGCAGGAGGCCAAGGCCAGGGCACATCTCAAGTCCTGGTCTCCGTCTTGATGCTTTTCTTCACAACAGCATGAACTACTACCATGAATGCGTTTCTTTTCTTGAAAGTGCTTCGTTACCATTTACTAATAAAGAGAAATTCATAGATGTTAGGCTTTCAAAAGCCTCCGTCAAAAGCACGGAAGCTTTGTTTAACTGTGTGCCAGAAGCCAGTCTTAAGTCCAAAGCAATTCTGCAATCATCAAGAGTTAAGAAGCTTGCTGGAAGCTTCCGCCACACATAGGACACATCTGATGGGATTTCCCCTGGGCCAACATCTAATTCCTGAAGAAGTCACTGTGGCTTCTCAGTTTGCCACAGGCATAACGGGACACTCCTGGTGTGGCCCTGTTCCTACGTGTACAAGTGCAGGGAGTCTGCATGCACGGTCCCACTTTCCCCACTAGGCCGCTGGGGCAGAGCTCACAAAACCCTCCTGGGCTGCGGGTCTCTGGTGCCAGAGCACAGGTTACTACCAGGCCATGTAACAGGACAGTCTGTGGTCATGGGACTGTGCCTGGCTAGCGGGCTTTATAGCACTGGTGGTGGAAGGGTCAATGAAGAACAGGGTTGTGGGAGAGACACCTGGTTGAGACTGCACGTCACTGCCATTAAACCTGGGGCCACACACATCACTTATCAGCTTCCACATCTTTAATATGGGGCTAACAGTGACTGCCTCACAGGGCAGCCCGTGAGAATGAGGTATGTAAACTTCCTGGCACAGGACACGCACTCAATCTAACATTAACTGGAAGGTAATTATTATCAGGCAGTGAATCTAACATTAACCAAATTATTAACTAAATTTATTGTGGCTAAGTGGTGGCCTGATTCTTTCTATTATCCCTAAGAAAGTACCCGACTCTGGCTCTTGCTCTTATCTCTAAAATTAAGCAAATGAAAATACCCACGCTATGGGTAAAGACAATGTGAGCTAGGTCCAGTATTCACTGACTTGAGACAGATCCCATTCTTACCTAAGCTAGGATTTACCTACCTACGGACAGAGGACCAGAGCAGATAGGCCATTCATTTTAGCCCCGAAGGGGAGAGGAAAGAACACGAGATAGTAGGATGGAATGTGGCACTTAGAAAGAAGGGAATGGACTTGGAGTCAGAAGTTAGGAAGAGATAACCCTACAACGTGAAACCTACTAGCCTTCCTCCTACAGATCTCTGGGGAAATCTCCAGAATTTATTTATTTTTTGGTTGGCAAAGGTATAAAAAAAAAAAAGGTACTATTTGGTATTTGGTCCACCTAGTTGTGGTAGATATATTTAATGGAAATCAATCGAGTTCCCCCTCAAGAGTTCACATACTGTTCCCCCTCAAACCCCCTAAGTCTGTGAACCAGTGTTTCTTTTACACGTGGTCCAAGGATGTTGATAGTGGAACTACCAGTGGTTCCAAAGGACTTTCCTGGCCTCGACCACAGTCCTGCTGAATCAGAGTTTCTGGAGTGGGGCACAGAAAGTGTCCCTTCTAACAAACTCCCTGGGTGACTTATCAGCACACTAAAGTTTGGACACCATCACCCCAAACTCTCAAATCCAGGCCCAGCAGCCACATTGGCAGACTCGCCTTTCCTAAATTTAACATCCTCAAGGAAAATGAATACACTCTAAACTATGCTATGAGGTAGGGGAATGGCAAGTTCCAGCGTGATACAGGAATGGAAGTTTCAAAGCTTTTATATGAGGAACAGATCAGCTCATCTAACACTCTGTTTTGGAGCATTTGTGTCAAATTGACATTCCAATTTCAAGACCGTACATAAAACCCCATTCAATTATTTAGCACTGTACAGATTTTACATAACTCTTGAAGTTACTGACTCAATTCATTTTCCTTCGAACTACAAGACAGATTAATCTAAAATGAATTAAGACAGGCAACCAGAAGTAATGTTACCACGGCCAGTAAACAGTCTTTAAACTGCTGGATCAGTAAGCTGCTTACGGTCCTCAAGAGCGCTGGATGCCACATCTGTTCCACAACCGTATGATCTCCAGCCAAGGATTTAGAAGCTGCATTTGTCTACACTGACAAAAACTCAGGAGAGGAGTTAACGTTTCACCCAGGGTTTTACTTTTGCTGGTCAGTATCACTTCTTCTCCACAGAAGAGAGATGATAAAGGTGACTCTGTTACCAAGATCTTCAGTTACATCAAAATGCATAAAAGTCTCCATACTTCTATAATGTAACACTTCCAAGATTGTAAAAAAAAAATATATTTCTCAAATACCCTAACTAATCTCTGACATCAGAGTGCTTTGAGTCTAACAGAGAATAAAAACACAGAATCAATGACGAACCATGCTAAAACAGTGTTACAGTGAGGAAGTTCTGGTGACCAAAGGCCAGAGGTTGGAGAAAGGAATGTCACATAAGACTTCCCAGAGAAGGTGACGTCTAAACCAGGAATGAGTAAAAACTAGATGTGATGGCTTGACCTGTGTCCCCCAAGCCTGTGCTGACGCCACAGCCCAGTACTTCAGAATGGAAGCTTATTTCAAATAAGGCTTGTGGAAAATAGAATTTGTGCGGATGAAGTCATGCTAGAGCAGGCCAGGTCCTCCATCCCATATGACTGGAGTCCTTACAAAGAGAAGCAAAGAGACAGAGGCGAACGCTCTGTGAAGTGGGACACACACACCGAGACACAGGGACGACAGCCACGTGAGGGTGGAAGCAGAGACGGGAGCTCTCCTGCCACAAACCAAGGGACAACTGAGGCTACAGGAAGCTGGAGGAGGCATGGCAAAAGTCTGGGGCCTTGGGAGAGAGTATGGCCCTGGCAACACCTTCATCTTGGGCTTCTAGCCTCCCAGATCTGTGAGAGAACAAACTTCTGTGGTTTAAAGCCACCAGCTTGTGGTGGTTGGTGACTGCAGCCCTTGAACTAACACGATGGCACTTGGCAGTGGGGATGAGATCCTGGCATGGGTGCGCAGCCAGTGAAGGTGGCCCTGTCCCCACCACCATCTTCGGCTCCCTGTCATGCCAGCCAGAGGCCTCAACTCCGAGGGGCGAAACCCCACCTCCAGCAGGGTGAGCAAGATGCACGAAGAGGCTCCCAGTCAAAATCAACCAACAACTAAAGCAACACCGTGCTGGCAGCCTGTTCTCAAAACCCATCAGTATTTACTGCTGGTAGAAAACCAACCACATTTTCAACGCAATCAAAACTCTGAGTTAGTGACCAGAAGAGAGACCAGAAGACAGACACAAGCAGCCTCCGGGAGGCTCTGCTTCTTGATCTGCGTGCTGGCGACACAGGGGAGTTCATGTTGTGAAAAAGCATCCAGCTGAGTCCTGTGACTTGTGAACTTCTCTGTCTGCGTGGGATGTTCATAAAATTTCCACTGAAAGAGGGGAAAAAATGCAACACTTGGCCTCTCGTTACCCCAGACGGACTGGTATGATCATATTTCTAAGCAGATGTCCGTCATCTGGATATTAAAATACTTCTATCCATTTTTTTTTTCTTGGATCCGAATCTGATCACCTTAGGAGGAATTTTAAAATTCCAAAACATCACTAAGTAAAGTCTACCTCATTCTCCTCATGCATTATCCTCTCTTTTGTATGTTAATTAAAGAGCGAGTCTTGTGTGGCCTGGCTTAATAATAGAATACTACTTCATATTTAAATAACAGATCTCACTTTTGAAAGGTTTTCTCTATTGCCAAATCTCAGGTTTTATAGGCAAAAGAAGAGTTCCTTGATGCTTGTTTACAGTCGGGTTGCTAAAGTAAACAACAGTAAAGCCACAATTGGGTCCTCAAAAAATCTGGGGTTGAGGACCAGACCCAGATTCAGGATTCTGTTTCTGTATCCTCAACTCCTCTGGTTGGCATGCAAACACCCCTGCTCTTGGTTTTGAAAAATACTTAAAATGGGCCTGCAGTCTGATGAACAAAACAGGTATCGGATAGAAAACCTCCTAATTGCAAGATTATATTTCTAGTTATAACCCCAAAATGGCTTTTGCAAATTACCAAAGCAACTCAAATCTGCACAATCTTAATGCAAAGCAGTGTAATTCAAGACTGCAAGGAGCCTAATTGCTGGCTAAGCAACTGTTTCTAACCGTAATTGGCTTCGCACAACCCTGCACACCATCGTGTATACACATGCCTAAACCACCGGACGTGGAAGGCATCTGGACTGAACACAGGGCTGCCAAAAGAATCTCTGGAAGAATGCAACAAAAGGAATGAGCTCTCGCACAGGATTTTCCATGCATTGGCTCAGAGCAATTTCACTTTCCAGAATGTTTCCCTGAAATGTCAAGAAGGAAATTAGTGCTGTTCATTGCACAGAATTTTTTTTTCTTGCAGCTAATTCCCACACTTCTTAGAAATTCTCAACAGTCGACAGCGGAACATTGTGATACACACACAGGCCAGTAGAGACAAATCTACAGGTGTATGCTATGGGTTGAATTATGCCACCCTCTCCCAAATTCATGTTTTGAAGTTCCAATCCAAGTACCTCGGAATGGGATCTTATTTGGAAATAGGATTATTGCAGATGTAACTAGTTAAAATGAGGTCATTTTGGAACAGGACGGGCCCCTAATCCAATGAAAGGTAACCTTATAAAAAGGGGAAATTTGGAGAGATAGAGAAAGAGAGAGAGAAAGGGGGGACCATGTAAAGATAAAGGCAGAGTTTGGGGCCTTCTTTCTATAAGCGCAAATACACCAAAGACTGCCAGTAAGTAAACCACCAGCTATGGGAGAAGCATGGAACTGATTGTCTCGAACAGCCCACAGAAGGAAGCCTGTTGACGCCTTGATCTCAGACCTCTAGCTTCCAGAACCGAGAGGTTTGTGTTGTTTAAGCCATCAAGTTGATAAACTAAATCAAAAATTTTTAACTAAAAGGCTTGTGGGCCGCGGTGTCCTATTTGTACGCAGTCAGTTACCCACCAGTGAATAACCTTAGATCACTAACCTCTTGGTTGTTAGATTTGCAAGAGTCGTGCATATGTGAGGTTAATCACAGGACCTGGGAAATGCTGACTCACAATCCCAAAAGGCTGAAGTTCCAAATTTTGTCTTACAGCCCTGAATTCACTTCAGCTCTGGGAAACCTCAAATCCCAGAGAGAAACATGATCTGGTTTTCTCTCTCTCTCCTTTCCAATACAGATGCAGGTATAATTTAATAATAGTGCCCCGCTTCCCAAGTGCAATTAAAAATGGCCTTCATTACTCCTCTGAATGAGTGTGTTTTATAATGCTGCAATCTCTGGTTCAATAAAAAAGCAACTACTGCACCTATCATGAAAAAGCTGTAAAAAGTGATCAATGTGCCTACGGTAGCTCCAGAGGCAGAGAGGGGGGAAGAGAACTTAAAGAAATATACACAAAATAACTTGGCACTATGTGAGTGGCTTTAGAAGGCCACAGTTCTTCACTTCTGAAACCTTTGATTCCTCTCCCTTTAGTTGAGTCCCTTCCTCTTCGCTTAAGAAACAGTTAAGGCAGAGCAGTACAAAAAAGGAGGTGGACACGGAGAAAGACTCAAACTTTCATACAGAAGAAGACTCAAGTCTCCAGCTCATATAACCCTAAGCAGTCCTCTGATCTGTTACACCATAAAGAAGTATGTGTGCATGCAAACATGTGCATGTGTGTGCATGTGCAGAGAGAGAGAGAGATTCACAGTGTGTACTTGTGAATCAGACACCTGCTTGTCAGAACAGGAATAATGATTAATAATGAGTAATCCAGCATTAAATTGTTAGCAGAGCCTCAGGTAAATCGTGGGTTCCGGCTCTACTGAAGGAAAGACTCATTTCCCATGACTATTCATCCCATCTCACCTGGACCCAGAAAAGCAATCCCTTACACTTCATAGGAATGGTCTTCGAACACGCCTTAAAGTAGCTAGCATCTTTGTCTCTCTCTTTATCCAGCATCCCCAACCATTCTAACCTGGTGATCTGAACAGAATGGGGATTTCTGTGGGACAAACTACTTTAAATACTTGATGTGGATTATTGTCAGCATCACTTTTTATAGGTTGCAAAAGTTTAACAACTGCCCCAAGTTACTTACTCCTTTGGTTAAGTGGCAGAGTCAAGATTTGAAGCCACCTGCAATTTGGAATCCAGGTTTCAGATTCTGCTTTTTTTTTTTAACCACAACCACCGCTGCTTTTTAAGAAATGGTGGTTAAGTAACCAGAAGCAATAGCCAAGAGGAATGGTTCTTTAGTCTCATGTCCAGAACCCTGCCTATTCCAGTGTGTCAGAGTGCTCCCAGCAACATTGGCCACTCAGTGAGTCCTACTTACCAATTATTCATAGTCTCTGCTTCTCTTCCACCTTTATTGGCATTATCATTTTAATGTTCTTCCAACAATTTGTTTTTTGGAGGGGGGGACCTTGGTTTTGTTTTTATAAAAGAAAGGGAACCTGAAATCTGCATTTCAGGTTTCACTGGTAATCCTTATAAAAAACACTTGTCTGGAGAGAATTTTAATGAAATTTCATTTGGAAATGATCGACAGATGCAATGGACCCATCTGGTCTCAGTTCCTACAGCAACATAAAATGCAAACAGTTCACTCTGACACTCTTAGAGTTCACTCTGACATTAGAGATTCTATTTACAAATTTCCCCCCTTGCTAGAATCGAAGACAGCTCGTGGTCTTTCCTCTACACACCTTTCCTTGTAACATTGGAACTACGCTTCAGTCCAAATCTACTTATTGATGTATGTGTACCAGGTTAGAGGTGGTTTTAAAGGCATCACATAAAACAAGAACTATTTTAATTGTGTTATCTAGAACATGCCACAGATGCTATGGTAATCCTCTATAAAACAATGCTTAGTGTATTATCTGACCAAAGATGCAAATATAGAGCTTTTTCAGATATGCAACTACCCAGCATTAGACACAGGGACAGCGCAGCTAATCCTTGCTGTCATAGTCTTCTTTGATTAAAACACAGCATATGCCCTTCGGCGTTAAGCACTGTCTGAGGTTATTTCAGGACTGCGCCTGATTGAGTGGTATTATATTATGGGTTAGCATGGCTGAAGGGAAAGAGGCCTGGATTTGTGAGCCACGGAGTCTGTGTGTTCTTCAGCCCTCACTTAGCTACTCGGTGACCCTCCAACAAGTCACTTAGCCTCTTGTGACCATAGCTCCCTCGGGTATAAAACCAGGATGGTAATACCTACCCTCCTGACTTTACAGGGTTGGTTACACAGATCAAATAAAACGATATATATATATATATAAAAGGTACTTTGCAGATTGTTCAGCATCATACAAAGTTATTAGTGAGCCATGTGGGGAAGACAGAGTTAAGGCAAATCTACATCCTTTAATGTAGCTTAACTTTTCAGTGACAAACTGCTGTACATTTTACGGCTTCCAGTATATTTTGTATGTTACCACAATATTTATGAGTTCATTTCAAAGCTTTCTAATTTCAGTTAGACTCGGTGGAAAGCTTACACATTAAAATTTCTCTATAAATCATTTATTGTGCAAATATGAACTTTTATTAAAAAAAATTTTTTTTAAAGAGGGAAGTTTTAATTGGTAAGAACTGCCTAACTATACACTTTGGGTTGCTTCTATGAACGTATTTTTCATTTGGCAGGCAGCTGATAATGTATTACACAGGTTTTGCTATGAACACTAAAATATGAGATCTTTAGGTGTCTCTCCCCAAAGTCTTATGAAACTACTTCTAATCTGAAAATCCTCACTGGGCTAAGTCATTTGGTAGCTAAGTTATAAGATATATGTATTTAATCTCTCTTTTGGACTAAACATTTAGCTAATAATTGTCAGGAAGGTTTTGACATTAAAAATTTATGACTCAAATAAAAATTCTCTGCAGAAGTTCAGGTACTGAGATATAAGCACTGTAAAATGGAGACTTCTGGAAGATGGCCAATATTAAGAACATAAAAATTGTCACTCTGGGCTAGACCAGAAGCCTACTTTCCACCAGACTTTATGTTTGACAAGGGCATCAAAACATAATCTGTACAACAGAATCATCTGGCTATGTGATGGTGCACTCAGAGGTTAGAAGTGTCGCCTGGATGTTGCCTGGATGTCGAGAAGCCATCATTGTGTTTTATCTCAATCATTTTCAAATACACAGCCCTGGCATGCCAGACTGCACAGGTGCTTGGGATAATGAGCTCGATATGTTTGCTATCTTCTAAGCAAAGACCTTCCATCTCCCTTTATTTGAACTAAAACTACCTCCTTCTAGCTCAGAGAGGTGCTCTTTTGTGCTAGCACCCTGGGGTTTGGTGAACAGCTCCACCTTCCATCTGCCCAGATCCTACATGTTTTCCACCTTCATCCTACAACCCTGGAGTCCTATTCTTTTTGCTCTTTGCTTTCTGGAACCCACGCTATCCTCTCAATCATTTTGGTTCCCCCAATCAACCTATTTTAGTGAATGTAGAGCCAGATCCAGGTTTTCCACCTGCAGTGAAATAGAAACTTGGCTGAAAACCAAGAATTTCAGTAAGCCTCCCGTCTCGTAAAATTCCAGGTAAACTGACCCATCAGTGAAACCTCGGGCACAGCTTTCATATTAGGTACAGGTTATGTTACCTAAGCGCAATAACCCATTTGGTTATCTGTGAAGTGGATATATATGAATCTATAATAAGAGAAACCAAAAAAAAAGAGGAATGGGGTATATAAAAAAGGATAAATTCTCAATTTCCCTTAGGATTAATTCCCAAGGTTAACCTCGCAATGTCTATAATTGTTGCTCATTATTTCAATAATTTCAAAGATTTATTACTTTCTGGTATGCAGCTGAGCAGATTAAAAGAAACAACCAATTACTTTTTATGATAAAAAGAAAGTGTGTCCTATCACTGATGGAGGTAAAAGTCTGAGGAAACCAGTGAGGGTCAAATATTTGAAACCCTGTAACGTACACAGCATAAGGCCTGGCACCCAGGCATATTTGCATGTGTGAGAACTTTATCAAAAGTCAAAAGCTCAACAAGTGAAGGGTAGGAAAGAAGGCCAGGTGGCTAGAGGATTTAAGTCTGTCGCTTCTGTCTGGTGTCATAAACCAAGTCATAAAGCACACAAAATTTCAAGGCAAGGTCCCATTATTTCCTGGAAGATAATCAAATGTTATACAAGTACTCAAAATGTTCCATAAAAGAGCAAAACAATTTCATTACTTGGGACGGATTAGGGTAGAGCTGACCTACCTATTAGCTGAGGAGAAGGGAAGTTTGCAGAGAATCAGGAAAACAAGCAGAAATCACTGGCTGAAGAGAGATTAAACTATTTTCAAGCACTTCAAATGCAGTAACATTACTGGTATACAAACAATGGGCTAATAATAAAAAAGTCAAGAATTCTTATTAAGAAGGAATGTCCCTGACCACTGGCAATTAAGCATGGAGCTGCCCCACTCAAGATAAAGGGAAAGAGCTAAGAATACTCCTGCCCCTGCTGAGAAGAAAGCTCTGTCAGCAGAGGGGGAGCTTCAAAGCAGGAAAGGCTCTCCTCCCTAGGTCAGTTTAGATGCAAGAAACAGGCTGATGGAAATGTCAACTGACTCCCAGGCTACAAGGAAAATGTGGTGATCATCAGCTAGTCCTCAGCTTTCAGGACTGAATGAGCACCATGTCCAGACTCAACCCTTCCAATTCAGTGTCCTCCCCCAGCCCCAAACTCTCCCTATATTTTCCTTCTTTTTTAGAGACCAAAGAAGAACACAGAAGAGTTAGATGGAAAAAAAAAAAAAAAAAAAAACAAATGGGAAAAAAGCAATGGTCAATTTGGAGGAAAAAGTGACCACGGCAGTAAGAAACCCACATCTCTAGAAGCTTATTAGGAGCAAGACTTGAGCAAAGAAACAGAGCTGCTCATTAATGGTAATGTCAGCTCCAGAATTAGCAATGCCGTTTCTTCTTTTCCTCCTGCATATTTGTTCATTGTCATGCTTCTGCTCCACACCTCGCAGTAGGCACTTAATTTGCACCAGATGCTGGGAACACAGATCTGATGTGGATCTTGCCTTCACCGGACTGTAAGTCTCGCTGGCAGTCACTCACTTTCCCCTTCCTCTTATCTCTAATCTTGCCCTTTTAGATCATAGATGCCTTACTGAAAGATGACAATGTGGGAGAAATTTCAAAATAAAATAGGGGGTACTCATGTTTGGAAAAATAAACCACAGTTGAAACAAAATAGATCAAGAAAGGTGAGCGAGTATAATAAGCACTGTGAGTTAATACCCAATATAACTGCCAAGGTTTTTCTTGACAGTGCTTTATGATCAACCTTTCCAGGATGGCTGACTTCTTAGGAATTGGTTAAAAACAACAACAAGAAATGTCTAGAACCTAGAGATAAAAAATGTGTTTGGATACTGAAGCACAACTATTTCCTAAAGACAGCATTTTCTTCCTACCCAAAAGAAGCTTCTACCTCATGTATTCATCCATCCATCCAGCTCCCCATTTGTTTTTTATTCACTCATCCATCATTCAACTATTATCTATGAAGAACCTGCTATATTACAGGCAATGCATGGGCTCTAGGGGCAAAAGGGTAAGAAAGGAAAGGAAAAGAGAGGAGAGGAAAGGAAAAAGTTCCTGTCTTCCTGGAACTTATAGTCTAACACAAGGGAGGAAGTGCTATCAGAATAGTCGCACAAATATAGAATTTACAAACTGTGACAAGTGCTATAAACGAACAGTCTAGGAAACTATGCAGCACACAGCAGGGTAAGTGGGGTAGTATGAGGAACCAGGGAAGACTTCTGTTTGAGAAACAACCAGAAGAGAGGACAGGCAAGGGAACTCAGGCACTAGATGAGGCTGGAGAAGCCATCAGCACTGCAGGACTTAATGAGGTGGTCTTTTATCCAAAAAGCAGGAAGGAGATGCTAGATGTTGATGTGTGTGTGCATTTTAAGATTTTACTTATTTATTTGAGAGAGAGAGAGAGAGAGAGAGAGAGAGAAAACATGCACATAAGCCAGGTTAGGGGGGCACAGGGACAGAGGGAGGGGGTGAAGCAGACTCCTCACTGAGCAGGAAGCTGGATGTGGGGCACGATCTCAGGACTCCAGGATCTCAGGACTCCAGGATCACAAGCCGAGCCAAGGCACTTAACCTACTGAGCCACCACCCAGGTGCCCTAGATATTAATGTGTTTTATTTTTTTAAGGATTTATTTATTTATTTATTTA
This sequence comes from Canis lupus baileyi, assembly GCF_048164855.1. Taxonomy (NCBI): domain Eukaryota; kingdom Metazoa; phylum Chordata; class Mammalia; order Carnivora; family Canidae; genus Canis; species Canis lupus. The sequence continues at coordinate 19,257,767 of NC_132851.1, forward strand.
TTTATTTATTTATTTATTCATTCATTCATTCATTCATTCATTCATAGACACACACACAGAGAAAGAGAGAGGCAGAGACACAGGCAGAGGAAGAAGCAGGCACCACGCAGACAGCCTCACGTGGGACTCACGTGGGACTCCATCCAGGGTCTCCAGGAACATGCCCTAGGCTGCAGGTGGTGCTAAACCGCTGCGCCATCAGGGCTGCCCTATTAATGTGTTTTAAACAGAAGAGTCAGAAGTCCAGATTTATGAGTTCAAATCCTATCTTGGATGTTGTATGCATTCGTGTTTCTGGGTGAGTGTGTGAGTGAATCCTTACATGTCATGAAATATTTCTAGAAGGATACAAAAAGAACTGATATTCGTTCCTTCTGGGGGAGGAAACCAAGAAACTACAAATTAGAAGTAGAAATGAGGCTTCATTGTCACTGTACCCTGGGGACAGAGGGGGAAGGAAAAGGAGTCAGTTGCTATAAACAACAAAACTTGTCACTGAATTAGGAAGGATTTGAGGTGAGCAAAATTAGAAGAAATGCATTAACAACAACAAATCACTCTACATATTAAAGAGCCAGGTCCATTCCTGACTGATCTTTGCTGGCTTCACCATAGGGAAAACTCCAAAGTGCAGGAACAGTTTTCTAGGTTGTGAAAGCAGCCGAAGACCTGGAGAGCCTGCATTCCAGCCAAAGAATGTTGGCTTATGGAATAAAAACAAAAACACAACAAACCACATCACGTTTAAGATAACGGAAAGAGCTTGATACTATCTAGGCAGGCTCCACTCAGATGTACCTTGAAAGGCTCTTTTTTTTTTTTTTAACCTTGAAAGACTCTTAAAGAAAGCTTCAAAACTTTCCCCAAGTGCCACTTTCAACAGCTTTTACCATCTGGACTAGAAAAGGCCCCAACAAGCAAAATACAAGGCCCAGCCAATGTAGGATTAAGACTGTAAACGGAGAATGAGGAGTCGTTTGCAAGGTCAGCAGGTCACCGAGTGGCTAAATGATGGGGCTGGGAACCTCAGGCAAAGCATTTTTGGGCACAGGGGGAAAAATGTGGTGAAGGAGCTTTGTTGTTGTTGGGTTTTTTTCCCTTCCATATTTTTTTTTTTCCAGAACTACCACTTCAATCAAAGTTTTGACAATTATGAAACATGTCAGCTGATGGTGAGAATTCATCAAATGTGCCATAAATGACAAGAAATGAGAACCTGAATCTTGAAATTGGATGGGCTTCAAAAATCCCTGACAATCACTGCCATAAATCATCCAGGCACATCAATCTTTGGAGGAGGGTTTGCAGACAGCAAAAATGAGAGACAAAGGCTCAGGCAGGAAAGGGGTGCCACATGCCAGGTGGCAAAGGATGGTTCTCTTTTGTTATGCAGAGGTTATGGTAGGAGGTACCACCCACCACCACCACTATAATGAAAATACAGGGAGGTTTCCCCCTGCACAAGACAGCAGGGGCCATTGCCAAGCCCTACTATCTTCTTGGGATCTGTGTTGGCTCTAAGAGAATTCCAGCATCTAGTTCACAGAAAACACTCACCACCCCATCCATCAGATTCTCAATATGAAAAGTTTGGGTTAATATCTTTTGTTTACTCAGAGTAAATTATCCGTGGCATAATCTTGATAACGATCTAAAAGGTAACAATCTCTAGACTCCTTTCTCTTTCAGCTCCTCTACTTTTATTTCTTTTATTTTAACTAAACATAAACCTACCTTCTACTTACAAGCTTTTGATGTAAACTGTCAAATTTTCAAAAGGGTAAAACAAACTTCTAGCTCTCTCCTTGCGATAATCAATATATTCACCATCTTCCTCCTCTTGAGCATGACCCATATTAAGCCACTAGGGAAAAAAATCCCCTGAGGACAAAAGGCTGATTTTCATTTGATTTCCAGCTCTGCCACAAATGCTGTTATAGTCAACTTAATTATTTCTTGGGTCTTTTATCTTTGGGAACAAACCTGGCACTGGCTACTGTAGACAACAGTTACTCACTGATTCACTGGGTTGTTTGAGCCACGTCTAACACCTTCAATGATCCATTAGTCACACATTCTGGACAGTGCTGTCTTTAAACCCAAGAGGGTTCATTTGGAACACAGAGAACAGGATCTTCTCGGGCAACAGATTGTCCAAACTAATGACTCAATGCGCAGCCACAGGAATCAGGGTTACCAAAAAAGGTACCTCCAGCCCCAGGGAATGAGTCATGAACTGACTTTTTAATAAAAAAAATAAAAAAAAATTTTTTTTTCAAAGAGACAAACTACAAGCACTACTCAGGGTTGGTGTTTTGAAAGAAGCTCCAGTACAGAGAACAGTTTTACAGTGATGCTTCCCCTGGGTCCATTTGTCTCATCAGGAGATGAAGAAAAGGGCAGGTCTCCAGGTTCTTCGTGTTTAAAGAGCACTTTCAAGTTTGCAAAGGAGTTTCCCATATATACATGATCTCACTAAATGCTCACAGTGCCTCTAAAGCAACAGCTACACTCTACACATGTGGAAGACACTGAGGTCACTAAATTGACGGGCTGTGGCTCAGGGGCATTCAGCTAAGGGACAGAACCAGCCCCCAGTCCCCTCCTTCTGATGATCCTCATCCCCTTCATTTGCTTGCTCAGAGTATCAGCTTATGTGATGTGTGGATCCAAAAGGTGAGCAGATTCCTTTTTGACCATACAAGGGTTCTGCTGAACTGCAGTCTTATGGGAAGCGCTTGCCACTGCGCTCTGAACTCTTAGCAATGATCTCAAGAAGTCATCTGCCTGATCAGTGGCTATATCTCATGTCCCTATATGGACACAACGTCTTCAATCTCCAGTTACCCTTTTTAGTACTCCTCTCCAACTTCCCGATATGTTACCAGCATTTAGTGATCAGTTCCCACTAATTTGAATGGAGCTGAACAGGGGCTTCTGGGTGGCTCAGTTAGTTAAGTGTCTTCCTTCGGCTCATGTCCTGATCTCAGGGTCCTGGGACTGAGCCTGGAATTAATACCTCCCTGAGCAGGGAGCCTGCTTCTCCCTCTGCCTCTCCTCCCCACTCATGTGCACTCTCCCTCTCTCTCAAATAAATAACGCATTTAAAAAAAACAAACATAGCTAAACAAATGGCAAAAGGGCAAGGGCTGAATTTGCATTCACTCCCCAGTGCCTTTACTGGTTGTCTTGGGAATTATTACCTTTTACAGGTGTAATCCAGGAGTTTATGGTCATCAACAATATGCAATTATCAACACATATGAGCCAGGTTGTTTGATGCATGAGCTTACTTTTCCATTAATAAAAACGCTGCAGTTTTTAAATGAATTACATTGGGAATTAATGGTTGCCAAGATGAGTTTTCACCTCCAGTGAAAGTTTTACAACCAATTATGCAGCTGTAACAGAAGAGTCTGAGGGAGAGTTGTGTCCCCAACCCTCAAAGGCCCTTGTGGTGAGGACAACATCTAAAGCCATGAAAGACTATGACACTGGACAGATGGCGAAGGCCCCACTGCTAGGGCCCCTGAAGCAGTCGCTCTCTTCCCAGAGCTCACAACACTCCACTGGTGGCCTGGAGCCATGTCAGAGAAAGGGCAAGGACACATCTGGCCTCAAGGAAAAAGAAATTCTTTAGAAACACACACTTCCAGGTCAGTAGGGAGAGCACCAGATATCACCAGAAAATTGATGCGTGCCAGATTTCTCAATGGAAATTCCAACATGCTCCATTCACCAGATGCTGTGCTTTTTTACAGAATATTAAAATCTGTCTACTTTATTTAGGTGGGTGTGTGAAAACCTGGTGTCTCCCAACGTTACTAAATGAAAGAGAGGAGATTAAAATATGTATTTCTTTATATAATGGCTGGCTGGTGGCTAAATCCACAATAAGAAGAAAAAAAAAATAAAAAGAAAGGTAAGGCATAAAGCAATGTGTTATCCAGTAAGATGTACTCATTATCATATATACATACGTACATAAATATTCATTAAAAATCAAAATCTGTTCAGACACATCAAACGATGCCCAACATCCCTAATCATAAGGGGAAATGTAAATCAAAACCACACTGAGATACCACCTCACAGAGTCAAAATGACTATCATCCTTCAAAAGACTGGTCCAGCCACACTGAACTACGTGGACTTCTAAAAGGTACCAAGTATTTTAATCCCTGGAATAATTTTCTTTTTCTTTACTCCTCTGGCTAGACATCCCTCTCAGGTGCTCCGTAACAACTTGGCCATCTCTTATCCCATAGAGAATCCTGTGACATAATTGCCTCTTGACTGATCTGTATCCCCCTCCAGTCCTACTCTCCTTGTGTGCATCAGTTTCATGAAGGGATGGAGTGTTTGTCTCTGTTTTGTGCACTTGCCACCAAAGCCCAGCAGAAAATCTGGCCCATAATATACTTCTGAATGAATGAATTGTGCCTCAAAGTCATCTGCTTCATAATATGGTAAATTACTAAGTCTTAGTTATCCTATTAGAGGGTCTCTTAACATCCACCTCTTCCTCTCCCATATTCACTGACACCGCCTAGTGCGGCCTTCATGTTCAGGGTCCCTGTCTTACAGTGGACCGGTTTTAAGAATTTCTTCACTGCCCAGCAGTGAGGAATTTCTTCCTTAAGGTCTTCCCTTGCATTCTATCCTTCACACTTCTGTGATGTTGAGCTTTGTGAAGCACTCTGAATACAAGCCTTTCATCCCTTCAACAGCTTTTCAAGGAATATGACCTATAAATGTCGAAGATATTAATACCTTACTGATTATTAATTCCCCCCTAGTTATACACTAGAAATCTTGTAATTGTGCTTCAGAAGATGGGTAGAAGCTGATATGCAAAAGTTCTTAGCAACACTGCTTGGAAAAGCAAAACACTGCAAACAACCCAAATGTCCACCAACAGAAAAGTAAATAAATGATGTATTCATATAAAACAATTAAAGACAAAGTATCTAGTACCAAAGAGAGAGAAATAATAAGTTTTACAGAGAATACAGAGAAAAGAGAACCCTCAGGCACTGTTGGTGGGAATCCAAATGGGTGTAACCACTGTGGAAAACACTATGGAGGTTGCTCAAAAAAAGAGAAACACCATATGATCCAGTAATTCCATTATTGGGCACTTACCCAAAGAAAACAGAAACACTAATTCAAAAAGAGATATACACCCCTATGTTTACTGCAGCTCTATTCATAATAACCAAGATATCGAAGCACCCAAAGCATCCATCAACAAATGAATGGATAAAGAAGATGCAGTTTATATACCAGGAAATATTATTTGGCCATAAAAAAGAATAAGGTCTTGTTATTTTCAACAACATGGATGGAATTAGAAGGTATGATACTAAGTGAAATAAGGCAGACAGAGAAAAATACCATATGATTTCACCCATATATGGAATCTGAAAACCAAAATGAACAAACAAAACAAACAGACATTTTTGAAAGAGGGGATGTGAGTGGGAGGATGGGCAAAATAGGTAAAGGATATTAAGAGATATAAACTTTCAGTTATAAAACAAGTCATGGAGATGAAAAGTATCACATGGGGAATATAATAAAAAATACTGTAATAACAGTGTACAGTGACAGATGGTGACTACACTGATCATGGTGAGCAATGAGTAATGCACAAATTTGTCAAATCACTATGTTGTACACCTGAAATGTAACACTGATGTCAACTACTCTGCAATAATAAATTTAAAAATTAAAAATTAAAATATGTTCAGGGCACCTGGGTGGCGCAGTTGGTTAAACACTGGCTCTTGGTTTCAGTTCAGGTCATGATCTTAGGGTCATGGGATCACACTCTGTCCAGCTCTATGCTCAGCATGGAATCTGTTTGAGACTCTCTCAAAACAACCCTCCTTGTGCACATGCTCGTGCTCTCTCTCTCTCTCAAGTAAATTAATAAGTCTTTTAAAAAAGATCTTTAATAAATCTTAAAAAAATGAAATATGTTCATGCCTACTTGGATAGACAGCTTGTATATGCTAAGCAGTATACAAACTACATGTCGGAGTTTAAAACAAGAAACACTTATAGAGGGCAGCCCGAGTGGCTCAGTAGTTTAGCGCCACCTTTAGCCCAGGGCATGATCCTGGAGTCCCGGGATCGAGTCCCATGTTGGGCTCCCTGCATGGAGCCTGCTTCTCCCTCTGCCTGTGTCTCTGCCTCTCTCTCTCTCTCTCTCTCTCTGTGCCTCTCATGAATGAATGAATAAATAAATAAAATCTTTAAAAAAAACACTTATAGAGATGAATTTGCAGATTCAATATTTATGAACATAAAAATAAAATTTACAAGAAATCCTCTTTTAAGGAACATGACATGCATAACATGTGATTCAAAATGTGGAATCAGGTTGAGCTAGATCCAAATCCTAGCTCCTCTCCACATGTGTATGAAACCACAATAGAGTAACCAACTCTCAGTTTCCCTAGCTCCCTCATCTCAGAAGTGAGGATCTTGACAGTATGATGGTGCTAAACTCCTGTGTTGTACCTTGGGGCACAAAGAAAATGCTTAACAAATCTTACTGATCATTCATCTGTGAAAAAAAAACTTGATTTTTACATGATAAGCTAAGTAGCCAGTAACAGTGTTTCTCAGCAAGTCAATGTGCCTAACCAAGAGTCCACATCTTTGCTCTTCTCTGCTTGTGACTAACGAATGCCAGCCAACAGAAATCTCAACTGCAAACCAGCGTTCCGAGTGGAGGCAACTTACTTGGACATTCCTTATTGATTCCGAGCACAAATATTTTCCCACAAGTATTTGTTTGCTCTCCCCCAGGTTAAATTACAAGCTCAACCGAACTCTTGAAACACATCATTTAAACTTCACTGAAAAGTTCTATGCCCCCATACAATGTGGGTGGCCTAAATTCTGCATGCTGTCAAAACTTAAGAATGATATTTATCCAGAAAATTCCCAAGCATATTTCCTCATGAAAGTTGCCAAAATATTTAGCTCTCAATCTGATAATGATCAGATTTAAATCCATGGTTTTCTCTCTGAGAATCTTCTACTGTCTTCTCCCTCATTGCACCACCCTCAAATAAAATAACCACAGAGAGCGGTTCAGGCAGGTAAAAGATTTTGTGAGAATTTTCTTTTGACCTGGGCTTTCCCATACTAACAAAAGCTATGGGTATAAAAGCCAACTTGGGCAGGGCAGACTCAAGATGCTGACAGTAAAATGGGGAAAGAATCAGTGGAGTGACAAATAAATAACAGGATTCTGAAAAGTGTTTATACTATATAAACAGTAATTAAACCACCAAGGAGCATGCGTTCGCTTATCGGGAATAACCTCATCTAGATCCCAGGTCTACAGTTTAGAAGAAGAAATACGCGGGTTCCCTGGATCTTGGCTTCTGTTTCTCGAAAGGGTAATTCCTCTTTTTTTCTTTCCCGCTCCCCAAGTAAAGTTGGTGGCTGGGGAGGGGAGGGCATGGTATAGTGACAACACTGAAGAAGGAACAAATAGAAATACCTGACTTTTCACTGTTAAAATTTTTAAAGGTCCTCCAAGGTGATGAAATGCTTCCCTTCCCCCACCCCACTGGAATCCACACCCAGAAAAGAGAATGCATATTCCCCTGCATTTGCATCCTCAAATGATGCAGACAGCAAAGGAGCTGGTACCAGTCAGTAGAGCTAGCTAAATGAAAGAAGCAGGTCCTGACAAGGCATGGCTGGGGGCCTGGGGAAAACCTGGAAAGGACCTGTCCAGTTGGAACCAGGTATGGGTGGAGGAGGAAGTGGTTGGTACTCAGCTCCAGCCAATAGTTGTTGAAAAAGAGTCTGGGCCTTGAGTTGCCACACTTCTAATGTTTCACTCAATGAAAGATAGAAATGTAAGGGTCTTTTTTAAAGTGAAAAATCTAAAAGTCAGCCACTAATTCAAAACTAAAAAGCTTCTGAGCCAATAAAACACTTCTGTGGGGAGCCATTCTTTGAGTTTGGAAATGCAGTATCTACTGTGCCTTGAGTATACTCATCTCCATCTGATCCCCCAGGTGTAAACAAGATTTTATTTTCCATCCTTCTCCATACCTGAATCTCAAAGAGATGGTAAGAGTCTGTCTCGCAAGATTAAATTAGATTAGTTTTTCTTTCTTCACATACTTTGGGGGGGGGGGGGGTTACACTCAAGATCTACTCTCTTAGCAAATTCCAAGTATGCAATGCAGTATTATAAATTATAGTCACCATGCTATACATGAGATCCCCAGAATTTACTCATCTTATAACTGAAAGCTTATATCCTTTGACCAACCCCTTATCCCCATCTCCCAGGGCAGGACAACCACAGTCCTATTTTCTGTTTCTAGGAGTACGACTTCTTTAACAGAGATTCGAAAATGACTGGATATAATGACCACAAGGAGGGAAGAAGCAGAGGAATGAGAAGTGGCATAAAAGATAAACGTATGGAAAAAAATGAAGCTGCACAAAAGAGGGAAACAATGACTTCTTTAGATTCCATATATAAGTGATGCAGTATTCGTCTTTCTCTGTAAGTAAAATCTTAGCATAATATCTTCAGGTTTCATCCAAGTGCCTGCAAATTATAAGATTTCCTTCTTTTCTTATGGCTGAATAATATTCCATTGTATATACATATAATGTATGTACATACACTGTATATACATACCACATTTTCTTTATCCTTTCATCCACTGACAGACACTGAGGTTGTTTCTATATCTTGGTTATTGTGAAACATGACTGGATAAACACAGGAGTGCAGATATCTCTTTGAGAACCTGATTTCATTTCCTTTGGATATATACCCAGAAGTAGGATTGATGGATCATATGGTATTTCTAGTTTTCATTCTTTTTAGGACCCTTCATACTATTTTCCATAATGGCTGCACCTTACATTCCCATCAGCAGCGCGTGTACTACCACAAGGGTTTCCTTTTCTTAAGGTTAAATTTCAACGTGATCTTTGATACTTCCTTATGATTCAGTGATATGAAGACAGATGATGGTTAAATTTCAGGAATTTTATACAACATGGTGGATATGATACCAGGTAGCTTTAAATTGGCCATGATGGGAGTATTTACACCACGGAAACTTAGCAACACTAAGATTAGGTCTCCTCCTCATGCATTGAGTCAATTATTAAATATTTACCAGCACACCACTGCTTATGATGTTCCAGCTGAGACGCAATGGCCTTTAGGTGACTGGCTAAGCAACTAGGTTAAGGGTAAAAAAGTGCCAAATAAAATGGTATACTTCTGTACAAATGCTGACACATAACAAGTGTTCAATAAATGTTAGCTCGAAATAAATAATTAGAATTGTTCTATTAAATTAAGTAAATAATTGGGTTTCCTTTAATTCAGTGGTCCTCAAAGTGCAGTCTCTGGAATGGCAGCCTCAGCAGCAACATCTTCCGGGACCTTGTTAGAAAATGCACATTCTCAGGCTTTCTCAGACTCAGTGAATCAGAAATCTGGGGTTGACGGGCGAGCAGCCTGCAGTGAGAAGCCCTCCAGGTGCTGCTGGTGTACACTGAACTCTGAGAATCAGTGCTTTGGGACAACACAGATTTGTTTCAAGGCCGGTGTAAATTTTCATGACTCTAATAATCTGTAATCTAAAATCCCATCAAGGCTCTCTGGTGTCTTTCCCAGAGAGTGAGGATGTAACTTTCAAGCTAAGCTGAAATCCCAGGAATATAATTTAATTAAGAATCAGGCATCAGGGCAGCCCCGGTGGCACAGCGGTTTGGCGCCGCCTGCAGCCTGGGGTGTGATCTTGGAGACCCAGGATCGAGTCCCACATCGGGCTCCCTGCATGGAGCCTGCTTCTCCCTCTGTCTGTGTCTCTGCCTCTCTCTCTCTGTGTCTATGAATAAATAAATAAAATCTTTAAAAAATAATAATAATCAGGCATCAGGTTTAAAATATGCTCTCAAGTGAAAATTCTATGTGCACTTTTTCCCCACTTCACCCTCTTTAATTGTGAAACATACTCCTTAGAAAAATGCAGCACGATTTCAGGTTACAGCTTACTGTAAGAAAGTCTAAGGCAGGGGCTGCTACCCACCTGGCTGTCAAGAGTCCTTCCGGAGGTTATGTGACTTTAGGTATTTCTGCCCACTGCAACTCACCACATACCTGCCCACCCTCTGTCCTCTTACACTACACCAGTCTGCATCACGGTAAAGCCTGTCTGACCACTGTGGCCTATGAGACTGCGACCCTTGCATTCAGAAAGACTGTCCTCCTCATCCTTTTGCTGTTTGTGAATTCAGTATTTCTTTCCTGCTGTCCAGGGCTCAGAAATCTTTTGTTAACATAAAGAAATATTGAAATGGTGTCGGTAATCATATGACACCATCTATACCAATGCCCAGGTCTTTCTGTCAAGAACATTACCAAAATGTGTACATTCAAATTCAAGGCACGGCCTCTGCCTGTAAGTAACTCTTTCTAAAGACTCCGTTTCTCATCTATTGAAAGAAAACTTTGTATATGATTATCTTCAAAATCAACTCCAATTTGTATGATTGTACACAAGATGCATGTATTAGCAAAATCCATATGCAAGCTGGGGAGCTGTTGAGCTGAACCATCACTATATAATTTTAATCACTGTTACAAAAGGGGTGGGAAGAATCTAACAATCCATTGGGAATTGGAGGCAAACTAATAATAATAATAATAATAATAATAATAATAATGCAAGTAATAGGCAAGGGCAGAGGAAAGTTTACTCTGGATATGATTTATTCAACATCCATTACAGTGGATACAAGATTCAGATTATTTAGATGGTAGGATATTATATCCATACGTGCTGGGTTGCTCTTGCAATCAGCGCATTTTTAAAGAGGTGCTTCCTCGTACACTTTTTGTTAATTCTTTTATTTTAAGATTTTATTTATTCATTTGAGAGAGAGAGAGCGCTCACGCATGGGCAGGGGGAGTGGCAGGCAGAGGCAGAGGAAAAAGCAAAATTCCCTGCTGAGCAGGGAGCCCAATGTGGGACTGGATCCCAGGACCCTGGGATCATGACCTGAGCCGAAGGCAGACGCTTAACCAACTAAGCCACCCAGGTGTCCCTGTTAATTCTTCATAGTTTCTGAAAGTGACCTAGTTTAATTTCAAATTCCTTTGGAATCTTGTGGGTGATTCTGAGACAAACCCCAAAAGGTACTATCATTTTTTTCCCCCTAAGGAAGCTTTGGATGGGGCATGTTTCCTTGGTTACCAGAATCACAAGCACATGTGCCATTTCAAACACTTCCTTCCAGCTATCTTAAGACAACATTGCTGAAACCTGAGCCGAGGCTACCTTCTCCTCAAAGAGAAAAGTGATAAAGGCTGATAACATCTCTGAGTTGTGGACTATGGGCTGTTTATTTGAGGGTACATTTTTAGACACAGAAACAACAGCAGCCCCGACAATGATGGAAAAGCAAACTGGCATTAGATCACCCATTAGATTAATGTGACAGTGCCTCGGCCTCGTGCACACAGGCGAAGTCAACAGAGCTCCCGATGACCTACAGCATACCTGAATGGAGTAGCACCGGATAAGATTCTTGCTCGCTACTTTCCTGATGTGGTTTATGTTTCTGAGCTGCTGTGATATTCAGTAGGACTACCGGTTCAAATAGGGGTCTCTCCAAGTCTACCCTTGCCTCAGAAGCAGGAGAAATCATTCCTCCAATGGCCAAAACACAGTACTCATTGTGTTGTACTTGGACACAGGGGCTCAGTTCATTACTGGACAGTGGGGACTCAGCTGCTACCAGAAAAGCAGAAATAGAAATCTCCACCTTGCCAGGTGTCAGCAGCAAATGAGGAGTTTATGAAATGGAAAAGCTTTAAATATTTAATGAAAAATCCAAATTAGAAATTATAAAGTGCACTAGACACATTGGGAAGCATGGTTTCTGACAGTACCTTAAGTATCGTGTTAAAATAGTGTTACAAGTGTCTTAACAGAAACAGAGAATGATTTTTTTTTCAGGAAGGAGAGAATAGTGGGGTGCCTGGGTGGCTCAGTGGGTGAAGCCTCTGATTCATTATTTCAGCTCAGGTCATGATCTCAGGGTCATGGGATCGAACCCCTCATCAGGCTCTGCAACTGGATGTGGAGTCTGCTGGAGAGCCTCCCTCTGATTCTCTCCCTCTCTTAAAAAATAAATAAATAAATAAATAAAGGAAGGAAGGAAGGAAGGAAGGAAGGAAGGAAGGAAGGAAGGAAGGGAGGGAGGGAGAGAGAGGGGAGAGAGAGACAGACAGAGACAGAGAGGCAAGGCAATGGACATTTTTTGAATACCCACCCGGGGCAGGTTTCAACTGTTCTTGAGCTTTTCATCCAGAGTGTCACTTACTCCTCAAACTACCCTGCGCAATGCTGGTCGCTATCCTCACATGCAAACAGGAGGCTGAAGCTCAGAGGCACTGAGTAACCTCCAGAGTGGTGAGTGGCAGTGCTAGGAAGCAGACAGGTCCGAAGCCACTTTGCAGACCCTCACTGTTAGAATCCGCCACAAATGCACATACATACAACACCAGAAGAGCAGAAATAGAAACAGAAATCCTCACCATGCCAGGAGTTATTTTAAATTTTTAAAATAAATTTATTTATTTGCCTGTTTTAAGTTCAAACCTTTTAAGCTAAAATATAATCCTTGTCAATTCTTCCTAATCTGAAATAGAGAAATAAATTAGAAAAACAATTTACATACTTATTTGATAATTTTAACAAAATTTACCCCAGAAGACGAATGATTTCAAATGCAACTTCGATGAGCTCAATTCAAATACACACACACATCCAATATCGAAAATCCAAAACTAATCATAGTCACGGTTTTTCGGTGGGACATTTAAAAATGTATCCTCAGAAACAGATTTCTCCCACCACAGAGCTATGGGAATGACAACATCTTGGAATCTAAATTGAATGTTTCTCTAAATTTGTAAATATTCTGTATTTGGACTCCTCTCAAGTTAAAAAAAAAAAAAAAATGACATGATGGCTCCTTTAGGAATTTCCAGCATGAGAAGTTAACATTTTGTGAATTCATCCGGGAACAGCCTTTAGAAGCTCTTTGACCTGTGCAGATACCTTGTTCTTTTCTCTTCTATGACCGCAATCTATGTGTGGGCCCTTATCTCATGAAGCCTTGCAAACAAAAATACTTGGGCAGTCATGGCCCATTTTACTATTGTTTCTGCTGCTTCCACTTCTCTATATCTCATTTTTTCCCATGTTTCCGTGGCTTCCAAATCCATATTTCTAAATAACTCACTCCTAGGTTGCACTTCTATATTTCCAGCCGGCTAACAGACATCTTCATACACACACACTTCAAAGTTGACATGTCCCCAACCATATACCTTCCTCTAGACTCCTATGTGTGTTTAATGACACCACTATCCAGCCAGTTAACTTGGAGCCAGAAACCTGAGCGGTCCCTCAGATTCCCTCCACCTTTTCTGCTCCTGATGTGCCAGCGTCTCCCAGCTGCTCCTCTGCTCTGCATCCTCTCATGCCTTCATTCACAGCCTCGTTCACCACCTACCTAGGACGCTGAAATTGTGGATGATTTCTGTTTCCTCTACATCCCATCTTACCCACCACCAATCACTCATCATCTGACTCACCAGTTTACGGTGGTAATTTCATTTGAGTTGGACAGGTTACAAATATGGGAAAATTTCTCTTTAGGGGTCAACTTAGTTCTAAAATACTTCAATTTAATAAACAAACATCACTTTTGTGATCGTCAATAAGGACAAGAAATATACACAGTGAATGAGGTCACGGCACTGGGCCCACAATGAAGCTAAAACGCTTTAGCCTTAAACACAAGGCCCTTCATCCAGTGTCTGTCAAAGTCTTCATAGGCTTTTATCTTCCCACCCCCTCCACCTACACCCAAGGCACTGAGGACCCCTCCCCTTTCTTCGACACTCTGAACCTACAAGACTTTGCCAGCTCTGTTCTTATTCCTACAGTACCCTTCCAAATGAACTTATTCCCCCTTTCTCATCTTCCTGTGTGTTCCAAATCTGCCTTACCATGACAATCACCAGGGGCCAGTGGTACACAGCAGACCAAGTCAACCAGCATCTCGAGGGGAAAAACCTTACAAACCAAATTTTGCTCCCCAGGCTCCTTGTGGTCTGAGCAAGATAGGAAACACCGGCCTTAAACGTGCTCGAGGGAAAGAGGGAGAGGAAATTTAAATCCCTATTTTGGCATCCTTTTACAAGTCACATTTTCTAATTTCATGATTAATGCATAGGACTCTTCAGAATTTTCTCCAGGATAACCTGAGTAAAATGTCTATGTCAAATACACTAGCCCGCACTGACCTTGGAAAGTTACAAGTGTGCAGTATGTAAAGGCAAGAGATGTGGGACATGAGCTTGCACGGGCTTACACACATGAATGCACACATATCAAAAGACACTGAGGTTTGCCCTGATGCACCTTACAATTTTCAGGTGATAACATTCTTGAAAGCATTACCCTCTTTGGACAAGCCATAAAAGGGAAATTCGTGTTTATTCTCTCTTACACACATACACACACGTATTTCATGATTTGACTGCTTCTAGGCAGCGTGCACATACAATATTGAGTGGTTCTACCAGTTTTCATATTAAAGTCAAATATGATTTATCCACGGAAAACTGAAAGATTCAAAATCTCTTCTTTTCTCTATTACCAATCGGCTAAATATCCTTAGATGAGTTAGTTGTCAGTTTTACAATTTTCCTCCTATGAAACAATCCTAGATCTCTCCTTGTATCAGAAAGAGATTTTAAAAGAAGTAAAAATAACCTGGAGAATAAGCAGGAGAGTGCCGGGTCCCAAAAGTATCTGAAGCAGGAGAGGGAGAGACATCCTAACTGTATTTAAAACATGTAATAATGTGGGGGCACCTGGGTGGCTCAGTCGTGTTAGGCATCTGCCTTCGTCTCAGGTCATAGTCTCGGGGTCCTGGGATGGAGACCCACACTGGGCTCCATGCTCAGCAGGGAGCCTGCTTTTTCCCTCTGCCTGCTGCTCTCCCTGCTTGTGCTCTCTCTTTCTGACAAATAAATAACATCTTTAAAACAAAACAAAACAGGGCAGCCCGGGTGGCTCAGTGGTTTAGCACCACCTTCAGCCCAGGGAGTGATCCTGGAGACCCGGGGTTGAGTCCCACTTCGGGCTTCCTGCATGGAGCCTGCTTCTCCCTCTGCCTGTGTCTCTGCCTCTCTCTGTGTGTGTGTGTGTGTGTGTCTCTCATGAATAAATAAAAAAAATCTATTTTTAAAAAAAGACATGTAACATATGAAAAAAGAACATGCTAAGAACTTTTTTTCTTCTAAAAAGAAGCACTTACATTGGCTGCTTATTTACCCCCGTAATGGATTAAATATAAACTCAATGGAAGTCAACAGTGGTCTGCATTTTGTACAGTGCCATTCTTGCTGCGCACCAGGGACTTTGCAAAATACCCTGGCAGGGGTCGAATCAGCATACGGAGCAGGAGGGAAGAGACTTTAGAAGTCACCAAGGTCAGCCACCTTCTCTGTGTTTGACTCTGTTTCAACACAGCCTCCACGGCTTGCCTTTGCTGACCGCCCAATTAAATCCAGTGGTTTTAATTTCAATTTAAAAACAGTTCCCATCAGCCATGTCCCTTTCTCCCAAATTTGTTATTCACTGAGGACCTGTAAATAGGACAGCTAATGCTAATAACAGCCCTTCCTGTTTACCGAGCATGGACTGTGCCCTGGGACACCCTGTTTGTCTTTGGTCCTTTTACCAGCCCCCGCAGACAACGACTTCTATCTGCTGAGAGGAAATCCAAGAAGGTAAAGCTGAGATTTAAAGTCAACGCTGTCTCATTTTAAGCCATTACTCTTTGACTTTCGTCCCCCCCCCCCGCCCCCCCCCGGCTGCTGTAACAGAATGCCATAGATTGGGTGGCTTATAACAACTAAAATTTATGTGCCATAGTTCTGGAGCCTGAAGAGTCCAAAACCAAAGTTCTGGCAGGGTTCAGGATCTGGTTCACTCTGTGGTTCCTCTATGTTGTTTTCTCTGGGTCCTCACAGGCTGTAAAGGGACAAGGGAGCTCTCCGGGGGGTCTCTTTTATAAGGGCACGAATCCCATTCATAAGGGCTCCACCCTCATGACCTAAGCACGCTGCAAAGGCTTCACCTCCAAATACCATAGCACTGAGGATTAGGTTTCAGCATGAATGGGGGGGGAGGGGCAGGGCACAACACAAATATTCAGTTTATCAGTATCCCTCATTAAACTATACCAAAAAGATCCTAATAAACCTGCTCACTCACTGCCTCCATCCATTTCAGAAAAGGATCCTTTGAACGCTGACCATGAGTTTCCTCCTTATCCTCTTCCCTTTCACATGGACCATTTACTTCTTTCACAGAACTTACTAAATATTCTCAAACAATCTCATTAATTTATTAAAGTGTCTATCTTCTCTCGCCATACATACTCCAAGAAGAATAATGTAGGCCCCTTTAGGGCAGTGATTTTGAGTTTCTCGTTGACTCCCCCGTAGCTAGCCATCTGGAACACTGAGCTCAATAAATATTTGGAGGGATGAATGACTAACTCAACAGCTTTTGTGGCCTTGTCTAATTCCACTAAACAGAAGTTCATTAAAAAAAAAAATGTATGTTGGGCTACATAGGCCCAGATAATTTATTTGTTAATTGTTTCTTTTACTCCAAGGTTAAGTCTATATTCTGTTTCAACATTAACAACCAGGAAGCATAAAGGGAAGACCGCCATCTGGTAAAACCAAATGAAAATGACAGAAAAATAAGAATTTTTTTTTTGAAGATGATGATGAACTGTTTTCCTGGAACACCCAAACAGGCACCAAAGTTTATATAAATTATGAGTGAGAGCAATAGAGTCCGAAAGGGTCTGCCTTCATTGGGCTGGTAAGATCAGGGACTGAGCAGGCTGATGGTTTTTTCCAAAAATAAATGAACACACAAACAAAACAAATCCACTAAGCTAGGAAGGCAGACAAAAGCATATCTCCTATGTCCATGTTAGCATTTTCACCCTGAAGTGTGGCTACATTTCAAAAATCCTATGAAAGCACAACAGCCCCCAAAACATATAGTCCTGCACTGTTAAAATTGTTGTTTAATAAAGAAGCTTTCTGGTGCATAAAAATTTCAAATGAGAAGTAGAAACAGCCAATGTTTGACCTCTGTTACCTTCTTTCTCATTATGGTGAGGAACAAGATTTTGATGTATTTTTTTTAAACATTGTTTTTAACAAATTGCTCTATTGTTCAAAAAAAAAAAAAAAAATCTGGCCTAATTCCCAGTCCTTAAACTACAGATTCCCGCTAACCCCTATAGCAACTCTCTTCCCGAGAGAGTCTTTTTCCCCAGAGATGGGAATCCCAAGTGTCATCAAAGTGATGGAAGGTTACAGAGAACTATCTTGATGAAGCTACCTTTTGGTTACCTTGAGAGATAAGCGTAGAAGATGCTGGACATAGTTGTTTGGGTTCCTGTTGAGTTCAAACATCTTCCCCCTTCATTTCCTCCTTCCCTTTGTCTCTGCTTTGGCTTTGCTTCCATAAGCAGGAGAGCAAGCCTACTGAACCAGTGCCATCCTCAGCTCTATTAATGGAAGTTTCCTTTATGTTTCCTTCAGGAACGCCCATGCTACAACTGGAGCAAGACAGAAAATCGTGGTGTTCATCTAGATCCAAGGACCACAGAGAACATTGTGAGACAGTCTCCAATGTTCTTCTCTTCTCACCTGCCACTGTCTGCCCCATTTCCATTTTTATCTCCTCCAGCAGACTAAAGCTCCCTGGGGCAAAGAGCTTTCCTATTCCTCCCAGTATGGGAGACCCAGGCCTTAGAAACAGTCTGTGTAGGGAATGGACTCCTTGTTTGATCAGGGGCACCAGCTAAATGTTCTCAGGGGCTCTGTCAGCAGAGCCACTAAATTTCTAGCTCCAGGGTCAGGCCAGTCTCAGGCCCAACCCAGATGCCAGGAGCCAGAGTTCATGCTTTATCTAAGCCACCATGCCCCAATCTGTCGGTTTTGGAGTTGGGCTGCAGGGGACCCAATTCTTGCACAAAGGAAGCACTGTCAGACGATGAGATTAGGACAAGTATACACACACGTTGCTGCTAATATAGGAAATACAAAGCTGTTTCTAATCACCACCTCATTTATTGTAAATTTGTTATCTATAACAAATTACAGAATGACCAGAAGTACCTCTGTGGGATGTTCCACAACTGGAACATTAAAAATGAGTCCTCAAGTCCAAAATACGGGAGGATCTCCCCCTGTAGGTATCAGGGAGGTGATAGGGTACAGAGTGAAGAATCCACACTTTGAAATCATACATTCCTGGTCTTCAAATGCCACAGGGAACCAGTAGGGCTTGATTCGATTATGTCTGCATTTCACTAATTCTTTCAAAATCCAGCACCTACTATGTGCCAGGCAATTTTCTAAGCATGAGTGGTAGAGCAGGGAACAAAACAGATAAGGTCTCTGCCTCAAAGCAACAGCAGCAGGCTAACAGTACCCATCTCATAAAGCCATTCCAACAGTATCTGGCACATGAATCATGCTCCTCAATAAATGGCAACTATTATTTAAAGGAGGAAATGTCACTTCCAACAAGCTGGAGGAAGAAGTACACAGGACAGATTTTTTTTAAAAAAGAGGAAGCCTACATTGGCTGAATATCACGTTTGTCACCCCACTGAGCCCAGGGTTGGATGAGGTGACCTGGCCAACTGCATGGATGAGGCACCTCCTCTCTACTCTCTCCTATGTTTGCCCTGCTGAAGAAGATACTTCCCACTGTAAGGGTGGGCATACCCATAAGGTCTTTGGTACTTAGGACACAAGGAGGGACCCCAAGACATCTAGCTCTGGCCCTTGCATCGACAAATGTCAAGGAGTCAGCTGCAATGGGGCTCCAGGTATGTGCATCAATGACTCTTCTCTGGAGTCTTTCCCTCCAGACACAGAGGGCTTGGGGGTATTCCTCAAACCCATTTTTAATTTCACTAGGTCTCTGCCCAGCCATTCCCCTGCTAGGCATGCCCTTCTTCCCTGTTCTCCTTGCCCTGGTATGCCTGGTATCATTGCACCCATCCTTTAAAGATCAAGTTCAGGGATGCCTGGGTGGCTCAGGGGTTGAATATCTGCCTTCAGCTCAGGGAGTGATCCCAGTCTGGGGATTGAGTCCATCAGGCTCCCTACAAGGAGCCTTCTTCTCCCTCTGCCTAGGTCTCTGCCTCGCTCTGTATGTCTCTCATGAATAAATAAAGAAAATCTTAGAAAAAAATAGATCAAGTTCATACAATACCATGATGGAAGCCCTTCTGAACTCTGCGATGGACATCAGTGCTCTCACCTCTGGCCACTCAAATGCTTATCACAGCTCTCATCTCTGGAATATTTCTCCCTTGTTTTATGACCATTCTGTCATTAGACTACTCTGCTTGGATGCCCCACGCCAAATTTAGCACAACAGGCAAGGACCTCAATTATTTCTTTTGCTCACTTATTCAGAAAATATCGAGCTCCAACTCTATGGCCCACTCTGTCTCGATATGCTGGGTGTATGGCAGTGAGCCCAACAGCCCCAAACGTCTGTTCTGGGCAGTTGCCATCCTTGTGGGGGACTTCTCACCTATCCTCTCACCACTGTGCTCACCAGATCAGCCTGACCACCCACAACAAGAATTCCAGGTGCAAGGAGTGGTTGTGTGTGGCATGTTTTCTTGAATAAATAAAATCACCCTCACTTTTGGGTTCTTTGAAGTGTGAAGGAAAACCAAGTGTCTAAAGCCATTACAGTCCCCATGGGCTGTCACCGCAAAGTTCCACCCCCTATGTCACCACATTGGTGATTCGGTGACATTTTTAAAATGAGGAGATGCTTTATCCACCAAAACTCAACGTGGATGCCTGTGAGGAACAAAGCTGAATTATTTGTTAGGAAAGATATCTATGCAGCACTCACAGGGCCCCAACTGGATTTTCTCCAAGAAATGTCCACTGGGGCTAACACCATCTGATTTGACTTTTCTTCCAGGCTGAATCTCCTCCCACACCTTTAGACACACCCCCGTGTCACAGGAGCCCTCACTCATTTATATACTAACATAATATAAATGGGTGAGGGCTGATATAACAATATATAAACAATTGTGCGCAGCTGTCTCACATATTACATATTTCTCCTCCGACTCCACTGCAAGCCCCAGCATAACTGAAAACACCACACTCAGTGTGAATGTACAGCAGGCACCCAATAAGTGCTTGTTAGTTTTACTTCCAGAAATTATTCCTTACACCTGTGCTGTTGTGGGGGTGGGAGGGAAGCCTGAACCTACGCCAAAAAAATAGGTCAAAGTCTAACTCACTCCCAGAAAGAAAATGACACAGAATTTCCAAGAAAAACCATCCAAAGAATAAACAATACTGGCCATGTGGAGCTTCCATGATCTCATGGACTTTTTCTGGTCTATTAAAAGCCAATAATATAACTAGTTTATATGTTTATTGTCCAGAGCTGGGGTCTTAAATGGTCCTTTAAAAACTTTGCTTCGTGGGATGCCTTGGGTGGTTCAGCAGTTGAGTGTCTGCCTTCTGCTCAAGGACTGATCCCGGGGTCCTGGGATGGAGTGCCGCATCGGGCTTCCTGCGAGGAACCTGCTTCTCCCTCTGCCTGTGTCTCTGCCTCTCTGTGTGTCTCTCATGAATAAATAAATCTTAAAAGAAAAAAACAAAAAACGTTGCTTCACATTCTCTCCATCTTACCTTCGATGACTGCAATCAAACATCAGGGTTGTGTATGATGAGGTCTGAAATGAAATGATTTCTTTTCCCTTTAGCTAACTTTTCTTTATTTTATTTTATTTTATTTTTTATTTATGA
Source organism: Canis lupus baileyi (assembly GCF_048164855.1). Taxonomy (NCBI): domain Eukaryota; kingdom Metazoa; phylum Chordata; class Mammalia; order Carnivora; family Canidae; genus Canis; species Canis lupus. The sequence goes on from NC_132851.1 coordinate 19,278,756, forward strand.
TAGTCACAGAGAGAGAGAGAGAGGCAGAGACACAGGCAGAAGGAGAAGCAGGCTCCATGCACCGGGAGCCCGACGTGGGACGCGATCCCGGGTCTCCAGGATCGCGCCCTGGGCCAAAGGCAGGCGCCAAACCGCTGTGCCACCCAGGGATCCCCCCCTTTAGCTAACTTTTCTGTGCCCTTCCTAAGTTCTGGCCACTAGGCAAACCTACTCGTGTGATCTCATTTAATATCGTAATAACCCCTGTGAGGTTGGTTCTTCTACTGATCCCATTTTACAGCTGATACAATGGAGGGTTAGTCACACAGCTAAGAACCTGCAGATCAGATCAAAAGGTCTGCCCTCATGCCCATATATGCTATCCCAGAAGTCAGAAAACTGCAGCCTGAGGGCCAAAGCCAGCCTACCACACGTTTTTATAAACAAAGCTTTATTGAAACACAGCAGACCTCATTTGTTTGCATATCGTCTCTGACTGCGTTCATGTTACCACAGCAGAGCTGAGTAGTCTCCGCAGAGACCGTGTGGCCCACAAAGCCTAAAATATTTGCTGTCTGGCACATTACAGAAAAAGTTTGCCAACCCCCTGGTCCAGGCTATACTGGCAAAGATAAAATGTTTAAGTGTTAACAATCTTTTAAAAGGCTCAACATATCATACACAAAGTACAGAGCTTGCAACAAAAACGGAAGCTTTCCAATGACCTTAAAAATCTTGAGTGGGAGCAGTCTTTCCGAGTCATCTGCCTTCTGTTTCTGAATTATAAGTTGAGCCTGGCATTAGTAAATGTCTCATTACTCTAACTCCCCTTTAGAAATAAGTATACTTGGCATACCAGAAGTATTTACTGCTTGCAGAACTGACTGGTAATAAAGAAACTTCCCCAACCGTCAAACAGCAATAGAAGATTGATCGATTCGCTATGCAAAGTATTACACTTGGACCTACACAAACCAGGGCAAGAAAGCCCAGGTTCAACATGAAGGACAGATGGGATGTAACCGTGGTGTGGACCTTTCTTCATTCAAGCTCCTAAACCAGCATAAGTTAAAGAGATGCTATATTATCCCCAAATGTGCAAAAATGGCATGTACACCATAATGTGGAATATGGCACTGCTTGGCCTGTGATGAAGGTTGCAACAGAGCCTTGCCCAGATCCTAATTCATCATCCTTTTCCCTTTAAGACTCAGCATCTCCTCCTGTGTTGTCTGTGAATGTCACCATCAAGGCTGAAAGCTGTCACCCCCTCTCCCCCACTCACCATATGTAATATGTTTCTGTGTCCTTGTACCAAAAGCCTTCCCCCTTCCTATTTCTGTGTTCAGGCTAGTTATGGCCTTTATTCACTCTGGCTTAAGAATCTTTAAAAATAAAAAATAAAAATAAAATAATTAAATAATTTTTTTAAAAAAAGGAATCTTTTTTTTTTTTTTTTTTAAGCTAACCTAGAGTCTCGGGGTCCCCTCCCATCCCACTCCAGTTTCCACTGGGTCATAGGTTATCCTCCAGAAGTAGGCCCAGTTTCCCATCCAGGCACCTTCCTGACTCCTCACCAGCTACCAAATTAAGGAAAATTCTTGGCCTTATGAATTCAAGGAACAATGGACAAAGCTTAGAAACCCACGATCCATGCTTTGGCCGGGCAGCCTAAGCTAAGGCCCACTGGAAAGCTTACAGCATAGAGACTGGCAGCTCCCAGGGACTGCACCTTCACCCTGGGGCCTTGGCAATGGGCACTGAGTCCCCCTTCCCATCAGAGGACCAGCGTGTCCACCACTGTCCCCACGAGAGCGTGGAGACGGAGAGGGCGAAGCAAGACTCACACCAGGGCTGAGGGCAGCAGAGGCCACTCTGCACACCCCTTCCCCCTCGCCTATGCCACCTCTGAATTCCCTCCTACTCTGTACTCCTCGGAAGCGACTTTCCAAAAATTAAACCTAGAATTACATTTATATACGTCCCTTCCAAAATTGAAAACTCCTGGAGGGTAGTGGTCTAGTTTTATTAATCTGTAAACCTCCTCAAGTAGCCAGCCTGGTACCCAGCTGGAGCTAAATGAAGAACAAAGGGATATTCCCTCCTCCAGGAAGTATAACGGGAGCGGCGGGGGGGGGGGGGGGGGGGGGCATGAAATAAAGAAAAGAACGCTCAGAAAAATCCATCAACAGAATACCCCCAAGAGGTCTTTCTTTGTGGTTTGTTTATACCCCAACATATATTCACCAGGACTTCCTGAAAATAATTTTGAGGAAACAAAGACCATGAAAAATTAGCTGCCAGATTTGGAATGGGGAGTTTCTGTGGAGGAGGGGCAGGAGCTATAGGAATGGCCACATAGAACGACTAGATTTCCTAAGGAGGGTAATTCATTTTACTCCAAAAATGGGGTAGAGCAGCTGGTCTCAACCCTGGCTGCACATGAAAATTGCCCTGGGAAGTTTTAAAAATCCTGAGAGCCAGGCCAGTCTTAGACCAAGTAAATCCAGCTCTGGAGGTGGGCCCAGGTATCTGTGGCTTCTGATTGTGTCCCCATACACCGTCCTCTCCCCATTCCCCTATCCGCACCCCGCCCCCCACCCCATGCAATGCCCCCCGCCCCAGGGATTCCAACATGCAGCCAAAGTAAAACTGTTGGAACCAAGTGTCCTGGCACTGGAATCCCGGCTCCACTAATCACTGTGTGACCCTGAGCAAGACACCCCTTGTGCCTCCCCTTCCTTCAACCGCAAGCAGTCCCTGACTAGTCACGAGCCCTCAGTCCAGCATCCTCTTTGTCCAGTGGGAATCCTAATAGTACTTAACCTCGCAGGGTGATTTTGAGCCCTCATTGGGGATACATTGAGGTTCTTGAAGGCACTCAATTAATGTTAGCTATCACCCTCCTCAGAGGCATAAAGGGTTTTTAACACCCATCTCACAAGCTGAGGACTCACTTCGTAGGACTTGATGTAAAAAGTGCCTAATAAATGGCACTCACTTTACCCATTTTTTTTTAAGTTTTATTTTAAGTAATCTCTATACTCAACATGGGGCTCAAACTCACGACCCCAAGGTTAGGAGTCACACACTCCTCCAACTGAGCCAGTCAACTGCCTCATTTTCCCCATTCTTACATCCCACTCATCAATGATCTATCTCTGGGCACCTGATCTAACCTGAAGGCCCTCAGAAAACCTACTGCCCCAACACCTCCTTCAAGCTGCCAGGTAATATACAGGGGCATATTCCATATTTAAAGATTATTCGCTGTGTAAAACCGAAATTCAAACTAACCTAGCCACCCTGTACGTTTGTTTGTTCATTCAATCTTACAACCTTACATTCACCCGTCCTTTAAGCTTAGGCTGAAATTGAGGTAGAGAAACAGTCTGGTCCATAGAGGCACCCCCACACACCCCAAAAATCAGTACCTGGGCCCTTTACTGCTTCACTCCCAGGTAGCCAAAAGACATGTTACTACAATTATAAGCAACTAGCCAGCTCCTCTACACAGGGCAAGTCAGTGCAGTGTTCAGATGAACAAAACACACGAGGAAACCATTCAAAGGCAAAGGCAGGCACAAAGAAGAAAGCTTTCCTCAACCGACCCCCTCTATTTTGTAGTCACTCATCTGATACATAAATCAAGCGTACTGTAAATTTGAACAGAAACCCTTGCCTCCTGGTGGAACATGCTGCCCGCCCCACAGGGCAAAAGCTTCAGTATCAATTATTTAGCCCTATAAATGATGCAAGACCCAAACCCAAACCCTGTTATGGGCTCTGAGAGTTCTCTGCCATAGAGGTCTCTCAGGTGTCATGTGCTTTACGTTTTATTTTGTTTTAATCCTCCCTTTACCAAAAAAGAAGAAAAAAAAAAGCTGTTTATTTTACTTTTTGAAGCAATTTTTTTTTTCCACTAGAAGACAGAAAAAACGGACCCATCAGAAAAAACAATTTTCTTGAAACCCATTTCACAAGGTTTTTTTTTTTTTTTTTTTTAATTCGCAGAGCAAAGTCCCTGGGGAAATGTTAAGTTCTGAACTATGTCCACCGTAATACTGGTAGATGTGTAAGAAACTGAAGATTAAAACACTGCCCAAGAAGTTAAGAAGCATTAAGAGCCAATGAGTCAGCTAGTTCTGTAAGAATTGAATTAAATCAGCCACTAGATTGTTCATTGATTATCACAAACAGCAAAAGCTCTCCTGCAAAGGCATGTTTTCCAGTTCACTTGGCTAATCCCTTCTGAACAAGGATCCAAGGAATGAATATTATTTATCCAATGGCAAGCTGCACAAATTAATCACACCCAAGCACCATGCTGGCAGCTAAACACAATCTATAAAATAATTCCAGACTATCATCATAAGCCAATAACAAGAACGAAAGCAGCTCTGCTATTCACTCCCCCCACCAGACAACTCCCAAGTTATAAAAGATTGGAAAGGACTCTCCCACTCCAACATCACAGACCACCAACTGGGGCTGGTAGGTCACAGGGAAAAATTGGTAAAAGAGGAGAAAGACAGGGAGAAGTTTGCTGTTGTTCTTCAACAAGCAAGAGAAGGAAAAGGCCAAATGGACACACCATTCATCAATTTGAGCACAATTCATATGAAAACCCAAACTGTCCTGAGCACGCAGCAGCAGGCCTCACTCCCAGTTTGCCGAAGTGACTTAACCACATGTGCCAATAAGCCCAATGAGTCTGATACACTCTGATTAGACTTTCTTCCCTACAGATGGTAGAAACGAGCCCACCTTGCCGGCCGAGCAGCAGATTCAGACAGCACCCCGCGCCCCGGGAGCCGGCTGTCGGCAGGGCCCGGGCCCCAGGGTCGAGGCGGCCCCTAGGACAGGGGGCCCGGAGGACAAGAAACGCTCCTTTCGGGACGCCCCGCATCCTTGGCTCGGTCTGCCTCAATGCTGCTCTTAGGAGGCTGCCAGCTTAGAAAGTTAAAAAAAAAAAAAGGAAAAAAATATGTGTGACTTAAGTCAGAAAGAAGGGAGTCCTCTGTTGGCTGTGGGCCCGAGGACGCCGAGCAAGATCCGCCACGGGGGCTTCACCCTCACGCCGAGCAGCTTTCCCTCCTGCGGGCCTGACAGGAAGCGTGTCAGGGGAAAGCACGGGGCTCCGTGGGTGGAGGTGGCATGTGACCCCAGGGGCTCCCCCCTGCCCCCCCGTCCTCCCCGGGAGACCCCTGGGCACCGGGCTCAGGGCGTCACGTGTGAGACTCTCCCCCAGAGGCCCAGGCGGCTGGCCTGAAGGGCCACTGACTGGAGGCTCCCTCCGGCGAGGTCGGTACGCCCGGTCACCTCAAGGCAAAGCGACACTTGGCGGCCCTCTCCCGGGCTGAGCGCTGGCAGCTTTGTGGAGGAAAGAAAGGCACCGAATAAAGGAAAAGGAGAGGCTGCGAGGGCAAGAGGAGCTTCTAACTCTCCAGCTACTTAGGAAAGGTATTTTCTGCTAAAGCTCTGTTTGAACAGGCGACAGAAGGTAAGGAAACGAACTGGAAACACTGGTAACCCTGGGACGCCTGGGTGGCTCGGTGGCTGAGCGTCTGCCTTTGGCCCAGGGTGTGATCCCGGGGTCCTGGGATCGAGTCCTGCGTCGGGCTCTCCCCCCGGGGAGCCTGCTTCTCCCTCTGCCTGTGTCTCTGCCTCTCCCTGTGCGTCTCTCATGAATAAATAAATAAAATCTTTAAAAACAAAAACAAAAAGAAATATTGGTGACCCTGATGAGGAAAGACACATACATTGAGTGCCCGTGAGGGTGTATGTGTGTGTATAATATAGATAATTACAGATTTTTCCACTGTGTACGTACACACACACACACACACACACACACACACAGTTGACCCTTGAACGTTACAGGGGTTAGTGCACCCGACTCAGTTGAAAATCCATGTACAACTTTGACTCCCCAAAAACTTAACTACTAAAGCCTACTGTAACTGGAAGCCTTACCAATCATATAAACTGTCAATTAACACATATTTTGTATACAAACTACATATGGAATCCTCACAATCAAGTCAGCTAGAGAAAAGAAACTATTATTAAGAAAATCACAAGGAAGGGAAAATGCATGGACACTATTGGACTGTATTTATCCAAAAAAAAGATCCGTGTAAGTGCATCCACACACTTCAAACCCATGTTGTTCAAGAGCCAGCTACATGTGTGTGCGCATATGTGTATGTGTATGTGTGTGTGTATACATTTACATTACATTCACTATCTCACATCATTCCTTCCAAAACCTTCAGAAGTAGAACAATCTGTAGCCATTTTGAGGAAACCAAGGCATGGGCTCCATACCACTTGACTCTAAAGCCTGTGCTCTTCCTCTTGCTGATGGCTCTCAATTTTCCATCTGCTTCCAAGCCAGGAGTGGGTAGACTTTTCTGTGAAGAGCCAGAGAGTAAACACTCTTGGCTCTGTTGACTATAAGGTCACTGTTGTAATGACTCAACTCTTCCACTACTGGGGGAGTCAGTAAATGAATGAGCAGGACTGGGTTTTAATAAAACTTTATTTATGGATGCTGGTATTTGAATTTCATATAATTTTCACATCACAAAACATTTTTCTTCTCTGGATTATTTTAACCATTAAATAATGTGAAAGCCATTCTTAGCTCGTAGGCCATAGTTGGCTAGCCCTGCTCTACAGCATTCATAGGTAAGATCTTGATTAATCTGGGGGTGAGGGAGAGGATGGGAGATTACACTGTCCTAAGAATTAGATGGGAGAATCAGAGGATGGTGTCCTGTGTTGCTTAATGCCCAAGACCTCATTCCCCTTTCACGACAGGCCAAGTGTCTTCTCCATCACACCACACAATATGAAAAAAAAAAAATCTCTGCCATTGACACTAGCAGAGAAAAAATAATCTGTATGTACAGATACAGTGATGTTTCATTAAAATGAACACAGTTCACACATCAGCATACAATTTTGAAACTCGTCCTTTTAAAAACAAAAAAAAACCCTAAAGCATCAGTTTGCTTCCTGGGAGCAATTGTCCCTCAGGTATTCTGGAGGGAAAAGAAGTCTAAATGCAACCATTTGAAAATCAAAGAAGTGGAGATGATATGATTGGACACGCAAATTAAAGAGAAGGCAACCCTGGCCAGAGATTAGTAAGACATATGATACTTCGAACATCTTTCCCGGTTAGCAATGACAGGCTGATTTCCTAACATTAGTGTGGAGTTAACTTATCATCTAATCAATGTCTTTTCTCCCAGGATTTTTTGCAAACACAGAGTACTGGCCAGTTGGGTAAACCCAGTCAGCTACAACCACTACACTAGCAGTATCAGTAAGATCAATCATGCACTAAATTGCTCCTGAAAATTTACTGTCTCTTCTGGCTTTGCTTCTTCACATGGCTGGCCTGCTATTTTCTGCTCTGCATTCCCAACATAAAGTGTAACCACGTTCTGAAAGCAGAAATGGCCTGGCCACTGGGCTTCAGAAAGGGGGTAAATAAATAAATAAATAAAATAAAATAAAATAAAATAAAATAAAAAATAAAAAGAAAGGGGGTTAACACACCACATGCATCCCGAAAAGTAAATGTATGCTTGGGGGTGAGAGCGTTCCTAAGTGTCAGAAACAGCACTGGTTCCCTCGAGGGGAATAAGCAGACTAGACTTAGGATAAGCAGACTAGACTTATTGCCCTCACAATGCCTTTCTGCAGCAAAGTCATATGTGAATCATGTCCACTAACCCTTACCATTGTCCAATCTTGAGCAATGGTAAAGAGACTTATGAGTGAACGTGACCAAGGCTACTCCCTAAAATTCAGAGACTAAGGTACTACAAGACACTGTTCCGTGGGTAATAGGATGGGTTCTTCTCTCAATCAGCTTGAAGTGTTTAGAAAAGAATGTCCAAAAAAATCTTCAGAGCATTTCCTCCTGATATTTGCATTCTAAGTTTTTAAATCTGTGCACTTTCTTTTCTCAATCAGTAGGTCTGACAAGACACGGACAAACATTTTGCTTTTATTTCACTGTCTGCTTTACTAGCTTTTTTGTTTGGGGTTACTCGAATTTCTATTGTTTTTCACATCTGAATCAGCTCTAGCCCTAATAAAGTTAGCAAGCATGTCAAATGAATCTAAATTATTAGAAGGATTTTCCATACTTTATTTTATTATTATTATTATTATTATTATTTTTATTTCCCATACTTTTAAAGATACCTGGGCTAGTATAAGCATCGTACTCACAGAATCATATATGTGAGGCCACAGAACAAGCTTCAGCTCCTTAAAGTGAAAAAAAAAAATCTTTAAACCCTTTTAACAGTCACCTTCTGCAAAGGAAGGGTTGGGACCAAATGATTTGCACTTTGTTTTGGAACATTTCAGATGATGTTCCAGAGCAGTCTAGATTCATGAAATTAGGGGAGGAAAGAAAGTCCATGGGAAGAACCAAGTATTATAATACCCTTTATTTAGGACAGATGAAGCCCATCTTTCTGTAGTGAAAGCAACACAGGACTTAAAATAATCTGCCTTCCCCAGGATGATTGCTCCAGCCTTAGGGCACCTCCTTTGTGTGTGTGGAATCTGAGGAATTTGGGTGAGAATCCTAGAGTGTTGCAGAGCTGGGGAATCCTTCTTTGAATGGGGGACAATGGGGCCAGCTGCCACTCCTGACCTTGATAAGCCACTGCATCCGTCATCCTGCCAGGCTCTACACTGCACCGCTGTAGCTGGGGTGGCGGGGAGGAAATTCTCATTTGTTGGAGCCTGACACATCCCTAATAGCATTTCCTGAGCGGCCTCGGAAACGAGTGTGTTGTAAAAGCAACAGAAGGCTTCAGTTGGAAATGGTCAAAGAAGACAATCTGGCTACCACGCAAGGTCTCCAGTGGCGCCTGAAAAGTCTCATTGGAATGAAGGCCCTTTCGTGGTCTGCTTTTTTGTGTCCGGAATGCTCCTCCTCCAGTGCCGAGAAGATGGAGCCTCCCTGGGGCCAAGGCTACTCTGAGAAGTTCCTTTACAGCACACAGCCACTCACTTCAATGACAGCCACTCGCTTCAATGACAGCCACTTCATGCCCTATATATCATTTTCTGCTCTGCTCAAGGATACCTGGCTCTTACATAATAACACAAGGAGCTCTCAGTGGGTCCACGGAAGAAGAATCGCTTGCAGACAAAGTACCATTTTCCACACTTATCTTTCAATACCTTCATTTCAGGCTAATTTTTTAACATGTCTGTTCAAGAGATGGCATTTTAAAAATCAACTGAAGATGGCTAGAGATTGAAAGACTTCCTTGTCTTCCCAGATGGGGCTTTCAAAGTCTTCTGAATAAAGGAACCAACGGTAGGCTGCTTTCCTGAAGTAAATAATTAATGGTTTCAGCCACAATGTATTTATTCTCACAACCACCCTATTGGTAGGTACTATAATCCCCTGCCCTCCCCCCCCCCCCATTTTACAGACAAGTGAACTGACATACGAATAGGTTGTCTGCCAAAGGCCATGTTTGTAATTGGCGGGACTGGGATGTGAATCAGTTCTGACTCCTGATCAATGCTGAAAACCACTCTACTTCTGCTAAACCCCTACAACCAGAACGGTTTATTCCATCATTGTACGAGCTTCAATCCTGTCTCCCTTCCAATGTGGAAAAGAAACTATCATTTTCAGTGAAGCCTGGTTTAACCACCAGAGCAGTGGTCCTCAGTGGCCCCCCAGGAGACACCGGGCAGTCTGGAGATATTTTTGATGGACTAGATAGGGTGGGGGATGGGGTGCTGCTGTCATCGAATGGGAAGATGCCAGAGATGCTGCTCAACATTCTACAATGTACCGGGCAGCCCCCTGCAATAAAGAACTGTCTGGAACAAAATGTCAATAATGACAAATAATCACTTAAGTCCTCTCAGGACAAAGATCTTCCCTCCATTCCTTTTCTCCACCACTGTCTTCAAGTCTACTGACTATTTGCACTCAAAACTATTAAGGAGACCAACTATCTTGATGTTGGCTTTCTTGTTCTTCCTCTACCTGACCTCCTCTCTGCACACACCTCTCAAAATGACATGTAGTCCTATCCCTTCACTTGTACTCAGCTCATTCTACATCATCCAACTTTTGTACAGGCTCTAAAAGCGATTTCAAGTGAAGTTTTGCCTGAGAAGACCAGCCTACAGCAAGTATTTCCTCCCCCAGAACATGTATCTCCAGTCTGCCAGTTAAAATGCACCACTGGCTCACACGTTTGATAATTGTGGTCACTGCCACTGCATTCCCACCATGTGCTCCAGACTCTGGCCAAGCATTTGATATATATTTATATCCTCAAGACAACCTGAAATAAAGATACTGTTCTCTCCATTTTCCCCACAACAAATCTGAAACTCAGAGAAGTTAAGGGAATTCAAAGGCTTCAGACTGACAAGTGGGAGAGCCAGGATTCAAGTCTGCATCCAGCTGACTACGAAGCTCAGGGTCTTTCTGACAGGGTTCCACAGCCAGGCACAGGAAAGCTCGTGTCTCCAACAAACCTCTGATTCTCCCAAAGTACCTTGGGCAGAGTGCTCGGTAAATACCCACTGATAGATTGATCTCACAGTAACAACCTCTCCAGGGTTCAAAGATCACTCTGCGAATAAGGTTCCTACCATACAAATTTCTCTTTTATTACCCTCACACATAAATATATCATTCCCTTGCTTTCCCCTACTGTATATATATAACAGCTTTATGAAGGTATAATTGACATACCATAAACAGCACATATTTAAAAGGTGCACTTTGGTAAGTCTGACATATATACATGATCATGAAACCATCTCCAAGATCAAGTTAATGATACACCCATCACCCTTAGAAGTTTCTTCACAGTCACCTCCTTGGCACTACCCCCACCTACCCCCAACTATACCCAGGAAACCGCTAATCTTTTTGTCATTGTAAATTAATTTGTATTTCTCAGATTTTTACATAAATGGCATCATATAGCACATACTCTTTTTTTTTTCTTTGGCTTTCACTCAACATAATATTCTGAGACTCATCCATGTTAGAGTGTTTCAATGGCTCATTCTCTCTTACTGCTGGATACTTTTCCATTATAAGGATATGCCACAGTCTAGCCATCCAAATGGTGAGGAACATATGTGTTGTGTCCAGTTTAGGGATATTACAAGTTGCTATGACCATTCACGTACAAGTCTCCATTCTCTTAAATTCGGCCACATCCAAAGAAAAATTTTGCCAGATCATAAAATTGTGTTAAATTTGAACCCTTTTCCCAGCATCAAGCTTGCTCTCTTACTGAGTGCATGTTGCAGAAATGGCTAGGAGCATGTTCTTCCAGGACAGATGGCTTGTCTTGTAATTTGGACTCTTCCCTTAGTAATAATTTAACCTTACTTCACTTTCCTTATGTGTAAAATCAAGATAACAGAACCTCCTTCACAGGGCTGTTGTAAAGATTAAATGATGATGATAACCCATACACAATCATAACCCACTGCCCAGTGTATGGTAAGTGATCAATAACTATGGGATATGATTACTGCTAATATGAATACCTATGGCAAAAAATGACTAAGTTTCATTATGCCTTCAAACAAAAATTCCTATTATTTCTGCCAAATTCATTTATAGTGATTTTACCTAAAAGTAATCATACTACCACTTTGAAATCAGACAGCAAACAAAAGACGATCTAATACACTGCTTCTTAATAAATTTTTTCTAAACCATGCCTCCTCTGAGGGGGGAAAAAAAAAGCTTTTAACAGAAACCTCAGAAGAATTGACACATTGTGCTGAAAAACACATTAAATATAAGCTTTTCCCCAGGTCTCATAGGACAGAACTAGTGAGGGCATGTTGCAACCTTCTAACTAGCAGCTCACTGTGAGTCACCTGATTATTCATTCATCAGCGAGAAAGAAATGAATGGATTCGGTGAAATGGTTCCTAGTTTCCAGGAAGACTGTGATAAATAATTCTTGCGCACTAGTTTACTTACCCCACCCCGCCCCCCATCAGCTTGCCCACTAGCATCCACCTCTTGCACCTCCCTGCACGTGTGCGGGCAAGTCTGAAAGGAGAGTGTTTGGAAGGCAAGTAACCAGCCCCGGGTGGAGAAGAAAGGTGCTCTGTAATTGAAGCCCAGGTGACCATCTGTGAGGACGGCCAGGAAGGGATCCTGCCCTGGGTGGTCTGGGCTAGACGAACAGTAAGCTTCCCACAAAGAGATGATGGGCACACAACACAGACACTGATGTAATCGGAAGAATGGCAGGACAGGGCAAAGTGTCAAGGAATTCTAGAGGAGAGAGCCTGGAGGGGAACGTTGTGTGAGTTCCCGACCCTGGCTGGGAACGAAGCACCCAGTGGCCTTGGCAGATGTCACTGGGGAGCTCAGGAGGCGACTGGGTGAGCCTGGAGAATGGCTCCTCGGGGCGAGAGCCAGCTATGCGCTGTTACCAAACAGCCCTGGGGGTGTGACTTAGTTTCCCACAACTCAGGAGGCAGAGCAGGAACATCCTCTCAGATACTCTTCTTTCCGATTACAGTATGCAGAGGGCTGCAGGATAGCTTCATGCAGACATGGTGGAAAGGCCAGTCTCTCCTCCCAGTACATCTGCTGCTCAAATCCCTGCCTTCTCTTGACAGCCTTTCCTAACCTTCCACGTGACTAGGTCCCCAATTCACCTTCCCATCACAGCTTTTAGATCCCCTCAGACATCTACCATTGTGATGAGTGTATACACTTACTTGTATAATCATTTGATTACTATCTGTTCGGCAGCTACACTGCAAGCTCTAACAGGGCTCTTTCTGCTCACCACTCATATCCGTGGCACTCAGCCCAATGCCTGAGGCACATATTAGGTGCTCAATAAATACATGCTAAATTAATTAATGTAATGTGTTGAATTCACGAAAGTTTAGTTTCCATTCTTTGGTTCTGCACCTGGACATGACTAGTAGGCAATCTTCATACTCAGTACATACGATGACCAACCATCCAGGGCAGTGCCTGGCACTCAATTCAATAAATGTCTGTTCTCTTAAAAAAATCTAAAATGATCTGCACGTAAGCAAAATGCTATCTCTAGGGGTGCCTGGGTGGCTCAGTCAGTTAAGGCTCTGATTTCAGCTCATGATTTCAGGGTCCTGGGATCAAGTCCTACATCTGGTTCCCTGCTCAGTGGGGAGTCTGCTTCTCCCTCTCCCTCTGCCCCTTCTCCCACTCATGCTCACATGCTCTCCCTATCTCTCTCAAATAAATAAATAAAACCTTAAAAAAATATTATCTCAAAAAAAAAAGATTATCTCTACTCAGAATGTTTAGTTACTTCAGGAGAATATTCCTCGATGACATCTCCCTCAAAACCTCTGCACCATGTAACTCTCCCCACCACACACATACAGAGACATAAATGCACACCAAAAACATACAACATGAGCAGGAAAAATGGAGGTTGGTCATTTTTGTGGCAAGGAAAACTTACTAAGAAACATCTGCCAAATTAGGAGTAGGTGATAAGAAAGAGTTCAGTTGCCACAAAAAGCAATAAGGGGGGAAACCAGATTCTGTGCTCTAGGACGTCCAAAGTAATGCTCTGAAGTTTGAAAATAATTTACCTTCTCTTGTCAGCAGTCATGCTACCTACCAGTCAAGAAGTACAGGAGCCAATATTTCAATAAAAAGTTGAAGTATCACTCAAAAGCAGTTCATACTTTGGCAAAAACTGCCATCTTCAACCATAAACTGATGATGTTTCCCTTCACTACCAAGACTGAACTCTCCGAGAACAATTCTGGAGTCAGGCAGAGGGTGGACAAATTTGTGAGCAGGAGTTCTTACTGATCCTAGCATCTCTTCATAGGAAGAGACGTCAATTATCTCACTACATAGTTGGGAAGAGCAGACATCTCGGATTGGTTTGTTTTGTGTGAGAATTTCTAGAATTGAAATTTCTTTCTAAAGAGGATCACTGTATTTACCTGATACAGTATGCTTTTAAAATAAGAGGTTAAAAACCCATCAAATTTTCCATTGTAAAGCTTCTCATGTATCTATGTCTCCCTCCGCTCTCCCTCCGCTCTCCCTCCGCTCTCACTCCCTTGTCTTCTCAATAATGGCCCTGCCTACCAGCAATGGTCCCAGCCCACCACTAGACACTTGGCTATAGATAGCAGAGGCAAGAACTACACACACACACACACAGAGGCAATGGCCTTCAGACACCTCTCATGTGCTTCCTTTCATGGTCCCATCTGGGTGTCCTCCAGGTGGAACTTTCTCTAACCCTCTGACACACCCCACTACACCAAGACTTTCACTTGCCCAGATCCTCTCATATTTGAGAAAAGGCCAATTTCTATAAATCCCTCAATCTCGTAACATTCACCATGGCTCTGCTTCTTTGAAACCTGGCTGATAAATAGGGTAATACAGAGAAAAGATCCCAGTCCACTTCCCCCATGTATACTACTGGTCCACTTGCAAAATCCCTTGGAACCTCATGCAAATAGACCTAAGCCCCCCAAAACCTCTCACCAACAGACACGCTTCTAGAGTCCCACACATACGACCCATCTGCACACCAGAACCACACCGAACCCCTGCAGGTCTTCTTGCCAAATCTGACCATCACATCATGGCGGACAGCTCTCAACTGTGCCCCAAGTACCCCAAACAGCTAAGTTTCCAATACTTTGCTAGTTGAATGAATAACTCTTGAGTAATGATGAATAAATGACTTCCTTCCTGTGAACTTACCCAAGAGATAAATCTTCCTAGATTCCATTTAGCCAAGTACCAATAAATTCATTTATCAACACACATTAAACCAGTGGTCACCAACTGGGTTCCTGAAAGCTGATTCTGGCCCACAGGCATGTTTGGTGTGGCCCGCAGACTCTTTCATACATTCAAATCGGTTCCAGTTTTTGAAAAATTGGGAAATTTCCCCTAAGATTCCACATTTCCAACCTCTCCTGAAAGACCAGACAATTCCGCCCCCTTCCTGCCCTGGCCCCACTTTCCTACATGGCAACCATCTCAGTTTCCATTGTGTACCCCATGCACTACCTGCTTAGGTCCTAAGAACATTCAAGGTTGCAACCACCAACTTCTATTCATTCTTAGGAAATCCATACTCAGGGGCCCCCAAGGCTCAATAGATGTAGCCTTGCATGGTACCTCAGTTCCTCAACTGTTCTCTCTTAGAACATTTCTCAGCTGGTGACTTGTGGTTTTCAGTAGTCCCTGCCAGTGAGGGCCATTTACATTTGGGGTTGCTAGAAAATGCCTACATTTTTCCAGGTCACAGTGTAGCAAGCTCTTCTATTAGAGGTGATGAAGAAGAGGCGCTTACCTTAAGCAATGACGGGGCTGTGCCAACATGTCCAAGAGCAAGCTGTAACAACACCCAGCTCGGCAGCTCTGGGTAAAAATCACACCGTCAGAGCCTGTGGAGCACGTCTGTTCCTTGCCACCATGGAGAGCAATTTAGGGAAGATACAGATATATGCATATCTGCCTTCTATTATTAAAAATACTGGCCAATATTGTTTTCCCTTTCCTTACATCATGAGATAGCGAAAGGAAAAGCAGAAACGGCTGCACAAGGGCTGTTCTCAAGTGAAAGTGCTTTGAGGCCAGATGCCCCAAGGCTGAAAGAAGAAAGCCGGAGCATCAGAAAAGACATGCAAAAACATTGCGAAAAGTCCGTTTCTGCAAATTGTGGCCAGGCACCTGGGGTAGGCGACTTCCCTCCTCCCTGCCCTGGTTTTCTTATCTAAAATCAGTCATCAGAAGAGCAATGTGGGGAGAAAGAAGTAAACGCTGCATGCAAAGCACTTGGCAGAGGGGCTGGCACACACATTAGATGAAGGCTCAAATTACCGTTATTGTTTTATTATTATCAACAAAGACAATTCACACCAAAATTAAAAGCACATTCAACCAAGGCAAGGAAGGGGATGCCTCTGGCAGCCGCTCTAGTGGCTATAAATCAAGAGTCTTTACGTTGGGGGCTGTTAAGGACGCAGTTTGGAGACTGTTTGTGTTTGGTTTGGTTCAACAGTAACCAGCAAATACATTTGCTAGAAAATGTGGTCATAAAACTGTTCATCTGTGTAGAAACATGGTGTGGCTCATTAGACACCTAAAACCATTTCATAACCCACAAGGTTTAATACACTAAACTTTCTACCCAAATGTTCAAACAGAAAAGAATATAAAGTCCCCCGTGGCTGGCTCAGCACACCCAGGGGTGAGAAGCAGGATTAGCTAAGTGGCTGGGGAAATCTGAAAAGCATTTTGTTCAACGTGAACCCCAAGATTCAACCACAGGTCACCTGAAGGGGGGCAAGCTAGGTAAAATACTTACATGTTTAGCCAGTTAGCCAAGTAGCATTTCAAGATTTTTAAAAGCCCGGGCTGGTTTCTGGTATAGAGACTAATAAAGTAAGAGTTGTTCACCTCCAGAGATGTATATTTCCATCCTGTCCCCCATAAGATAAAGTAATAGCAAGCACATTATCCCCACTTTACAGGACAAGAATCTGAGTAACTCAGCAAAGTGAAAAAAATGCTTTGATTAGATTCATAAATTTCAAAACTCCAAGGTATTATTACCTTGATAAGGAAGGAGATTCCACAAGAAATGGTGGGGGGAGGGGATGATTTGTAGCGGTGGGGCTTCATTAACAAAACTTTTTTGTAAAAAAGCCATCCTTGTCCGGTAGCATTCATTCATTTTTAGAGGTTAACTGAAGGGACATCACACATTCAATGACTTCTTGCCTAGCTTCTGGATCATTAAGAAGAGCTCTGCATCTCAACAATCATTACCCGATTGATACAGATTCTATGAAAGGATCATGCAGTGCCTGCTAACCTACAATGAAGGTTCATTCACGGATTTGCTCAATATTTACACAGAGGTCTACGACCTGTCAAGCCCCTGTTAGTTTAGAAGTCCAAAGGTGAATAAGCCCAGTTGAGGGAGACAGAGCTGTAGACAGAACTGATCCATGTAAATCAAGGGAATATTACCAGCTGGTAGAAGGAGGGGGTTTTCCAGGTATACAAAGCAGAAGGATTAGCATGTTATCAACGCAGGGATGTGAGACATTCATGAGTAACAGAAATAAGGATGAGCTGGGAAGAATGATTAGGGCCAATTGAGGAAGAACTATGTCTCAGAGCTTGAGTGTTTTGCCCACAACAAAGGGACAGATATAAAAAGCTTTTAAACAAGAAATTGGCCAAACTGGATCAGTGTTTCAGAAAGTGAGGTTCTAGATGTGGATTAAAGAAAGCACGGAACTGCATGCTAGATTACCGTCAAAGATAAGAATGGACAAATTTATTCTGCTTAACATTCTTCCAGTGCTTACCCATTTCCTCCACCCTCGACCATCTCTTAACTATTAGTAGACTCATTATGAATTCATAAAGTCAAAGTAATATGGATGCCAAGCTCTGGAAACTCAAAGGTACAAATGTGGAAAAAAGAAGCAAAAACATGTCTCTTCTCTACCTAAAAGGAAAAATTAAATGCAAACTTTCTGACAGATGATGGCTTCTATATAGCTTTTTTTTTTTTTTTTTTTTTTTTTAGCTTGAGTTACTTTTAAAACTTGACATCACTGACAAGCACAGATGAGGTGGGTAAAAAATTTTTTTGAACATATTAAAGATGGTAGAGATGAAGCAACTGGCAGTTACAGTAAAAAAAAATCCAAGTTCCCTTTTAAAACAAAGAAGCACATATCTGCTTAGTAACTATAGTGCTAATCAAGGCAATCACACATCATTCAAAATTATCACAAACCCGCACTTTCCACTTCAGTTCATCTAGAGGTTTTTGTATGAAAGGTGTACACTTCAACAAGGCGGGCAATGTTCACCGAAAGCAGCTACTTAGTAATTTTTCTACCTCTCACAAAAGCAGCTGAGGCATTTTCTTAAGCTTTGCTGAAGCCCTCATCACAGGATCACAGTTTGGACGGAGCTGAAACATGGCAACTGATGTGACCACTGAGTTCACTCAATTTGCAGATATTCCCACCACATGCAGATGTTTTGTTCTCTGGAGCCTTGGAAACAAATTGCTTTACTTCTCAGTGGGAATGAGGAGGAGTCTGTTTAACCATGACAGACCAAAAACCCTCTTACAAATTACGCTGCAATATTCCTTGTGAGATCTGACCTTGAGTTTGCAACTGGACTCACCTGGGCACTCACAAGCTAATTCAGAGGACTGAAGGGTTTACTTGAAGTAATAACTTATCAGTTCTTACATTACTGTTATTTACACAGAGACGAACATCATACACTTAGTGAGACTGGAACTATACGCTTTTAAATATGCCTCCAGATGGAGTCTTTGAAAAGACTCAATTCCCCAGAAGCCAATGGATTACATTCCAGAAGCTCTCTAAAGTAAACACAAAGACAGATCAAGTGGGGAACAAAATGGTAGCAACAAACAGACCGGAAAGACCAGGAACACCATAATTTCACAAAGCTATGTCCAAATATATGTGTCAATTCTCTATTTCTTCTCTAGCTTCAAATCTGAAAACCCTTCAGGGTTTTAAATCAGAGGCTTCACCAAATGAATCTAAGAATCTTATATGTATGGGATCCCTGGGTGGCGCAGCGGTTTGGCGCCTGCCTTTGGCCCAGGGCGCGATCCTGGAGACTCAGGATCGAATCCCACATCGGGCTCCCGGTGCATGGAGCCTGCTTCTCCCTCTGCCTATGTCTCTGCCTCTCTCTCTCTCTCTGTGACTATCATAAATAAATTTAAAAAAAAAATTAAAAAAAAAAAAAAAGAATCTTATATGTGTTGTAAAGTTGTATACTACTGAAGCATTCACAGGAGAAGAAAAAAAACCCTCTGCATTTGAACTTACACCTTGAGAATTCACTAAAGAAAGGATGGCTCTAATCACACATTCTGCAAACCAAGTACAACCAAAGATGAGTTTTTAAGAATGAGCATATATATGGGGGGGGGGGGGGGGGGTTGAAAGACAAAATGTAGTGAGTGAACATGTTTTAAATCTCTTCTTGTCCCAGTTCTTGCAACGGGGCAGTGGGGCTGCAGAAAGGGGTGAGATCCTTGCTCTGTCACTAAATACCTGCCTGACCGTGGCCATAGGTCTCAAGTTGCTCCTGGTCTCCGCTGTCACATTTGGTAAAAAAAAAAAAGGGAGCTCATGAGAAGGAGATGAGAAGAAACTAAACTCAAGAGTCTAAAGAACATGCTAGTTCTAATAAGGCTACTGACCTGAACAGTCTTAAAAGTTCGTCTTGCTTAGCCACCGCAACTGTTTGAAATGTAGATTTTATAGATGTGCTAGATAATCAATTACTTGCAGATGGAGTTAAACTTTCTAAAGAAAAAAAACAAAACACTTAAAACCTAAGACCAAGACACTCTGCTATCCAGTATTTGACAGACATTTGCTCATAAGTGATGAAGCCAAACGGGAAAAAGACAGATGCCATCTCTAAGTCTCTGGTAGGTTATCTGCAATGGACCCGTGGCAATCCTCTCCCTAGATGCATGACACTGACCAGTTCCCTCCCTCATAGACTCTGGGTTTAGTCAAGGGGCCTGCTTTGACCAAAACAATGTGGCGGAAATGACAATGCAAGGCTTTCAAGCCTAAACTGTGAGAAGCCCAGCTGTTTCCACTTACTGCCTTCTTGGGCCACTGCTGTCACATGAACAGGTCTAAGCTAGCCTGTCAGAGTGTCTGGCTCCTAGCAAGTGTTCACTAAGTGGCAGTTCTTACTTGGACAAGCACAGCACACAACAGCTGGAAGAGACAAGTAGTGCGAAGTAACACAAGCATGGGAAAGGCCACCTAGCAAGATGGAGGTGGGCTCGGCGGTGTTCACTGGCTGACTGGTGCTGTGTTTCCAGTTTGAACAGAGCTCAAAACTGAGTCCAGTTTTAGGTGTGGATGAAGCACGCCACAGCTGAGGAAATCAGATGGCTACGAAGGGGCTTCGTCCCAAAGCAGCAGTCAGGTCAATACTAATTGGAAGTTATCCTTCCCCAATGACTAAAATTGCAAAGCAACTACCCAGAGATTGTATCCGAGCAGGGATAAGGCCAGCTAAATGCTGGCTGGTTTTTAGAAATTGCATATTAAGTCAGGGACCTTATCTTGAGCCAGGCCTACTTCTGCTAAACCCTCTCCTAGCTTGCTGACATTTGTGCTGATCCATGATTCATAGGCCTATGCTGTAAGTGTCGCAAGGCTGGGGCAACCACGTGACTGCTATGGAAGGGAAGGAAGTCATTTATTTCTACACCATGGAAGGTGAGCTTATGTCACCATCTATAAGAAGTAGCCACCAATGCCTGGTTTCAGAGCATTTGCTCTAACACTAGCAACTACAATTTCTGACTACCTGAGAGAGACCCTCAGGGCAACATCTTCAGATCTTAAGAAATACTCTCATTTCTTCTCTATATGGAGATACTATTATTCTCATTTTGTGGCTCAGTAAATTGGTGCACCAAGGTCATGTGGCTGCAGAACTTACATATACCAGACTTGGGGGTCGGGACAGCAGGTCTGGCGGACTCCCAAAGTCAGAGTTCTTTTTTTTTTTTTTTTTAAGATTGTATTTATTTATTCATGAGAAACCAGAGAGAGAGAAAGAGATAGGCAGAGGGAAAAGCAGGCTCCCCATGGGGAGTCTGATGCGGGACTCGATCCTGGGACCCAGGGATCATGACCTGAGCCAAAGGCAGATACACAACCATTGAGCCACCCAGGTGCTCCCAAAGTCTGAGTTCTTAACAGGTCTTAAAACAAAGTGGTTAGCCTCTTCTTGGCATCTTGAAAGAGAACTCAAAAATGTAGATACACTTCCAAAATCTTGTCTTGAAGAAACCACGTTTTTTTTTTTTTTAAGATTTTATTTATTTATTCATGAGAGACACAGAGAGAGAGAGGCAGAGACACAGGCAGAGGGAGAAACAGGCTCCACGCAGGGAGCCCGACGTGGGACTCGATCCCAGGTCTCCAGGATCATGCCCTAGGCCAAAGGCGGCACTAAACCACTGAGCCACCGGGGCTGCCCAACGTTGGTTGGTTTTTTTATCCACATGGCTAATGTGGTAACGTGACTGGCTAATGCAATAACATTACAGATAAATAAACACTAAAAGTGATAATGTTGCATGACACCTGTGTTGGATTAAATACTGCCTCTCTGGAGGTGGCTGAACATGTGACAAGAACACAGTATCCCAAGCGCACGTGCCTGATAAATAACACTCAAAATAATTTTTGAAAATGATCTTCAAGGGTAAATATTTCTGATGTTCAGTGAACAAGAGATGGGTTTCAAACTTCCTAGAAGAGCTGTTTATATTATTACTTTTCCTGTTGTTTTGCTGCCGTTGTGATTTGTTCAGAAGCCCTGCAGTCTCCACTGCTGCCATGTTGGAACACAGGGTCAGGTGAAGGAGGCCAAGCTAACCCAAACCCACTAAGGAGGTCTTCCCCTGAATACCTGCCCTCCGCCACAGCACAGCGCCCAGCTCATAGCATGTGTTCAGTCAATGGCAGGTCTCACTTGGATAAACAGAGCTTGGACCAGCTGGAGAAGGCAAGTAGCATGAGATAAGCCAAGACAATGAGAAAGGACCCAGGAGGCTGAAAATTAGCCACTTAGATCTTTCTATTTGCCCAGGACTTGTCTTTGTTGGTATTATGTGGCAGAGGTCAACTTCCCACCTGCAACACTTTAACAGAGAGGCAATAATCTGTCATTTTTAGCTTACGGTTTCTTCACACAAAACCAAAGGGTAGCCTCATACCTGGCTCTCTGGTGGTGTCAATCATAAACAGCTGCCTGCCCACATGATCTACAGCAGGTGCCATGTCTGCTCCTGTTTGGTTATTCTGAGTCCATGTCCTCTTCCTCTCTAGGCTGCCTGTCTCAGAACTCCTGCTGGAGGCCAATATTGCAAACCTAGCATCGTCTCCCTCTTACAAATCATAGAATTCTCCCATCTAGGTGAAAATAAAGCAAAAAGTGTTTTGGCAAATGGCCATGTGTGTATTTGGCAGGAGTACAGATTTGGAGTAAGTGGAGAAAGACAGGCTGAGAGGTGTTGCAGAAATTAAGTGAACACCAAGACAGGTCATCTGTATGACCAACTTTACCTCCAGGAAACAGCTTCCCAAGAAGGGTTGAAAGATACTTTGTAGCAATGTCATGGGCATTTGCAAGGGTTTTTTAATCTGCCACTTTGTACCGTGCACAGTACTATAAAATGATTCATGATCATAAATTTTTCTAGTAATGTAATAATACCTCTGATATTGTAATACTACTACTTCTAGTAATGGAATAATATGATGATCCTTCTGTACAGGTTACCTATCATCCAGGCCCACTACAAAGGTTTGTGCTATATTTGCTCATTTAATTCTGACAGGAAACTCACAAACCAGACGATATCCCTGAATACCCATATTACCCATAAGAATGAGGCTTCAAGCAAAAAATGTGATCACTTTTATATTGTGACTATTGTCAACAGTAGATGTATTTGGTTATGTCCAAGTTTAAAATAAAAATAAAAAATGTGGATTGTTTTTAAATTTCAGTAAACTTTTTTTTTTTAAATTTTTTAATTTTTATTTATTTATGATAGTCACAGAGAGAGAGAGAGGCAGAGACACAGGCAGAGGGAGAAGCAGGCTCCATGCACCGGGAGCCCGACGTGGGATTCGATCCCGGGTCTCCAGGATCGCGCCCTGGGCCAAAGGCAGGCGCCAAACCGCTGCGCCACCCAGGGATCCCTAAATTTCAGTAAACTTGATTTATATAGAAATGTAACACTGATGATATACTTTTACTCTAGGAATATATTTTCAAAAATTTTTATTTTATTTACTTTACTATTTTTTTCTGGCAGACCCAAGATTCTAAGAGCACATCAAAAATTTCTGTATACATGTTTGTGTGTATCATTAAATGAATGCATGCACACACATACAAATAGAATAAGCATGATGGCTATTTCAAAAAATACCTCTGAAACACTGGAAGTGCTTTCTCTCGCATAGGATTTTGGTTTGTCAATCCCCTCAAATCAATTAGAGTCTAGCACAAGGATTTTTTAAATTAATGTAAATGAAAGTTCCTTTTCTTTCAGAAATCTCACGTGGTGGGATTAACTGAGGATTACCCAAAAGTTTGAAAAATCAAAACTGAAAATAACTGAATTAAGAAAAACTGAAATTGATCTCTGAAGAAAGCCACACCATCTGGGAAAAGATTCAATTTTTGGATTCCAGTATCAATATAAATATAAATAAATCTCTGAAACTTCAGGAGTTAAGTCCAAACTTTAATGCTTTAATAACTGTTATGTGCAAATTCTTGTGACTTGTATTTTATCACACGCAAATAACATACTGGAATCACTAGAACGTCACCTACCAATACAGTTAAATGCAGAAGAAAGAGACAAGGGCGGGAACTTTCTGGTACTCTCCCCTGAATAAACTGAATTGAAATTACTTACTGCAAATGGAGCCTAGCATAACTTTCTCTGCAGCCTGGTTAGAAAAGGGATCTCAAGAGGTGCAAGCACTCAAAAGGGAAAAAAGACTTTACATAAAATATCCAATCTAAGTACAAAACCATACAAAATATTAAGACTGTGATTTGAATGTTCCTGAGACTGTTTTAAAGCCTCCATTTATGATCTGACCCTTTCAGACTAAATTCTAATTTATTTGTTTTGAAGTAGCTTTTATGAAAGAACAGGCTCTCATTTCGGTCGTCTAAGTGGGTGTAGTAAACATAGTTAAGCTGTGAAAGTAGGAATTTAAGTAAATAAAAATAGTGTCAATAAAAAGCTACTTCAGTCTGCAAATGATTCCGTCATTCAATTATTGTAAATTGGTAGGTAGTGGATTTTGCAGTGACTGTCAGCATTCCCTTCCTTGGGACTGAATAAATAATTGAAGAATAAATAATTGTGCCTGTGCTTGATCTCAGGAGCCATTTTTATAGATTGCTAATAATAGTACCTGCTACGCGACAATATATTAATATGGGGGGAAATTACATAGTTCTTTGTTTGTGTTGACACTGTGATGGCACAACATCCTATACTATTCTCCGGAATACAAGGCAGGAGTAATGATCCAGTGGGTATTTACCATTGAGATCTCCATGACAGAAAGAGACAGTTTTGTCTGCCTGTGTTTTCCAAAGAAAAGAAGTCGGAAGTGACCATTACCATCACAAAATGGTAGAGGGTAAGGCTAAGAGATGGATTGTTTTGATTAACAAATAACAAGTAAGGAAGAGAATAACCCCACAGGAAAAGGATGGTCCTTCTGTTTGCTACAGGAACTCTCCTGGTCCCTGTCCTATTCTCTTTCCATCCATCCCTTCCACAAATGTTCTACAAAGGACTAATGCTGTACTTGGTCCTGGTGTTTAAAAACTTGTCAAGACCGACTTGTCCCTTTTCTGTAAGATCCTAACAGGTCTCTTTGGTGGAGAAAGTCATAATGGTATTCTTATCATTACTTTTAATCAACAACATTTCCCACTCACTGAGCACCTATTGCATAGGAGGCACTGAAATCCTTAAAACGCTCCTGCTCCATTGTACAGTTGAGAAGCTCTGGCAGGTTAAGCAGCCTGCCCGACGTCCTCCCTACAGAGGTAAGCAGGTAAAAAGGAGCCAGGATTAAAATTCAGGCTCTCTTCACAGAACGCAACACCTGCCTCTCCTTGGCCCCCCTCACCGCAGCAAAGAAAGGAAGGAATTTAATCGGAGCTGACTTTGAGGGAGAACTGGCCACCCCACCTTAATTTCCTCAACTGTAAAATGAAGAAAAAAAATCATATCCACCTCAGAGGTGGTGAGTGTCAAATTAGTCGACACCAGTGTAATTCCTAGCCCCCTGACAAATAGTAGGTACTCAGAAAATATTAACAATTGTCACTGCTTCAAGAAACAGAGGTCTCAATGACAGAGCACAGCCTCAGAACAGAGGAGAGATTTGCCTGTAACAATTTTGAAAGCTGTTTAAGATATAAGAAATGGAAGAATCATTTTTCCCATTTCATAATATCTATAATCTGCTCCACGTCACTTAGCATTTAATTATAGATTACCTTACATTGTTACATAATTATCTGACCCAGCAAGGCTCTAGCTTACCCCCAGGGAACAGCCCCCCTGTTTCTCTCCATCTTTCCTACTCCCCTGTGACCAGACCCTCAGCACTTGTTGACTTAACATCAATTAATATTTGCACCGAAAGTCTTACTTACAGGAAACATGATGGAATGAGATCAAAATCAAGGTAGTAATTGGTTTATTCGAGAAACGGATCCGGCTATATGTGTTTTCTGTTCAAGCAGCCTAATCATACCAACATCTGTTCACAAGTATGTCAGGATTTTAGCAAGACATTTGACAAGATCTTTCCAGGCAGCCTCAGAGCACGATAAAGAAATGGAGAGGAAAACACTGTCAGTAGGAACTCTGACCCAAAGGGACCTACTAATGTGTCTAAGTCAACTCAAGTCAAGCAGGTCCACAGAGATGCGTCCAAGGGTCCCTTCCTGCTACTGGTCTGTCAACAAAACCATCGCAGGCACTGGGGGCATGCTTACCAAATCCAAGGGAAGCCTGAAGCTGACAGAGTGACTGGACAGATTTCAAGGGCAAAATCCAAAGCTATCTCATCACCTGGAATTTGAGGCCAAATACATTACCAAGAAATTTAACACAGGGACACCTGGGTGGCTCATTTGGTTAAGCATCTGCTTTTGGCTCAGGTCATGATCCCAGGGTCCTAGGGCAGAGCCCTGAGTCCAGTTGGGAGTCTCCTTCTTCCTCTTCCTCTTCCTCTCCCTCTCCCGGCTCCTCACCCCCTCCTCACCCTTGCTTGTGCGTGCACACTCTCACTCTTTTGCTCTCTCAAATAAATAAAATCTAAAAAAAAAAAAAAAGAAGAAGAAGAAATGTTATGTAGAAATATGCAAAGGTTGTGGTTAAGCCTACCTAACAGGATAGAGGAAGAGATGCTTAATTAGTAGCCCATGTAGAAATCTTTCAGAGATTTTCATTGATTCTAACTACACTACGAATTAGTGAGATAAGGTTACCCACACGCTAACTAATTAATTTTAGGTAACCCAAAGAGAAATGAAACAACCCTCCCATCAATTAAGCACACAGCGGTAGGCGTTCATCAGAGATAGATAAGCACTTAAGGATCTAGTAAAAATAATTCGTTCAGAGAGAGGGACCCATTCACTTCCAAGGCCTGTCATATGTTTTTTATGGATTTGCAGATGAATAGGCTCTCAGGAGATAAATGTTACTCACATTCCCATTCAGTTCCTACAACAGCCATGTGCGTTCCTCTGGTTAGAGCACTGAACTCATCAGGCTAACGACTAGTATCTCGCTGGCAGGCAAACAGAATGATTCAACCACAGAAGCCTAAGGGCAGGCTAACGCAGACACCTATAAAATTTGTTTGGTGATTTTTCCCTAAGCTTCGGCATTTTTTTCCCCACTCTTTCCTATAAGAAATAACCGCTTGATATCTCAAAATAAATCTTAACACACAGGCCTGGCTCACTACTAGATTTACAATAAGTTTCACCGGGAAGTCTAATAGGATTAGATATCACTTGGGACATGGTGTTTTCTGTGATGTTACAACATCTTTTAATAGTGTCTGCAATTAAAGGTAGGAGGAGATGCAGTGCATTTTTACTGTTTTAAGCAGAGGAAGTGGGAGAGGGATGGGGGACGACGGCAGGAGTGCCAACACAATACCTTGCATTCTGGATCAGGAACAGATATTACTTTTGAGGTTTTATAAAATGTGCTTAGTGGGTAAAATCACACCAAAAGGAACTAAGGTTAAAGTCTGATCCAATAGATAGAAGGAAGCAAAAGAGAGGTCAAGGATATGTGGAGAAAGGGAAAGTCTGAAGCCAACAAAGAAAAATCCAAGTGCATGCTCCTTAGCTTTGTATTTAACTGCGCAAAAAAAGAAAGCTGTTTGTACACATAAAAAATAGAACCCAGCTCCCTTGCTCTAACATATATGCCACTCTACACTTCATAAATGGGGAAGACTTAGAACCCATATGAATTTTGAAGACCACACTGAGGAATTTCAGGAAAAGGAGTAAATGTGTATAGTATTAATGATAACATATACTAACACTTACTGAGCAATTACTAGATCCAAATACCGGGTTAAACATTTTGTTAGGATTTCTTGGTTCCTCTTTCCAAGAATCCTTCAGGGCAGGTACCTGGGGGTCAGGCATTCAAACAAGTCTGACTTCCATGGGGAGGGAGGCTTGACCGCTAGACCTTCAGTGAAGGATTAGGCAGGAGGGCCCCTCCCAGGCTCACCTGTACTATCCTCCCTCCCCTCCCCTTGGGCCCAGGCATCGACCAGACAGAAAGGAGAAAGGGGGAGCAGGGATGGGAGGTGGGGCGAGGTGGGACAGAGGAGGAGAAATTGCACAGTAAAGGCAGGCAGAAGGGGAGGCCCGGAGGGAGGAAGGGGGCATCTAAGCCACCAATGGGAAAAGTGCATTTTTCTGAGACAACCCCCACAAAAGTTCAGAGGTTGCTCTAGACACGGTAAATCTTTCAGTGTCTTCAAAAGTCATTTTCGGTCCCAGACATTCACCCTTTTTGCTGTTGCAAAGAGAAAGGGACCAGCGACCCGTGAAGTGTCAGGAATGCCTCCGAGGGAGCCCCAGCGAAGTTGCAGGGCAGCTATTGTGCTCCAGTGAAGTTCAAAGGAAAGGACGGCCCGGGCTGCCCGGGCTGGCGGGGCTGCGGCTCGGGGCGCAGGGCTCGGCCACAGGCCCCCCGCGGGCCCCCGCACCGGGGGCCACCACTCCTGCACCGAAAAGGGGGGTGGGGGGGAACAGGACAGAGAAAGGAAAAAAGAAAAACCAAAAACCAAAAAACCCTTGCTTTCCGGGGTCAAGGCTTTGAATTGAGAGAGCCCAGCGCGGCTTTGGGACCAGCCAGGGGTGTGGGGCTGAGATATTTACATTTCTCTTCGCTGCCCAAGGGGCGGGGGGCAGGCTGGGAAAGAAAGGAAAAAGAAAACAAACTGTGCTCACCATTAAATATTCATGACAGCAGCTTTGCTAAGGCTAATGGAAAGCATATAAATCCCTTTACAACTTTGTTAAATGCAAAAAAGATGGATGAGGGTCACAGCACGCTCTGGGGCAAATTGAGAAGAATATGAAAATCTGGACCACAGGAGGCTGGGATCCAGGAGAGCAGAGCTGGCCACGGGTTTTATTTGGACCCATTTCGGTAGGTGTGGATACCCATCCTATTCATTTCCAATGACTACCATAAAACACTACTCAGAAAGAGGGTTGTCAATTACCCCACACTCCTAAAGGACATTTTTCTCATAAAAACTTTTTCCCCTCAAATATTATGGCAGGGTTAACATTTGACAGATGTTATTGTTTTAAAGTCATGCGAAAATATGGGTCCTAATTCTTGACACAGATCATCTATCTTGATGATGAAAATGGGAGATCCAATCATCTTTGATCTGAGACATCTTTCCAGTAGTATCTTCAAGAAGATCTTTCGGAGAGCACCCAAAGTCTTGGGCTCTGAGACACCAGGCTGTGTAGCATTTGCAGCTGAAGGACAGAGGCAGGGAACTCTAACCTCAAGGCCTGGCTTGACCCAAGCCTCCGTACTTTTAGGAATCTTGGTTATGTGGTGTCTCCACATCTCATACTCCAGCTGTACAAATGGAAGAGAAGCTAATCTATCCATCTTAAGGACCGGTCAGGAGGACACTGCGAGGCACTGGAAATGTTTGTAATAAGGGGACAATGTATACTAAATAATGTGACTAAGGACACAAGTTTCTCATTATTTAAACAAAGAAATAAGTTCCTTTGGAAGGAGCTGTTATTTGTACCGTAGGGGGGATTTATTCTGTTTCCTTTTACATTTAATATACTGAAAAGAGAAAATAAATACAACCAAGGTTATGCTTTTGGTTGGGGGAAGATTTAAATGTCCTCGGTATTATAATTTAGGGGTGCATATCCCTGAAACCAAACATAAAGTAAATCCAAAAAATCTTTACAGAAAAGTCACCCGTTGATAAATACGAGGATTATCTGATCTCAAAGTGCAAAAAACACAAATTTGGCTGCATTTATTTATTTATTTATTTATTTATTTATTTAATTTGGCTGCTTTTAAATGTAAAAGCTATCCTCTCTGATGAGGTTTCCAGAACAGATTTCACTTTCCCCTTTACATTCTCATCCTACAAAGGAAAGGGAATGGTGTCAACTGTGGAGTTTTGAACACTATCCATTATCATCTCTGTGTACTGTCATTCCTGAGGGTGTAGATATCACAGATATGCCTCGCTGCTTTTCATGAGCTTTAACTGCAAATATAAACACTAAGAAGTTTTCAGAATGCCTCCATCTCTCTTGCTCTCAGCATCTGCGAGTGTACTTCCTCCCACTCCTCCCTTGTGAGGCTCAGGCTTGGTCCCTCCCCGATGGTGCACCCTCCACCTTAGACCTGCTGAAGATCAAGGGTTTTACTCAGCATCATGCTCAAGAACAGTGTGGGCATCTTGAAGATTCCTCAGGAGGCCTCACACATCGCACAGAGCAAATGTTCAATAAACCTGAGCTATTGTTATAAAAAAAAGTGTCTGCTGAATGAACATTCGATAGAACTTGTGGAGATAGAGATACTTTTTTAAAAAGATTGATTTAAGAGAGGGAAAGAGAGAGAGAAGGAGCAAGGGGAGGAGGCAGAGGGAGAGGGAGAAGTAGACTCCCTGCTGGGCAGGGAAGCCAAAGTGGGGCTTGATCCCAGGATCCTGGAACCATGACCGGAGCCAAAGGCAGATGCTTAACCAACTGAGTCACCCAGGTGCCCCTAGAGACACTTCTTTTAGAAAAATCAATTATTTCCTGAAATCATTTTTATCTTATACTCAGATTATAAAATTGTGTAACCACACAGAAATTACACGGTAATTTTTGTTTGACTTCATATAGGCAGTAACTAAAAGTATTAACAGGAAAATAAAAATAGAGTAATAATGAAAATAATAAGAGATTTGACATAGATTTTACTTGGAGGGAGGGGGTCATTTCTGTTAAAATGTTTAGAAAGTAATGTTCCAATACAAACTAGAGAGAAGGGAAGGAGGATAAAAATCATTTTCCAGACAGAATTTTCAATTAAGGGAAACAACACATGGAAAAGTCCAAGCTGTTGCAGTGAAATACAGGTTCGTTTTTCTTCCAAAAAGTGCATTTTACATTTTGTTTTGAAAAAAAAATAATGGACACAAATGATTCCCACAATGTCCAGAATTCCTAGGAGGCAATGAACCGTCTTTCAAGGGAGTACACTAGGAATGCCAAGGCTTCTGCTGTACATGGAGGAGGTCACCAATGAGCAGTGAGCTTCTGGCTGCATGCATTCTCAAACCTTCCAGACCACCACTAGGCTTTGGATAATCCCCTAGGACCCAGCTCAGAAGCTTCCGGAATGATGATTCAACAGAGACCACCCTTAGCAAATAAATTCCCACAAAATGTGGCAAAATGTGTATTTTGACCAAAAAAGAAAAGCCATATACTGCAGTAATGGCATTGTAGGAGGGACCCCAATAAACTTTTACAGCAAAAAATAATGAGTCCTACTATTCAAGGGCCTATCCTAGGAGATCCTTAAAAGCAGGGTTACTCTATGGTATGTACTCACTGTAGCCTCAGCACAAGGCAAGGCATAGTGAAAGTGACGAATAATATTTGTGGGATAAATGAACAAAGCAAAAGAAGTCAGAAAATCAAGCAGAATTCAGCAGATGATTTAGATCTTAATTATTCTGAAAAGCAATAAAACCAGAATTAACATAGGGACTCTGGTAATAAATATTGAATACAATGATAATAAATTTACTTCACAGTTAAAAAAAAAAACGAGCCACCTTTCTACTTAGTATTCCTTCTAGACCCATACTTCAGGAAATATTCCTTATATTTTTATTAATAACTCAGTACTTTCACATTAGCTACAATTAACACCTGTGCCTATAGCCTATAATCTGAGTTCATTTGCAGTTTTTTAAAAAATTAGGGAGAACACTTGCAAATACCAAAATGCTTCTGTTATAAATTAAGTGATCATTCTATAATCACAACATATTTATAGACAACTTTTAATAGTAATATTTTGCATTTTTATATAGTTTTATCATTGAAGTGTGCCTCTGTAGACATTATGATTTAGTCTTGCCCATTTTTTAAAACAAAATTTGTTATATCCTTATGTCACATGATTCAACAGTTTCCCTTTCCAACCCTTTCCTTACATAACTTACTATTTGTCTGTTAAAGAATGAGGGGCATTCGACTAGATTTTTAATTTTAAAATTTTAACAATCAGCCTTCTGAGGTCAAGACCATTTTAGGGGAAAAAAAATCTCAGGCCCAAAGGTCATTATGAAAGACATTTTACATAATAAATATGTAAGTCATCTTTCTAAAAATGAAAAGTGAATAAAGAAATAAAGGTGAACAAGTCACAGCCTCCAGTTACAACACACATAACGCCATGTTGGAAAGATTTAAATCACTCTTCTGTGTAAATAGGGAAACACTGAGTAATGGATGTATTTAGTCCAAAAAAAATAAGAAAAGGTAACCAAACATAATATATTTACGTGTGCATGGGAAAACAAAAAACAAAAAACAAAAACAAAAAGAAACCCCCACAACTCTCACAGAGTCTAAAATGAAACAACACATTAGACTTTGAGAATACCAGGAATAGGGAATTCCATTGAATATTAAGAACCTACTATGAGCAAAAATTTGCTGCCAAATGAGTCAAGATTTTTCAATTCCATTAAAAGAGAAGTCATACAAAAAGCACACACTTACAGATTCATGTTTTTACTATAAAAAGTGTCATATACTATAAAAATGTTATCAAAAACAAGCCCTTCATAGGCAAGATTTTTCATGGGTAAAATTAACACAGTTACATGTTTTGGAGAATCAGGGGAATATTCAAGTCACTAAAAACAAAACAAAACTCTCATCAAATTCAATTTTGCATAAGAGAAATAATTTCAAGGGTATTAAAAGCAACATACTGAAGGACTAAAGAAATCTAGTCCTTGCCATTTTAACACAAAACAAAACAAAACAAAACAAAACAAAAAAAACAACCACAGTCCAAATAAACTAAGCAAATGAAAGATCCTGGTTTTCCCACCAACACTCCACAAGTTCACTGAGGCTCTTTCCTCTGTACCTAAAGAGTATTAAATCCATGCATAAAACGTTTTTGGTACAGCAGAGAATCCCTTTTGATGTCAAAAACACAGAAAGTTCAAAGGTTAGCCTGCCACTCAACATTATGACTCGTCAAAAACCTGAACAGGAAACCCAATTCTAAACTTAACTCAGACAAGGTACTGCAATCCCAAAGGGAGAGCGGCCAGCCATTGTCTCGCCTGCTGGTGTTTTTGTACTTTGCTTAAGATTTATTCAGAAGGGTGACAATGCCTACCTCATCACCAAGGAGAAACATTCTTTCCCATACAAAGAACTGCAGCCATCTCTCCCAACACTTTCCTTCCCACTAATTACTTTCTCAACATTCTGGAAGGCTAAGAGTCTAGTCAAGTTGAATAGCCCTGGATTTAGCCCACATTATATTCCATCTTGTACTTCACACCTCTCCAAACATTTTTTTTTAAGGAAAGGAAAAAGCATGAGTCACACTGGGTGTAGGGGGCGAGGAGTGGGGAGTGGGTACAATAAGATTTGCGTGGAAAATAAAAAATTACTTCGGTAGCAAAGAACAGAAATGGCTAATTATGTAGAAATGGTTTCACTTACAAGAGGTTACAGGGCATACAAACTCAGGGAAGCCACGTTTTGGCAGAAAGTGATGCATTCATTCATTCAAGGAACATTCACTTCTGCCTCCAGGCACCCTGCTGGGCCCTCCACCAAAAGACAAAAGGGGTCCTTGTCCCCAGAGAGCTCACAGAGTAACCAGAAAGAGAGACCACTACCCAGAGGACGACCATGCAACTGTAATGTTAACACCACGAGGGCCAGGAAAAGAGGCAAAAGCTGGATGCTATGTAATCTCAACGAGACGGGGTCCCCGGCCCAGGTTGGACAGAGGAAGGCAAGAAGCAACTTTCTCAGGGGTGGTGCTGGAGCTGAGTCTTGAAAGAGAGAAGAGTGAGCAACCAAGTCAGGAGAGGTGAGGCCCATGGCAGCCCCAATACACCAGGCCCCGGGAAAAAGCAAACCTTGGTGTTTGAAGGGAAATATGAATGTCCCTGTCTGTTTAGTAGGGAACCCAGATAACCATATCAGCAATGCAGAAAATTGTAAGGAGGATGTGTCTCCACCAGTTCGAATCATCTGCGCTTCCTGAGTTAGCTCAGCTGATAAATGCCACTTGCCTGTTATCAATAAGAACTTCGTACCATACTTAAATCTGATCACATAGCTGCTTCCTGCAAGTATAAGACACATCAGGCATTTTTTAAACGCTTAGACTTCTTCTATTATCCAACGCCATTTTTTAGGTTCCCTAATATCAAGTCTGGAAGCTAATAAATGAATTAAGAAAATGATTGCCTTTTCTTTCACCTCCCGACAAATTGGACCTGACCATCAGCAGACACCGAAGCTCCCTTGCAGAAGGTCGGATGGAGCCTGAAACATTAGTGTTTAAAGGAGATTCGTTTTAATCAAACACTTGCCCTTCTTTATCACTCGTAGTTCAAATGGTGCTCTGCAGTCCTCGGGCATTATCAAAAACTGTGAATTTCTCTCAGAAGGTAGTTCTTTTAAAACTCAGACAATGATAATGCCTGCAAAAAGTGCAGAAATTTTTGCCACCAAAAGAACTAGGGCAACGGAGGTTCTTAAATATATAAAAACTCATTTTTAAGTATATAAAAATTAGACCTCATATGTAATAGCCGGGGTGGAGAAGGTCTTGTGGCCAAACGGAAAAGTTCATACGATCCCCAATGAGCTGTGTGATGCCCAGGAAAACAAAGCAGAATTCTTGGGGGCACACCGTCTATGCAGTTGCAGAACAACCCCCTATTATGGGAAGCATCACGCTCCAGTGAAAAGTCAGATCCTAATTCTGGCTCTACTACTAATTAACATGTCATTTCTCTGGGCCTCAGCTTCCTCATAGTCTTGGCCTTCAAAAGACAGGAAGATCGTTATGTTTTTTGGGAGTTTGGGGGGGTTTGGGGGTCCCAAAATTAAATTGATAATAAAATTAGTTAATATGTTGGGGGCAGGTCCCATGTGCCAAGCAAGCCCTGTGCTAAATGCTTTTCATGGAGTACTTCATTTACTCCCACAGAGCAAGGAGGGTCAAGGGGTTACTAGAATCCTCATTTTCCTGATGACGAAGTACAGGCTTATGTAGTTAAGTGACAGGGACAGAGATGCCAGGACAGACTCCCCACTACACGGTTTGACATCAAACACGCTTAACCACTCAACAGAAGCCTTGAAGTTCTCACTAAGCCACACAGGCAATCAGATTCCAAGTGATCTTTAAAACACATTGTTTTCCTAAATGGAAACATTTTTGCAGGCTTTTACTCAAGACTGCCAAGTGTGAATTCAGTATTCTTGCAGAATAAAAAGGTTCGAATCCAAAATCTTCCATGAGCCTCCCTTTGCGGGACCCACAAGCAGATTTCTCCCACCCAGTACGTGCTCACAAAGTTGGGAGGACATGGGAACGCGGTACCAGATTGTCCCCCCTGGAGGCCCCGTTTTCATTCCCAATGCCTACAAATGCAAACGGGTACTTGGGCGTCTTCTATAAAATCTTTTCATCAGAGAACCAGCCCCCAAAAGAAGGGGGTACAGAATGGGCATCTAAGTAACTGTGGCACTTCCCTAGCCGCCTTCCTGGTCTTTGGGCTCCTGCTTTCCTCCTTGAAAATAGAGTCACAAGAGGAGAAAGACCAAAGGGGCTCACAAAGAAATTGCCATTGTCACTTAATGAATTGACAGTGACATGCTTTTAATATCCTCCATTTAATTGGACCATCAGATTTGCCGGAGAAGCCCTCCTATCACTAATGTATTAACAATCTCCTACCCTGTCCCCGGGGGGGTTGCAACTGCTCCATTTTCTCCTCTTTCAACCCAATCCCTACAGTACTTGCCTTCCTCTTAACACCATCACAAAAGCTGAGAACAAAACAAAATATTACAGGATCTGAGCCAGGCATTACTTAAGGTGGATTACATTACGACTTTTAACTTCTGGGGGAGGGGGCTGGAGTTCTCGTAAAAGGAGTGTGATTAATAGCATAAAAATGATAGAGGGCTGCAACCACTATCGTGCAGACAAGAAATGTTAATTTTCAGTTATTTTAAACCCATAACATCATCCAGTCCATTACAGAGAACTGACGGCTGCATATGACCTCAGACTAAGGCAAGTGGATGGTTTTTCTCACCCTAAGATAACACATCAGGCCAAAAATAGCCAAATGTCTTAAAAATAGTAGATGTCTTAACTAAGGCCCTGCTGTGTCCAGGGGTGTGTCTATTTCCAAACATCCACATCATGCACCATAACACAACGCATGAAGGATAATTCTCACGTAGTAAGTCTCGCCATCGTCCTAAGAAGCATTATTACTCGCACCTGGGGGCAAAATGTGTTTCCAAAACTGGACACCAAGAGAGCATCTTAAGATTACAACTAGAAACCTTCTGACAACATTATTCAGAAAGTTCCACATTTATTTTCCTATAAGATCCATTTGCTCTTTTTCAGACTCATGCAAATAAAGCTCTCCAGAAATGAAGCCATTATAAAGTGCCAGTGAGCTCCACTATCCTAAAACAAGGATATTTTATCAGATGCCCGCAGTTTCTTTTAGCAAGAAAAGGATGGGCCAATTTAAGAAAACATAGGGTGCCAGTGTTCTCTACAACAACAAAAAAGTTCTGAACGCAGGTAATGTGACCCAAAACACCACTTCTGGCTAAAAGTCATTACATACTGAGTCGACCACATTTTTTAAAAATCCAACTTCAGGTAACTTTGTCACAAGTCACCCTTTTCCCTACCACCAATGATGTCTTTGCTGGTCTTCCCAACCTCCTTTCCGTTTCCCTCACTCACTCTTACATTCTTCAATGCACAAATGAATGAATCTACAGAACAGTCCTCTCTACAATTAAAAGGCACTTATGGAGAACACTGTGCTATTTAAAACCCTCCATCAGGTCCCTGCTGCTCCTATTAGCCGTTAAGGATACATCCTCTTATACTGTGGTCAATCACCCAAAGGTCACGGTAAGTGTTGAATGATCCTGGGTGTCAAAGCCAGCCTGGCCTTAATCCACATTCTGAACATAAAGAATTCAAGAACTAAATCCCAGTATCATTAGACAGATAGGTCATCTGCCTATTCATCTGCCTATGCCGTAGCTGATACCTCAACACCAGTCTTCCGAACCTAGACAGGTTTAACTGGCTCCGGAATGCCACGCTCACACTGGTGTCCTCATTGCCCAGCTCAACAGAGGTTTTCTAAACTCAGGAATCAAGCATTAGCTTTTGCTCAATGGGTCTCAAGAAGAAAAGGGTGAAAGAGAACACCATCACAACCAAGCCTGCTTATTCCAAGCTGAAACTTTATGCCTGACCTACCAATCCCATTAAGGTGGACCCTGAGGAATATACCCATTAGTTTGAGGAAGAAATTGAAGAAATAGACAAATGACTGGTCTTAACACCCAAGCTGTCCCAGGCAAACTAAATGGGGGAGAGTCAAGATCACTGACTGGGACCTTCACAAGAACGCGGACCAAGGCTCCCTTGGCAATTAACTGTAGAGCTTACAGAGTAAAGATGCAACACCTCTTTGGAGCTAGAATAAATCACACTCGTGGAAGTTCTAGATGCTACCTCTTCTGTTGTAAGCCCTCTCGTGAGAATTACGACAGAGCACAGTCTCTGTTTCCTGCGATGGTCTGAATGTTTGTGTCCAATTCCCACTCCCCACCCCCCTCCCCTCCCCCATTCATATGCTGAAACCTAAGCCCCAAGATGATGGAATTAGGAAGTGGGGACCTCTGGGAGCTGATGAAAGCATGAGAGCAGAACTTTGCTGAATGGGGTCAGTGCCTTAATAAAAGAGGTTTCCCCTTCTACTATGTGAGGACACGGGGAGAAGTGAGCAGCCTGCAGCCCAAAAGCAGCCCTTCACCAGAACCCAATTGTGCTGGCACCCGAACCTGGACGGCCAGCCTCCACAACTGTGAGAAACTCACTTCTGGTGTTTAGAAGCCACTGGTCTGTGGCATTTTGTTATAGCAGCCAGAACAGACTAAGACACTACCACAGTACCTGTCACAATGCATCTTGCTCAGGGCTGGGTGTGTGCACGTGTACTTCCCTCACTGCAGTGCAGGCTCGAAGAGGGTGAGGACGAGACCATTCAGCAGCTCAACAACCTAGCAAGAAACTGAGCCAGACATGTGACCGGATTCAGTCATTGTCGGGCATGCCGGACAGAGCATCAGGGTGGCTGGTGAGACCTTCAAGACACATGCCCAGGGCCCAGCTCCTCAAGATGCTGAGTCTATACTCATCAGTTTTGAAAAGTCCCCAGATGACTCTGAAACACAGCCCATGGTGGAGCCCATGGTATTAGGTAAGTGCCCAGGTTCCAGAGCCCAATCTGAGTGGAGGACAAATGCCAGCTCTGCCTCTTACTCTTTGAGTGACTCCAGCAAGTCATCTAACAAGTCTGAGTTCCACTGTCCAAATCCATAAAATGGGAGACGTGGAGCTTTTGCAAGAGAGGACAGAGGGCGTGCACAGCACCTCCCTGATACACAGTTGGTGCTTTAATAGACGTCAGGCACTCAGGCAGGGGAAACCCATATTGCCTCCCAGTAGCTGGCAATCGAAAGGCCCTGGGAGCAGACTTTATTGCTAAAGGGGCGTGGATGTTTCAGTTGTTGAGCATTAAGTATCCTGGCTAACACTCCTCGTGCAAAGCTATTGTTAACAAATTGGTGAGGAGTTAGGACAAAATGTTTATAAAGAGTATTTTCAACCTACATATTTCAGTTAACAAAACAAAACATGGATGTCAAGTTTATACAGCGAGAAGACAAGGATGCCGAGACTATTAAAATAGCCTACTTGCTAAAGGCTTGGTGACTGTTCTCTATCCCATGACAACAATGGGAAGGAGGGTGAGGAAAAGGAGTACCACTTTCAGGGCTGTGACACCACTGCATACTGCCATTGTGTTACTGAAGTCATGTACCCTAGCTTAACCACCACAGGCAATATTTTGGTGTCATTAAAAGCCTCATCAGAAACTGAGTGTTTTCTTGAGACTTATGGTATTGAATGGGTTTTTCCTTTCTATTATTTTTTCTTGGTAGTCTAACGTGAGAACTTACTACATTCACAGCCTAGTGGAAGACAGCGCTATTTTTTACAGAAGTCGCTGGGGAAAAATAATTCACTTAATAGACATTCCACTTTACTGAAAACTTTAATGGAATGCATCTATTATATAATTGGGAAATAAGAGCCAAATGTTCACGTACATTCACCTATCCTATATTA
This sequence comes from Canis lupus baileyi, assembly GCF_048164855.1. Lineage (NCBI taxonomy): Eukaryota > Metazoa > Chordata > Mammalia > Carnivora > Canidae > Canis > Canis lupus. Next base: position 19,317,515 of record NC_132851.1, read on the forward strand.
CATGTGTGTGAGAGAGAATGATTTCACTTAGACAAAAAAGCAGTGTTTCCACTTAAATAAAATGGACCTTCTTTTGGTTGTTGCAGAGCATTAAAAAAGGTAAGCTTTATCCATTCTGCATTTTCACAGCCAACAAATCTTGTGTCACCGTGTATCCTCCCCGATAATCTATTTTAAAGGAACATTTCAAGCACCAGAAAAATAAAAGAATAATACCCCTTAGATGAATCTGACTTGTAAATAAGGAGAGCTATTAAGTGCTTAGTGTTTTTGGTCTTTCTATCATAAACACTATAAATAATCTCAGAATATACAGCTCATCTGGCTCTACCCAGGAAGGCTACATTTTTTAGCAAGGAACAGCACAATATCTGGCAAATTCTCTGGCACCCAACCCTCATCTCTTGAAAAACATAAAATAAAATAAAAGGTGGGAGGAGGTTGCCAATCAAATAAAATAGAGTCCGAGAACTTAAGCACTCTTGTATAACAGAGATTACCTGTCACTTATGTGGCTAGCTGTAGTTATCAACTGCTTAAAATTTTATGAAAGCACACCACCGAATTTTTTTCACACCACCAGTACTCTTATGGAGTTGGGAGTCTCTTTAGATAAACCATTTTAGGAGCAAGGGTACAGAAATAATCCATCCTGAAAATGCCTTCTATTCTAAGCACCTGGCACAAAGCTATTGTGTCCAGTGATTTCATATTATGGCTGTCCACACATTAAGGAAACGCTTTGAATCCTAAGGACTAATTGCACGTCCACAGACTTCCTCTTTCTACAGTGCTTTTTAATCGGGCACTTTAAATTGCCAAGTATATTCAAAAATGGTATTTCAAATAAAGCATACAAAGTGACTACTGATCTAGAATTGGAATATGCAGCCTCCCTTTGGATGAGGAATTGATGCTCTTATTTTAAGCTATTCATTCTCCAATAGATGACAACATGAAGGGAGAAATCAAGGAGCTATGTCTATTTAATTCAGCGTGCATTCATAATAATACGAGTGTCTCAGTGTGATTCCAATGCAAAAGGATAATATAAAAAAGGGCGAGAAATCTAAAATTAGAAATCACTACTCAAACTGGATGTAAATATTACATATATGTACTTCCACTTCCTGTAAGCAATTAGTATACTAGACAAAATGGGATAATTACGTAGGGGCTTAATTTTGTGTTAGACTCTGTTATTTCTGAAGCCTCCCTTCTCCAGTAAAACTCTGTGCTTTGATTCAAAAGAAAAGGGTCGATATCACATACGAGACTCTGCAACATCACACAACCACATAAAACTGTCATTGTGAAATACTGCGCTGCATGATTTTGTTACTGCTTCTTTTATTCTTGCAGCAATGGACACACAACCTCAGAGGATGAATTTGCCACTTCAAGGCTCGTGCCTGGTGCTGGATAGAAACAATAAAAACAGTCTTGGGAACAGGAGCCCCCAGGGATGTAGACACTGCCATCTAATCTGATAGCAAATCCACCTCTGAATTAATAATTTTTATATTTCCCACATTCTGATTCTTTTTTTCCTCAGATGAGAGGACTCCACCATTCCTAGAAAGTAGCCCAACCCTGAAATTAAATCTAGTGCTACAAAACCAGATTTCTCTCATCAGATACTCATATACTTAAGCTAACATCTTAGCTTCAGATTATAAGCACACATTTCAAAATAATTAGCAGACACTGGCAGAGGTCTTTAACCAAAGATCAGAATACCTACAAACTTTATAAAAACATATGCAGAAATTTGGTGTGTACTTTTTCAAAAGGATTTAGAATCCACAGAGTGGTCTGAGACCTAAAAAATTCAATATGGGGCTACGAAATTATTTAAGTATGGGGAAAAATCAGAATTAAAGCTATACCGATTGAACAGAAAACAGAACCTTCCTTTAACATAATGTGTGTAGGAGAAATGTGATGACAAACTCTTATCATGCACACTATAACAGAAAAAAAAACATTTGTTTAATAAAAGATGAGTTGAATTCACACATGTAATCGGGACGCTTTTGTTGTTAAAGAGAGTCTTTATCATATGAGTAGAATTTAAAAACTTGGTAGAAACAAGCCCATTCTCAGGCTTATAAAACAAGCCTTTACAGATAATTATGTTTTATTACTCTTCATTTTATGGGGATTGTGTTCTACAAAACAAATACCAGATGCCTATTTGTTTTATTCATTTCAGGAGGAAAAAAATCCTACAAGTACCTCTGCGAATAGAACTGCTTTTAATTAAACACAATGCACAATGAACACATAAAAATTAATACTGTTTGAAGCCAGCAGGTAGAGAGTAAATGCATCGAACACAATTGTGGAATACCCCTTCTCCTACCCCTTCTCCTGCTGAGCTGAGAAAGAGGACATTCCCAGGCCTATTACTTTGGAGTGAAATCAGCAAGGATACTCAAAGGAGGTCATTCACAGACTGGTTTGGGGGAAAATGAAGGCCAGTGTTCATGGAAATATGAAACCTGGAGGTGAGAAAAAAAAAAAAATCTGCCCATCTTCACAGCATCCATATTGAACCAGAGCCTACATTGGCCCTCCTTTATGAATCAGTCTGGTCCACCCTGAGCCCTTTGGGTACAGCTGTTGAGATGGAATGAACCAGGTTCATTTCTGCTACATGAGAAAAATGCAAAGTGATTTCTGGCATGGTTCTTTCTGGATGGTGATCTCTGGCAGAGTTGATCTGCAAGCACTCACTACAGAAGGACATGTCAGACTGTTCTCTGGTGAATACAGCCAGGCTTAAAAAAAAAAAAGCAGGAGGAGACACAGTTTTAGTCACACTAAAATCCGGCAGCTTCTTCCTGTCTGGATTATTCTTGCAGCGATGGACACACAACCTCAGAAATAAATCCTATCTGTTCAACCCAGTTCTAATCCGAAAAGGAAAATTCAGCACCCAGGATTTTAGCCCCCCAATGAGGAAAATGTGGTGTCCTTCTTTTACTTCTCTCCCTCTTTGCTTTTGTTTTCTTGTTGGCTTTTGATGAAATCTGAGTGAGATCCACTCTCAGCCCCAATGCTGGACTCAATCTCGCCCAGCCGGTCCTGACCTGCACGCACTAGAGCCAAGAGAGACCACGGACAGATGCTTGGAAAGCACTATGTGAAGTAATGTGAAACAGCTTGCAATTGTATCCGGCTACCACCTTTCCACAAGGAATATGGACAAATCTTTTCCCAATCACGCTTACTGAAGGGGTCATGCCCCAGCTTCCACCCCTGTGATTCGAATCTCAGAGTCATCCTGATTGGGGCACAGCTTCTAATTCTTCCTCTACAGGAGACTATTAGGGTCTCTTGGTTAACTAGAAAAAAATACACTGTATATGATTTTTACGTTTAAAAAAGCAATTAAAATCCTAAGTTGTTTTTAGCCCTTAAAATTGATTTTTAAACAAGTATGGAAAACTGAGAAATCAAAGCATTTAAACTAGTTACCCCTCCAAAAAAAAACCTCATTCTGCTAAAAAAAAAAAAACAAAACCAGAAACTTGGGCTACCCCTCATTCTGACCAAAAAATTGGGGGTGAATATATAGGAACACAGACTATGATCAGTAGTCAAATCCATTTTACACTCTATTATAATCCAATCAAAGGGCTGTTTTCCAACAGAATATCTTCAGCTGTTAAAAGTGAGAGATCTGGGATCCCTGGGTGGCGCAGCGGTTTGGCGCCTACCTTTGGCCCAGGTCATGGTCCTGGATACCCAGGATCGAGTCCCACGTCTGGCTCCCGGTGCATGGAGCCTGCTTCTCCCTCTGCCTATGTCTCTGCCTCTCTCTCTCTCTCTCTGTGTGACTATCATAGATAAATAAATATTAAATAAATAAATAATAAATAAATAAAAGTGAGAGATCTATATGTATGGACCTGGAATTATGCTTAATACACAAGTAATTAAAATGAGAAATTAGGAAAGAGAATTATATATATAAATATTAAGGTAGCAAATGGGGGACATATTATAGGTACATTTCACTTTCTGTAATGTTTGAACTTTGAACAATGCTCAAGTATTACTTCCACAACCTGCAATCTGAATTTTAAAAGAAATGTTTTGTTTTGTTTTTCCAAAACATCACCAGATAGTGGTTTATGCTGTAACCCTTGGGGAGGCTCAGTCTTCAAAGTTAAATGTAAAATTGAGTTTCCAAGATGAGAATTCTTAGGGTAGAACAGCTTGACATGAATGGCAGGAGGGTAAGGAAAAGCCAAGGGGCAGGAAGAAAGTGTGTGTGCACACGCACATGTGTTTGTACATGCACTTGGGCACGCATATGAGCTCAAATCCTCACAGGAGGGAGGAAGAGTTTGTTATGAAAATAAAAGTAACAAAAAGGAAGAAGCACGACATAGGTGGGGTGACTCTGGCTGGGGGGAGGGATCTCAGAAGAGCCACAAGGTGCTTCTGATGGCTCCCTGATAACAGCCAGAGAGTACCTAAGGGAAGAGAGGAGTGGTAAAAAAAAAATCCATCGTTGTGAGTGGTGGTGGGAGATGCCAGGTGCTGCTCTTTAGAAAAGTGTCAACTGAAGGTCTGTAAAAAAGAATGAAGTGGCCTAGATGTGAACCATGGAAACTCAAGCCAGCTTGTAGGAAGCCATGTCCCTGGTGGAGGATGCCACAGAATTGCATTTCTGTGCCTCTAGGTCAGGTTTATGCTACGGAATTAGAGTCCAGGAAAAATGATCGCACTGCAAGTGGTTGGCTGAGCATGGCATGCTGGTGTACCGTTCGTTCATCAGGAGACAGCAGGACTGCAGCTCTGTTCCCAACAGCACGGTTGGTCCCCTCCTTGGCAGGGGGCAGTCAAAGCACTGAGGAATGAACGGATGGATGGTCCTTCCATTGTGGATTTGCCTGGATGCACCACAATTCTCCGCAATGACTTCACTCTCTCAGCCAGCTCCCCCAAAGGCAGCAAGCTTTGAAGCAACAGCAACTATACTTGGCCAAGAACGAGGCCCATCCTAGACAATACAATGTGTGGTTCAAGCTCCGTAAAGTAGGCTTTTAGGGATACAACGATTGGGAACCTATTCATAGCTAAAATGACAAAGACACGGGTTATTTCAAAGCTGCAAATTATTATGTGATGGTGAATCTTGAATTTCACTCCTACTAGACTGAAACTCAAGGTGGGAGGTGGAAAGGACACATTCTTCTAAACATATTTTCCTACTAGACATCCCCTGTGGGTTGTTGATTCCAAACAAAATTAAAGAATTCGAGTAAGTCAGTTCCAGATCTTTTATTCTGCACTAACAGGCCACCAAGATCCAAAGACACTCAATTTACAAGTATTTCTTGAGGATCTACCACATGATCAGCACTGTGCTGATGCCAGGGAAACAGATTAAAAAGAAATACACACCATCTCTGTTTCCCTGGAGCTGACATTCAGGATGATGACCTGATTTATATCTGACTACTACAAACTTATGACTTACAATGGACTTACCAATTTGAGTCCAAGTAGAATATCAAGTGTGAAATATCCCAACTTTGTGATTAAAAGCTATTTGGAGGCAAATAAATGGTAGAGAGAAAGAGCCTACCGGATGCATTTCTCCATCAAGAATGGAGGTGATCCTTTTTTTTTTTTTTTGGTCTGGCCCTCTTGATTTGTGTTTGTAAAAAGTAAATGCTAAAGAAAATTTTAAAAGAAGATGAAGAACTCCAGAATATATAGTCTTTCTTCCATCCATCTTGGTTCAGTAATTTCTAGACTTAAAGAAAGTCTTTGAAGCTCATCAAATAAAATACAATGACATTTACTAGGCACTGTCAAGCAAACTGGTGCTGTAGGGGGTGAACTCTAGGGTAGAGAGGAGAATGAGCCAGCTTTACCCCATAAGGTATATAAAACTTGAGAGATAAAAATTAAGTAATTAGGGGCATCTGCATGGCTCAGTCAGTTAAGCAGCCAACTCTAGATTTCAGCTCAGGTCATGATCTCAGGGTCCTGGGATCGAGCCCCGTGTCAGGCTCCCTGAAAAGTGAGGAGTCTGCTTCTCCTTCTCCCTCTGCCCTTCCCCTATTTGTACTCTCTCTTTCTGTCAAAAATAAATAAATAAAATCTTTAAAAAAAATTTTTTTAACACAACTAAGTAATAATACTGCAAAGGAGGATGACCTAAGGTTTAAAACTGCCCCAGTCCAAGTTCTAGAATTTCTCCAGGCCCTGTCATGACAAGACAGAAGAACCCCCAAAGCCTGCCTGCCCGACCCCTAAAATTACATAGGGTGAGAGAGTGAGAGTGAGGGGAGAAAAGCTTCCGAGAGTCCCTCCAATGATCTTCTCACCTGCCCTGTGTGGACAGAGAAACGCTTAATCGAGCCTTCTGCTGATGAGGCTGGTGATAACCAGGGAAAGCCCTGGACTGAAGGGCAGGCCAAAGAGCCTGCTGATTTATGCTCTGTTATCTGAAAAATCACTAGACCATTTTTATACCCCCAAGGGGAACTCAAATGACAGCCTTCAAATGATAGGTCTTACACCAGTTCCTGCTTAGGCGCGAGGTGACAAAGCGCCCAAGCCACGGTACCTGGGAATTCTAAAACCAAGTGTTTCAGACTTTGAGACATGTCAAAAAAATCCAATTAATTCACCTCATCTAATTAAATGAGCTAATTGGAAATACAATACAGTATTTTTATTTTTTTTAATCTCTCTGCTACCTGAATCTACAAGTCAGTTTACTGGGAGAAAGAAAGGCAATTTTTATTTTATGGAGAAGAGATAAGATGACACCAGGACAAGGAAAAGGGGTACCAAAAAGGTAGCATTTTTTAAAATAGCACCTCAATTCTTGGCAGAAAATAATATCCAACACCTGACGCAGGAATGTTTCCAGGAAAAAAAAAATTGGATTTTTGAATATTTATTCCATATGCAAATACAGGCCTATGGTCACCACTGTGCATAAAATATATGCCTGTTCTTTGTCCAGGACTAAAACAATATCAAATTGGGGTTGAGGGCAGGAAGGTTTCGCTTTACTTATACTTAGTGAACCATTCCATTCGCCAGAATCCTTTTTTCAAAAGCTGCTGTCAGAGACCTCTCTGTGATTCTGTGATTTTCGACAAGAATATAATACCATTCTAATACGTTTGTTTTTTCGTTTGTTTTGATATGATGAAGTTCTGAGGGACAGGATTTCACCCATAGCATATTCCAATCATAGCAAGGACTGCTACCGTGTGGAATCCAGTAGGAATCAGATCACATCTGGATTTGGTGGCAAAAATGGTATTATGGAAGTGCTCTTATGATGTGTTTGTGCATCACTGCAGCTGTGTCCCCTGGGGGAAAGGATGAAAATGCAAGTTACACCATGTCTGAACCCTCGCAGATCTTCAAAACACAGGCTACAGTTTCCTCCCTAACATTCACCTGGACTGCCCTTAGAAGTTTATCATCAAGGATAGGCACTGCTGCTTCTGGTAATGCCATCCTAAAGGAAAAGTCATCAATTGTTAATAGCCATGCAAATTGTGAGAAGTAGAAAGTTATCCATCGCTATTGCTTCCTGACTTGCTAAGTACCCCATCATGATGGAATCACTCCTTTGGCTACTTGAATTGCTGGAGAAGAAAAACTAGTTTTATCTTCTCCAGCTCACACAGGTTCATCTCAGAAAGTCATTTCAGGTGATCTCGCTGGCACATCTGCCACTGTTTTAATGCATTTTCAAAAGGCAGGGACAAAAAGACCCATGTGATTGCTCAGCTTCACAGAACTGGTGGAAAACAGAATACTTTGGTAAAGGAAAAAGAATTTTTTTAAAGACACAAAGTCAGATTAATGCGTCGGACTCTTGGTTGAACACCTTCCCAGAAATGAAAATCTACTGTATGCTGGCAACAATTACAACAGGTGGCTGGAATCCTGGGCACTTGCCAAACCACCTTGAGCATCTCTATGACTGACAAGCTACTGTATCATATGGCACACTGCAATTATAATGAGCTGTAAATAGGGCAAATAAAAGAAATGAAAACAACGACACACAAATGCTAAGTCTGAGATGATACAAGTCTGATGTGTCTTAATGGATCAGATTAATGACAATGGTTAACGGCGGTTATTGATGGAACGCTTACCATGTACCAAGCACCATTCTGAGCACATTATGTATAATGTAACTCATATCCTCATAGGAACAACACTATGAGGTGGGAATTATTACTATTCCCATTTTACCAGGGAAAAAACGGAAGCAGAGAAGAAAGTCACCCAAGGTTTCATAGTGACAGAGCCAACCATTTGGAAGTCAAATGGTTGACTATTACTATTACTAGTACTAGTACTCTCCAGAGCCTTCTTGAATAATCTGCATGTGATACTTGGCTGGAGGTCAAGAAATGTATCTTCCATTCTTGATTCTGTCACAACTGGCTACATGGCCTTGGGCAAATTGCCCAACTTCCCTGGATCTCTATTTCCTTATCTATGTAATGCAAGAGTTACGCTGAATCTTTAAGGTCATTTCCATGATCTTACTGTTCTGCCCTCCAGACAAAACTATCTGAGATACCATGACTAAACACCAAGCTCGTGTCTTCAGACAAACATGTGACAAACACACAGACAAACGTACGTGCACAGGAGTCGCAATCAGCCATGACCTCCTATGTCTCTGTGAAGGAAAACCAGATGAGGGAAACAGGTTCAAGGAGACTGAAACAGTCACCAATATCCCCCACAGAATATCTGCTTTGTACTGTGGATTTAAGGATGCTCGTTTCTTAGCTTACTTTCATAGAAACTTAGGATTTATTCTGATAACCTTATTTACAAGAGTCAAGACATGGAAACAACCTATGTGTCCACTGACACATCAATGGATACAGAAAATGCGGTATGGATATACAATGGAATATTATTTGGCCTCAAAAAAAAAAGAAGAAAATCCTGCCATTTGCAACAACTTAGAAGGACCTTGGGAGCATTATGCTAAGTAAAAGAAGTGAGACAGAGAAAGACAAATATTACGTGATCTCACTTATATGTGGAATCTAGAAAAAAACCAAACATAGATACAGAGAACAGATTGGTGGTCAGCAAAGACAGTGGGTGGGGGATGGGCAAAATGGGCAATCTAAAGGCAAAAACTTCCAGTTATAAGACAAATACGTCCTGAGGATGCAATATATAGCATGTTTGACTGTCATTAATGATACTGTATTGTATACTGAAAAGCTGCTAAGAAAGATCCTAAAAATTCTCATCACAAGAAAAAAATTGCTATACATCAAATCATTAAGCTATATACCTAAAATGAATACAGTGTTAAATGTCAATTACACCTCAATTTTAAAAAGAATCTGTTCTGATATTTAATCCTGTTGGCCTCTTTTATCCCACTTAGGTTACTTCTTACACATGGCTAAATCTAAAGTAAGTATAGGGAAATACTACTCTGTCTTTTAACTATACTAAACATTGAGGTACTGAAATTTTATCTTAACATTAAATACTGTTCATTTAAAAAAAACATGTAATATAACTCTACAACCTAAATACAGAAAATATTCCACATTTCGACTCTTTGAATCAATAAAAGATTGCCCTACATTTACAGGTTTGCAACATTATACTTGCGTACTTAAAAATGCAGTTACCATGAAAGGTGTTGCTTAAAGGTAGCTTTTTTAACGCAGTGTGAATTTTAAAGGAGCACGTAGGATATAAGAAATGGTGTTTTCAAGAAAAAAATTATTCTCTGCCTCTCAGTAAAGCAAAAGCATTTCAGTATCAGATTCCCCGTGATTAGATTTTCAGATTGGCTTATATATACAGACCTAGAAATAATTTTGGAGAATGACCTCATCGAGAGCTTTGTAAAAATATATAACATAATTCATATTTAATCAAGTGCCGTAATGATTGCCACCAAATCTGAATCAATTTTTAAAACCTATTAGAAATAATTGTGAAATACTGCATCCTCCATTTTATCCATATACCTTGAGCACTTGTACTCGCTCTCCCCTGGATGAGCTAACACAAACAAACCAGGAGATTTTAAACACAGGAAATGGAGGCCAGTGAGAGAAACAATCATACACCTTTCCTTTGCTTTTTTTCCCCCTCTGCTCTTTAATTAAATGATAAATCTCAGTATGAATTCATTAGGAGCCTGATAGCTCAATTAAGCACTATGTTATTACATACTCTGGGGCAATGCTTCAATAGCGGTTAACAGAATTTGGATGTAACCTGAGCAAAAAAATGCATGCCAAAAGTTATATTCCACCGACCAGCTGGGAGAAAAATTGCAAGGAAGGAGGGGCAGAAAGTCCCAATATCTATAGACTGTTAAAATTAAATAATAGAAAGGTCATAATGGTTTCTCCTATAGCAATCAACTTTTTGAGTTCATATTATGCAGCAAACTCCCTCAGTTCATTTTAATTTGGTTTTACTGAGTGCTTGCTTCGGCAGCACACATACTAAAATTTAGTTTCACTGATACTCTTACCCAACAGAACAGAGAAAGAAAGGAAAAGAAAGGAAAAAAAGAAAAGAAAGAGGAGAGGAGAGGAGAGGAGAGGAGAGGAGAGGAGAGGAGAGGAGAGGAGAGGAGAGGAGAGGAGAGGAGAGGAGAGGGAAGGAAGAAAAATATTTTTAAAAAAACTAAAGAAAAAAATACCCTAGGGGTTACAGAGTCTATTGGAAGAAAATGAAAATGAAAGGGACACCTGGCTGGCTTATTTGGCCAAGCATGAGACTCTTAATCTCCAGATCGTGAGTTCAAGCCCCACGTGGGACATTAGAGATTACTTAAAATATTGTTTTCTAAAAATTAGAAAAGAAAAAAAAAAAAACCTCTAGGTTGAATCAGCAAATGATCCAATGAACCCAGAGGACACATGGGAGACCTGTGCTGTAAACCAGAGCATTTCAGCTAGAGAATCGGTACTTTGAATAAATGGTACTTTGAATACAAGGTCAGCAGTGGTAACATTGCCATTAGTTAAGTAAATAGAAGTTGTTTTCATGTATCCAACACTGAGTGCCTGGTATGGGTGGGTCAGGCCTGGTGCCCAGCTACGAAGATACAAGGGCCACAGAGCGCAACATCACCTTCCCAACAAGGCTTTCCTTCCCCTCCATATTTAACACTCAAAAACCCTTCCTCACCCCTACTCTCACAGTGCCCCCAAAACCCGGGTGAGCTTTTTAAAAACCTGGAACTTCACCCCGGAGAGTCGCCTGGCCACAGGTAGGGTCCAAGCCCCATTTCCAGAAACTCCCCAGGCTGAGATCCACAGCCGTTACCCCTTTCCATGCGCTGCTTTTCTTCGCAGCATCTAGCACCTTCTAATATACGCCATCGCTGGTAGGTATCAGCCTCTGGCCAGCAGACAGATGGTGAGCATCTAGAGGGCAGGGATGTTCTGTTCACTGCTGAATCCCCACTGCCTGCACACAGTAGGTGCTCAGTACCTATCTGTTGAGGAAATTAACGAAAAGTCAACACTAATCCTGCCATGGGGCCTGTACAATCTACTAACAAAAAAGAAAAATAAAGAGTTAAAAGAATATAAAACCAGAGCTGCAGCCAAGTATTAGATGTTCTATTTGAACACATTATTGGGGGGATCTGACCAACACTGAGGCATCAGGAAGTAACTCTTGAAGAAGAAAAATGGAGCAGGGGGATAGTTTTCCAAGAAAGACAGAAGAGGGTATGTAGGGAGACGAAGGAGGAGGAGTGGTCTCTGCCACGGGGCTGGGGATGGCCAGGTACGCAGACTGCAACACCTGTACCTTGATGATCACGTGAACGAACTGTCAAGAAGCCTCCAGGCCAGGTTCAGCTAGGGTGGTGGCACGGTGACATTTGTCAGTGGTGCTACGATGATTTCCACCAATCTGACAAGGTGCTAGACCATATGTAGGAAGTGTGACATCCATTTTATACCTCCACCCACTGGTTCCATCCTGGGCACCCCTAGGAGGGTGGAAGAGGCAAAGCAAGCTGAGGTTCTCTGCTCCAACATGCCCGCCAGGACAAGCACCAGACTTGATGCCCCTCCCCTCTCCAGGGCACCTTCCTTCCCCAATCTCCAACCTCTAGGTACGAGACCTGGGGAGGGGCAAGCTGGCCAGCACCAGCCCAGGGCCACTCTCTCACCTGAGCCCACAGCCCAAGTCATCCTGGGTATCAGTCAATCAAGAGTAGCTACCGTCACAGGCCCACACCGCAATACCAGGAAACTTTTCATTTCTCATAACTTTAAAGTACTGATATGTGTCATAAAACCCAAGAAATCTGAGTTAGCAACAAACACCAGAAATCCAATGCTAACTCGGAGGACGACCCATGTATCTAGGGCCCTTGGAGAACTGGCTGGGCTTGGTAGACAAGCATTCAAATGGAGAACTTACTCTTTGGAGTAATATTTTTGTTTTAACCATCAGGGTTAAAGAAGTTCTAAAATGCATTACTTGTTCCTCTACTTTCTTTAACAAAGGACAGTGTACACAAATGATGGCTCACGGTCAACACTGCACTGTGGTGTATGTAGTTCATCAAATATTTACAGGAGCTCTGCTCAGTGACAGGCACGGCACTAGGTGGTGGGGCTTGCAGGCACACTCCTCAAGAGTCTTTAGGACACACTCCCGGGCCCTGGGCCAGCTGTTCTCAAATTGCAGTGCTTCTTTACTTCTTCTGGGCATTACATTTGATAATTTCCTGGCCTACTTCCTCACATTCAGGTTGCCAGCTGTCCCTTCTTCCTAGATCTGTCTGCAAGAATCCCTCTCGTTTTAAAACGTACTGCCTCTAACCTACTGTGGGCTGGGAAAGGAGATCACCGAACTGGTCAGAACTGTCCCTCTACAGTAAGATTAAATAAATACTAGGGGAGAAGTCCAAGTGATGCTCAGTCAACGACCCTATGGTTCGTGAGTGTGTGGATGACTTCCATTCCAGCTGTGCAGGACAGGTCACGTAAGGAAGAAGGGAGGTTCAGCAGCGAGAGGGGCCCAGCTCATAACCCCGCTCTGTGCTCTCAGGCAAGTCACTTATAAAGATCCTCTGCATCTAAAATACGTTATTTTAGACAAAAAAACATAAAGGCTGAAGAAGATACTGCCCATTACCAGGTACCCACTCTCAAGAAATATTAGCTGCTACTGCTATTATCATCATCATCAACTGGGCTCAAATATGTCATGCCAACAGGATATGGCTTCAACAGTGCCTGCCACAGCCAACTTCCCCTAACCACAGTCCCCTGTTCCAGGAAACAACTTCAGGCTGGTTCTTTGCAAAAGGATGGCCAATTAAATCACGAGTGGCAATGTGGCAGGGCAGTCTTTTAACTGATGAGATCACCACCATACCCCAGATGTGGCCTCATGTGAATGGCTCTCCCTAGAAGGAGAAACGATGAACAGTAAAGCCAATCAGACCACCTTCCTCCTGGGCCCGGGTAGAGTTTCCAGAAAAGCCCGGGCAGTAGCTGGCACACACACACAGGGGCAGTGGTGCTAGCCAAGGGAGATAGGAAGGCCCCGATGGGAAGACAGGTATTGTGCTGAGTTCTGAGAACCTACTGGAGCAGTTCCAGATCGGCGTCTGTTCCACGTCCCCTCAAATAAATCCAGTGACTTAAAGTGGCCTGGGTACTCTTCTGCTTTTTGGGAACTTCAGGCCTGCCGAAAGAGCCCAGGGAGGCTACTGAGGAACTGAGCTCCATAGGACAAGTGCCTCCAAATGTCACCCTCAACCACACAAGTCCACCGCAAAAAAAAAAAAAAAAAGAAAAAAAGAAAAAAAAAAAAAAAAGTCACCTGCATTCATTGAGCAGCCAGCCAGGGAACCTGGAGGATATGAGGTCAAGGAAGTGCCTGACTGCCCCAGAGACCACCCTCTCCTGCCCAGGCCACCTGCCTGCTCCAGCGGGAGGGCCGCAGGGAGCTCTTTCCACAGCCCACGGACACAAGAGCTGTGCTTCCAGGGCATCAATCACAATTTCCCGGGGATTAGGCACCAAGGAAGAGAGGAACAGAGTTATTTCTGTGGCTTAGTTAAGAAGAGCCATGTTATGAAACTAAGCAAACCACTGTGGTTGATTAGAAAAGGGCAGGAAGCCGGTTCTTAATAATACCACCACCCTGCAGAACGCATTAGCATTTACAAGGAATGTGCATCCCCTCGGCCTCACCGGCACCCCTCCAGGACCCCTCCAGGACAGGTCAGGATCTCCACTCGCAGGTGTGGAAACTGAGGCAGGGGTCAGGCACCCCGTCCAGGAATCTGTGGGGGTCACTTCCTTCCTCGGTCTGGGCTCACAGGCTGCCTTCTAAAGGTTCTCCAAGAAGACCAGAGGGCACACACAACAAGGATGGTAACCCCACGCCTCGCATTACTGCTGAAAGCAATGAGATGCAACACAAGCCCTGAATGTAACAAGACCATAAACTGTCGGTTGGCTTTTGATTTTGGTCTCATTTTGTGTCTTTCTTTTTTTTTTAAGATTTTATTTATTCACGAGAGACACACAGAGAGAGGCAGAGACACAGGCAGAGGGAGAAGCAGGCTCCCTGCAGGGAGCCCCAAGCAGGACTCGATCCCAGGACCCTGGATCACGCCACCCAGGCGTCCCTCAGTCTCAGTTTTTCAATCACTTAGAAGAGTGGTCTCATTGGCACTTAGAGTCCAGACTTTAACTGGATGCCCAGGGGAGAGACTTGCCCCAACTCACCCCCGTGCGCCACGAGTCAACAACCCCAGGGAACAGAGCCGGGGCTGTGCTGAGCCGCTGGCCGAGGGCCGGCACCCAGCAGGGCAGGCTGCGGGTCCCAAGGCCCAGGCAAGGTCGCACAGTGAGGAGCCAAGGCAGAGGGGGCCTGCTTGCTAAGGGATCCCGGAGGTTCTCGGCTCAGGCAAAAACAAAACTTCAAAGGGAAGAGAAGCTGTGGGAGCTTCAAAGACCCCCTGCAGGACCAATTAACACCTACAAATGTTTATCTAAGCAGTCTTTAATGATGGCTACTTCACCAAACGGGTGCTGAGCCTCACCTCAAAAATAGCTGTTCCTCTCAAAAAGATGGGGTTGGGTAGGTGCAGGGTGGGGGGGGAAGGAGGGGTTCTGTGTTGTTCTCCAAGAGACCTGACCATGAAAAAGACAACTGCTCCATACTCAAGTGATAATCATCACAGACTTACTTATGATAAAAACACTAAAAAACTCTTATATAATAGAAATGAAAAACAATAAACAACAAATCTCTTAAAACGCAAATGTTTAAATAAACTATCGTATGAGCTAGGAGTTAGTAAAAAAAAACCATGTAGCCATTAAAATCCTATTTCAATATTTTATTTTTTTTAAATCCTAGTTTAATATTTTAATAGGATTTTCCTATTTAGCAGGAGTGGAAAATGTTCTTGGGTAATGTTGAGAAAAAAAGCAACATGCAAAAATACCTCTGAAGTCTGACCGCAAACCCGATAGACTAGAATGGTGAGAGGGGTCAAGTGTGTGGTGTTCACTACTGCAGCCCCAGCTCCAATGCCCGTGAGTCTGGCACAAACAACGCACTTAAGGAAAATGTGTTGAATGCATTATTTACTTACTATTAATTAAATGATAATTATCATATCTCTACGAGGTACTTGGATCCACAGAGATAGAATGATATAATCATAAAGGCATATATGTATAACAGGCCGATGACACCGAAGCTCAATCATAGTGGTTAGTCCTTATAATGGGGAGCTCTTATCAAGGAGGTTAGAGAAAAAAATTATTTTTTAACATGTATACCTTCTCTATTTCCCCCCAATTTGCCACAAAGGCACTGTCTGTATAGCTTTTATAATTTTCTAAGCACTCTTCTTCTTTAGGGAGCTTGAGGACCTGGGAGCAGTGGTGTGAGGTGTTCCAGAAACCTGGGCCATTCTGTCAGAAATGGAAACTTCCACTGGGTCTCCCATTCCTACCGGAACATGCTGTTCACCTCCTTCCCCAGGGCAACAGCCACTCCTGTCTCATCTGTCTCGCAGTTCACCTGCAACCAGAGCGGGACACCCTGCACACTATGGGTGAGGGCAAAGGTCACACAGTCCTCCTCCTTCCTTTTCTTAGGAGAGCTCTGAGAGAGACTTAAAAGCAGAATCTGCATAGACAAAGTTATGATGGGAAGAGGTGAAGGAGTTCAATGCTTAAATGTCAAAATTAAGAGCCACCTAGGTGATATAACTGTGAGATCAATTTTTTTCCTTGGGAAGCATATTTAAAAAAGGAGTGGAAAAAAAGATATGATATACAAACACCTGAATGACACTAAACTCACTAATAAATAACATCAGAACAGGTGGAGACTTCATTAGATTCTTTAAGGCAGTAACATTGTGTGGAGGGGAAAAAGAACCAAAGTGGGAATCCAAGGTCCCCAGTTATGACACCATTATTTATTATTCACCAGGTTTGCGACTCTGGGCTCCTTTAAGCTCTTAGGCCCGCACCTGAATCTGTAAAATGGGGACTTAACCCACCTCACACTGTTGTCGAAAGGCTGAAAGGAGCTAATAAAGGTGAATTCCAGTAACAGGTGCTCAACAGATCTTCCAGTGTTGAGGGAGGGCCTGGTTAGTCAAAGAATTTGGTCACAAGTGGAAGAGCTTCTAAATAAAAGCAATATCACTGAGCTCATGGAAACGTGAGCCCACTGTTCACATTTGAACATGGAACATGCTCAGGAGACCGCAGAGGTCAGTGATCACTTGGCCTGACCTGCTTCCCTCTGGTGGCAGCAGGCCCTGGTGAGAACAAGAGAACTGGAACCAAAACACTTAGGCCTGTGGCCTCGGGTCAGCCACTTACAAAGCTGTGCCTCAGTAAACCAACCAACTCCCCACAGCTGATCTCAGTGTACACACCTGTAAAATGGCCTCGCAGGACACCGTGCAACGTGGTTGGAGCAAAGCAGCCAAGAAGCCAGAATGAATCAAGTGCAACCTTTGGTGTGATATTAGCATACTCGAGGTCATTTTCTCACAGTGTTCTGGGGAGGCAGAGCTACAGGCCTCGGACAGGCCAAAGACAACAATCGCCCCCTCTGCAAGTCTGTGCTAGCTAAAGTCACTGGCACACTCAGGAGAACCAAAGGTGGCCTTCCCTCAGGAGGGCCTGTCCAAGCCACTCGCTGTATGACACAATCCTGCAGGCTCCTGGTGTGGGTCAGATTCTACTCTAAACCGAGGTGGTTGTTGAACTGGACTCAAGCAATTCGTAAATGTCCCCCAGAGGTAACACACAGCACGCCTACCTCTATTTGGAGGATTCCTTGTAAATGAGGCTCCCAGGTCCTCTCCAGAAAACAAGCTCAGGTGGAGGTTAAGGGTAGCAGAGAGACCTAGAACCTTGGTGCAAAAAGACACCCTTGCCAATTTCATAATTTTGCATAATGTTCCCTATCTTTATTTTTAAACTGTGCTTGTATGGTTTATTTTAGAAATGTTTTTGTGCTATCATACAACTCTGGGGGGAGAGGCACTCGTATTTTAAAAACCTAAGAAGCACAATTTCCGCCTTTCATTTTAGAGGAGGAAAACATTCACCTAAGGTTCACGGCTGGATCATGAACTTGCTCCAGGGGTCTGTTAATATAGTTTGGGATGATGAGAAATAAACAAGTAATCATTTAAAATGATTACTTGTGCACATTTTCTTTTCCTATGAACACATCTGTATTCACCTTATCATTCGGTGAATTCATACTCTATTCCCTCAATCCCTTGAGGCCAAATTGAAAGGTCCAAAAACCTTCTACTTTGGCGAAACAGCTTCAGGGACCTACACCTTAGTTAGCAGAAGGTAAGCCCTAGAGCCAGAATTTGAAAGTCTAAGGATGCGGCTGTGTATCAACTCTTAAAATTCTATGACAAATGGTACACGTATGGGGGTTTAGGGGTGATTATTTTTTCCTTCAAAGTTTGTCCAAGGTCTTCATCAGCTCCCCAAAGGTTTCCAAGAGAAATCCCCTAAGAAAGAGCATCAGTAAGGATCTCCCAGCAGCTGGAAAGCTTTCAAGTGTATCTGTAATTGAAAATGGAACACTGTATGTCAAGGGGGAAAATTCAGAAGGCCTGCATTCAAGGGCTGGCTACCCACCCACCCACCCCCACCCCCACCAACAACCAGTTTTGTTTTTTTTTTTCCACCTTAAGCAAATCCCTTAGACATTCTATCCTTCCATTTCCACATCTGTAAAATGAGGATACTGGAAGCTGAATGATCACTTAGCTCCAGGACCCTTAAAAATACCAAGATTGTGAGTTACAGCTTCAGCAAACACAGGAAAAGATAGCAAAAAGGCCTGCACAAAATCCTGCCTATTCCCAGAAGAGCTGCTTAAAATATTCACCGCTGCTTTCCTTGGAGGGGTCAAAGATAGAAGCCACCTCTCATTTCCTTCTCTTTCTTCCATTTCAGAAAGCCAAATTTGAAGCTTCACAATAATGCCCTTTGAAGGGATTTGAACTATGAAGTTCATGCAAAAAAACCATAGTTTTCTAAGGGTGCATAAGAAGCTCAAAGGAATAAAACAGAATTTCTCTAAAGCCTCACTACAAATCATGTAATCACTGCAGCAACTTATTTTAGCCAGTATCACCTACATCTGTTAATATATGTAACTGGTGAAAATTAATTATGGGTGTCGTGAAAATGGATGTTTTAATATAATCCTGGAAGTCTGGCTCAAAAATATTGCTGTTACAAGAGAAAAGCTCATTCTGTGCAGGTCCTTGATACTTTCATTAATGAACGTCTGATTTTCACAAAAGTGCAGATGAGCTGCAAGTCCTCAACCACTTAGCACTATTTCTTCGCCATCACATAAGGCTAGGTTCCACAAAGAGCAACTATTTCTTTTTTTAAGTTGGTACACTTCTGCAGTATCCTTACAAGGCCATGACACCATAAATTTTCAATCTAATTATCAGACCTCAGAAGTCCAGGGCAAACTTCTATGTAGGCTGCTGGTGGCAGCAAATTAAACTGAAGATGTTCCACAGGCACCTGCTAATGAAGAAGACAAGTGGAGGAAAACTGATCGCGTCTTTATAAGCCATTTCCAAATGAAAGCGTCCAGCGCCCCTGAAGTACCCGCAAACCCATTCCACAGAAGGATAAGCTGACACCCGAGGTAATAAATCAAAAGTCACACTATGGGTCAAGTATGAGAAGTCAGACTTACATGACTTGTATAGACCTAACCTCAATATCACTTCCTTCTCTAAGACCCTGGAGAGAGATCAGCAGTGGGCTGGAGCTCTGCATCTCACATATGCCAGACTGACTTACAGAACACAACAGGGCGTGAAGGGGTTGCTGCTGGTTTCCAGCACAGCGCACGGTGACTCGCTGGGCATGAGCACTGTCACTGTGTTTCCGAGCTCAGTCTTCATCGTCATGTGTTTCGAAATTCAAAAGTCAACAGCAAAAAAGCAATAATGTTTGCAAGCACTATATCTCCATGATCAAGGGTTCTGATAACCCAATGAGAGGAAGGAGGTAAAACTCCAGGAAGACCAGGCTAATGGGCATGAACGTTCCACAGCACTGTCCCGTCCTACTGAACAAGGTTAGAGCTGAAAAGTGTGCAAAGGGGGACCGTGAAAAACATCCAGGAGGGACTCTGCTAAAGAAATCCCTGCTCGGAAGAAAGAGCAAACTTGCTTTCCTGACAAAAATGCCACGTTTCAGATGAGCCCCAATCCTGAGGGCCTGACTCCTTGTGGTCTTTAAACACACACCCAAAACAAGAGTACGGGTGTCAGATTTCCTGGCCCCCATCCCAAAGAGGTCAAAAATTAGTTAGATTTAATTGGCAAAAATTAGAGGTTCTATGAAACCAGCTCCTCCTCCTTTCACTGCCAAGCTCTAGCAAATGCTTCGGCAGAGAATACAGAGATGAAATATTTATCTGGGGAAGGAGGAGGTAAAAAAAAAAAAAAAAAAAAAAGACGATTGTTTTATTGGATGGAGGCGCGTTTCCCGAATAGATGTATAATTGCCCAATTCCCTAAGCTCAGAACTCAGCTCCAGCTCCTTTGGGAGAATGAGGACCACCGGAAACCTTCCACAAAATTCGGGTGAGACTGCTTTAGAAGACACGGAAAGGTTAGACTTCATCTCGAGTTACTCCAGCATAAGCCAGACAAAGAAATTCCTGAAAGGCTATAAGCATTTTTTTTTCCTACGGGCACCCACAGGAACAGGGCAATGTAAATGTCGTGTAAACAAAGCAGTTTATTTACTGACCGCAATTTGTGTCTCTTGTGAGAAAATTTTAATCCACTGCAAATGAACCCAGCATTCACACCTAACTGCCCCCGAAGAAGAGTAAAATACAGATTATTCACGACTGAGCCCAGCCTCGGGTCTTCCTGCGCTGGGAAGGCAAGAGGTGTGGGGGCTGGGGAAGCCGAGCGCCTGAGCCCCGCTGCTCTAGTGTCTATGATCGAGTACAGGAGGACTTTAATTTCCCTTCCAGTCCCTCCCACAGAGGCCTGAGTGTCTGAGGAAATCCACGGACAACAATCAAACCTTTCATTTTCAGGGCTGCCTTCCCCACCACGGCCCTCCCTGTGCCAATCAGGTTTGCGAAGCGTCTCCCCTATTCTGCATTTCATGAATCAATTGCAAAATCTGCCAACCTCTGCCAGTTCCTCTTGTACTCAGCTGCGAGGTTCCCCTTCCTTCCCTGGGCAGCACAAGGCTGCTCTGCTTCTTAACTGGCGTAACGTGGAAATGCACCGTAGGAGCTCACTAACTCTTTCACAGCCAGACAGAAGTTGAGGGTCTGGGGCTCCGACCCCAGCCACTCGGAAACCGACCCGCCCGAGCTCAGGCTAAGGCGGATTTGTGGCAGCCGGCTTTGACCCCAAATCCCGGGAGTCGGTTACTGTCCCTGGAAGGAAAAGGAAGAGAAAGAGAGGCTACAAAGTATCCGACTCGGTTACTTAGCAACTGGACAAAACTAGCCTCACTACGGAGGGTAAGGAGGCATCTCCAGCCCATTCAGAGAGTAACAGTCTCCGATTTACATGCAAATGATAAAGACAAAAGGGAAAGGAAAATCTAAATTAGCAACTGGAGTTTACAGCCAGAGGGGCTGAGGCCCAGATTTTAAAAACAGCTTCTCCCTAGGAAGGAGATAGGATACAAACGTGCAAACACACGTACACGAATGAATGAATGAATGAATGAATGAATGAATGATCACAGGCCCGCATCAGCTTGAGGTCTCCCTTCGCAAAAGTCAGTGCCACGGAGGGTAGGGAGAAGACAGGCACAGGAAAGTTTAGCAGCTTAAATTAAAGCACTTGCACCGCTAACATAAATTGAAGGCGTTCGGGAACGGACGATCGGAGCCTGGGGAATTCCCGGGAAAGCAGGACCCCCGCTCCTGAGAAGGGCAAAGAAAGCATCAACCTTGGGGGGAAGGTCTGCGCGCGGCGGTGGGTGGACTCAGAGCCCCCTCGGGGGTCCCCGGACCTCCTCGCAGACACCCTGCCGCACCCGCTGGTGAAGCACAGCTCCCAAACTTGGATCGAGGCCACACCTTTCACAGACACACATGGCCCTGCAGGGTTTCCAAGCAAGAGAGAGACACTGTCGCCTACTTGGCCCGGGAAAGTGCTCCGGGCTTCTCCGCCGGCCCGAGCAGCTCAACCTCTCGGCCCCCAGCTCCCAGCCGCCTGCCTGACTGAGCCAGGCTGCTGGGTCCCAGGCCCCCGGGGGCAGGAGGGAAGAGGCCAGAGGGCCCCTGTGCCCCACCCCCACCCCACCCCACCCCACCCCACCCCAACCTCACACCTGGCTGAGGTGGGCAGGGCCCGGGGCTGACCGGCAGCAGCGGCCTGAAGGCCGAGCCACTTACTTCTCATACTCGGTGTTGTCTCTGTCACAGCGAGAATCCTTGTGCTTTTGCCAGTCTTTGCCATGCTTGCAGGTGGTGAGAAGCACCACGTCCTCTCCGTTATGGACGTGATATAAGGCATTCCTGGTGTCTGACCCTATCCCTGTCAGGTACCTCTTCCCCTTGAATACCAGCATATACTTCCTGAGAGGAGGGATGGTGTTAAACTTCAAAAACCCCCTCTCCCCTCCTGTCCTGGGATGATCCTTAGAAAAGAGGGGAATGGAAACATCAAAGTTGGGTCGGAAGTTTTCAGTACTGATGCTGGCTTTGGCCAGCATCGCCTGGCCGATGTCAAACCCCACGTCCTCGGTGTAGTCAGGCCAGGTGCCGGAATATAAATTAAAAATTAAATGATTCCTACCATTGTTCCACAAGTGGAGACTCTGCACTTTGGATCTCAGATTGTGCACATACTGAGGTGACAACTGGTCTCTGTCTAAAGTATCCAGACTCAGGACAAAGAGGCACGCCTGGCTGGGGTCCGAGGTGTAGAACCTGGAGCCCTCGATGGCCGCTAGAATGTTTTGGTAACTTTCGGCGATTTTCTCCCCTTTTTGCTGCGGGTACACGTAGACTTTGAAGCCGTTTTTCTTGCAAAGGGTGAAATCGAAGCAGGACTCCATGCGGCACTTCTTGCCTTTGTAGATGCTCGAGTTGGCGTCTCGCTTCTGCCGGGGGGAGGCGTGCACGCTGGAATCCTCGTTTTCCAACTGATCCCCAGGGACGAAGGGGCGCAGGGCGTCCGGGAAGCGGGGCCAGAAGCGATCCGGGCTCGGGTGGTGCAAGCCATTCCGACCGCTGAGCTCCTCTCTCCGGCTGTGGCTCCTCGATGCCCTAAACTGCAAGCCTCCGAAGTAAAACAAAAGGGCGAGACAAGAGCCAGCTGAGAGCAGGATGAAATAGCGTTTTTTGGCCTGCATGTGTCCTGCCTGGGTCAAGAGGGTCGTCAATAAACGCGAGGATCAGCCAAGTTTCCCAATCAACACTTTCAGCTCCAGTCCGCCATCTTCCCGCCTGTGAAGACTTCAAACTCTCCGCTCCCACCTCCTCTGGATGCCTTTCCCCAAGCCGTGGACTGATCCAGCGCATGTGGGCGATTTCTTCAACTTTCTCCCCTTCGGTCTCTCATCTTTGGCTTGCACAATGGACGCGAGGGAGCGGGGCCGGGGATCCCTCACCCGGGGCGGCCGGGCGGGCAGCGGGCTGTAATTTTCTTGCATGCAACAAGACGGAGGAAAAGAAAGGGGGGGGGGGGGAAGGGGAAAGAAAGAAAGAAAGAAAGAAAGGCAGAAAAAAAAAAAAAAAAAAAAAGGCTGCCGATGCCCAATCAATGGCGAGGCGAAGCGGTCCCCTCGCCCTCGCCCTCGCCCTCGCCTCCGCGGGCTCCCCTCGGCGGCTTGCAAAACGAGCCCCGGGAAAGCAACTTCACCGGCTCCTCCTCCTCCGCGCTCCCGTGCAGAGCGCTCGGGGCGCGCCAAGTCCGCCGGCCGCTGCCCGGCTTCGGCCGCTAGTGCCTCCTGCAGCTGGGGCGCCGTAACCTCACGAATCCCTGCATGTCTCTCCGCCCGCTCCCGCAGCGGCTCCGGCGCTCCGGCGGGGTCTCGGGCTGCTGCTGCGCTCGCGGGGCCGGCCCCGGGACGCGCGGCGGCGGCGGCGGCCCGGCTGCAGGAGGCGGAGGCGGCGGCGGCGGCGGCGGCGGCGGCGGCGGCGGCGGCGGCGGCGCGTCCTCCCCGCGGGCAGAGCCGGCCCCGAGCGGCGCTTCGCAGGCCCCCGCGCGATCGCCGCCGACCGCCGCGTTCGGTCGCCGAGTGTTACCCGGTTCTGAATGTTACACTTACACATTCCATTCCCGACACGACAGCGCTGACCTCATCCATCCACGCAGCCCGCGCTGCCATTGGCTGAGCGTCACGTCCGGGGGGGGCGGTGCTTCCGCTGCGCCCATTCATAACCCCCGGCCGCGGGCCCAGGCGCCGGCGCGGGGGCGCGGGGGGCGCGGGGGGCGCGGGGCGCGGGGCGCGGGCGGGCGGAGCGCGGGGCGCGGGGCGCGGGGAGCCGGGGCGGGCGGGGACCCGGACCCGGACCCGGGCCCGGGCCGCCTGCCGCCTGCCGCCTGCCGCCGCGCCGGGAGCCAGAGGCGAGGGCTCCCAGGGCAACCCCGGCTCCGCGGCCGCCGCCGTGCGCGGGCTCCCCGGGAGGGCGGCGCGGACCACGGACCGCACACCCCGAGCCGGCCGCCCCCGCCCCCGCCCCCGCCCCGCCCAGGACCAGGGCTCTCGCTTCCCACCGAGCCTTGAAACAGGTCCCGTATTCCCCCCCGCAAAGCGCAGCCTTGTTTTTCTTCTTTTTCCTCCGCCCTCCCCCCAAGGACACGCCCCAGTGCCCCCCCCCCCCATCCCCAGATAAAGAGGAAATACTACGATCGAGTGGCGATCCCTCGGGTCTGTCTCTGTGCCGGGAGAGGACCTGGAATCGAATCCTCCCGCGCCACGCGCACACCCTCTCCTGGCTCCCTGCAGCCCCTTCGTCTGTCGTGCAGAAAGCTCCCGAAGTCAGCCACTCCTGGGGGGGGGGGGGGGGGCAGGAGGGGAGATTCTCTTTTCTTTTTTTTTTTAATTTTTCTTTTTATTGGAGTTCAATTTGCCAACATATAGCATAACACCCAGGGCTCAGGGGGGAGATTTTCTAATGACTGGAGAGAAACAGGTTAATCTAAGCTGGTCCCAGTCCCTAAAGTGGTGTTCTTCCCTTTTAGCAGTGGTGGGGTGGTTTCTTTTCTTCCTTCCTTCCTTTTCTTCCTTCCTTCCTTTTCTTCCTTCCTTTTCTTCCTTCTCTTCCTTCCTTTTCCTCCTTCCTTCCTTTTCTTCCTTCCTTCCTTTTCCTCCTTCCTTTTCTTCCTTCCTTTTCCTCCTCCCTTTTCTTCCTTTTCCTCCCTTTTCTTCCTTCCTTCCCTTCCTTCCTTCTCTTCCTTTTCTTCCTTCCTTTTCTTCCTTCCTTCCTTCCTTCCTTCCTTCTCTTCCTTCCTTTTCTTCCTTCCTTCCTTTTCCTCCTTCCTTTTCTTCCTTCCTTTTCCTCCTCCCTTTTCTTCCTTCCTTCCTTTTCCTCCCTTTTCTTCCTTCCTTTTCCTCCCTTTTCTTCCTTCCTTCCTTCCTTCCTTCCTTCCTTTCCTTTCCTTCCTTTCCTTCCTTCCTTCCTTCCTTCCTTCCTTCCTTCCTTCCTTCCTTCCTTCCTTCCTTCCTTCTCTTCCTTCCTTACTTTTCTTAGATTTATTTATTTATTCATGCGAGACACAGCCTGAGGGAGAAGCAGGCTCCTCGCAGGGAGCCCCACGCGGAACTGGATCCCGGATCCCGGGATCACACCCTGAGCCGACGGCAAGCGCCCAACCGCTGAGCCAGCCGGGCGTCCCTGGGGTGCTGGTTTCCAAGGAGCGGTCTCTTAGGAATGGATGCCTAGTAGAACTGCCAGACTGTCCCAGCTGTAGAAGGCAAACTTGAGGCAGGAAATGATCTTATTTCCAGTTAGTGCAAGATGGTTGGTTGGTCCTTCCTGCGACTGCCCTCCCACAGGGCAGCCCCAAACTCCAGCTACCCTCCAGGGAACTTCATCAGATAGCTCAGGTAAAGACCTGCCCTCTCTCTAAAGGGGTCCTCCAGGTCCACAAAGATACTCCAGCTCCTGAACAAGCTCCCTGGCCTCAGAGCCCCAATCCTGCTTTACAGAGAACATCTCCCACCCTCCTCCCTAGCTCAAGTCCGCAGGGTCTGGCCAAGCCGGACAAACAGTTGCCTGGGGCAGCGAGCTGTTTAGTGATTGTTTATTATGGGAGTGACGGAGAGCTGGGGACAGACACTTCCCCACTTCCCCCAGGCTGCAGAAAACTCCAGCAGGGCGTGGACGGAGGGCATGGTTATAACAAGGCAGGGTGAAATGATCCAGTGGAAAGTTTTAGACATTTGTTGTTTCAGATTTGTTTTAATAAAGGGGGAGCGGAGGGCGACATGAGTGGGACGTTACTGTACACTCCTGAAGCCTCTCCCTATTTCTGGGCTGCCAGAGATGAGGTAGCTTTTCCAGATTTGATCTGGACCCCCTGCACAATCTGGAGAGGCCTGGGACAGAAATGAGGTTTCAGGCGTCTTCCAAATATGATCACAATGATGCAGATAAATGCGGTGATTGAAACCACATGTGACCCTGGGCTCTTCCCCAGCCTGGGGTTGCTGAGAGCCACCATCCAAGGCAGGGATCTTTCTCTTGAGATCAGGATGCAGATGATCTGGGTCCTATGAGAAGCTGGGCACGTGGGGATTTTGGTCCTTCCTATCAGTTGTCCCCTGTGACCTTAGGGGGAGCCGGCTACCATCCTTATTCTTTTGCATTCTCTTGCTGCCTTGGCACATGTTTCTTGTCCTGCCTAACCGTTGCTCGTTCCCTCGTTCCACATCCCAGGGTTACCCGGCCCTACTGTCGATTACAGAGTGGTGCCCGTTGTGAGAAATGGGCTGGTACTGAAAATCACAGAACACTTGGATTCAGGTTCCCATATCTGCCATTTACTAGTGCCTTGGGCATGTTGGCCTAATCTCACTGAACTTTAGCTTCTCATTTAAAAAGTCAGAATAATTAACACTTTTTTTTTTTTTGCCAGCCTCTTAGAATTTGTAAACTGTAAATTGTTTCACAAGTGTAATATTTTTTGCCTAAGTTCCACATTTCAAAATCCAACTGAAATCTAAAGTAATTCCTATAAGAGCATCATCATTACATCTCCCTCTGTTTTATTTTCTTCTAGCCCTTTTCATTAGCTGAAATCTTTTATTTGTTTGCTTGTTTACTGTCTGGAGTTCTTCACTGTAAGAGAAGCTCCTTGAGAGTAGGGGCTCTGTGTGTCTTGAACACCCAAAGCCTAGGGGAGCTCCTGGCACTCGAGTGGAGCTCAAACATTGATTTGAATGATGAATGAATTACTAAAATTCAACTTCACCACAACACTTGAGCCTGCTTGAAAAGAAATCCCTCCTCCAAGCACCATGGCAGGACTAAGTCCTTGTTCAAGATAGAAATACTATAAACCAGGGATAACTTGACAGAGGGCCAATCAGTGCATCGTAAATCCTCCAACATTGTATGTCAGATGATGTCGTGCCTCTGGCCAAAGCCCTTAAGGCCTCTGTGTCTCTCTTAAAATAAGAGCCAAAGCCCTCACAATGACCTATAAGATCCTTCAGGATCTTCCCTGTCTTCCATCTCCTCCCCATGATGCCTCTCACCTCATTTCCTGTCAATAATTCTCCCTCCATCCCAATCTACTCTTTCTCCTCCAACCAGGTTGGTTTTCTTGCTGTTTCTCATATGTACCAAACATGTTGCTGCCTCAAGGCCTTTGCACATCCTCCTCTCCACTGGCATGACCCCAGTATCCACATGATGTACTCCTTCACTTCTTTTAAGTCTCTTTTCAAATGTCACTTTACTCGCTTTACTGTTGAGGCCACCTTTGACCTCCCTAAATAAAACAGCAATCCCTCCCCCATTTTCCTACCCTCTACCCTGCTTTATTTTTTTTTTTTTCCTTAACAGTGATCAACATCTACCATACTACAGATTGGTTGTTAATTTTTCATTTATCTGTTGTAAATGAGCTCTATGAAGCAAAGATGTGATCTTTTTGTTATCTCCTATAATCCTAGCACCCACAGCAGTGCCCATCACTAAATAAGTACTTGTTGAACTAATTAACTTGATCCCATTGTCTGTAAAGCAAATAGAGAATGTTCAAAGCTAGAGTTCTATTATAACACACACACACACACACACACACACACACACCCCTAAGGCTATCCCAATGTTCATGTCTTGTATAATTTCCTTTTCCATGAATAATTCTTTCCCACAGCTGACTAAAGACCTGAAAACAACATGGCACACACAAACTCCAGGAGATGTGGATTCCCATCTTGGCTCTGTCACCTACTCTATAACCTTGAATGAGTCCCTACACTTCCCTAAGCTTTGGATTCTCCTTGGTAAAATCAGGAGTAGCTGTAATATATATCATGATCAGCTCACTGGACCACTGTGAGAATCAAATGAGAACAAATGAGAAAACCCATTGCAGTCCACAGTCCACAAAGCAAATGTGAGATCTGGTCATCACACTCTTGGACAAAAATGGATACAAGTACATGAGATCACATTTGCAAGTTGACTGATTAAATGCATGAACTATCACCCACCAAACATACAGCAGTTTCCGAATGCTTTATAGACTCTGGGATGGTCATTGACTATTGTAAGCAAACAGAAAAAGAGAAGAAGGAAAACCCACCAATGAACAAAAAGCAAAGACCTTTTCAACATATGAAGCACCAAAGACACAAATGCTTTTCAGGGGCCTAGAATTATATTTGCTATCAGAGAAAATAATTGACTCCAAAATGGGGAAACAAACTAAAATATTGAAATTCATAAATGTTTAAATTATCTAAAATGTAATTTTGGGTTGACTGGTAAGGCAATCTAATCTTCATAAAGTTATACACTTTATTTTTTTTTTTTGATGTCAGCATATTTTCATGTTTTAGTGATGTGTGATGGGGTCTCTGACAGGAAGTATTTTTGGCTCCTAAAAAGGCTGGAAACTCTACTGGGTATATGCTGATTGGTTGCAGAAGGTGGAAAAGACAAGCAGGCCAAAAAGATTTGGGGCATCATGCAGGAGTGGAGAGATGCTCAACCAGGAAAGAGGTGCCAGTAACTCGGAGAAACTTGGAGCCTATTATTTCTGATGACCAGACTTTGAGAGTTCCATCCAGAAAACACAGGATAGGACTTAGTGATACCTTTCCACCTGCAACAAAGATGCCCTGTGTAGACCAATACATATTGTCTCTGCAATCTTCACAAGGTCCTGAGCACAGGTACTATCCTTTTCCTCCATCACAAATGAGAAAACAAAAGCTCAATCTTGGGAAGGGACTCCTGGCAATTCATTCATTCATTCATTCATTCATTTACTGAACAAATATTTTTTGAGCATCTATTCTGTATAATTAATAGTGCCAGGGGATCCCTGGGTGGCTCAGTGGTTTACCACCTGCCTTTGGCCCAGGGCACGATTCTGGAGTCCTGGGATCGAGTCCCGCATCGGGCTCCTGGCATGGAGCCTGCTTCTCACTCCTCCTGTGTCTCTGCCTCTCTCTCTAGGTCTATCATAAATAAATAAATAAATAAATAAATAAATAAATAAATAAATAAATAAATAAATCTTAAAAAAAAAAAAATAGTGCCAGACACTGAGGGTATTTGTCTATAGTTCCTTGTCATTTGTAAAACACTTCCGTGAGAAGAATTTTCCTTGAGCATCATGAGCACCCCATGGATTAGAAAGAGAACATGATCTCTGTTTTACTAGTGAGAAAGGTGTGGGCAATCCTGCCAGAACCCCTCTCACTTTTGAGAACTTTCTCTATCTCTGCTTAATAAATTCCTATCATTTTGCTCAAAAAGAAAGAAAGAAAGAAGAAAGAAAGAAAGAAAGAAAGAAAGAAAGAAAGAAAGAAAGAAAGAAAGAAAGAAAGAAAGAAAGAAAGAAAGAAAGAAAGAAAGAAAGAAAGAAAGAAAGAAAGAAAGAAAGAAAGAAAGAAAGAAAGAAAGAAGGAAAGCTTTCAGGGACTGTGATGCTGGACTGGTGAGGTTCCGGCTGGGGCGAAGACGTCGGATCTTCCTGCCCTTGTCCCCTTCCACCTTTACCCTGAAGCCCCACAATAAAATGGTTTGATACAAAAAAAAAGAAAAAGAAGAAAGAAAGAAAGAAAGAAAGAAAGAAAGAAAGAAAGAAAGAAAGAAAGAAAGAAAGAAAGAAGAAAGAAAGAAAAAAGAAGGAAAGAAGGAAGAAAGAAAGGAAGGAAGGAAAGAAAAAGGTGCTACATAGGTTGTAGTTCAATCTTCCCTGGCCTTGGCATGGTTGACATTGTGCTCAGCATAATTCTGTGTTGCAGGGGGCTGGCCTGGGCACTATACGATGTTTAGTCACATCCCTGGCCTCTACCCATTAGGTGCCAGCAGCACACCCCACTCCCACCTGCATCTTGAGTTGACACCAAAAACATCTCTAGACATTGCTAAATGCCCATAGGAGGCAAAAATCACCTAATCTAGTTAAATGACTTACCCAAGGTCGGCTGATTCTCGAGTGGGGAATTTAGAGTTTGACTTTCATCTTCTGACTCCATCCCTGGGCTTTGCCACAACACTGCAGCTTCCTTTAGAGAATTTAATTTATCTCCTTTCTACAAAACAGCCTGATCAAAAAATCTCATAGACATTAAGAAACTTTTATTAAGAACTTTGTATGTGTAAGGCACGCTTCTAGACACTTGAGATCCAGGGTATAAAAAGCAGATAAGGTGTCTGCTCTCATTCTAATGGGGGAGATAATAAAATAGCAAATAAATAAATAAGCAAGAAAATTTCAGATAGTTCTTTTTTAAAGAATTATTTATTTGAGAGAGAGAGAACATGCAAGTGAAAGAGCACAAAGGGGGGTGGGGTAGAGGGAGAGGAAGAAGCAGACTCCTCACTGAGCAGGGAGCCCAATGTGGGACTCAATCCCAGGACCCTGAGATCATGACCTGAGCCAAAGGCAGACACTGAACTGACTGAGCCACCCAAGCACCCCAATTTCAGATAGCTCTAATCAAAGGATTATGGCATAGAGTGGGATGAGGAAAGGCAGGGAGGCTCCCTTCGAATAGGTACTAGGGAAAGTCTCTCTGAGGAGCTAACATTTCAGCTGCTGTCTCAATGGCAAAGAATGAGCCCTGGGAAGAGTGCACCAGGTAAAGGGGCTGGATAGCACAAAGGTCTGGAGGCAGAAGTGAGTTTGAAAAATTAGAAGTGGTTTTCAAACCTCAGCAGTCATCAGAATCACCAGATGGGTTGGTTAAAACACAGATGGCTGGGGCCCACCCCTAGAGTTTCTGATTCAGTAGATCTGCGGTGTGACCCAAGAATTTGCATTTCCAACAGCTTCCCAGGTGATGCTGATGCTGCAGATCCAGGGACCACACTTTGAGAATCACTGAGTTAGAGCATCAGCAGAAAGGCTACTGTTTCTGGAGTGTGCCGAGTGCAGGGGAAAGGGTCAGGAGACGAGATCAGAGAAGTTGCAGGAAATTGAGCATGCCTCAGCCCTGCAGGTGGTGAGTACTGGGATTTTATTTTCTGTGCGGTGGGTGGGCCTTAGAAGATTTTAGCAGGGAAATTATATGATGTGATTTCCATTTTTCACAGCTCCCTCTAGCTGACAGTAAGGTAAAAGTGGAAGCAGCGAGTCAAGGTGAAGTATCCAGTACATATTTTTGAAAGTCTTTATTCCTCACAGAAACAACCGCTGTTATGAAAAGCCAGGATAGCAAACCAGGAAGGGAAGGAGAGCTTCAAGTCCTGTTTTCACGATACAGAAACTATGACAATCAGAGTCAAGCTTGTAAGCCCTAGTCACTGGACAATTAATTAGCCTGTGATCATTAATTAGGCAAGATAGCTTGCCTTAGTATTTATCAAAACAGCACATTTAAATTGAGAATTCTCTTTATGATGTTAACTCCAGTACTTGATATACTGATAGTCTCTCTCTATGATGTTAACTGCAGTGCTTGATACAATCCAAGCCATATATATTTATATCTGGCTGTGCCTTTTGTATGTGTTTAACAGCTGGGGGCGAACTGCTATTCCCAGTGACAGGACACCCTCCTGTTGGTGAATGTTTTCTGAGGGACAATGAGAGACCAAGATGTTGCCCTTAGGGAAGTTTGGATGCCATCCTAGGAATCTTATAATAAGTTTTACTGACCCCTGGTGGAAGACACAGACATTCGGCCCTGCCAGCTTGTCTTGGTAGCTTCTGTTTTCTCCAAAGACTTTGATCCCTTTAGCAATGCATGTTCCACACAGCCCCTGCCCGACCCTGAAAGTCCAGGCGGAAAAGCAGACATGGACAGAAATGATCACAAGAAAACCGGCTCCATGGTGTAATTCACTGGAGGAAGAAGTGGCTAAATTTGTGTGGGTTCCTATTAACGTGTGGGGATCCGTTTATAGATGAGTAACCGAGAGCAAATGAGAGATGGAAATGTCAACTATGGAAGGTGATGAAATCAGGAAGTCACCCACGATTCGAGCCAATTTTTCCCATTAGACTGTAATGCGTTTTATTATGTAATCGTCTGTCAATGCTCCCTTGACTCTTTTTTTTTTTCTTTTTTAACTTCTGATACTCAGTAGAATCAAGTTTGTCTTACAACCTGTCAGCAGAATTTTTTTTTTTTTTAAATCATCTGGTGCTTCTAGGTTACTACAGAACAAGAATTACTGATGCTCACAATGGTAAGTGTAAGACCCTGTAGGATCTTAAGGTAACTGCCAGCTCACTGCAGGGAGGTTAAATCATGTCCAGTCCTATTTCAGGGATTGAAGCGCATTTCGTGATTGTCAAAAATCATTTAAAGTTGGTGATCCATGTGTAGTATATGGGGTAACTTGGTACCAGCACGGTGATTAGATGAACTATAGAGGTAGTGGTCTGAACAGTGCCTTGGATACTCCAAGCTTGTCTGATCCAATTCCTTCTATACCTATAAACCCTGGATTCTTGAGGTCTTAAGGGGAAGTCTCCAAGAAGACTGTCACCTTTCTAAATAAGTAGAAATGCATACATATGTCTACAAAACCCTGCACGACTGGGGACTCCTGAAAACTCGCAGTCTAAACAAACAAAACCATTTCTCTAACTATAAACTCTACATAACTTCAGGTCCACCCTAAGCCACCAACCTCCCAGCAATTCTACTTCAACTTTTGTCTCTTCACACTCTTGTAGTTTTCATTTCCCAGAGACTGATCACATTATGGAGATGCAGATGGCTCAGGAACTGTAAGAAAAAGGTATGAAGAAGACTAGTATTTAAATATATTTTTATATATTTATATGTAAATTTCAGTGTAAGCTTTGTCTCTCTGAAAAATCTGAATATTTAAATGTCACAAAAGCGGACTAAAAATATACATTCTGGCTTTAAGTAAGCTTTGAGAAGGGAATTGCCCACAGAAGCATAATTCACGATTTCTCTAATTATTCTTCCCTACTGGGGATCTAAGCCAGGGTTAGCCTTCCCTAGCTCTTGGCCCAATAACTCCTTATCACGTGGGGAAAATGCAGACTGCAGTCCCATTTAAGCCTAGAGAAGCCTGGTTCCTTTCTTGTTCTTTTAGGCCTGTGGGGACTTGTCGCTAATGGGAACCCCCAGTCAAAGATTGCTCCAGGCACATTGCAGAGGGGCCTCACTGCTTTGTAAAACTTCCTCTCCCCATTACTTCTTGGCCGCCACCCCACCCCCAACCACTTCTCCATCTAAGCTCAGATCTGACCTGTCAGCCCCCTTGGCTTGTCTGATCTTGGAATTCCTTGCAACAGGAACTGCCAATTGCTATAAATTACATGCTGCTTTGACAAGGAGAATGCTAATCCCTTGGAACCTAAGAAGAGACCACCAAACCTGTTTCTGAGGGTGAGATCACTTACATCAATTGGAGGTGGTGGGACACTCCTCTGTAGTCCTGACCCCCTTTCTTGCGAACAACATGGGGGACCCCTGGCTGGGGGAAGGGGCCCCTGAGAATGAGCTACCGCTTGGCCATAGCCCAGTTCCCATGCTCATGGATACTGTCTCCTGGCTATGATCTTGAGAACCTTCCTGATATTGCCCTTCCTGCTCTGGTGTTATAGTGTCAGTCTTAGAGCCACTGAACTGTATAGACTTCTATTTGTGCAGAATATTTACTTAATGAGCTGCATTCCATTGGACGCAGGACAGTAGAAGAGTTGAGCACAAGAGCTTTGGAGTCTGACCCCCTGGATTCAATCACGGTTCTACACCAGACTGGCTATGACTCTAGGCAAATTAATTAAGGGCTCAAAGTCTCGATTTTCCCATCTGCCCACCCCCCCACCCTCCACCCCACCCCATCCCCCGCCATGATAATTACTACTTCAGATGTATATGAAAGAATGCATATAAAACAGTTAATTCAGTGCCCAGCACCTAGGAGGAGGGACTTAGTAAATGTTAAATAGGATAATGGCCTTCCCCTCTCCCCCCTCCCTTACCAATTCCCTAGCAGCCCCTTAGAGTAAAAGTGACTTGGTTTCACATTCTGTTTTTTCAGCAGTTTTGTCTCTCAGAATTTGAATTAATGTCCTTCATGATTAAGATTGACATTTCAGCAAATCATGCTGAAGTGTTCCAGTGGCTGGGAAAGGACATGTTCATTCATTCATTTATCCACTCAATAAATATTTATTGAATGCCTACTATGTCCCAGGGAGGGCGCTGAGCACCAGCATGTACCCGGTGAGGAAAACAGACCATGTGTTAGCCCTCGGGGTAAAGTCTACTCAGGGAGAAGATGGGGAGCAGGAAACCAGACAGACTGAGCAAGGGCCAAATTCTCATGCTGCTTGGGAAATGAAAAGTGCCCTGAAGTGGAGGCGTTATTTGAACAGTGATCAGAGGAAGCTTGAATTGAGTATCTGGCTTTGGCTCAGGTCATGACCCCGGGGTCCTGGGATTGAGTCCCCCCCCCATGGGGAGCCTGCTTCTCCCTCTGCCCATGTCTCTGCCTCTCTCTGTGTGTCTCTCATGAATAAATAAATAAATAAAATCTTAAAAAAAATAAATAAATAGAGTGACCAGAAGAACTTCCTCAAGGAGGTGTTTAAGCAGATACATGAAGGACTTGCAAGGACTGGGGGGGGGACGGAGGGAGGGAGTGCAGGGAGAGAAGCCTTCTGAGAGACAAAGGGCAGATGCCAACATCTGAAGGCCACATGAACCAGGCTGCCGTTCTAGGACAGAAAACAGAACCAGGTGGCTGGACCTCTGTGAATAAGACACCTGGGTCCTGCATTCAAGCAGCTTCTGTCAAAGGGAGCTGTTTGTGATGACAGCTTTGTCAGTTTTCCATATAAAAAGGAAGTTATGGAGACTCAGAAAAACTGAGGCGCGGCATTGTGGAGAATGAAGCCCATACCCTCAATTCTTTCCCAACCCTCCAACCAACCCATTTATTAAGCCTCTCCTTAATGGCTTCACCAACGATAGAACTGTCATCTTCTGGGTTCCAGCAGTCAATCCCAGCATCTTTTAGCCATTATTGTGTTTATTCTTCTATATGCCTCTCTCCCTTCTAGGACTATAGTCCCAGGAGAAGCAGACCATGTCTTACTACCTTTGTAATAAGACATGGCATCTAGAATTTTGACGCCTTTACATGGTTGTTGAATGAATGAATCTTCACTAAGGTTATTGTACTCACTGTTGCCAGGCAATATGCTAAGTGCTTTAAATATATTAACTCAACTAATCCTCTTTATATTACCTAAAGATATGTGCTATTGGTAGCAACATTTTGCAAGAAGAAATGGGAGGCACGGAGAGGTTACGTAACCCACACGAGCTCTTAGAACTGGAAGTAGTCAAGCTAGGATTTGAACCTAGCCAGGCTGGGACCAAAGCCGTTGCTCCTGAGTCACAGCAGTGCTTCTCAAACTACTGGACGTGGAAATTAAGTGAAGAACATGTCAAAATACACATTCCAAGGCCCCACTTACAGAGTTTCTGATTCAATAGTTGTGTTAGTATCTACTGCTGCATAACGAATTAACCCAAAATAGAGGCTTAAAACCGCAAATGTTTATTATCTCCTAGTTTCTGTGAATCAGTAATCCAGGCACAGCTTAGCTGAGTTCTCTGGCTCGAATCCTTTCACAAGGCTTCAGTCAGGATGTCAGAGGCTGCTGTCGTTTCAAGGCTTGACTGAGGAAGATCCAATTCCATGCTCACTCACAGAGCTGTTGGTGGACCTCAGGTCTTCACTGGCTGTTGGCCTAAGACATCAGTTCCTTGCCACATAGGCCTCCCCAGAAAGTTGTTCACAACACGACAGCTGGCTTCTCTCAAAGTGAAGGAGTGAGAGCGCATCCAGGACCGCAGCCAAGTCCTTCTATAACCTCCTCTAGGAAGTGACATCCCATCACTTTTGCCTCATCCGAGACATTGCCTACCACAGTAGTATAGGGTGTGACCCAAGAATCTGTGTTTCTACCAAGCTCTTAAGAGATGATGATGCAGCCAGTACAGGACCATGCTTTGAGCAACACCAGTATGCTATACTGCAAGGGATGAAGGAGGGAGAGAGGGAATGAATAAACCAATGAATACCTATCCCTGATAGTGCATTTATATAAGGCCTCTAGTCATCATGGCCAGTCCTCATTGCCAACTGTACCCTCCTCACTGCCACCTGTATCCCCCAGGCTCTGGGGGGGTGGGGGGATAAAAGCATCAACAAGTTGACTATGAACCTAGGAAACCAGATGTCCACAATGTCACTCCTTGGATAAGGATGGCCTGACCTGAAGTGGATAATATCCTGTCTTCCACTCCCACAGTCTTACCACCAAGGGATATAAAACATTTCCCTAACAGCCCAAAACCTTGCCAACTGGGTTACAGTCTCACGGAGCAACGAGGGATGATTTTTAGAGATTCTCTTTCCTGATCCCGGCTTTTAAGAAAGTACAGTGATAGGAGTATACTTTAATCTCACAGGGTATCTGAGAGTCTGACCCAAGAGTGACTGGCTGAACTGAAGTGGACTTGCTCTCTCTACCAAAGTTAAACCGGGCTCTTCAGTTGATCCTTCCCTTGGAGCAACTTTCCTTGCTCCTCAATTAACCCAAGGCTGTGTTTGACCTCTTGCTGCCTGGAGGAGGCCGGGGGGGGGGGGGGGGGGGGGGCAGCTCCAGAGAGCCATGGCCTCGGCTCTCTGGCAACTCCAGAAACTTCGTGCAGCACACTTCCCCTTCCCAGCCTGGAAGGAGGAGTATTTGCTGGAGCTGAACAGCTGCTCAGGGTGCAGGGAGGCGAATGTTACTAAATATATGTTCTTATTGTACACTGGCGTGTCAAGAAAAATTATATCTCCTTGTTCTCCACTTGGGTGTTCTTTAAAAAAATTCCTCACACAAGCAACAGTGCACCTCTCAACTCCTGCCCCTGACTGAAGAATCCAGTTGCAGCCTAATTTATTTTTCTCCCCACACCCTTAAAATAAATGCCCTCTTGTCACATCCTGACAGCTTCTGGTGCATTCTTCCCTCCTAGTACGGACTCGGGTTGGTCTCTGAGTCTCTTAGCCTTCCAGGCTTGTTTTCAACATCGGCCTTTCTCAGGGTGGCACTCAGGGTAACATGCCTGAGAACGCAGGGAGAGTCTTTCTTAAAATGCAAGCAAGTTAGCCCCAAGTGAATGCCTTCTGTTGTTCCTGCCTAAGCCATAAGTCAATTTCCAGAAAGCTATAAAAATATGACATGTATTATATGTGCATGACATTTGTGCGTGTGCAGAAGTATAGCCTTAAATCAGATCATTAACATTATGATGATTGGGATGTTTCTGTCAGGAAGCTCAGTTACTCAATTCATTCCTTGGCCAAGATTCTGTAGTAATGCTGCTCCCATCTTATTTCAATTGTTGATTTACACACCAGAAGCCTCAGAAGGCTGTTCACCTCCTAAAGACAAGGATGATCTATTTTTCACCTCTGTTTCCTAGATACCTAGCATGGTGCTTGACACACCGTTAAGTACTCCTTAAATTTATGTTGAATGAATGAATGGAGTGAATCCCTAATTTAACGTAATGCAAATTCACGGTGGTTTAGGAAGAGAAAATTCCTTTGAAA
This sequence comes from Canis lupus baileyi, assembly GCF_048164855.1. NCBI lineage: Eukaryota > Metazoa > Chordata > Mammalia > Carnivora > Canidae > Canis > Canis lupus. The sequence continues at coordinate 19,355,336 of NC_132851.1, forward strand.
GATTTTTATTTTTAGGTAATTTCTACACCCAACGTGGGGCTTGAACCTACAAACTCAAGATCGTAAGTCACATGCTCCACAGACTAAGCCAGCCAGGCGTCTTGAGAAAAGACAATTTTTAAGTAAAGTGTTTAAAGGATTGGGAACAAATAGCACATGAAAATTAATTAGCCTGATAAGTCAACTTTGAAATGATACACACCAATAGAAAGGGATTTTCTTTATAGTAAGTTGATTTTCACTCATTTTTCAGTGTTGCTTAGAATCAGTAGAAGGCGGCACACGTTTAGAATTACTACACTATTTCTGTAAGCCCATTTGCCTCATTCTCACTAGGTTTACTACTGGCTAGGGCTTATTTTTAAGACTCAATCCTTCACCCAAGTGTTCAATTTATTTGGCTCTAAGGAGAGGTCATTAACTGTCCCAGAATGAGTATGCCTATGGTAACGAAGTCGCCTCCTGGCCACCACGTTCTGCATCCCAGTCATCTTCTTGGCCCTGCTCCAGGCCTCTTGAGGTGGCTGGGTTTGGAGGCAAGCTGCCAAGGTTCAGGGCTGTGTGTGCGTGCGTGTCTCCTCTGGCCTCATGGCCAATATCATCAATAAATTGCTTTCTACTTTAAACCTTTCAAAATAAAGGTTTCTCTTCTTGGACAAGAAAAGATGAAATTTACTATTAAACTATACTGCCGAGGAAAATCAGTTTTACCCTCTAGAAGCTGAAATGATTTTTCCTCTGATAACTCTGAAATCTGAGAGTGATTTGGCAGCATTGACAGCCCCATGGTCAACAGAAAAGGGGGAGTCTTCTCCTAGCCCCCGCCCCGGGCCCCCCCTCCAACTGCAGGTGTGTGTCTAGCCACCCACAACATGAACGCATCTTCACAGGTAGAAGGGATCTATATTTCTATATATTTCTTGTCCCCCTGCAGAGACTACTTTCAGTGTCTTACAGACAAACAGTAAAGGATACATTTTTTAACGTTTCTAATTTTGTAACTGAAATGATTTATAAAGAGCCAACTTTAAAGAACAGATTAACAAAATACAATAGTAGTAGAGAATTACACTTTGTCATTCTCTGGCTAGTTTCTGATTCAAGGAACAGCACACTCAAGCTCAAAGGGGCTTACATGGAAGTCTTATCACTAGCTTCTCACTTAACAGGTGGTCTAAAGATTGGCGTTTGGTGGATGAAGCAAATCAGCAAGACTGATAAGAATCCAGGGGTTTTCCAGCTTCCCACTTTGCATTTTTTTTTTCTGATTTTTTTTTTTTTTTTTTTAGGTAAACTCTACACCCAACAAGGGGCTTAAACTCAGGACCCTGAGATCAAGAGTTGCATCCTCTACCGACTGAGCCAGCCAGGCACCGCCCCCCACCATCATTTTGCCATTATTAATGTCATCAGTGATATCTGCAACGATGCTATAATATGTCTCCACCAGCTCCAGGCATTTTGTCTTCACATAACCCCAAACAAAAGCAGGAAGCAAGGGGAACCACAGCAGCTTCCGTCTGTGCTGCTCTCTTTCTTAGTAAAGAGGACAATTGTTCCAGAACATCCCCCCACCCCCGCCACCCCAGCATTTCTTTATATTTCATTGACCAGAAACAGGTTACATGGTCACCAATCACCAGTAAAAGGGAATACAATGGCTATGGTTGACTGTACTCATCCAGGTTCTTCAGATAAACAGAACCAAGAGAAGATATATATAGAAACAGACCTAGATATAGATATTTATATATATTTATATTTTTACTTATAAAGATGTTTATTATAAGGAATTGTCTTACATGATGATTGAGGCTGACAAATCCCAAATCTGCAGTCAGCAAGCTGGAGACCCAGGAGAGCCAATGGTGTATGTTCCAGTCACAGTCCAAACCTGATTCTAAAGGCAAAAGAAGACAGTCATAGAATTTGCTTTTACTCTGCCTCTTTGTTCTAGTCAGCCCTTCAATAGATTAGACGAGGTCCACCTACACTTGGGAAGACCAATCTGCTCTACTAAGTGATTCAAATGTTAATCGCACTCACAGACACACCCAGTTTAGCCAAATACCTGGGCACCCCACAGCCCAGCCAACTGACATAAACTTAACCATCACACTCAGTCCAAGAGCCAAGAGAGGCTCATCAGAGCTGAGCCTATTTTCCTAGCATGTTATTGTTCAATACCCAAACAAGATTTGGATTGTGTTAGCAGGGAAGAAAAATGGATAATGGGTAGGCCACAGATAGTTTCTTCTACAGTTATTTATGTGTTTATGAAAACTAAGGTTTTTTTAAAAAAGATTTTATGTATTTATTTGAGAGAGAGAGTGAGTGAGGGCACAAGCAGGGGGAGCTGCAGAGGGAGAAGCAGATTGCCCTGCTGAGCAGGGAACCCAACATGGGGCTCCATCCCAGGACCCTGGGATCATGATCTGAGCCACAGGCAGACACTTAACTGACTGAGCCATCCAGGCACCCCGAAAACTAAGGTTTCAAAACAACAAACACAAAAGAAATGTGGGTCATACCATCACCTCCCTGGGCATCCTAAAAAGAGAATAAATGATTGGGGGGGGGGTGGGAGTCATTTGGGTATGGACACGCTTGAGGTCTCCTGTAAGATATATTAGTTTAGGGCCTGGTTGCTTTTCAAGGCTACAGCGTGTCTAGCTTTTTGAGAATACCCTATTCCATCCCATTTGTATAGTTAAACTAAAATAAAGATATATCTTTGAAAGCAATTTTAGTATTATCTGTATAATCTTCCATTTGCCTTCACTTAGAAAAAGTTGTTTTGCTAAGATAACTCGGGCTCTGCACCAGGCATAAGCATATAGTTGTATCTATACCTAGAGTCACCACTCTTTCTATACCAGCATCCTCCTCGGCAAGTCATCTTCCTAATTTTATTGCCTGTTTCCCAAATGGAGGCTGTAGGTGGAAGTCAGGAAGAGTTGAATTTCCAGATGACTGAGGCAGGGTAGAAAGAAATGTGATTCTATCATTAATGTTGATTATTTGCTCTGTTGAGGAACACCTCTTCTTCATAAAGAATGCCCTCAGAATGCCATTGTGAGGAGAAAATGACCTAACAAGAAAAAAGCACCATGTACAGTAGTACGATAAATGTTATTGTTATCCTGATGCTAAGAAAAATAATATTGGCTCAGAAAAAAACTTTATTTTTACCAGTTATATGTTATTGTAGGAAACTCAGAAGAAAAAAAAAAGAAAACTCAGAAGAGCTAGATAAGCAAAGAGTTGGTACAAATGACCTGCAATTCCATCATTGAACATCTTTCCACTCATATTTGTGCATTTTGGAATACGAGTGAGATAATATTGAGCAATACTGCTTTGCAACTGAAATCCTCTCCTACAATATTTTTCACACATTATTTCATATTAATATACACAGTTTTACTGCATGATTTTTTGTGTTCATATAGTTGCTCCACATTTTGCTCAAGCAATCCCCTATTGGACATTTAAGTTATGAAAATCTTTCTACATAAAAAGGAACCCTATGGTTCAGAACTTTGCAATATTCAGAGTTTCTCATACTCTAGTAAGTGCTCCCATTCACAGCTGTGTGCCCAATCCCAGCAACTGAGGAATGCACAACCCTAGCATGCTCTTTCAATTTCTTCCAATCCCTTCTTCCTTAGTGTGAGCACTACTAATGGGTGTTGAATTGTTCCTATCCTCAAATATGTTTCCAGAGTATTCAGAGGACTGGAAGACCTAATCCTCACCGCTGCTCCATAGTAACTCTGGAAGCAACCATGGGGGCGGGGTGGGGATAGGGGTGTCCTGGCAAAGTGCAACACTGTTAGCAGTGTTTATAGAGAGTTTCTAGAACAAGTACTTCTAGAAACCTGGAGAGAGTCCCCTGGGCAGAAAATTACAAATGGCTAGTCCAAAGCCACAGCAATGCCTGCTGCATTCAACAGCTTTTAGGAGCCACTTCCTAGAATCATCTTAAATTCTCCCCTTCCACTGCAGCCAGTGGAGCCAAACGTAGGTTTTAAATCCAAGGAACCTTAGCAGATAGATTTACTTAGGTATATTTCATTACCAAAACCACAGCATATGTTTGGGTGATTTCAGAATGTGACCACTTATTAATCAACAAAATATTTATTGCACGTTTTCGGGTGAGAGAGGATACCTCTAGTGCACATCCCATCAATTAACCTGAGTCATACAATTTTTCTGAATAATGTTCACCCTGACAAAATTGGCGTTTTTGTTACCTATTTATTATACTCTCTTTTTTAATGTTTTTATTTTTCTTTCTGAGATTTCTTATGTGTGTGAAAATATGATTATGTAAGTGAAGCACCTGGCTCAGTGCCCCATGTAGAAGGCACTCAATAAATGGCATTTTTCTTTCCTTTTCTGTTCTTACAGCTTACATAGCATTTTGACGTCCATCCTTCGTTTGGTCTTCTCAGCCCTGAGAGGGAGGTGGCACACTTTATACCCCTCCTGTGCAAGTATTTAAATCTAGCTGTGTTAATCCTACTTCCTGTTTCAGATTATGAATTATTTCAAGGCAAATACCTTCCCTATGTTTGTTTCTATCAGATAGCTCAACGTGTCAGAGTTCAATAAATAATACATAGCAACAGTGAGATTTTTTTTCTTATTGAAATACATCTTACATGGGGGTTGTTGGTGGTATTTGCCTCCAGAAGTTTTGCTGCTGATAGAAAAAGACAAAGTACCCTTTCTAATATGAATTTATGGAATGATTGTCTGCCCATAAAAAATTATTCTCCAGCTTGGAGCAATTAAAGTGGTCTCTCTCCTCTCCAAATTAATGTAATTAATACTATAGTCTTGGTTGTTTATCATGTCTTGATAATATCACAAGGGAATGAAAATATTGGCTCTTTTATCCCTTTAAATAGCTGAGATGGAACTGTTCAAGCTCTAATGTTACAACAGCTGTTTCTCATGTCCCAGAATATAATTGGTTGGTACTGAGGTTACTAAATTGTAAGAAATTGACTTTGGTTTTATATGCGTGCCTACTTTTGGTAGAAGGAAAGATGGGAAATGTTAGCTTTCTCTTGTAATGAAAAGGCAAAACCTTCCCCAGTGAAATGACAGCTTCCGGGTCGCATCTGTGTAATTTTCTTTACCAACCTACTGTCTCTGGGTTTGCTGGATAACACGGCTGGGAAAGCAGGACCATTCTAGCTAGCTTCCCTCCTAATTAGCTCTCAACCCAACACAGCTGGTCGAAATGCATCAGGGCTTTCCCACGAGGGCCTCTTTCTGGAAGTCATTGTAAAGTGGTCTGGTCTCCAATGGCAAATTCAATAGGGGATTTGAGACCATAATTATCCCGAATAATTTGTAGAAGGGAGATTCTTTTATCTGAATATCTTTATGGCTTGGATCAGTTGTTCTCAAAGTGTTGTCCTTGGATCAGCACCATCAGCATCACCTAGGAACTGGCTAAACATTTAGATTCTCAGGTCCACCCTAGAACTATTAAATCAGAAGTTCTGGAAGATGGAGGGAGGAACTAGCAATCTATGTTTAACAAGCTTTCGCGTGATTCTGATGTGCACTGGACTTTCAGACTCACTCACTTAGGGTCTTACCAGGTTTCCCTAGTTTGTGATAGCTCACTACCAGCCTCTCTGCTGCCTGGCTTCCATTAGGCTCCCAAAGAGTAGAGCCTATGGCAGGTGCATACTCCTTTATATCAGCCTCCTCATCACAAACACATTCACTGTCACTCTTTTCCTCATTCGTTTCTGGAGTTGTGGGGCACCACCTCAATCTTTAAAGCACCCAAGAATCATACAGCAATCTTGTTAAAATACAGGTTCTGATGTAGCATGGCCAGAGTGGGGCCTGAGAGTCCACCTTTCTGCCAAGCTCCTTGGGGCTGTTGCTGGTCCAGAGACCACACAGAGACTAGAGGAGCTGGCATCTAATTGTGAAGCCAAGTAGGCACAGGAAAAATTACAAACAATTCTAAAGAACTTGCCAGTTGGTCAGTGCAAAATGAGAGCGATTTAAGTAATAAATAGGGTAAGCGTTTATCAGGTCAGGACTTGAAGGGACTTGGACAGGATATTTCCATTGCAGAAATGTTCTTAATGTCTGCTTTCTTCCTCCCTGTGTTTCCTGGGACCCTCACTCTTCCTTCTCTTTCTCTTCCCATACCACACCCTCTACCTCCCTTTCCTTCCACTTCCCCACTCACATTTTGTTCAATTGCCTGGTTCTCTCATTCTGAAGCTTGCTTCTCTGTTGATCTTCACACAAGTCATCACGAACTGAAAAGCTGGAGCCAGTGCCAACACTTGCAAACGGATCTGGTGGGAAAACCATGGGGGAGAAATTTAGGGAGAAGACCTAACTTTATCACCTAGAGAGGCTTTTCCAGTTGTAAAGCCAATTGCTCACTCCTGAGTTCTGATTTCCCTGGTGAATTCCATCCAGTGAACTACAGCTTCTCTGTCCTTTAAGTGTCTCCCCTTAGACTGGGAAGGAATTAAGTGTAATGTTGGATTTTTCCAGCAGCTTCCAGATTGGCAATTTCCTTTAAACTTTGAAAATTACTTCGAAGTTTCCCTTTGAGGAAAGCTGGTGGTATGCACAGCTGACATCTTTGCTCCTGGATTTGGCTCCCCTAGCCTAGGTGCAGGTGTGTAAATTGTGGGGGGATGGGGTTCACTTTGATGTCTGCTGTGGAACAATGGCAGGAGACTTTAGAGACATGAAAAATAAAGCAAAAGGGTGGGGTGCCTGGGTGGTGCAGTCAATTGAATGTCTGACTCTTGGTTTCCACTTAGGATCTCGGGATCTCAGGATCATGGAATCAATCAAGCCCTTGAGATTCTCTCTCCCTCAAAAAAAAAAAAAAAAAAAAAAAAGAATAAAGCAAAGGGGTGATCTTTGCAAAGGTCAACAAAAAGAAAAACCCATGGCTTGTTGTATGGGTAAATCCTTATATCATTTCCTCCTGCCTCTTCTTCCTCCCTCACTTTTCTGGTGGTTCTTCTTTCACCAGAATGTGCATCCCGTCCCCCATGAGTACTTATAATTATTCTGTAGTCTTATTGAATTATAAGCGTGTGACAAGAAGCATCAGCTTAAATTTAGGAATAAAGGTTTCCCTTCTTTCCTGCGATCTTACACTCTATAGCTTAACACAGTGCCGCCCAACAAATATTAAGAATACACACGAGCAATGGTTGTAAAAGTTGCAAAAGTATAGAAAGCATTTCTCTTGACCATAAAGCCTAACTTTTTTCTTCTTGTCTTGTGGAGATAAGATTAGAGGGGAAAGGCAAATATCAATATTAAACAGAATGAGCCAAAAAGAAGAGGTATGAGATGGTTATCTCTTTGGGATACAGGAATCGGACAGAGTGAATGGAGGGAAACTTGATTTAGAATGTAAAAAATAAGGAAGGAAATGGGATGGAGTAGTGATAAGAGCATGGGTCTTGGCATATGTATTCTGATCACCTGTGAGTGAGCAAGTGACTGCGCAGCCTGTAGTTAGTGGACATCCAAGTGAGACAGCGTATAAAAGCACTGCATAGGTTAGGAAATAAGTGCAGAATATAGAAACCACTCTAGGTATTGAAGCAGAATAGGATTTTAAAAAGGGAAATAAATGCTCACAAAATTGGAGAAAGGATGACAGGCACTGAAAACAGGGGCTACTGCTAGGCTTCCAGGCTTCTCCTGCAGCTGCCACCCCCAGTTCAGGAAGCTGCAGGAAAACCACTCTCACCATCACCACTGCTCTGCAGCGTCAAATCTGGCTCCCAGACCAGCTGTCCTGGTCACTGCAAACGTTCCCACTTGATGAGAATGTGCATCAGCCAACACCAACACTGAAGAAGAATGGTCCTCCTCCTTTCCACTGACCAATCTCAGGAGAGTACATCTCATTGGCGAACCCTAAAATGCATCTAGACTCAACAACAAGGACAGACTGGGGAAAGAAGTCTTCACTTTCTCATCCGTGAGGTATAAGGAAAATTGGAGAGGGAGGTTTTGCAATGGATGTTAATGGTATCTAGTGTAAACATCAAGTACAAGGGAATAAAAAAACACTAGTCTGTGTTAGAGGAGCAAGCCATGCCTGGTAAAGTCTGCTCAGAGACTGGTGTCAGGATATATATATATATATATTTCCAGTAATAGAAGGAAAGGACTGTCACAAGAAGCCAGCAGAGGAGACCTAACAGCATGCTTCTCCCATTCATCCAATGGAAACTAACAATAGCTTCCACTCAGCCTGGCTGGGGTAGAGTAGACACTAACACAGCTTGCTCATACCCTGAAGCCGAACCCCCACGTCTTCCTCCTGCTTATCCCACCAAAAGGCTGAGGCCCCTTTTCCATTAGCTCTCATTCAAACTCTATCAGCTGGGACCTTCCCCTTCCTGCTCAACCCCCTAGGGTGATAAGCACATTTTCCAGCAGTTCTGGAGTCACGGCTGCTTACAGAGACTGTGCCAATCCAAACAAGTCCAGCTGGAAGGCGCTGCCTCCCAGCCTTCCTTCCCTCTCTCCTCCTCCCAACTGAAACCACAGAGGCTTCTGAACCTCATGACAAACAGACATGAGCTAAACCAAGAGAAGTTAAAGCCCACTTCCCAGAGAGGAGCACAGATTTTTTAGAATGGTCCCAGTCCTGTTCTTTTGAAAACTTGGGCCCTCTCAAAACCACCACAACTGAAGAAGAACAAACTACTGGAGTGGAAGAAGAAGAGGTAGTACATGGTACTGGAAAGCTAGAGCCCAGCCAAAGTGTTTTCACACTCCCATACTCCCACCTTGGCACACCCTCCACAAAATCTGGGATTCTCTCCCTCTTATGTGTTGCTGTTTCCCTGTGCTGAGAACAGGATCTGGCATGTAGCAATGACTCATGGTGATGGAGGGCACTGTATCACAGAGAAGGCAGGACTCAGCCTTTGCCCCCCTACATTCAGTGGCTTCTTTTGCAGTTGCATTGGTCTGTATGATTAGTTCTGGCCAATAGGCTATGAGTGGAAATGACATGTGTCACTTCTAGGACAAGGCAGTTAAAAGCTCTGAATCTCTCTTCTTTCCCTGCAGGAAACCCTGGCAACCATGTCTTGATTCAAGTATAGAAGAACTCTGGACCTCTGGGTCATTGGAAGTCTCGTCTTGCCCCGCTGATCTGCAGCAGATTTTACATGAGTTTCGTTGAGCTAACTCAGTGAGATTCCAGAGTTTATCTGTTACTGCAGCATAGCCTAGACTATTCTAACAGACACTGAATTATTCATACATTAACTCAACAGACATTTATTGAATTCTCCAGGGTGCTGGTCACAGGAGCGAGAATAAATTTAGAGACCAGCATAAAAGATAAGTTATAGAAATTCTAAGAGATTGTGAAACTCAAGAGATACTGTCAATATTTTCCTGACTCAGGTTTTATGCAAGTCTTGGGATTTCAGTTGCTATTTGTACAATGGAAGAGAAATAGTAAATTGAGACTGCCATATGCTTAGAGAAGACTCAAAAAATGAAAACATCCCTACATCTTATGTGTCTTACATTTTGCAAAGGCTGTCATGTGTATGATCTCATTAGATTCTTCTTCATAACTCTGTGAAGATGACAGGGTAGGTGTTATTATTCCTATATTACCAGGGTGGAAAATGAAGCCTAAGCAGGGGACGGACAGATAGCTCATCAGTAAATCCAAGTTTCAAACCAAGGTCTTCAGTTTTGAACCAATGTCCAATACACCAAGCTGCCTTCCAATAGGCAGCCAGATGCTTAACTTTCCATGAGGGAAAAATACAAGCAACAGAAGCTGAGATGTAGGTTAAGGGGACAGAAATGAGGTAGGAAAGAACACTGATAGTTTTGGCATAAAGAGTAAGAACGTTTAGTTCTAATTCAGTGAGTAACAGAAGCCATATGGATCTTAAATGGAGCATCATAATATTTAATTTATCTTTGTGATTCCACTTGACTCCATGAAAATTATTAGGATGTAAGCAAAGAAGAAAGACCGTATTTTGGCATTCAGATCTAGAAAATTACATTCAAGGAGAAGAATGAAGGAGGGCTAAGACGAGTCATGGTCCTGAACAGGGGCCTGGTCATCCCATACAACTGTTGCTGGAAAACTTTGGAATAAAGCCTCTCCCTAGGACAGTTCTCAATGGTATATGTTCTAGGGTGACAGCCACAGCTCATTGTACCATGAAACAAGACCTTCTTAGGGGTAGCAGCAGAGATCCGCACAACTTTTGTCACCCAACCAAAGATTTTCACTATATATTTGGAGATTGTAGAGACACATAAAAACCTTGGCACCTGATTAGGACAGTTTTTGCAAGTTAGCCACAGGAGGAGGCCAGGCATCTCTCCTAGGTCCTTGAACCTCCTGTTTCCACTGCCCAAATTAATGAATGTTAGATTCTGACTCTTCAACAGTGTAGAAGTCATGAACTGAAATGACACTAACCTTTGAAGAACCCATCTTGCATTAATTCTGCATCCAAATGCTACTTTTATCTCTATGAAGAGTCTACTTCTGCAACTTTGTTTCTATCCCTCTAGATGGGATAGATGTGCACTCTTGCGGTATACAATCTTATTTTTTTTTAAACAGATTTATTTATTTATTTGAGAGTGCGCACACACATGCACAAACAGGGAGAGGGGCAGAGGGAGAGGGATAAACAGACTCCCCCTTGAGCAGGGAGCCCGATGCAGGGCTTGATCCCACCTGAGATCATGACTTGAGCTGAAGGCAGACGCTTAACTGACCAAGCCACCCAAGCACCCCTGCCTTATATCATCTAATGCCTCTCAATGCTTCAAACCCTAACTCAAGTCTCTTTTATTCTGGAACCTTCCCCTGACCATCCCTATCCACTTCAGACCATACATTTATTCATTCAATTCATGTCTATTGAGTGCTTACTTTATTGGGCAAACTGGGCTAGGCACTAGGAGCACAGTGCTAAATTGGACAGCTTAGATCCATGAGCTAGATTCCAGTGTAACAGACCAGAGTATTTGTCTCTTGTTTTTTTGCTTCTACAATGAATTCAAGTATTCCTGCATTGGTCCTTAGAAAACAATGCTTGGCTTCCTTTGCACAAGTAAGCTCTATGATGGCAAGAACCATACCTGTCTTCTACATTTCTGATCCCTGCAGTGTCAAGCAAAGAAGTGAGCTGCTTGATGAATATCTATTGATATATATGTGACTAATATTATCCTGTGTCATATATCTTGTGTGGGGGTGCAGAGAGAGAGAGAGAGGAGTGAAAGAAGAAGAGGCATGTTTAGACTTGGTCTGTCTAGAGCACAGACACAGGTATTTGTTAGAATGATGAATAATCCATAGCAGGCATGGACTAGGACCTGTTTATTGCCAATATCATTTAAGAAGTGTCATAGGGAACCTCTTCTGGTTGAATAACTTAGCTCGTACCACTTGTTTTAGCTTACCCACAGATACTACACTAGGAAACTCATGACATTGGGAACAAAAAACAGTGAATTCCCTAAGGCTGACTTTGAGTTGTGTGTTTTGAGGGGACAGCCAAGACCTGTCATTACCTGTACATCTGATATTGGAAATCATTTGGTATAGCTGAAACCAACAGACACACTGTACCTATGAGTTCAAGTCATCTTCCTTTTAGATAATGTGTTTTGCAGACTTCTTCTTCTTCTTTTTTTTTTTTTTTAGAGAAAAAGCACAAGTGGGAGGGCAGTGTAGGGGCAGAGAGGAAGAGGGAGAGAGAGAATCTTAAGCAGGCTCTACATTCAGCTGCAGAGCCCAATAGGGGTCTCAATCTCATGACCCTGAGATCATGATCTGAGCCGAAATCAAGAGTCAGATGCTTAAGTGACTGAGCCACCCAGGTGCCCCTTTGCAGACTTCTTTGCAGAATTAGTTTTATAGGAGTCCTAAATAAATTTACATATTTTTTTCACAACTGTGAAAAGATTTGACAATGGAATTAATGATTATTTTTAAAGTCAGAAGAGAACTTTAGGCTTAAACACCCCTGAGCCCTCATTTCACACATGGGGACACTGAAGCCTAAAAAACCTCAGTGTCTCACCATACATCATACAATCAACTGGCATCAGAAGCTAAATTAAAATGTAGAACTCATGACGCATATCTGCACCCTTTGCACCATACCATAGCAACCTCCCTCTACCCATTTTATAAATACCTAGGCTGAAGGAGTTCAGTGGTAATTTTCTAGGAATGCGGAGTATAGACCTCAGAGAATCTATAGCAAAGGGGATTAGAATCAAACCTATTAGAATTAACCTGCAACTTTCTTGGCAAATGAAAGGTGAGTGTGTGCCAAATAGAAAGGAAAGAACATAGATTCCAGAAAATGAGACAGTATTCTAAAGTGGTATGAAAAACAGAAGGCAGGAAGACATGAGGGCAAGATCTATACACATTTTTTTCTGGGTTCTCCAGTCTAGATTAGAGCACCTTGTTTATATATCCCCTTGCATTTGTTTCCTGTGGCTGCTGTAACAATTATGACCAATTTACCAGCTTAAAACCACAGTAGTGAGTTTGCTCACAATAATGGAGGCCAAAAATTCAAAATCAGAATGCTGGCAGGGCCCCATTTAGGGCTCACCCTGATAACCCAGTGTTGTCTCTTTATCTCAACATCCTTAACTTAACCACATGTGCAAATACCCCTTTTTCCAAATAAGGTCACATTCACACACTCCAGGTATTTACATGGATATCTTTTGGGAAAGAGGCATTTTTTTTTGGTCCATTATACCACTTCTAACTTTATTGCACATATTCATTATCTGGGTTATTATTTTTGATGACCTCCACCCTTGCTGTGAGGGTCCAGAAGGGCATAAGCCTTGTGCTTTATTCACTGTTGCTTCTAAAGCACCTAGGGTAGTACCTGAGACACAGTAGACATTTAATAAATGCTTGGGGATCAAAAGGAGAGAAGGATAGAGGGAAGAAAGGTAAGAACGGAGGAAGCGAGTGAGGAAGGGAGGGGGAAAAAAACAGAAGAGGAAGGGGTGAGCAAGGAACAGAAGGGGGAAGAAAGAGGAGGTAGGAAGAGAAAGAGGAACCCAGATGAGAGCAAAGACAGAGAATAGAGAGGAAATGTCTCCATATCTCACTACTATTCTTACGAGAGAGGTAAAGGTGGGAGACATAAGGATGAGTTTTAGAAGTTGAAGGTCACAATCAGTAAGTGATAGAGCTTGTATTTGAAATCCATTGCTATTCAGGACAAGAGGCCCTTGTAGATACTGGGGTGGGGGGAGGTTAGGGTGGGAGTGATTGAGTGCAGAGAAGTATATGGTGTGCTTGCCCTCAAGGAGTTCACAATTGACAGAGGGGAGCTAGCCAGCTACACACTTGGTAGTGTGACAAGTACCAAATGAGTAAGGCCTGGGTTTTGAAAGATTTCAATGTCTTTGGATTTTATTCTGTAAAACAACATTTAGATGACATCTCCAGGCATATGCTGTAATATTTAAATTTTGCTATTTTGATGGTAAATAACCATTTTATAGCTATTGTGTAATTTTAAGTACAAATACCTATTATGACTCATACTCAGCTACATTAGCCCATGGGATTATTCTAAAGGGTAAATTACATATTTGGCATAAATCCAACCATTGGAAAATACCCACTTGAAAATGCACAATTATATTACTCCTGCAATGCATTTCATATATGAATCTGAGCCTTCAAATCAGAATATTCTTGTTTTGTTTTGAGAGAGAGAGAGAGAGCACGGGGTGGGGGGCAGTTGGGGCAGAGGGAGAGAGAGAATCTTAAGCAGACTCCACACCCATCATGGAGCCCAATGTAGGGCTCCATCTCACAACCCTGAGATCGGGACCTAAGCTGAAGTCAAGAGTTGAACATTTAACCGACTGAGCCACCCAGGTGCCCCCCAAACAGAATATCTTGCATGTTGACCAGTATCTGTGGTCAGGAGTTGTACAGGATCAAGACAATACTTAGTGTTGAACACTATCTTGAGCATTCATACAGTCATTCATTTGATCCATAGTTATTTATTGAGATCCTATTGTGTGTTGTTCCTTGAGCTGAAGATGCAACTGCCTAAGAATATGGCTTAAGCAAAGCTTCTAGTCTAGGTTCATTGGGTTAACCAGAGAGCAGATGCACTGACAAAGTTAGGAGTACAAGAGGTCTATTGGACAGTAACACCCTGGAACTGAAAGGGTAAGGAGACCCCTGATGCCCAAACACGGATATGACACCGTAGTAGGAAAGGAAAGGGAGCAAGTACTCTGAGGCAAATCCTCCCTGGTCAATGGAAAATCTGCTTGTTGTATTATGAGAAAAGAGAACAGAAGACGTGACTCAAATTCAGGTTTTTTTCTGCCTTGGGAATGGGGTGAAGAAAGTTCAGAGAGTCTCATACAGTCGATGTCTCTGAGCATAGGCCGAGGGAGAGAGAGCTTCTGATCACAATGCCGAGTTGATGAGGTCGCAGGGAACCCACCGAATCTTCCACTAGAAGTCCTGCATTAGCCCCCGCCCCTCCTTATGCTCAGCCATTGGCTGGGGCTGCCCCCCAAAGACCATGGCCTCACCTTGAAAGTCGAGATGGATCTCGAAGGCATTAACAGCTGGAGGCTGTCAGCTAACTGCACTCCTTGCAGTCCAACGGCAAGTTCTTTCTTGAAGAGAGATCAAAGTGATGCAACCCCACGGCTGCCACATGATGTGATCAGAAGAAGGCAAATAAACAGGCAATTTAAACCCAGTAAGGGTAATGACAGGGTGCCGCCAGGGCTTAAAGGTGGAGCACCACATCCAGACTCGGGCACACAAGAACTTCCAAGAAGATGTACTATTTAGGACGGAGGCAGGATTACAAGTAGAAGTCAGTCAAACGAAGGGGGGCAGGGATGGCCAGACAGGGTTCAGGGCAAGGAAACACCAAGTACAAAGCCTTGTGGGAGACAAAACACATTCGGGGAATGGCAGGGCCTGTGGTTTGATTTTAGTATTACGTTGGAGGGAGGTGGTGGCAGGAGATAAAGCTGGAGAAGTAAACAAGGGGTAAATGGTGAAGAGTTTTGTAGACTGAGCTATGGAATTTGGGCAGCATAACCACGTGCAAAATGGTCTGCGATTGGAACATGCAATTACCAACACTTTGTCCTAATCAGGAGAGAATCATGAAGACCCCATGTTCCAAGTCCCTGTATCTATTGAGACACTAGTGATCCTTACGAAAAAGCAACTGTATTACCTACAAGGGAGACTATAACTTATTGTAACAACAGTAAGTTGTTTGGTCCAATATTTTTATCCAAGGCCACTGGTTTATCTCCACTGGGAGAGAAATCACAGGACTGATGGGTTTGGGTTGGAGAGAGTAAGATGCTTAGAATCATGGAACTCTCTGAAGCATCAGAGCAAGAATGTGAGGAACTATTTTCGGTTTCCAGCATCCCAGAAAAAAGAGGCAGAGACAAGAATGTGTTTTGCCTACTTCTAATTTAGAGAGCAGTGCTTTTATTTTATTTTTTTAAGATTTATTTATTTGAGAGAGAGAAAGAGAGAACAACACACAGGAGGAAGGTGCAGAGGGAAAGGGCAGAGAGAGGGGGAGAGAGAGAGTCTTGAGCAGACTCTGTGCTGAGCATGGAGCCAGATGTGGAGCTTGAGGTGGGGCTCGATCTCACAACCTTGAGATCATGACCTGAGCAGAAATCAAGAGTTGGAAGCTTAACTGACTCTGCCACCCAGGTGCCCGCAAGGACAGTACTTTTAAAAATGATTCCTGAGATCTCATGTCTATGATTCTATTCTGAAGAATAATCATCAATTTCAGGTTTATAATAATTGCCGATGACAGTAATAATGGCTAACTTCTCCTGGTGTTTGCCATTATCATGCTAAGTGCTTCACACTTGGTTTTATACCATGCTTAGAAAGACCATATTGTACCTAAGAAGTAGGAATAGTATTAATTATGCCCATTTTCCTAACAGAAAATTAAAGCTGAGAGAGGCTAACATATTTGAGGTCATACAGTTAATATGCACAAAGAAAATAAACAAAACATTATTTTTAAAAATTGTAAACAATCTAAAAGGAAAGTATTACATTAATTTTGGACATATGTATTTAAAATGGTAGGTAACTATTAGAAAGATGTTGCAAATTGTCCGTAATGACATTAACAAGTATTTATGGTATGGCTTTTAGTGAAAAGAATGGAATGCAAAATTATGCATACAATATGATCTTTTTATAAAACAGCTTCACTGATGTATAATTTACACACTATAAAATGTACCAATTTTAAATGTACAATTCAATGATTTTTGGAAAATCTAGTTATGCAACCATTACCACAATCCAGTTTTAGAATATTGACATCATCCCCCTCCCGCCAAAAAATCTCTCATGCTTGTTTCTGGTTAATCCCTACTCCTACACCCAGCCAGAGTCGACTCAAACAGATTTTTTTTCTCTACAGATTTGCCTTCTCTGTACATTTTATATAGATGGAATCATGTGACCATTTGCATATGGCTTCTTTCAATTAGCATAACAATGTTTTTGAAATTTATCCATGCTATAGCATGTATCATAGTTTGCTGCTTTTATGTGCTGAAGAGTGTTCCAGTATATGGCTATAACACATTTTATTTACCTAGTCACCAGTTGGTGGACATTTGGATGGTTTCTACTTTTTGGATATCATGAATATAATGCTGCTGTAAACATTTGTGTGCAAATTTGTGTGTGGACATATGTTTCCTTCCTTCCTTCCTCCCTCTCTCCCTCCTTCCTTCTCCTCCCTCCTTTCCTCTCTCTTTCTTTCCTAGATGTCCCAATGTGGAATTGCTGGGTAACATGGTAAATGCATGTTTAATTTTTCAAGAAATCACAAAATGGTTTTCAAAGTGGATGTCCCATTTTATATTCCCACCAGTAATTCACAAAAATTACACTTTCTCCACATTCTCACCAACACTTGTGATTGTATGTATTTTATTATAGCCATTCTAGTAAGCGTGAAGTGATTGCTCCTTGTGGTTTTAATTTGCATGTACCTGAAGACTAAGGATGTTGAACATCTACCTGCCATCTATATATCTTCAAATCTTTTGTCCATTTTTATTGAGTTGTTTCTCTTTTTTCTTTTCTTTTCTTTTCTTTTCTTTTTTCTTTCTTTTCTTTTCCTTTCTTTTCTTTCTTTTCTTTTTTAAAGATTTTATTTATTTATTCATGAGAGAGACAGAGAGAGAGAGGCAGAGACATAGGCAGAGGGAGAAGCAGGCTCCATGCAGGGAGCCCGATGTGGGACTCGATCCCAGGTCTCCAGGATTGCACCCTGGGCCAAAGGCAGGCGCTAAACTGCTGAGCCACCCAGGGATCCCCTGTTTGTTCTCTTATAACCGAATGCTGAGAGTTCTTTATATCTTGTGAGTACAAGTCCTTTATCAGATATGTGATTTACAAATGTTTTCTCTTCAGTTTGTGCCTTGGTTTTCTTTCTTTTAGCAGAGTCTTCCAAAGAGCAGAAGTTCTTAATTTCAATGAAGTCCAATATAACATTTTTTTCTGCTATGGATTGTGCTTTTGGTGCTTGTCTAAGGAAGCTCTGTCCAATCCATGGTTCTAAAGATTTTTCTCCTGTTTTCTTTCAGAAATATCATAGTTTTCAGTTTTTTATTTAAGCCCACAATCATTTTTAGTTATTTTTGGGTACAATGTAAAGTATGTACTGAGGTTCCTTATTTTTTCATCTATTTTTTTTTTTGCATATTGACAGCCAATTGTTTCAGCATCATTTGTGAAGAAGACTATCATTCTTTTTATTAAAAAATTTTTAACTTAAATTCAATTAATTAATATATAATGTATTATTGGTTTCAGAGGTAGAGGTCGGTGATTCTTCAGTCATATATAACACCCAGTGCTCATTACGTCACGTGCCCTCCTTAATGCCCATCACCCAGTTACCCCACTCCTCCACCTCCCTCCTTTCTAGCAACTCTCAGTCTGTTTCCTGTGGTTATGAGTCTCCAAGATTTGTCTCCCTCTCTGATTTCATCTTGTTTTATTTTTCCATTCATTTGTGGAATTCAAGAAACAAGACAGAGGATCAGAGGGGAAGAGAAGACTATCATTCCTAACTGAATCACCTTGCTCCTTTGTTGAATATCAATTGGCCATATGTGTATGTATTTCTGGATTATTTTTTCTTTACTACTGATCTATTGTCCATTTTTTGCCACCAACACCACATCATCCTGATGACTTTATACCAGTAATTCTCAACTACAAGTGATTTTGCTCCACAGTGGGATTTTGCCTGAAAGTGCACACTTCCTTGTCTCCTTTTTCTTCCCTGTCCTGCTTTCTCCTCTCCCTTCCTGGTTTGTCCAGGTTTGCTCAGAAACACAACTGAATGAATCATTCACTAATTCCTTGTCTATGAGTATTTTTGTGGGGAACCTAACCTGAGATATGAAAACAGTACAGTGCCTGGAACATAATTAGTAACCAATAACTGTTAGTTGTAATTATTATAATATTGAGGTTTTGTAAAAGATTTTATTTATTTATCCATGAGACAGAGAGAGAGAGAGAGAGAGAGAGAGAGGCAGAGACACAGGCAGAGAGAGAAGCAGGCTCCATGCAGGGAGCCCAATGTGGGACTTGATCCCTGGACTCCGGGATCACACCCTGAGCCGAAGGCAGACGCTCAACCACTGAGCCACCCAGGCATCTCTATTATAACATTGTGGCTGTTAATTTTCCTCACCTCATTTTTTGAGGGGCTCCCTTTACAAAAGTGACCAACTATGTGGGTTTGCAGTTTTCCTTTGGGCAGGCTATTAAGTTATGGTAGTATCTAACTATCTTATATAATATTTCTACTTAATACCTAACTTCATATTTATTCTTAAGTATCTTTGTAAATTATTTATACTTAGTGCTTACCTAAATATAATACGGTCTTTGACTAGGAGTATATGAATGGTGTCTGTTCATTCTAATTATTTAATGTGGCTCTCTTTCTTTAACTTTGGAAATTCCAAATCTCAATTATATAGACCCCAGTCTCTGCAGAAGGAATAAAAAAAATTTTTTTTAAAAAGCAATCATCAACAACCTGGAGTGATTGTGGCAAGGACCAAATACAGATTAAGACTTTGAGGTATCAAAAATCATTGCCAAAAGTACAAGTTGGGGATCACCAGGGGTGGCTGGAAAATCCAAGGAGAGCATAGACCCTCTATTGCAATGCAATGAAAGCAAATTTCTGATGTTTCTGACCTGGCACTGTATCAAAGACCCAGGAGTAAAGGTATTATACTAAGCACCAGTTCAGATGTAAAGACCATGTCCAATTTTGTTCTTTATAACTTAGAAGAGATATAACAAAGTAGAAAAGGTTCAGAAAAGAGCAAAGAAACAGTCAAATAATCAGAAAATTGAACCTCTGAGGAAAGGTTAAATGAGTTTGGGTTGTTTACCCAGAGAAAGAAAGGCCAAAAGTTTACTTAATACTTCTCTTAAAAAATTTAAAGTTGGCATTTGACCAGATATTCTACATCTCTGGAAAACAAAACTAACCAAGCCCACACTCCACCTCCCTAATGGCGACCCCCCACCCCTGCCAAATTAAAGAATTTAAGGCTTAGGATAGAGCAAGAAGCTGAGATTCAAATGAGGAAGAATTTACTGATTCAGGAGTAGGTAAGGTTTGGAAGAGTCTACTACTGGTAGCAAAAATTTTGTTGCTAGTGATCTGTAAAACACAAGCACAGCGCCATTCATTAGCAGAAGTGGATGTTCTTTAAACGGTGATTGAAAATCCATGAAAGGTCACAAAATAAATGTGACTAGATCTAACTTCAGTTGTCACCACTGCAGCTGCTATTCAGACCAGCATCTGACATGCTGGGGACTTTGTCAGACTCTCAACGCAGCTGCCTCAAGAGCTGGTATGGGAGCTAAGAGCATCACCGCCCATAATCATATATTTCACCTAATGGCTGTATCAGTTAGTTTTCACCATGTAACAAAACACGCCCAGACCCAGCAGCATAACATGATTATTTCTTCATGTGGGCTGAGGTGTTTTGGCTTCAAGCTGTGGCTGCTGGATTGGCTCTGTTTCTTGAATGTTCCTTGTAGAATCTGGGTAAAGAAGAAACATCTACACAGGGGAAGGTATTCCGAATGTTGAAAAGTAAAGTGCAAAATAGCAAGGAAGCCCCATTGCACAAGCACATTTCAGGTCTCTGCTTGCATCATGTCTCCTAATATCTCATTCATCAAACTCAAAGTCACCAGACAGGAAAGCACACTCTGTCTTTCATAGGAGGCCCTGCAAAGATACATGGCAAAGGGTATGGGGACAGAAATGAGTGAAGAATTAGGGCCGGTATCTCCCTCCAGCTACTCAGGTAGCTCAGATCTGAAAGGTCCAGTCCTAAGGTGTTGGTTGTTACCAGAATGGTTCGTGCAGGTGTAGTATTGCTTGCTTTGGCTGAAATATGCTTGATTCCCCATGTTGGCCATAGAAATGACCTTGCCCTTTAATACTGCTTTAGAAGGGTGATGGCCAAAGGCCAGCCATAAGCCAAGGATTATTCTAGGCAAGAGTGGCATCTCTACCTTTCCCCTTTCTCTACCTCCACCCAAAGCAAAAATGTATCCACCCCTATATTTTTAATCGAATTAATGATACAACAACCTACACAGTTATCTGATTCAGAAACCTGAACTTCACCCTTGATGTCCTTTTCTCTTCTTTTTTAAAAATTTTTTCTTTTTTATTTTTTTAAGATTTTATTTATTTACTCATGAGAGACACACAGAGAGGCAGAGACACAGGCAGAGAGAGAAGCAGGCTCCTCTCAGGGAGCCCGATGCTGGACTTGATCTCCGGGCTCTGGGATCACACTCTGAGCCAAAGGTAGACCCTCAACCACTGAGCCACCCAGGTGTCCCGACTCCTTTTTCTTTATCCCCTCATCTCACCTGTCTTAAGGCTCTTGATCTACACCTGAAATGATGTAATAATATAATAATAATTCACTCTCTCTGCTACCTTCTTCTTTGAGATCCTTCTTGTTTCTCATAAGGATTACACAGTGGCCTGGGCTGCCTGCCCCTGTCCATCACCTCCCCAGTCTATCCACTACATTGCAGTCAATTTACTTTGGAAAAAGCAAATTATATTATGTCCAAACCTACTCAAGCAAAAGTCAAAGGACAGGGTTTTGTTTTGTTTTGAGGACAAATCTCGAAATCTTTATCATGGATTCAAAGACCTCTGAAATCCTGCTTCCTTTCCAGCCTCATCTCATCTCAAGTCCTCTATACTCCAATCACACTGGGCTGCACATTCTTCATACATTCCACTCACTTCATTTTTTTTTATTTTATTTTTTATTGGTGTTCAATTTACTAACATACAGAATAACCCCCAGTGCCCGTCACCCATTCACTCCCACCCCCCGCCCTCCTCCCCTTCTACCACCCCTAGTTCGTTTCCCAGAGTTAGGAGTCTTTACGTTCTGTCTCCCTTTCTGATATTTCCCACACATTTCTTCTCCCTTCCCTTATATTCCCTTTCACTATTATTTATATTCCCCAAATGAATGAGAACATATAATGTTTGTCCTTCTCCGACTGACTTACTTCACTCAGCATAATACCCTCCAGTTCCATCCACGTTGAAGCAAATGGTGGGTATTTGTCATTTCTAATAGCTGAGTAATATTCCATTGTATACATAAACCACATCTTCTTTATCCATTCATCTTTCGTTGGACACCGAGGCTCCTTCCACAGTTTGGCTATCGTGGCCATTGCTGCTAGAAACATCGGGGTGCAGGTGTCCCGGCGTTTCATTGCATTTGTATCTTTGGGGAAAATCCCCAACAGTGCAATTGCTGGGTCGTAGGGCAGGTATATTTTTAACTGTTTGAGGAACCTCCACACAGTTTTCCAGAGTGGCTGCACCAGTTCACATTCCCACCAACAGTGTATGAGGGTTCCCTTTTCTCCGCATCCTCTCCAACATTTGTGGTTTCCTGTCTTGTTAATTTTCCCCATTCTCACTGGTGTGAGGTGGTATCTCATTGTGGTTTTGATTTGTATTTCCCTGATGGCAAGTGATGCAGAGCATTTTCTCATATGCATGTTGGCCATGTCTATATCTTCCTCTGTGAGATTTCTGTTCATGTCTTTTGCCCATTTCATGATTGGATTGTTTGTTTCTTTGGTGTTGAGTTTAATAAGTTCTTTATAGATCTTGGAAACTAGCCCTTTATCTGATATGTCATTTGCAAATATCTTCTCCCATTCTGTAGGTTGTCTTTGAGTTTTGTTGACTGTATCCTTTGCTGTGCAAAAGCTTCTTATCTTGATGAAGTCCCAATAGTTCATTTTTGCTTTTGTTTCTTTTGCCTTCGTGGATGTATCTTGCAAGAAGTTACTATGGCCGAGTTCAAAAAGGGTGTTGCCTGTGTTCTTCTCTAGGATTTTGATGGAATCTTGTCTCACATTTAGATCTTTCATCCATTTTGAGTTTATCTTTGTGTATGGTGAAAGAGAGTGGTCTAGTTTCATTCTTCTGCATGTGGATGTCCAATTTTCCCAGCACCATTTATTGAAGAGACTGTCTTTCTTCCAATGGATAGTCTTTCCTCCTTTATCGAATATTAGTTGCCCATAAAGTTCAGGGTCCACTTCTGGATTCTCTATTCTGTTCCACTGATCTATGTGTCTGTTTTTGTTCCAGTACCACACTGTCTTGATGACCACAGCTTTGTTGTACAACCTGAAATCTGGCATTGTGATGCCCCCAGATATGGTTTTCTTTTTTAAAATTCCCCTGGCTATTCAGGGTCTTTTCTGATTCCACACAAATCTTAAAATAATTTGTTCTAACTCTCTGAAGAAAGTCCATGGTATTTTGATAGGGATTGCATTAAACGTGTATATTGCCCTGGGTAACATTGACATTTTCACAATATTAATTCTGCCAATCCATGAGCATGGAATATTTTTCCATCTCTTTGTGTCTTCCTCAATTTCTTTCAGAAGTGTTCTATAGTTTGAGGGTATAGATCCTTTACATCTTTGGTTAGGTTTATTCCTAGGTATCTTATGCTTTTGGGTGCAATTGTAAATGGGATTGACTCCTTAATTTCTCTTTCTTCAGTCTCATTGTTAGTGTATAGAAATGCCACTGACTTCTGGGCATTGATTTTGTATCCTGCCACGCTACCGAATTGCTGTATGAGTTCTAGCAATCTTGGGGTGGAGACTTTTGGGTTTTCTATGTAGAGTATCATGTCATCGGCGAAGAGGGAGAGTTTGACTTCTTCTTTGCCAATTTGAATGCCTTTAATGTCTTTTTGTTGTCTGATTGCTGAGGCTAGGACTTCCAGTACTATGTTGAATAGCAGTGGTGAGAGTGGACATCCCTGTCTTGTTCCTGATCTTAGGGGAAAGGCTCTCAGTGCTTCCCCATTGAGAATGATATTTGCTGCATTCCACTCACTTCAATAAATTAATATCTTTGTCCCTGCTATTCCATATGCTTGGAATGCCCTTTCATATGTCCTCTGCCAGACCAAAATTTCTAATCATTACCCTCAAACATCACTGTCCTTTCAGAATTAATCATTCTCTCCTCTGTGTTTCCATGGTGCTCAGTTCATCATGAAATCATAGTGCAGGCCTCACATAAATGTGCATGTATTGATTACTCACAGAAACCCCAGGAAGAAAGAAGAGCATCAATAGCTCCTGCACAGTGCAGAAAACTCTTCAGAAAGCACTTAGCCTGGAAGCTGTTCTCCCTTCTCGAGGTCCAGGGTCTTCTAGAGAATTCCTTACACCACTAAATTTCTGTCGCGGCAAGGAATCCCCGTGGCTGTAACAGAGAGTAGTGCAGAGTAGGCATCGGAGGTTAGTGAGCATCCTATGGTCCAGCCCTGTACACATATGTGCAATAGTAAATTAGGAACAGTAATAGCGTGGGGCAAAATATCTAGTACTGACTTAAAACCCGCCTTGAGAGCAATGACAGAAAAAGAGAATGATAATTCTGTGTAATAATATGTCAGCCTTGGAATAAAAAAGTAAGCAAATGGCCTAGCATGGGACCAGTTCCAGTCACTAAAAGGACTGAGAAGCAGACCTAGAATGTGGAGATAAGCTGAGAAGAGCTAGTGTCACCACCATGATGGTGACATCCCACTGGGTGACACTGTTAGCAAGTCTGCTCACACTATAATTAAGTTTTAGTTAGCTCTGTGTG
This sequence comes from Canis lupus baileyi, assembly GCF_048164855.1. Classification (NCBI taxonomy): domain Eukaryota; kingdom Metazoa; phylum Chordata; class Mammalia; order Carnivora; family Canidae; genus Canis; species Canis lupus. The sequence continues at coordinate 19,379,698 of NC_132851.1, forward strand.
TTAGTTATGGCTTAGTTATTAAACTTTAATACTGTATATACATATGCAATCAACATGCCTATATTTAATTATTAGTATCTATTTAGTGCATTACATCTAATCTATTTTTTTATGATTTATTTCTTACAGAGAGAGAGAGACTGTGTGTGCACGAGCAGGGAGGGGGCAGAGGGGGTGAGAAGAGGGAAGCCGACTCCCCGCTGAGCATGGAACCTGATGCAGGGCTTGACCTCAGGGCCCTGAGATCCTGACCTGTGCTGAAACCAAGAGTCAGATGCTTAACCAACTGAGCCACTCAGGTGCCCCCTACATCTAATCTATTTTAAAGTATGGGCTCAATCAAGCTATTTAATTCTTTTCATTGTTTTTATCAAGTCCAAGGTAGAAAACACTATTGCATTTTGCCAAAGTTAGAATGGACCAATCTTGGGGCGCCTGGGTGGCTCAGGTGTTTAAGCATCTGCCTTTGGCTCAGGTCATAATCCCAGGGGCCTGGGATCCAGCCCCACGCTGGGCATCCTGCTCAGCAGGGAGTCTGCTTCTCCCTCTCCGCCCCGTGACCCTCCCCTCTGTTCATGGTCTTGCTCTCTCTCTCTCTCTTTCTCTCTCAACGAAATTTAAAAAAAAAAGAAAGAAAACAACGGACCCAACTCTAAATTAAAATAATAATCTAATGGTCAAAGCACATAGTCCAGATACATCATTTCAGAACCGGGTGGCTGAAACAATGTGTTTCCTTTTTGGGTGGGCCACATGCAATGACAGTTCCTAAAAGATTATCATAAAGTTCTTTATGATTCTATTCAGTTGTGAAGGCTGCCAAACCAGACATCATGTTGTATTCATTGTAGAACCCAGCATGGTAGGTCCTGGCACAGTGGGAGTCCTCAGCCAGTGCTCACTGATCTAAATTGCAATGGCACCAGGAAGATGTCCCTGATGCACCCCAGTCTAGACTGAACATGGATGTGCTTCCGGAGAGTGGAGCTGGGCTGCTCCTGTGGCAAGGGCCCCAGGGTGTTCCTGAGTTGCTACCCCCAGCCAGTTGAGCACGGGATGGGGAGAGTGCCTATGGCAGAGAGTTCATTACTTTTTCACAACACACCTTAGCACATTTCTAGTCTGGCCAGCTTCTAGGAGAGTGAATAATTAAAGGGCATGGTACATGTCCGAATCAGCAGTGCCCATGCACACAGAGTTGAATAAGGTGAAGCAATCTGGAATTTTTATTCTCGTTTTAGGTATTTTTTTCCTTCCCATGCTTTAGTTAATCCACCTAGCTGAGTAAAATGATGTGTCACAAGCACAGAAGTCCAACATTTCTTTCCAGTACCAAATTCTTTTTGTATCAAAAAGCATAGTTTTTTTTTCTCCACAATACGTAGCATTAACACTAGTCTTATCTTCTGTCTTATGTAATGAATAATCTCAAAGTCACTATCCTGTTTTAGTTGAAGGCAAGGGAACCATACAACAGGAGCAAACTGGCATGGAGTGAGCTGGGGAATCCACTGTATTCCTTATTCCAGCTCAAGCAGCTTTGTTCCGCAGCTCAGTAACCATAAAAAGACCCATTGATGGCAACCCCTTTTGTTTCAGTGGCTCTTTCCGTGGCAACGATGTTAACAACATGCAGTCACTCAGGCCAGCTAAGAGCATAACACCTGTGGTATAAGATAACATCACATTATATCGGTGTGAAAATTTGTCCGACTATCACTTGCTTGGAGCCAAATGTCTCTCAGCCAACTTGCTTTAAGATGTTCATGCCATTTTCTGTGGGTGGAAGGACAGAGCTGAGATTTCCTTTTGTGTTTCAGAGGTCTACTGGAGAAATGCTGGTTATCAAGGCTCCAGGTGGGCCCAAGCGCTGGATGTTTAGAAAGGGTTCTGTGTATGTCCTGGCATAAGACAACTCTTGTACTCAGTGTTTTTGTTTAAGATGAGAGTAAATTAAAAACAAATACTGCTATATTAATCAGTTCCTATATTTCCCAGGATATCCAGATTTTGAGTGTATCATTCAATTTAATATGCATTTATTGGGCCCCTATTATGTACATTCATGGTAATATGGAGATAAAGTTACAACAGGCAAGAAGGAAGGCATGGATACAAAATACTAAGAAATACAGCAAGATGCTGGGGGAAGAGATGAAAAATGCCTTGCTGTATGGTTCTTAATGAAAAAATACCCAGATGAAGGGAAGGAGCAAAGACGCCAACAGTCACTGGTCATCTGTTCTTTGTAGTCATTGGTAGTGGATATGAGTAAATGACTGGATCAATGTCTTTGGTCAGATCAACTGTGAAGAATCTTCATGTTTTTTTTTTTAAATATTTTATTTATTTATTCATGAGAGAGAGAGAGAGAGAGAGGCAGAGACACAGGCAGAGGGAGAAGCAGGCTACATGCGGGGAGCCTGATGTGAGACTTGATCCTGGGACTCCAGCATCATGCTCTGGGCCAAAGGCAGGTGATAAACTGCTGAGCCACCCAGGGATCCCTATGGTTTTTGATCTCTAGAAGTGGGGGAAGTCAAGGTGAGAAACTTCTATTTAATTCAGGGATAGCAATCAAAATGGGGAGAGGTTATGATTCAATGGGGCTTCGGGAAGATGAATGCTTGCCTGTGGTAAAGAATGTGGCTTTGGGCCAGAGGGACTTGAACTCCAGTATTAGTTCCAGTATTGGTTATACACTGAATGACCCTGCACTTGTCACTTAATCTTTCCAGACCTTGGATTCCTCATCAGTGGATGGATAGAGTAGGCCCACCTTAGATGAACAAATCCATGGACATGAAGAATACCAACTCCAGAACAGCGGCTACTTGGAGAGAAGGTTGGAAGTGGGTCCAAGGAACAGGTCAGAAAGGAAAATTTGCTTTTGTTAAAGCAAATACCACGAAAGGTTAGTGTTGTCACTTCTAGGTGCTAAGAGTATTCATATCACTTCCAATTTTCTAAATGTCTGAAATATTTTGTAAATAAAAAAATAAGCCCAATTTGCAGTCATGGTTGTTGGATGTAATGTTTATCAAGTATGTGATACAGGCCCTGGCACACAGCAGGTTTTCATAAAGGAAAGCTATTTCATTGTTGTTTTTACAATGTAACAATGGGGGCAGTGGAATAGAAAATACAGGATAAGAGAGAACTAGAATAAAATTATAGGGCATAAAGGACTTGTACTTACAGCCAAGATGGAATAACAGGGACTAGTTTGGTCTTCCTACTTAAAACAACTGAAAAAAAAAAATGGACAGATATATGAAACAAATTTTTCAAGACAGTTGGCATCAGACAACGAAGGGTAGTATTCTCAGAAAGGTGGAGAAACAAATGAGGTTGAGTTCTATGATTGCCCCAACCTAGCGCTCAGAAAGAGCTTCCAGGCCTTGGAGTAGGGAAGGGAACTCAGGCGGACTCCAGTAGTCTTTTTTGACTTGAGAGACAAAGATGGGAGTAAGGAGGCCAGTCTCCCAAGACCCTAGAGTTGCTGAGAGGCACAGACTGAGAGGAAATATTTGCAGATCATATATCTGGCCAAGAGCTTGTATCCAGGATATATACATACATACATGGTTATTGTTATTAATTCATTTAATACATTAGTACGTCAGCAAAAGATTTAAATAAATGCTTCACAAAGGAACATAAATGGCAATAATCACAGGAAAATGTGAGTGTCACTCTAATAAGTGCAAAATAATCTTTAGTGATAGGAATCAGACAGTGGTCACCTGGAAGAGGAAGGACAGGCAAGCCTGAGGCAACTCTTAAAACGTTTACGTGATTTTCACTATCTAGTGTGTTTCATGGAGTTATATGTGCATGGGTGTATGTGTGTATGCGTATTTGTGTGTGTGTTAAAATTTATCAAAGTAGGGGTACCTGGTTGGCTCAGTGGTTGAACATCTGCCTTCAGCTCAGGTCGTGGTCCCGGGGTCCTGGGATCGAGTCCCAAGTCGGGCTCCCTGCATGGAGCCTGCTTCTCCCTCTGCCTGTGTCTCTGCCTCTCTGTGTCTCTCATGAATAAATAGAATCTTTTAAAAAAAGTTTATCAAAAAAAAAAAATAAAAAAAAAAAAAAATAAAAAAAGTTTATCGAAGTATACACATTAGGCACCTTTATTGTTTGCCAATGGTACCTCAATAAAGGGATTAGCATAGTTAAGGGAATGTGCTCTTATTGGCAGGAAAGAAAGAAATCAAAGATGACTTCCAACTTTGGGTGACTGAGGACTATACTGGTTCCACAAAAGAGGAGAGAGCAGGGAGGAGGGAGAGGAGGAAGCCCTCCCCCCTTCTTTGGTGTTTGTTAAGGTCAGGAGACACTTTCTATGGCTCTTACCCCCTGAGCTTCCTCTTACAATTATTTGGGGTAAAGGTCAATGGGGGAGATATGAACCCTCCAAAGAGAAAACGTAATTTTGAAGCATGTCGTCTTGTCCCTTCTCTGGATTCGGAGGGTTGCACCAGCCAACGTCTGCTTCGGCTGGAACACCGTGAGAGCCGTCAGGGAGGCCCAGCTACCTGCACCACTGTCAAGGGTCACCCAAAGCAATAAAACTGTGCTGCTTGACACTGGCCCCAGGTCTCCAGCCCAAAGAGGGGCAGCTGTATTGTCTTCAAGACCCCAGGCTGCTGTGCATTTTGTGAGCTTCCATCTGGTTTTGGTTGATTTTCAAGCACCTCCGACACTGTAAGCTGGTACTTTTTTGCTGTTAGCAGGTGTCTGCAGAGGGATGCAGGATGGTATGGCAGCAACAACCAAGGCTCGAGCCTGTATTATACCTCCTCGGTGTTATGGGCAATTGTAACTTCTTGGAGCCTACTTCTAGTTCTTTAGCTATAAAGTAGAAATAATAATGCTTATTCTTTATGTTTCTGTGTGCCTAAAAATTAGAGACTTTCTCTTGGTCTCTGTCTCATCTATCTATCTATCTATCTATCTATCTATCTATCTATCTATCTATCTATCATCTATCACCCGGGAAGATCGGAAGCATGATGGTATTGTGGGTACACAGTAAATGCTAACTGTTATCAGTATCCTCGTTCATGCTTTTAAATTTACTTACAATCTTTTAGGCCAGTAATTCTCAAAATGTGCTCTCTAGATCAGAAACATGGGTATCGACCAGGGAATATGCTATGAATGCAAATTATCCTGCTCAGACCTACTGGGTCAGAAACTCTGCGGGCAGGACCCAGTGATCTGTGTTTTACCAAATTCTCCAGGTAATTCTGATGCACGCTAATATATGAGAACCACGGTTCTAGATTATCGGGCTTGCTAAAGTAAATGGGTAACGAGGGAGGCTTTTTGGTATGCTTTGTAATTCTCAGCTGTGTTTGACACAGGTAAGGTTTCTGCCTTAGAGAGCCAGCAATAGGTACCCTGATAGCACACAATTCTTTATTGTGATTTATTCTGATTGAGTGCTTGTTTTTTGCCAGGCATAGGTTTTAGTCAAATGGTTTTAACACCCATGTTATTCTCAGATCATTTCATTTGTGTTACCCATATTTCCAAACCAATGTCTATGCTCTCAGAGGGCAAAACATAGGGTCTCACGTAGCATTTGCATATGCCATTGTGCCAAATACATTATTGCTAATTGCAAAGTTACTGATAGGGGCTGAAAGACTTTTCTTCTTTTTCAGAGATGGGAAAGTTCTGAAAAATGTTTTCTCCATTTTTTTTATGGCTCGAAACATGATAATAAGTGACAAAGTCGAGTCCATTTTTATTTTAAACCTTTTATCCTGTCTACCCTCCCCTAAATCCTTGCTTTTGCTTTCTATTTAGCTTTGGATTTGTCCTTGAAATATGTCCGCTTGTGTAGTATCTTGGCTTCTGGGTTTGTACGTTGGGTTTCTCAACTTCATCCAATTTCAGTTCCGTGCAATAAATAATAGCCATTTTAGCTAGAGTTTTAGCTATGAATAGCTTCTCTCCTCATAACTTCATCTTATATTTATTGCCTAAAATGATAGATTGAAAGTCATCACCTAGCAACTGGCACATTTTTCTCTTGTGGTCTAGTTACTTGTAATGATTGACTATTGCTACCGCTTCACTTGCTCGTCCTGGTCAAAAATGGATATAACGAGTCTATAAATAGATGTCCATTTACATACTCTTAAGATGATCAGTGCAACTTAACTGAAATGAGTTCATTTGTACAAAATACCTTGTCTATCAATTTATTTCTCACATTCTCAAAAGGAGTAGCCAATTCAAGTCTACCCATGATTTTATACTTACAGTACTTTATTAGCTCTGTTATCTCAAACACCAGATCTCCTGTTGGAGACTGGCTTTTGTGTCCCTGTGAAGAAAGCAACTAAAAACTGAATGCAAGAAAGAACACAAAAAAATGTTTTATATTGCTTCATGTTCATTTCTTGTATAGTGCTCTGTCACAAAAAATTAATGCTTTGTACTTTAAAAGAGGCTTTCATCCAAAAACCTCAAAGAACTTTATAAATAAGTAAGCATGATTATTCACATTTACAGGTTGGGAATGATGCACAAAGCTGTTAAAAGTGCATTGTGCATCATTGCCAAACTCAAGAAGAAGCCCATTTTAATTAAATGAATATAAAATTAGTTTGCTTGGTGTTTAAAAATATGTATACTAGGTTCCTCTAGGCCTCAACAGCCCATGGTTACTAACAAAGTTATGATAATAGTAAGCCCAAGTTCCTCTGGTTCTTCCCTCCTACATAATTCAAGACCTTGGCTTCCTGCAAAGCCCCCAGTTTGTATCTGGGTGTCCCCAGGGGGCATTCCTTCCGCTATCATGGACCATCCATCCCTGCTGAGCCTCCTCTGCTTCACTGAGCTTGTTTCCAATCATGGGCTGATATGCAGTTTTCCCTAATGCCCTGGGAGACATCTTCACAAAGGTACCTGTACTCTTTAAATGCCGGTTGCACAGTGCCCAGTGACCTGCAGCCGTGTGGGAAAAGACTCTCTTCCCTTTGTGTCATGTTCTGATAGAAGACAGTCCAAGGCAAACATCTTAAGCTCTAGTGCTTTGTACCTGGCTTTTCTTTTCAGAAGTTCTATCCCTCTTTACCTTTCTCCCTAGAGAGCTGGGCTCAGAGATGTGGGCTGATGACAAGTATCATGATGGACGTAGAACTTGCATCTTCAGTGATCTTAACTGATGTTGAGGTTCTATGCAAGTGTTATGTTCAACAAAAGAATCCCACGGTCAAGCTGATTGTTAACAGGTGAGGTCCTGGAGAATAGGGGCTGCTTTACTTGCTCACAAATCAGCCTCCGAGAGTACACACTTGGGTGGATGTGGAGAGCCTGAGCATGGAATCCAGCAAAGAACCTCGACATCAGACAAGGCCACTCTGTGACCAGGACGCATCAAAACAGCAAGTCCACCCAGTAATCACATAGGAAAATGGACAAAAACTGAATATCTTTAAGTCACAAAAATGCCCATGATTTTAGTTAGAAGAGCGGGGGATGATGTCAGGAAGTGGCGAGAATTCTATGATTGGGTATCCAAATAAATCTTATCTAGAATTAGGAAACAACAAGGGGGAGGCTAAAGCTGTAATTGGTAAATAAGTTGCTTTTGCCTTACTTAGCATCCAGCCCACAGCAAAGCCTCTTCCTTCTTCAGCCTTTTCCCAAATTTCCTACCAGCAGTCCCAATCCTAGAAATAAGTCCTCTCTAACATCGCTGTCTTAGTAGTGACCTCTATGGTGTGCATTCTTGGCCACTCTAATGAGTACTAAACTCAACTCTTCAACTGCAGATATGATCCTGAGGTCGTTGGCTGGAGGGCACTGACATCTAAGTGGAACAACAATGGGCTCCCTTGCCTTCTGGGTATTGTTGGGTTTGGCCAATGGGAGAAGATGGAGGGTGAGAGGAGAATGTGAGAGTATTTATTCCCCCATCATTTCCCCTCCCCCCACCCATGTCCTTTCTTTCCACATTCCAGTGACCACAAAGGCTCCCCTGTATTGTGAGCCCTGAGACACTGCACCAGGTCTTGCTGGTTTCCCTAAGTCCTGACGACACCTTTGTTACTAGTCATTTTATTAAAAGTTCTTCTGCTCTCCAATCTGCGAATGCTGTTGATTTATCCCTGGGACCAAACTCTCTTACTGGATTCTCCTTGTTACACTCTGACTCTTTTCTCTTAGGATGTGTTCCTCCTACGATACATTTCAGTCCTCTTACAAATAGACTTCTGGCTTGTTTGCTTCACCAGCTTGCCAGACACATCCCAGCCGGGCAGATTCATGCTTCAACAAGTTATCCCTTTTGTTGCCCTATCAAGCTTAATTAATAGGTTTAGGAAAGACCTTCAGAAATTATTAAATTTCAGGATCAGCTGACTGGCAAGTCTTTCCTTTCCTCTTGTATATCAGAAAACTGCACACCAGTTGTGGAAATTAAGTCCCAGAAAAAAGAATTAGGATTATGCAGATATATATATATATATATCTGCAGAATCAACCCATTTTCACTATAAAGAAAATGCATGGACTATTAAGCAAACACATCAATGGCTCTAACTATGGATTACCTAAGAGACCACCCTTAATATATACACTCAAAAATGCTAAACATTTTAACACTTGTCTTTAACCTTTTAAAACTACTAACTGATTAATTAAAGACCAGAGAACACAGTAGACAAATTTCCTTTTGTGGAAGCTACTCCACAAGGAAATGTAGCTGTTGGCACAGTATTTTAAGTTTTAGCACACCATCCATTCTCCTTGTGACTTAGTTTGGCTTTATTATTATTTTTCAAAAATGATACACTTTTAAAAAATTTGTGATTTTGAAAAGCTTTCCTGCAGATGCAATTGTTTCAAAATTACATGTTGGGGCTACATTTCTTTGTTCCTGTGGGAATACATCTTCACTGGTATAATGTAAGTCAGTATGAAAATAAGATTTGCTTAAAGGAAATTGTTTTATAGCCATGCTTCAGGAGCATGTGGAGTCCATCAGTCACAGCAGAATCCTGTGACCCTAAGGGCTCTTTCAGGGAGACCTAAGGATAGCTCTGGAGGGTTTCAGAAGAGGGAATAGATACAGTTCCTGAAACATTTTGATTGTAATTAAAAGAGAAAAAAGGATGGGGCATTGATACAGGAATTCCCTACGTCTAGGTATTACCTTCAGGAGCCAGATTTATTGTAAATAAACGCATACGTTATATAGTTTAAATAAATCACACATATCATGGAGATGGAAAATTTTGCATGACTGTAACGATTAAACATGGGACTTTCATGGGCATTTCAAGGCTGTAGTTAGCTGCTTCAGGCCTTTGCCCCAGACCCTGAGGGAATGTTGAGACTTTTATTTATGCCATTAGGCAATACCTACAAGTTATACCCATTATACAGACGGTGGTCCGCTCATGTGAGACTTGGAAATGCAGAAGCGACTTCCTAGCTGTGTGAGGCAAAAACCCCACAAAAACCCTTGAAGCCTCAATTTCCTTGTCTGAGGAGACAAGTGTGCCCTGAACGTGTAATCTTCTTAGGAAGATTAAATAAATGCTAGAGATACTCAAAGAGTTCAGCATAGTCCCAGGCCCAACATATGCTGGCTCTTATTATCCTGATAATTACTGCAGACATAGTAGTTTAATATCCTGATAATTACTACAGACATAGTAGTTTAATATTGGGATTTGAAAATTAATATGCCCTATAAAACATGGAAGGGGCTTAAAGTCATCTTTAAGACATCATATGCTATGAGTCAATATATACTTTGCAAATTATCTTTTCTAGGAACATATCAGATGTTTCCCAAACAATAAAACAAACCAACTTAGTTGACTGGAACTTTTAGGGGATTATTTAAGGTGCACTGATGTAAAAATAAACCCCACCTTTACATTTCTGGTTAATTGATTTCAACATGGATATCAGACAATTCAGGGGGAGAAAGTAATCTTCTCAGCAACTGGTTCTGAGACAACCAAATATCCACATGCAAGACAATGACATTGGACTCCTATCTCATATGATACACAAAGATGAACTAAAAACAGATCATAGACCTAAATATAAGTGTTAACACTACAAAAGTCTTTAAAAATAACATAGGAGTAAATCTTCATGACCTTAGTTTAGGCAATAGTTTCTTGGATAGGACAGCTATGAAATAATAGAAAATATTTATATGGGTCCCTGCCACTTATTCCTGGCACAGAACTTCTAAAACTTCTTGTAATTTCCTAAGTGATAAGAGTACTAGGAGCATCTCTGGCTCTAATGTTTGGTCGTTGACCCTGGTTCCTCACACACAGCTCTTAAATCCTTTGGAATCTTCTGGGTGATAAAAGCATCTTTTGTTCTAATGAGCCAATGCTTGGTGGGCTCCTGAATCAGAGCTGGTCACTAGAGAAAGCAAACCATGATTAGAAGCTTGGAACTTTCAACCCTATCCTCTATCTTCCAGGAAGAGGAGAGGGGGTTAGGAATTGAATTAATGATCAATCATGCCAACACAATGAAGTTACACATATAGGGTTTTGAAAGCTTCCAGGTTGTTTGGTGGACACACAGGTTGGTGGACATACCCATGTACCAGGAGCATGATGCACCCCAGCTCCACAGACAGAAGCTCTTGCATGTGGGGTTCTTGCAGACCTCACTTTATGTACCTGTTCATCTGGTTATTGACCTGTATCCTATATCATAAATCTTTTTTTTTTTTTAAGATTCTATTTACTTATTTGAGAAACAGACAGAGAGAGCACAGCAAGGGAAGAGAAGAGGAAGAGGGAGAAGCAGATTCCCTGCTGAGTGGGAAGCTCTATGCAGGGCTTATTTCCAGGATGCTAAGATCATGACCTGAGCCAAAGTCAGACACTTAACCCACTGAACCACTCAGGTGCCCCATTTATTATAATCTTTTATAATAAACTGGCAAATGCAAGTAGATGTTTCTCTGAGTTCTGCAAGCATCTCTAGCAAAGTAATGGAACCCACGAGGGCGTCATGGGAATCTCCAATTTATGGTCGGTCAGTAACAATGTGAACTTGTGATTGGTATCTGAAGAGAGGACAGTCTTGTGGGACTGAGCCCTTAGTTTATGGGATCTAATGCTATGTCCAGTAAATAGTGTCAGAATTGAGTTGAATGGTAGGACATCCAGCTAGTGTCAGAGAATTGTTTGGTGTGGAAAAACCCCACACACATCTGATGTCAGAAGAGTTGTGAGTATGGTGGTCATTTGAAAGTAAAGGAGAAAACACAGGAAAAAAAGTGAGGTTTTCCTACTGAACAACAAAAGGACAAGTAACAAAAGAAAAAAAAAGATAGATTACACCAAAATTTAAAACTTTTGTGCAGCTCCTGACACCATCAAGAAAGTGCAAAGGCAACAGACAGAATGAGAGAAAATATCTGCAAATCATATATCTGATAAGGGACTTATATCCAAGATATATAAAAAACTCTTACAACTCAATGAAAAGACAAATAACCAAAATTAAAAAGTGGTCAGAAGATATGAACAGACATTTCTTCAAAGAAGATATACAGATAACCAATAGGCACCAATTAGAAAATGCAAATCAAAATCACACTAAGATACCACTTCATACTGCCTAGGATGGTATAATCAAAAAGTCACACAGTAGCAAGTATTGCTGACGATGCTGGGAGACTGCAACCCTTATACCCTGTGAATGGCAATGTAAAAAGCTTCAGCCACTTTGGAAAATAGTGTTGCAGATCCTGAAAAAGTTGAACATACAGTAACCATAAAAACCAACTATTTCATTCTTTGGCGTATACTCAAGAGAAACAAAAGCACACATCATTATTCTTACTGGTCAAAAGCAGAAACAACCCAAATGTCTATCAACTGGTGAACGGCTAGACACAATGCTGCATATCCATACACTGGACTGGTGGTTGAGAATTTTAAAAAAAGGAATGAAGTACTCATACCCATATGGATGAGCCTTTAAAGCCTTATGCTAAGTGAAAGAAGCCAGTTACAAATATCACACATTGTATAATTTCATACATATGAAGTGTCCGGAATAGGCAAATCTATAGAGTTAGAAAGTAGATTAGTGGTTGCCAGGGCCTGGAGGAAGGAGAAGGTTGGAGGGAATGAGGAGTGACTGCTAACCAGTACAGAGTTCCTTTCTTGGGTGATAAAGCATGTTCTATAATTACATTGTGGTAGATAGTTGAACAGCCCGGTGAATATATTTAAAAATATTGGATTGTGGACCTAAAATGGGTGAATTATGGTATATTAATTATATCTCAATAAGGTTACTTTAAAAAGACAAAGAAAAAAAAAACCCAAACAGGTCTTAAATGTAGACTTTATAGTCCATTTTCTCCATAGGTTTCTAAAATATAAAATATGTATTTGATCACTGCATTGATTAAGCTTAACACTATTTTATAGCAAATTCTGCAAGTCTGTTTGAGCTAATTGGAGACCAGTGGAAATTTGGATGGGAATGTAATTACCTGAGTTGAACCATGATCAAAGGCATTCTAGTCTAACTAGAAGGTACTACTGGATCTTTAATAAGTGCTGGCTCCTAGGAGTCAGGCTTTCTCTTCCTTGAATAAGACAGAACAATACTTTTAACCACCCCCCTTCCCTACCAAGCAAGTGGTACAGATTGACTCATGGGTAAGAGGGCAACCTTCAGAGTGCAGCACCATTCCTTGGAATGCTTGAAATTTCTTTTCAGTTTTTTGCTTTCCATTCAAGTATTGATTGAGACAGGGCTCTGTGTAGCTTACAAGGTGTTAGGTGTTGTCAGGGTGTGATGTTAGAGCTCTGAGGCCACTGTTGTAAGGGGTTAACTGTCTTTATGGCAGTGGAAGTGCAGAAGGGCAAGCTGGTGGATTAAGGAACTGAAGCACTTGCCTTAAAGGACCCAGGCTTAGTTCAAAACCAGTGACCCACTGGCCCTAGAACCTCCAGTTTAATGACAAAATAAGCAGTTGTCATCGTACATTTGGAGGGGCTACTTTTTAAACAAGCAATCTCTGTTTTCCTTTATGTAATGAACTATTTTGGGATGTGCTTTTGATGTGTGTGTGTGTGTGTGTGTGTGTGTATATATATATATATATATATATATATATATATATATGAATATGTAACTCATTTGGCAAGTAGAAATGCTGCCTGTTAGTAACTGCAGTATTTTCAGATGGTCTGATATATAGTGAAAAGAGCTAACTATTCTGAGTCAGGGGAGCAGGTTCAGTTAGCTCTGCCAACTGTTGGACCTTCGGCAAGTCATGCACGTCCTTCTGTGCTTTCGATCACCCTCTGTCAGCAGGCTAATCATTTTCCCTGTCTTATAAGATTTACCTGAGGGTTCAGTGTGGCAATATTACTAAAGTTCCTTCATAAAGTGAAAAGGACCCTCTTGGTCATCTTTGTTGTGTGTGGGTCTGTGTCATGTTCCCACTGGGACTGAAATCTTTTGTAGCTCCACAAGGCTGAGTGTGGACACTCAGGTCAGGTTTGCTGACTGGTGGGTTGTTTGGGGGTCCTTGGGTTGTTGGGGAGCTGGAGGTGTTTAAGATATTTTTCCCTTGATTCATCAGGGAGTTATGGTATGGGGCCATAATTACCTGAGTTGAACCATGTTATGGAGGCCGAGTTATGGTATGGGTCAAGGGTATCTGGTTGGGCCATTCATTCACTCATTTAACAACTATTAATTGAGTGCTACTTTGGTCTAGGCACTTGGGATAAACTGGTTTTTCAGACTGACAAAAATCTGCTCGCAGAGGCTTACATTCCAGTGGAAGAAAAAGATCTAATCATTAATGAAATAAATAAACACATGATTTCAGAGAATTGGAGGTTCTCTGCAGAAAATATACCAAGGCAAAGGACAGAAAGTAGGAGTGGAGACTCTGTTTTTTCTTTTGAACAACTTCAGATCTACGGAGAAGCTGAAATAACAATATGCAATGAAGACCCATTTTTTTTTCATTGCCTAAGTCCACACTGTTTTGCCACATTTGCCTTCTCTCCCTCCTCTAGGTATGTGCACGTCTCTACATTGGTTTATGTGTTTTGTTCTTGTTGAAACTTCTAAAGTAAGTTACAGATATCATGAGACTTTATCTCTAAATAGTCCAGCAAATACTTCCCAAGAATAGGATATTCACCTGAATAACCACAATGCCATTAAGTCTCAAAAAAATTAACAATATATACTAACAGTATTTAATGGTGTGAAATTCAAATGTTCAATTGTCCGCCCCAAAATCCTATGTAGCTGTTTTGTTCTTTTTTTTCTTTTTTTTTTTAAAGATTTTATTTATTTATTCACGAGAGACACAGAGAGAGAGAGGCAGAGACATAGGCAGAGGGAGGAGCAGGCTATCTGCGGGGAGCCTGATGTGGGACTCGATCCCAGGACCCCAGGATCATGACCTGAGCCAAAGGCAGACACTCAACCACTGAGCCACGCAGGCATCCCACTGTTTTGTTCTTGTTGCTGTTTGTGTGGGAGAGCGGTTACCCGGGTGATGAAAAAAGACTTCTCTACATATGTGACATTGCAGGGAAAAACTGAATGTTGAAAAAGAGTTAGGTGCTGATGTGGTACGTGAGCCTGCGAGGTGTGGGGAACGGCAAGGCGGGAAGGCCCGCACCGAAGCCCAGGCGGCAGATCCTCATACAGGTTTACAGGCTCCCATCTGCTCTAACCACACTGCCAGACACTTTTCTCCAAACCCCTCAAGCCCTGGACCCATGCTGAATTCAAACTTTCAAATAAATCTGAAAACATGAAGTCATCACACGGGACAAGAAGACATCCTTTTTGTTAACCAGCAGTTTAGTTTGGGATGGCAGATGTGTTCAGGAAATCCCATGAATATTTTTTATTTTTTATCTTATTATTTTGCACAAGTGGAAAACGGAACACTAAGTGTTCTGAGACTAGAGCTAAGATGTGGAAGCACTGTAAGTTTAATGCAGTTAATACCAGAACTGACATCATCAACGTCAGAAGTGGGAAAGCTTATTTTAAGCCAAACAACGCTGTGTTCAATTGAGGAGGAAAGGAAGAAAACTGAAGATCACATCCACAGTGCTGGCAATCTGTGCCAGAAGACTCCTGAAAAAGTGAGGGGCAGCTAAGAATTATACACTAGCTCTTTCAAGATACTTTCAAGAACAAAGTATCTTCCGAAAGAGCTTACTGTATGATTTTTTTAAACATTAAGGGTTTTTTTTTTACACATTTGTCATATTGAATTAGGATAATTAATGCTAACTGCCACAGCAGACAAATCCTGAAATCTCAGCTTGCACCATCAAGTTTTATTTCTTGTACATGTAAAGCCTGATAATGTGAGGGCATCTCTCACCATCTGGTGTCTGTAGCCTCCAAAGTGGCCTCAGATGCCGGGAGGAGAAGGATGGAAGAAGACACTGGCTGTTCCTTGCTTTTCCCCAGGGGCTTAGGCAGTGTCACCACTTCTGTTGACACTTCATCGATGCCAGCCAGCCTCACCACTGGGCAACGTATAGGAGTGTTTGGAATAATTGGTGAGAGTCAGTAGTCTCTACAGATCCCAGATCCCATATGTGAAAGTAGGAGGCTCTCAACACTGAAGTCTCCAGGGCCTTCTCAGGTGGCGGCCACGGTACGAGGGGTAGTGTTTGCAGTAGGAGGAACAAAGAAGTTAAAAGGATTGCTTCCTCTAAGCATTGTCTTCTAGAAAGCTTCCTTTTCTCTTTCCTGTTGGCCTCATGTTTCCTCGTGAACCTTCTGAAGACCAAGTCCTTCCTAGGTGGGGCCCAGGTAAAAGAGGCCCAATACCACCCACCTCTTCAGTCAAATTCTGGTTTAGGCCAGAAGAGGCAAAGTGGGTGTTCATGGTTCAGTCTGGCTCTTGCAGATATGGGATTAGGCAGAGGTTTAGGATCAAAACAGTGGGTACCAATAAAGCAAGGATTTATCTAGATTATTCCAGATTAATCCAGATGCTCTTGGATTTTTGCATCTCCCATCACAGCCTGCTGTTGTCATTAGAGACAAGAATTCAAATCATGTAAAGAGCTAAATTCAGAAACACAATTGCAGCTTCAAAGCACAATGGCTTTGGAGGTTTAGCCCAGTACCTGGCAGCCTGAAGGACGCTCTCTCTTGGCAGGACTAGCTCTGGGCACTCTGGCAGAGCGGTCAATCGCCATGCCAGCCCCCTTATCTCTGACTCTTGAGGGGAAGGCAAGAGGAGGCTGAGCAGTCTTTAAAAGCCTGCTGTCTTCTCAATCCTTTCTCCTAGGATCACATGGGGGTCTGGTGTATCCATCCCTTTCTCATTCATGGCTACTCGGGGGAGAGCCTGCCCACAAATTCTTACTGCTCACATTTGCTTCTGAGGTACTTAAGGAATATATGACTGAGATAGGACAGGTGAGAGATAAAGGTTTGGAGTCCTACAGACCTAAATGGCAGTGATATTTAATACTCACAAATACCCACGTACATACCAGCAGCCTTCCCATCCCCCCACATCATTCCCTATCCATTTTGCTGTTAGGCAGAAGCATGTGACTCGTTCTGGCAAGTGAGCAATGGTTGTGAGTGTTTCATGCTTCTGTTTCCCTCTGCTTTATGGGCCTGGAATCCAGGTCTTCCAGATGTTAGAACCTTCGTGGTTGGCCTGGGTCCTTGAGTACTGTGGGGATCAGAGCCTCCCGCAAACTTCAGTCTGAGTCAGGCATGTAAGGGGAGTAAGAACTAATGTTTTGATGCACTAAGCTGTTAAATTTGGGGCTTTATTTCTGGTTACCACAGCATAACTCAACCAATTACATCGAAGGCAGATTTACAATCTCATCTGGGCTCAGCCACTTGATGTTCTTGGTCCTCATTTTCTCATCTGTAAAGTGTGATAATAATACCTACTACAGAGTCCATCTGGTATTTTTTTCTGCCCTGCATCCATTCCTTCTGGGCAATTCTCCTTCTCCTCTAACTCCATGAGATTCTTGTGGTGTGGTCAATGCAGGAACTCACCTTCCCTCCCGTGGGCCAGCCAATCAGAAGGCCACATCCTCATGAATATACTGACTGAGCCAAGGGATGGGCAAGAGAGCACATAATGGCTAATCAGAGTCTACTTTCTAGACTGGCATGGATGTTTCATAAGGGAGGGTCTCTTTCCATGTAAACCTGATGTTGTGAGGTGCCATTTTTCCCACTCAGACAAGAAAGCAGAACCTGTGCATGCTAAGAGACCCGCAAGCTCCATCTAGCCTGGGGCTTTTAGATACACCCTCTACTAAATCTCTTTCTCTCTCTCTTTTTCCTTAAGGTAGTTTGATTTGGGATTTAATCTCTTACAACAGAAAGAGTCTTGATCAATGCCCTTACCTTGGGGAGTTATTGCAAAATTAAACAAAACAGCTCACTAAATTCCCTGCCACATGACAAGTGTTCCAAACATGATGCTGTTATGACTGAGGTTGGTGGCTAGGGGCTCTAGCTTATTCCTTATTCTCAATCCTTTAGGTATTTTTTAAAAAGATTTTATTTATTTATTCATGAGAGACACAGAGATTGAGAGAGGCAGGGACACAGGCAGAGGGAGAAGCAGGCTCTATGCAGGGAGCCCGAGGTGGGACTCCATTCCAGGTCTCCAGGATCACGCCCTGGACTGAAGGCGGCACTAAACTGCTTAGCCACCTGGACTGCCTGCCTTTAGGTAGTCTTAACATTTGATGAGCTCATAAACTGAAATCATATATCTTGGGCCACAGAATTTTTTCCACTAGGTTTCACACAGTTACTGTGTCCTTTGTTGCCTTTGAGAGACATCCTAAGAAGCAACTATTTGAAAATCTTTATCGCATATGCTATAGGGACATTGTCTACTGCTTCACTCAGGGTCCAATCTAGAAAAATACATTAAGAAATTTTTCTCAGACTTATGTGGGAAGGAAAATTTGACTTCCCCCAAGGTGGTACTTCTCCAACTTTTTCACCCTCATCATCAGAAAAGACTGCACTCATACTCCCAGGGGTTGGAGGCATAGCCCTAAGCAGTGAGTACAATTTCTTCTGTTTTATGTTAAAAATTCATATAACTTTTGTATTCTTCTCCACTAGACATCCATGTTTATTTTTATGGATGTTGTAAATCCTGCAACAGATCTCTTTGATTGCCTCCAAGGTTGACATGAAATTTATGATTCCTCTTTAATAATGATGGCCAAAGTATATAGACTACAACCTACATCCTTGTCTTGATATTCTAATTGCTCTACAATTTCTCTGATCTTGATTGTAGCTTATTTATAGCTTTCTATTTTATGGTATATTTTCTTGTGAATTGATACAACTACTTTGTGGAAGTAAATGGGTTATGAATAAGTAAAAGCATTCATATAAACATAAAAAAAGAATTGACAAGCTTGAAATGATACCATATGAGGACACAGGATGTGTACTTGGTTTCCTACTAATAGACATCTTGCCCCTCCCCCCTCAACCTCAGCTGAATTGAACAACACATTGAGCGAAAAGAAGGTGTTTAAAATTTTAACAGAAACAGCACGCACGAAAAAGGCATAGCTAATATTCTTGTTATCCACAGAAAATCAAAAGTCCTAATTTGAAGAGAATACATTAATACTGATTTTGGAGGACAGATGTTGGAATCAGCATTTGAAAGAGTGGGTCTATCTGCTTCCTTTTTAAACCAAGGGCAATAATGAAAAATATTTTTTGTTAATAGACACACTCACTTTACTTTCAACTTCATACATCGAGACAGAGGCTGGGCAATAGCAGTACCTTTACTACATACATCCAGAACTGAATTAGCTGGTCTTTTGGACACCCTTGGGAGCACTGAGAAGCTTGAAAATGCAAAAGGAGGGCTATGGATCTAAGGCTTGGTTACATACAGGTCTCCCTTTCTGAACAGCATTCTCCAAGTAAAGGTAGTTCTTACAATGGGATGTGGTCCACAAGGTCTTTGAACCTACTGAAAGATTTGTGTGTTGGGTACATTTTTCGACAAGAGCATCCATAGCTCTCAGTAGATTTTTTGAAAACGCGTGTGATTTGGAGGGGTTAAGGACCACTGGTGCAAGGGAATGTCAAGCAGAGTGCCTTGTGCATTGTATGTGCTCAATAAATGTGAGTATATCTAACAGTTGAGGTTCTGTGCTTCCCAGTCAGAAACAGCTAAGTTGGCTGTAGGATCGAATCTAAGAATTTAATTCCTTTAAACTTGAATTCTTCACTGTTAAATTAAAAAAGAATAGTAACACCTAACAGAATATAGTAAGGATTAAATGAGGTAAAACATAGAACGCCGGACCTCTAGTGAGCACTCAGTCAATACAGCTATTGTTTTGCTTATCGTCAATTAAATTGTATTTCAGACACAATTATCAGATACTTGGTCAGGACCAATTCTCATTATAACTGTTTTTGGTTTTCAGAATAAAATATATTTAAAAACTTAAAAGATTATTCGAATGATTTTGGAATGGAATAGAGACAAATACAAAGGAACAAATAAAAGCAGGAATTTACCTATTTTGTTCAGGATGAGAGAGGAAATCGATCAGACCTAAGTAGAAACAGGCCTTCATTTGAAATTCTCCCAATCTCTTCCTCCTTCCCACTTCCTTCCCTCTTCTTATCTCCATCCTTAACTACATGGACACTCCTGCAAGTATGTGTGCATGCGCACACATGTGCACACACCACACACACACACGCTCCCCTAAACAAATGTTCAGGAATCTCTGCTGAGAGTTAGTGGCAGTCGTTCAGAACCCATCTTTAAAATAGAGTTCTGAATTCAGCCTCTAACTCCCCTAATTTAATTTCTGAATAGGGCGTCATGAAAGGATAAATAACAAAGGTGTCAAATTTGATACCACTTGTTCTTTTTTTTCAAATTCTCTGAATGACTTCCCCCCCCCCCCCAGTTCCATTGTGGCCAAGAATAATTTTTAAAGATTTTTTTTTCTTAACCAATTAAAATTAATACCTTTTCGTGCTGCTGGAGATGCCATTTATGGACCTGCGTGCTTGCCCAGTTGCTCAAATGGTGTTCCAAGCTCATTTCCTTTGAAAATCTTGCATAATGCTTGTGAGACAAAACTATATAAAATAAAAAAAGTCTGTTTTTAAAAAACAAATTTTCTTTTAATTTTAAAGTAATCCCTATACCCAACGTGGGGCTCAAACTCACAACCTCAAGATTAAGAGTCACAAGCTCCATTGACTAAACTAACCAGGTGCCCCCTCACCCCCAAAGTCTTTTTCAATCTTGAGAAGGAAAGAAAGCTACAGCAGACTGGAGCATCTAGATTTTTAAATGTATGCTTACTTCTCTTTAAAAACAAAATTGGAGATAAAGTATGGTAAAATTATAGTTGGGCTTAAAATGTTGGGGTGTAGAAAGGATGTTGGGGTCCACCTATTCCAAATCCCTATTTTTCCAAAAAGAATATTAAAAGCCAGAGGTATGTGAGCCTTGGTCCAAATCACACTACTGTTTTCCCCTCTCCCATCTGTGGATGATGTAAGGCTAGGATATGATAAGCTCACAGTGTTGTTCTATAATTATTAGTATTATTGTTTCAAGTAGACTCCATATCCAGGGTGGAGCCCAACATGAGGCTTAAACTCATGACCCTGAGATCAAGACTTGAGCTGAGATCAAGATTTAGATGATTAACCTGAGCCATCCAGGCGTCCATATAGTTATTTTTATTAATATACATTAGCAACTCCATTTTTAGCCCACTCTCTGGCCCCTCCATCACTCTCTTGGGACCCCATCTTTTGCACCATTTATTTTCTGAGGGCCTTTGCACTCACCTGGTTGATAACATATTGCTGTCAAGCCAATGATTGGCACAGATCAGCATTTCCAAAAGGGCTTGTTCTATGGGTTGTTGTATTCTCTGAGGGAAAATGTTGATGCTTGAATGAATTTGGAAAATACTGCACTGAATAAATGTATATGGTTATTTCCTGCAAGACTTCTCAGAGCCTTTAATATGCTAATGTATATCATATGTCTCTAGGAGTGGGGTGAAGTACATAAATCATGTTTTTAGAGCTTACCTGATGGTGGAGCTTTCTATCTCTCCCCAACCCCAGGATGTGAGAATGAGTGGGATTTAGGATATCCTTCCAGAGATTTTTGCATTTTAATAAGGGTTCTTTAAGAAGAATTATGTTGAGCTCCTTATTTCTCTTAGGGTGTACAATCTTTAAGGGCAGGAAAAAATATCATTTATCTCTGAGTCACTAACATTTAGTCCAGCGCCATGCACTGTTCCTGGCACACAGGATGAATAGCACAAGATCCATCTACACTTGTTAAAGGAATAAACAAAAAAGACTTCAAGACCCATCAGACTTACTTTCTGGAGGTAGAATTTGAGCCATCGATGGTAACTGTATTAATCTTCTGTTATTCTTTGTTTGTTTTTTTTTTATTAAATCTATAGTTCCAGGGCAAGACTTTTTTAAAAAAATTGATAAAGAGAACTATAAAGAAAACATATTGTATTATCACATTTTTTCTCTCCCTTGCTTGCAAACAAAAAGAAATTAAAAATTAAAAAAAAAATCCAATGCTTACTAGCTTTTGTGAGGTGGAATCAGGGCAATAGGTAGAGAAAAGCAGAGCTGGAGAGACAAAAATGGGAAAATTAGATGGAAGAGGGTTGTGATTTAGAAGAGAACTATGGAAATAGAATGCGAGAGGTTGTAGAAGTAGGTGAGAACCAGAGATGTCTGGTGGCTGGGAGAATTTTTGGTTGGGAGTTGAGAGTGGCAGAGGGAGGAAGATCTGGGGTAAGGAAGGTAAGCAGCTGCCTTTGGATGGATAATGAGGGCTGCATAGATGGGAAGAAGGACTTTTAAGATTTTCTGTGTAACACATACCCATACCAACAACCACACATCCTACTTTGGAAGTTTCATGAAGGACCAACTAAAACCTGGAAATGCTTTCAGATATATTCCTATTTCTCTCTTGGAATTCCCAGCATAAACTGGGCAATGGTGGGGCAGCTAATAATATTCAGATTCTACTACCAGAGGACAGAGATGCAAGAGCAAAATAGGACCCCAGCAAATTTTCCATTTCTCATGAGAATGGGGGCATGTTCATTTTGTGAAACAAATGTATGCAATTCTCATTATCCATTCCTACCTTATACCTCCCCAGTGCCATACAAGAACAGAAAGATGTGGTTGCCTTTCTTCACGCTTATTTTTAGTTGATTTTTCAATATATGTACAAAATCAGGAAAGGTTATGGAAAGCTATTTTTCAGTGTATGTACACCTATATACCATAAAAATAGATACATGTGAAGAGGAAAGTGCTACTAATTCTTGTGATTTCATAATCTGAATAATCTTAGGTCAATAAATAATTTTGGTGCCCTCGACTGAGCTTCTTATGACATCACTGTACCTGATCCAAAAATGGCCACCATGTCTGCCCAGGCAAGTATGAGTTCCCAAACACTAAGATGGTAGAAAACTTTCCTTTGTACTGGCAAAATGGTATCAAGGGGCATCTGCCTCGGCCTGGGTTGAGCATACTGGAAGCTGCCTTGGTGATCTGCTACCTAAAACTTTCACCCACGTCAGAAAAGACACCTGGCTTTAGTCCTTATTGCTCCAAGTTAACTTGCTTGAGTGTTAGAACAGCTTGATGAGCTCAGTAGGAAGGAGGGAAATTAGCTGGGAAGGACATGACACCAAGTTTAATTTACCGAGACCTAACCTTTGTTGAGCAACTATTATGTACCAAGAGATGGGAATGCAAATACCAAGAAGATGAATGCCCTACCTACAGGGAGAAAAAAGAAAGAAGGGTAAAGTGAGTTGGAGGAGAGGAATTGAGGTGGGATGGAAGAAGGGAAAGAGAAAGAGAGAAGATAGGGAGGAAGGTAAGGCAGAGAAGAACGCCAGTGGTTAAGAAAGACAAATAGAAGAGAAGGAATGGTCGGAAATCATCCAAGAAAGGTCAACACAAGAGGACACTGGGCTTGGGGTCTTTCATTCTATATCCTCTCAAGAGGTTAAATGGCGAAATGTTGCCCGGTTTCCATGTTCTGTGTGAATTAAGAGCAGCAGAAAATTGTGCTTTTAGAGTCGTAAGGCAGATGTAGAAGGTTTACACACCGAGTCAGTAGCCTACCTAAAAGATTATTGCAGGTTTTGCTTTTGGAAAACTTTTCGGGAAGCGGGAGGAAACCCCCCCAAATTATATTCACAGTAAACCTGTAATAAAAAAGGCAGTGAGAGTTTCCTTTCTTTTTCATGCAATTTATAAGTGCCTTTTCTTTTCTGGGAAAGAAGTGTTTCCATAGTACAAGTCAAAGCAATTCATCATATTCAGTAAAGTCATAGTGGCTCTTAGTACTCATTAGGATGTTTCCTTGAGTAAAGGAAGGGTGGAAATGGTGGAGCAGGTAAAATGG
This sequence comes from Canis lupus baileyi, assembly GCF_048164855.1. NCBI lineage: Eukaryota > Metazoa > Chordata > Mammalia > Carnivora > Canidae > Canis > Canis lupus. The sequence goes on from NC_132851.1 coordinate 19,403,210, forward strand.
TCCATTGTTTATATTTGGTACATTGTATTATTTAGTTAAATTTTTTTTTATTTGAGAAAAAATGTTTGGCATCCCTTCAATACGTGGTTGAGACTGGAGTATATCCACATGTTTGCTGAAATAAAGAACTGGCTATGCCACATCTGTTTTGGAGAACAATTAGTTTCGGCCCCCAGATCTCTTGGTCAGGTGTTATTTGAAGGTCAGTATCTCTACCGATAAAATACTGTAACTGATAGCTTACAGTTGGTCACTACCTGAGACAGATGGCACTGGAGGCGCTTGGGAATGCCATCAATCATGCTATTATAAGCACTCAAGACTCTCTGGGGTGAGAGTAAATTGGTGGACCAAGGTCTGTTGTCCCATCTCTTCCCAGGGTGTTACCATATCTGGAGACCAAAAGAATTGTGTCTTTTTGCCTGGCTGTGCTCACCACTAAAGCCTTCAGTGGTAATAGCAATCACGCTGGTGGGATTCGTTGCTGGGGGAGTTCTGTGTGCTGGGAGCTGGAGGGAGGCCACCAATTCATTTCACATATATTATTTCTCCAGGAAACACAGCATAATTGAGGACAATTTTCCACCATGAATTGCATCATTAGCTAACACAGGGAAAGTGAAATGCTGTTAACTTTTCTTTTCCTTCTGCAAAGCTGATGAGCTGAAGAAAACAGAAATAAAAAGTTTAATGTGATTTTTTTCTAAGGATATATGTTGAAAATCAGAATCAAAACACTTTTACACGGTAATAGAAATCCCACATTTTAATACATTGCCATGCACATAAGGAATCAAGTAATGCTGAATACAAAATAGTCAGATATACAAAATGATAAAGCAGATTTTCAAGCCCGATAGAGATCATGCTCACAGATACAAGGGGGCAAAAATCTGTACAGTTTCATTTCTATCAATTTAAAAAGAATCATGCCCCCCAACTCTTTTTTTGACGACAACCCAACACAGAAAGAAACATTATAAGAAAATATAAAGGAGACCCAGAGGGAATTGCCAAGTTGAGAGCTGCTTAAGATATGGAAATCGTTGGTTCAAGATTGTGGTGCACAATAATTCTTATGTTTAGAGAAAAAAGTTTCTAAACATTGTATGCCCTGGGAACCCAGGGAACCAAAGTGAACATCCAACAGAAAAGGCACTCTGATTTTACCATGTAACTTGCTTGAGTCCTCCTAAGTCTAGTCCTGGGAGTTTTTCTAGGGTGCATAGAGAAAAAAAACCACAGATGTGGGCAATGGATAAGGAAAATACTTATTTAATTAACCACTCTTAGGGGACTAAGAGAGTTCAGACTGCTGGTTTAACTACTCACTTAAGGAAGCTATAAAACTTTCTACCCTCGATGTAGGCTTTTGTATTATGAAACGTGCTTTTATAGCCGTGTTTGTTAGTGTTTGTAAAACCGTGAACCAATTTTTTTCATGAGATTTTCCCCTCTTATACCCTACTGAGAGCACTGGTCTTCCATTCAGTTCACATTGTGTGATTTTTCTTCCTTTCTTGCCTAGAACAAATACTAAAATACAGTAGCTCATCAATGAAGTTCGATGTGCCTCTCTGCTTCCTGTGACCCTCTATTTGTCAACTTCACACTTTCACTGGTCTTCTCCAACTCAGAGATTGGCGATTTTTGAGTGCACTAAGCCAAACCTGAGGCTCTCTCCCTCAGCTAGGTCAACTCTAAGTCTTTTGGAGGCAGAGAAGTGGAGATAGATGGGCACCTAAGCCATAGGCTCTGCAGACTGGTCCCCATACATTAGATAAAGCTTGTGTGTATATATGCAAAATGCTGATTGTTACTTTCTTTTCACCCTTTCTTTTCTTTTCTAATCCCAGGATGGGCTCTCAGTAGTACCAGCTACAAGGAGAAAGGATAAAGAGAAAGGGCTCACAAGTAAATAAAGCCCAGGTCCCTGTGATAATTGCACATATATTAGTGGTATGGAACACCTCCCCTTAGCTCCTTTTATTTAGCCTGCAAACATTCCTGCCTGCTAAGGTGACAGATGAGCAGAAGCCTAGAGAGACCGGCAATTTCTGTTGAATCCAAGTATTCTTGAATTCAAAACCTCTTCTTCCCCTTTCTCAGAGCAGTGCCAGATCCACAAAGTCCTAAGAATAACTCAACTACATAAGCCACAACAGATCAATATTTTCTTTTCTCAAGTACTTTTTACTGCTAATAAGTAATTTTGTTACAATATTGATCTTCTCTAAAGTTTTGGGGGCAGCTACTTAATTTAGTGGCTAATGATATTAAATAGTTGGATTAATTGGAGCTACAGTAGTATGGCTTAATGGCACAAGAGTTTCAGTGCAATTAGTTTCAAACATTTGTGCTGGCTTGGCTTTTCAACAGACTAGCTGCTTCTGTGCCAATCATGACTGAAACTTTTGCAGTGCAAAGTCAAGAGCCTAACATTATTCAGCTCAGCAGTGTGAACTTCACTAGCCAAGCCTTGGTCTCCTCAAACATGGCCTTGAAGGGATAGCATTTTTCTTTTGGTGGAGAAAAGATAATGGTGGACATGCCATTCAGACCTCCCAGAGCACCTTCAAATTGTCTATGTGTGAGTTTAAGCAAGTGGAACCCCAACGACCCCCAGGGTGGCCAACACTCACTGAAGAGGCTAATGCTTCTCTTTCTAGTGACTGGAGATGAGAGTTACATTACAATGGAAAAGACAGTTTCCAGTGTTCAAACACCAGTATGTGGCCCCCAGCCTCTCCCCAGCCCCTCCAATCTGACCCAATTCTCTTTAGGTTTACCTCCTACAAACAGGGGCCTGTTGATGTGAAAAAGAACCTGGTCACATGCTTCAAAACTTCTGCAGTTGATGTGTGGGAAAACATTCTCAGTCCTTCTCCTGTATGGGAAATAGGTATGGGGACTGTTTGAAGCTACCACAGAATAAGCAGGCAGCTCCCAATGCAAAGCACTAAATGCAGTTGATGGTGGTCAATAAAAAATACTGGATATATATATATATATATATATATAAAATTCTAATTGATTTAGGGGTCATATAATCAAAGACCATGGCAGTGCTCAACCCAAATCATATTCTTGAAATTATGCATGAATAGGGAGACTATCCAGAGCTTCAAAAGGTGTCTTCATGGTCCTTGCGCTATCTTGAGAGGGGGTGGAATGGGGGTGAGGCTGGGCAGGCCAACTTCCTCTGCGGATGGGAGAAGCCCACCATCAGTTTGTGGAACAGAGCAACCACCAGACATTCGCATTTAATGGCAAGCAAGTATTTCTTCAAAGTTATGTCACAAAAGCAGTTCCCCCACTGCAGGACAAATAATGACCTAATAAGAATCTCTCTTGTTTTAGATTTTTTTTTTTTTTTTTTTTTTTTTTTTAAAGAGTTAAGCTCTTGAAAATGTTTTTATAGAATTTGGAGAGAATGGTATTTAAATACAATCACACATAACAGATCTGTGAGCTCTTGCATATCAACCCAGTTTAGAATTTTACATTTGATAGCTATGTGTGTGCCCTAACAGGCAAAGCCAAGTGGAGAGCAGCCCGTTTACTTCCTTTGATCCAAACAACTGAAATTTAAAAGGTTTTAAGCAATGCAGAAAGCAACCAGCAGAGGCTTCAGTGTCTTCAGTGTTTTGGGTGTTAGCCTCTCCAGCTGGATTAATGTCACAGTCTCTGTGTCATTCATATCAGTGGGGCTGTTTCTATCACTCTGCACTTGAGGCAGAAAGGCCTGGTTTTAAGAGCCTTTCTAAGGCTTCTGGAAATGTTGGAGGTTTGGAACAACAACAGCAACAAAACAAGCCATTAAAGAAATGAAACCCCTGAACCATTGGCTCCAAAATATGAAAAGAATATGTATAATCAGAAAGACTGTATCTACAACACTTATTATGTCAACGAGTCAATTGCAATTCAGTGCAAGTCATAGGGTTACTTTGAAATGTTATTAGGTGTATGTTGTTGGTTCCTTTTAGTGCTTGACGTAATTGGAGAAGGGAGGCTCTGAAGTAAGAATGCTTGGGGCTCTTCAAGATTGTAAAATAGCCCTACATGGTGCATAAATCTCCAATCTTGCAAAGCCTTTAACACGCATTTTCTGCTGTTCTGTGGAAGTCATTTGTCAGTCTTTGTGCTGTCGGGCAGAAGGTCTAAAACTGATCCCATTCTCACTGCCACTTCCCCTTTGCATTTATCCTATAGGTGAATTTCATCTTTAAATTTCTAGATCTCAGGAATGATGCTCTGCACTCCTCCCACCCCCTACTTCCAGAATTTTCCCTGCAGGGCCAAAATGATGGCCAGAAGAGAACCAGTGTGATACATCCCTCTAGCACCTTCCCGTATAAGAATCTCCAGGGAAGGATCTATTTTATTCTGTTTATTAAGGTGGGGAAGAACCTCTCTGTGCACATGGCCAACTTTTTCTCAAGCTGCCCACAGGTGATTAGCTTTCAAAAGAATGTCCCTGTCTCCCCACAAGAGTAAGTCACCAGAGCAAAATAATGGAAATGTGGTTCTGTTTGACCTGGAAACTATGCAGTGGTGCCAAGGAATCAAGCATATTGATAAAGGAGAATTCATGAGGCAGTTTTCTGGCTACAGGATTAGGTGAGATCTTAAGAAACAAAGGAGCAGGACCTCCTTGTCTTTGAAGTAGAGTCCCCAGCTGTGCCCTGTGCAGAAGCATCTCCTGGTCTGTCCTCCCTCATAATCTCATGGGTTCTGTTTTGATTAGCAGCTTTGACCAGTCACTCCCTAGAGATGTGAATCCACATCTGTTTGGGCAGCGAACCCTCACCAACGTCAATCATAAGAATGAACTAGGGGTGGTGGAAGGGGAGGGGGGGTAGGGGTGAATGGGTGACGGACACTGAGGGGGGCACTTGACGGGATGAGCACTGGGTGTTATTCTGTATGATGGCAAATTGAACACCAATAAAAAATAAATTTATTATTTAAAAAAAAAGAAAACCACAAAAGGACAAATCAATGTATTAAATAAAAATAAAATGGTAAAAAAAAAGAAGGAATTATTAGTCAGTATTGGGGGAAAAAGGAGACGGTTAAGTTTTTCTGTTTGAGTTCTTTATAGAATACTCAAAATCTACCCAAAGAATTGTATTAAAAGAAGAGATTAAAAAAAAAAAAAAAAGCAAAAGAGTGGGGTGGAAAGGGTTGTGGGAGAGGTGAATAAAAACAGCCTTTAAGGCATAAAAGAATTTATGTCATTTTCAAAGATTAGATTTTTAAAAAGAGTCTATGGCAATCTTAAGTCTAGTTGTCAAGTAACAAAATTACTCTAAAGAATGTAGAGGAAAACATCACAAAGAATGGAGCAGCTAATGGCACAGGGAAGAGGAGGTTTAGGTAAAGCTAAAGTACTAAGGGGGTCGTGAAAACTTTTCTTCCCAGAGACTTTTATTGTTCCTATCCAAAATCAACCATGTGGCATTCGCAGACAAAGGAAGCCTTTGCACGTAACACTGGGGTAAATCCATTAGAGGTTTCTATCCTTCTTTTATATTTGTGAGTACGGTTGATAGTCCTTCTCCCCATGAGTGTTAAAAATGGAAGAATCTCCTCAGAACGGAGGACCGTTAACATCTGTCTCTGCAACTGAGAAGTGACTTGGGAGAGGACTCGGGGTTGCTTCCCCCGTTCTGGAGGTAGAAGTCAAATGTGCAGTTACACAGCTCACGGAGCCTGAGCAGGGGGCTGAAGGGCCGCCATTACCCATAAGAAAGTTTATAGGATCTCTATCCCCTAGGTATGTCTTAAACTACTGAAGTGATTCGCTTTTTCACCCTAGCAGAACCACGGATGATGCTCTGCATTTTAAATTCGGTTCGGAAGCTGGAACAAGCTAATCCCCTTGGCACCCCAGAGAGTCTGATAATTATTCATTTCTCGTCATTCCCAAGAGTGTCTTTCCCCACACAAGTGTGGGTGTCAGCCTTTCAATAAAAAGTGTAGCAGAGGTTTAAGTAACAGGAAAAGTTAAGCATCAACAGTTTATAGCCCTTAGACATCAAAATATTTATCCTTTACCTCCTGGTTCTCCTGCTGCCTACTGAAACAAAACTCCCCACAGCCATTCCTGAACTTCTGGGAGGAAAAAGTTCCTACACACATCTCAGGAAGAAGGTAGAGCACAGCAGGAAGTAATGGCGGGAAATGGTGGATGAACATGGAACGAAGAATTGTGGAGGCTGCGAAGGAACTCGTGTCTCCATTTTGCCGGTTAGCAAGGGAATGCTCAGATTTTTTATGCCACCACGTTTCCAAAACTATCCCCCCCCCAAGTGATTTCATAATGAGGTCCACAGTTTGGAAAACAGTCATAGCTCATAGGCAAATAACGTGGTGTTCTGGGAATTAAGGCATTTATAGAGACGCCATCTTCAACTGGGTTCTTTCATCATCTTCAATTTTGCCTTTTCCCATCTCCACCCTTACCTGTCACCTTTTCATAATCTGTCAGCACACTTGTAGCTACATTAAAAAAAAAAAAAAAAAAGAGGCTAGGAAACTCGACTTATTTAATTGTTCAGAACATATTTTACGAAGGCCAAAGAAAGGATGAACCACTATCATTTAATGACTGACTGTGCCATAAAGCGTATCCAGTTTTCCAAGGTTGTTAGCCACAGTCTCAGAATGACCCTGAATTAATAAACCAATTAATTCCCAGCTACAGTATCTTAGCACCTGACAGTCATTCTTCTGGATTCAGGAGGCCCTATTCTGGGTCCCCTGGACTATACTGAGAACTGCAGCTTCAGAAAATCTGGCATAATGACCAATGTTGGTGCCTGTGTAAAGGATGGGAATACAGATGACCAAGGTGAACATCCAGGAAAGCAACCGAAAGCTGCTTTAGGAAGCTCTAACCAGCTAAGTCTGGGCCTGGGAAAGGTCTGATGTATACAAGGATGCAAATATGTGGCCTCATGCTGCCTACTACCACTTCCTCCACTGTCTACTTCCACAGGCAAGGGAACAGCCTGCTGCCTTGTGCATTTTGTGAGGTTACTCTGGAAGTGGGGAAAGCTGTCTGAATTGTGTTTCCATTGTGGAAAAGCCAAGATGGGGGCAGTGTCTAGGGGGAGGAGATACTGTTCCAGAAGGGCATGGGGAGTCTGCCTCGTACTCTGTTGTTACCCCAACACAATGCTTGGCACGTAGTAGGTGCTTCACAAATCCTTGCTAAATAAAAGAAAGAATGAAAGAAGAAGGAAGCCCTGCTGTTGGAATTGAAACTCAGGGGGTGGGCAGTAGTGTTTGGAATGTTATCTCCAGGGGTATGGACAGCCAGGGTTTGGCCGCCTCATTCTGGATTTGTAAAGAATTAGGGTCTGTGAGAGCCTGATGGTCCTGGTGCTGACCTGTCATAAGGCCAGATCTTGATGGTGACTGAAAACTCTTCTGAGCTCCCTCTCCAAAGCCCCTTCCTCTGGCAATAACAGCTTGACAGGTTTGTGGTGAGTCATCCTATGAGGTGACTCACCCGAATCACATTCGGTTCTCTTTCCCTTCCCCTGTCAGCTTTCCTGATCTCAGGTGGGGGTATTTTCCAATGTGTTGTGCATTTCCTGAGACACCCCCCCGCCCCCGCCAAGGGAGAGCAGATCATGAGTGCTTGTATGGAGACCCCCTCCTAAAATGCCAAATTTCCTTGTACTGGCAGGGCCCCAGGGTTGTTATGCATATTTAAAGGAAAGTCTCTGGTACCTGTCAGTCCCAGATTGGGATTGTGAGTACACAGAATATATTTGCTGAATTTTTGATTCAGCCAAGTTTATATTTTTAAGGGGGAAAACAAAGCTAAAGTATTATGTAGGGTCAGTCAATATGGACATCTCTCTAATGCCCAAAGACAAGCAATAACTGGGTTGATCAGTTTCCTAGGACTGTGCTTTGTTATAAGATGTAGTAAAAAAAATAATTAATTGTGGAGAGAATCCCAGAAAGGATTAAAAGGGACTAGTCGGTTCTCTATGGAGGTAGGAACCTAGTATGAATTGGGCCCTTCCCCTTCCTTAGGCACGCAAGGGGACACCTGTTGTCTCCCCTCTTCAGAGAGCTGTGATTTAAACTTGACCTAGAAAGTCTCCTAAAGTCGTAAAGCCAGACCAACACAGGAAAACTGCATTCTTTTCTCCTTACCCTCAATCCACCATGGTCTTTGACTAAAAAGCCATCTCTTTTCTCCATTGAAAATACTCTTCTATAGAAGGAGAGAGCATGTACACCGGCCACATAGAAGCCTCCTGGGTTCATCTGTATGTGGATGTGCTAAGTTGTGCCTCGGTTCCCAGCTTAGGAACAAAGAGCTAAGATACTTCAACCACCAGCCCCCTTCTACTTCCCTCTGGCACTGCAAGAAATCCAGTTGGTGGAGTAAAGTGTCAACAGGTTAAGTCTAACAGTATTGTGGCCATGTTTACACCAATCTACCACAAATGACCGGGGATATGCTAGGTGTGGAGTTTGTCTTGGACAGTCTGAGCCAGAACAAGGACGAGATTTATAAAAGAAAAAAAAAAGAGAATACTCGCTTTTCCCACATGTACTGAACGTGCTGATTCGTTTTGGTGTAGTGTTCTCAGGTAAAGTGCTTAAGAGTTGGACAGAACACCTTTAAGACACCATAACTAACGTAATCAAGACATGTTTACATTCCTACCAGGGCAGAATATTGTGAACACTTCCACTGAGATTGCAGAACTGCTGTGATTTTTTTTTCTAACACATCATGCCATCTGCACACATAATAAAATAATCCAGTAGTTGCCATGCTAAAATAGGACTTCTAGTGAAGGGCACAGACAGCTCCCTGAAGGGAGCTTGAGTTATGCACAGTGATGAAAACTGGAAGCAATTTTCCAGCTAGTGGTCTGCCAATGACCACTTGGAACCAGTTGGCACTGTATATTATGCACCTCATTTTAAAATCCACAGCAAACTAAGATTTCTCCAAAGCCCATAATCTTGACTGAATGGGTCAGTTAATCTGGTTAATCTGTCAATGCTCCATGGATATCTTCAGGCAGTGCCATGAGTTAGTCTCTCCGTGAGGAACAGGCCACGTTCATATCAGCTGGCAGGACAGCAGCTTGGAAGGCTAACCACGTTTACGGAGAACCCTCGGTGGAGGCTGTAAGACGAAAAGGGAAAAATGCAGTGAGTCATTTCTTCATGTTCCCAGATGCTGGTATGTAGCAATTATCCTACTCAAACAAATCCTACATCCTTAGGTCAAAGAGAAATCTCTAACAGAGATAATAGTTACTCAACTCCAGGACAAATTTATGGTGGTTTGTATTCTTGGAATGTCCTGCCACCATTTGGCAGAGCGTGGAAGACATCCATCTCAGGGACTGGTGAAGTTGCCTGGAAGGCAAGGCAAAATCAGGCCTCTGGAACTAGCATTCATCCCTCACTGGTCTGTGATTTGCTACATTGTGGAATTTCATGTCTTTACCTGATCTGGAACAAGATCAGATTGGGAGTGGTATGAAGGCGTGTGTGTGTGTGTGTGTGTGTGTGTGGTGGTGGTGGTGGTGGTGGGAGTGGAGATAATGATGGTTTTATTCATTAGAGAGCTTTCCTGGGATAAAAAGCAGAAGGAAATGTTGAAAGCAGTATGGCTGGAGCTCCTGAATTTGCTAGGTGAAAAGTGAGACTGGCTGAGCAGGAGGTCAAGGACAGAGAAAGTCATCAAAGTCTGATCAGAGATTGAACTACCTGCATTGCAACCTTGCTTTTGACTTTGGGAATGTTGGCATAGATATGTCTTCCTGGGTTTTGTAACTATTTATTTTATATTTTTCTTATCATTTTATCTGAGTCCTCCCTATAGTTCCTCATTTATTAGTTAATATGGGAGTGCCACTGAATGTTTTGTTATAAAAATATCAACATTAGCTTTATTTAATACACAAAACTATTGGGCAATGAAAGAGAAAGATACCAAGAGTTCTTGATGTTAAAAAGAAAAAAAAAAATCCTACCTAGGTTTTAAAACTGGCTTTTCAAAATATGAGAGAATGCAAAATTTATTAAGCAAATGTTTGATTAAAACTTGCTATTTTTGGGATCCCTGAGTGGCGCAGCGGTTTAGCGCCTGCCTTTGGCCCAGGGCGCGATCCTGGAGACCCAGGATCGAATCCCATGTCGGGCTCCCGGTGCATGGAGCCTGCTTCTCCCTCCTCCTCTGTCTCTGCCTCTCTCTCTCTCTCTCTCTCTCTCTCTGTGACTATCATAAATAAATAAAAAAAAATTAATAAAAAAAACTTGCTATTTTTGACAATGTAAAAACAAAAGTAAGGTACTATATAAGTGTACTAAATATAAAATAATACACACTACTGATATGGTTGTAATGAAAGTAGGATACTAATATATTGCTGATGGCATTGTAAAGTGGAAAAATAATGTCAGTTTATTTAAAAACTATTAAAAATTCACATTCTTTGACTCATTGTTCCCATTCAAGGAGTGTATCCTAAGGAAATAATCTAAAATATGAGAGAAACTGTACACACAGATATATAACCTAGAGGTTATTTATAATAGTGGGAAGATTGGAAAATAAGTCTCCCATTGTTCAAAGTGTAGGTTAAATAAATGACGGCGCATTAACAAGATGGATGCTCATGTGGCTATCAAAGTAGTAATTATGATGATTATGCAGCTACGTGTTAAAGGTATGGTATACTACAATATGCATAGAAAAGAACTCTAAGTAAAATGAGGAAGATGCTAGGATTTTATTATTGTTTCTTTAAATATTTTGCAAAACAACAAAAATCAGGTTCACAAGAATGCAGATTGACTAATGAGCACTAACTAAAGCATCCATACTAATAGTAATACTACCTCAAAGATAACTACTTTGCAGTTTCATTAAGAGATAACACTCCAGTAATATTGAAGGGGCGAATAGAAACCAACATGAATACAAATCTATCCAGGTCAACCTGCAATGGACGAGTGCAGCCTAGAAAAACCACATGGATTTCTGGGAACCAGACACAGTATAGCATCCTTTTGGGATTTTTGCTAAAATCAGCCCTAGAATAGAGAACCCAGAAATGGAAGCTCAACTCTATAGTCAATTAATCTTTGACAAGGTAGGAAAGAATATTCGATGGAAAAGTCTCTTCAACAAATGGTGTTGGAAAAATTGGACAGTGACATTCAGAAGAATGAAACTGGACCATTTTCTTACACCACACACAAGAATAAGCTCAAAATGGATGAAAGACCTAAATGTGAGACAGGAATCCATCAAAATCGTAGAGGAGAACACAGGTAGCAACCTCTTTGACCTTGGCTGCAGCAACTTCTTGCTAGACACATCTTCAAAGGCAAGGGAAACAAAAGCAAAAATGAACTATTGGGACTTCATCAAGATAAAAAGCTTTTGCACAGCAAAGGAAAGAGTCACAAAACTAAAAGACAACCTATGGAATGGGAGAAGATATTTACAAATGTCTTATCAGATAAAGGGCTACTATCCAAAACCATAAAGAACTTAGCAAATTCAACATCCAAAAAACAAATAATCCAGTCAACAAATGGGCAGAAGACATGAACAGACATTTCTCCAAAGAAGACATACAAATGGCCAACAGACACATGAAAAAAATGCTCAACATCACTCGGCATCAGGGAAATACAGATCACCACAATGAGATACCACCTCACAAAAGGCTAACATTAACAACTTAGGAAACCACAAATGTTGGTGAGGATGTGGAGAAAGGGGAGTTCAAACTGGTATATCCACTCTGGAAAATAGTATGGAGGTTCCTAAAAAATAGAGCTACCCTATGACCCAGCAATTGCGCTACTAGGTATTTATCCAAAGGATACAAACAGTGATTCAAAGGGGCACATAGGCCCCATTTATAGCAGCAATGTCTGCAATAGCCAAACTATGGAAAGAGCCCAAATGTCTATTGACAGATGAATGGATAGAGAAGATGTGGCATGCGCACGCGCGCGCGCACACACACACACACACACACACACACACAGAAATATTACTCGGCCATTGAAAAGAATGAAATTCGCCATTTGCAACAATATGGAAGGAAATAGAGGGTGTTATGTTAAGTGAAATAAGTCAGAGAAAGACAAATATCATATGATTTCACTCATATGCAGAATTTAAGAAACAAAACAGTTGAACATGGGGGAAGGGATGGAAAAACAAAATAAGATGAAAACAGAGAGGGAGGCAAACGATAAGAGGCCCTTAACTCTAGGAAACAAACTAGAGGGGAGGGTTGCAGGGGGGAGGTGGGGGGGGATAGGGTAATTGGGTGATGGACATTAAGGAGGGCACTCGATGTGATGAGCAACTGATGAATCACTAAACTCTACCTCTGAAACTAATAAAAAAATCAGCTCTGATTAAATGTGTGACCTTGGAAAAGTATTTTTAAGAATAGCCATAAAAGGGCAGTCCGGTGGCTCAGCAGTTTAGTGCCACCTTTGGCCCAGGGCGTGATCCTGGAAACCCGGGATTGAGTCCCACGTCAGGGTCCCTGTGTAGAGCCTGCTTCTCCCTCTGCCTGTGTCTCTGCCTCTCTCTCTCTCTCTCTGTCTCTCATGAATAAATAAATAAAATCTTAAAAAAAATAGCCATAAAAATAAAATTTAAAAGTGAGTAATGATAATAGTGAATTCTAATTAATTACTATAGATTGGATTGGATGCTGAATCAGGAGTTGATAACTAGGCTTATCACAGCTGCTGTTTTTCCCAATAGCCATGTTTTCCACATGAACCTCTAATAGCCAATGGAAAGCAGACATGTCTAGTTTTAGGCTATAATAACCTTATAACCAAGAACATAAGCTGAACTCATTGTATTTCAGAGCTCTTTACCTGTAGTTCCCCTGTAGACTTCTTCAGAGAGGTAGGGATATCCCCATTTTATGGATAAGGAGATTAAGGCCCAGCAGTATACTAGCTTGAGGTCACACAGCTTGTGAGGATCAAATCTGTGCTCAGACTTAGGTATGTCCCATTCTAGAGTCATGCAGAAGTGACAGGGACACATGTGTAAAGTATAAATACTCAGAGCCTTTCTCATTCTCTTCTCTCCTAAGTAGGATTCTGTGTTTATCCGTAAACTCATTCGGCACAATAAAGGGCCCTGTTGGGCTCGGAAGAAAATTAAAGACTTAATTCATTTATATGAGACAGAGATGATAGGGAGAGCAGAGGGATACTCCTTAAAGAAATTGATAACGTGGAGAAGTAGAGGCCACAAAGAGACAAAGTGGGGGTTTAGAGAGTGACATAGGGGACTCAGAGCGACCGCTACCATGTGAGTCAGGCCTTTGGAAAAGATCTGGCCAAGGAAAAGAGTGTGCTATGGCATAATGCCCCTGTGACCATCTTTCCATGGAATCAGTAAAGAATTCATTGATCTTTTATAGTTAGTTGCCTTTCATTTGAACGTGTCACTATGTTGAATTGGGCTTTATGTGGGAGCAAGAGGCCTCTGCTTAGGTTGTATGTGCCAGGTGCTGCCTAGGGTAAGGCTTGGACCACTGTCTTTCAATCCCAGATGTATAGTGATGGTCTCTGCTGTTTTCCCTTCGCTCAGGAGTTTTGTTATCTGCAATTGGAAACATGTCTTCGGGCATAGAAAAGCTACCTGAGGTCAAAATACAAAGTGGCAGTTTGCTTTTGATGGCTCTGGCTCGTTAAACGGAGAAATGTGTGCACTTTTTGCGTTCCAACCCCTGGGCTTTGGCCATCTCAGATTCCTTTCAGCTCCTAACATATACTGAGTTGTTCACAGACTTTGTTCACCCTTTCCTCCTGCCAAGATGCCTTCTTTGCGCACTCTCTAATGCTAGTGAATACATACCCCTCCATTTTCCAAGACCACCTTACGTGTCACATTCTTTACGAAGCCTTCTTTCCCCTAGATGTAGCTGACAACATCCCCCTAGCAGCCAGCACGGAATCTGAAATCTTGACCACCATACCCACCATGAACACTTTATTTTAATGTATCCATCTCTCCTAAATTTTTTGAGGCCATGTCTTTTGAGTGTGTGTCTTCCTAGTGCAAAGTGCAGTGCTAGATGTACAGAAAGTGCTTAAGGAACAGTGAAATTAATGAAGAAAGGAATGGTGTTGGAGAAGAAGAGATTTTTTTTTCTTTTTGTTCTTTTCGGCTTAATTCAATGCTTAATTTTATAGGAGATTTAATCCTGTAGCTCAGGGCTGCATATGGAAAGGGAGATTGCTCCAATTCCTCTCTTGCCATCTAAGGACTAAAGATAAATGTGCGTGCCAGTGCTGGCTATGAATGGATTTGCAGCTAACATAAAGTAAAGGGCTCTTTTTCTGATCTCTGCTTAATGGGTCAACATTACTATTCAGGCATTCTGGGAACTAATCACCTCCTAAGTCCAATGGCTCGAGAGCCTGGGATGAGTGGAGAAGGATTTGAGTTCAGTGATTAAGGGCGTGGGCTCTGGAATCAGGCAGATCTGGGTTGACATCCCAGACTCACCACTTACCAGCTGTATGATGTTGAAAACATGAATTTGACCGGGTTTTAATTTCTTCATCTTTAAAATGGTGATGATAATCCCTACCTTACTTGGTTGCTGGAATGATAAAATGGGCTCATAGAAAAAACACTTTGCATGGTGTTTGGCAAATAGCAAATACCTGCTGAGTGATGGCTACTATTTATTATTATTATTACCATGCATTCCCAGAATTCCTTAGAGAACTGAAAGTACAAATAGGGCAATGTTCCAGTGCCACAGCTGGGGGCCAGGAAAAAAGAAACACCATGCCCAGAGGTCAAGCCTTTGCACCCTCCAGGAGAAGGATAACACTCTTCTCACCTGCCAAGACCATAGTCAACACGCCATGGCTTTCACTCTGCCCTACATTAGTGCAGACATTGACAGACCAGTCCATGATAAGGAGATTTCACTTCAAAGGCAGGAAGGGGCCGGGGAGGCAATGGCCAGCTTGGCAGAGGATTTAAGAACAGATCTGGGGCTGAGTGTATCCAGCTCCACCTTTCCCTACTCCAGCAACAAGAGGCTGATGGGATTAGTTTCTTTGGGAAGAAGAAAAGATACCTTGTAGAGGCAGCCTTACTTCTCACAAGGCTGAAGGAAAGAAACAAAAAGGTTGTTTAGTGTCTTCCATTCCAAAAGAAGAACCATATAGTAAACAAATAAATAAAATATCCTCTATCTGAAAGTGTCTTTTATGTGATTCAAGTTAGAGGGTATTGGGAGTGGACCTGAACTGCATTTTGATGTGGGGCTATTTATGTCAGGTGTGAGAGATACATTCCATAGGACATCCCCAGTCACCCTTGGATAATGGCCAATAATTAGCAGAACTGACATTTGTTGAGCCGCTACAATGAGCCAGCCAAAGTTCTGCAGGCAGTCACTCATTGGAGCTTCACCACCATCTTTGAGGGCCAAAAGAGAAGATCTTAATGCCCCTGGAAAAAATGAGGCCAGGTTCATGAACTCCTCAGTCATAATGCCAAAAGGCATAGGACTGAGACTAGAACCCAGAGCTGTTCTCACCACAGTGATTTTCTGACTCAATAAGAAACACGTGTTAGGAAAGCAAATTCCTTAACTCCTAACAGGAATGCAAGAAAGAAAGCAAGTAGCTGTATTTGTGTAAAAGAATGCTCATCAAACACAAATCCTATACATAAAGTGCCATAAGTAAGAGGTATGACCTAGAGAAAGCTAGCGCATTCCTATTTAACAGTCTGAAATCTTTCCTATGTTTAGAGCAGTAGTTCTCAACTGGGAGCAATCCCTCCTGCCCCCCGAAGGGATATCTTAACTGTCAAGAGGCACTTTTGGTCATCACAAGTAGAGGGATAACTATTGCATCTGGTGGGTAGAGGCCAGAGACCCTATAAACATCCTAGAATTGCCTTAGGACAGATCCCCCCACCCTCAAAGAATTATCCAGCCCAAAATGTCAATAGTGCTGAGGTTGGTTTAGAGGATACAGGTCCTTGTTTATCTTCTCTTCCTGGTTGTGAGCCAAATATATCACTCCCAAAATAGGCCAAGATAAAAACCAACTTAAGTTTGACTGCTGTGTGTGCAGAATATAAGGCTAAGTTCAAACCTCACTCTTTCTTCTATTCATCATTTGCTTATTTTATTTAATTTTATATTCAATGTAATCAAAACCTCTAATACTAAATCATTTCTAACTTTTAGAACTCTCGCAGGCATACCATTATAAGAATCAAGACTGGATGATTTAAACAGGTATGCTCAATTAATTAGCATGTAGGGGAGAAGTTAGGAGATAAAAGGACAAAGGGGGATTTATGTGGTAATAAAGCTCAGCTCTGCCACCAGTTCCTTGGTGGGAGAACTTGTATGCCTTGTCTGTTGCACTGGCTTCATTTCTGCCACTGCCTGCCTCTCGATAGTTTCGCGGGTGTTTGCCCTCTGAGTATATTTAAGAAATTAACTCTACTCCCTGACTGCATGAAAATCGAGGTCCGAATCTTTTTTATTTATTTATTTATTTATTTATTTATTTATTTATTTATTTATTTATTTATTTATTTATTTATTTTTATTGGTGTTCAATTTACTAACATACAGAATAACACCCAGTGCCCGTCACCCATTCACTCCCACCCCCCGCCCTCCTCCCCTTCTACCACCCCTAGTTCGTTTCCCAGAGTTAGCAGTCTTTACGTTCTGTCTCCCTTTCTGATATTTCCCACACATTTCTTCTCCCTTCCCTTATTTTCCCTTTCACTATTATTTATATTCACCAAATGAATGAGAACATATAATGTTTGTCCTGCTCCGACTGACTTACTTCACTCAGCCGAATCTTGGGCAAAATGAGTATTAGGCTGGCAGAGGACTTGGGTTACTGGTGAGAAAACAGATGATGCATACAAACTAGCCTGTGACTTCTCATAAACCCTCGGAAACTGTAAACTATGGTGATGCTGTAGGTGGCAACCCCACGGGGCTACAGGATGCCCTGATATCTGGTTAAACATTATTCTGGGTGTGTCCTGTGAGGGTGTTTCTGGATGAGATTAACATATGAATCAGTAGACTGAGTACAGTAGATTGCCCTCCCAAGGTGGGTGCTCCGGATCCAATCAGTTCAAGGCCCGAGTAGAACAAAAGGCCCAGTAAGACTCAGCCATGAAAAGGAATGAGATCTTGCCATTTGCAACAACGTGGATAGATCTAAAGAGGATAATGCTGAATAAGTTAGAGAAAGACAAATACCATGTGATTTGACTCATATGTGGAATTTAAGAAACAAAACAAATGAAAAAAAAAAAGGGACAAATCCAGAAGGCAGACTCTTAACTAGAGAACAGAGGGGAGGTCACCAGAGGGGAGGTAGGCTGGATAGGGGGGGATGGGTGAAATAGGTGAAGGGGATTAAGAATGCACTTATCATGATGAGCACTGAGTCATGCACAGAACTGCTGAATCACCACTAGATTGTACTCGAAACTAATAGAACACTGTAAACTATACTGGGATTAAAAGAAAAAAGAAAAAAAAACTCCTTTAAATAAAAAAAGGTCAAGTCTAAGCATCTAAGCATCAAGAAATCTTTTTTGTCCCCTTACAGACAAAACAAGAGGGCTTCTCCTAGAGCTCTCTTTATCCGTGCCCTAGTTCCCACTTCCAGGTTTTAGGCTGCCCCAAGATACTTACAACTTGAGTCTAAGCCAGGGATAGCCAAAGAAAAATAAAGAATAAACATCACTAATAAGTAAAAAAAAAAAAAAAAAAAAAATTCTTTCTTTGAGTTGGGACACTGCTCTTCTGCATTTGGAGTTGGAGTCAGACTTGGACTAACACACCATCAGCTTTCCTAGGTGTCCAGCCTGCAGATCTTGGGCCTTCTCAGCCTCCATAATTGTGTTAGCCAGTTCCTTATAACAATTCCTTTATCTATCTATCTATCTATCTATCTATCTATCTATCTATCTATCATCTATCCATCCATCCATCCATCCATCCATCCATCCATCCATATGATATCTCTCTCCCCTGTATACACTCCCTCTCTTTAGATAGATTTGTCTGTCTCTCAATAACTAGAGAGATGGGTAGATATGGATGAATTGATATATCTCCAGTTGAAGAACCAAGATCTCTTATTGGTTCTGCTTCTTTGGAGAATACTAACACAGAGCCTGAAGACAACAATGACCATAATAGTAAGCACGATTGTTAACCAAGTATTTACCAAATGACTAGCATGGGGGTTCTGTTAGTTTTTGGGACTCTTTTCTTTTAATCTGAAGGAAAACCTGTTTGGGGCTTCTAAACACTAAAGAGAAAATTTTGGCTTAGACTAGTATTCAGTCTGGTGCCAAACTTCCGATGGAATTCAAATCCACGGACAAAAGTTTTATCCATAGAGGCTATCCTAATAAATTAATCCTTCACTTTGATCTATTTGATGGTCTTAAAATTTCCTGTTTCAAACAGCTACATTACTTGATTAAAACAATGTTAAAATTAAAAAAAAAAAAAAAGAACCCATGTCCACTGTGTAGCGACTTGAGGAGATAGATACAGTGACCTCACTCCACAGATGAAGGAAGTTAGGCTTGGAGAGCTAAATGTGCTAACACAGGCTGCACGTAAGCCAGGCTATGACCCTTGATCTGGTTATGACATGTCAGGGACCTGCTGAATCTGGAAGTGCTAAGCAGGAAATGTGCAGTCCCAAGGACCCTTGGGAACATTTTCAGGCAAGCATTTATATCTAGATGGGGTAGGAAAGCCTTGGCCCCCATCCCCCACCTTCTCAGTCCTTGGTTTTATTGTTTCAATTAGAATGTGATTGGCTCCAGATACTAGGAGAGGAGCCTTTCTGCAGTTGGCTTTGCAGTCCTCATTGGCTTGGACTGTCACCTCTCTCTGGGGCTTTAGAGGGTCCATGAGATGAAGCTGAAATACCACACGCAAACACACACACACACATACACACACACAGACACACACACACACAGTGAGAGAAAGAATACACTTTCTCTGCAAGCTATCCCTTTCCTCTTCCTCAGCCATAGAAAAGCAAAGACACTATGTTTGTTCACTTACTGTTCTACCACAAGTAAATCTGCTAGTCTATATTATGAGACTCAAAACCTTACAGAAGTCCATTCTGGCTCCTGTGGGTTAAATTGAGTCTCTGGATTCCAGGGTTTAAGAACTCTGGCATTTCGGCCACAGGTTCTCAAACTTAACTGCATCAGATTCATCTTAAAGAGCTTCTAAAATTTTAATTTTGTCCAGCCACTCCCCATTTCCACTCGTTTAGAATGTCCAGGGGCAGGTCTGCAAACCTCTATGTGATCGTCGTGAGGCCAGCTTGGCACAAGTCCATGGAAGCACTTCTGTCTTCTCCCTAGTACGTAACCACTAGTTACTTCTCCTTCAGGCAGAGAAAAGTATGTAGACTGTGGGGAAATTTAGTTTACAGTCTTGTTCAGTTCACATAATAAAATACCAAGAATTCTGGATATAATCCAGTGCAGTGATCCAAACATCAGGTTTTAGAATGGGACAAGGCAAGAGCGGTGAGGCCTGAGCAAGCCATCCAGCCCACTGAAAGTCCGGGAAACTAGGCATGCTCCATCCTCCCAGTATTGTTTAGTTTGTACAAGTTGATTCATGCATCAATCAATCAAGCAAGAAGCAACATTTATTCCATTGAGTACTTACTAAAATGCCCAACATTGCCTTGGGGGCTTCCGGGCTGGTGGAGTTTCATATCTGTATCATTGTACTCATCATACTGTATTAGAATCACCTGATGATGTGTCTGTCTATAAACTAATGCTTGTCACACTTTACTCTGCCTGAAATCCCCTGGAGAGCTTGGTAAGGCATTGATTTTGAGCCCCACAAGGAAAGAATCTGATTCAGTAGGTCTGGAGCGTGTCTGTGAATGTGCATTTCTAACAAGCTTGCAGCGACACCAATGTCGGTAGTCTGAGGAGCACTCTTTAGGCACTACTGCTCCTAACCCCAAGCTCTTCCAGGCAAAGAATATGTCTTCTTCTCCTTCTGCAGTGTGTAGAAGAATGCTTAGAATATCAAAGGTAGGGCAGCCCCGGTGGCGCAGCGGTTTAGTGCCGCCTGTAGCCTGGGGTGTGATCCTGGAGACCTGGGATCGAGTCCCACATCGGGCTTCCTGCATGGGGTCTGCTTCTCCCTCTGCCTGTGTCTCTGCCTCTCTCTCGCTCTCTCTGAATGAATAAATAAATAAATCTTAAAAAAAATATGAAAAGTACTCTCAAAAATGTTTGTTGAAAGAATATAATATCTAAGCTGCATAAGTAAGGTTAGTAGCTACTTAAAGTAGGAGCAGAATTTGTTTGGGGACCATGGTATTGTTCTCTAATGAAAGCTGGTTTAGAAATCTCAGTATAAATGCTTCATATAAGCATCTGAACTCCATTAATTCTCTGTGATAATCCAGGACACCTATAACTTCAGTCCTGGCATGATGTCCTGAAGAAAATGGCAAAACCTCACCCAGCTTTATGGCCATTTTGAACTAGAACTGCTGACAACAGTGGCTGCCATCTTGCACCACATCAAATGATTTGATGCCTTTTTGGGAGAAAGTATCATCAGGCCAGATGCTCTCAGCAGGGATGCATTTGTCCAGACAATTAGTAGGAGGTAACTCAGTGATTCCATTCTTTGCACTGGACAGAGGTAAGCACTTCAAGTCATTAAATTCCAATAGCTACTCTAAAAGCCCACAGAACCTTCCAGAAGAAAACTCTGTCCACTGGTGCAAATAACAATGAATCTCATGTGAGATCATGAAAACATGCCTTGAAGTTCAATCCAAGTTGCCATTGAAATTCCCACTCCATTTCCACGATGGCAGGACCAGCTGGCAGATTATATCCTGAGGGACTGTTTCCTTATTTCTCCCATTGCTTCTGCTTCTCACCTCATTCCCTCCCAGGGCAGGGCACCCCTGAGTAAGTCAAGTTACTTTTCCTTTTTTTTTTTTGATTAATCTATTTCCCTCTCTGTTTAATCTTATTTTAATCTCAAAGGTCTCTCTGTTGACTATTCCAATAGCTTCTTCATTGGAAAAATGCTAAGATTCACTTCTTCAGAAAAAAAATTCCAAAAAAAAATTCTCTAGGCCCTGCAGCTTTTCCAAGAGAAAGAGAAAAACATGCTTTTAAAGGGAGTACACAGGTATTGTCTTTCTCCTTTTGCATGCCAAGTCTCAAAGTACAAAAGTATCTTTTGGAATTAATGCCATACAAGCTAAATAAATATTAAGATATAATGCTGATAACGATGATAAATTTCACCATACAGAATCTTAGAGTGGAAGAGTATTTTACAACAGTACTTCTCAAATTTTAATGTCCATGAGTCACCTGGGTATCTTGTTAAAAGGCCGATCATGCAGGTCTAACAAGCTCTCAGGTGATACTGGTGCTCCTGGTCTGTGGACCACATTTTGAGTAGCAAGGCCATAGAGTTCTTAATCTAGAGCAGCACTGCCCAGTCAGTGGAACTTTCTGCAATGATGGGGATGTCCTATACTGGCTTCCTCCAATATGGTAGCCATTGGCCACATGTGGCTATTGAGCAGCTGACATGTGGCTAGTGCCTGGAGGACATTAATTTTAAATTTCATTTAATTTTAGTTCATTTAAATTTAAGTGGTCACATGTGCCTTGTAGCTACCATATTGGAAACCAGCTTTGTAGAGGAGAAAACAGAGAGATTTAGTAAAAATTTCAGAAAGAAAAAAACTAAAAAACCAGGTGAACCACAGATCCCCTCAACCATAGTATAAATTATTCTGATCCTCATCTCCCCTTCCTGCTTTCTATAGCAAGGGCTCCAGGCTTCCCCTCTGTTCTCCATCATTTTCTCAGAATCATTCTATAAACAAAATGATGTAATTAGGAAAGACTTTATAAACATTCTGAAGTGCAGAGAATGATCTCGTTTACATAAATCCTTTTGAGTTGGCAAAAACCAAGCAACCAGTCTTAAAAGAAAGAGTTCTTTTGTTATAGGCCTTTCACTTTGGGTATGCCTCATAGGATTCGGAATATAGGCTCCAAGGTTATTTCTTTATTGTGGATTTTGGCCCTTTGGCCTGGAACACAGGAGCAGATGTGAACAGTCCATATAGTCTAGAAAAGTTCAAAGGGAA
The DNA here is from genome assembly GCF_048164855.1 of Canis lupus baileyi. Classification (NCBI taxonomy): domain Eukaryota; kingdom Metazoa; phylum Chordata; class Mammalia; order Carnivora; family Canidae; genus Canis; species Canis lupus. Next base: position 19,425,476 of record NC_132851.1, read on the forward strand.
AAAAAGCCCACTTCACATTGAGTTCCCAAAATGAGAAAATGCTGAGGGTGGGGAGACAGTAGGGTTTGGTTTTGTCTAAACTGGATTTGTCAGCTCTCAGCAGGTTACAGCCTATATTACAGCTAACGAGGTTGGGGGAATCTTCCCTGGGCTAGTGAGTACTAATTTCCATTGAGGAAAAAAGTTATGAGGCTTGGATGTCTTAATGATAACAGATAATTTCTCTGTGTTGGCAGAGCTACAAAGCGCGTTGCTATGAAACTGCATGGATTGGGCTATTTCTTTTGTGTACACAGTTTCCACTTAAAGAATCCACTTGGCATGAGTTGCAAACCTGCTCGGGGACCCTCGTGATTAATTGCTTGAACTGGCTGGTGGCCATCAACAGGATCTTGCAATTTACCAGGTTCTACACAGAATTATGAAACTGGAGGTTTAATGGGATTTCAGGTAATAGAGCCCAGATGTCCAAGACCATGATGTTTGAAATTATACTGCTTGCAAGGCTTCAGGGCTTAAACCTTATTTATTTCTTGCTTAGTAAATTTTCCTGTTCCCATCTTTATGTCATCTTAGACCAGTCAAATGTTAAGGCCTTTTATTCTGGCATTCTGCATCTAGAGAAGCCATTCACAACTACGCACCTGTAGCCGTAGCCTGGAGATGCACGAGCTCCCTGCCTTCCTGCCCCTGCTCTTGGGATTACCTTTCAGCCAAGGATATGGTAATTACCAGCCTTCCAGCACCTCGCCAGTACAGCCACTCCACAGCGCTTAACTTCCAAATTGCCTTCACACATTTAATTGCATTTTATTTTGTCAGGGACTAGAAGAAATGGGCTGGGACAGGTATTATGACCTCCATTTGGATGAGGAAACCAAGGTACACAGAAAAGATGGAATAATAATAGTAACATTTGTGGCATTCTTATGTGCCAAGCACTACTGTTCCCCACTGTGCCTCATTTCCTTTAAGCCTTATAGCAGCTTTGAGACAGATATGAGTATCAGCTCCACTTTGAAACCCAGAAAACTAAAGCACACAGTGTTTGGGTCACCCTGATTGGGGCCAGGCTCCATTATGATACACCCGTCACCTCTTTAAGGAGGGATCAGTGGCATCACTGACAAGACCTAGAGTCTGTTGTCGATAATGCAGCATTCATTTTCCATCATTTGCAACATAGAAGACAAATGCTAGGCACACTTTTCTAAGGAGAAGCTCTCTACACTCTTATTCCCTGCTCTCCTCCAGAGCAAGGCTTCCTCCTGAATGCTCTGGGGCAGGAGGGAGATTCTGTTTAATGGCATCCCATTTGAAAAAATAAAATACTTGGCTTAATATTCTAGGCCCTGTAGATCACAGTCCAGCCTATCCTTTCAGCTTTCTGCACTCTGCATTCCAGACACAGGAACTGATGGAATTTGTTCCATGCTGCCTGTCCTTTGTTTATATGGTCCCTCTTTCCTTCCTCATCCTCCTGTTCAAATTCTCCCCTTCCTACAAGGCCAGGTCACAGGCCACTTTACAAAGCCTTCACATATTCTCACAAAGCCTATCTCTCCTGTTCTGAACCCCTTATGATTTTATTGAATGAATGGATGGACGAAAGGGGAAAATAACATCATTTCTTGATCACTGTACCTAGCACTCTATGAAACACTGGGGATATAGGCCCACAGACAAACCACTACTGTAGAATGTCCTGTATGCTACCATAGAAGGGCGAGATTCCAGGGGAGCAGAAAGAAAGGGGGGGTGCTCATTGCTGTTTGCAGATATGCTTGGAAAATCTGCCCAAGCCTCGTCACCCCTCCTAGTTAGAGGAACTTCATGTTCATAAGGGTTATATTTTTTGCATCTATGTATAGTGCCGAGCATTCAGCATAGTCTCGAACCTGAGCAAATGTATGGTAAACAATGAAGACGTGTAGTAGAAGGGCTAGGGTCTCTGTCACTATGGTACAGGCATAGCCTTCCCACCTCCCCTCTTTCTGGTGGAAGTGCAGAAAAGGGAGGCAGATCCTTATGGCTGCTCACAGCAGCCTCACGGTGGTGTTGGCCCAGAGGGAGGGGGAGAGGGTCAGTGAGACCACTGGCCCAAACTGTAGCGCTCTTCAGTAAGGGGTCAAGGGATGGCTAATGTACTGCCTTAACATTAGAGTTTGGGCAGGTCTTCCCGAAACGTACTCTGGTCTTCAAATATTGGGAAATAGTTCTTGTTTTAAGTTGCTCCCATTTTAGAGCAGTTCCTCTCATTATTTAGCATTCTTTGGCCCCTCATAAAATCTCTGTACAGGGTGCTTGGGTGGCTCAATCGATTAAGCATCTGCCTTCAGTTCACATCATGATCTCAAGGTCCTAGGATCAAGCCCTGCATAGGGCTCCCAGCTCAACAGGGAGTCTACTCCTCCCTCTCCGTACTCTCCCTTTCTCTCTCTCAGATAAACAAATCTTAAAAAAATTTCTCTGTACAAACAAGCTATTTTTATTAGTTACCCTTCTCAACAGGAGTGCGACGGAATCCTGGGCAGTGGCCCAGCCCTATGAAAGCCTTCTCTCTAGAGAGTTCAAGTTTGGTTTTTGGAGACTGCGAACAGCATTTCATTCATATTTTTGAAATTTGTTGGAGACGGAAGGTGGGATGGCTGTCACTGCACAACATGTGTCTCTTTTCAGAATCACCAACCTGTGTTACCCAACAATTTTTAAAAAAGATTTTATTTATTTGAGAGAGAGCGAGCATACAAAAAGGGGCAGAGGGAAATCCCAGGACCCAAGATCATGACCTGAGCTGAAGGCAGACACTTAACCCACTGAGCCACCCAGTGCTCCTTGCCCAACAATTTTTTTTTTAATTTATTTTTTTATTGGTGTTCAATTTACTAACATACAGAATAACACCCAGTGCCCGTCACCCATTCACTCCCACCCCCCGCCCTCCTCCCCTTCTACCACCCCTAGTTCGTTTCCCAGAGTTAGCAGTCTTTATGTTCTGTCTCCCTTTCTGATATTTCCCACACATTTCTTCTCCCTTCCCTTATTTTCCCTTTCACTATTATTTATATTCCCCAAATGAATGAGAACATATAATGTTTGTCCTTCTCTGACTGACTTACTTCACTCAGCATAATACCCTCCAGTTCCATCCACGTTGAAGCAAATGGTGGGTATTTGTCATTTCTAATAGCTGAGTAATATTCCATTGTATACATAAACCACATCTTCTTTATCCATTCATCTTTCGTTGGACACCGAGGCTCCTTCCACAGTTTGGCTATCGTTTGCCCAACAATTTTAAGGAGTCAGTGTAGGATAATAAAAATAACAGTTTCTTCCACTTGCTAGTTTTGAGACCAATCATGTTACTGAACCTCTCCAAGCCACAGCTGCTTCATCTGCAAGAGGAGGGAATTCATGCATTTCCCACCTGTAAAAGGAGGAAACTGCAGACATTTTTGTGAGAACTACTACTTTTCATTGAATTCAGGATAACTTTTTAAAAAGATTTATTTACTTATTTAAGAGAGAGAGAGAGACAGAGAGATATGTGAGGGGAGGAGCAGAGGGAGAGAATCCCCAAGCAGACTCCCCTCTGAGTGCAAAGCTCCATGTGGGACTCTATCTCACAACCCATGAGATCATGATCTGAGCCAAACCAGAGTTGGACCCCCAATGAAGTGAGCCACCCAGGTGCTCCAAGGTGCAATTATTTTTAAAGTTTATTTATATATTTTTTATTAATCTCAACACTCAATGTGGGGCTCAAACTCCTGACCCCAGGATCAAGAGTCGCATGCTCTATGATGAGCCAGCCAGGTACTCCCCAAGATACAATTTTTAATGTACTACAAAGAAAGAACAAAGGGAAAAAAAAAACTGTGCTAATTAAATTATGATGTAATGATTTCTGATAGTCCAGGACAAGGGACAATATTAGCCTTTTGCTGCTTTGAAATTCTTTCATTTATTCTGAAGAAGCTGACAATTTCTCTGCCTTCAGTTTTAAGCTTTGTGTATCAAAGGCAATCCTTCTGCATGCCTTCCAGTAATAAAACACAACACACCTTCATCTACTTGTGATACCCTCCACTCTAAGGTGGTAGTGTAAAGCTCACAATTGCTGCTTTGCAGAAGTATATGAAATAGAGGCCATCTCTCTGATGTCAAACATTTGCCTCACTAATGGTACCCTATTTCAGTGACTTTTGGCATACAAGATAAATTTTCTCTTCAGTGCCAAATTGTAGTGTAATATTTCTAAAGACTTTTTAAAATAGCAATTAAACTCAACAGGTGAAGTACTAACAGTATATATAACTTGAGTGAAGTGATGAAAATGCGAACAATCAGAGCCAAATTCATGGATGTAAGATGCCACTTGACCTATAATGATTATAAGACTGCCTAGATTGTAAAATGTACAATTCAGAAATGTTAAAATATGAAAAAAGTGCATTTCAGATGCAGTGAAACATGGTAAATGAAAGAGCATATATTATGGGTCTTGCACCCAGTAGATGCCCAACAAATCTCAAATCCCTTCCCTTTTAAATAAAGAAGGAGAATGTGGTGAATCTCAAAGGTGCAGGGAGGCCGGACCTCATTTTTTTCTGCAAAAAATAAGATATTGGATTTAAATCTGATTCCTGTTAGATACAATTTACATTTCAGAAACACAAAATCATGAATGATCTCCAGAGAAATCAAAGTATTTTTCCAAACTCTGTGTGAATGATGTATGTCTGCAAATTCTTTGTTGCAGCTCCTATCTGTATCTCCCACCCAGAGGTGGGGGCTTTTTTCCTACTCCCTTGAATCTGGGCCAGCTCTGTGACTGCTTTGTCCAATAGTATATGACAGAAATGGTATTGAGCCAGTTAGGTCTAATCTTTTAGGAGGACTGGAAGCTTTTTTTTCTCTCCTTAGGACCTATCACCATGCTACATATAAGTCAACGAGCTACATGGAGAGGCCCACAAGGAGAAAAATTGAGGCTCTCAGCTGAAACAACTGTACAACCAGCCAAACTGATTGGAGTCACTTGCCAGCCAGTTGAGTGCACCATCTTGGATGTGGATTTTCCAGTCTCAGCTGATAGCATGTGGGGGAAATGGGAGGTCCCTGCTGAGCCTTGCCCAAATTGCCAAATCATAGCCAAATGATGACTATTGAGTTTCGAGCCTCTAAAATACAGAGCAGTTTGTTATACTGCAATAGATAACTGAAATTCATTACCTTGTTAATTTTCACAGATGCTCTGAGCAAGGCCTGTTCTAGAAATCCAAAGAATAGAACACAGAAGTGAACCTAGACCTTCTGATCCTTGGCCTGAGGCCCTTGCATAATTATTCTGCACAATGGAGTTATTAGGAGCTAAACAGGGCTTATAGGGCTCTTACTGTCTTACTCCTTAGCTTTCATCTGACTATATGATGAGAGCCAACTGGTCTAGACCAATTCCGGTGGGTTCAGGAAAGAGAACACTCAAGAGTGGAAAAGTTCCAATCTTTCAATTTCTCTCTCCCATTGCGCATCCCCCCCCTCCAATCTTAAAGCTTAGTTGGAATTTGAGGGTAGATTTTATGAATTAGATGCAAATATGCTTACGATGCTCCCAGCTTTTTAACATATTTGGTGGTGGCCTCAAGGAATAATATCCTCGTGGAAATAAGTTGGAATCTCAGGGGATGCATTCATATCAGTCATAGATTATTCAGAATGGAATCGAATCCCCAGGAGACATAGATTACCTTGGTGACAGATGAAAACAGGGAGTGGGGGGCACCTGGGTGGCTCAGTGGTTAAGCACCTGCCTTTGGCCCAGGGTGTGACCCTGGAGTCCCGAGATCTAGTGCCGCATCGGGCTCCCTGCATGGAGCCTGCTTCTCCCTCTGCCTGTGTCTCTGCCTCTCTCTCTCTGTCTCTCATGAATAAATAAAATCTTAAAAAAAAAAAAGAAAAAGAAAACAGAGTGGAACCAGTCATGTCCTTATGACAGAAAGGCTCCACATAGAGATAGAAGTCTGGCTGACCACGATGTCACTGTAGACAGCAACCAAGTATATTTCACACTGTTGTTCCCTTTCTATGCCAGGATGTCAAGATCTTCTGCTTCCACACATAACAGTCTATGTGTTGATGCTATGGCTTGTGCAGCACATGAGCGCTAATGGTAAGCGTCTGTGCCCCTGGTGGAGACATCTACCTCTAAGCAGGCTATGCTGTCAAGTATTTCATCTTGCAGTGCAATGTTCAGCTAAAGAGGCTTAAGGAGACAGATCTTTGTGTCAGAGAAACTCCAAATATCACTGAAGCAGGAAACGTTTTAATAGGCGTATATGCAGGATGCTATCTACCATGGATATGAGTGTTAGAAGTTTGGTGTTTAATTTATTTTGGAAATCAAGAGGGGAAGAGAACATAAACTTGTTGAATTCAATACAAATGGCTGTTGTTTATCTTTGCTTTAAAGCTAGAGCACTTATGAAATTGTAATTCTTTCCCATGACTTGCTGGTTGATGGCGAAGCTCCCATTTCTTAATGAAATCAGTGGCATATGAGACAGTGCCTTGTGGCAAATGGACACAACAGAGAGGAATGGAAAGCGCAGTGGAGCAGTGGCTGGAGGTGGAGGCAGAGGCTGTGTAGGACCACTGTTCAGAAGAGAGGTTATACAATGGGGTCTGGCTGTTACTGCAGTTGTTCAACGTAAGGAGAATTTATTTGAAGCATTTAAACAATTCTGAATAAAAAAGATCAAGCTAGAAGAATATAACTCTTCTTCACAAGAAAAATTCTATTTGTTATTTTTTTTTATAAACCAAGTTATAGCTAAACTCCTCTATTTCAAAAGTTAAGCTCTGGCAATTTTAGTAATCTAGAATAGGAGCTAAGCACCTACAAGGCAAATCCAGCCCACTACCTGTTTTCGTAAATAAAGTTTTATTGAAACCCAGCCACACCTATTCATGTATGTATTGTCTATGACTGCTTTCCATTCACAATGGAAGAGTTGAGTGGCTGCTACTGAGATCATATGACTCACAAAGCCTAAATTATTTACTATGTAGTTCTTCAGATAACTAACAAACTACATAGATAAACTGGTGTACACAGTGAGAGATTTAAAAAATATATTTAGGTGCTTGAAAGAGTAAGTAAATCTTGATAATCTGGAAAACTTTTAAGTATTGGAGCTTATTCTAAATGTTTCTCAATAAAGTATCGGCGCTGTATGAATGTGGTGTGAGACTTCAAGACACCAATGCTACAGCTTTGTGTGCACTGCATGTAAAATATTCCTTCACTACCCACCTCCCCACAGAAGTCTGTCCCGTCTTGTTCCTGGCCTCAGCATTCCTCATAGGCACCTGCAAAAGTTTCTTATCTGCTTTCCAACTCTTTATTCTTCTGTGCTAATCTATTCAAAACACTCCTATACCTTGGTCTCCCTGGAAAAACTACCCATCTCATTCATCAGCACATACCAAATGAACATTCACTACAGGCAACAGATTGTGCTAGATTCTGAAGGAGATTTGGAGCTGGGGTAAGGGAGTTTTGGTTCCTGAAAATATAAGGAAGGAGACACTATATACTTATAGAAGGATAATTAATAGTATAAGGAATTATATGATGAGAAAAAGAACGGTTTATTGTATTTCACATAATGAAGTGTTGGCTGCTTCATGGATTGGTTTTGGAGCAGGTGGACTTTGAGAGGAAAGGGCACTCTAGGAAGTTAGTGACACCTGGTTTCATTCAAAGCCACCTCTGTTCCTCACCGGAAGCTCTCTGTAGTCACTACTCAACCATGCCAACTTCTCCAACATCCCTCCCAAATAACCCCTCCCCTGAAGACCTTGGTGCTTTCTGGACTCTGATTTTTGGGGATGCTATTCCTAATGCCTAGGAAAGCTTTCTGTCCTTTCGGATTTATCCCAACTCAACTTATTATTTGTGGGCCAACCTCTTGGGCTCCATTCCAGCGTGTGGTTCCCTGGGGTACTGCTGCTCATGCCTTGCACACGGCTCACACCAAACACGGCTCACAGCCCAAGTTCTGCAACACCAGAGCCGACTCATGCCCAACAAGACAAGTGCACCCATTACAAGCTTGGGTATTAAACTGCTCTGAAAGCCTAAATGCTTATTTTCAAGTCTTTTACTTATTCCACTGTGGATCGGTAATAAACAGTCCACAGCCTGCCAGGGTTTTGCAACCTATAGTAAATAGCACTGCTATAGTCTAACATCATCTTTTCATCTCCCAAGTCATCAAAGCACCTGTTGTCCACTTTAGGGGCTAAAAACTAGTGGTACAGAGGCCAAATTCGAATTAATTGTCCACATGTAAAAATTGGGAGATTTATACTTCCTTGAAAAATTGGCAGTTGGGGCCTTCTTGTCCAATGTCGAGAAACCTTGAGAATCTATGGAGAGGGGGAGGGCCCAGCTGAGCCAAGTTGTTCAGCCATCTCTGCCAAAGCACCAGGAAAAGCAAGTAAAGCTGTCATGGACCAGCCCTGCCATGAGCAGAGTACCAAATAGGAACCACATTCAATGCCACGTGAAGCTGAAGAGCTGCCCAGCTGAGCCCTGAGCCAATCCCCAATGCTGAGAACCGTGAGATACAATAAAATGGTTGTTACCTTAAGCTACTACATTGTGAATGCAGTTTGTTACTACACAGTGATGGATACATGAAACAGAATTTAGCCTGAGTTTCCACTGTATACCAGAAGAGTATCCTTATTACCAACATTCAAGTCTTTACTTATCTTTTTAAAGTTATGACATCCAATGAAAATGATAATGCTTGCCTGGTGTTCAAGGTAGTGGTTGAGGCTGCTCATGAAGGGAAGGGCTGACCTGGGAGTTTTGCTGCTGAGAGAATTAGTGTCTCTTGGCATGCACACTGGTGCAAGTGAGCACTTGCTGATGCATCATTCCATTGTCATATCCTTCAGGAATGGCATGGTAAGTCATATCTTGGTCTCTACAGCAATTCTGCTGGGTTATTAATTTTTTAATTTTATATTTAACAGAGATATCTATCCATTATTTTGATCTACATAAATACTCTGGCCATAATTCTATATTTTATGACTTTGTTTCTGTGACTGTTAGGTTGTGGAATATGAAATTTTATAGTCTTTAAGAAATGTTTCATTTCAGTTGCCAGATCCTGGAAATCTTTAGGTCTTTAAAAATAGTGTACATTTTAAATAAAAGCTTAGCTCTTTTCCAACAATCTGTTTTTAGTTAATCACTACATTTTTCTTCTACCATTCTTATCACGTTGTAAAATCAGTTTCTCAAAGAACTATTCTCAACTATTCTCATGTATTTCTCAATTTCCTTTAGCAAGCCCTGGGAACCAATTGGCAATAATCATGATTTAAGTGCAGAGAGACAAGATCTAGACTTGGCTAAGGCTGGAAAGGTAATGGAAACAGAGTTGATAGTTACTTCATCCATTCCTGATAATTTGTCCCCATTAAACAAACAGATCAAAGTCTTCCCAAAGAGTACTTTTTCAATATTTTGATATGGCTACTTTGTAATCATTTAACCAATGATTATGCAAATCCTGTCCTTTGAATGCAAAAGCTGTCCTTGGGCCAGAGGTTTAAAAAACAGGAGAGGTAGGAGACTCACTGTGCTGAGAAAAGAGATAACAGTAGAATATGATGATGTAAAAACCTGGAATTGGAGTACTTGGGTGGCTTGGTTGGTTGAGTGGCTAACTCTTGATTTCGGCTTGAATAGTGCTCTCAGGGGCCTCACAGATGGACTCCACGATTAGTGTGGAGTCTGCTTGAGATTCTCTTTCTCCCTGTCCCTGTGCCCCTCCCTCTGCTTACATGTGTATGCACTCTTTCTTTCAAATTAAATGAATAAAATCTATATTAAAAAAACCCTCTGGAATTATTTGCACATCATTTCTAAAAACAAAAAACAAACAAAAAAAGCATATACGTAATAAAAAATAGGAGAAAAAACTTTTCAAAACTAAATTGGAGACAAAGGAGTGCTCATGAGAAGTTACAGACCCATACTGAAGAGATAACAAATGAACAAAATATTTTTGTCTTCCCTATTATGTGTTTATGGTCTGGTTCATGCAATCACATAAACACAAATTCAAACGTACATTAATTAAAACAATCTCTGCCCACAAGTGGTTCACCATCTGGCAGGGTGAGAAGTAGAAAGAGAAAGTAGCCACATTCCAATGGGATAAGTGCTATCTGAGTGGTGTGGAAAATGTTCTAGAAACATAAGGAATAATTAATTACATCAAGGGAGTGAGAATGGGCATTTAAGCTGAATCGGAAGGATGAGTAGAATATTTCTCTATGTATAGCTGGAGGAATGGAATTTCTGGAAAAGATTTTTGCTTAAGCCATGATGTGGAAGAATGAAGGATTAGAGTTGTTTCCAGAATGGCAAGATGTGAAAAAATATCAGATATAGCTTAGTCATAAGATGAGTTAATTGAGTGAGGGGTGGAGGGAGAAATGGGGTGCAGTGGCTTGCAACCTAATCTCAAGTTCGGAGCCAGATCATGAAGAGACATGTAAACCTGGCTAATGGGTTTGGGTTTTATCATGTAGACAATGGGTAGTCAGGAACCATAGGGTGTGCCATGATTATATTTATGGTTTAGAAATATTTTGTACTGGTACTGCCAGTAGGATGATCATGGATTTGCCTTTGTAGCAATTGTCACAGTTGCCCTTTTATATACGTTGGAGTGATTATTTGATTATTACTAGAGAACAGGACACCATGTAAACAAGGTCCATGTTTGCTCAGAACAGTTTTCCCAGCACCAAGTATGGTGCCTGGTACACAGCAGTGTTTCAATGTTGAAGGAATCAAACTATTCAATATTAGCATAGGCCAACCAACAGATGATGAAGGCCTGAATCAAGGCAAGGTCAGTTTCAACAGGGAAGAGAGAACTTTGATTAACACACCTAAAATAAAAATCCTAGGTTAACTCTTAAGAGATTAGGAGAAAGGATGGATATGAAAAGGGGTACTCTAAGGTTTCTAGAGTAGGTGACTGGGGGAAGTGCAGTTGTTAAAGACTCAGGAGGAAGAGAAGTGGGTGTTCTTGAAAGGGGAAGAATTGGAACCTTTCCCTAAGATCAGGAACATGACAGGGATGTCTACTCTCACCACTGCTATTCAACATAGTACTAGAAGTCCTAGCCTCAGCAATCAGACAACAAAAAGAAATAAAAGTCATTCAAATTGGCAAAGAAGAAGTCAAACTCTCCCTCTTTGCAGATGACATGACACTGTACATAGAAAACCCAAAAGACTCCACCCCAAGATTGCTAGAACTCATACAGCAATTTGGCAGTGTGGCAGGATATAAAATCAATGCCCAGAGGTCAGTGGCATTTCTTTACAGTAACAATGAGACTGAAGAAAGAGAAATTAAGGAGTAAATCCCATTTACTATTACACCCAAAAGCATAAGATACCTAGGAATAAACCTAACCAAAGAGGTAAAGGATCTATACCCTAAAAACTATAGAACACTTCTGAAAGAAATTGAGGAAGACACAGAGATGGAAAAATATTCCATGCTCATGGATTGGCAGAATTAATATTGTGAAAATGCCAATGCTACCCAGGGCAATTTACACATTTAATGCAATCCCTATCAAAATACCATGGACTTCCTTCAGAGAGTTGGAACAAATCATCTTAAGATTTGTATGGAATCAGAAAAGACCCCGAATAGCCAGGGGAATATTAAAAAAGAAACCAGAGCTGGGGGCATCACAATGCCGGATCTCAGGTTGTACTACGAAGTTGTGATCATCAAGACAGTGTGGTACTGGCACAAAAACAGACACATAGATCAATGGAACAGAATAGAGAATCCAGAAATGGCCCCTCAATTCTATGCAACTAATATTCGACAAAGCAGGAAAGAGTATCTACTGGAAAAAGGACAGTCTCTTCAATAAATGTTGCTGGGAGCATTGGACAGCCACATGCAGAAGAATGAAACTAGGCCATTCTCTTACACCATACACAAAGATAAACTCAAAATGGATGAAAGATCTAAATGTGAGACAAGAATCCATCAAAATCCTAGAGGAGAATACAAGCAACACCCTTTTTGAACTTGGTCAAGCAACTTCTCGCAAGACACATCTATGAAGGCAAGGGAAACAAAAGCAAAAATGAACTTTTGGGACTTCATCAAGATAAGAAGCTTCTGCATAGCCAAAGAAATAGTCAACAAAACTAGAAGACAACCTACAGAATGAGAGAAGATACTCGCAAATGACCTATCAGATAAAGGGCTAGTGTCCAAGATCTTTAAGAGCTTATTAAACTCAACAGCAAAGAGACAAACAATCCAATCATGAAATGGGCAAAATACATGAACAGAAATTTCACAGAGGAAGACACAGACACGGCCAAGAAGCACATGAGAAAATGCTCCGCATCACTGGCCATCAGGGAAATACAAATCAAAACCACAATGAGATCCCACCTCACACCAGTGAGAATGGGGAGAATTAACAAGACAGGAAACAACAAATGTTGGAGAGGATGTGGAGAAAGGGGAACCCTCTTGCACTGTTGGTGGGACTGTGAACTGGTGCAGCCACTCTGGAAAACTGTGTGGAGGTTCCTCAAAGAGTTAAAAATAGATCTGCTCTACAACCCAGAAATTGCACTGCTGGGGATTTACCTCAAAGATACAGATGCAGTGAAACGCTGGGACACCTGCACCCCAATGTTTATAGCAGCAATGTCCACAATAGCCAAACTGTGGAAGGAGCCTCAGTGTCCATCAAAAGATGAATGGATAAAGAAGATGTGGTCTATGTATACAATGGAATATTCCTCAGCCATTAGAAACGACAAATACCCACCATTTGCTTCGACATGGATGGAACTGGAGGGTATTATGCTGAGTGAAATAAGTCAATCAGAGAAGGACAAATATTATATGGCCTCATTCATTTGGGGAATATAAAAAATAGTGAAAGGGAATAAAGGAGAAAGGAGTGAAAATATCAATGAGGATGATAGAACATGAGAGACTCCTAACTCTGGAAAACAAACAAGGGTTAATGGAAAGGGAGGTGGGCGGGGATGGGGTGACTAGGTGACGGGCACTGGGGGGGCACTTGGCAGGATGAGCATTGGATGATATGCTATATGTTGGCAAATTTAACTTCAACTAAAAAATAAATAAATAAAAGTGGAAAAATAAATAAATAAATAAATAAATAAATAAATAAATAAATAAATAAATAGGGAAGAATTGGGTGGTTTTCACATATATTTGAGAAGCTTACAGGAACCCAGGTAGAGATATTATATGGCCAGTGGACAGAATGTCTTGGTAGAAAGAACTGAGAAACTAGGGGACCCTGGATTTGGGCTTTGTCATTTAACAGTTCTGTGTCCCAGGGCATGTCATTAGCTTAACTAACCTTAACTCAGATTTCTAACTTATGAAATGGAAATAAGAATCCCTGCCATAACTAACTTAGTGTGATTTTATAATAATCTAAACTTTAAAAATGTTGCAGAAAGTGATTTATAGAGTGTACAGAACATTATAAGGACTCATACTTATTATTATCACTACCCTAGAAGACTGCAGTGCATCCCTGAATAGAGCATGGTACTAGTTAGTTAAAGGCCGCAGTTTTAATAAACCTGGGCCACCTGACTTGGTAAAAGTACAGGTAAGTCCCTCCCTTCTGGCCAGCAGCCTTGTGAATGGGTATGACAGCAGAGTAGTCTAGGCACATCATCAGAAATAGGAAAATATCTCTACACACATCTTCTACCGAGAGTGACATATTCCAGTTTTAACAGAATGAGGAGCTATTAATATGAGGATTAGGATATATGGTATATTGCTGGTGTTGAGAAAACAACTCATGCTTGAATGAATATATCCTCTTTTCAGGTTCTGGAACCTTTCCTCTTTTCAGAAAGCCAAACACAAGTCTCTTTATTTTAATATACCCTTACTTCTAAAATTGTCACTTTTTTCTTCAGCCACCAGCCAGGAACTCCCACCTCTACATGAGGTCCATGGACTCCATGCCTGATTCAGGTAGGGGTGAGACACTCTCATGTTACTTCTTCCAGCATCTGGATTTTCCCTAGAAGACATCAATTTGCTCAGGTATCCAGCTGAAAACATCTCAGCATTCCAACTTTAGGACAGTCCTAAGGTTCTGTGGGAATCTGGCAGATAGGAGAATTAAAGGACCCTCAATTCAGATGACTGATTCAAGATTCCTAAAGCCAAACCTACAGCAACCCTGCCCTGACATGGAGGTCAGAGGCGTTGGAGACAGTCTTCTATTAGCGACTGGTTCCTGTCCTCAAAGTGGGCCTTGAGGACAGATTCCAAGGAGGAAGGAAAAGTTGAGTTTCTGAGAAAAATCGATAGGGCTATATCTTTTGCTTGTCTCAAGTTATTTGATGTGATATAAAAGCAATAATGTGCCTGGGAATGAACTCATAAACAGTTATTCATTTTATAGCATAATAAAAGCGTGGCGAGATTGAATTGGGATTTAGACAAAGGACTGGGCAGGCAGTAAGGAGGCCTGGTTTTTCTTGCCAATGTGCACACCATGTCCATCTTCAGTAAATCACCACATGGCTCTGGACCTCAGTTTTTCCTCCAGTGAAACATGGGTAGAAGGCTCACTATGTGCTAGGCTCTGTTCTTGAACTTGGGATACATCAATGAACAACAGAGGAAAAAAAGAAGATTTCTTTCATTCATAAAACTCATATTCTGGTGATGGTAGAGACAATAAAAAATACACTTCTTAAGTACATTATTTTGTATTTCAGAAGTTGATAGGTGATGGATGACTCCCCTCATCCATACCATGTAAATAATAATGTACACAGATCATGGGTTATAATGACTCAACAGAGTAGGAGAAGAAAAAGTACCTAGCACTCATATGTTACTATTATTATATTTTCTAATTAAAATCTCTAATAATTACTCTTCATTTTAAAGTAATCTCTACCCTCAACATGGGGCTTGAACTCACAACCAAGAGATCAAGAGTTGCATGCTTTTCTGAGCCAGCCAGGCACTCCCCTTAAAAATTTTCTTATTATTATACTTTCTAATCTCAAATACTTTTGACTCCAAAATCACAATTCTCAGATAGTAGGTGCTATAATGACAAAGGGCAATATCTGAAAATCACTAAGAAAGCCAAGGATGTAGTTTAGTCCAGGTGGTTTGCTTCAAGACATGGCCAATTATGGGAACAGCGATGCTTGCTGAAACAGGAGTGCCTCTAAGATTCACACAGGACAGACATCTGCAGGCTACCTCTTTAGTTCCATGAGTTAAAAAAAGAAAGATTTATACATTTTAAAACAAAGCTTTTTAATTTTATTACAGGTCTAACAAGCCTCCAGAGGCTGGCTCTTTGGAGAATGACACACCTGAACAATAATCAGAAAAGGCAAAATTGCCTCCTCTGGGAATTGACGTTAACAGATTTGACTTTTTCTGTTTCATGCCAGACACGGTGCACGTCTGGCAGAGGTATGAATTTCAGTGCCTCGCTTACAGAAATGCTGACCTCTGTGGGAAATGTTTAAGTCCTTTGATGTAACTTATTGTTGAGCAAACAGTATTTCTGGCACTAAAAACATTTTGGGTTTATATCTGTTTCCATCAATCTTTATGCAATGACATTATCATTGCTCACCTATTACAGATATTTCTCAGCTGAGACTTCTTGAAAGGGCAGAGGGTTCGAGAGAGTATATATTGAAATGACCAAAAGATTTTTTTGTCCCCCCCCACCCCGCCCTTTGCTTATAGAGGTCATAAAATCACTCATGGGAGAAGACATTTTTTATTAGAAAACAGTAAAAGCACCTCTGGATGGTCTTCTTCCTGTATTAGGTAAATGCTATATATTTTCAGGTTGATACTATCAAAAATATGCCTCATGCATTCATTCATGCATGCATGCACGCATGCATTCATCATATGTTGAATGTTTGTCATGTTCTGGGTGCTGAACATAGGCAGGCACAGACATAAACACTAAAGAGCTCACAACTCCAGGGAGCATTCTGTCTATGAACATGAGCTGGATTTCCCAGAACCTAAAAGAAGGTCATTTCATTAACTTCACAGAGAACTTGGCCTCCCTTCCTAAATGCTGTGGGGAAAGCTGTGCTGCCAGGGCATTCGGAGGCTGCTGGCTCCCAGAGAGGACCTGGGAGTGATCTGGGAGGGAGTGGGCTTGGTGCCATGCTGGGGGCAGCAGGATCATTAAGTTCAATAACTGCTTGCAGGGGAATTGGGGTAATGGGCCAGAACCTTTCTGGAGCTTAGTGTTCAGGAGTTTGACTAAGTCCCCAAAAAAGCATGTTAAGCGATTTGGGCAAGTTTATTTCAACTCAGCAAAACTTTACGAAGGGAATCCAGAGGAGCAAGTTGGGCCAGGATGTGTAAGGATGAGGTTAAAACAGTCCCTGCCTTCAATGAGCTTACAGTTCATGTCATACCTCAGGATGAGGTAAAGGCAGGGAGCAGCTTGGTCTGGAGCTCATGACAACATCGAACCAGTTCTGCAAGGTCAGATGAAGGGACTGAGGCTTGGGGATGGGCAGTAAGTTGGCTAAGGATGCCATGAATTATAGCTGGTTCAGTCCCCAGAGTAGCTTCAATCACCCCTTCAGGTTTTCTAGGAACTGCATCTGCAGATACAGACTTGACTTAGCCAACTTTCTGGGTCACAGGATTCGTATTCATGCAACATGAAAATAGAAGAGTTTGCACATACTGAGTGTGTACTCTATGTCAGGCGCTGTCCAAAGTGCTGGTGCATATTAAGCATTTTATATTTATTATCTCATTTAATCCTCACAAACCATTTGTACAGGTTGAGGGGGGAAGGGCTGTGACTGTCCCATTTAACACAAGAGGGAACTGAGGTATGACGAGGTGAAGTAGTTTACTAGCAAAAATCCATATACTCAATAACTTGATGAATCAAGATTCAAATTCTGATTATCTGGAGACGGCTATTCCTACTACACTGGTGCCTGGGACAGTTCTTTCCCTTGGGACATATTGAAGATTGATATCAAATAGATATTTCAGCAATGGTAATTCTGGTAGAATATGGATAAGTGATTATGGTAGCAGATGTAAACCAAGAACATCAGAAGGATTCTATCTTTAGCAGCAGGTCAAGAAAGCCCTCTGTTGACAGCAAGCTTCTCATGTATTTAAATTTAAATAAAAAATTTAAATTTCAACCTTGAAAGACCTTCTATCCATCCATCTGTCCATCTCTCTATCAACCATTCAGCAAACATTGTGGAGAGTCCACTAAGTGCTAAGCATTGTGTAAAGTACTGGGGATACAAAGATAAATATATACACAGTCTCTGCCCTCAAGAAAGTCATCATCATGTGTGTGGAGGGGTCTTGCAAAAAAAAAAAAGAACAGGATCCTGTGATATCCGGGTTCTATCTTAGGATGAAGCAAGGTTCTGTGGGAAGAAGGAAGTAGGTCAGCTTGTGGGAATCAAGAGCTTCCAGACGGGCTGACATGTAAGCTGATGAGAGTTGCTTAGAAAAATGTGGCAGCTTTGAGTGTGTATGGAAAAACTGAGGAACAGTGAGAGGGAGAATGAATGGAACATTCCAGAAACCACTGGCAGCATTTGGAATGAAGGACACTGGAGTAGGAATTAGAAGACATGTGTTTTCCTCCTGGGGCATGACACAACATGGAAGTATGACATTGGATCAGTCATTTGCCTTGCTGAGACTTGCTTTCCTCATTCATTAGACAACAATATTGATATTTAATTGATCTCTCACTCACAGGGATGTGTCTGAACATTTCTGCAGCTCTAAGAAGAACATTTTATTAGTACAAATTATTATGATTATAAATGAATTTATCCTCTCCATTCCCCAACTGTATACGGACAGGTTTTAACCACAAGGAAAAGAAAAGTGACCCATGGCTATCAAATAAGACTTAGGAAAAATGTGTCTCCTGTACAATGTCCAGATTTTTTTCCCCCGGACTTCTTTCTCTCTTCCCAAAGTCCACATCACACCTTGTCATTAACTAATGTTTGTTTTGCTTTTTACATTTGGCCTATTACCTTCCTCCTTTCTCACTTCATACTGGACTTTCAGACCTGCCCTTCCCACTTCCCCAGGTACCATTTTCATTACTTTTGTTCATGTGGTGTTGACTAGGATGACTAATGGCTAAAAATCCACAACAAACTCTGGGAACTTAATGAGTTAACTTGGGCCAAGCTCTGACTCTCAACTAAGCATATCAGGATGGATAAAAGCATTCAGAAAATGAGCTTCCATTTCCTCTCTCTGGTTTTCCCCTTCATTACAGACATTTGCACATCTCAGATTCCCCTATGGAAAGACTTCCCTGGAAGGAGAGAATGTATGGCTGCCTTGTTATGACCAGTGGTGACTGCCATTTGTAGTTCGCAGCCGAAGCCCAATTATCATATTTATTGCATCAGATGCTTCAACTTCTGCTAATTCTGGGGTGCAGAAATACCACACTTCCTCCTGGGATATAATCTGTCTGTGAGAGAAGAAATATGAATCTGCCATGTGGGGAAGGGATTTAAAAAAAAGGGAAGGTTTAGTGGTCTGGAGAAGAAGTGTTCTATAATGGTTGCTTTGACATAACCTAAAAAGTTGCTTAGGAGGTGGATGGAGCAGGAGAATACAAGGAGCAGGAGGGTGACAATCACAATGGTCGTCTATGTCTAATAACAGAGGGAAAAAAGAATCTCATATCCCTTTTAGATTTCTGGGCTCAGAACCCCAACTTCATTGGAGAAATGCCTTCTAAGTCAGACTGTTCTTTGCAGTTCCCCATTCTCCTTCAAACCCCAGCGTGAAAGCCCAAAGTGTGTGTGTGCATGTGTATGTGTGTGGGGGTGCATGTGCAAATGCACGTGTACACATATGTTTGGGGTAAAAAAGGGAGGCAAAGAAAAAGGGAAGGAAGAGAGTTGATTCAGTCATTTCAAACTGAGTCATATCAGAGAGGCAACAGAGGGGGTTGCCAGCCTATGCTGGATGAAGGCCATGGCACCAGGAGATTTGTGTGGTGGGATCACCAGTCCTGGCAAGCTTAACAGAAATGAAGAGTACCAGCCCAATTCTAGTTTAAACAGACAATATTGAAACCCTGCCAGGAAGAATCTGAGCAATATTTTGCAAACTTTAATAACAGCTCAGAGAAACCGATCAGAGCATTTGGCTTTGCCGTGCATTATTGCTTAGCTGGACCCATGTAATAGCAGAGAGAAATGAATCTATTTTTTTCCATTTGCAGAGAATAATATTTTTCTTCCTCCCAAACGGAGAGGAATTCAGTAAAGTCTAAATGTATTTGTTTTGTTCCTTATTTCAACTTCTCTATAAATCGCCCATAGGGTTTTGGCACCCACTGTTAAGGTAGTTGGTTCACTGCCTGACATATCTTCTTATTGGAAATTGTATTCTAGAAACTAGAATCTTATTTGGTTGAAACCTTCATTTATAGCTTTGATATCACACTTGCCAGGCAGTGACTATGAGAATTAGGCAGAGGTTTTGGATATGCCGAGTAGTGGGAGAGTTCCATACATCATCTCCCTCTGGGACAAGGAAAATTGACAGCTTTTTGGATCCATGTAGTAGAAAGAACATGAGATAGTTTTGGAAACTGAAATGAGATCAAATCCCAGATCTCCCACTTACGACCTGGGTGACTTTGAAGACAGTGTTTAAGCACTCTGGGACCCTTGAGTTCCCAGGTATGTTGGAAAGATCAGATAAAGTATGGTGCATCAAATGTCTGGGATAGAGGCTGCTTTTTAGGAGAATCCTACCCAATGGCATTTCCCTTACTCTTCTTTTTCCTTAAGGCAAAGAGAAGGGTCGTGAAGTACTGGACAGCAGGACAACTACTGTTTCCATGCTGGCATGTGGACTCCTTACTCTCAGCCTCGTGAATGGGAAAGCCTCATAGGTCACTATCAGCCCTGGCAAAATAGGTAGATCAGGGGAAAATGTCGGCTGGTTAAATGTGAAGGTGCTTCCCATGAGGAGAGAGGTATCTGAAGGGTCCAAAGAACAAGGTAGACCCAAGCACATATGGGCCTTAAAAAGCAGGCTGTAGGGGATCCCTGGGTGGCGCAGCGGTTTGGCGCCTGCCTTTGGCCCAGGGAGCGATCCTGGAGACCCGGGATCGAATCCCACGTCGGGCTCCTGGTGCATGGAGCCTGCTTCTCCCTCTGCCTGTATCTCTGCGCCTCTCTCTCTCTCTCTGTGACTATCATAAAAAAAAAAAAAAATTAAAAAAGCAGGCTGTAAGCTAGTTCTTAGAACTGGTTCCCTCAGCAGGGCCACTCAGATTTGGCTCAGCTGTAGGACAAGTGAAATGCTCTGGCTTCACTTTGGGGAATAATGTAAGGAGAGATGATCTGAGATCTTTTCATCTTAGACAAATGCATATTTTCCAAAGAAAACAGAGTTAGGAAAAACAAAATGGCAGGGAAGAAGGCAGGAGAGAATTATTTTCCTTTAGGTAGGACTGGGTGGTTCTCCAATTGTTTTTGGTGAGAAGTCTGTACATGAAAGGAGTTGGAACATTCTTTCTCATTCATTAGTCTCTGCTGACATGTTCTCTCCAAAAGAGGCCTTCCCTGACTACCCCTCTCCCCAAAGAAGTTGCCTCCCTACCTTGCTTTACGTTCATCACAATATTTATCATCATCCGAAATGACACATATTGATTTGGTTTTGTGTTCATAATTTGTCTTCCCCAGTGGAATGCACCTGTGATGGCAGGCACTGCATCCAGCTTGCCTACTGTACCCCTAGTGCATGACGCCTGATACAGAAACATGCATCAGAGGAATCAATGAACAAAATAACATATATTGTGTATAATGATTGCTGTTTTTAGTTTTAGAGGTTAGGGGGACAATTAAGTAAAAATAAAATTATTGCTGCAAAATGAGATATTATAAATAGATACTTCTCTGGAAAATATAGCCATTTTTTTTCTTGATTTATAGGTACTTTTAGAAGCAGAATTGATTTTTATCCACTTTTCCTTACAGAAGTATCGTCAAGAAGTTCAGTGTTTGGCCAATGAATTCTATGTTACATTTAGATAAATATGCTTACATTTTAGAATTTCATCCCAGTTCTTGGTAATCAGAAGGTATTATCCAAATAAGCTGTCATTTGTACCATCATTTATCTTAAGATTGGCTCCCTTGTCTCAAATGCATAAGCCTTATATTTTAGGGTCAGCATGCTGTCACTCTCAGTCTATGAGCAGAAAACCATACATATTATAATCATTTTAAATAAACATGATTACCATAAGTCTATTTTTCACATGTGTACTGGTATCCACAGGGCTTAAACATTTTGATAAAGGGAGAATGGTCTTTCATCAGGCAATTAAATGTGAGTCTCACTAGAATGTGAAAGGGGTCCATGCAGTTGGAACTGGTACTTCATAAGACACTTTATTTTTCAGGATAAAATTCATTCTGCTCTTGGATGTTGGGGTCACATTTAAAATGTAGATTGGAGGGGATCCCTGGGGGGCTCAGCGGTTTGGCACCTGCCTTCAGCCCGGGGCCTGATCCTGGAGTCCCGGGATCGAGTCCCACATCGGGCTCCCTTGCATGGAGCCTGCTTCTCCCTCTGCCTGTGTCTCTGCCTCTCTCTCTCTCTCTCTCTCTCTCTCTCTCTCTCTGTGTCTCTCATGAATAAATAAATAAAATAAAATAAATGTAGATTGGAGGTAGGGCACCTGAGTAGCTCAGTTGGTGGAGCATCTGACTCTTGATTTTGGCTCAGGTCATGATCTCAGGGTCATAGGATAGAGCACTGTGTGGGGCCCCCTGCTCAGCAGGGAGTCTGTTTGAGATGCTCTCTCTCTTCCCCTCTCCCTTTGTCCTTCCCCCTCTGCATACACACACACACTCTAAAATAAATAAATCTTTTTTTTTTAAAGTAGATTGGAGGGGATACGGGGAATAAGGACACCCTGATTGGCAGTTAATGCCAAGACAGCCCACTTAGAGAATGAACACCCAGAATTCACAACTCACAAGGGACTCCATTCCTCCCAAGGCATACGCATTGAGTTTTCTGCTTCGGACTCTCATTCCCTCCTTGGGTCTGCAAAAATAACAAAGCAGCTAGGAAGACAATATAGCAAGAATCGTATACTCTGACTCTGGAGTGGATGTTGTCCCCGGGTACAGATTATGTGACCTACTCTAAAGAGTCCCTTCAAGCCTCTGTAAATGTGACAGTAATAGCATCTACCTTGTAGGCTTGCTGTGGTCATTGAACAAGCTGACGGTACAGTGGTTATACTTAGCAAGTCTTCAACCAATGAGCATTAGCAGTGATGAAAAGCTGTTTAGTGACTATTTCATAGCCTCTGCTGATCCATCCACAAATTCCACATTACAACGATATTTGTTTTATTAAAATATTGAAGCAGCAAAGCCCCATTGAGCAGCAGCAACCCATTTGTGAGAGAGTCCTAGCAAAGACTAGGGAAGTCAGGCAGCCTTGCGCCTTCATGGCATTAAGGCAATTATACCCTGCGTTATTAAACTCCGTGGTATCCAGTTCAACTTGTGAAATAATATGAATTAAATACAGCCCAAATAGTAGCACTTTCCTTCATCAGTGAAAGAGTGGCACTCAACAATGAAGCTCTCTAGCTAAATTACCAAGTTCAGGGCCTAAATTTAGGATGGGACAATTTTGAAACAGTTGATTACTGCATCTAAGATTATGGGTGTTCTTGTGAACTATGGAAACTGATGAAATAAATATAAAATGGTGGATTATTGTTGGCACAATTATGGGAACAACCCTTCCTGGGCTGCCTGGAGTGCTTCTGCATTGCTATATGGAAAGATTATTGAAAAGCAATCACAACGCATGCCTATGAAAGACACCACAAACAATATCCATTTTCCAGAAGAATTTGATAGAGGGACTGAAGAGAACAGTTTATTTCATGATCGAATATGACACTTAAGATGAGAAGACATGTTTTTTTTTTGGAGATTGGAACCCTCCCCTGTGCTTCACGTGGATGAAAAATCAAAACAAAAAAAACACTGGTTCATAGCACAGAAAGCAGGCAAGTGGTATCACAACAGTCGGAAATTTACCTTCTTGGTTACTAGTCAGTTCCTAAAGTCAGAGGACAGAAATCACATTTGTGCTTTGGCATCAGACAGGCCCCCACTTTTGAGCTGTGTATTTTTAGCCAGTTTCTTGCCTTCCATAAGCCATGCTTTTCCTGTTGGTAAATTAAGGAGAGTAGTCATAGGACCTTCTTCCTGGGGTGGCTGTAAGGCTCTGGGTTAAATGTTCACATGAATTATTCCATACAACTCCACTGTAAATATGCCATAAATGGTAGCCACTGTGTAATTCCATTTTGTCTAAAAACTTTGTGACCTTGGGCAAATTATTTAATTTCTACATGCAGCTGTTTCCTCATATTTAAGAAGATGATGATGAATGATTGTACCTACCCGACTGAATTGTTGGGAGGAATGAGTGGGCTATGTATAACATGCTTATCATCAGACATAAGCCTTCTGTGTGTTAGCTGCTGTTATTATTGTTATTATTATTATTACTATGACTACTAAAACTTATTAATTAATTATTTTAATGCTACAGCTATTTTAAGACTCCATCAAGTCCATGACAGGGGACTAGGAGGGAGCCAGCCACCTTACAACCTTTCCTGAAATGTGGTCCTGATAGCTCTATCTTGTCAAACTAATGACTTGATGGGAGCCTTAGAATTGCTGTTCCTCTCCAGCTATGGAGTCCTCAAAGTCCCATCTATAATCCACAGGTACGCCAAGATGAGCCCCCCGAGGCTACATCACAGTGTCACTCAGAGCCTCTCTCCACACGAACTGGAGGGTGGGAAGAAAGAGGCAGAGGCTGGAAACTGCTCAGCCCTCCCAAATTTGTGGGGTCTTGATTTGGACTTTTGATGTCATTGCTCAATAAAATATTTTCATTATCATTAGAATCACATAAAAATAACAATTAAATGTCAATATTTTAAAAAGAGCAAAATATTGTTAACTGTGTTCATTTTTTTTCTTCTGTCTTGATTCTTTCTTTTCCTCATTCCCTCTTTCCCTCTGTTCCAATATACTGGAGCTTCAAAGAAGAGAAGTAGCCAAGGCCTTTCTCAAACTCTGACTGGGCTTGATACTTCTTCTCTATTAAGGTTCTTCTTGACCAGGATCTGAGCTGACTGCATTTGTGATTGGTTCAAATCTCATCTCTAGAAACACTAGCTTGAGATTGTATGTTCCCATCTGTACAATGGGGGTAAGAATTCTCCCTCACTCACAGGACCACTAAAAGCATTACATAAGATCATGCTTTTGACATGTGGGCAGTGCCTGGCACATAGTAAAAGATAATTTTTGCTAGCCAATAGTATTTGTCTCAAGTTCAGAAAGCTACTATTCCAGCCAGCTAAGATTTTCCTCTTTTCTTTTTTCCATTTTGTTATAAAATATACATAACATAAAACTTACCATTTTAACTATTTTTAAATGTGTAGGCCAGGGGAATTAAGTACATCCACATTTTGTGCAGCCATCAATTCCTCCTATTTTGTGGGTAAGTCTCATGAGACTCTGAATCAGACCTTGTGACTTGCCCAAACTTACAATGAGTCCTGGAACCTGTATATTCTACTCCATCAGAATTCCCCAGACTTTGAAAGGATCTCATCTTCCTTTCATGCAGACCCAAGTTTTAGAGTGAGAAGTGAAGTTGGAGATAAAATTACAGCATTTATTTAATCAACATGTTTATTCCATAAATACTTATTGGGCATCTACCTGCTATGGAAAGGGTGCATGCGAGAAATCTGGCAAAGAGAATCTGTTATTCCTTACAACAGTCATATTGGTATTTGGTTGGTTTTATGTTTTCATTTTATACATGAGACCATGGAGGGCCAGAGAAGGTTGGTAACTTACCCAAGGTCACATAGTAAATAGTAGAGATGGGATCCAATACCAGGGGAATATAATTCCAACATATTATGATGAACCTGGTGACAGGGCTTATTAAAATTTCCTAGGGATTTGGTTTTGGTTTTGTTTTGCCTTGAAACATAACATAATACCAATATGGCAGAGTACCTTTTTTGTTACTATGGGAGACACAGACTCCTCTGTGAACGAAGGCTACCTGAAGCAAAAAAGAATTAAGTCTCAGGTTCACAGACTAAGAACATTATTGAATCATCTTATGTCTTGGAGATGGGAGTGCTGATGGTGGTGGTGATAATGATGGTATTGATGATGATACAGGTAATGATGAAAATGCTAAGAACTATCAATCATAGAGTGCCTCTATATACCAGGTTTGTGTTAGGTCCATTTACAGATGCTGGGAATACAGTAATAAGACAGACACACAAAGTCTCAAACTATACAAGATACCCTGGAGCAAGATCATGGAGCTTATAATCTAATAAGCAATAGGATATGTTATCTTGATCCTCAAAACAGCCATATGAGATTAGAATGATGACAGTCATAATGAAAATTACCCCTAAATTTCTATTTAGAATACCTCCTGTGTGCCAGTCTTCTATGTGCTTTACACACAAAATATGTCATTCTGCAGATTAAAGAACTTCAATGAGCATTAGTTTCCTCATAACAAAAATGGGCACAAATGAGTCTGTCTTACACCATAGACTTTTTACCACAGTCTCCTCTCAGCCTAAGCTCTGGCTTCATTTTCTATCCAGGCCATTTGTTACTTCCACCCTGGTTTAAATCCCAACATCTTGCACCAGAAAGCAAAAGGGGTTGGGTGCCTACTTTCTAGAAGCTACCAGGTCTCTCTAAGTAAGAATACCTCTCCTGCCCTCCCTTCTTTTCATTATAAGGGAAAGCAGGGAAGCCCAGTCAGATCACTGACTATGAACTGTCTCATGGGGGCTATGTGCAGAAGCTTGGTTTCCTTGCCTTCTTCACTCTAAAGTGTCCTGGATTAGATGTCCCCTTCATAGGTGCTGGGCTTTTTTCCTAGGGCATGGAGTGAATCAGGCATGATCTTGGTTATTCTTCTGCAGGAGTCAGGGATATCTCCACTTCCCTGAATGCTCTATGCAAGATGGTGATAAATTCATATAATATTATTGCTATTTCAGCTTCCATAGCACTTTTTCATAGGTTGTCTCAGTTGATCCTCATAAAAACCCTGAGGATATCTTTATTTTATGGAGGAAACTCAGGTAGCTCTCCAGAAAGACTCACATAGTGAGGAGCTGGTTGACACCTTTACTGCAACTTCATGAGCATTTCTGAGCCAGAAACATCCAACCAAGCCTCTCTTAAATTTGTAACCCTCATAAGAAATAATAACATTTGTTGTTATTTTGGGGGGCAATTTGTTACGCAGAAATAGATCATGAATACAAATTTTGAGAGCACAGAAACTCATCTTCAGAGTCAGACAGCTCTGGATTTGCATTACAGTTTTGCCAGTTATTAGCTTTGTTACTTTGGGCTACTCATTCCATCTCCCTAAGTCTCAATTTCCTTATCTGCAAAAGGGGGATAATAATAGTACATATGCCCAAGTTTCTTTTCTCTCCAGAGTAAATAAAATGATGCTTATTCAACACAATGCTTGGCACACAGTAAGCAGTCAGTATTTGGAAGTTATAATTATTATTGCTATCACAACATTGGGAGCTCATTTTGGCAAATATCTGAAATACTCATTCTTCTTAAAGCACCAACCATAAGCTTTGCTTAGTTGGATTATACAGAAGGAGTCTTTTTATGAGGAAGACATGCTCAGTCAAAGAACATGGGTTTTGCCTGTTGTTGCCCGTGGTGCTGAAGGATATGCCAGGATTAAAAAGCCTTAACCAACCAGCAGCCAACAGAGCTTTCCTCTCCTTGTCCACAAAATGCTGATGAACAGCATTTTGTAATGTAATTAAGATCATACTGAAGAATGAGTCCTCCATCACCCCATCATTCAATTACCTTTTCCTTCACCAGCAGGAGCCCAGAGCTGGGCTTCACCTTCTCCTACAACATTCACCTGACCTCCATCTCATTAGTTCCATCCCCAGGAATTGATTTTAGGGGCCAGAGTCCAACATTTCTCTTGAATCTTTTTATGGTCTGCACTGAGGTCAAAATGAACTACATACTCATTTTCTGGGATGATATTTTTTGATGTGACAGTGATTGGAAACTATTCCTGCTTCCCATCTGCATATCCAGGTTTATGCTCTTCTTGGTCCTATGATTCATTCCATCTCTGAGTTGAGGGCAAGTGTGGAAGACAGTTTCCCTTGAAAACCATTATTTATCTGCAGTCACCATCTTCAGAATAAGATTCAACAAGGAAACTTCTCTCCCACAACAGTGTTCAAAGAGATGAGGACCCTTTCCCACACTGACACCTCTACCTTTATTGAGAAGACCATTTGGCTCATATCTCAGACCAAAATGATAAGTCATCCAGATTTATTAAAACATGTTTTGATGTGACTATCTCATCAGGCAGTGAATGACTCTTTCATGCAGAAGTTTAAGATAATTCTGCTTTGTTGGAAACAATCCTAACTCTTAATAAGCTGCACAGGGGACAAGAGGTTTGACTGTTGATCTTGGCTTGCTCACCAATTAGCTATATGAACTTGGGCAGGTAACTACATGTCAATGAGTCAAATCAGTTTCCTCATTCATGAAATCGGGAGAATAATACCTGTTTCACCTAGTTTTCAGGGTTTTTAGAAAGATCAAATGAGATGGTATCAATAAAAGTGTTCCAAAAATAATAATTTAAATACTTTCAATTTATATAATCATTCCAGCTGTAGCAAGAAACTCTACAACAATTACACCAGGTTTAACCAGCATTGCCAACACAAAATAATGACATTTGAAAGATATGCACAATATGTTTAAATCAACTTGTATGGGCAAAAAAAAAAAAATAAGAATTTATGATCAGCAAAAAACACTACAGAAAGAAAGTTAACACAAAGATAACAGATCGTCAAAACACAAGCAATGTCAAAAACCTTAAAGTATTATCTTTTTGTAAAAAGATTTGTTTATTTATTTTAGAGAGAGAGTACACACGAGTGTGTTGGAGTGGGGGGAAGGGCAGAGGGAAAAGGAGAGAATCTCAAGCATACTCCCCACTGTGTGCAAAACTCCATGCAGGGCTTGATCTCATGACCCTGAGATTATCACCTGAACCAAAATCAAGAATCAGATACTTAACTAACTAAGTCACCCAGGTGCCCCAAAGTACGTATTATCTTAAATCTGCAAGAAAGTCAGACAAATAAGCAGAACAAGAGGCAGGAAAACTTCCATCCTAAATAATCCAAGGCTTTAAAAAGTCTAATCTTGGAATGGGGAAATCTAACTGCCTAAGAAGTATGAAAGGCTATGCTCAAATTCCTTGGTTATCAGAAAACATAAGGTAAAACAGCCAGATACCACTTTACACCTATCAGATTGGCAAAAATTAGAAATCTAGATAATGACAACCACTCCAGAGGGAATATACACTGGTTCACCCTTATGAGCAATAATCTGGCACCAACTGGTGCAATTAGACACAAAGGTACCTTTATGACCCAGGAATCTCCACCCTTGGTCCAGAGTAGATAAATTCTTCCCAGGTCTTTGTATGAGGCAACCCAAGCATATGTAGGGTTGTAGCTAAGTGAAATGTGAGAAAATGCTAAGGAGCAATAATAGGACAATAGACTAGATATACATATAGCAAGCAACACGGAGAGGTTTCAAATATTGAATGGAAAAAAAGAAACTGGAAGGTCTATAACACAATATCATTTGCATAATGGATTATAAACATTCATACAAAATGACAGTATATATTAATAATATATCAAACACACTGGAGTTTTTGCTTAAGTGGGTGGTGGGTAGGATTGGAAATGAAATTTGGAAAAAGAAAGGAGAGGTAAACCCAACAAGAGTCCTTTGAAAGACCTGAAAAAATTGTATGCCATGAACCAAGTAGTGCCGTTAAGTCAACCCTGTGTACCTGATGTCTAAAAAGAAAACCTTCATGTAAAAACTATGATTCATTTTTATAAAAACTATATACCCAAGTGAACATATACACCTGCAAAGTCAAAAGCATCTGCAATGAAATAATAACAGTGGTTATTTCTATATACTTCTGGAAAGGGATTCAACTATTATTTTCTTCTTTTGTGCATCTGCATATTCTAGACTTTCCATAATGGACAAAATGGACATACATTCCTTTTTTAAATTTAGTTTCTATTTAAATTCCAGTTAGCATACATTGCAATATTAGTTTCAGATGTACAATATAGTGATTCAACATTTCCATACAACTCCCCAGTGGTCATCACATGCCTTAATCCCTACCACCTATTTAACCCATCCTCCCACCCATCTTCCCTCTGTAACCATCAGTTTGTTCTCTAAAGTTAAGAGTCTGTTTCTTGGTTTGCCTCTCTTTTGCTTTTTTCCCCAATGCTCATTTTTTTGGTTGTTGTTTCTTAAATTCCACGTATGAGTGAAACCATATGGTATATCTTTCTCTGACTTATTTTGCTTGGTGTAATACTCTCTAGCTCTAACACGTTATTGCAAATGACAAGATTTTGTCCTTTTTTATGGCTGAGTAATATTTCATTATATATATACCACATCTTCTTTATCCATTCATCAATCTGTGGACATTTACACTGTTTCCATAATTTGGCCATTGGAGATAATACTGCTATAAACATTGGGGTGCATGTGTCCCTTTGAATCAGTATTTTTGTATCCTTTGGGTAAATACCTAGTGGTGCAATTGCTGGCTTGTAGGGTAGTTCTATTTCTTAACTACTGAGGATGGACAAAGGCAAATGACTTTACTTAAGAATCCTGAAGACAGGTGGAGTGTGTGGCTGGCTCAGTTGGTGGAGCATGTGACTCTTGGGCATTTGAGCCCCATGCTGGATGTAGAGATGGCAAAATATTAAAAATAAGTGCCATGTCTTTCTATCTTCGTAATCTGCACACATGCCCATGGTGTGGGGCTGTAAAGACTCGTGTCCCTGAAAGATAACTGGAAGTCCTTGTTTCTAGTTGTCCTTGTCATGAAAATAGAAAGGGGGCAGAACTTTAAAGAGTTGAGCCTTGGCAACTGTATTTACCAAAAGAAAGAATTCTGTACAAAGAGAGAGAAAATGGTATACTTGGGTAATGATTTTTTTTCATTGGCTTCCCCAAGAAATACAAATGTTAAAAAATGTCTTAGTCTAAGGGCTGCCAAATCTGTTTTCCTCTTGGAAGTCCACTGGTAAGGAACACTTAAGATATCTGCCCTCTTCCTATTCAGGTGTCAAATAAAGCCAGTAGTTTCTGTTTTGTAGTCACTAGAATTTTAGAACATTTGCAGTCCTTTCCATGGGATAGCCCTTTCTGTACATTTTGCAGAAAAAAAATCCATTCACATTTATATATGAGATGAATATGTTATTAATAATGACTACTAATAGCTGACATTAGAATTCTTCTGAAGAAGGGAACTATCTTTGTTCAATAAAATTTTTTGATGAGCTCCCAGGGTATGAGATTAGTTGTCAAAATCACAAAAACTGATGATAAACTACATTGAATGAGATTTTGTTTGCTCCCAAAAGGAAAGTAGAGCAAACACTGGGAAGAGATTACTGAGACAGGAATCCAGAGGAGGTAAGAAGGGCTGAAGGAATAACCAGGTAACAGCCCTATGTGGGGTTCTAGAAACAGGATCTTTAATGATAAAATTTGATGTTGTTTGAGGTCGATAAAGAACTTCCCTTCTCTGCCACAATTTTAAGTAAAGTTTATTTTTTGAACTAGGAGATGATGCTGAGTTTTATATCAGGGAGACAGCATGTGCAGAAGCCAGAACTTCGAGATGGAGGGACCCTGAGGACACTTAAAGCTTTGTAGACTCTTAGGTGGTCCTGACTCTCACACCATCCTATCTATTTCTTTAAAGTGACCACAGCTGGCAAGCTATTTTCTGCTTCACCCAGAAAACAAAACCAGGGCATGCCAAAGTAGGCAGATATCAGCCTTTGGAGAGAACTGGAGAAGTTCTCAAAGATTGCTAACGAGTCTCAATTTCCCATGCTTAGACATTGGGAGGGCAGACTAACCTTCAGTAACAATGAGCTTCTTCAACAGCCTGGATCACAGGAAAATTGGAAAGAATTGTGGAACTCAAGTTAGATGTGCCAATAATGCACTCTGGATGGCACAGAGAGAGGAGGGAAGTGACATCAATTGACCGTGTACTGTCCCAGCCACATTAAATAGCTTATCTTATTTAACCCTTATTATAATCCTGGGAGGTGAGTATTATTATCCCCATTTGACACAGGAGGGGGCTGAGCTCAGAAAGATTAAATCACTTGCCCAACATTTCACAGAGTTAAGAAGTGATGGTACCAGCATTTGACCCAGGCCTGTTTGCAAAGTCTAGTCTCTTTGTACTCTGTTATGCTCTTTCTTTTGAAGAAACAATCAAAAGACATATAGCAGCTACCTTCAGGGAATATTAAATAAATAAAAAGACTGGCTGACAAACCATTCTTTATTTGATATTTCCATCATTTGGGGCGATATGTTTGTACATTTATCACAGAATCTTCAAATTGCAGGGAAACTTTAGAGAACCTCTAAACAAGATCTTTTTGGAATTGGGGTGGGGGTGAGGTGAGTGCAGTTAAGGTGAATTTGATTGAGAAAGAACAACCCAGGATAAGGGAAGTGGGGACTCATTTTAAGCAGATTTCATAAAGTGGAAAGGTAAGAAGTAGCTGTAGGAAGTAGTCAGCATGGAGGTGGATCGGCAGGGCTAAAGTGAGAAGCATAGATAAAGGTGGGCATGGATACAGATGTGTTTTTCAGTTCCAGGAAGGGTCAATTTCCTCCAGGTAAGCAAATATAAATTGATGACCTGCTCTGCATGTTGCAAGCTCTGTGCTACATACTTGGAACCCAAAGACGACTGTGGCAGGGAATGCAAGACCATCAGGAGCCTGGTCTCATTGGAAAGTACACTTAATATTGTTGATGGCTTCCAAAGTATCTTTACTTCTTACTCCTTCCTACAAGGATCTGAACCTTTCAGCCACAGAGTCTTGGCCAATGAGCAGACTCTCATTTCTTTTGTACTCATGATTGGTTTAGGGAAGGGCACTAGTCTTTTCAGTGACTTAATCAGTTAGAGCTTTCATTGGCTAGTGAGGGAAAGATAAATTCTTTCTTGTCATTTGGATATCATTGAGAAAACTTGGCAATCACTTTGATACCATGAGGGAATAATCTGAGGGTAAATCTAGGAAGACAGGGCCAAAAGAAATACATAAAAATGAAGCCTAGTGACTATGAATCTCTTGATTAAAGTATACCTGAAGCCTCATAGCTCTTCATTTATGTGGACCAATATATTCTGAGTTGGATTTTCTGTATCATGCAGCAAAAACACTATCATTTAAGGAAATATAAAAATAGATCATTCCAATATCATAAAGTGAGTGTTATGATAAAAATATGAACAGAGTGACATGAAATTTTAGAGGAGAGGCATTGACCCTAACTCTGGGATACAGGAAAGCTTTTCTCTTTCTTTCTTTCTTTTTCTTTCTTTCTTTCTTTCTTTCTTTCTTTCTTTCTTTCTTTCTTCTTCTTTCTTTCCTTTCTTTCTTTCTTTCTTCTTCTTTTTTCTTTCTTTCTTTCTTTCTTTCTTTCTTTCTTTCTTTCTTCTCTTTTTTTCTTTCTAGATTTATTTATTTTATAGCAAGAGGTAGAGAGAGAGAGAGAGGGAAAGAGTATAAGCCTGCTAATGGGGGAAAGAGGAAGGAGAGAAGAGAAGCAGACTCCTCACTGAGCAGGGAGCCCTACATGGGACTCAATCTCATGACCCTGAGATCATGACCAGAGTCAAGGTCAAGAGCTGGATGCTCAACCAACTGAACCCCCCAGGTACCCCAAGGGAAGCATTTCTAAAGAAATGAGTTTTGAAGGGTGAACTAGAGTTAGGTGGGAAAAGAGTTTCAGGCAGAGGGAACCTTAGGAGTAAAGACACAACACCATGAACTATATGATTTTTGTGGGGAACTTCAAAGTTTAGTATTACTAGATAATAAAGTGCAATGCTTGGCTGGTTAGCAATGTAGCTGGAGAGCAATTTGGGTTTCACTCAGTGGGTGAAAAGAAGATAAGGTTTTAGGCAGGAGAGTATCTATGTATCTAGATTTACATATAGCTGTAAGGTGGAAGATATAATTAGAGGAGGCAGGGAGCTCAGTTAGGGAGGATGAAATCATTCACACATACTCATGATGCCAAATGGTACTAGGCACTCATAACAATGAATGATAAGGAAACAGACACAGTCCCTGCCCTTGACAAGCTTACTGTTGGCTGAGAGTTTTATAGAAGTTAGGGTAAGAGATGGTAAGTGGCAGACTGGGATAATGTCTCTGCAGATAGATGAGTAAGGACATTTCAGCAGCGGAAGACATGAACTTTATATACAGTAGGAACTGTGCTTTCCTTACCCTACACATTTGGAGCCTGACTCCAAATGGTCAATTATTTTCCTACTCTGAAAGCTACTATTCCATTTCTGCTGATAATATATGGATCACATGGTGTGATTTCCACAGTGAATATTTCAATTTTTATTATTCCACATGGAATCCTATTCTTACTCTTGGCGACTCTTGTATGAACATTGGCTCCAACTATGGAAAGACAAAAAGATTGTTAGCCCAGGTTCAGACTGGTGGCCAACAGCAATGGGTTGGTGTCTTTGTGTGTGTGTGTGTGTGTGTGTGTGTAAACAATGCTTTATGAGGGTGGAGTAGGGACTAGATAGGCCTCCAGGCAATGAATAACATGTACTCACAATGGTGGGGAACTGGAGTCAAATGCCCTGGTCTCAGGCTTTGGGAACTCTTCAAGTATGGTGTTACATAGGAGTGGTGTTGCATGAAGAGTAGTGTTGAAAAGAATGTTAAGATTGCTCAGATAGATTTAAAAAAAAATATTTTATTCATTTATTTGAGAAAGATAAAGAGCATGAGAGAGCCCAAGAGGGAAGAGGAGCAGAGGAGAGGGAGAAGCAGACTCCTTGCTGAGCAGGGAACCCAACTCAGAGCTTGATCCCAGGACCTCAAAATCATGACCTGAGCCACAGGCAGAAGCTTAACCGACAGAGCCACCCAGGCATCTGTTAGATTGCTCAAATTGATTTTTGACGTCTGCCATTGCACAGGCAGGATCTGATGGTAATAAGACTGTATAATGGCCAACCTGGTCTTAGTTCACTGTCTGTTTTGGCCACTATCTGATAAAATGATTAATGAGTAGGTGACTTTGTTTTTTTTAAACATCAGAAGACATACACCTTCTTCTGAAACATAAGTGCAACAAATGGAGGCCAATTAAAATATGATCAGTACTAACAAAAGGCCCCAGAAATCTTTATTAAAACATTCTTTTAAGTCCTTAACATACGCTTCTCCTTAAAATACTCAACTCACTAAAACAAATCCATTGTAAGATAAATACAGCTATGAGCACCTCTTTATTCATGAGAATCTGTTCATGCTCAAGGACCATCCGTTGAATGGAACTGCTCTTATTGTCAAAATACTACTTGAACTGAGTTATTTCACTTTATTAAAAAGGAATATACATATATATCCATACACACATACATATTTTTCTTCACCAGCAGTTTTCAATTCTCATAAATCACTTTAGAAATCCTACACAACAGTAATTCCTAAAAGATTTTGTATTTTAGAAAGCAAAAAAGATAATTCTAACGGCAGCTAGCTTCTCATTAATAAAAGACATGCAGTAATTCTAGGATTTCTGTGTACTGTCTATATGCCAGCAGGCTCCCTTCGCTCCTGCTTGTAGCAGCAGCGATGGTTCCTGAGAGTGAGCACAGATGACACATAAACTTTAAATAGGATTATTTTTCAACCACACCACAAACTTCTGATGGAGTCATGGGTGGAAGGCGTTCGAGGCCCAGAGTGCTTGCTGTTGGCCTTGTCACTAACTGGGTGACCTGGAGCCTCTAAGCAAACAGGCGATTCCATACTCCAGGTTTTGGGGTGGGAGGCCTGATGGGAGGCTGCAGGAAAAGCTGAACAAATCCCCCGTGTCTGAATTTAAGGGGAGTGTCTGGCCTCTGGGGCAGGAGGGACAGGCAGTTAGGCTGCCTCAGAATCACCTCGATCACATGGGGGAGCCGTCTGTGTCAGTAGGCAGAGCATGCCAGGGTGCCGGCACACCATTTGGACATCCAATCCCTGGTACATGAAAGTGGGAAAAGCATGGAGTTCGAGGGCCCTGTTAAAATCCTGTCTCTTTAAACACCTGCTTATCACCTTAAATCTGCCATTTAAACTCTGTGTCTCACTTTCCTAATATTTAGATCAGAAAACATAAGAGGGTTACATAGGATAAACTAGAATATTTTCTACCGAGGACCTGGAACTTGTTATGCGGTGGGCACACAATACATGGGCATAGAGTAAACTTGCTCAGTTTGCTGAGTGCCCCTCAAAACCCATACAGGGCTTGAAGTATGGAATGCTGGGCAGATGAAACATTGAGATTGAAAGCCAGCCAATCAACTGTTTTTTTGCTGCTAAGCTGGGCTAAGTTCTAGAGTCAAAGACAGGGTCTGTCCCCCACAGCCCTGTGATATTTACCTTATGACATTTATTGTGTGTGCCAAGTACCGGTTTAAATATTTTGCACTCAATCTTCCTGTTCCTGCTATTATTATTTCCACTTAAAATGCATAAAACCTTAATACACAGAGGTTAAGTAAACTGCCTGAGGTTGCAGGGCTTAACCCTGAGGCAACACTACGTCACATTCCAGTTGCCGTCAGGGAGATGAGCACCTGGTCTGAGTCTGTGAGTCACAAGCTGGAGTGGTCAGATGATGGCCGAAACTAGGAAACCCTTTCTGGAAGAAGTGATTTAGGATTATTATTTAAAACCTTTAGGTTTGGTCTTAAAATTATGCCTTAAGGATGTTGGGCAGTCACATATAACACAGAGGAGCACCAGGTATCTCCGATAACAGCAGGGTCCCCATGCTGCAATCACGTTATCAAAGTCATCCCTGCTTTGGTTATAAATAAGGTAATTATCTGATTTGAAAGAAGATGGCAGGGGTAATCTCGCCCCTGAAGGTTTCTCATCTGTCTAGTGCTCCCTAGATCTTCCTCCGCCCCCACCTTCTCTGTGAGCTCCGAAAATCTTTGCTTTTTGGTTACTCTTGCTTTAGAAGTTCTATCCCCGACTACTTCTTTCGCGGAATGGAAATTTAATCTTCAAAACTGTTCTGCACTGCTGGCCCCAGAATTAAAAGCAAGCATCTTCAATGGGGAAATTAAATTTATTTGATATACCTGTACATGTATAAAATTGGATCCGGCGCCCATTTGGTTTGCAGGCTCATACGAAATGCTTTTAGCTATATTCTGTATCTAATATCTAATTCGAAGCTCAAAAGGGGCCGACCTCAAAGACCTTGTCTTGTACTGATCCTGTGCAAGGTGATCATTAGCCATGAGCAGGTGTCATTTTCGGTTAGAGTGTCTCCCCATACGCACAGTGTAATCGACAGCTGAGTCTTCCTTGGGGAGCTAAATATTCAGTTGACTGAATTTTCGTTTAAAAAAGAGAGAGAGAGACAGATACCCAGGGGGAGAGATACTTCAATTATAAATATCTATATTTCATTTTACATTCTCCTTTCTGAAGCTTCTGAGTCGGGCTCTGCCTGGGTGCTGCAGAAGGCGGAACCTGAGGTTTGCATTTGCGTGGATCTTGGATTTAAAGAAGAGGCTACGGGAAGTCAGATTTGTCCTCAAATTCTCTCTGTGTGCTGCAATTTAGCTCCTATGGAAACCGTAGTTGTGCTTTCTTCCCTATGTCGTTCATTTAGGGCACTTCTGCACCTAGCAAGAAATAAAGACGGGGAAGATGAACGGAGAATGGGGTTGGGTCAGAGGGCTGGCTGCCAGGTGGCTTCTGTCAATCCTTGGAAGACCAGCATGGCAGCAGGGGTGCTCATGTAGAGAGGGGCTCTGGGGAATCTGGCCTGATCCCCTCCTGTCACATGTTAAAGCCTTCCTCCACGGTCCACAAAGGCTGGTGACTTGTTCAGAGTCGTCTCCTTTTGGGTCCAGATGGTGCTCCTCTACCTGGGGTAGGGTCATGCACCTACCCTGCCCAGCCCCAGCACCCTTTCTGCTGCCTTGCTTGCTTTTTGGGCTTCTCTTTTCTTCCCTCTGGTTGTTCTCATTTCTTTTTCCTTCCTTCTCCTTTCTCCTCTTACGCTTCACTTTTTCTACTCCCCTTTCTTTGTCTGTTTCCCTCTTCCACATCTCTCCTTCCCTACACCTTCCTGCCCTCTCTTCCCTTCATCTAGCAAATCCTGATGGATTGTCTATTAAAGGCCAGTGACTGTACCAGGCAGGCATTGGGAACACACAGGAGGCCCAAGCTGTCCCATCCCCACACGAGCTGGAGGCTGTGCCAAGCCTTCAGAGATAAGGCAAGTCCCATCCTTTGTCCTCTGTGGGACCCAGCTGCTGTGCTAATCCCTGCAGTGGGCCCAGTCCTGTGGGAATTGCTATGGAACATGGCCATGGGGTAAGCAAAGTGTGATGGCACAGAGAAAGGAAGAGGGGCTCCACGTAATGAGAAGCTGAGCCGAGCACAGGCACCTCTTGGGCAGCTCTGATGGGGGAGAGCAGGAAGCTCCCATCGGAGAAATGGGAGAGCCCTTTGGCCAATGCGGAGAGATGGGATATTCTTTGCGAGCCAACCCTAGATAATGCACATCCAAACATAGTCCATCTTTTATGTGTGCCAAAACTAAGCAGAGTTGGGAGTGGCTGATGTTTCAATGAGAAACCTTGTGGAAGGGCAGTGTGCTTTAGACTCCCTCTTCATGGGAATGTAATCGCAGGTAAGTCACATATGATGGTTAATTTCACAAGTCAGCTCGATGTTTGGTTCAACATTATTTCTGGCTGTGCCAGTGAGGGTGTTCCTGGATGAGATGAACATTTGAATCAGTAGGGTGAGTAAAGGAGATTGCCCTCCTAAGTGTAGGTGGGCCTCGTCCAATCCATTGAAAACCTCAGTAGAAGAGAAGACTGGATAGATAAGATTCTCTCTTCCTGTCTTTGAGTTGGGATATCAGTCTTCTCCTGCTTCAGGCTCCTGACTTAAATTAGAACTTATGCTATCAGATCTCCTGGGCTTCTAGCCTGCCAACTTCTCATCCTCCATCATTGTGTGAATTGATTTCTTACAGTAAATCAGCCCCCCCTCCCCTGTCATTCTCTCTGTTCCTATAGGTTCAATTTCTCTGGACAACCTAGACTAATACATCATGTTTCTAAGTTTTGAGATACAAAATTCGGTTTTCTCAGTGCCAAAATATGAATGACAAGATAGATTTCGTACCATTTCAGTGCAAATTATCTATAGTAAAATATGATAAAGTTCTGCACTATGTATTTTTATTCCAAAATAAAATACTCTACATTCTTCTTGTACTTATGAGGATATCCTATAGAGTCTTTGTATCTCATGGCTTAGCAAGTTGTCTTGCAAACAGTAGGTCCCCAACTTGTCTTGGGAACCATGGCTGGTAGACAGCAGGAATTTGGGGATGTTTATGTTCCTAATGATGTTACTGCTGCTGAGATGTATGCAGGGTAGTGATGCATTCCCCAGGCCTCACATAATCTGTGGTTTAGCATGTGATCAGTTAGTTGAATTAACACATTAATTAATCAACTAACCTATCTCCCAACCAACACCAGGTGGCCCCAGAAAAGGAAGATAATGTGACCAATGGATAGGACACTAATAGGCAACAGAGAGGTGTATTATGTGAAATCAAAACCCATTATTCTTAATATTAAAAGGTTTATCAAGTACCTGCTACGCACCAAGAAGAAAATGCCCAGAATGGAAAATGTGACACTTGGGCTTACAGTTTGTAACTATCCCTTCTATTAAAAAGTTCTTACATTTCAATCTTGTTGAAAGGTTCTATTGTATCCAAGAAAATTGTCTCACTTTCTAGAAATAGGTGAAGTTGAAATGACAATGACAACCACCACCATAACAATAATAAAGCTTAAACCATACTCTCTTGCAAGTAAAATAGATTCCATCTATGCGAAAATTGGCCACATCTGTTGTGGGAAAAAGATAAAAGATGTAGAGAAGGATGGTGGGAATAGAGGCCAGAAACCACTCATTTTAGAATATAATCTAAGTTTTGAAAAATCATTCAAGTCAATACCCTATTTATCAAGTATTAGGTTGCAGCAAATGCTTCCACCCTGGGGTTTTTCAGGCTTGGGTTGACAGGAAGGTGAAGAACAGTTGCAAAAATGGAGGTGATGTAACACTCAATCTCCCCAATAGCCTTTATCAGTGTTGCAGCCTCCTTGTTCGAAACAAGAAAGTTCCAGAGATTATGATTCATGCCACATGGAAAGAGACAGTGAGCTATGTTGGAAGGGATTTAAGTAATACCCCCTATGTCATCATCTGTCTTGCCACACCAAGCTCTTTGGAGACAATAATTAATAACACATATCTAAATTGTTTCCATTCGCTCTGTCTTGGGGGCTTTGCTCCTTCCTCCTACACACGCCTGCACCCCTCCACCCCTACTGTGCCACTCGCCTGCCCCTTTCTTCCCATGACAAATGAGTCATGAGAATCCCTCTGCTTCCTACATGATCACACCACATGACTAGGCTTTCAAACACGCCAGTGCCCAGTGCATGTAGGTGCTGTTCCTCAAACTTTCCACCACACAGCTCAGGACTTGTTTTTACTTAGTCTCCTTGGCCTATGTTTTTCTATCTTTCTAGGGCTCTTCTTTGAGATTTGTCCTTTATTCCTCTCCCAGACTGATTTCAGGGGTTGTGACGGACAATTCTGGTGTTAATTTCTCCTTGCTCATCCCCTTCCCGAGAATGATGCCTCTCAGTGAGGGTCTTCTAGATTAGGTATTTCTATTCCTTCCCCATAGTGACTTCCCCAAATGTTCTCTCAATCCTAATTATCACAATGGGCTTCAGTTTTATTGAGTTGATGCTTTTGTAATCTTGATACCTGATCAAACTTTAATAAGAATCACCTTCAAATTGATCACTCGTGCTGCATCATTGTAATGAAACCAATATTGATGAAAGAACAAACTACAGGAGGGAAAATCAAATACATCTGAATCTAAAACAAGCCAGGTGTGTGGCTTCTTTATTTCTTGTCTCTGAGAAATATACTTTGTGCTCCATTTCCGTTATAGGAAACAAATTTTAGATTAGGAATAAACAAACAACAAACACATAAATAAATAAGATGAAGAGACCCTAAACCCTATTTTCTGGAGATAGCTATTGTTAACATTTTAATGTCTATTCTTTCAGAATTTTTCTGTGTGTAGTGGGTACAGAATACATAAATAAATAGGTTACACACACACACACACCCCTACACATGTATTTACCTTACTATATACAGAACTTATTCTTTATAACCAGTGTAAACATGTGGTTAGTCTACAAGTAACAAATGGACTATGTGTTGACTTCTTTTTACATTTCCTCTGAGAAGACTTTTGTTTTTTACCCCCTCATTGAAACAGGATTATTCCTGGTGTTTGGTTTCCTGGACTAGAACTCAAAAACTAATTTAACTTATGAAGGATAAGAAGAACTTCATCTAGTAGAAAATGGACAAAACAGAATCAGAAAATCACTTTTCCAATTTTGGTTCTACCATTCCTAAATAAGGCGCTACTACAGGTCATTTCAGTCCAAGGTGTGTAAGACAAATGGGGACGAAGCCCTCATTTTCCCATCTTCAAAATAAAGATAATAATTCACATCTCAAAGGCTTGTAAAAATTCTCTTAAATCACAGATATGAAAATGGTGAGCACCTAGCAAGGACTCAATAAATGATTATGAAATGGGCAGCAGGACCTCTTTAACATCTCTGGCTCTCTTTAAAGCCTCTGCATTTTTTTTGAGTCACAGACTCACTGCTCAAGGAGTTTTTCTTTTAGGATACTTTGGATTCGAGCAGATTGCAAGAATTCAACCAAGAGTTTTTCATTTATCAACTGCACAGGTCCCACCTTTGCCTAAGCAACCCCCCTCAGCCCTCATTTCCTGATAGTTTTCTAATCCTGAGCCCATTCCCCTGTTTGCTCCCACTGTAGACACACTGGCCTCAAGAAACTGCCACAGATTCTGTGTAATCATCTCCTTAGAAAAGGCACTCAGAACCACTGACTGGTGCTCTTTGTTGTGAATGTAGACAAAACAAAGCTAAGTTCCCACCATGTTCCAAAGTCACTCCATGTAATTCCTGCTCTGTAGTCTCTGGGGAGGCTAAATGCCATAGAAGCAATATCTTTCGTCCACGGCAGCTCATGATTTAATCAGGCCCCTTCTGCCAGAAAGATGGTCAAAAGTCACCATAATGAAAAGAACCATTAACCCAGCCCAATTAACCAGTGACCTATCTGAAATGTCGAGATTGCAGAACCCAAGACACATAGATGTTTTCTGACTACTGTTGCCTTTTTGGAAAATACAAATAGATGGTTACTATGTTCTAAGAATTTATATTTTGAGAACTGGCTCTTTTCCTGACTTTGGCCAGGTCAGATTGTCTTGATGGCTTCAATGGAACTCCTTACTGAAGTGACTGGATAAAATCTGCAAGTCACAGCATCCCAGCATATTCAGGAGATGACATACTCTGGGGTTAGCATGGACTCTGGGACAAGCCCTGAGGATGATCTTGCTACCAGCATGATCTCAGGTTTCATATTCCCCGGAGCAAACTGCTTAGGCTTGGCTTCCTTTCTCAAGGGTCTGGCTGGTCCAGAATCACCATCTGGAAACTTGTCACCCATGGGGACTGTTAAGACCAGTCATGACCTTGAGAAAATGCAGCAAGTCAATTCCTCTGCCGATGTTTAGAGTCCTATTGGACACGGATCCCTTTCTTATTATGTACAGAGCCATTTTTAAATGGGATGCTTTTCTCTGACCTTGCACACCATTCAGGTAAAAGTTCCCCTACAGGTTGCTTTATTCTGGTGTGAAGGATTATTCCTTGCTACAGGAGACAGAAATAGCCTAACAACGTGAACAAGTGAGCTGTTAGAGATACCTGAGAATCCTACCCACCGGTGTCAGGCAGACACTGAGAATCTTAACCTTTCCTCCTGCCCAGTGAAAAACACCAGCATTTGCAACGGAGGAAATAATGGGAGGCGGATTTGTCCTGCGAGCTGGAATCCACGGGGCCATCCCCAATCAGCGAACTTTCAAGAGAACTGCAGTGGAACAGGAAACCGGCTGACGTTCAGTCATTTTATTTCCCTGTCTCTGGGACTATTACAGTTCTCTCTTTATCTGTGACATTAGAGATTAGCCCGTGCTTTCACTACAAACCACTTTCCTCATCTGGAGTTTTGAAATCCTTATCTTTGGCTTGCCACACCTCACATGAGTTTTTTCCCACTGACACCTGAAAAGTGAGGCTATATTCTCGTGTTTACTCAGGGGTTCTCTTCCACAGACAGGCCTACTACGTGCCTGGCACCACTAGACGAGGTGCTAATACATCAGACTTATTTGAAGATCTCAAAGCTATCTTATTGGCTTACTTTCTACCGTGCTCGGTGCAGCCTCACAGATAATACAAATGATGCACTGCCCCTCATATAATTTCTATGAGATAGAAGCAGGAGTGAGGAAGGTGGTGGGAAAAGTAAAAGACTAATTGTTCTCTGTAGTGTTAGTATGCAATTGGCAGGGATGTTTGAACTGTTATCAGATATCCACACCCTCTTATTTCATCCTAAATCAAGGATATGGGAAAGCTGATGTTTGTAACATCATACAGTCACATTATAATAATCAAGATGACACCATACTTACTTGGCAGATGTCTCTAGCAGCAGAGGAGCTAGGAAGTGAGAACAGGAAGGCCACCGCATAGCTCACACAGACCAAGTCCATCTGCCAGGCTCCTGAACACCCAAACTCAGGGACTGTTGATTCTCATTTGAGATGCGTTCTAGGAAAGCTAGCTAACTGCTTTTTAAATCCTCAGCAGATTAGAAATAGCAAATTAGTACACTTCGAAGCTTACGGGAAAATGACAGCTGTCAGCCTCACAGGAAGAGAGGGAGGGAAAAGAAAATGCATGAAATGCAGGCACAAGGCCTACAAAAATATAGCAGACCAGGGATATGAGCAAATAATTCTAAGACACCTTGAACATGTTCTGATTCTTGCAGCCAGTATTCTCATGTAGCAACTCAGGAGACCATGTTCAATGGGCAGGGATGTGACCAACATATTTTAGAAAGATTTCCATCTAGAATGGTTAAGGTTGAAAAATGAATGTTCAATGCAGTGGTTCTCAACCAGGGAATGATTTTGCCCTCTAGGGGACATCTGGCAGTCTGGAGACATTTTTGGTTGTCACAACCAGCTGCAGGGGTAGAGGGCAGGGGTGGGTGCTGATGGCCAATGAGAAGAAGCCAGGGCTGCTGCAAAATATCCTGTAATGCGTAGAACTCCATCCCCCAACTCCGGCTGCTGAGAAGTACTCTGCTTCCAAATGAACATAGTGCTGAGAATGAGGAACCCTTGTTAATGGAACATTACATTATTTGAAAAATTCACTTATGTGGCTCATCTCAGAAGCTACTGATGCAGGAGGAGGAGGCATCACTGCATCTTATCTGTCAAGTTCTTTATACCTGTCAAGGCACCTTTGATCTATTTGATCTCCACAATAATCTTACGAGATAGCTGAGGGAGTGAGCACAATTTTCACTTTACAGACAGGATTGCTGAGACAGAGAAGGCTAAATGATATTTCTAGTGAAGAATAGATGTCCTGACTCCTCATCCTATGCCTGTTCCACAAAACTACTTTTCTGCAGATCTACTTATTTCCAGAACAAAAAAGAAGAATCAAAATAGTACTCACAACTAATCCATATCAAATTTAATTTTAATAAATTAAAATGCAGTCTTGGGACTTAGGTTCACTTTGTCATCCATTTTCCAAAGAGCTATTGAGCATGGGACATGTGCCATATGCTATCCTAAGTGCTGCATGTACAGACACCTCCTCTCTCAGAGCCTGCAGGTCAGAAGTATCTTACTTGCTTGCTGGA
The DNA here is from genome assembly GCF_048164855.1 of Canis lupus baileyi. NCBI lineage: Eukaryota > Metazoa > Chordata > Mammalia > Carnivora > Canidae > Canis > Canis lupus. The sequence goes on from NC_132851.1 coordinate 19,469,948, forward strand.
CATGTTGCAGTGATTCTGGATAATATTCTCTTCCAGTCCAAACAAAGCCTTGCAGAATCCCAAGTCCTTTCCCTTTGTCCTATATACCTTGCACCAGAGTCATGCTTGATTTCTAACAGGCTTTGCCCATTTGTGTGATTTATATACTTGCCTTTTCCTCTGCCCCTTGTGCTATTCCTCCTTCTTCCTCTGTCATCCAGCAAACTTGTACTCATTTTTTGAGATCCAGAATAAATGTTCCCTAGTACCGCAGAGCTGCTAGCTTTGTCATCCAGCCTCTCTTATTATTCTGTAAATATCAGTACCATGTTAATTACTGTGGGTATTAAAATTATCTGCTTGTGCCTCAGTCTTCTACCTTATACCGGCAGTCTCTTGAGGGAGGTCATATTGTGCTGATTTTTCCCTCTGCCCTTTCCAGATCCTTCTCCACTCTGCTCTGTGCCCGGGGAGGCTGACCTCTGTGAATTGCACCAGTGGGCTCCCTTTCTCTCTGGTTACCAGTGGGGAACCTGCCAACAGGCAGCACTGGCAGGAGTTTCAGATAGTAGGAGAGGCCTAATGGTAGAGTTTATCCTCTTTGGCTACCTCCTTGGGCAAGCCATCTTGGATTGCCTATAGCTTGCTGCATAAGGCCATGCATCTATCTATGGCTGACTGTGACCAGCCTCCTCCAGGTCCCAGTACTTACTCCTTCCTCTTGTCCACTTAGGCCAAGGTGTGGTAACGGCTTGCCACTGTCATGATGCCTGGAGTACCAGCACCATCCTTATGACTTTATCTAAACCCAGTCCATACATTTACAATCAGCTCCTTTTCAAAACTCTCCTAAAATTATAGCATGTCATTGAGCCACTCCTTTCCTTTTAACAATAGTTTTGTTCATTTTAGCATCCCAGTGTCTAACAATATACCTGGCCAAAGATGATGTTCAATGAATGTTTGCTAAAAGTATAAATGAATGAATACAGATGGTACAAAAATTTTTTTCAGCTAGTTTTAGAATTTTTTCATTTGTCAAAAAAGCTACTCTCATCAAAGGCTTCGATTTCCTCAGAAGTAGTGAATTATATTTTTTGAACTCGACTAGACACAGTACCACTTATTAGCATTGCTGTTCTTTGTCATTTTCAACTTTCAGAAAACAGAAGCATGGTGACGTCTGTGCTTTCCCTAGAGCATCTAACAATTCTCCTTCTGAATTCTTCATTACAAACCTCAAACACAAAACAAAATCAAAGCACGAAACTCCTGTCCTAACCAAGCCCTGGTCAGAAGACTTCCACCTCTGAGGATACACATAATGACAGTTGGGTAGACAAGAAAGGAAAAAATAAATCCAACGATCCTCTCACATTTCAGCAAAAGTTTTCACCCAAAGCGAATATGACACATTAAATGAGCATCAGCCTCAAAGACCTTCTTTTGGAGCCTCGTTGGTAGCTGTGTTTTCTAAGTTAGTGAATGCCTGCTGTTAATGTGAAAATTGGTTTCAACTTAATTTGGCAACCAAGAAAACACATGATTTTTTTTTTTTTGTAGCTATTATGGTCCATAGTTAGCACTTTCCCATGCTGTCAGTGACTTATAGAATTAATAGTAATTATAGCTACTGACCATTTCTGAAGTTTCCGCAAGAGGTGACAGGTCCTATGCTGGAAACTTTTTAATTTAAAGGTGATCTTCATGACAATACTACAAGGTAGGCATCATCCTGCTGCTCTACAGAGGATTCAATTCAATTCAAGTATGCTGACTCAGAAGCCAAAAATTGGAAATTGCCCTTTTCTGATCAATAGCTCCTTACCCCGAGCATCAGAGACATGCAGACACATGGGGAATTAGGAATTCAAGGGAATTTCTAATCCATTATATACGGGTCCTTTTGGTGTGGAAGTGTTTGACTTCCAATCTGCCCAGGGACACCAAGTCACTTAGTTTTGAGAGTGGGTTTGGGGTGGTGCTAAGGAAGAAGGTAAAGAGAAAAATAATCTTAAAAGAATGAGAGAGAAAAAAGAATGTTTTACACAGCAGTTTTACAAATTTTCAAAGGTAAAGTGATTTCTGCTTGGTGACAAACACCATTTCTATTTCTGTTAAGATAGAAGAGATAGAGAGATACAGAGAGATAGAAAGAAAGCTCAAGGCTCATCCTAACTTGACTGTCTCTTTAAATGTTACCCAGCACCTAATATATTACAAAGAAACTACAATGCAGAACAGATGGAACAGCATAAAGCAGATGCAGATCTGAAGTCTAAATAGAGATGAACAATTCTTCAGTTAACAACAAGAAAATGAGGTGGCGGCGCAGACAACATGGAAAAAGAGCAGTTTACACTGGAGAGAAGCTACAGGGAAATGCACACATTATCACAACTGAACAGTGCAAAAAGATTATTTCATGGCATTTGAAATGACATCCCCTTATGTCTTCCTGGGATACAACTCAGGCTTCCATGCAATACTCAGGAGGAAAGCTAAAGGAAATCTGAACAATTTAAGGCAATGGGTAGGTAATAATGGTTGGAAACAAACGACCCAGGGTTTCAGTGGACTTCCAGTGGAGAGCTCAGCAATTAGGAGCATTTTCCATAAGAGGGAGAGGTACCCAAATAATCTTAACCATAGGTTAGATAAAGAAGTGATGCTATTTCTCCCAAGTTTTAAATTTAATTAGTTGTATTTTTATAATTCTAACACTTTTCCTTTATGGGCATTTCCAAACATTTACAAAAGTAGCAGGAATAGTATTTTGAAACTGCATTATAATCAATCACCATTTGGTTTCAATAACCACCAATGTCTGCCACTCTTGTTTCATTTCTTTACTCCCTCTCTACTTATTTTTGTAGGTAATTTTAAGCCAGTCTGGATAAAATGCATTGTCTTAGTTTCCCTGTTTATAAAATGTACCAACTTCCTAGAGCTGATGTTGGGGAGAAAGGCTGAAAAGATGTTAAACACAAAATCCTGCAAACGGGAAGTATTCAATAAATGTTCATTTCAATTCTTATGTTGTGGACACATAAAAACAATGGCTGAAGGTATGGAAAATGAGACTTTGTCAAGTGTGGGGGGTAGAACAAAACAGGACAGGAATATTAGGTGCTTTTATGTTCTGGCATTGTTTTAAGTATTGGCTATGAGGAAACATGAAACTCTTTGGACACACATTTAAGTGAAGTTAAGTAACAGGATTCTGTTCCAAAGTGTGGAGACGTGCACCTCAGAAAAAAAATCTATTAGTGAGTCAGTCCACAAGTTTATGGGCTTTTTATTTGTAGTATTGCCCTAAACGCCACCAGAAGATGGAGAAAAAAATGGCTGCTAGCTTCAAGGAAGTTGACTTCTATGTTTGAACCCAGAGCTGGAGCACTTCAGGAGAAAGACCCTGGCAAAGATACAGAAGAGCACATGGGAAAATACAGCAGAAGAATCTTCTACGTAAATGTAAATGCGGAGGAGATGCTGAGTAATGGGTCCTGCTCAGAGGCAGCGCTGGCAAGTGGAGAGCAGTTGGCCCAGCCTGTGAGGCAGTGGGGATGGAGATGGTGCTCTGTCAAGGCGCTGACAGTAAACGCATAAACACTCCTTAAAAGGCTTGCATAAAATGGAAATGCACCGACCACTCTTCTCCTAAGCCTCAAGAAGATGGTTTTAATCATGTAATTTGAGACTTCCTTTACTTTGTGAAAGCTAAAGCCAGATTCCATTGCAATTGAAATAGTGCTACATTCTGTTGTTTCTTAACATAAGTTTCAGTTTTATTTTAGGGTTAAGTCCAACTTTCTTACTCTTTTTCTTAAGAACACCTGCAAAAATCAACAGTCTCCTAGTTAACTCACTATCCATAAGGCAAGTGGTTCCCAGGTAACCACCCCTATGGCTTTTGTTCTATTGGCACCTTTACCACCCTTGGAGGGGTCTTGGTAATATCAGCACTGACACCATCTCCTCCACCTTCTGTCCCTCTTGAGATCCACTAAAGGATATGCTCACATCTGGGATTTCTGGCCATCTTTACAACATTTTCTACCCTAACAAGTGTCCTCATGTTTCAATTTAACAACGTCAGTAATCATGCACTAGAGTAGCCAAAAAGGGAAGACAAGATTACTGTTATAGAAAACATTCTACAAGCCTACAAACCTTGATGGTGACCCATCACCAAGTCTTCAGGGTGCTCATTGCTGATTGCTTAAAAACCACTAGCATGGAAATAAGATTGTGGCCATACGTGCAGGGGTGAAACAGGTGAAGGCAGAGGCCAGGGGAAGGGAATGAACTGAATGTACTTGGAGCGACAAGCAGAATCATTGGGATTGTGACATGTACATCTCTCTGCCTGGTTTTATATGTTTTCCCAGGGCAGTTCGGAGGCTTACTAAAATTTATATTCCCCCAGCTGTTTTTACCGGGTTGGAGAACTAACTGATGGAGAAGGGAATGATGATGGAATCTTGTGGAGCTGGCAGCGATGCAAGGTGAGGACTCATATTGAGACCTTTTGGAGAATGGGAAGGACCACCAACAGAATAAGGTTAATTCCTCAAGTACCTTTCTATGCCCTCTACTGTATTGCTCTTCGCAGGGCCATGGAAAGTTTTATTATCCTATGCAGGACAGGGCTCAGGTAATGTTGCCGTTCCTTCCAATGGGGATTACCTAAGGGAGTAGAAATGGACCACAACGAGGCATTTTCCTAATGAGAACATTCGGAGCCCGGTTATCCCAGCACTATCATCACTACTCAACTTGCTAATAAGTATTCTCGACTCTCCTTAGGACTTGTACATCTTCAAAATGTCCACAACTGCCTAATTGATTAGGACTTGGCCAGACAGCTCCAGGTGGCTAATTGGTAAAGCAATGTCTCAAAGAGGATTCGTCTTTAATTACGGGCATTTGACATCTTTATGTAGGTTTTATGAGATATTAAATACATTTTCACTAGACATCCATTGAAGCCATATGGCAGCCTTGAATATGCGGAACAAATTGGGCATAATGAAGCTTTATTTATTTATTTATTTATTTATTTATTTATTTTAGAATAGCAAGATGTACTGTTGAGAGTACTTTTTACAAGTTGAGGCTAGAAATTCAGGAGTCTGGGTAGTAGGGAAAACATTCTTTCTGTGCTGCTTCAGGATAAATGGAGGAGGATATAAGGCCCGACGGAATCCAAACAGCAAATAGAGTAAGAGATTCAAAACCAATTTTCCATATTCCGAGAGGAAAATCAAAGACATAAAATAAAACAGTGCATTGATTGTGTGTCCTTGTTTTCACCTAATAAGTCAGCTGGAACTACAGTCCCTCTCTTTGGATCCATTCATTTAACTCAACATTTATTCAGAATCTATTAGTATAGCAAGTGATATGGATCAGACTCCTAACAAGTTCATGAACACTCAAGTGATCCATGAATGGGCATCAGGGACTCTGTAATTCTCTGAAAGTATATGCAAAAATCTGTATACAGAGTGAAGCCACAGCTTTAATTAGATGAAAGGCCTCATAACTGAAAAAAGATTAAGAGTCACAAGCTCCACATCCAAGACTGTAAGACATATAATGTAAGACACACTAAGGTGAGTGAGCAGTGACTATTCCCTTTCCCAATCAGCCTTCTTAAGTAAAAGGCATATACTCAATTTATTCTGAAGGAAGTAGGTAGGTAAGTAGAATCCATACGCCCCAAAGAATGTTTCAAGTATAGTGATGTTATGATTCTCAGAAAATAATTCTTACTATCTGTAAAATCTAAAAATGTTCTAAAGAAAGACAACTAAAAGTGGAAGATAAATAAAAGCAGCTACAAATGAGATGTTTTGAGAAGGCTGAGGCCATCTGGTTCCCATTATCCTTAAGCTGGGGTACATTATTTCATCTGCTCAAGACCAGGCCATCAACTTGAATAGCATGTGGACAGGGTGGGTTTGCTAGGAAAAGACACAAGGATGGAGAGAGTATCATTTTCTGTTCCTCTTCACCCTTCTTGCTGTTGGAACAAACATGAAGTTGGCTTTTCAGCACATACTTTTTTTTATTAATTGGTTTGAAATCAATAAATAATATATGGATTTTAAATCAAAGATACCTAGGCTGAATTTTAAAGAACTGAATTGTTCTATAAGATTTGCCATAGGGATCCCTGGGTGGCTCAGCGTTTAGTGCCTGCCTTCGGCCCAGGGTATGATCCTGGAGACCTGGGATGGAGTCCCACATCAGGCTCCCTGCATGGAGCCTGCTTCTCCCTCTGCCTGTGTCTCTGCCTCTCTCTCTCTGTGTTTCTCATGAATAAATAATAAAATAAAATCTAAAAAAAAAAAAAAGATTTGCCATAAAAAACATCCTCTGATAGCGCTCCTTACCCTCCCCACTCCCACAGCTGATTATTTTGGTATTTACTTCCTTTATCTCTAAATCACATACTTATATTGCTACTTAAAAAAAAGTTGTCAAAAAAAAAAAAAAGTCCAACTTTAAGGGATGTCTGGCTAGAGAAGTAGAGTCAGTAGAGCATGTTACTCTTGATCTCAGGGTGGTGAGTTCAAGAACCACGTTGGTTGTGGAGTCTACTTAAAAAAAAAGGATTGATGCATATGTGGAATTTAAGAAACAAAACAGATGAACATAGGAGAAAAGAAGGAAAAATAAAATAAGATAAAAACACAGAGAGGCAAACCATAAGAGACACTTAACTCTAGGAAATAAACTGAGGGGGTCGCTGGAGGGGAGGCGGGGGTGATAGTGATGGGCATTAAGGAGGTCACTTGATGTAATGAGCACTGGGTGTTATATACAACTGATGAATCATTATTTTCTACCCCTGAAACTAATAATGCAGTATACGTTAACTAAATTGAATTTGTTTCTTTTAAAGATTTTATTTATTTATTCATGAGAGATATATAGAGAGAGGTAGAGAGACATAGGAGAGGGAGAAGCAGGCTTCCTGCAGGGAGCACGATGAGGGACTCAATCCCAGGACCCTAGCTAGAATCATTATTATAGTAATTAAATGCTGCCCCCAAACTGAACCCAGAATAAACTACCATCACAATTCCTCCCCTACATGACTACTCTTTCCCGGGTGATAAAATTACCTTGTTTCTTAATTTATTGGGTTTTCTAAACACTTATGACTCCCTTAGCCTCAAAATCTTCACCACCTATGTAACTACCCTGTTAAGATATCCCCATACTACGTATTCTATCAATTTCATCTTCCCAGAGAAGTCTCTTCTGGAGCCTTGCTCTCATCTGTGCCTGGTGAACTCCATTTCCAGGAACTATTTTACCCTCCTCTGGAATAAAGCTTCAGTCATTGGGTAGGCTGGGAGCATGGCAGTCTCCTGAATTGAATATAAGGAGTGGGAGAGGAGGTCTGGGGGTCCGGCTGTTTCTCAAACTTTTCAGTCATCTTCTTTATTTTAGCTCAGATATTAGAATCTTGGGCCTGCTAATGCATTTACCATGCGCCCGTCTGCTTTCCAGCTTCCAAAATGTGTGTACTGCCATCTTCCCTTCTGCTTTCCGTGTCTTGATAGATTTATGTCCTTAACATTTTTCTTTGCTGTTATTTTTCTGCATTTTTTTCCTGGTAGACGACAAATGTAGAAGTGTGTATCCAATCTGCTGTCATTGTTTTTGACAGCGTTTTAGAAATCAATATTAGCAAAAATACTTTAAGTAGGCATTTCATCAACATCTCTTTATAAGACAATAACCAACATATGCTTATCTGTTAACTCATAGGTGAAGAAAATGAGGCACATTCTGCTTCAAATGTATCATTTGTTAGATTGATAGAAATACAGAACACCTTATGCCCAAGTCCTCTTTTCGCTTCATTCTCCTAATTGTAGGCTTCTGTAGAGCACTGCCTTCCTGATAGTCTATGGTTGCTTTCAGGTCCCAAATACCTGAGAATTGCTTCAGTCAATCAATACTTCTGTCATGCTCTATTACAGCTGATCAATATGGACAAGGATGCAATGAGCTGGAAGCAAGATGTTTTATTCAATCAAGTTTTTGGTCTCTTTTATTGACCCCAATATAAAACTTCTCTGTTTACAAAACTTCTATACTCCTCACGTTTGATTCTAGCTAGCAAAAATTGTTTGCATAAAAACACATGCACATGCCTCCTCCTTCATGGTTTCAGACTGAGTCCATCATGCTGAACAGATCTGGATCCTAGATTCATATCTGCTTCTCTTTGTGCAATTTTGGATAAATCACTACCACTGTAGGTATCTCCCATCTGTGGGGAGTTGTTAAAGCTCACAAACAGGTATTCTATGGGTCAGCTGGAGTCAGCGGACATATTTAGTGGGGCTGGTACAATAAAGGAAGTTTTTGGAATGTGACTGCCTTTAGTGATAGTGGGGGAGGGGAAAGTACTCCATAATTCTCCAGTACTCTGGTAACATCACCAGGTTGCTTCACAAAATCCTATGACTTTTCCACTTCTTAAACGTATTTGAGTTTTTTTTTCTTTTTCTGTACAACGACTGCTCTGTCATATCCCCTTTAGCACTAAACTCTTTTGAGTTTATGGGTACTGCAAAAGCGTTAGCCAAAATACCCCAGAACCCTGGGGCCAGCGGAGGTAGACCAGCTGTGTAACCACCTACAGTCAGAAGGAGAATTTTATAAAATAAAGTGACCTTCCTCTCTTTCTATATGTTTTTTTCTTTGATCAATGCCCAAGAACCAGCTGACTTTTCTTTCTATATATTTCCATTTCCTGAATAGACATTAGTGTCAGCAATATCATTACCACCCACTTTCTTTTCTCCTATCTCACTCTATATGTTTGTCATTTTTAGATAGTGAATTCCCAGAGGGTAAAATGGTCTTGTTTGAGTTTTCATCTTTCTTTTCTAAATGTTTATTTGGATTACAATTTTTGCATTGTACACACAGCACACCGAGTGGAAACATTCCTCATTTTTATTTGGTCTTTTTTTTTTTTTTTTTTTTCTGAGAGGTTAAGGAGTCACAGAACACACTGTGTGCTGAATTTTATTACTTTTTGGAGCTCGGCTATTAAAAGGAAAATAAATGACACAGATATAAGATAGTTTTTCCTAACAATCTTCTCTGTACATCCTTGGCCATTCTCTAGATCATACACTTGATCTTATAATCCAAAAGACAACAACAGTGACGTAAGTTCTGGATTACAGAGAGAAAGGACACATGGGGAGAGGGGGAACCCAATAAAAAAAAACCCAAATTAACAAACCCAGAAAACAAACAAGGATAAAGAAGAGATAAGATATTTATACCATGAGCAGACCAATGAGTAACCGCATAGGTTGAATATAATTATTGGGTAACTGACGTGGAGGTCACAGGTGTTTTAAGTTTAAGCCAAATGGAGTGAGGTTATCATCTCTCTTATTAGTCTGGGAAGCCATGATTCATTGTTGGAATCAACAATGCATCTATTACCTGCTCAAGATATGGAAAATTATACATTAGCCCTTCCTGGATCCTTTTGACCCTGCTCCCCTCCAATGCAATCAAGATTCTGAATTTTGTGCTAATCATTTTATTTTTCTTTATAGTTTACACATAATATATATATTAAGGGATATATTAAAATCTGCCTTCTTATGAACTTTATATAAACTTCAAATAAGTGGAATGATACTGTATACATATTCTGTGATGTGTGATCATTTTGATCCTGATTTTAAAAGGGCTTTAAAAAAATTTCACCATCAAATATTATGTTTGCCGTAAGTTTTTTGTGGGTATCCTTTATCAGGTTAACAAAGTGCCATTCTATTCCTAGTTTGCTAAGAATTTTTATCATGGACAAATTTATTGAATGATCATTTGAATGGCTGTATGCTGAGATGACATATAGCTTCCTCCTCTAATTAGTTGATATGATGAATTACGTTAAATAATTTTCTAATAATGAACTAACCTTGCTTCCAGGAATAAACCCAAATTTATGATATATCATTTTAAAATCCATTGCTTCATTTGGCTTGCTAATATTCTTTTTACTTGTTAATGTTCTAGATATTTGAATGGTGTGTAATTTTATTTTCTTATTCTCTGTGTCAAGTTTTGGATCCAAGGTTAATATTGGCCTTGTAGAGTAAGTTTGGGAATATTCCCACATTTTCTGTTGTCTAAAAGACTTTATGTATTTTGGATTGAATATTTGGCATAACTCATATGCAAGACCTTCTGCTTTAGTGTTTTCCAGTAGAAAAAAAAAGTACCAATTTCATTTCTTTCATGGTTAAAGGATCATTCAGGTTTTTTCTCAAATTAGTTTTGATAATAAATATGTATGCTTAGAATGTCCATTGTACATGAATTTTCAAATTTATCTGCATAGTTTATAATTTTGCCTTATTATCTAATTAATTTCATATGCATGTGTAAAGATCCTTTACATCCTATATATTATTTGTGCAATTTCATTTTTTTAATCTTATTATTTCATTATTCTTTTCACAGAATGGACTTGATGTTGGTGATCTTCTATTTTTGTGTTCTACTTCGTTGGTTTTTGTTAACTTTTTCTCCATTATCTTTGGGTTTATTCTGCCCTTTTCCTAAATTTTTCAGTTGACAATTAGCTAATTTTTTTTTTGCTATTTTCTTTCTAATATAAGCATTTAAGACTATAAACTTCTCCTTAAGTACTGTTTACTATTTTAACTTCATCTCACATATTTTGTTAAGTAGTATTTATCATTTCCCTAGTTTGTTATAATTTATTATTTGATCCATGGGTTATTTAAAAGTGGATTTAAAAATTTCTCTATGTATCCATATATCTTTTTATAACTGATTTGCTTATATTCTTATGATAAAATGGATTCTTTACCATTTGGTGAGACATGCTTTATGCCTTACAACATGATAAATTTTTATAAATTTTCTGTGTCTCCCTCAAAGGAATTTTTACTCCTTAGCTATTGGAACAGTGTTTTACATATGTGCTTGAGGTCAAGCTTATTCTTTGTGCTGTTCTAGTTTTCTATATTCTACTGAAAACCATTAAGTAAAAATTTCCTACTATGATATGGAATTGTATATTTTTCACTGTAATTCTATTAATTTGTTTTTAAAATTTGAAGCTCTACTATTCATCACATATAAACTCAACATAATATTTCCTGAGAAATGTTAAGAAAATTCACCTCTTTATTTCTGGAGCATTATTTTTTGCCTTTAATACCACTTTTGTCTGGTATTATTATATTAATGAAGGCTTAGGTTAATGTTTGCCTGGAATACCTTTTTCTAATATTTACTTTTAACCATTCTGTGCCTCTTATAAACAACATGTAGCTGGATTTTGTGTGATTTTGTGTGTGTGTGTGTGTTTTAATCTAGTTCAACAATATTTGTCTTTTAACATGGAAAGATGATACAGTTGCATTGATTTTGGTTACTGAAAAATCTGGATTCATTTTACAACTTTATTTCGGGGTATCTGTTTCACTTTTCAATATTTCTTTTATTACCACTTTTCTTTCTTGACTTATTGAGGTTTTTGAAGTTTTTTTTCTCTTTTTTGCAGTTTTTCTTCTACAAGCTTCAAAATTACAGACTATATGTACCCTCTATCACTTGGAATCATGAACAGCAACTCTTCTGTAGTGTGGGCTCCCTCTCCCCTGCCATATTCACCTACTAAGAATGCCACCTTTTGGGATGGGATCCTGGCTTTTTGTAAAGATTCAATCTCCTGTCCTGATCAGGGTCCTCTTTAACTCCTGCCCATCTCTCTCCCACACTGGTCACAGCTCTAATACCTAGACTACAAGATGCCAGTTGTAAGACTTGCTTATCCCTGTGAAGTAGAGCTTTTGGTTGTTTCTTGACTTTGTTCTCCTTTCAATTTCTGTATCTGTCTACCTACCTATTTATCTATGTCTAGTGTATTTAAGTGCAAACTGGGAGGGTTTTCTCTAAACATAAGGTCATTCATCTTGCTAGAAATGGAAGACCACACTTTGGTTTCGATGCAATCATTTCCTTATGTAGCTTTGACAGGTTGACGAAAGCCCGGGACAAAGGGGGAAAAGTAATATATTTGATTTGTATGTCTCCTGCAAATTTGCAGAAATAAACTCTCAGATCATATTCTTTAGGGAATTAACAAAAGGGATGAACCTAATAAAATGATTTCCTTCCACTATGCATATTATGTTCATATACTCACTTTATTTAATCCTTAGAATGACTTCATGAGATAGTTATTATTACTCTCATTTTATGGATGAGGTATCCGAGATCACATTTTGAGGTTATTAAATTACTGAATTGGGATTCAAACTCTTGCCTATCTAATTCCACAGTCTGTACCCTTTCCTGAATTATGCTGCCTTTCTCCTGAGGGCTCTAAGGGATTCTTTCTGGAGCTGGTAAAAACAATCCTGGTTAGTCTTTCCCTGGTAATTTTCATAGCAAACAATGCAGCTATTTACCCGGCATTGCTTAGAACTCTGCTAATTGCTAGCACTCATTCTGTTAGCAAACATGGTATTTATTGACTCCAGAAAGAGTCCAGATTGTGGGAAAACATAAACAGTGATAACACAAACAAATGCTTGCAAAGCAAACCTTTGTTTGGGTCCTAGTGTCAAGTCATTTTTATTTCTAATTGTCATTTTTACTTTTGACCAAATATCTCCCATTTAACACTCTTTAAACCTCTGAGAGTAATTAAGCCCTCCATAAAATCTCCTAATGTCAGTTCATATAGTAAATCTCATAAAAAATATATATCTGTTTATGCAAGAGCCTATGTAGCCCTGCAGGCTAAGCCTAAACTGTTATTGAAGGCCATGTTGCCAAGTCTAATGGATGACCCAAGAGTGCCATAGATAAGCTAATCTTATTTTCTCTCTCTGCTTTATCACTGTGGAAAGGGTTGAGGAAAAGGCTCTCTCTCCCTTTCTACATGTCGCTTTTTCCCTAGCTGAACTTGAAATGTCTAAAGCAGATCCAAGAGAATTCTGGCATCTGGGCAGCTTAGAGAACAAGCCATAAAAGATGGCGCATGGGCCTATTTTCACTGGTCATGTTACTGGACCATTTACTGGTCATGGGCTGCCTTGCTAGTGGAACATAACGATTTCTGCTCAAAACCAGGTTGGAAGCAACATTCTCAGGCAACTCACACTCAAGCCATATGGGAAGGGGTTAGAGTTTGGATCACTATAATTCAGAGGTCAGTGATCACAAATGCAAACCAAGCCAGGCAAGTTTTCTATTTCAAGGCTTCATACATGATCAAAGAGACCAATATGGCAGTGTAAAGTGAAGAGAAGTGAAGGTGCATTGTTTCCATTACATGCAGCCATATGTATTTGCAAAATGGCTCATAAGATGTTATCATTCCCTAGGTTATAAAAGGCCCTAAATCCTTCTTTGTGCAAGGTTTGCCCCAAAATACAATTTAGAGAGGAATAAAGTATTAGCATTCTCTCCCAGTGGATGTCTCTAGTTTTGTTATTAAAACGAAATGGGTGTGTTTACATAATCTGGGCATTACGCACTTCTGTGTAATTTTCCCCAGAGTTGAAATTGAACAAAAATCAATTGCACATCTGGGTCTGGGGCTCTTTCAGCCTCTGATTCAAAAATGAAGATGAATTTCAAGTGATCAAAATGAGCAGAAATGCTCACTCCTGACAATTTTTTCCCTCCTTGGAATGGAAAATATAACAACTGTTTTTCTGAAAGATAAATTACAATCAGCTGGTGTTAGTCTTATTATTTTTAAGCCTTTCTACTGATCAGACTAATAGACTTTTACCACTGAGTACACATGAAAAGAAAAAACATCCTAACACTTTCCCATGATTTTAACTGGAAGGAAATCTAGATCAAACTGGGTGTGCCTTGTGTATTTTAATATTATGCAATAATCATACACTATGCTCTTTTCATTAATGTTTGTGATTAACATTAATTGGAAATGGTTACATGAGAAATGATGCAAACAATGTATCTTAAAAAATTTTTTTTAATGATTTTATTTATTTACTTGAGGGGGGTGGTGCACAAGCAGCCAGAGGGGCAAAGGGAGAGGGAGAAACAGACTCTGCTAAACAGGGAGCCTGATGCAAGGCTCGATCCCAGGACCCTGGGATCATGAGCTGACCCAAAGGCAGATGCTCAACTGACTGAGCCACTCAGACACTCCTGTATCATTTATTATTTTTTTTGACATTTAAGCAAATTTAATCTTTCAATCAAGATATTTTAAAGCTGTACATAATTTCCAACTGAAGGTCATAAAACAGTAAGCTTAGAAAAAGAAGATAATTTAAAGACAGAAGACATTTCCATGAGTTAGAGTGACTTAGGAGAACCTTAAAGAAAAATCAGACACTGTTATCTTTTTAAACTTGATTTTAATCAGCCATTGCCATATGTGAATTATGCTTTGAACTGTAGCAAAGACTATAGCTGTTAGGTACAGAACTGAAATAGTTAATTCCCCTACCATAGCCTCATTCTGACATTGTGGGGTACATTGTCAGTGTTTTATATATACATAAGAGGGAATATGTAAAAAGTCTGTTTTAACATTGTAATCAAGACATGCATATTTGATGCATTTTGCTGATTTCTGTGTAACACAATTCTGTTCCCTGTGTGTCTGAGACATTTATGTTTCTTTTTAGGACAGCTAAGGGAGATGTAATGCATGGCCCTGTGGGATTCACTTTACCAAAGAGATAGTTGGGTAAGACAACTTGAGCTCAAACAGCAACACACATACCAACACATGGATACATGACTTACCTTGGCAAATTTCTCATCTGCAAATACCTCCCTTTTAAAGGATACCCCTCAGATTCAGAATTGACCCTTGCACTTTCTCCCCACTCGCACATGGGACTGGGCCATTTTTCCATTTTTGTGGCGGTGATGAGGGAAGCACAATAAATGCTTGTAGACTTTATTCTGTTGCAGGTGCCCAGATAAACCACAAAATCAATAGTCATAACATTTTCTTTAGCTGAACAAGGAATTCCAAAAACAAATCCCCGTGTAAATGATAGCACGATGTCTTCATTCTTAGTCAAAATACACTTGAGTCTGATTGTTATGGTGTTAGAACAAATGCAAAGCATTCCCCTCATGCCATCTTGTAGCCAAGCAACTCAGAGGAACATGGTCACTCAGAGCACGTACAGCTTATCTCCAATCGGCTGCATTGCCCACTGTATGCTACAAGGGCAGGGTAAACTCAAGTTTGAGATAGAATCAAGGACAAAATTATCATCATTGATACCTCTGGGGTGATTTTGTATTACAGCCCTCAATAGAATTGTGGCAAAGGTGGTCTGAACGCTGCTGGTGGGACTTAATGACCTGGTCAGGGGAGGCCTATGCCTTTGGACAATCAAGCTTAGGAAAAATAAAGAAGTTGTAGGTCAGCTTCCAAGAGCAGGCTCCAAACAGCAGTAAAAGGGAAAGAAAAGATTCAAGTATTCTTCAGAAAAGAGAAGAAACCCGTTTGAGCCAAGCTTCTAAGGAACACACATAAATGGTGGCAGGAGGTTATTTCCTCATTAGGCAACTGAGACTTATCTCAATTGTATTACTATATGTGTACTGTGCCTCAAGCACTGTAGGTCCTCTAGACAGAAAGAAGAGTTTCTAATAATTGCAGGCTATGTCAGTCACCTGCACAGTAGCAGGTAGCTCCATGCTTTTATTTTAAGTGGCAGAAATGTACACTCTGGGCCCCCAGGAAGAAATCATAAAGCTGCCCTCCTTTGTCCTATGTTAGTGATCACATCCTAAAAATAGTCTTCACAGCACCTTATGTTTACATGTATACAGTTAAAACTCATTCACATATTATCTGAATTCAGTTTCAGAAATAGCTAGCAGTGTTAGTAGGGAGAGTATCATAATTTCTTTTTAATAAATATGGAAACCAAAGCACAGATTTTCCTAAGGTCAAGCAATTATCTTATTCTAGAACTGAAAGGGTCCCAAGAGAACTCATTTTTGGCCTCCAATTTCGCAGATTTGTAAGTAGAGGATGACAATGAAAGGTCACATGGTGAATTAGTAAGGGAGAAAGAACTGACAGTTCAGAAAGACTCAGAATCCAGTGCTCTTTTAAAAAGTAGCATTGAACATATCTAGATGGGAGGCTCCTCTTGTTCAAAGGCTTTCCTATGTGCCATGGCTGTTGGTCCAGGAATGAAAATGCTGTGAGGCAGGGACTCTTTCTATCTTGCTTACCATTTTATTGTCCATTCCTAGCACAGGAACCCTTCTGTGATGTTAGGTAAATGAATGTATGTCTTCTGGTAGCTACTAGGTATTTTTAGGAATAGATTGCTGACATATGGCATAAAGTAACAATTTCTTGACCAGAGAAAAACACAATATGCCATCTATCCACCAATGATCTTTGTAAATGATACAAAACATCTAGAAGTAGCTTAGATACCTATCTTGGATGGGGGAGGGGTTCTGAATCAGGCCCTGAGACAAGCTGGTAGAGTGCTCAGTCATAGACTCTCTCAGTATGACTCAGGAGACTCCCTACCAAGTAGAATTCCAGAGAGTTAGAAGTCAGTCCCTAATTTCTAAACCCATGTCCTCTATCCTCCCTAAAGTTTGCTCAGGATCCATTTTTCTACATTAAAGGCTATGATTCTCACTAGGGTGTCATGGCAAATTCTATCTCCTGTTCCACCATCTATGTATAGAAAGCCACTGTTTCATACAGAACGTGTATCCTTCAGGGGCTTTTGGGAGAAGTGAGGTCCCTACCTCTGACGAAAGACTTTAATGATCTTTGTCAGAAGGCTAGTTATTTGGAGAAAGGGCTAAACAACTTGGGTTGAGTGACACTGGGCAGTAATAGCTTAATTTGTCGTGGTTATAGTTTATCAAGTCCTCTAGCTTCCATTTTCTTCTCCGGCCATCATGACTTCATAGCGTAAGTAAAAATGACCATTTCCTTTTTTCAGAGGGGAAATCAAGGTTTGGAGTGGCTATGTCACATGTGTAAGGTCAAACATCTGGGGAAACTTTAATTCAGGTCTTCTCATTCCAAGTCCACCATCCTTTCCATTTTTCTAAGGACATGAGGTCCAAGCCAGGTAAAGGCTCTCCCCACCTCTCATCTCCCCAGAAAGGCTGGTGCCAGCTATCTGCTGAGCAGGTTGAAAGCTGGGCTCCAGCAGCTGCCCCTTTCTCCTGTGATCTAAAGAATGTGAAACTTCTATGTAAACCCAGCCTGTCCGTCTTCTGCAATTTGTTTCTCTTGCTTTTCAAATATACATTTTGCTCTGAGCTTACAGAAATTGCTGAAGTTGAAATTCCAATTAACCCTAGCATTAAGTATTGTAACTATGAGGGAGTTTTTGTCTCTTATGAAATGAGAATGAACCTCAAATGTTACTGGGATTTGCTAAAACTGGACAGAGATCAGGATTCAGATGCTTCAGCAGACACCACCCAGGTTGTTCCCCCTAGAAAATCAGGAAGAGGTACAGGTTTTCAAAGCAAATATGACTATTTTTATCAGGCAGGCTGTTTTCATTAGCTGTGGTTCCCTGCCATAGTTTCATTTTATTTTTTCATCAGTCAGATTCATTTTGTATTTTTTTCTTTCCCCTTGAAGCATATCATTTAAACTCAAATTAGACATCAGGTAGAAGGAGCTGGACAACTACTACCATGGACTAAATATACAAACAAAAATTCCAATGAGCCTAGACTTATTACAAATAAATCTAGTTTGAAATGTGGTTGCATGTGGAGTTTCACTTTGCATTTGGCTAGGACTCATGAAGAAAAATATTTAATACTCCTCTGACACTTTATTTTTAGGAGAAGTGTTGTCTCTTGGTAAAAACAAGATATTACTTTTCCAGACTCATTTAGAACTTAGTCCCTATTGTGTCGATGGCACCTTTTGGGACATCAATCAACAAATACCATTTAAACCCCTACCATGAGGTCAGAACCACACTTGGCATGCAAGGAATATAAGCCAGAGTGAGAGATTCTTATTCCTTAGATACTTAAGGGCTGGTTTTGGAATATACAAAGCTACAAGGCCCAAATGTTCTATTTCTCCCTTGTATACCTAAGAAAGATGCTGCTAATTCACCAAAGCATCCTTCACACAGACTTGGGTAAAGAGTCTTGCAATTTTCATCTAATCAGCTATATCTAAGCTATATCTGAATTGGCACAAAAATGAGATGAAAAGCCCACTGGCTATTCCTGAACTAGTTTGTGAGACAAAGCTAAAGACAAGAGTAAGAAAAACCAAGCAATGAATCCTAGGGAAGGGAAGTACATCCTACTATGGTGATGAGTCTTCTGTAAAGAGAGAGGGTTTCCATTGGGTCTTGTAAGTATGGCTAGAACTTCGAGAGATGAAGGGGACCAGGAGTAACAGACTCCAAAGAGCAAATATGTGGATAGAGCAGATGAATATAGATTATGAATATGGAATAGGGGTTGCCTTGAGATTGCAGAATAGGATTCTGTTCTCATTATCTTGAAGTTTCATTCAGAAACTTCTATTGTGGTTATGTTCTGATTCACAAATTCTAAGCATGGAGACCCAGTGGTGTCTGATCTATAGATGCCTAGTGGCACCCTAAAGTATTATGTATCACATTCTGGAAGGTGTATTAGCTCATTTTCAAAGAACAAAGATTACTCTGAGTCATAGCTTTCATGTCAATAAAATGGGTAAAATAAAGGTGACTTTATTTTTTATTTTTTATTTTTTTTAAAGGTGACTTTAAAAGTTTGCCAAATCTTCTACCAAGCTCTTTATTTTTAAAAATTTATTTATGAATGAGAGACAGAGAGAGAGAGAGAAAGGCAGGGACACAGGCAGAGGGAGAAGCAGGCTCCATGCAGGGAGCCCAACATGGGACTTGATCCAGGGTCTCCAGGATCAGGCCCTGGGCTGAAGGCAGCGCTAAACCGCCGAGCCACCCGGGCTATGCTACCAAGCTCTTTAAATTAAGCCTTTCCAAATACATTCATTTAGATGCATTATAGGCAATCTTGATAGTCACTCTTTGCCCCCTTTATGATAAAACGAAGAAAGCACCAGCTTTCTTGCACTTTTTAAAGGTAGATGAAACAATAAGCCAATCCCTCTGTCTTTGGCAGTTTGGGCTTGTACCTTGCTTGAGGCAGAACTGGCTAGGATGACCTCATAATTTCAAGTGATAGAATTTTATAAATTTTCCCTCTGAGTTGGACAAGAATCTGCATATCCTGTTGGAAAATCTGCACACTTTGACATGTGAATGACTGTGATTACCTGATGTACCTGTATTTCTTCCAACCTCCATCAATAAGAAGTGTGTAATAGTTCGCCTTCCCCTTTCTATCTAGACAAAAAAGAAACATGAAGATTGACTGGAAAATGGGCATCTCTCTAGAAAATGTGACTCTTGAAGAAGTAGTAGATAAAAATTCATCTGATGCTGAAACTGCATGATCCCAGGCAGATAAATGACCTAGTTAATTCTTCTAATTTCTATGTGGATTCAGAAGTCTGGGTTATGTGCTGCCTTTATCCTCTTATACTCAGGCAGGTTCCTTCTGATTTCCTATCTGATTTCTCTGCTCTTAGTCATGTTTGTTCAGAAGTGGTTACAAGAAAGAGCCTGGACTATTAGTTGCATGGGTAGACTTTTGGACGGCATCTCACAATTCTGAGTGGTTTGTAATCCATTTTGCCCAAATTGCACAGTGGGCATTCATGAGACTTGAATCTTTCCATGCGAAATCTGATAGCCCCCATGTAATAGTCATCACATACACTTTGGAAGAACCCAGCAATTTCTTAAAAAAAAGTAGGTAAGCAGAAAAAGCCAAACAATCCAAATAGCAGCTTGATGGGATGACTGGGTGGCTCAGCGGTTTGGCGCCTGCCTTCAGCTCAGGGCATGATCCTGGGATCCTGGGATCTAGTCCCACATCAGGCTCCCTGCATGGAGCCTGCTTCTCCCTCTGCCTGTGTCTCTGCCTCTCTCTCTCTGTCTCTCTCTCCTCTGTCTCTCATGAATGAATAAATAAATAAAATAAAATAAAAAAACAAATGGCAGCTTGAAGGTTTGTTCAAGGTTTATTGTATTTAATGAACTATGAATGCTACCATTAAAAATAAGAAACCAATGCTAATTTTCTCAGGTTGCTGTGGCATGAACAAACTTCTCTAAAACCCTTTTCACCTCTCTACTTCTGTCTCTCTAAAAGATCTACTAATTTAGAATGGCACATTTGAAAACTTGTCCTGCCATAGGAAATGTGACATAGTGGAAATGGACACAGGCTTTGGAGACAACATGGCGTCATTTCAACACCAGATCTGTTCCTTCCGAATTGTGTGGCAGCAGTAATTTGCTTACATTTGTTCAGCCTTGGCTTTCTTGTAAGCTGGGAATAATAATTTACCAGTTTCACAGTTATTGAAGAAAGTGAATGGGACCTAGTCCAGTACCTGGCACAGGGTGGGTGTATGATAATTGCTAGCAATTTCTGTTGTAAAAGTCTGACCCCATGAGAACCTTTGTTTGATACTTGGAGAAAGACACAGAATGGCTGCTTATATAATAGTGATGCTTGAGTTTGGTGGGTGGGGGCAAGCCTATGTTAGAAAGATGTGTTGGGCTCTTTTGTCCAAGATGTAGTTAGGGACAGCAATTTTCTTGTCTTTGTTGGGGCCTGTTCATGTCTGATCATGGTTTCCTGTTTCTCATCAATCTCTTTTCCTCCTCTCTTCTGAAATCCATCCAACCTTTTCCTTCCAGTATCTTTAAGAAAAGTAATAAAGGCTAATACTACCACTCCCTTACTCTACAGAGATGAGAACATTTTCTTCTGTTACCCCTGAGGCGATGTGTCATAAGCTGGCAGAGTTCTCCTGCTTCATTTAACTAGGAATCCAGGGTGGCGGGACCAGGAGGCTGTGACTAGGAAGAGAATGGATCAAGGGAGGAAGGAAGAAAGCCTAGATATCAGCTGGATTTGTGACTCTTGACCAACCTCTGCACTAGAAGATCTGGGTAGATTGCAGTGAGAATGGTAAGAGAGGTTTGGATAAGTCAGATTAAAAATCCACAGTCTCAGTATCCATCAGAGCATCTACATTCAGAATCAAAATTTGGTTTCTCTGGTTGGATTTCCATCTAAAATCACCAATCTGTGCCCACCATGTTGAATATGGCCATGAAGTTCACCTGGTTTAATGCACCTGAAATAACTCACTGAAATCACTGCTCTACCATTTACTATCTCTATGACCCTATCATTTTTTTCTTAGCCCTAATACTGAATTGTTTTAAAGACTAATTAAGATAACATATGTGAAGCACCTTGTGCTTGGAATATAAGAAACAATCAGCAAACTCACTATTTGGAACCAAGAAACGAAGGAAGAACGTTCTCTAAACCAACAACAAAATAAAAAAAATGAGCAGCCAGAGAAAAGAGCTAAGGATAGTACAAAGAAATAGTTTATTGATGAAATGAGTTGGGATAATGCAGGGAGTCAGAGGGAAACCCTGACTTTGATATTCATCATCTCCACCTCCCGAGAGAATCAGCTGGTGCCCAGTTTTTACTCACCATACAACTCATGATATTAATTTGTAATAAATAGTAAGAAAAAGAGGACTAGAGTAAAGGGGTCATATATGAGGCACATCTGTAGGGGTTTTTCTTGTTGTTGTTCAATGTTCTGATTTACTATTTCTGCTGTTTACCTTTTATTTTCCTTGTTGTCCTAGAGATATATTGGCAAAGTGTGGACCTTCATGAAATTAAGAAAGGGTGGAGTTTTAAGGACTTGTTGGTTCATGGGAAAGCCCCTAATAGTCCATACAGTCACACTTTCAACCCATGCTTATCCTGGCTTAGATCACAAGGATAGGAAAATTACATGGAAAACTTCTGCTTTTCTGGATTGTTGAACTTCAATCCCTTGTTCTTGGTAGACCTAAGCTTGCCATGGAAAATGACACAGTCAGGGCAGCCCGGGTGGCTCAGCGGTTTAGCGCCACCTTCAGCCCAGGGCGTGATACTGGAGACCTGGGATCGAGTCCCATGTCAGGCTCCCGGCATGGAGCCTGCTTCTCCCTCTGCCTGTGTCTCTGCCTCTCTCTCTCTCTCTCTCTCTCCCTCCTCTCTGTGTTTCTCATGAATAAATAAATAAAATCTTAAAAAAAAAAAAAAAGAGAAAAAAAGAAAATGACACTGTCACAGGATGTCATGAACTGACTGTCCTGAAGACCAAGCTCTGGCTTCTGAGCAGTAGTATTTTTCTGACCACAAAAATAACAATGGAAATGATGATAAGCAATGATAACAACAGTAACAATGATGCCAGCCTTTGTGCTCAAAGTTTTATAGATTGCATTGCATTCTGAAAACAAGGCTGCAAGGTAGATGTTATCCCCATTTACAAATGCAAAAGTCAAGGATTAGAGGCATTAAATAACATGCCAGAAATCACAGTTAGCGTCTAATAGTGCTGGAATAAAATTCCAAGTGGATGTGACAATAAAGATATTTTAGGCCATCCCTGCACAGTTGTCCATAATGACCTTCAGGAAGTCAGATCTTTTCAAAGTTATGAAAATTCATATTTTGATGGCCTTAGACCTTCTTTCCCATCATTAGTTTTTCCTTCTGGAATTGAACTTATAACCATTGAGGACTGGGGCTCTAGGGCAGTGATTTCAGATTTCTTGTAGACCATCATGAACTACAATTAGTTCATAATAATTAGCAAGAAAAAATGTTTCTTAAAAAAATCATTCACTTAAAATTATTTTTAATTTTATAATAACTAGTATATAATTATAGCAGAACAGAGCTATTTAGTTAGAAATAAAGAACTTCAAAGATGAGAACTCATCTAGTGTTTATTTGCTCTGGGGTTCTAATTACTCTGAAAACTACCAAAACTTTGTATATGATTACTAACAGCATTCAATAGCAGCTTTGAGGGAAGCTGAACCAATCTTTTTCTTTCTTTTTCTTTTTGCTCCATTAACATGGTGGGAATAAATGACAAATGCTAAATGCCGTACATATTCACTATGTCATTATTACTCTCCTGCTCTGTTCCCACTTTAGGTTTCCTGTGTTAAAAAATAACAAAACCAAACACATCTCCCTGGTCATTTTCAAAAGGTGACCAACCAAAGAACACCAGTGAGAAACACTAAACATGATATTGTTTTTCTGTAATATATTAGCAAATCCTGGTAGCTTCAATTTGGCTTCATTACATTTCCAATATATGCATGCATCGATTCATCTTCTTTTTTTCCCATAGTTAAGATTTATGTACTTTATTAATCACCTCGCGACAGCCATCTCAGCAGTTTCATTTAGCAGAGTAAACCAGTCAAACCTCATCAGACTTCTGGGGATGTCACATGGCAAACTCTGGATTCCTGGCAACTTGAATTACTCTTGCCAATATGAGATTTTTCAGAGTGATCCATCTTAGGGCCATCTAATATATCACATCTGACTCCCTCTTTTCCGAATTGATAGGTTGAGAGAGACACCCGCTAGATCTCACAATTGTCCCCCTGAAGCTGCCTTGGGATAGAGGTGCCTTGGCAGCAGCAGCTCAAAATGGCAGGCAGTTAAACATTCTGTTTTCCAAATGTAAGTTGACTGATATGAGGTGGGGGGGGGCTATGTGACATTCATCAAGCTCACATTTTCCAAAGGGCTTTAATAAGCAATGGCAGCCTCCCACACATTCACCACATGCCCTGGTGGTCTAAAAATAGGATATCATCAGGTGTTATGGACCAGCCATTCATTACAGCATCCTAGCCTACAGTAGTACTAACCAGACTCAGAGGCTGTGGACACTTCCCTAAATTGTTGTCACCAATTCTAATTCTTGGACACACTGCATTTAAAAAAAAAAATGTGTTATGACTTTTCCAATGTCTACTCTCCCTAAAGTTCTAAAAGAGCACAGTTCTAAACATACTTTTGCATGACTCAAATAATTTTCACATAATCTTTATTCAGTCCCCAACAGAACATGTGAGTTACTGGCCAGCTTGTTTTGTGATACAAAGAGTATAGAATTGGATTCCAAGTGTAGCTATAATCAGAAAGAAGCAATCTTAACACACTTATTCATTTAAGAGAAGGGTCTTCTGAGCTCTTCCAGATCTTACTTGATTATATGATCAAATAGGAAGGCTTGAGGGTGGCACTTTTTGTACTAAAGGACTCAAATAGGGAAGATCCAATGATTTGCAAACTCTTACAGTGGAGCAGCTGAGTAGAAATTATGAACCTTATGTAACAGCATGGCACATGAGACCAAAAAATTTTTTAAAAAAAATGACCAACTTGATATTAAGAAAATCTAATGAGAAACCCTAAGAAGAAAATGGGTTACCACAGTGCTATTTCTATGGTCTTTCAAATGCAGTTGCACTTCTAAAATTGGAATTAACAGTACTCAAAACTCCTCAGCCTCACAAGTTTATAAAATGGTGGTGTGGTTTAGCAAAGGGAGGGCTAGATGAAAAATTGGAAGATCTGTATTTTAGCCTTGACCCTATACAAAACTGTATGGTCTGAGGTTGAGCCATTAAACCCACTATGCAATAAAGGGGCTGGAAGAGACAGTGGCTTCCAACCAGTAGCCCTCAAAGGTGGCAGTGGGCCTTCTTGCCCTATTTTTGCTTTTCAGAAAAAGACTCACAGAAATCACACATTTACCCATAATAAGATTACACAGGATAATCAAAATGTCACATTTATTTGGTTTTTGCTTAATTTGTATTAACTGAAAGAGGTACCACTAGTTATTTCGTGCTAATCCATACTCTAATTGGAAGATCATGTATTTACTTACTGGGAAATCAAGTTAATTGGCACTTAATAGGCACAAATTGTAAAGGGAATCTTTCAAAAAGTAAAACTCACAGGCAAAAATAAGTTTTAAATGGGAACTTGATGGTCGCCAGTTTAGAAATGGTTTCACAAAAATCCCTTCCAGCTCAGGATTTCTATTACTCTGAATATATATATTTGGTCCTTTTCTTGTTGTCTTTTGACTTTTAATATAGGACAGTTATTTATTAAACCCAGGACTTTACAACTTTTTCATTCAACTCTGTGTATATCTGCAGTGAGAGCATTTTAACCAAACCTCACAATTTCCTTGGCTTACATGCTCCTCGCTTCACTGGCCTAATTATTTTAATAAGCAGCTTAACTGAAATGCTGGCTTATATTTATATTTCAATTTAATTGTGTACAGTTCCTAGTATAATGAAAACCTTGAAAGTCTTTCCCTATTTGTGACACTGTTTTACTGAGTCTTTTTGTTAGGGACACTAACAAAGTAACTTCACTTTATCTCTAAGCATACATCTTTTATTTCCTTTTTTCCTCCATCTTTTTTTTTCTTTTTCTTTTTTAAGATTAACAATGCAAAGAAAAGATCCCCACGTTCTATCATTTTGGCTGCCTAGATGAAGAGAAAAGAGAGTCCCTGTCCAGGCCTGCAGGAGAGCCTACGTCTCCTGGATTGAAATGAAAAACCAGTAGCACACCCTGGGTCAGCCATCCAGCTCAGGGGGCTTGAGTATTCCCACTCTATTCATTCTGATCATTAGCAAACAATTTTCTTAAAGGAGGAAAAAACAGGAAGTGGAAAAAAGAATGATCTGGAAAGTCACCTACTAATCATAGTCTCTGGGAAATGGAAAACAGAATTCCCCCTATGGTCTAATTATCCTTCGGTATCTTTAATGAAACCAAATCATAAGAGTTTCCAGCATTTGGCTGATGTTTCAGAGGCCTGATTTTCACGTGTCCTTGGCTCTGAAAGAAAATATTCACTACCTTCCTGAAGTTTCCTTATTATCCTCTATTTCCATTTAGTACCCAGAAAAATGTTTGTCACTTTTCTAACACGGAAGGAAAAAGCTGGAGGAAAATAAAAGATGTATGTAAACTGACATATGTTTTGCTTCTTGAAACTGTAATAGTGTGACTTAAGAATTTGTCACTGTGGAGCAGGTCAATATGCAGCAGCTGACTCTCTGATGATAACTCCTTAGGTACATAGCAATGGACCCTATGCGTGCCCCTGAATTACCAGGCAAACATGAATATATGTGTCTCTTTTCATCTATGCTCCTGCATGTGGGCCTATAAAAAAAATGCTACAGAGTGATGCGTTAGAAACCCAATTCTATTGCCTACCATAAACTGTGGCATGCCAGAACCAGGGGATTTTGGTAAACCTAATAAAACACATTCTGGAATCCTTGGATCAAAAGCAGTATTTACAGATTCACACAAAAAAATTGCAACAATACAGTAATAGCTACTTCTGTTCTGAAATACTGTTAGGCCAGGCTGGACTTTAATCTTTATTCCATTAAGAAACATAAAAACGTAAACCCTTGCAAATTGGGCAGTATTTTACTTATGCAGGGTTCATGACTCAGAAATGTGAAGCAGCATCTCAAGAACACACAGGTGCTAACAGCAGAGGCCTGCTGAACGTTTTCTAGGTACCTTAAGGATTACCCAGACCCACTCCTCTTGTTTTACATGCAAGATGCTGAAATTTAGAGCTATAAGGTATTCAGACAAGGTAAAACAGTGGGTTTGAAGTGTTAAGGCTATGGATTTCTACACAGTCCAGTCTGAGATTCATGATAACTGGATGGAACGTAACTCTGACAGCGAGCTTCTTGTAGACCAGAAGAATGTCTGTTTTGCTCACCTTTAGCAGTAGCACATTCTAGGCATGTAATCAATATTTGTGAATGAAAAGCCAATACATAAAACTGAAAACAGAAAACATGTAAGTCAATTTACATTTGGGTTTTGAAATACATGTTCTCTTCAGCAGATTTATCTTAGGAAATTATATCTTTTTTAGGATTACCACAGCCAGTTTGCTTTTTTTTTGTTTTTGTTTTTTTTGTTTAACACTTTGATGAAAAAAATCAGAGCCAGATGTGTGCTGCTAGAAGCCAGCTGAAGATGTGAAATGCAAAATACCCCAATATGCAGTCAAATCCTAGGTACCATCTGATGATAGTTCCTCCCCATAGGGCTCAGAGCCCATTTCTTCAAGGAATCCCAACTCCTTCTACAACCACTCAGACTGGCACACTCAGGTCCTCACAACATGTGAGGTGTAGCAGGGAGAAGTGAGGGCTGGTGGTGGGAGATGGCAGGTCTTTCACTAGGTCTTCAGATAGAAGCTGGCTCTCTCCAAACACGCTCACCCTTGATTTTCTTTGTCATTGAAGGCACATCTGAAAACTGATCGTAAACCCAACACCAAAGTAAGATTCAGCACAACCTCCTCAGCTAAACAGAATGGGGCCCAGATTTGGGGCATCACAGCATCCCGATCGGAGGGTGGCCCGCTTCTGTGTCAGACACATCTGCCTGTCAGATTAGGTGGGGAAATGCTCACTCAGCAATGAGGCGTGAGCTGACATTTGGGGACACAAGCAGAGCCTGCTGTGTGATGTTGGAGAGAAAAGCTCTTCCTTCCAGACTGACAGCCAGGAATGCCATTTTCTTGTTCGATGAGTGCAAATCTTTTCATTTCTACCCCAAACCTCTGGAGCCCGGCTACACATCTTGACTCTTCCCCCCCTGAGCTGAGCAAGCTGAACAGACTGACACAAGCTTAACAAACACGACCCACTTCTGTGAGTGCCATTGTGGGCAAACGGAACATAACATTAATTGTTTCACCGGCAGAAGGAGAGCTTCAGAGGCTTGCTTCACTGGGAGAGCCGGGCGTGCTTCAAGCACCCTGATGCTCAGCTTAAATTACCAGTAGCTACATGGCAGGAGGGCCTGTTTTGGGAGGGTTTTTTACACCATGACATTAATAATTTATGAATAGGCCAGTGCACAAAACTGTACTTGTACAAGGGACCAATAGGTGGGGTAAATAGGAACTTATCTTCTTAATAAAGGCAGAAGGATGAAAAAGACAATAATAACATAAGCCCTTGTCAGTAATATGCAAAATGTAAATATTGCCTTGTAGCTTCCATCACTAATTGGGGGGAACAAAGAAAAGACCCATGTAGGCTCATGGGACAAAAGGTGACACTTTGTACCTTCTCCTCCCATCTGCTCTCTGAGCAACAGGTTGGGTCTGGATGCATGCCTCTGATTCAAGGTAGTTTTTATAATTGTTTAGGCTCATCCACTTGTGTGTTGTCACTAGAATTGTCAGCAACGTTTGGAGGGCAGGAGCTTTATTATGTGCTTATGTGGGAGAGAAAGAACCAGCTTTACTTTGCAGTTTTGACAGTTATAAAAAAGAAAATACTTTTTTTTTCTCTTTTCAGTTGGAAACTGGGAAAACAGGGCATACAAGTCATCTAGACACAAAAGAAATAGAGTTTGTCCAGGTCAATTTTTGGCATATTGATCCATTTAGACGTCTCCATCAATTAGATACAACATAACATGAAATAAAAAGAGAATTAGATTCCTCTAATCAGCTGAATTACAAGACCAGCACTCTAAATTATTGCTCTGTTGTTTGAGAAGCAAATTATTGGTGAAAGGATATTTTTATTTTATGCATTCATTTAATCTCTGTATTTATACACTTTTCTAATAGCTATCAGAAAATGCTATGATGCAAATACATGTTGCAATTCAATATATATAGATTACATTTTTCATCATCCTAAATCTTTGAGATGCTTTGAAGCTCTGAAATAACCAATACTCCACTTATTGGAAAATAAAACCATGTCCAAACTACTCAAACCCCAAATATCAGCGGATAACAAAGACGCTTAATTCCACATATGAAAGTATCAGAAGCTAGAAACTCAATTTATTACTGTAAATCCAAAGTAATTTTTATTAAGTAAAAACCCGAGTGGGAAAATATATGTAAAATCCTAGCATGCAAAGGACTGCTTAGTAATAATAATGGTAACCCAGCTGTGGTGTATTGAGCATTTACCAAGCAGTTCACAGCCAGGACGGGCAGTAAGGGGACCCACTGAAATATAAGACCAAATCCTTGCTCTTCATGACCTCAAAATGCAGGTAATAAAAGGGAAGAAAGAGGAAAAGCAAGTGATCATAGCTGAGCATTTCCTATGGCCCAGACATTGAGCCAAGAGCTACCCATAAGCTTTATACTTGCGGTGGACCTATCAGGTAGGTGCTACTAAGCCCCCGTTGCTGGAAAAGGTCAGGGTATGTCTTCCTTCATCACACAGCAAAGAGCAGTGAAGTCCTTTTCTCCAGCTGCATCTCTCAATGCTCTCCACCCTCTCTCTGTGCTTCCCGATAATCATTTTTCTTCCATTTCTCCAATGCATAGTGTTCTTAGCTTTTGTCTTTGAACTTGTGTTCAAAATGTTCCCTCTGCCTTAGCATCCAGTTCAAATATCCCTTCGCCAGAGAAGGCAGGCTTCCCTGAGCTCTCAGGCCAGGCAAACCTGTTATATGCCAGGCACTTAACAGCGTCTGTTATTCCCTACTGTTCTAGGAACATTTGATCACTGTCTGTCTCTCAGTAGACGGGAAGTTCCCTGGGGGCAGGGCCCGCAGCTCATCCTCCTCAGGCTTCTCTGGCATTCAGCCAAGTGCACAGCAAGGCTGACATTAGCCAGAGGGTGGATGAAGAGGCTCCCAGTGTGCATCTCCCCAACAAAAACAATAAATGAACAACTTCAAACTGATGAAAACTGCTCTGGGAAAGCCACGGACTATGATGAAGAAGCTCCAAAAATCCTGTGGAGCTCACCAACTGAAGGTGGTGACAGAGCAAAGTGCGGGAGGTGCTTAATCTGCAGCATCCCATCTCCGTACCTGAAGAGCTCCATATCAGAAGGGAGTCCCTGGGGTAGGGAGGGGATGGCACCACACAAGGCACAGGAGAACCCAGATGATGGAGCTGCCTGGAGCTGTTACTGAGGGGAGCCCTGACTCAGGGGCCCGAATTGCCGTTGTGCCTTGCTCTTCAGGACCAGGACACTGTCAAACCTGCCATTTATAGGGACCAGAGCAGTTGCTGCACCATGGCTCCCCCTCCTCACGAGCCTCTGGTGGGGGCTCTGAGCTGCTATCACCTGGCTATGCTTCTGTTGCTTTGAGCCCCACTCCCTGGGTCCAGGGTCGGAGCACTGATCCACCATCACTGGGCCTGAGCTGGTGCTGCTCTCTGCAACCTGCAGCCTGGGTCCTGATTCAGGGTTCTGTTGTTCAGTCACAAGGCCAGGCCACTGCTGTATAATGCTCTCTGGGTCCTGAGTCATAGATATCACTCATGATCACGGGAGCCGAGCTGCTGCTGCTCTGTATCGTGTCCCCTGAGGACTAATGTACAAGCCCTTCCAGTCCTAGTGTACTCGGACTGCCATCCTGGGGATGGCCCCTGCCCCCGCAGCCCCCTGTTATTTCTGGGCCTGTGCTGCTGCTGCATACTACTCCACCTTCCCTGGAGCCCAAGTCACTGCATGAGCCCTAAAACTCAGACATTGGTTCCAGGAGGAATAGGCACATGCCCATAGTCCAGACAGCAGCACCCACTGCAGCAAGCACACCTCCAGGACCCAGGAATTAAGGTCACTCCATGTGTCCCTGAGCCCAGAACCCCAGCTATGCTGCCCTCTTGAGTGTTAGCATGCCACACTTGGTGCCAAGAGGAATTCCCATGGCTAGAACATCCCCCTGAGGGAAAGGGAGAATGGGAAGATGCCAACAACCACTGCCACTGAGGCTTTCCAGAGCCCTAACTGCCACTGTGACCACAGGCATCTCCAGGATTCCTGCAGCTTTGGTCACTGAAGGCCCCCTAGTCTTTGCCAAAATTAACCTAAACTGATGGAGCTTCATGGAGACTATGCCTCTGTGCTCTTCTTGAAACCAGAGATACTATACTCCACCTCACCAGTGCACTGTTGGCAAGAATCTATTTGGTACAGTAATTATAGGAAAACCTATGGTGGTACCTCAAAAAATCCAAAAGAGAACTACCATATTATCCAGCAGCCCTGCTCCTCGGAATATTATCTGAAGGAAATGAAATCAGTATCTTAAAGAGATACCTGCACTCCGTGCTCACTCCAGCATTATTCACAATCACTAGATATGGAAAGATGGATCCATTCACCCATCAACCAAGTGTCTGCTGATGGATGAATGGATAAAGCTAAGTGTATAAGGTTGCACACAGTAGAATATTATTCATCTGTAAAAAGAAGGAGATTTTGCTATTTGTGACATGGCAAAACATGGATGGATCGGTAAGGCATTGTGCTAAGTGAAATAAGCTAGCCAGAGAAACACAAAAACTGCATGGTATCACTTATGTGGAATCTAAACAAAAGCTGAACTCATATAAATAGTATAGAAGTAGATGCCAGTGACCAGGGGTGTGGAAATGGAAAGATGTAGATCAAAGGGTACAAACTTTCAATTATAAGATGAATAATTTCTGAGGACCTAATGTACAGTACGGTGATTATAGTTAATAAGACTGTATTGTGCACTTGAAATTTGCTGAGAGACCTTAAGAGTTCTCCCCCAGCCCCAAAGAGTTACCTAGTGAGATGATGGGTATGCTAATTATCTTCATTTTGGCAATGTGTATCAAATCATCAGGCACACTTTAAATATATGCAGTTATACCTGTCAGTTATTCCTCAATAAAGCTGAAGAAAAATAGTGTAAGGCATATAGTAAGTACTTAAGACACACTGGTGGAGTGAGTGACTTAACAGCTACTCCCTGATAATGCCAAGGTTAGATCTGAAGCTTGTTTTCTTCAGTACCATTCAGCATTCATCATATTTCTCACCAGTATTATTCAAAAGATTTGGCCATCATATATTATCTTACAAAATAAGGTGAACAAAGTTTGGATCTTGGTGTCCAATTGTTAAGTGCTGGTTTGTTCATTCATTTATATTTTCATCACATATTCATTTACTCAAGATACACTGTTTGGGGGGCACCTGGGTGGTTGTTGGTTGGGTGTCCAACTCTTGGTTTCAGCTCAGGTCATTATTTCAGGATTGTGAGATCAAGCCCTATGTTAGGCTCCACGCTAAGCAGAGTCCTCTTGAGATTCTCTCTCTCCCTCTCCCCCTCCTCCTGCTCTCTCTTTCTAAAATAAATAAATCTTAAAAAAAAGAAAAAGAAAAGAAAAAGAAATATTGGTTGACCACCTGGTCTGTGTGCTAGGAACTCTCCTAGCTGTCTGGAATAGAACAGTGAATAAAACAGACAAAAATTATTAGGATGAATGACATTCTAATCAAAAATATGCACAGTCTACAATCTTGATCCAATTTTTAAGTGTCTGGCATATATAAGCTATGTGTATAAGGTTGCGTGACACATTGACATGTAGATTAATGGACAACTTTTAATTAATACATTTAATATGAAGACTAAGAAATGAGGTGGATGTAGTGAGAAGCCTTCCATAACAGATATATCCAAATGACTGTGGTGCTTTACAAGAGCCAGGCATTTATTCTGCTCATGTTTCCATGGCTCCATAGACTTGTTTTTATGGATGGTTTAGGACCACAAAGAAAACTGAGATTATCACCATGCAGTTGCTCTACCATTTGTCCCTAACCTGATGATGTAACTGATCCTAAGGATATCCAAAAGATTGTCACTCTGACTTTGATGGTCATTCAAAAACAGACTTATCCAAATGTTGAAGCCATGGTCGTGTCATGCTACAAGGATACCATCTTCTAAAGTGACTAATTTCTCCGGGACAGCATACATCGAATGTATGAGCTTTGGTATGTTCATTTAAAAGCCGAAAGAAGGAATATAAATGGCCAGTAAATCAGATAGGAAAGCAATTCAACCTTATCAGTAAAATAAATGCAAATTTAAATTGCATGTCATTTTAAACCCAATTAGAAAATATTTAAAAAGAAAAAGAAATACCTATTTTGTAGAGGCTTTTACAGGAAAGGAACTGTTTCACATTCTCTATGGGAGGGTAAATTGTTAATACATTTTTAGAAGGGCAGCTTGTTCCATATGGGCATATCATATGACCTTTTTTTTTTTTTTTTTTAGTTCATATGAACTCTTCTTTAAAGTGGCCATACTCTTTTTTGAGGGCATAGTTGTGTTTTACTTGGGAAAAAATAATTTTCATAATATGTTTATTTTTAATAATAAGTAAAACACAGTACTTATAATAGAAAACAGTATTAATCTGTCCCTTTCTGTTCATCCTTGTAAACTTCTTGCCAGGCATAATCACTTTTAACCATTTTAGCTCTTTCTTGTGGTATTTACCTCAATTGTTCATATACTTCTACCAAGGGATTACCTCACAAAGAATCTACCTTAGAAATATTACCAGGAATGGGTACAAAATTTAGGTACAGGGATGTTCATTCTGTTATTATTTATAATAAGAAAATCAAAAGCAACATTTGTATGGATTGTTTGAATAAATGATGGCCTAAACATACAACTGAATATTCAGTCACTTCTATATAAATGGCATGGCAATAAATAAAAACACATAAATTCCATAAATGTATATGAGATTACCTTTGGGTAGAGGCTGGTATCAAAGATGAATTTTTCTTTGTGTACCTCTTTGTGTATTTCTCTTAATTTCTCTTTAGTTCAAAATTCTCTTCAATAAATGTGTGCTTTCTTATAATCAGAAAAATGGATACTGCTTTAAGATTGAATCTTTTCTGTAATCTTGAGACTTTGATTTCATGTCATATAGTGTGGGGCAGTTTACAAGAAAAGGATTGAGGGGATGTGCATGTTTTCATAAGACATATTTGGGAGAAATCACAAGA
Organism: Canis lupus baileyi; assembly: GCF_048164855.1. Taxonomy (NCBI): domain Eukaryota; kingdom Metazoa; phylum Chordata; class Mammalia; order Carnivora; family Canidae; genus Canis; species Canis lupus. Next base: position 19,503,832 of record NC_132851.1, read on the forward strand.
CATATTTGGGAGAAATCATTGTTTTTGGTCCAATTCTGTGTGTGGGAAACATATTAATAAGGGTGATGATACAGCATCTGCATAACAGAAAGAAAATATTTTCACAACAGTCTAGTCACGGAATGCAATGTTGGTGGAGGTCTACACAGGAGAACTGACAGATGAATGGGGTTCCATTAGCAGAAACACAAGGAGGGAAGTAGGCAAGACTGGGAGGTGCTAGAACAGCAACATGCACATCTAGGCAGGGTCCAGGGAAAGGGGGTGAGTTATATTCACCAAAAGCAGTATTAGCAACAGAATTAAGGAGTAGGGATTTTTCTGGATGGTCTCATGGTTTAGGACTGTGAAGAAAGATGTAGGTCGTCTGGGGCCTATTGACCTCACTCTGAGGATGCCTAAGGGGAAAATCTGTTTCATCAAGTTAGAATTAGAAATTCTGGGATGATCTCCTTGGCAGAACTAGGTAGGAGAGGAACAGAGGACAGAGTAAAGCACACCTGTCCTATAATGGACTTTGAGGGGGAAAGGGCATTGGTCTCATCCGACTTGAAGCAAAGGATTTGGGGGATGTAACCATTTTGAGAATTCAAGCATATAGGGGTTCCAGAAGCAGCAAGCAGAAAATTTCAGATGAAAGCTCACCCAAAATGTACTAAGGTAGATTTAGGAGATGTTCTGAAGGATTGGCAAAAATCTCTTTGTGGCCTACTGACTTGTGGCCTTAGGCTAAGTACGTATAAAAAATTTTAAATATATATATTTTTGGATTGGGAGAGTATATGGTAGATAATTAATCTCCACTCAAATTTACATAATAAAAGTGTTCTCAGGGAGGCCTGGGTGGCTCAGTGGTTGAGCGCCTCCTTTTGGCCCAGGGTGTGATCCTGGAGTCCCGGGATCGAGTCCCGCATTGGGATCCCTGCATGGAACCTGCTTCTCCCTTTGCCTGTGTCTCTGCCTCTCTCTGTGCCTCTCATGAATAAATATATAAATTAAAAAAAAATTGTCTTCAGAGTTGGGCATGGTTCATCTTGTGATCACATGAAAGTTATGTATATTAGGGTAAGTGAAGCAATATTGCCCCCAACCTCAGCGACTTCCTATAACAAAGGTGTATTCCTCTTTCACAGGACAGTTTTTTGAGATGTAAGGCAGTTTTCCTCTGTGGACAAACTCACAGATCCAGGTTCCTTCTATTTTGGCAGGCCACCATCTTTAATACATAGCCTCCACATTGCCTAGTAAAGGGGAGAGAGAGAGTGGAAGAGTTTTGTGGCTAGATTTGGAAGTGGTATATGCATGCCTCTGGCTTGGACACAGTAATTTGTCCCCCCCCCTCCAACTTCACTACAAGTGCAGCTGGGAAATGCAGTGTTTCTGTGTGCTCCAAGAGAAATGGGATAGCAACGGTTCTCAACATGTGGCCCTGGATCAACACAATTAAACTTACCTGGGATCTTGTTAGAAAAGAAAGTTCATAGGCTCCACCACAGACTGACTGAATCAGGGGGCTCAAAAGTGTTTCCACAAGCCCTTCAGGTGATTCTGATGTAATCAAAGTTGGAAAAGCATGGGGACAGGGTATTGTTTAGCCAGTCTCTTTTACGTGTTTTTTATTAATGTGTAAATGCTGCAGATTACATCTAGAGAGTGCATGTTCATAAAATTGTATATGCTTTTGAGCATTGATACACCTACTCTGCTGGGAAGTAAAACACACAGTTTCTACAATGTGCAGACTTAAACATAGCATACCAATTTTAAACTTAATGCAATACACAAAGATGTCGGTAAGAACCAAATTGCATTTTTGAGCTTTCATATATGGAGTCAAGTAATTTTATACAGTTGTAAGCATTTATTTACTTAAAGGTTAAAAGGTTTAAAGATATCTAACCAAGGCTGAACCATCTGCAGAAAGTCAAAATAGACAAGCTTGAGTAGAAATGCTAAAGACAAATTAGAAGCAGGATCAAATAGACTGGCATGGGAATAAAACCCCAGGACAAAAATGACATAATCTTAAAGAGAAAGAAAAAAATTGGAAATGCAAAGAGTGAAATGTGGTAGGACCACTAGATATGAATAATTAGCAAGTTGCAATCATCATGGAGGACCTGTACCACGTGAAATGTGTTACAACTGTGAACAAAGCCAAGAGTAAAAGCATGAAATAAAAATATGAAAAGCTTCGATGCAAGTGGTACTCTTGACCCACTCACTGAAATACCTTCTATATTATTAAAATGCTTATTGGGGGCATGTCATTCAAAGCTAAAAGCTACAGACTTAAAAGCAGCTCAGCCATTGTCCACCCTAAATGGACCCCAGCATGAATCAGTGACTAGCATTTAATTACAGACACCCAAGAAATGCTTCCAAAGCTGGAATACTGGACTCATTAAATGTTGTATCTTAAAACAATAAGACTATTCATTTGTTTAAAACAAACATATAAACTGGATTAATATTTCATTGACATTTTTAAGATCTGCTAGAAAAGCATATGTCATGATGAATGTAGGTATTTTATTTCTAATCAGTTTATAAGTTATAAAAGTAACATAGGCTTGTGGACAAAAATGATCCATACAGATGGTTACAGAATAAAACGTAAACACTGTCCTCTTCCACATTTCTACGCTTCCTACACATAGCTACTGCCACTAGTTCCTTATGTTCTTCTTAGGGACAACTTCTACAGGTAGAGAGTCCCTGACCTGTATTTTAGGAATATCTCATTTAAAACAGGCATCTTAAAAAGCTGTCACAAATAAGGCAAAGACAACACACTTAAAATAACAGTGGAAATTGAGAGAAAGAGCTCAAGCTAGGGCCAAGAATAAAGTAAGCATATACATACACAGATGCTGGAATGTTGTAAAGCTCTTCACAATACTTTCTAGTAACAGAGTTGAGCATTTTTGCTGGGGTAGATTAAAAGGGTAAGGAATCAAAGGGAAAGAAATTAAACCTGTATATTGTTCATGGAAGCCAGAGGAAGAAAATTTGGATGCCTTCCAGGGAAGAATGGGGACCATCCTCACTTGTTCGCTGTTCTTCAGTTTCTTAGCTCACATCTCAAATGTAAATGGTGGCTTCTTGAATCTGTAGCCACATCTATTCCTTTGCTTGTTAATTTATGGTAGATTTATTGTCTACTGTGTGACATTAGCTCTGATCTCAAAGAGTTTATAACAGAGATGGAGAAAACAAGATGAGCATACATGAAACATTTGGAGAATAGTCAAAGATGGTATACAAAAAAGATAAACTGAATATAATTAAGTGCCAGCCTGCATGGTGCCATGAGCAACACTTAATTAAATTCAGGCCATAATCCATGTCCTGGTTCTAAGAAAAGAGCCTCCTACAATTTCGTATTTTCTACTGTAACCAATACCTGGAGTTCAGTCCAGTAATGTGATTTAACAATGACTATATTTCCATTCTCAAAAGGGAAATCTGTTGTTCTCAAAATGTGTAATATGTTTATATGTGTGTATGTGTTGAAAAATACCTAGTTAGTTTCAGGGGAAGACAGGGTGGATTTGATTGCATTTAGTGATTGATTGTTCAGATTTAGTACCTCTGGGAAAAGATGTGATAGGATCATAAAATCTAGAGATAGAAGGCTGAGAAACCAGCAAGGTCAATCCCTTGCCTTCAGGTGGGATGGAACTCCTGACTGATCACCTAGCCAAAAAGTTACAGTGATATTCTTGTATATATTTTCTTCTTGCATATATTGAATCAGAGTACAGCAAGGCATCTGGAATTGGAACATTATAAAGCCATATGTGAGGCTCACTAATACAAAATGCCTGGAAGGAAACTAAGTTAATACATATGGCTTTACATTTATAAATGAAGACTCATCCATCATCAAAGACCCAGAATGATCGCTGCCGTGACATAAAAAAGAACTTAAGAGAGATATCTGTTTTCATTTGTGTACCATCCCTTCAACACAAGTAACTATGAGAAAGACATGTGTGCATTTCCTAGACTTGATTTGGGGTATGCAATGTATTTTACAAAGGGATTTAAGGGTCCGAGGTCTCTTAGACAAGACTATGCTATGCCAATTTCACATCAGAGACAACTTACGTTGTTGGAGTCTGCAGAAGAAGAGTACTCTTGCATTATGCTAAGGCCATAAACAGTATTGGAGGTTCTTAAAAAAATTATAAGAGACAAAACAGCAGGCAGCTCTGGAATGGAACCCTGTGGCTACACTCCAAATACTGCATGGTTTCCTTTTCTAGGAGAAAGAACATGCGGCTCAGACTCCATCACCTCACATATTTGATCAGAGAAGACGTTAACAAGAGAGCTTTTAAAAAATGGCATGATTAACAAAAGTGAAAGAGGAAACAGAATCCTCCCATAGTTTTCAGTGTTTGTAGTATCTTCTTAGGATCTCAAAATCAAAGTTTCTTTCCTTTCCAATTTTGACCTTTTCTATTTGGCAGATGTTATTTATTTATTTTTTTCCAGCCTGTGTTTCTAATGGAGCTTGAAATTAACATAGCTTTTTGTTTACTTCCTAATTTGTGTGCCGCCATCATCAATGTTGTCAGCACAGTTCTGGGAATAGGGTTTGTTTACTGCTTCTGTTGAGCAAGCAAATAGAGAAATACAGAAAAGACTGTTTTGCTCATCCCATCCCAGTTCAGATCCCCCCTCCATTCACAGAAATGGCCTTCATCAAGAAGCCAATGACCTTCTCAGGTACAAGCACCACCAACCATCTTTAAGTGCTTGTCCTCAGTGACATTTCTGGGCTGCTTTTGACATAGCAGAGGATAGCCTGACCCTTTCCATTCCTTGTTAACAGGTGACCCAGAAAGAGAACCTTTCCCCAGGCATCTCCATTCTTCAAAGGATCCCTTGCAGGATTTCTGGGTTCTTGTCTCTTCTCCTACTCCTTTGTAAGGTTACCTATTTTTGAGTTTTTCAGATGCATGCTATCTCTCTATATATAGGTGACATCCGATTCTACCTGTATACCTCTGATACTGCCTTGCCTTTTCATTTGGACGTATGCTTGTGCTTCCTGACCATATCAAGTCCAGTTTGGGAAAGGGGGCAGTGATATTTCTCTCCCCAGCAAGTGCAATTAAAATTTCACAATGAATCCTGGAAACAGGGTTTTGTTTTTGTTTTTTAAATTCTTCATGCTCTTTTGATCCCACACTTCTGTCCAAGATTCAGCTTCTATGGCTTTACTGCCAACATTCACCTTTTCACAAAGGGTTCTACAATCAGTAAATATATTTGGGAGGCATAAGAACCCTCTTTATTTATGCTTTGATGTGACATGGTTTTGCTTTAAAAAACAATTTAACTATTATTTTTCAACGTAAAATTCAGTGCTATTAAGTATGTTGACAATATTGTGCAACCATCACCACTATCCATTTCTGGAACTTTTTCAACATCCCAAATAGGAATCTGCACTCACTCAACAATTGCCTCTGTTGTCTCCAAACCCCCAGCTGCAGGTAACCTCCAGTCCACTTTCTGGCTCCGTGAATTTGCCTATTCTAAGTACCTCATATAAATGGAATCATATAATATTTGCTCTGTTGTGTCTGGATTGTTTCTATTGGCATAATGTTTCCAAGGTTCATCTATGTTCTAGCACTTGTCAGAATCACGTACCTTTTGATGGCTGAACAATATCCTATCACATACACATCCTATTCTGCCTATCATGTATTGATACACGTTTGGGTTGTTTCTACTTTTTGCCAGTGTGAATAATGCTGTGAATGTGGATGTACAGGATCAGTGTGAGCCCCTGCTTCTACCTCAAAAGAGGGGTAGAAGGACCTTCTTTTGCTTTGCAAATTTCTCAACTTCATCCAGAAATAATATCCAGCAAGGTCTCAATTATTCATTTGTCCTGATCCACAGCTTGGGTTTGGTTATTGCTCCAGTTACTCGATGGGATTTCAGATCCATGCTTTACTCTTCTTGGCCTGCTCTGTTTGCATGGAACTACATTCCCCAGGCTCCTATGCCCTTTACCAGGCAGTTTTAACCAATGAGGCACTAAAAGGAGGCTGAGGGGGCAGAAGAAGAGAAAGGCCAGCATATTTCTTCCTCTCTCACCTTGCTTCTGGTGGCACCTTGGGCATGGCTGCATCTTCTGGCTCCAGCTCCCACGAGGATAGGTCACTGGGGTTCCAAGTGCTGCCAGGCAACCTTGACTTGCAAGCTCTCACTCCTCTTTTGTACCCCAGGGAAGGTAGATGTGCCCCAGGGAGGGTAGATGCTTCCTCTGGCTGCTAATCTCTGTATTGTCTCACTTTCACATCTGTGCTGCCAATTCCCTTCGTTAAGTTCCCTCTTCTAAATATAAATGGTGTGGTTTCTGGGTTCTTGACTGGGACTTGACTATTAACCATTCTATCGGGGAAAGATCTGAAATTTCTCAGGATGCAGAACCTATCTATAGCAGCGAATCCTAGCCGTCTCCAGTGTACCATCCCCTCAATAGAAGATTTAGCTGCGATTCCATTTCCATGCCTCCCTGGCAGTTCTGTGTGACCATGGGAGCAAGTTCTGGCCAAAGTGATGTAATCAGATGTGCTGTGTGGCAAATTTTAAACCTTCTTTATAAGTGAGCTGCTCCATACTTTCTGGCCCACTGTTGGAGCATGGACACAACAACTGGAGTTCCATTGTGGAACAAGAGGGCAGGGGCCACATCCTGGGGAAAGCAGGACTCAAAGCTAGAAGAATAGCTTGAGTCCTTGAGAACCCTGTGGAGTAAAACAACCATCACAGCCCTGCTCTGTCTACCTCTGCAATTTTACATGAGAAGCAAATAAAATTCTCTTTTGTCTAAGCTGCTGCTATTTTGAGTCTCTGTTTGTTTACCGCAGCCAATCTGAATCCTTACAAATCAGAACCCATATCATGAGCTTGATTTCTGTCCCACACCGCTGATGAATTTTCCTCTGCCTTTTCTTGCTAGATTAAAGCAAGGTCCTTGATCCTATGGTCTTATTCTAAGTTTTGGACACCTCCTGTTTATACTGGGAATTGACCTATTATCATTTACAAATCTTTCAAAAAGCTTTATTCCCTTTAACAGCTTCTGCTTTGCTTATTAAATTTTCTCTGAAAGGGTGTGTGTGTGTGGGGGGAATCCAACCCCTCACCCAGCCCATATCCAACCTAGAAAATGATTAGGGCCTTGGATGTTAGAGAATTTTTAATTAAAAGCTTGGGAACATTGTTCCTCAAGCATTAATAAAGCCAGTAAAATGGAGAATCAGCACAGCCTAACACCACAAGACAGACCGTTAGTGTCCTGGTCTGATGGCCCCTCTTCACAGAGCTGATGGGCTGTAACTGTACCTAATAGCTGCCAAGCACAGATAAATCTCACCTACACTTTACCCAAGTGGGCATCAATTAGAAATATGGACGTCTAGGATGATGGCTCTCAAACTTTATTGTGCATAAAAATCACTTGGGGGAACTTGTCTGAAATGAGGATACCCACCCTTCTGCTTGTGATTTAGATGGTCTGAAGCAGGGGCCACAAACCTGCCTGTTAAAAAGGACCCCAGGTGCCTCTAAAGCACATGGTCTATGGACCACGCCATGTGCGATGCTGCTCCTGAGGAACTCATGAAGTCTTATAAAACAGCCACAAGTGGGGAGTACTGTTATCGGCTGGGGGAGGGGCTGGAGAACATTAATTGATGTCTATTATGTTCCAGGGGCTCTGCTAGGAATTTTCCAGGCATCATCTTAGTTTATGCTTATGAGAACCTGCGTAACTATTAATAATGACTATTATAATTATCCTTGCTTTACAAGAGGCAACCTGAGGCTCAGAGAGATGAAGCAACTTGCCTAAAGTTGCAAAGTGGCTTCACAGCTGGGCATGTGTGTGCTGGATATATCCTATTTATTCCTCTAGTTTTGCTCTGTGCCTCTCCCTATACTCTGTATTCCTAGACACTGACCTGTAGTAACTGCATCCCAGGGTCCTCTGCCCTCCAGCTGGGTTGGGTCCTGCCAGTGGGAGATTCTGGGAGAGGACTAAGGGGAGGGAGGATTGATTCCCCAGCAGCACTCACTGCAGGTCATACCATAGTTCTTACCAGTGGCACTTGCTACCTGATTGTCTCTTTCCATGCTCCTGTAACTATTCCCTCTTCTTGCCCCTTCAGGTCTAAGGCTGATAACTGGTGTCCTTCCCCTTCTACCTAGGATGAAGTAGGATGCTGACCTTTTTTTTCACAGCTTGCCCAAAACTTTGTAAATACAATTATTTCTTTATTAAATTCGCTTCCAAATCACCCCATTTGAATGTTTCATCTGTTTCCTGCCAGGAATCTGACTGATAAAGTTTGCTTGGCTCCAAAGTCTTCCTCTTCCCCCTGTTCTATACTGCCTATATCATTCCCCTGGTGATGATGGAGGATGGTGGTGCTGGTGCTGCTGCTGCTGGTGGTGGTGGTGATGATGATGATGATGATGAAGCCAGCAACAATGACCACACCTGCTGAGCACTTACATACAAGTTGTGCTGAGTGCTTCACATGGACATTCTTATTTATTTTCCACAAGTCCCTAGGTATTAGGCCCTGTTTTACCTCCATTGTATAGAGGAGGAAAATGAAGACCAGTATGATTAAGTAGTAGAATCCAGCGGAGCCACTAAGGGGTGGTGCTGAGGTACATGGGCAGTACTTACTCCTTCTACTAGTGTCACTGCCATCATGTTACTTCCCCGGCTAAATCTGTGTGAATAAAATTCATAAAAATAAAGATGTTGAATGAAAAGCCTAGATCACTTACTTTTTAGGCTTGAATTTGAAAAAAAAAATGCATTTCATTCCAAAAAGGAATATGGTGCTCTGTAATAGTTTTCTTTCTACTCTCTTGAGCACAACTCAGTTCAGACCTTTCCACAGCCCATGTGGCAGGTTGTGATGGCTGCCTAACACCTTTCAGCCTCTCCCTGTATTCCTCGGCATACTGCTTATCATGGTGCTACATAAATGTGCCTACAATGTATTCTGAATATGGTCACGTCTCTGGAAATTATCAGTATAATTCAAGGATTACTGCTAAAATAAACCAGAATTCTAGGATAAGATCTTTTTCGACTCCCAAATCATTTTTCTAGCCTTGAGTGCAATTATTCCCCTATATAACCCGAAGTCTATAAGACCAAACTGTATTCATGATTAAGCCACAGTCTTTGAATATGTCTTATGCTCAAAACATATGGGCCTTTACTTATGGGGTTCTCATTGCTTGGAATTCTACTACCTCTCAAAAATTCCAAAGAGACGTCCCTTATCACCTTTATTTAGCTCTTGGGTCTCTGATGACATTACTTCCATATTTATTGTCTGGCTCATGCTTAAGGAAACTAATTCTGCTCTTACCTGCTAAGCCCCTTCCTTCTATGCTCCTGACACTCGGTATAGCCCTGCATCCATGGAACAAAACAGACTTATTTCCTGCACTCACAGAATTTACTTTCTGGTGGCAGGGACCACTGGAGGTACTAGAAGAATAATTTTTGAAGGAAAGAAATCTTTGAGGGTTCTCCTGCCTTCCTTAAGGAAAAGTGAATCTCCATACTCCAGATGTTTGTTGTCACTTCCAGGAATAGGGATGGGAGGAAGCACTACCATTTTGTCTAAGCTATTTCTTCTGTTCAGAAATCTTGTCTTCTCTCTATATACCTCATTAGTTTCTTTTTATCCTTTCTCCCTGGCAACTGCCTCTCCAGTTTCAAAAGAAACCCTCCTTACTTTATAGAGTCTCCTTTAATTCCACTTATGCCTCAGTCCTAATATGACTGGTTTATCTGCTTATCTCTCCAGTGGTGGGAATGAGGTATTCGACATCTACTCTACTTTGTTTCTAACATCTTCATTGTACTGCAGAGGCTATGAAGCTAAAGTACTGTATTTTCCAGACTCCCTTGCAGCTAGATTGTAAGTTTGACAAATTACTCTTTTATGAGATTTTCATAGAGAAAGCAAGTTGGAGGCTGGGTACCCCCAGTGGTGGAGACACTGCATTTTTCTGTGGCAGATCTCTTAGGGACAGCCATTACTCCAAGGGCCCAGAATCCATTGCAATGATGGATCTCCCTTATCCCTGGATAACAGCTAAGGCGTTGTGCTCTTAATTTCAATGATTTCCCTGGTACTCTCCTGAATTCCTATCTTCTTCATTGAGACACACAGAGTAACTGACCTCACAAGGCCAGATGGGTATTGTCTGGGAGTCATTTCTAGAATTCTCAGAGAACCTGGACCCCCCAGCCCTTCCAATGATTTTGTAAGTATCTAATTCCCTACATTAAATACTTACTGCATAAAACAGAGTATTTTTTACCTCCCACATTTGAACACTGACTAATGGCTCTACCAGGTAGAGACTTGTTGATGGAAGGGTCTGTATCTTATTTGTATCTGGTCTCTAAAATAGTGCCTGTTGCATAGCGGAAAGACTGTAAAGCATGCTGATATCGATAAGGACTTTATGAGTCCAATCATGTGACAAATAATATCTAACTTTGAACTCATTTAATTTTCATACTGTCCTATAAGGTGGGAATAATTTGCTTCGTGTTGCAATAGGCTTAGAGAGATTTAGCAGACTGCTCAAAGAATCTGATATATAACTTGGTATCTACTACCAGATTTATTTATTTATTTATTTATTTATTTATTTATTTATTTATTTATTATTTTTTAAAGATTTTATTTATTTATTCATGAGAGAGACACACACACACGGAGAGAGGCAGAGGGAGAAGCAGGCTCCATGCAGGGAGCCTGACGTGGGACCCGATCCTGGGTCTCCAGGATCATGCCCTGGGCTGAAGGCGGTGCTAAACCGCTGAGCCACCCGGGCTGCCCTACTACCAGATTTAAACTCACCTTTTCAGTCTTCAAAATTCTTGCTCCTTCTACTATGCCATTGCCTTCTTATAACATTAAAGGTATTTCACAAGAAAAAAACAGAAAATATATGACTATCTTACTGATTTATTGAAAACACTATCATAGGGCTGAAAATTTTGACTCCTGAGGGTAAGGATTACTTTCCTAAAATAGTCTGTTTCCTACTGTGTGTGTTAGATATTGTGGGAAGTGGTCTACAGTGGTCCCTGGAATATTAACTCACCCTCATGCCTTTGCTGTTATAGTCACAAAGTGGTCAATAGAATGTTTGTGGGCAAACTAAGACGTTGTTAAAGATACAGACCTCACAATTTTAATTTTCCCTTTATTAAGAGCCATTGTACAAAACCATTAATGGAAGTATTTAAGAGATTCCTTCCTGTCACATGCCTTTTGTGGAATTTAAGGGAGACACTTTCTATCACAAACATTCATACACCCAAATTAGAAAGCCCATATAGAACATAAACCACTTTATGGCCCCATATTGACATATTAATTAGTTCTGAACACTGATGGCATGCAGGTGTGAGAACAGCAGGGAGGAAAATTAGATAATCTCTTGGTAATTTGCTAGTTTACAAATTGAGGGAGGTATTCTGGGTTTTCTTCACTTATATTTCTCCACTTGGCCAAATATAGAATGACTGAGATGGTGATTATGGCATTCCTCCAACATATTAAATGTTGAGACCTGGTGATCTATCGGCAACCTGAAAGTGCCAATGCTCATCAAGAAGTATGTGGAGATTAATGAAGTCATTCTTTTTCTAGAGAAAGAATGTTATATTGGGACCATTTGGGATAGCAGACAGGATATATAATAAGCAATTTCAAAGAACAATATGATTCCTCCACAAAGAATATGGTACCTGGGGATTGGATGAAGCAGAGAGGGTTAGCTTACACATCTTCATCAGAAACATCTCCTGTGACCTCATTTATTGCATTTTCTCCCTAAGTCTGAAATATTCACTCCTAATTGACATGATTTGATGGGAAGAACAAATGTTCTAAATTTTATAAGGCAAGTCTAGGTGACTGAAAATAAGACATGAACTCTGAGGTTCCTGAGTACTTGGAATTGATATAGAGGCATCTCGGCCTCAACTCCCCCAGAAGACATTCCTCTTTTGGTTTTCTTAGTTGGCTAATCTTTCTCCTCCAGCCTTTGACTAGGACCCTTCCTCTGTGGAACTGTGCTTTTCTTAGCTCTTCTCTCTGTCCCTAGGAAAGCCACCTTTTCATCTGATTTCAAACAAACTCCTCTGTGTTATTTTATTTTATTATATTATATTATATTATATTATATTATATTATATTATATTATATTATATTATATTATTTTTTATTCATTCATGAGAGACATGGAGAGAGAAAGAGGCAGAGACACAGGCAGAGGGAGAAGCAGGCTCCATGCAAGGAGCCTGACGTGGGACTTGATCCCAGGGTCTCCAGGATCATGCCTGGGGCTGAAGGCAGCATTAAACCGCTGAGCCACCCGGGCTGCCCCTCCTCTGTGTTTTTAATCACAAAGCTTTTTCTCTAATTTCCTTTGACATCTACAATCAAATGCCCAACAGCATGTCAATCATTTTTGCTTTTATATCTTACGCTTACCTCAAACTTAATACGTCCAAAAAGCAATTAATTATTTGTCTCTTCTTCAGTGTTTTGTCTTTAGTACCATCTTATGATGCTTCTTATATTCAGGCTTGAAATCAAGTGGCCTCCTCAGTCTAATTTGCTTTAGAAAGGGCTTGCAATATGCTATTTCTTCTTCATTCTTAAAATCACTACTCCTGGGATCCCTGGGTGGTGCAGCGGTTTAGCGCCCGCCTTTGGCCCAGGGCGCGATCCTGGAGACCCGGGATCAAATCCCACGTCGGGCTCCCGGTGCATGGAGCCTGCTTCTCCCTCTGCCTATGTCTCTGCCTCTCTCTCTCTCTCTTTCTGTGTGACTATCATAAATAAATAAAAATTAAAAAAAAAACAACCATTGCTTTTAAAAAAAATCACTACTCCTTTACAAACACTCACCGTCTCATATCTGGATTGTTTTTTCTAAGTAATCTGTACACCCAAAGTGGAGCTCAAACTGACAACCTTGAGATCAAAAGTTGCATGCTCTACTGACTAAGCCAGCCAGGTGTCTCTCTGGATTATTTTAATAACCATTTAGAGTTCTTATAACAGTCTTGAGACTCCTATTGGAGTCTATATCTCCAATCCTTACCATTCTTTAAACTGACTATATTCCCTATCCTGTGCTTTTCATCACCATTATTTATTTATATTATAACTGGAAGTTTGTACCTCATAATCCTGTTTATCTATTTCATACTCTCTCCTCAGGCAACCACCAGTTTGTTTTCTGTATTTATGAGTCTGTTTCTGGTTTTTGTATGTTCTTTTGTTTCTTAGTTTCCAGATATAGGTAAAATCATTTATAATCCAGTGATTCCACTGCTGGATATTTACCCCCTAAAAAAACCAAAAACATGAATTCAAAAAAATACATGCACCTCTATGTTTCTTGCAGCCTTATTTTGAAAGCTACCTAAGTGCCTACTGAAAGATGAATGGGTAAAGGTGTGGTATATATACAATGGAATATTACTTAGCCATAAAAAAGAATGAAATTTTGCCATTTGCAACATGGATAAACCTAGAGAGTATTATGCTAAGTGAAATAAGTCAGTTCTTAGCATTCCTTTTTTTTTTTTTTAATTTTTTCAGTTCTTAGCATTCCTTAAAGCTCAGACCAAGTCTGAGCTCATGAATATTTGTGTGACCCCATCACCCTCACCTTTGCTCTGTTCTCTAAGCCCTCAGGGCCTTTATTACATTTAATGACATATTGTCCTTGAACATTAATGTGGATTAGTCTTTTCTCCTCCATGTAACTATGTCTATACCTCTCTTCCACAACTGCTACTGCCCTCCCTTACATGACCATCTCCTGCTATAGCTTCTATTGAAACTTTTATAAAGTAGATATCCAGGTAGGACATGCTCTATGTTTTTTTTTTAAACATATCAAATAATTTTATCTAAAGTGTGTAATTGGGGAAGTTGAGGGTTAGAAAGATTAAATGACATGCCTAAGGAGGCACATCCAGCAAGAATGTGGTTCCAAGGTCAGGCTAACATCAAAACTCCTGCTCTTCCCAGACTCGACTCCCAGATGACATGCAGAATGAGTACAGGCAAACTCAGTTACCTTAGTTTGGTATTAAATAACAATATTCTCATATTACTAGTAAGGAATCTTGTCTTTTCTTAAGATAACTGAACCAAACTGAGAGACAAGAAATATTTAGAATTTGCAACCATAAAGAACAGATTTTTATTGCTGGTAGTAATTTATCAGTTATCTAGGATTCAGATGTGGTACATTATTCTTTGATATATACAGCTCAGTATGGAGGAGGAACTGAGTAAGGGAGACCTGCTACATACCACACATGAGCAGCCACCTCTGCCAAAACTGATCGATACTTCTGGTGGGGGCACTGTCCATTGAAAGACTCATCCTGAGAGCTTCACGGCCAACACCAGAATGAAGAGGTCTAACTAGTTAGAGATTTCTGGTACCACCTTCTTTTTGGCCTGATTTACCCTCAAAACACTGGGACAGGTGTGGAGGGGCCAAATTTCAAAATAAGAAGAATAGTAATAAAGATACTGGCATTATCAACTTATTTTTCTGCCTAATGATGTGAAAAACAAGTAAACAAAAACTCTATAATTAGTTAACATGATGTTGGGCTAAAATTTTCCATGCCACACACTTTGCACATACAGTGCAAGGTTTGCAACAGAGGTGTGAAAACCAGTTCGATTACCTTTATCTCTCAGTCAGATAGAGACCATGTAAAGGTTGGAAGCTTGTGTTTAAAGATTTCTTTAAAAAAAAAAAATCAAGTGTTGGTGATGATGTGGAACATCCAGAATTCTCATATACTCCTGGAGGAAATGCTTATTGATACAATCACTTTGAGACATTGGAGGAATCTATCAAAGCTGAATATGTACGTACAGATGAGTTATGTCCACCCCCACCCAGCCCCAAATTCATATGTTGGAAGTTCAAACCCTCATTACTTTACAGTGTGACCATATTTGGAGACAGGGTTTTAAGGAGATAACTAAGGTAAAGTGAAGTCATATGGCTGAGCCCTAATCCAATATAACTGGTATCCTGATAAGAGGAAAGTTGGACACAAACAGAAAGAAGGCCATGTGAAGACAGAGGGAGAAGTCGGTCATCTATAAGCCAAGGAGAGAGGCTCAACCTTACTGACACCTTTATCTCAGACTTCCAGTTTCCCAAACTGTGAGAATATGTTTCTGTTGTTATGCCAGCCCGTTTGTGGTACTTGGTTATAGCAACCTGAGCAAACCAATACATCATACCTCCCCAATGACTTAGCAAATCCACTTCTCGTATGCACTGACTGAAATAATTTTATCACTCAAAGACACGTTTAATAATATTAAGCAGCCTGGGTGGCTGTATGTTAACTATACTGGAATTTAAATAAAAACTTTGAACAGTTACTTAAAAATAAGTAAGAATAGGGCAGCCTGGATGGCTCAGCAGTTTAGTGCTGCCTTCAGCCCAGGGCATGATCCTGGAGACCCGGAATCAAGTCCCACGTCAGGTTCCCTGCATGGAGCCTGCTTCTCGCTCTGCCTGTGTCTCGCCTCCCTCTCTCTCATTCTCTCTCTCTCTCTGTGTGTGTCTCTCATGAATAAATAAAGTCCTTAACAAAATAATATTCAGAACATCCCTTTTTACAGAGCACTCTCAAACTGGAAACTACCCAAATGCCCGTGAACTGCAGAATATATAAATAAATTGTGATATGTTCACATGTTGAACAATTTAGAGCAATGAGAATAAACAGCCCAAAAGAGCAGACAACAATGTGGACAAATTTTAAGTATGATGTTGAATGAAAGAGGTCAGACACAAAAAGTACATAATTGATGATTCTATTTATGCAATGAACAAAACCAGATGATGCTATTCTTTACTATCAGGATTTAGAATAGTGTTCATCCTTTGAGGGGAAGCAACTGGAAGGAAGCAGCAAGGAGGACTTCCGGGATACTAGTCATGTTCTATTTCTCAGTCTGGGTATTATTTCATGAGTGTGCTCCATTTGTGAAAATTCAGTGACCTATACAGTATACACACACACACACACACACACACATTAATTGAAAAGTTTTAGAAGGAGATTTTCTATTAAGAAAGCTTGGCATGAGTCCATGACAGCCTAACCTGCCTCTATTTGCTTGGGGGTAGGGGAGAGAGAGAGAGAGGAAGGGCTACTTCCTGATCCCAAGTCTCTCAAGGAGGCCTCAAGATCACTGAACTTGGTGTGTGTCTCTGGGGGACAAAGTGAAACATCTGAAGAGCCTGTAGCCTGTGGCTTGCTAACTGCTCTGGTGGCAGACCAAACAAAAGATTTGCATGCTAGGGACAGTCTGCCCTTGTTTGGCAGGGCAAGGACTACATAAGCATTTCCCATGGGCCAGATGTGGGCCATCCCACAGGAGAGAGCTGGTGTGGAGAAGCTAAGACCTCTCCAAAAGGGCACTTTAAAGGTGAAAACACAACTCAAGCTGAAATGCTATTGAAGAAAAATAAACTTGTGGAAGAACACGGACACATTTTCTCTTGTCAAGGGAATCACAAGTGAGTCATTTCTAGCACAGGGGTGGGGGGGTGGTAGTGGTATCTAAAGAACCCATCAAGACTAAATATCTATCAGTCCTTAAGAGTGAGGGCTGGGGGCAGCCCGGGTGGCTCAGCGGTTTAGCGCCACCTTCAGCCCAGGGCCTGATCCTGGAGACCTGGGATCGAGTCCCACATCGGGCTCCCTGCATGGAGCCTGCTTCTCCTTCTGCCTGTGTCTCTGCCTCTCTCTCTCTCTGTGTCTCTCATGAATGAATAAATAAAAAAATTTAAAAAAAGAGTGAGGGCTGGCTCATACTAGTATTTGTCAAATAAGAACTTTCCTGATCCACATACTTCCCTCAATTTGCTCTAATCAAGAAAAGGCTAAAAACCCCTAGTTAGCAAGGGAAGGAGTTCTATGGGGCACCAGGTAGCAGAATGTGGCCCGTTTTCCCATCATGTTCTACCCTGAGAGAAAAAACATTAAAACTTGAATTTTAAGTCATAGGTCAGTCATCAGGACCCTGGTAAAAGTTGTAGCCCATTGAAAAACAGTTAAAATTACAAAGAAATTTCCAAGAGATTACAAATTGATCTTATCCTCACAAAACTTATACCTAGAAAGCCCACTTCTCTCAGTACTCTACATCACTCTTGGGCTAGATCAACCCCACTTCTTCAGTAGAGTAGACCAGTGTTAAGCAGAGGTAGGAGTGATGGAGAGGGAAGAACTGACGACAGCCCTGAAATTTTTCCCTTGGTTGATCAGAAGACTTTGATCAATAATAAAAACATGGATGCAGGAGAAAAGAGCGTGCTGGGTGGTAGAGGCAATATGTGAGTTCAACTTTAATGTACCATGTTGGTGGTGCCTCTGGGCTATGATGGAAGTGAAAAATTTCCCTTGGATAGCTGGGAATTGAGGAAGGAAGTTTGGAAGAACTAGTTCAGATTAGAATAATCAGTGTAATGATTCAGTTCATGTCTGAGGGGTAGATGTGGTTTCCCAAGGAGAATACTTGGAACTTAATTTTATGAGAAATGAAGAGTAGAGTAGCTTGTAAAGACATATTGAAGTAGGTAAGAAAGGAAGAGTGATTTTTCTGAAGGTGAAGAGAGAGTCCCTTGAAGAAAAATGGGACCAACAGTGGAAAAATTCTACAAATGTGGGGGAAAAGAAATACTGAGAAGTATTCACTTAACACCAGGGGACTCCAGGGATCCCAGAATGATCACCTTGTGAAAAGAAGTTGGGGAGCAAGCCAGAAAACAGAGAACTAGGGAACAAATGGGACATGAGAAAGCCAAGATAATCCTCACACTATTCTAGAAATCCGGTGACAAGGAGGGCAAAAGTTTAAACACAGAAAAGGTTAAGGGAAGGGATTCTTTCTTTTTGTGTACTATGGACTTCTCAACATGTTCCAAACTAAGAAAGAGAGAAATCCATTAAAATTAGAATTTTAAGTCATAAGTCAGCCTGGTGGCTCTTGGTGGAAGCTGTGGCCGGGGGAAAGATAGTTAAAAATCACAGAGAAATTTTTCGAGGAGTTATAAATTGAAGTTTATTCGGCAGTCTGGAGAAGCCTATGGATTCCTTCTCAAGAAGCTATTTAAACGCAAAAAAGGGAACATATAAGATTATAAAATAAACAACTTATATTGAAAAACACCTAAGATAGTTTAAAAAATTTGTGGGTGGAACAATACATGTGTTTCTTTATTGATGCATTAAAGAATAAGATTTATTGGCAGAAATAATAACTTTTGTAATTTGACAGTAGTGATGAGTGCAAATGATATTTCAAGAATGCTTCAATAAGTTTTATGTGATTAAGAATTACTTGTGATTCTAGTGACAGCGTCACATAAACTGCTAAGAGTACTGAGGTTTTGGGCAGCCCGGGTGGTTCAACGGTTTAGCGGCACCTTCAGCCTAGGGCCTGATCCTGGAGACCTGGGATCGAGTTCCATGTCAGGCTCCCTACATGGAGCCTGCTTCTCCCTCTGCCTGTGTCTCTGCCTCTCTATGTGTCTCTCATGAGTAAATAAATTAAAAAAAAAAAAAAAAAAAGAGTACGGAGGTTTTGTTGTATTCATCATAGAAAGAAATGTTAGAATTTCAGTAAAAAGTTGACTAAAAAAGGTATATCTTATATTTAATACATATTCTGTACAATATAATCTATACATATACCCAAATTCATTCATACTCCACTAAAATCTTTCCATGGTTCTGTTGGAGGAGAAAGGGATCCAGAAATCTTAGGTTAAGAACATTCAGCTAAGGGATCCCTGGGTGGCGCAGCGGTTTAGCGCCTGCCTTTGGCCCAGGGCGCGATCCTGGAGACCTGGGATCGAATCCCACATCGGGCTCCCGGTGCATGGAGCCTGCTTCTCCCTCTGCCTGTGTCTCTGCCTCTCTCTCTCTCTCTGTGACTATCATAAATAAATAAAAAATTAAAAAAAAAAAAAAAGAACATTCAGCTAAGAGAAAGAGGTGGCTTGTTGCTTTCATTCTTTTTTTTAAAGATTTATTTATTTGAGAGATAGAGAGTGCACACAGGCAGGGGGAGGGATGGAGGGAGAGAGAAAAATCCTCAAGCAGATTCCTGGATGAGTGCAGAGCCCAACACAGGGCTCAATCTCACGACTTTGAAATCATGACCTGAGCTGAAATCAAGAGTCATTGCTCAACTGATTGAGCCACCCAGGTGCTCAGACCACTGCTTATACTGCGCTTTTTCTGTCTGAAAGACTCCTCTCACCTGTTCTTCACATAACTGACTCCTCATCCCTTGTGACTCAGCTTAAATATTACTCAGAAATGCTTTCCCAGAAGCCATCTCTGAAAGAGGCCTTCCGCCATTAAGCTCTATGATGAGCTCCATAATGACTGAGCTTGTGTCTGTCTTGATCCTCTCTGTAGCCCTGTGCCTACCACCTCTCTGTAGCCCTGTGCCTACCACATAATAAGCTCTATATAAACAGTCTTTAAATGAGCTATTGGATAGGGAGCAACTGAAGAGACCTGGGCTATATTCATGCCAGTAAACAGTGCTTCAACTTTCAGTGTGGTATGGATTTTATTAAGACTGTTCCCAGACTTGTTTTGGAGTTGTTGGAAAGCCAAACACCCTGCTTACATGAAAATGTCTGCAAGGTAGAATTTAGCCATTCTTCAAGCACTAGGAGGACCCCCTCTCTGGTCTAGACTGGATCAAATAAAGCAAGACAAGAATGTCAAATTCTGGGCTGTGCTATGACTATTCACATTCATGTGGGCTGTAGGCAGTGCCTAGGAAATCCACAGGTGATGCATCTACAAAGTCAGTATTCAGCTATCATTTCATTTCTAAGCAACACAAGTGATGGAAGAGATACTCATCTAGCATTCAGGAACATGACTTCTAATTCCGATTTTTCAGGTTTAACTGAGTGATTTTAAGCACGTCAACCTCTTTGAGCCTTAATTTTTTTTCATCTTACAAATGGCAATTTTAAAATATCTGCTATGGCAGAGAACGCACCTACCAAGCAAAATCCATTCTTTCCTTTACTCTGAATAGAAGACTGGACTACAATTCCAAATTTCCCTCAAGGCTCATGTGGTTAGGTGATTAAACCTTTGCCAACAGAATGTAAGTACTAGTGTTGCTTGTAATCTGCTTTATTGAGATGTAGGTAACATAAACACTGTATGCTTCAGGTATGCAATGTAACAATTTGATGCAAGTATATATTGCAAATCATCACTATTGTTAAGAGAGAAAAGTGCGTATTAGAGTGCCTGACACATACTTATTATTTATTTATTGAATTAATGAATAAACATCTTGCTGATAAAAAGCCTGAGATTAAAAAAAGATTCTATTCAACACAACTACACTTGGCAAAATACTTGTTTGGCCAGGGAAAACCTTTAATCGATTCACCTGAGCTCATACAAGTAAAATCAAACTCCTAGATAATGAGCCTCTTTCAAGAAGATTCTTGTTTTTCTTTTTGATAGTTTTCTACCAAAATAAATTATAAAATATTATACATTTTGAAAAAAGGAAAATAGACCCTTAATCTCATCATCCAAACACATTGCGTTCCAACTACAGCCATGTCTATTTTTGGTAGAGGTAAACCTGTTTTTTCTTATTTTTATTTTTCTTATTTTTAAAAATATTTATTTATTTATTCATGAGAGACACAGAGAGGCAGAGACATAGGCAGAGGGAGAAGCAGGCTCTTCGCACGGAGCCCAATGCAGGATTCAATCTGGATTCTGGGATTACAACCTGAGCCGAAGGCAGCCGCCCAACTGCTGAGCCACCCAGGCATCCCTTTTTATTTTTAAAATAAATTTTAATTTGTACTTGGTAAGGAAAGCACAGACTTGGTAATTCTCCAGAAGTGATTCCATCAAAAAACCACCTAATACTTCTAACAGTTCCAATTTAATTTTGCCAAGGGGTTCCATTCTTATTAAAAAGTATACCAGGGAGAGGAGGTGATTTTCATAAGAAAGTATGTGGGGGTGTTAATTCTCGCTACAATTAGGGTGATCAAGATCGCAAATGTCACAATCTTTCCACTTGCAATTTAAAAGCTATCTTGTGGGTCTTACAAAAGTTACATGGAGAGCAAATGAGTGTATACAGATCTTTTTCAAGGATATAAATGAATTCAATGATTAATGCAACAAATATTTATTGAGTTCCCACTATGTTTTAAGCAGGATGTGAACCATAAAACAGTCTCTATCCTTGAAAAAATTAAAGTAGGAATGAAAGACAAGACAACACACTGTGGTGATCTCAGAGGACAAATGAGGCCAGGGGCAGTAGCTGGAGAAAATGAGACATGGCATCTGGCTGAGGATCCGGCAGGTAACGGGGCAGACAGTGGTCCAGGATCCCCAAACATGTGGACCAGAATCAACAGAAGCAAGAAAGGGCATGGTATTCATGGGAATGCAAGTTATTCTGATAGGACATTAAGAGAGCCACTGGTGGTGAATGTCTAAGAATGAGAAGTAGAGGTCAGATCACGAAAGAGTGGATAGACTTTCATAGAGCAGTGATGGTGTTTGTTCTGTGCTACCTAGGACAGCACCTGGTAAACAGGCATTCCACCTGTGTTTGTGGAATGAATTAACCTACATCATGCTACACAGTTGACCCATAGTGCTTGGCCTCTCATTACAAAGGAAGAGTGTACACAGCTGCGAAAGACAACTATTCCTCTTTCTAGAGATTGCACCTATGATGGTGCTTATTGCCATGCTGGGTGTGCCACGTGACCAACTCTTGCTTCTCAGCTCAGGGATGCTGTTTTACTACTGGTAGTCCTGAACTGGTAAATAGTAGGGTCAGACACATTGAACCCTAATCTGCAAAATGCCCCCTTATCTCAATCTCATTTGTTAATGGCATCAAGAATTTCACACATGTATCTTCTCAGGACATGCTTGCAAATGTGATGTATTCATGCCACTTCCAATTCCCAATCCTAAAGGCAGAGAACCGAGGCAGATGGGGAGAGATGTGAGGGAGCTGAGGCGGGAAAGGACCTAAGAGGAAAGGCTCTGAAGACTTCTACTCATTTCTTGTCCTTGATTCTATTCTTCTCTATGTTTTGAAACTACTTTTAGTTGAAATTGAGCATCAATGATGTAGAAGTACCAGAAGTCCTACCTTCTAGGGAGATTAATGGATTAATAAACCAGATCTAGCAATACTGAATAATTTGGAGGCAAAAACAGACTTGACTCACAGCAGCCCAGCAGGGTGGCTTACTTTGGAAACATTTTGCCACCGCTCTGCTGGGCATACTAACAATGCACGGTGCAGGCTGACTCCATGGGGGAAGTGCATGGATTCAGCTGCTAAAGAGTGATGTGAAATTAAAGAGAGAATGAAATGTGTGATCTTACTTAATCACACCTGGTGCTTCAATTTCTCAATAACAGCACCCTGCTCCACTGTGTCAAATTGTGTGTGTGTGTGTGTGTGTATGAATTACAGCTAGGGGATAGATTTACTTTCTGATGCTGCCAATCCATCGCAGGGGATCTAATATGCAAATGACAAATGAGGTCTCCTCATAAAGAATTTGAGAGTAATTACCCTTGGGCCTGGACTGGCATAAAATTACCATAACTGAGGGGTAGGCAGTAAAATGTCACCACCTAAAAGAGGCTCAAACCTCATGGTCTCAGGTTGAAGGCGGCTTGGGGAAGACGATGTATTTCAGTACCCAAAGTATACTCCAGGCTATAATCTTCTTCTGGCCTAATGGCCAAGTGTGTGATTCATGTTGCTTCAGATTTCCAGGAGGATAAGAGATACCAAAAAAAAGGGAGAATGAACCATTTCAGCTTATTTAGGAATGCATGTTCATGAGTTTAAAAGTTCATAAATCTGCACTAGAATTGATATTTAGGGAGATCACCTCTCCCTCCCTAGCCCATCACTAGAGAACTGCTACTTTATGGCTTCTGTGGGTTTATACTGAGTATCAAACACAATGTATTTCTGTAAGGACCTGTGCATACTTCCCTGGCTAGTAGATACTTTATGGCAAGGAGGTCCTCAAGGATAGCAAAATGCTTCATCTAATGTAAAAATGGTTACTATAATTAAATGTTCCATTTTCTGCATTTTCTGGGGTAGGGGTTGAACTTTACATGATTCCATTTAGCAGTAAAAAATAAATTCTTAAGTATAACTAGCTTAACACTGTCAGCTTCATATTGCATTTACAGTGAAGCAGATCAAAAATGAGAACTAGACAATAGCTATTTTGATCCTTTCTAGGGAGTAAACACATGGTGGCCTGCAAACATGCACATGAGTGATCCCCAAAGATGCCCTGCTAATTTAGAGAAGATTTGTTTAAAGAGATTGATTTAGTGAAAGGAATTACAGAGGGAATACATGAATGGACTGTTCAGAATTCTGACCTAATCAATTTTCAGAAGCATGGGTTTTCAATATATACATTTAAAACAATCTCCTAAAAATAATCCTTAACTGCCAGGGATTCAGGTAACTGAAAGTCCTCCTTGTTTCTCTGCTGCTTTTGCAAACCCTGAGTTTGTTAGCTATCTTGGTAGTGCTTAGGTCATAGCTATTGTGACCCTCTGATCTCCTCTGGAACTGGAGGCCTCTTGAAGGCAGAAAACCTGGCTCATTTATCTCTGTCACTCATTTTCAAAATATATGATGAAGTACCTTCATGCCATAGGTATTCAATAAACAGGTGTGAATTGGACCATTCATCACTGTAGGCCACATTATTCTGAAAAGTAATTAGTTATTTCCCAGTATCTGAAGAAACAATAGGTAAATGTCAGAGGACGTGGGGAGAGGGGGGAAAGGATGGCAGGCAATCAAATGAAGTTATATTGAAATTAATTCTCTGATATTGAAAAAGATCTACTGAATGGACCCTTTATGGTCATTGAATGGGAATCTATAAAAATAAAATGCTGATTTAGAATAAAGGCCCATCCATTTTGCTATGTGGTATATTTCCTTAGCCTACTGAAGAGTTTAAGCTGTCTTCAGTTCATGGAGTTCATGGCCTCAACTTTCTGCTGGCAGGAGGGCAGGCAAGACTGAACAGCAGGGGTGGACTGGGGCAAGATCTGGGGGTTTCATCAAAATTCTTACTTCTCCTAATCAGAAGACACATCTTCAACTTGAAAAACTATGAATGTCAGGGATGTCTTTTAAGGTTTATCAGGTCTATGTTCAATTTTTAATATGTAGACTGAGAATGATGTATTTTCAACCATTTAAAAAGTGCTTGAGATATCATATATTTATAAGCAAATCTATAATAGCCTAACAGGTTATTAACCATTCCCAAAGATATTTGGGCTCAGGAATAAGCTGGTTTGATCTCTTCAGCCTCTTTTTAGTATATAACACAACAGATATGACCATGTTCTCTCTCCACTTTTTAAACCCTGCAGAACTTGCCCTAACTTCAGTGCAACACCCAAAT
Source organism: Canis lupus baileyi (assembly GCF_048164855.1). Classification (NCBI taxonomy): domain Eukaryota; kingdom Metazoa; phylum Chordata; class Mammalia; order Carnivora; family Canidae; genus Canis; species Canis lupus. Next base: position 19,528,492 of record NC_132851.1, read on the forward strand.
TCTGGTCATCATGTCTTACACAGCTCTGTAACGTGTGTTGCCCCCCATCTTCAGCCACTACCCATTTTCCTCACTGTGCCTTTATGCTGATTTCTTTAGTTTGCCAAGTTCTTCCCAGCTCTGGGCTCTTCCTCCTGGCTCTGACTTTATTGTATTGTTGTTCTTTGCTGTTTATCAGTTGGGTCTTATATTATTGGTCACTTAAGAAATCCTTCCCTTGGTACCAGTCTGGATTCCTTCTTTTGTACTATTATACAGTAACTTCTTTCCAACGGTCACTTGATGGTTTTTCATGCAATTATCTCTTTAATGTCCATGTTCCGTTCTATATTTTAAGTGTCATGACAGCTGTGAAAAGATATGTCTTATTCATTGCTGTGTCTTCAGCACCTGGCACAGCACATAACAGGTGCTTAATAAATATTTGTTGTATCACTGGACATATCTTTCAGCTTGAGTTGACTAGGTTTGGAGCATCAGGCATTGTGATGTACTGGACAGAGAGTGGACTCTGGACTGTTTGAATTTAGCTTCTGTCTTTAACAGCCAGAGGGATAAGTCACTTCAGTTCACCAAGCCTCACTGTCCTCATCACTCTAAGTGTCATGGTGCTAACCCTACCTCCAAAGAAAATGTATGCACACAGTGCTGCTTGCACTTGCAAATGACCCTGTTATGCTATTGGTAATAATGCCCTGTGTATAACTCTAGCCATTCTTTCTGGGTTTCTGGGAAAAATCTCTCATGAAAGCAAGCTCTCCACCCTTCCTCCTTTCAGAAAATGCAAAGAGGAGTAAGAACAAGGAACAGCTTCCCCTTAGTCTGAACTAGGTCACCTAACAAAGCCGTTTTAGAAGCATCTAGAAACCTGCATCTAATACTGTGTAGATGGCCTCAAACTGAGGGAAGACATACAAGTTCTCTCGCTGTCTTCCATTTGACTCTTTGGTTCAACTTTGGTTTTGATGTTTGTTTATATGTCAAAATAACACCTGGCTATTAGAGTTTGCATTTCATTGTACAACTACACAATTTATTTACCATAGCTACAGACAAATATTGAGCTTATTTTCAGTTTTTGGCTATTACTTGCCCTTTTTTTATGAACTTACTCTGACACCCAGGGGAGAGGTTTTTCCTATGGAAGGTTGAGATCTAAAGTCAACTGCGGTCTACAGGAGATAAAGGGACTCACTGATAAGGAATAACATGGAACATGTAGTACGGGGAAGAAATGCCCATGGCTCTACCTGCAATTCCAATGAAAGTGGGGCTTTTTCCCTAATCCATTTGTCACCAATGTGGACCTTCCTAAAAAAAAAAAATAGGAAAAAACATCCTGGAACTAGACAGGATACTGTCCCAACTCATGTAAGTTCTATCCAACTCAGATGGCTAGACATTGAGTCTGAAATCGTAGAGTCAGTCATGCTAGGTACACAGAATAATGGACAGGGTGAAGTGTACCCAAGATATGAAGAGGTGGGTCTTGATGCAAGAGCTCCCAGATGTGTAGGAAATGCTGAGTAAGGTAAAATTCTATTACTGGGTCTCCTCATAAAGCTGGCTGCTCTCCATGCTCCTCAGGCTGCTGAATAACAAGAATTATGTAATGGCATATCATGCAGCCTTCAAGGGAAGTGTGTCTGGGGATGCAGAGAAGACACCAATGACACCTTTGAAGAGTGAGCTATCAAATTGGCCCAACATGGAATAAAGAAAAGTTCCACAACACAAATCACAAACATAATATAAACACGAGGAATGAAACATAATGCATAAAAGAGAAAAGAATAGCATCCTTTAGAAAAGATTTGCCACAAGACAAAGACAAAAGTTTAATAGTAACTACTTTGTATTCTCAAGGTAATTACTCAACACTCCAAGTTGCTATAAGAGAGGTAATGAGGCAACAAACAGATAAAAAAGGGATTTTATGAAAAGAATACAAGCAAGCAAATAATTCCATTGCAGAATTTAAAACTGTATGAAAAACAGTAAAGAGCAGTGATTCCCACTCCTGAACTAAATGGAATTAGATTAGTGAAATAGGACAGTGGCTCTCAAACCTAGATGAGTAAGGGAGTGGGGGGACACTTAAAAAATACATTCCTAGGGTGAAATACAGCAGATTTTGAGTCAGTGGGTCTCAGGTGAAGCCATGAAATCTATATTTAGAAAAAGTCCCTGAAGAGGATCTGAAACTCAATCTGGTTTAGAAACTATTAAGGTGAGTGCAAACTTAAGACAATCACCCAGAGTTCAGAGGGAGAAAAAAAAGCCAAGTGGAATAAAGAAAGAGAAATAGACTAGAATCATGATTAGTATCTGTGGCATATGCATAATGGGAGTAAAGGAGGAAGCAGTCAGAATCAATGCAACAAAACCAATCTCAAAAATGTATAATGAGGGGCGCCTGGGTGGCTCAGTCAGTTAAGCATCCAACTCTTGATTTTGGCTCAGATCATGATCTCAGGGTTATGAGATCAAGTCCCAGTGTCGAGCTCTACGCTAAGTGTGCAAGCCTGCTTAAGATTCTCCTTCTCTCTCTCCCTCTGCCCCTCCCCAGTAGTCCTTCTCTTAACAAAAAAAGTCCTTCCTATAGTGAAGGAAATTGCTCTGAAATGAGAAAAATATCTCCAATTTAAAAGGTTTTCCTGTGGACTTAGTGAAAACTGAAAAATATTTTGATCTGCTGGATAGTAAGTCTTAAAAAAAAAAAAAAAAAAAAAGAATCTTCCCCAAATCCAGGAAAAAGAAACATATCCCATATAAAAGAAAAAGATGTCAGTGGAATTTGTCTATGTAGTTTTCAGGGAGAATGCTTAGGCTATGATTCCCCCATTCTGTTTTCTGCCCAAGCTGCTGTCAGTACGAAGTAAAAGCAACCGGAAGGCTTTTTCTGCAGGGAAAGGGTTCTAGAACACTGATATTCTCTATGGTAGCTGAGATTAACCAACATCATGGAAACTGCACAATGTTGCCATCACTAGATAGCATCATTCCTATGGAGAATGTAAATACTGTCATTCCTGAAACAAGAGGTCCAATTACATGAGAATCAACAATTTAGCAACTATAGACTGCGGATAACAACCTCAAAGAATAACAAAACCTGGGTGGGAGGGGTATTGTGGGGAGCTGGAGGAAGGAGTCTATGGTCATCTTCCATTTGTATACAGTGGTGTGTCAACATATACTGCTTAATTCCTGACAATAATTTGAGAAACAGGTTTAGAATATGGGTTTTAAACATCACTATTATTTAAAAATTCATTAGGAGCTATCAGAGGAACTTAAAACAAGTACCACACCTTCCAAATTCCTGGAGTGGGATGGGGAAGGAGAAATGAACCAAAGAAAAACTCAGGTCATATAGCAAAACTGGCCTCCACTTAAAAAAGGGTGGGGGGGAACAACAAAAATCCAATACAGATTACGACAATAGAATAACTAAATAATCAGTTTTCTGGTTATAATATAGTAGACATATAATAATATAGACATGTTTATAAGAGTCTGAAAATATATGCACCAAAATGTTGATGGTCATTTCTGCCCGGTGGGTTTATAGTAACTTTTTTTTTTTCATAACTAAATTTAAAAACATTTCTGGCAATGATTACATATTACGTATGTGATTGAAAATAAAACATAAACCTAAAATTCCTCTTCGTTCATCTGAATGAGCACTGATCACGAAGCCACTCATTAGAACTAGAAATGACCAGCAGAGCTGCAATGGCTGAGATTGGCATTTGCTGTGATTATGCAACTTGTTTCACTAATTTGACTCATTTCCCCAAACAGGATGCACAGGTGGTGTTCATTTATTTAGTCACAACACTAATTACTCTTTACAATTGTGCTCTTCTCTGGGTTTCTCAACATAACCATCGCAACGGTAGGAAAGCGCCCTTGAATGATTGCTTGTGCGTGTGTGTGCAGAAGGTGGGGGACCTCGGCTTATAGTCAGATGAGTCTGGGTCCCCTGCCTTATGAGGGCTTAGACAGGACATTCCAGTCCCTTAGCACCATACGCTTCTAACTACACTTTAGTCTCAGCCCCCACCATGCCACAAAGAGCAAACTCCAGCCATACTGAGCAAGTCATTTCTTGACTCTTGCCGTCATGCTCGGAAGGCTCAGCCACGTTAGGGGGAGTTAGGGGTCCCTCTAGGGTCACAGCATCCTCTGCTTATCCTCTTTATTTATTTCATGTTTTATGGGGACTGCTTATTCAACTGTTCTGCAATGGAAATGTCTGCCTCAAGAGGAAAACCTGGGATGCCTGCTGGTCAGGAATGTATGGTATTTGCCTTCCAGCACTAGCAGGACGCCTGAAGAGGAGAAAATACTCAGTAGATAGTCCTGTGAGGGGGGCTTCTCTCAAAGCTGATTCACCTCAGCTCACACCCCCTTTTTCCCTTGCTCACATCTCCTTTCTTGGTGGAAGAGATCAGAAGGTCCAAGAGGCAGCATTTTGCAGCAGCTTGTTTCCTGAGCTTCTGAGTTCTGTAGAGCCAACCCTCCCCCTCTGCACAGAGATGTTTCTCCAAGAAGTTGGCAAGAGCTAAATGGCAAGTTCCCTGTGCTCTGTGGCTCCAACCTCATGGAGAATCCCAGCTCGCTTGTGCTTTCTTCTCATGTACCTCCTACACGAAGCCCCACTACTCTCTGGAAAGAAGCTGATGCCAGGCCTGTTCAGCTTTCTGTATCAGGATCATGAAACGTGTCACTACTGAAAGAGAAGGGATGTTCACAAACTCCAAGGCTGAGGTCAAAGATCTTCAAACTGAAGAATCACCTCACTTATGTCTATTTTTAGAATATGAACCAGCCATGGCTCTTTTGTTTTACAAATTTATAGATGCAGCTCAAAAAGAACTGTCATGTTTTCAGGCCAGGAAAGTATTAAATAAGGTCGGACTTGACTTAGAGCAAATATAGCATGAGAATCATTAGGAGCTGAAGAGACTCTGAAAAACTGGGGTTTGTATACTTCATTCTCCACCTGACTCTTCTCTGATCACTAGTCCTCTTGTCTCTACTATATAACCTCTACTCCAATCACACTGTAGTCAGTGTCCGGATAGCCCAGCATCATGTGTCTTGTGTGTCCCATCCCTTCATGCCCACCTTGCAAACAGTCATCGTTCAAGATGTTCAAAAGCCAAAAAAAAAAAAAAAAAAAAAAAAAAAAAAAAGTTCAAAAGCCAACTCTTCAGCAAAGCACTAATTACTTTATCCATAGTTAGAAATATAATTCCAGTCCTGGGGCAGCTAATAGTACTATGTCATTGTATTAGAATTTATCTATTTATACATCTCCATTTATATATTTATTCAATAACTAGATATTGAGCATGAAGCATGAGTCAAGGAGCTCTATGACGACCTGGCCTGTGTCCATCATTCCTAGGGCCCTAGACCTCAGCACTGCACCTGGATAGGTTACACACAGTATCTCTTTGGTGTCTGAAAAAATGACGGGAAGATAAAGCCCGGTTCTTTGAAATTCAGGGATGGCTATGCTTATCATAGATGAGTGCCTTCATATCTAAGATATGTAGGGAAAATACCATAATTTCTTTCTTTTTTAAACAGATTACTAACAGGAAGTTCTCTGATCTGAATCACATCTCCCATAACTCAAGCCTCCTCTTGATTCCTCCTTGCTTTGAAATTACAAATGTTGTTCATCATCACTCTTCATATATGTGAAAATTATTCTAAACTTTTCTCAGCTAGTTCCAAATTCCCAGAAATGTGGTGTTGAGAATCTGTTACCTTTATCCTTTTCATAGAGGCCAATTTTCAAGGCTAGAGCTCTTATTATTTATTTTTATATTTTTTAAAGATTTGAGAGAGAGAGTGAGCACATGTGCACACACACGTAGGGGGAGGGGCAGGGGGGTAGGAGAAAGAAATCCTCAAGCAGACTTTCCACTGAGAGTGGGGCCTGACTCAGGGCTTGATCTCATGACCCTGAGATCATGACCTGAGCTGAAACCAGGAGTCAGATGCTCAATGGACTGAGCCACCCAGGTGCCTCAAGCTCTTTTTAAAATATTTTTCTCCTTGGACTGTTAAGGCCTTTGCATTATGCTGGAGTTGTGAGGCCAGAAACTTCCTAGCCCTGGTGAGGGCATGACCCTGGCTAGTGGAAGAGAAACCTCTGAGATCTGAGAAAAGTGAACAGCCCCTGCCTCTAAAGCCCTTTCTTTATCATGTAACATTCCTGATGTGGCTCATCCAGAATCTCCATTGCCGTCTCACCCTTCTGTGTCCATGTGTTCTCTCCTCCATCTGCCCGTGTGACTCTGGGGTTCTCCACTAGGGCGTTTCCCTACTCTCCTCACACATGAAGGGTTGGCTTTCCAAAGAATGGTTGTCCTGCACTACTGGGGAGGCTGGCTGCAAAGCTACTTGGTCCTAAGTACCAAATATAATATCAAAGTGTGCCTGACAAAAGATTTTTAGAAATGACTATCTCACAACCTGGTGTGTTAAGTGAATTGTGTAACTCACCTGGGAAGTTCTAACCCCCCAGTAAATCAGAATGCGATCTTATCTGGTGTTGTAGATGTAATTAGTTGAGATGAGGTCAAACTGGAGTAGTGAGGTCCCCAATCAAATATGACTAGTGTCCTTATAAACATGGGGACTATGGGCACAGACACACATGTAGGAGAATGCTGCATGAAGACTGGAATTATGTAGCCGTATAAGAAACTACCAGAAGCTCGAGAGAGGAATGGGATAGACCCTTCCCTAGGATCTTCCCATCGAACATGTCCCTGCTGACACCTTGATCTCACACTACCAGCTTTCAGAACTGTGAGATGACCCATTTCCATTGCTCTAAGCTAGCCAGTCAGTGGTACTTTATTATGGTGGTCCTAGAAAACAAATACACTAAAGGCTTTCTCATTCTATCTTGCTATACAGAAGGTAGCCAGCCAGCTTCCCTTTAAAGTTTGTGCCAAATCTCCCAGTTACATTATGCTGTCTACTACATTAGAGAATGATTAGATGTTTGACATTGTGTCTCCACATTGAGCCAGAGGATGCTAGGAACCCAATAGGAGGGTATCCAGTTAGGTAAAGGAGGAACAGAAAGGTAGCCTGTATTCTCTGTGGTAGGTACTGCACATATTTGTTTACTCTGAAAAACCATCTTGTGATGTAAGTAGACTGTTCTTTAGTTCATGTTACAAATCAGATTTATCAAGATCAGTAATCTGCTGACAATCACAGAAGCCACAGAGCAACAATACAGACATCTGAATCCAGGCCTGCCTCCAAAGCTATTCCAGGATTTTCCTTCTGGGGAAGGTAATTCAGCATCAGGATAGGTTACTAAGGAAAGCTGGCTCCTTTCATTTTCCCAAGTGCTTAAAAACAGGCCAATTGTGCTCCTTTGTGGACAGGTTGTGTGTGGTTTTACCTGAAGTCGGGAGCACGAACAAGTAATCTTTCAAATTCCTTTGGGTCTGTGATTTTTATGATCATAGAATAGCCTTCATGAATTGAGGAAGAATGGGCCTCATGCTCCAGGAATTTCATCCATGCAGTCCTCATTTAAAATGCTCAGCTCACCAGATTAAGGGGACAAGACTATGCAACCAAGCAGGTCCCTTGAAATTGTTGGCTTTGGGCCAGTAGTCCATGTCACTTGCCAGTTCGGCTTTTCCACATCAGTGAGCATCTCTTCCATGCCCTGGGTCCCCAGGTACTCAGTGTTTTCAATCCCTTCGAGGCAGGGAGACCAAGCATGCTGTCTTGACATTCTTTCTTTAACCTTATTTCACCTTCTAGTCATCTCCTACAGGTTACGCAATAAAACTTTGACTCACTTAAGAACGTACTGCCTGTTGAAAGACAGGAATCTTGGGATATGAGATTCTAGATTTAAATGTACTGGAACCACCAGGGGGTAGCGGATCACACAGGAAACGCTTGTAACAGCTAAGAGCAAAGCACCACTGACCTAGAGATCAGAGAAAGCGAATGGAACTTCAAAGAATAAAGTAAAAAATTAGCAAGCAAGATCGGTTCTCAGGAAGATACAAAGTTCTTCTCCCTTTGAGATTGGATCTCTTCAGGAAGAACCGGGTGAAGCTGACGGGCAGCAGCACATCACGTGGGGGCTAATCACCACCTCCTGTCGAAGCTTTCTGGACTTTTTAATAATACCTTGATTTGTTTTGATGATTTTACCTAATTCCCAAGACAATGAATTTATACCGACTCTGAATTCCAAAGTTGAAATGATGAAAAAGCTACTTTTTAAAGAAGAAAATAACCCTTGATAAAGATATTTTCTCCTTAGAATGTAAACATGTTGACAGTTTGAAAAACTGTGAGAAATTGGAGGGAAATCTGGTCTCTGTGGTTCTGGCTTTTACCTTTCCTTCTAAGATTTCTACTTGAAGAAGCCCAGAGTCCCCTGAACAAATATGGCAAATTAACTACTGGTTAAGTATTTTGCTGGGTTCTACTTTACAAATAGAAAGTCATTTCCACCTGTGGGGTTTGGCTTCCCTGGGCTTGGATATGGGTCTGCTGCTTGGAAATCGGTGAGACAGCCCCAGCGTCATCCGCTGACGACTTCCTGACATCCTCATGGATGCTATTTAACATAAACAATGAGACATCCTTCAAAACCCAAAAGCATTTTATTTTTATGATTTTATTTACTTAGAACAGGAGAGAGAGAATGCTAGCGGGCAGAGGGGCAGAGGGAGAGAGAGAATCTCAGGCAGACTCTGAGCACAGAGCCCATCTCGGGGCTTGATCTCACAACCTTGAGATCATGGCCTGAGCTGAAATCAAGAGCCGGATGCTTAACTGACTGAGCCACCCAGGAGCCCCCAAAAGCATTTTAATCAACACTCTGTGCAATGTTGATCATATAAATATATTGACACTGATACTCAATCTCACTGGGAGAATAAAGAATAAGAAGCCACTTATCTTTAAACAAATGTTTTTGCTTCCTCTCTGACTTCACAAAATCCTCAATTAGAAAGAAAAGGGGAAAATGTATAGGTTGACAACCTGCCCAACATACTTGGAAAGGAAAAAAGGTAATTCCTCAAAGTCCATACAGGGCAGGCTGATTAAAACCAAGCCTTCCTCCATCTCCTTTAAGAAAACAAAACTTTGGTGTTTGCCCTGAACCTTTCAGTGCTAGCTACTCTGAGGAGTGCTGTTGATGGAGCAGCCTCGTTGCTATTTCTGCAGTCTGTGCAAACAGAGCCTGATGGAATGATGCATCAGTGATTCTGTTCTTGCTTTCCTGATGGGCCCTGGGGGTGCTTCTGAGTGATTGTGCCTTGCTTCCTGCAGCTCCGATGGGACTGAGCTCCCTTCCTCCTTAAACTCAGCACGGGGAGGTTGTCTCTACAGGGGAGGTGGCTTGGAGCCCTGTCTCATTCTGGGCTCTTCCACTATATATGTGTGTGTGTGTGGGGGGGGGGGGGGGTTCTTTTCATTGAGGTATAACTGACATATAACACTTTAGCTTCAGGTGTGCAAAGTAAGGATTTGATATTTGCATACATCGCCAGCTGAGCCCTACCACAAGTCTCCTTACCATCTGTCACCATACAAAGTTAGAAAAAAATTTTTTTTCATGTAGCTTATTGTTTCATCTGGGTATGATGTGAATAGCCGAATAGCCTAGCCAGCTAGACACAGATAAAGTGGTGTTTTTGAATAAAAGAATGTGCTACCCAGGAGGCATAACCAGTATTTTAATTTGCTGCTTGTGTTCGATAGACTGTGAGCTCCTCAAGGGCAAGGACCGTGTCTCATTTGTCTTTGTATTCTTGGTGACTAACACACATTCATTTGTCCATTCATTTATTCAACAAATATTTACTGAGAGCTGGAGGTACAAGATGGGAAAGGCAGAGTCTTCAACAAAGAACTAGACATTTCTTTTGCCCCATAGGCTGGAATGCCATGGAATGAAAATACTTTCTAATATATTACAAGATACAAATACACACTCAAAATAAATAATAGAAAAGTGGAGCTATCTTACTCATAGACTCATCGAATGTCAAAGATGAATGGGATTTGCTTGTAAAGATAAAGAAGCCAACACAAAGGAAGAGCTGACCAAACCTTGATCTTGTGCTCTTTTCATCTTAAGCAAGGTGGTCCATGGAAGGTAAATTTCTCCTTCAAGTAGAAATTTCCATTTTTCTCTGTATCCCTCCTCCCTTCCAAACATAACTTTTCATATATTTCTATATATATCTTTAATATTTTAATTTTCAAAAGTTCACATAACTGAAGGGTCTCCAGACCACGGTTTAAATCAAGATTAGAAATCCAGATTCATACAGGAACCAGGATGTAAAATAATTTAAGTGAAGCCAGGGGAAAGAATGGAGGTCAGAATAGAGCAAACTAAAAACTCAAGCTCTTGTTCAGTTACTGACTCCAAATTTATGGCTTAAAGCAATTACTTTATTTAGCATATGCTTTCATGGGTCAGGAGTTCATGAAGGGCTCAGCTGGGTGATTCATCTCTTATCCACGTGCTGTCCCCTCATGGAAATGGAGGATCTTTTTCCAAGGTGGTTCCCTTAATCATGTGTCTGGCACTTTGATGCTCCTTGACCTTCTGTCTTTGTTCATATGGTGTCTCTTCTTCTAGAGCTTCTTCAAGTGACTTGGGCTTTTGGCAGCATGATGGTCTCTGGGTAGTTGCACTTGATATATGATGGCTCATTTCCCTGGATTGGTATCTAATGAAACAGGAAGTAAATGTTGCCAGTTTCTTAAAGCCTAGGTCCAAAACCTGACTTACGATTACTTCTGCATGTATTACTGGTTCAAGCAGTCACTAAGACTTCCCAGATTCAAGGGAAGGATTCTGGGAGGATTCTGGGAGGATACCCAGACTACACAACTCAATAGGAAGAGTGTTAAAGAATTTATGACCATCTATAATGTGGCATAGTCTGTTTCAGACAGTAGCTATCAAGATACCAGGTTGTTGCATTGTGGGACTATAGCTCACAATGAGATAGTAGGAATATTTGAAAGATGGAAATTTAAATTTAAAAATGTTTAATATTTTGATATTTTAAGAAAGAATTTGAGAGAGAGAGAGAGAGAGAGAGAGAGAGAGAAAACAAGTGGGGGAGGGGCAGAGGGAGAAGAAGAAGGAGAAGCAGACTATCTGATGAGCAGGAAGCCTGATGTGGGGCTCGATTCCAGGATCATGACCTGATTCAGAGGCAGATGCTTAACTGACTGAGCCACTCAGGCATTCCCACAAACTCCTGACTTTTAAGTGCTGTCAACAGACTCAAATTTTCTGAAAAACTGTGTCAGGCACGCACATTTGCAGACACCGCCCAGGCCCACTAGCATGTCCCCTTTCCTTCCAGCAATAAACCAAATTCTTATAAAGAAGATCTAAGAAAGTACTGACACGCATTTGGAAATATTTTGCCTACACCTGAAAATGAAGATCTTAAGAGCTTTTTTTACTATCTTTGACAATAGATTTTTATTGAAAACACACCAGTGGGGAAGTGAGGGATCTTTCTATATAATTATCATGACCCACAAGGGAAAATTCAATGTCTCCTATTCTGAGAATTCCCTTCTCCGTTTCTATCTTAGCCAAATCACACTTTGATGAAAAGTACAGTGACTTTCATTTCTTGAATTTGAGAACTAAAAATACAAGATGATAGAGGTACTGACTTAATGCCCCAAAGGAAAGAAAACCAAAGAGGGCCCCTGAAACTAAATAAGAAGTCACCAATAGAAAGAGTACAAACTCTACATTAGTACTTAAACTTTAATGACTGGGGCACCTGGGGGGCTCAGTGGTTGAGCATCTGCCTTTGGCTCAGGTCATGATCCTGGGATCCCGGATCGAGTTCCATGTGAGTCTTCCTGCAGGGAGCCTACTTCTCCCTCTGCCTAGGTCTCTGCCTCTTTCTGTGTCTCTCATGAATAAATAGATTTAAAAAACAACAGCACTTAGTGATCAAAGCACCTTCTGACTCAAAAGAACCAAGTAATGTCACAAGACTTTGCATTTTGAATCAATACTTGAGATGACTCTGATGTAGGTGGTCTGAGAACCTTATCACTGGTACTCAACTACAGGGGTAAATTTTGAGAGAGCAAAACTGGGCACAGCTACAGTATGAATCATGCCTCATTTTGTGAGTTGGTGCTAAGCTACAGTAATGATGGAGCCAAGAGAAGGATGCATACAGTGGGCCCCACTTCTCTCAGTCTCAAAAATGTATTGGGGGTAGGAGAAATAGGGTTTATGGCTCTGATCTGCATAGCTAACTGAACTCAGGGAAGTCATTTCCCCTGCTATGGCCTCAGTTTCTTCCTCTATAAGATGAGGATGGTTGGCCTGGGTTCCAACAGTAGCAAGTACAACTACCCATATTCTGTGCTCAAGGGTTGCCCTGTTGTTGGGAGAGGTCATGGAGTCCTGAAAACCAGACCTGGGAAATCAAAGGCTCAATGCCTTGCCCCCCCCCAACTCCAGTGCTCCACTCTGTCCTTGGAATGTATATTCTGCCCACTATCTCCAGTGGGAACTATTCCAAGGACTGAGTCTTAACAGAGTAAGGTGCTGTTGAGACCATTTGGATGAACATGTGACTGAACCCCATTAGGGCCTTTACATAAGCTTTAAGAATCTGGTGGGTGGGTGGGTAGATCCACTCTCCTTGCAGGTGCTCAACACAAGCCTTGTGTTTAAGTTCTCCTGCTTACTGACACTGCCACCTATCAATCTGGATGGGACTGCCTCTTTCTTTGATCTTCCTTTGTCTTCCCACCATGTGGAAGGGCCAATTTGCAAACTGAGCACCATGTTCTCTGATGAGCCCTGGCCTAGCCTCCCAGGCCTTCTTTTCCAGCCACTTCCAAAAGACTGGAACTAACATAGGGGTCGAAACCCACTTCGTGGCTGTGGTGGAGGTTCTCTGTAGTTTATTCTGATTGTGTGGCATCTTACAATCTTGGAGGGAAAGTCAGGCAATAAGAGGTCATGAAAGGTAGTTTTTGAAGGTGGGAAAATAGTTTTAGGGCAGGAGCTATCTGGAAGTGGAAATGTGGGATCTTTGAAGGGTAGGAGTGCCAATCTGCCATCCAGTCTTAGGCTTGTCTTGGTTATCTTGGTGATGGAAGTCTTGGTATACTTGCCTCCACCAAATCCCAGTGACTACATCCCAGGACAAGCATCAGGAGGAGCAGGATTGGGATTAGGGTGAGCAACATCATGGGTCTGAACATACGTGAACCTGGGAGTGAGTGTCTCTTTACATTTGGCACCAGGCACCTTGCCTGCCTCAACCTGGCCCCACCCCCCACCCCAGCCCTGGGGAGGGGGATTATAACAATGGAGTTGTGGGCTTGCTTCGAAGTTCTCCTCTCCACCACAGACCCATTGAGCAGAGTTGGAGTGGGTTGTGTAGATCAGAAAGTGCAGATGAATCAGGCCAGATGAGGCCAGGAATTTCACAGATCTGATTTTCTGAAGGGCATTTGATAATAAGGGCAGAGGCTTCAGATTTATGTTGGCTTAGCTGTACAACTCTCTCAAGTTACTAAAGCTCTTTAAGTCTCAGTTTTCCAATCTGCAAAATGGAAATAAGCTTGCTTCAAGCTTCTTGGCAGAGATGCTGTGAAGATAGGATATGTATATGGGGCACCTGGCATGTAGCATTCAAGAATTTCATGGAAATTCTTTCTTTCTTTCCAGCCTCCATTTTGCCTTGAGTGAATGTCAGGAAGTGAAGCAAGCTAGCCACAGCAAACTTCATGCCAAAAATGGATGCAGAAATCCACATCCTTGCGCAGAGGAAGTCCGGCAGGTCTTTACATGCATTGTTGGCTTTCTGACTCATAAATGCTTTCTCTTTTAAATCCACCCATTCTGCTCAAGTTGGACCTAGTGAAGGAAGGTTGACAGTACAATGGTAGGATCTTGCTCACCAGGAAAAGTCTCCTGGTGCTGCTCTGAGGCCAAAGTTCTAGGGAAAAGGGAAATGACAAACCTTGTGTCACAGGCTTCCCTAGTAAGAATTATAGCTACCATTCATTTAAGCAATTAGTATGGCATTGGCCCAGTGCTAGGCACTTATGAACCTTAAAGTCAGTCTTTCCGGTATGATAAAGAAGCAGATATGACTATTTTTATTTGTGTGATTTGAATTAAAAACAAATTTTGTACAACCAAAACCTAGGAGTAACGTGGCTACCAAGGCTGAAATTATTGCAGCTGTCATATGTCACCAACTTTAAACATTTTTATGCTTATAATTTTAAGAAGCTTAAGTTTAAATTGATTTTATTATAGGTTTATAAATGTTTATACTAATAAATACTAGCAATAGTATCATTTTTAATATTGGAATTTTTCATTAGATTTTGTTTAAAGACAGGTGGTTCTGTTGCTTAAAAACACAAATAAATAAAGATTAAAAACTAAAAAAAATATGGGGAAATAGAGGCTAATATGGCTCATAAGCTGTAGCAGTGAATAGAAGCCAGACCTCCTGAGTTCTTTTTTTTTTTTTTTTTTTAATGTTTATTTACTTATGATAGTCACACACACAGAGAGAGAGAGAGGCAGAGACACAGGTAGAGGGAGAAGCAGGCTCCATGCACCGGGAGCCCGACGTGGGATTTGATCCCGGTCTCCAGGATCGCGCCCTGGGCCAAAGGCAGGCGCTAAACCACTGCGCCACCCAGGGATCCCCCTTCTCCTGAGTTCTTACCTGCTACTTAGAAATGAACATTTGTCACTCTGGAAATGCAAAAAACACAAGAGGAATTCATTGTTCCCAGAGAGTTTTGAGATGCAGAGAAGAATCAGGATCAGCATATGAAAAAGAACAGTATGGCACACCATGTGGCAGCCCAACAACACTGTGAGTTCCTTGGGGGGTGGGGGTTCTGTTTCAAATACCCCTGTTTTCTAGACCAATGGGTGGTCCCTTAGGAGGAGCTCAATCACTGTATGTTAGATGTATAGGCAAAATAAGTGCTGAGGTGTGTGCTACAGACACAGAGATTGGTGGAGATTCAAGGTCCAGGGGTGTCCATGAAGGTACAAGGGAGAAGGTCAGCTTCATGGAAAACAGTGGGACCTGGGATAGGATTTAGACAGGTTGAAAAGAGCAAAGGTGACAGAAGAAACCCACAAATGATGACATAAAGCAGCACAAACATGGGGTATTGAGACAGAGGATGAAGTGCTTAGAGACTTATCTGTGTGCTAATCGGCTTGGCAAAGAGCCAGCCAAGTAATACCTGGCAGGGCTCTGGTGTAAGACGGGCCATTATCTCTGGAAACAGGTCCACAAGGGTTGGCAGAACAAGGTCAAAGGAAACACAGGGCAGGCTGGTCTAGACATACAACACAGGAAAGTGTACTGGAGCAGGCTGGGTTGCAGGAAGCGTGGTTCCCCACCCATGGTAGAGGATGTGCAAATATAACTTTTGGCAGCTGTGAAAAGCATAAGAGGAGGGCAAGTCAGCCATGAAGAATGCGGAGGAGGAGGATACCATGAAAGGTCTTGGAGGAACACATGCTGGGGCCAATCACCCTCTCCAGTTGGATTTTCATGCACCATAGCAGCCTACCTGCTCTCAGGAGACCCGTGGTGCATCTGTTTATTCTGTAAAATGAACTCAGGGAAATCATATTCACTAAGGGTAAGTCATGATCCATGGGGTTCAAAAAGCCATGAAGTCCTTTTAGTAGGGTTGTATAGATATAAAAAAAATCTCCTATACACATATGTAATTTTATAGAATTTAATACATTTTCACATAAATGCTAATATAATTTTGTATAAATTTATACAAGTAATTTTATCCTGGGCTAAAGAGCTAAGTCTAAAAATGGAAGAATCTAACAGATGGCTCTATCCCGAGGCTATTGGTTCCATCCTTACCCTTCCCACCCAATTGTTCCAAAAGAATGATGAAATTGTATCAGTCAGTTCTGCTCTGTCAGTATATATTTAATCCATGTGTTCTAGCCAGGAAGAAAATCGTTACTTGGTAATGACCTCCATGTGGGCCTGAGGAACCCTGAGATTTTTTCACCAAGAATCCCAGAGTGGTGGTGTGGGACAATCTCTGCCTCTGACTCGTGGGACTAAACAGTTCATCACTGCCCACACCGTATGCTCTAGAACCCCTGTGGCCGTGGGATGTTAAAAAGCACTTGTGAGGAAGAGGATATTCTGGTTGTGACAGGAGGTCCCTAAGAACATCCCCAGGGTTGGTGATTTGCTAGGAGAACCCACAGGACTCAGCAAATACTCGTACTCACAGCTAGGATTTATTATAGCGAAAGGATGCAGAGCAAGAGCAGCAAAGAGAAAGACGCACAGAGCGAAGTCTGGAGGAGAGCAGGCACAGGCTTCCAAGAGTCCCTCCCGGGAGAATCACACAGGATACATTTAATTCCTCCAGCAATGAGTTGTGACAGCATTGTGTGAAATGCTGTCTACCAGGGAAGCTCATTAGAGACTCACTGCCCAGGATTTTTATTGGAGGCTGTTTCACATGGGCATCCTCTGCCTAGCATGTACCCAAACTCCAGACTCCCAGAAGGACAACAGGTGTTCAGCAGAAATGACTGTTTGTACAGCCAGTTTAGGCACATGGGCCATTCTGATCAGGGAGTGCTGGGAGTCCTCCTGAAATCCAAATTTCCAAACACCAGCAAGAGTCAGCCTTGCAAGGAGGACCTTCTACGAAAAGAGTCTTGGGCCTGCTTCAAGAACCTTTTCCTACATGGTGGTCTAGTAAGTCCAGTGTATCCTGTATGCCACGGCCATCTTTTGAAAATAAATAATGAACATTAGTATATTAAAGGATCTGAGAAGTATTGCAGTATTAAAGACTTCTTTTAAATCAACATTTCTCCAACCTTTTTGATCAATATACTCCCCTCCCCCCTTTTTTTAAACAGAAAACTTATTACATTCTCTGAACACTAGTTTTCTAGGAATACAGTTTGGGAAATCCTGGCCTAACTGTATAGACTTGCATTTACTTTTCGAAATGCTTTTACCTTTTATTAAACACACAAATAATGAGAGCTAGCTCATAAATTGCTCTCACTGCGTGTTAGCAGCTTTTTAGGTTATAACTCATTTGACCAAAAAAGAGGCTGGACGAGATTGCCTGTAAGCCTGGAGAAGCAGCACAGGAGGGATTGCTGCTGTGCCTGTTTCTTGGCTTTGCCAGTTATTGGCTGTATGAACACTTTCTTAACCTTGGTGTGTCTCAGTTTCCTCACCTGCAAAGGGAGAAGAGTGCTTCACACACAGGAAGAATTCCAAATGTGCTTGCTGATTTTTTTTTTTTAATAAATGAAGCTCTTTACAGCTTGAGAAGGTTCGATCCTTTGCTCTATGCCATGAATCACATGGCAAGCACAACAACAGACTCAAGGGGCTTCAGAAATGACAGGATGGGATGGTCAGGTGAGGGTGGCCTGGGCGGGGGGGGGACCCAGGATAGTCCCAGGTAGAGCTTGCTTCCATTTCTAGGAAGCCTCAACACCCAGGCCAGTCAAAACCAGGGCCACTCCAGGGAGTAAATGCAGAATGTCACAGGCCAAGAGGCACTGTGAATTTTCTGGGAGTCTAGGACTGAGGCCAGCAACAGAAATGATATGCTTTTGACTGTAAATAGAGCAAGACTCTAAACAAACTTCCATTAAACCTGGCAATTTTATCCGCATGCTTGAAGAAAGGCACCTCGCAAGAAAATCCCCTCTGATTCAAATCTCATACAGATCTACATGGTAGAAAAAAAGAAAAGGGAAAGATGCCAAATTGAAAAATGACAAACTGCCACCAGGAAAAAGCCAGTTTTTAATATGCCTTAACACTGTTTCTTTATCCCTTCTCATGCTATCTCCAGTTAAGGAATGTTCTATGTAACTAAAAAATCCTTCACTGAGATATATGAAGAGTCAACAGTGCCATCCTGGAAAATGAAGGACAGTTATATATATTCTACAGTGTGCAGGTACAAGTGGGTGTAAAAAAATCAAGGGGGTGGGAAGAGGAAGACCCCTCAGTGTGCTACAGGGTGCTAAATGAATGAAGCACTTCACTTGAATGAAGAATTTCTTAAGGGCTTGGTGAAGAAATTATCTCCTTGAGACAATCCTAGGCTTGTCATGGCCATAATTGTTCTCACAGATGATTCCTTATGGTCATTTTCCATTTTCATCTCTGTTTTGAAGTCAGGATCTAGAATATTCCATATAGTTTCATAGTGCCATGCCTCTCTATCCCAAACTGACACTGAGCTGGGTACTTGGCACATGTAAATAGATGCTCAATAGATGGATAAACAAAGGCCTTTACTCACAGATCCTTCCACTTTAAATGTCCAACGTTTGCCTCCCTACCTGGCAACATCTGATACGTCAAAGCCTGTTTCCTCTCTGAGTCCTGCCTGATTCCCATAGATGGTACCAATTCTTGCAGTACATAGTACTTTGTGGATAGTAATATGAGCTACCATTGTGGGAGCCCTTACTGTCACTGCTCCAGGACCTTTACACAAATCGACTCTTGTACTCCACATATCACCCACAAAGAAGGTCTTTTTATCTCCCTTCATTTTTACAGGTGCAGGACAGTGAAGATCGGAGGAAAAAAGAACTTGCCCATGGTTCCATAGCTAGGAAATGGCAGATGTCTCCTGTCTAGATGTCTCAATCATAGTATTTATGTCTTATCATGGTGCTAGCCTGGGAGCTATCCAGGATGGGGCAGGGGTGTTTCTTACACAATTCCTCAAATAATCAACAGAATAGACTGAATAACCCATGACAATCCAACTCAAACACTGAAAAAATAAAACCAAGGATCTCACAGACTGATCTGGCTTGAGTTCCAGCCTCTCCAAACCCTAACATTGTGACCTTGACCATATTCTTTTAGTCTTTCTGAGTATCAGTTTCCCCTCCATAAAATGGCAATTACAGAACCTACTTCATGGTATTTGTTGTAAGAATTAAAGGAGTTCAAGAACATGAAGTGCATACTCAAGTGCCTAGCACAAAGTTTATCTAATAGTAACGCTCATTGACAGGTTTGTTTGATAACCATACTGCCTAAGATTTGCCTGAGGCTTAGTGGAGTGTTCTACAAATGTCTATCAGATGAACTAATGCTTATCTGTCTCAGTTTGGGGACCCAATGCAGTAGGATGCACACGGAACAGCTAATTGTATTTTGGTTGCCTTAAAAGTGATATTTTTTTCTTTCCAGGATGCAAGCTTCATAAAATATGCGTGGGTTGCTGTCTAGACACAGCATAGTAGATTCTTAAGAAGCGGCCATCTTCACACGGCAAACCTGCCTGCCTCCTGTGGGCTAGTTTTACTTTCCTGGTGTTGTTGCTAGTTCTGATACTTTACTTCACTTCCTTTGATCATATCCCATCATCTCCCTGACATCACTCTGTAACCATTCCTTACGTTGAAAACACAAAACTGCTCTTTCTTGCTATGTAGGAAAGAAGTCTTGCAAACTCCCTTTTTCCACAGCCCCATCTATAGGAGCCATACACTGCTTCTTCTAAATATTAATGCCAAAATGTTAATCCAGAAAATTTAGATCTATGTCATTAAGTACAATGAAAGCGTTAAGTACATAATTGCTGAGATCAATACCCTTCAGGGTGCGTGACTGCCTCACCATGGCCACAGGGGCTGTCTCTGGGCAGCATCACACCCTGGTGCTGGCTGTTGTTGACCGCATCAAAGCTGGGCCAATCAGAGTTCCTGTCCGGGGATTATGGACGTGAGATGAGAAGGGGCAGAAAATAACTGGGAGCAGAAAGATGAGAAATTGAGAGAGCACTTGAGGGCATTATGAGCTCTCTAGCCATAGTCCGCAAACTCGAGAGGGGTAAGAAATCGCCCACCATTCTGTCACTTAAGTCACAGAGATAATGTGTTATAAAGAATGAAGTGGAGAAAGAGAGCAGTCTGTTGTCTAGATTCTTCCTGGCTTTCATAGTTCTACTTCTTTCTGAGGTGCTGCTGCCTCTGCTCTAAAGTCCCGTCAAGGACTTCTGTCTGGGAATTAAGAATACCCCACCAAGCCCCATCATTTGGCTGAAGCCACTTCTAGATTTCTGTTCCTTGCAATCACAAGAATCTCAATTTAGCCAACGCAAAAACTATGATTACAATTAGGGTTATCAACAATAATCCTTACAAGCATTTAATACCGTGCACATTTACTAACTGCTTATTATTATTAATATCTGCTACAAGCAAGTGCTAGAATAATGCTACGGAAGCAGCCATCCAAGAACTAATAATTGGGTAGCAGCTGGAGGTTAAAAAGCAAGCCGCGGAGAGGGAACGGATTTACGGAAATGATAACCAGTATGAGAAGTCATCAAATCACTGGCGACGATTCTGCTTACAAGAGTCCATCAAGGTTGGATGATTGTAGATCAGTGAGACAGTGGAGGAAAATGTTTTTCTATATCAGGAAGAATGAAACAATGAAACAGATGGATTGCTGTTTTTAAGATGAAAATTACAAGAGCACAAAAAACTGGCTATGCTTAGGTGGTTCCGAAAAAAAGCATGGCCACCGTCACCATGGTTCCTAAGAAATATGCTTCAATCTTAAAGATGTCAATAAAGCATTACTCGACTGTCAATTTTATAATGGAAGTGCCACCAAAGATTCATATTTAACAAAGCTGAACATAATAGTAATGAGGAAAGGTGGTTGATGGGGATCTGATTTAACTAACCATGTGTGATTGAGGAAATGAATGAATAAAAAGATCAATGGGAAATCAGGCCACTCTCTAGGACCTAAGGGTTTCTCGTTGGAATATTTTAGAAGAAGAACACTTAATTCCTGCAGAAAAGGGTACACAATGAAGCTTAAGCTAACTGAATGACTGATGAAATGGAACTTAGTCACATACCTCTCTCTACTGAGTACAGCCCCACAGATCTACCCTGCAGATAGATCAAGAACAACAGAAACATTGTTTTAGATTAGAAATAGACAGTAATCACATTGCTTGAGAAAATCTGGAAAGCCCAGGAGGATGCAAAGGAGAAGTAAAAATGACAGCCTTAAACCACCACCACGCAGATACCACTGTTAAAATGTGGGTGCATTTCTTTCCAGTTTTCTTTCTTTTCCCCCGTGAGTGTGAATAATATGCACTTGTATTTTACTGCAGAGGCACTATCTAAAAATAACATTTGGGGGTGGGGCAGGCGCCTGACTGGCTCAGGTGGTAAAACATGACTTTTGAGCCCAGGGTTGTGAGTTCGAGTCCCATGTTGGATTACTTAAAATACAAATAAATAAATCAAATAACATTTGGATCTTCCAGTATATGCTCTGTTCATATTCTTTTCATTTATTATCTAGTGAAGATTTTTTCTTGCCATCGTATGTAATTTCGAGGTTGCACACTTCTTTCAATTGTACAATTTTTTCATAATTTAATCAACATATTAGATATTTATATGGTTTCCATTTTACTATCAGCTATTGACTAAATGTTTGTGTCTTCCCAAAATTCATATGCTGAAGCCCTAATCCCCAGTGGGATGGTGTTAGGGGGAGGGAACCTTTGGGAGGTAATTAGGTTATGAGGGTGGAGCCCTCAGGAATGAGCTTAGAGTCCTGATGTCTTTCTGTGTCTACCATGTGAGGACACAGCAAAGAAGTAATCATCTACAAACCAAGAAGAGAGTCCTCACCAGAAGCTGAATCAGCTGGCACTTTGATCTTAGACTTCCCAGCACCCAGAACTATAAGAAATTTCTGTTGTTTAGATGCCCCCAGTCTATGGTGTTTTTGTTTTAGCAGCCCTAACGAAGACACTACTATTTCAACATAAAAAAAAAGAGAGAGAGAGCTATTTATTCACACTCCCTTTCCCCACTTGCTTTTTCCCCACAATCCATTGTCATCTATCCATCTGTGCCATGGGAGGCTGACCCCTGAGGACTGTATTATCTCCGATCCCCTGGCCCCTAGTCTCTGGCTGTGTTTAACTAGTGAGAGGCACCAGTGGGAGGCGGAAGGCAGGAGGTTTGACTGTTCTCTCCCTCCTTCCCTGCTCGACCTGGGGCTGGGGGCACAGACTGCACCTCTCCACAGGGTTGTCTGGTCAGCTGACGCCTCTTCCGTGCCTCCAGCTCTCTGTCCCCTCTGGCTTCTGCTCTTGCTAGTCCCTAGGAGACTCAACCCTTGTAGTTTAACCTCGGTTACATCAATACTTCCTTGAACTATCTTTAGATTGCTATCTCACAGGTATGGAAAATTTCACTGACCAGCTTGTATCCTACATGGCATAACTCTGTGGAGATCACTTATTTCTGAGAAGTATAGCAAAATCAACACTATGTGACCCGTTCCAAATATTGGGAGGCTTAGCACGGGCAAAATAATCATTCAAAACTTGCAAAATAGAGGAATGGTCCAGATTCTAGAAACATCTTTCCTGGCATTTTCAGCAAGTCTTTCTCATCAAATTTCTTTCAGTTCTCCTGCCTGTGTAATGTTCACAAACCACATGCTTTCCCCTTCCTCGCAGCCTTTGCTCAGACTGTTAGCCTAGATGGAGAGTCTTTCACATTCCTCCCTACTTCTAAGCTCTGTCTGAAGCCCTATTTCCTTCCTGAATTTGTGGAGCCCACAACCATCTCTCCTTAGAATTGCTGAAGCTGTGACACTCAACATGTTAGTTGGGAGTCATCACAAATGGCTACTTCAATCTAAGTCAATTAAAATTAAATTGTAAAGCCAGTTCCTAAGTCACACTACCCACTTTCAAGTACTCAATAGCCACATGTGGCTGATGGCTATTGGACTGAATAGTGGAGATCTAGACCTTTTCCATTTCAGAACGTTCTATTGGATGGCATTTTTCTAGAGCACCTAATTATATATGATTCCAAAAAGTATTACATCATAAATCTCTGGTACTGTTTTCTAGCCACAGAGTCAAGAATATAAGGAATAACAAGGAAGAGTTTGCCTTCTTCATTCTGAGTCCTAGTAATGCCAGAAACATAGGAAATATTGAGTAGATACAGTTGCTGATTTGGGTAATGACCGTGACTATTGCTCAGTAGAACATTAAAACACAGGAAGCAATAATTGAAGCAATGGTAACTTGTAGGTAGTGGTAGTAGGGATTCGTCTAGTCTCACAAAAACACAGGCATCCTAGACAACGTCCTCTTTATGCAGTCACAGAGAACCTATCCACAATATTAGGGATGATTCTTCAACAAGCTACATAGTCTGATCAAATGGAGTCATCAAAAGGACCCAAATACACAGCTATATATAGAAGCTTCTATACCATCTTCTAGACTTGTTCACAGACAATGAATAACTGTCTTTAGACATTTGAATAACTGTCTTTAGATACTCACATTTGTGACTGTGATTCTGGTTGACAAACCGGCCTCTGTCAAAAGTAATTTAATGGAAGTGATAAAGCTATATATCCTATACAACACCCTCTCTCTCATTTCTCTGCCTTGAGATGATTGCAGAATTTTAACAAAAATTCAGTGTTTGACTTATTGGAATAGTCTTATGAAATACATTATTTCAGCCTTATGCTAATCTCCGGCAAGAATGTCCTCTTAGATATTGATCCACTTCCCATCTATCGTTTATTCAGATCTGTGCTAATAATCACTTCACAAAAATCTCTTTTAATCCACATAGCAACTCTGAGCTAGGTATTTCTGTTCTGATTTTACAGTGGAGAAAACTTGCTTTCAAAAAGGATTATGTCATTTGCCTGAAGTTAAATAGATAGTGAGAGACAGAGCTGGGGTAACAACTTAGATTTTCTACTACAAAGGCCATGCTTTGGGTTGCTCTATCAGAGTTCACCTGGACATCAGCAGAGGTAATGCTGCGAATGAGGAACCCGAGCCCAGGCCAGGGCATGGTAGCATGTCACAACACCATTTTGTGATGGCTCTCCTTGGGACAGCTTTTATGTCCTCCCAAGGCCTTTTCTCATGTTGATTTGCAGAAACCATCAGAAGACACTCAGGATATATACAAAAGCTGATGGCAGCTTAGCGAAGGAAGCACACACAGGGCACTGGGAACTTACCAGAATAGCTCTCTTATTTGACATTACACAAGACCTGTTGTGAATATAGGTCAGGAAGGCTTAGTGGCCAAGCAACTGCATTACCCCCATGGCATCTTTGACACGTATTTGGACAATTCCTCAATTTACTGTTCAGTACAGATTCCTTATTAGACTTTCATCCCCAGACATCTAACTGCTTTCTTCAATGTTTCAAAGGACTGTGAACATAACATGCTGCAAACTGACCTCATCAATCCTGTCCAACCTCTGCCTCACGCTCCCCCTTCCAGGCCCCTCCTGAGCACAGACTGCTCCACCCACCCTGCAGCAGCTCAGACCAGGAATCCTGACTCACTTTGGTTCTCTCCTGGCCACATCTAATCCATCATCACACCCTACAGATCTTACTGGCAGACAGATCTGTCCCTGTTTGGTTCAGTGGCCACCACCTTAGTTCTGACCATCACCTGTTCTCACCTGGATTTCTGAACCTCCTTGGTTCCATGTCTGCCCTGTCTAGTCCATTTTCCAAGTAGCTGCCAACATGATCTTTTCAAACACAAATACGATCTCATTGCTTCTCTGCTTAAAATCTGCTAATAGCATCTCACTGCACTTCTGGAGACCCTAGTTCCAAACCCTTAATGTGACTTTGAGGTCCTATGGATCTGTCCCTTGCTATTTCCAGGCCACACGGCTCTCTTTGGAGCCCTGGGGTCCCACCTGAGGGATTTGTTCAGTTCTTAGATAATACTAAACTCTTCTGTACATCAGAGCTTAGCACATACTTTCCCACTGCCTGCTTGCTCTTCCCCTGCTCTCACCTGTGAACCCTCATTTCTTCTTGTAACCATTAAATGTCAGTTATCCCCCAGTCTAACTTACGGCCTCTCCTTGAGTCTCATATTTTTCCTTCCCTGTCCTTACCACAATTTTGTGGGGGACACACACACACACACACACACACACACACACCCCTACTTCATTTCCTGTGGGTAGAACTCTAGAAAAGTATATGCTAACTGAACAATTCTGCAGGGAACAGTACAATGTAGCTCCTATAGAGTTACCTGACATGAGACAATGGTGATAACTCTCCTCAACCTCATGAAATGTATTCACAGGGTGACAGTAGCATACCTACCTGATGTCTAGGACCATGTACTTTGGAGAAAATCAGGACTCAAATTCTCACTTCACCACTTCTCAGACTGGGTGACCTGGTTCAAGAGTCGCTTCAATTCTCTGTGCATCAGTTTTTTTATTCGAATAGGGACATTAGCAGCTCCTATGTCACAGGGTGTTGTAAGGATAAAATCAGAGTGCAAACAGAGTGTTTAGGGCATTGCTGACATGTAATCAGCACACAAGTGACAGTGATCACTGCTCTTGTTCACCCTGGCCTCATGTGGGACTAAGTATCCTGGGTCCCAGAACCAATTCTGGTAAGATGTGGGCAAAGTCTAAATTTTTGGAATAATCATTGGCCCAAAAGCCCCTTGAGGGCTGGGGCTGTCTGGGGTCTAGTACAATAGCTAGCAGAGAATAAATGTTCAATAAATGTGTATGCAAATACTCCATAAGCTGCCCTTAGAGGGCCTGGGAGGAGCCGTCATCCTACGCTGGAGACACCCATTACCTTTTTCTCTGCACTTGGGCAGTGTGGTTTCGGCCAGAGTCAACATGTTCAATATCCCCTTCTCAAGGGACAAAGAAGTCAATTCTTTTTCAACCTTTCCTTTTTAAGCCCAGGGCTTGAATAGGATAGGTTCCCTGGAGTCTAAGTAATATTTATTTCAATTATCTTTACTGTCACCGTACTTACAAGCGACCAGAAGCTATTTTAAGGATGAAGAAAGTCAAGTACTGGCAGTTCCTAACCCTGGTGCTGGGCTAACCCAGGAGACCAGCTGCCTCCCAGTACAACTGTTTCTCCCTGCAGAAACTGCTGAGCCATCATAATTTTGGCTTTTATTATGACGTGGAGAAGAAAACACAAGGGTGACTTATTTAAAGATTAAAATTGTGCCTACTTAATGGAGTAACTCTTTAAGCTGTTGGAAACTCAGCTTTCAAGCCCTTTGAACTCAGTTTTGCCTCCAGATTATTTAAGCCAACAGACAACCAAACTCCACCACAGATGGAGTTAAAAACCTGCTTGTATCACAGGAGGGATAATAGCAATGTGTATATGAGGGACCCAGTTTTTTCATTTTACTTCATTTTTAAAAGATTTATTTAACGAGAGAGAGAGAGAGAGAGAGAAAACGAACATGTGAGTAGAGGGAGGAGCAGAGGTAGAGAGAGAATCTCAAGCATCTCCCCACTAAGTGCAGAGCCCCATGTGGGGCTTGATCTCACAACCCTGAGACCATGACCTGAGATGAAATCAAGAGTCAAAGACTTAACCGACTGAGCCACTCAGGTGCCAGGACTGTTTTTTTAGCACAATACCTCAGAGCTGCTCTGTGTACCCACAGGGATTTTGCCCCAGGGTGAGTAATGAAGGAGTTCATACCTGTGTCTGTGTGAT
This sequence comes from Canis lupus baileyi, assembly GCF_048164855.1. Lineage (NCBI taxonomy): Eukaryota > Metazoa > Chordata > Mammalia > Carnivora > Canidae > Canis > Canis lupus. Next base: position 19,555,192 of record NC_132851.1, read on the forward strand.
CACCAGAAAGTCTAAACCAAAGTTTCCTCATGCCAGGTGGACATCAGCGCCCATTTCTACCCTGTCAATTAGGTAGAGAACTGCTTTAACCGTCCTTGTTTTTTCCTGAAAAGAGTTCAAGGTAACATTTACACCCTTCAGGATGTGTTCTGGAAAAGTGGAGTAGGCAGCCTTATTAGCACCAGCGTGTCAACCTTCTGGAAATGGAACATAATTTGCTCATGCCAAAAAGACTTTGGCAGCTAGCCCATTTGTCACTTTCAAGGATTACATTGTTAATCACTGAGTCCCAATACCTAGCCTGACACACGGTAGGTACTCAAAAGTCATTGAATGGGTGAATATGTATGTTAACATGCTATTACAATGTTAGATACATAGACTGTAGTCAACGATCCTTTAAAAAACATGAAGGGAAAGATTAGGTATTCAAACCTTACAACCCCAATTGGTATTTTGAAACGGCAAATAAAAACACACAGATGGTTCAAGTACAACCTTTGATACGGGTGCATGTGTGTGCACAGATATCCTCAAATATGTCCCCCCACATGCACCTAGATAACATCTACACAAGCAAACCACCATTCACACATTTGTTAATCGTGGCTTTGCTTATATAGTGCTTCTACTCAGAGGAGTAAACATTTGTGAGTCTTTTAAACTGCTGAAAGAGACATTTTTCAGTTCATTGTGTGAACAAATGTGATGAGCCCAAGTCCCTACTAAGAAATTCAAGCCTGGAGAACTGGATAAATAAATATAAATGAATTCATTTGACTGAGTGACATTTTCATTTAATTAAAGCAGAAAATCAGCTCTAAAACAAATGATTATCCCTGACAAAGAAGCAGAAACTGGTCCTTAATTAATAAATTTCTAATAGTTCTTTTGCGGGCTGAGCAGTCTGTAGTGGAGAAGTACACTGGGGAGAAAAGAGAGGATAGTAGAGAGGGAGAACCCAGAACATAATGCATGTTTAAACTTTTAGAAACAGAAAGAAAATTAGAAACCACTTATTTATGCTTGAATACATGTCAAATCCTGCTAGACCAAAAGTATTATAGTAAAACACTTTGTGTAACAAAACAAACATTCAAGACCCAGGAGAGGATTAAAAAAAACAAAAAACAAATCTAGGTCAATAAAATTTGTTGTTACTATTTCATCTCTTCTTCCTTCCATGGTGTCATCAAATGACAAAAGAAAAATACTTAGGAAGATAAATATCCAAATATATGTAGTTTACAGTAAACACGAACCAACTTGACCAACCAATGTGATAGAAATGGGATGAACTAAAACATATATTCAAATGCTTCTCATATATTTTCAGAATCACCATATCCTACCTTTATCAATGTTTAGAATTTAACAGTTTTTGATGCTAAACATCTGTGTTGTGGAAGTGGCCTTTCAGATGTATACCTAAAAGCCACATCACATCTTACATAGCAGATACTTGAAACCTTTGAGGTCACTGTTAATAATTTTCTGTGCATTCATTTATGTCGAATCAATTTCAATTAAATCAATAAAAATGGCAACTAGCAAAACTTCACATCATTGATCCAACAAGATTCAGACTACTCAGGGTATTTGGGGGCATCAGGAAACGCTAGGCTGGCATCTCTGCTTCATTATGTCAGTTGGGAAATGAGTTTCTTAGTATCCCAATATCTTGGGTAGGCAAAAAGGGCTTAGCAAAACCATCCACCTACCAAATCTAGCATCCCAAAATAATGGAAAATGGAGGATGGAGAGTGAAAACAATGTGTGATAAGGAAGATATTCAGAGAAATCTTGGGATGCCTCGGTGGCTCAGCAGTTGAGCATCTGCCTCTGGCCCAGGTGTGATCCTGGAGTCCCTCCTCGGGCTCCCTGCATGGAGCCTGCTTCTCCCTCTGCCCATGTCTCTGCCTCTCTCTGTGTCTCTCATGAATAAATAAAATCTTAAAAAAAAAAAAGAGAAATCTTTTTATATGAGTAGTCTCGAGAATTTTTTTTTTTTTTTTTTTTTTTTTGAGAGAGAGAGAGAGAGAGAGAGCATGTGTGAGCAAGGTGCGGGAAGAGCAAAGGGAGAGGAAGACAGAATCTTAAGCAGGCTCCATGCCCAGCTCAGAGCCCAATGTAGAGATTGATCTAATGATCTGAGATTGTGACCTGAGCCAAAATTAAGATTTGGACTTTTAAACAACTGAGCCACCCAGTTTCCCCCTCAAGCATTAATTTTTTAAAAAAATTTTTTTATTTATTTATGATAGTCACAGAGAGAGAGAGAGAGGCAGAGACATAGGCAGAGGGAGAAGCAGGCTCCATGCACCAGGAGCCCGACGTGGGATTTGATCCCGGGTCTCCAGGATCGTGCCCTGGGCCAAAGGGAGGCGCTAAACCGCTGCGCCACCCAGGGTTCCCAAGCACTAATTTTTTAAAAGTACATTGGTGTCTTACTATTCATATCAATGTGGATGGAACTTGAGGGTATAATGATAAGTGAAATAGTCAATCAGAAAATGACAATTATCATATGGTATCACTCATATGAGGAATATAAAAAACAGCACAGAGGATCATAGGGGAAGGCAGGGAAAATAGATTGAGAAGAAATCAGAGAGGGAGACAAACCATGAGAGATTCTTAACTATGGGAAAGAAACTGAAGGTTGATGGAGAGAGATGGGTCAGGGGATGTGGTAACTGGGTGCTGGGCATTAAAGAGGACACGTGATGTAATGAGCACTGGGTGTTATATACAACTGACTTCTATATCTGAAACTAATAATGTACTGTCTGTTGGCTAATTGAATTTTTAAAAATACACTGGCATCAAGAGTATTTTATAAAAGAAAAAATGTATCTTTGAGAAGGGAGACTTACCAGCAGGCAGGTAGGTCACCAGCAAAGAGCATTGGTTTTGGAGACAACTAGTTATCTTGCCCACTGTGATGGTTACTTTTATGTATCAACTTGACTAGGCTATGGGGTATCCACACAGTGAAACATTATTTTGAGCATGTTTATGATGGTGTTTTTGGATGAAATTAACATTTGAATAGGTAGCTGGAGTAAAGCAGATTGCTCTCTCTGATGTGGGTGGGCCTCATACAATCAGTCGAAGGTCTGAAAAGAAAAAAAAAAATCTGATCCCCATCAAGTTACAGGGGATCCTTTTTGCCTGTTTTGAGCTTGGGCATTGGTTTTTCCCTGCCTTTGGACTTGAACTGAAACACTGCCTCTTCCTGGGTTTTTGGTCTTCTGGTTTTCAAACTAGAACACCACTGGTTCTTTTGTGTCTTCAGCTTAGTGACAATAGATCCTGGGACTTCTCAGCCTCCATAATTTTGAGAGCCAATTCCTTATAAGTTTCTCTCTCTGCATATATATTATAATTAAAACATTAAGTATCTATCCCCTAATGGTTGTTTCTCTGGGGAACCCTGACTAATATTTGCACTTTTAAACTGTGGAAAGAGCACTGCTGCTCTCTGGGCCAAGTTTCTTTATCTAGAGAATGGGGCTCATGATATCCATCTTGCAAAATTATTGTGGGGGCTAATTATAGGATTCAAAATGCCAAATGTGCAAATTAGGTGCACCATCAATCTTAGCTCCAGACTTCCCTTTCATAATAAATTGAAGATTCAGTAACTTGTGCCTTTGTGTGGAAATAAAGACAGTATCTAATGCTGATGTTAGATATTAATGATTTTGAAACAGCTGCCAAACTTTACAAAACCTTAATGGTTTCAAATATTAATCTCCAAACTGCTTCTTGTAGAGTTGAAACACTTTTCTTTCTCTCCTTCGCCCTTCTATCTTTAGAGGAGGTCCTACCACAATAGCTTTATCTTTCCCCTGCCCTGCACAGGAAATAGTGGAGTCTCCATGTGAAGTACCTTCTTTATTGCCCTGGGGGATTGCCCAAGGAAACCTATTTCATTTTGCCTGGGGAAACGGGAGTGGAATTACAGTGGTGGTCTCCTGGGAACTATGGGGGCTGGGCCACTTTCATGGACTTTGAGGACACCTGCAAGGTTAGGTGAGAGCATAGGATGGGTTCCACCCCATTTTGGGCTTTAATATAAGATATTCTCATTCATCTCAAGGGCTGAAGCTTTCATCTGAGTTTACCAGGTTATGGCAGGCAAACTCATGAAGCCCAAGAGAGTCTTACGCCGTGAAGGGGCAGAGTGCCTGGTACACTGTGCATGTGGAATCTGTAGTGTTGGGCAGTGACAGTCAAGCTCTCATCTGCCTAAGCATCACGTAGAAAATACCAATGCCTGGGCTGGAGAGCCTCATTCCACAGGTCCAGGGGTCAGGTCCAGGAAGCTAGAATTGTGAAGAAGCACAAAGAAAATTCTGCTGCAGAGAGAGAGCATGGATTTGGGGGAGGAGAATGTGATGCAGAGACATGAAAGATGACCCTTTACAATCCCCTTCTTCACCATGGGTTGCCTCGTCTCTTGAGTTGACTTCTCTCTACTCCCACTGGCCACCAGCCTCCTTCAGGCTATCCTCATCTTCTGCACAGATTAATACAAGAGCTTCCAAACTGCAGTCCTGCCTGCTGTTTTGTCCTTCTTCAGTGCAGCTGCTCTCCTTTTGTCACACAAAGCTCATCAGGGTGGTCTCTGGTTCAAACCCTTTATTCCTCCCTCCCCCCCCCCCCCCAATCTCTGAATTCCTTAGGAGAGCAAGCACTGAGGGTGTTCACTTCACTCTGGCTCCTCCCTTATTCTTTCCCATCTCTCACATCCCACCACTGTCTCCCTCCCCCACCCACCTTCTAACTAAATGAGCCTTCCTTCTGGCCTTCCACATGTTCCTGGGATGCACCAAGTTCCTCCCTCAATGTTGGCCACAGAACAGGCAGTTCCCTCCAACTGAGACATTTTCTTTTCTTTTCTTTTCTTTTTTCTTTTTTCTTTTTTTTCTTTTCTTTTTTTTTTTTTTTTTTAAAGATTTTATTTATTTACTCATGAGAGACACACAGAGAGAGGCAGAGACATAGGCAGAGGGAGAAGCAGGCTCCCTACGGGGAGCCCAATGCAGGACTTGATTCTAGGACCCCGAGATTACAACCCAAGCCGGGATTACAACCCAAACCGAAGGCAGATGCTTAACCACTGAGCCACCAAGGCATCCCTGGGACATTTTTCTTCCTCAGCCCCACCTGCTCCACTCCTCTGCTACATCTTCTGAGGGAGATTTTCCTGATCAGTCAGGGAAGTCCCTCTGCTTCCTCATGCCCGAAGCATAATTATCACCACCTTTCAGATCATTCACCACTGGTACAAAGATTATTTGTTAGAAGTGCCTTTGAAATGTGAAATCTATGTATCTGAGAACCATGTCTCTCTTGCTTACTGAATTTCACCAACACTCAGTAAAGGTCAGGCACTTAGTAAATATAGATTTTTTTTTTCTTGTAAATAGGAGTTTTACAGCATAGTATATCTCTCTGAGGCTCCGATCATCTTGGCAATTTTATATTTGCTTGATGACAACATCAGAAATTAACATACCCTAACTTAATATCGGCTTCAGTTTAGAGGTCACTGCCTCTTGGAAACTTTCCTGACATATTCTTTCTGGTTTAGATACAATTCCTATTTGATCCTTGAATTCTATGTTTACTTCTGTTATATCTCTTTCATTTGACTTCCACATCAAGGATTGTTATATTCATCCCTGTATCCCTAACACACAGCATCAAGTGCTGGGTATGTGATAGGATCTCAGTAAATGTTTTCGGGATGAATTATTGAATGAGCAGCTGTGTAATTGCTACCAAGTAAAGCAATTAAAAAAAAAAAGGGATACTAGTAACAAAGGTGTTATTTCAGAGAAGGAGAGAACATTTTGACTCATTGCTGGGGGAAAAGGTTGGGGCAATCACAGTGTAGACTATGTACGCAATGCCTTCTGGAATTGGTAGGTAGAAACATGGATGCAAGGAGAATCTTGAATATCTACCCTGTGTAAAGATTTACTCCGTGCACTGAGAATTAGTGGCCCCAAAGAAAAAGGCCACAGAGAAAGTAGGTAATAAATAATACTAGGGGTCAATATTCTAAACTATACAGATGGTATATTTCTCTGTTTCTTCTAGAAAAGGCAAAGCAGCTCAGTGCATCCCTGAAAATGGCTTCAATTCTCTCACATCAAGTCCACACGCCATTGTCCTATTACAACTGCCTTTCTTTTTTTTTTTAATTTTTATTTATTTATTCATAGAGACAGAGAGAGAGAGAGAGAGAGAGAGAGAGAGAGAGAGGCAGAGACACAGGCAGAAGGAGAAGCAGGCACCATGCAGAGAACCCAACGTAGGACTCATCCAGGGTCTCCAGGATCACGCCCTGGGCTGCAGGTGGCGCTAAACCGCTGCGCCATCGGGGCTGCCCTACAACTGCCTTTCTAATGAGCCCATAGGAGATTCGAACCCAAATTGCAGGGTCTAGCCTTATCCTAAAGAAAGGAACACAGTGTTAGTTGTGGAAACATATGTCAGTACAGTATCAGTCACTCAGGGTCCTTCAAATTCACAAACCACAAGGTGAAATAAGAATGCAATCTCATGGCCATCTTGAATTGTCCAAACAAAAGACATCAAATATATTTTTAATTTCACTGAGGACATTTAAATGCAAAGAAGTCAACAGTAAAGAATTCTGAGGTTGGTGATTTCTGCAGAGGCAGACACGAAACATTTGGTGTCCCTAACAGTTGCTTCTCAGCATGGAAAAATGCCATTAAAAAGAGAGTTGTGCAGAAGTCAGAACAAGGATAACTCCTGATAGAACATGTCCATACTAAAAAAATATATAATGTGTGGATACCTCTCCTTTATGCTGGTTAGAGAACCATCAGGGCATTTTCTACTGTGAAGAATGCAGCAGATAAGAAGGGTCCATTTGAAGCCTCACTTCAAACATCTTCTTGAATGACCCAGCCATAATGGACTCCCACAATGAAAATGAAATTGCAGTGGGTGCTAACTAGGGTGTATGCAGCACAACGCTAACCCCTACTGACATACTGATGTGTGAGCTCAATAATCTCCCAGAGAAGTCTATATTTAGGCCTTTAAACATAAAACTATACTGAAGAGAATTTCTCTGAAGGCTCAAATGCTTGATAAAATTAGAACTATTCCTGGCTGCACCATTTGTATAATAGGGTATGGAGATTATGAAACCTGTTGGGGAAAAGCTCAAGAAGGTAGCAGATTGAGTAAATGTTTTTTGGAGGCAACTTAGAAGTGACATGTGGTTGGCAGCTCCAAATCAAGTAACACTGGATGAGGAAGTGGTAATGAAAGACCCCAATTATAGAAGAATTATCTCCACAAAGTCCTATAAGATTCCTGATCCAACATTCTCATCTACCATGAGCCACTGGGAAATTTATTGGACCTTAGGAGAAAAGGCTCAATTTATAGTTGCTTGATAGTATCCTTCAGAACATTTAAAACTGAAAAATACTAGGAAAAACAACTTAAGGAAGGGGTGGCTTCTATATTTAAGAGCCCTTGTAAAAGGAGTATATATTTAAGAGCCTTGCCATCACCTGTAATGGTCAAAATAATACAAAAAGATCACAACAAAATAAAAGAGGTCTTCTGCAATTTTGCTCATGGGTGATGCAAAGTGGCTCTGTAGCTACTCTTATTTTTTATTATGAATCCATAAAAAATTGATATTACATTTACTGTTTTGAGAAGATTGAGAATAGTAAAGAAGAGAAAAGGAAAGGAGAACAATTAAGTTTAAATCAGTAAAAAATAAGTGGAAGATCCACTCTCTGATAAGTACTATGCTAGGAGGTAGGAGAACAAAGGAAAATCAAAAGACAATGAGGTTGTCTATGTTCTACAGGGGAGACGGACAGACTTCTCGCTACCATGTCTTTGTATAGGCTCTTCCTTCTGCCTCATGCCAGCCCTTGGCCATCTGTGAAAACTTCTATCCTTCAAGATCTAGTTCATATATTATACTCTTAGCAAGTCTTCCTTTATCCCACCTATTTCCAGGTGAGGCTAAGTTCCAGTTCTGTGGCATTATTATACATCTGTAAGGGCATACACATTCTATCCTCATTGCTAGATTGGGTGTTTCTGTCTATCCCTAATACCATAGAACCTGGTGCTCAGTGGATGGAAGAATAAATGGATACTAAATAGATAGTATGTAATGAATACATTATTAATATGAACAAAGTGCTTAATAATTAAGAAGAGAGAATGATTGGTTCTGCCTGAGAGATGAGGTAAGGCTTCTCAGAAGAGGCGATATCTCATCAAGACTAGGTCCTTTCATGAGTTTTATTATACCATATTCATAACAACTCTGTGAAATAGGTCTAATTCCCTTTTTTTACAACTGAAGAATCTTAATCTCTGACAAGTAACTTGCTCAAAGTTAATATATCTATGAAATGCCCAGAATGGCTTTCTCTGGAACGCTAAAAAGTTTGGATTTTATTCTGTAGGCAGCTGGGAGCCATCAAGTGTTTTAAGGAAGGATATAATGTCATCAGAAATATATTTAAATTAAGTCTGGCAATAGAAGTAGGAAGTTAATTAAAGGGGAATGAATGGGACAGGGCAGCGACCAGAGATCAAATAACTAGCAGGTTATTCTTATGGCCTGGGAAGGAGCTTAAGAGGAATGGTTTAACACAGTGGCTAACAGAGTCATGAGGCAGGGAAAGGCTGGAAACACATTTTACAAGCAAAATTCAGAAGATATGGTCACTGATTACATATGGGTGATGAGAGAGGAGGAGTAATCAGAGGTCAGGTGACTCAGCCTTCTATGTTAGGTAATGGAATGAGTAATGGCATTAACCTTGAGAAGAAACAGGGGGAAGAGTAGGCTGGGGAGATGGTGAGAAAGACAATGGAGTTGATTTGGAACATTTTAAATTTGAGATATCAGTGGAATATTCAGAGTTCATGACCTTTATGGAGATTAAAAATCTGAAGCTTCATTGAGGTCTAAGATGTATTTGAGAGTCACTATAAAAGAGGGGATGGTTAAAACACCCCTTAAACTATTTTTGTACATATTAAAACCAGTCTTTAACACTGTTTTTCTTCTTTTATTATCTTAAGAATATTGGCCTAGCAGTTTCTTCTGAAAATAATCATATAATTATGATACAACCCAGCAATTTTTAGATACTTATCCAATGAAATGAAAATTCATGTTCATACAAAACCAGCACATGAATGCATGTAGTAGTTTTATTAATATTTACAAAACTGTAAACAACCCAGATATCCCTCAACTGGAGAATGTGATATATTCAACTATGGGATATCCATGGAGTGGAATACTAATTAAATTAAATGAATGAACTAATTAAAATGAATGAACTGGTGATATACACCACAGCTCTGATAAGTCCCAGTGAATTACAGTAAGTGAAAAAAGTCAGATTCCACTTATGACATTCTAGAAAAGGCAAACTAAAGGGACAGAAAACACAGCAGTAGTTGCCAGAGGCTGACAACAAAGGGGCACCAGGGAGAGTATTTTCTGGATTTACAGAACTTTTATTTTATAGTTTGACTGTGGTGGTAGTTACACAAGTATATGTGTTTGTTAAAAGTTACAGAGCTGTACACTAAAAATGGTGAATTTTATTGTATGGAAATTAAACTTTCATTGCAAACAATAAGAAAAAAAGAACACTAATTTGGGAATTAGGAGAATAGGGATCTAGTTTCAGTTATGCCACTAACCAGCTGTGTAACCACGAACTATTATCTAATCCTCTTTGGGTCTTGGAACCCAAAACTGTAAAATGCAACTGGAAAAATTTTCTCAAAGAGTCTATTGCTATGTTCTACAAAGACTTCCTTCTTTAAGCAATGTGGTGGACCAGATGGCCTATTTCAGATCAGATGGCCTACTTCAGTTGCTGAAGTATCACTGTGGGGGTGACTGGACTAAAATACCCAATCTGTACACATGGTTCTGAAAAGTCTTCTTGGATTAGAAAGTAGTGTTTCTAATTTGTGTAATTCAAAAGATGAAGCTCTAGGAAAGTCCTCTGGTCATGCAATTCTTAACTAAAATTTGACACATATATTTGGACAATGTGGAAGAAGTCCTTCAAGAAACACTAATGTTTAATGAGCTATAAGTGGCCCTGGTAAACAATCATGGTCTTTTTTTCACTTTGTAGGCACTAATTAAAAAGGCATTTGGAGATGGTGGCATTTACTGCCTTCATCTGCTTTATCTGCCAGTTTGGATACTAGTGTCTACTGCCCAAAGTAACTCAACCCTCATAGTTGTGATTACATTTTTACACTATCCATGTATTTGTAGCCAAGGAAGACACTGAAAAGGACACGCAGGAGCGATATATATATATAGTGTTCCTGAGATGAGGGAAACATTTACAACTTCAAAAGGGAAGATACTGAGAATAAAAAATAATCTTGATAATGATGTTTAACGTTTACATTTTTGCCCCTGTAATACAAAAGTCCACAAATTATAGTCCACCAGCTATGTCTGTGAATAAAGTTTCATTGGTACACTGCTATAGCTCAATTCATTTTAGATTATCTGTGGTTGTTTTTACATGATGTGATAGTTGCCACAGATTGCCACAGATACTATATGGCCTTTATAAAGACTAAAATACATACATTTGGCCCTTTCAAAAAAAAAAAAAAGTCTGCCAACCTATTTTCATAGAATATGCCATAAACTAGGCTATACAGTTTACAAATAAAATTTCATTTAACCATCACAGCACCACCATGAAATAGAATTATTATCCCATCTGACAGATTAGAGGTGGTGAAATGTAATGGATAAAAGTTTGCTGTTGAGTCAGACAGACCTGCACTATGCTCTTTATTAGCAGTCTGACTTCGGGTCTATTAAACTTTTTTTTTTTACGGTTTTATTTATTTATTCATGAGAGACACACAGAGAGGCAAGAAACATAGGCAGAGGGAGAAGCAGGTTCCATGTAGGGAGCTGATGTGATACTCCATCTCAGGACCCTGGGATCACACCCTCAGCCCAAGCCAGACCCTCAACCACTGAGCCACCTAGGTATCCCTATTACTTAAATTCTTAATCTTCTGTTTCCCCATATGTAAGTTGGGGTTAACCACACCATTGATCATGGTAGGGTAACTATCAGGAGTTGATGTGACAATTAGTGCAGTGATTTGTGTATAGTAAAATTTAAAATTCATTACCCATCTGAGAAACAGTCAGCTTTCAGTATCCCTGGGGTTTTTTTCTTCCTACAAATACTGTCCATTACTAAAAAAGCTAAGGATGCCCCCTCAAATGCTTGGTTATGAATTAATTTGATATTTTGCACCACCGCTGTGTGTTACATAAGGAACCTTTCTCCTGTCTCTCATGAATCAAGGAGAGAACAATGATGTTTCCAGCTCTGTACTGCATTTCCCAAGATAACTGGAGGTGCCATAACATGGGAGAGTTTTCTGCAGAAATGAGCAAACTAGCAAGACCACCAAACTGACATCCTGGCCACTTCGTGGATAGGACACAGAAGACCAAAAGGCTGTATGGAGGAAGAAACCATCTCAGTGGTCTCCAAGGGAACATTTAAAGCAGGACCAGACATGGGTTATGTTTCTTGCAAATATCAGATAGTTACAGGGCCACTGTGAACAAAAGAAGGGAAATCAGAGGCCAGCATTTCAGCTGAAGGACAGTTCTGGCTTTATTTTTTTTTTTTTTTTTTTTTTTTTTTAAAGATTTTATTTATTTATTCATGATAGTCACACAGAGAGAGACGGAGAGGCAGAGACACAGGCAGAGGGAGAAGCAGGCTCCATGCACCGGGAGCCCGACGTGGGATTCGATCCCGGGTCTCCAGGATCGCGCCCTGGGCCAAAGGCAGGCGCCAAACCGCTGCGCCACCCAGGGATCCCCAGTTCTGGCTTTAGACGATGAGCTGTTTTATAAATTTTTTGTCATGATTCATTGTTAGTGCCTATAAACTGATATGCTTGCTATGAATCCACCATGTACACTTTTAAAATACCTTATAGTTTTTGTCTCTGGGTCAGCATCCAGAAGGAGGAGAGTAAGAAAAAGCAGGGTAGAAACTTCACATTCTCTGTGTTCAGATGACCCACAGGAGCTCCCCCAGTCCTTTTGAGACCATCTTAGTCCAATTACTGTAATGGGGTTCCTGGCCAACTGTGTGAAAATGATTGGTACAGAATCAATAGCTTAAGACCAGTTTTAAAACAGCCATCAAAAAGTCACAAAAGTAGGCTTAGCTATTATTTCCTTTAGAAACATGTTCAGAGATTTCCAGAAGCTAAGTAGCATTCTAAAATCTTAGTTTGGACTTATTCGGCATATTATTTCTACTGATTAATATTTGCAGAGATGAGGAATCAAATATTCAATACCAAATCATGTATCACCCCCGTGGTGAATTTCCCTATGATCTATATGTTATGCCAGTCCATTACTTGGGTAGAATAACATTCCAATTTTTATTATAGCAAACCCAGACCCAAAATATTTTAAGCCTACCCCAGCTGCCTTTAGAACTTCTATTATCAGTCATAAAAACAACTTGTCAATTTTTTTTTGTTTCACTTTTTTAAAAAAAGAAACCATCGCTTCAACAAGGCTATAGATTTTCTAAAGTCGGCCTGGCATGAAATGAGTTTGAACATTAACATGTAAAGGACAAGCAATAAAAAAGGTAATATGAGCGCAGATAGAATATCCAAGAGCTAGTGAACGTGATATCTTCTAAAGGGAATGGAATGAAAGAATGCAAAATGCACAGCTCTTCAAAGCTAAAGGAAGTGACAACAACTGAATTGAAAAGGCTGAACTTAGCATTACCTTCCCAGAACACAAACATATATTTAGCTTAATAGACTTGAGTACTATCTCAGGAAAAATCTTATATATTATGCATCTAGGGCAATGAAAGCTGTAGAAAATGATTTTGCAAAGCAAACACACTGCAGGCTGACAGCAGCATGGGGGAAAAAAAGGAGTCTAAGGCACATGAGATGAGTTTAGGTCTCATTTTCTCCATAACCTCAGAAGAAGAAAACAAAAGAGCAGAGGAAACCTCAAGACACTAACCAGACCTGGTAGAGAATGATGCATGTGATCGAAGCTTTAAAAATGTGACATACTTTCTGGTTATAAACATAATGTAGATTTAAACTAGAAAATTTGGAAAATATAAAGAAAATAATTAAAATCACCCACAATCCCGCCACCTAGAGAGAATCATTATCCGAATATTGGCACGTTCATTGGCATTCCTTTTTCTGTGTACATATAAAAATATGTTCTTTTTAAGAAATCTGGTTCATACTGTAAATATGGTCTTTTCCCCTCCACCCCCACTTCCTATTACTTCTTGAGTACTTTCCCCACATTGTCATATATTCCTTGAAGATTTAATTTTAATGACTGTGTTACATTGTATCTTATGAGTTAAAGCAGAATTATTTGTTTCTTTCCATATTGCTGAACCTCTAGGTTGTTCATAATTTTTCAGTTTTATAAATAGCACCAGGATGGACTTTCTTATAATAAATCTTTGAATCTCTATTTACTTCTTCAAAGAAACTAACTAGTATATCAGTATGTCAGATTCAAATTTAAATCACTCAGTGTATTTGTACCTATAAATTTACCACTGGAAACCTCTGGAGACAAATGCAAATAATGCATATCAAATAAACACACTATTTTCATATCACTCGAAGTCTGTATTCATCCTTCTAGAGCAGTCATCTTTAGGCAGTACATCACTTTCTCTAGGCAAATGGTCTATTACTGGGTTATAATCTAAATGCAACAACATGAAACTTGGCTGACCCAGATTTCTCCAATATCAGTATGCACACAGTTACAATATTCAACAGATTGAAAAATACCCCAGGCTCTCAAAAACACATATTTTAAGCACCCTTTCACTTAAAATGGTGTGTAATGGACATTAAAATAAAATAAATAAAGGACTATAGCCAGTGGAGGTTGGTAGCAACCAATCTTATGTAGACACGAGTTACACATAGTGCAACTTAAAGTTTTCTTCAAATTCTAGCTCTCTCCTGTCACTTCCTGTTATAGGTCCCTGAAGCGCTCCCAATATATCGAATTTATAAATGATTCTTGTTAAGAATTATATGGTCATAATATCCCAGGCTTAAATTCTTTACAATCTATTTTTTATAAAAAAAGATTCTATTTTCAGGATGCTAAAGAGCATTCTCAAAAATCACCGAAGAGTATGTGTTCATAGGTATATATATACAGACACATACCTTTAAAATGGTTTATTTTTTCCATTAGTCAATGAAAAGCAAAGTAAAATGAAACACAACAAAAATCCCACTTTTATCACGATCCTATGAACTATGCAATCATGCAAATTCTGAGGCCCCTGACTAAGAGAGCTTGGGCAGCACTATACAAATTGAAGGGGTGTGTTTGTATCCATATCCATATCCTATATAATAAGTTCTCTAGGGTTGTGCAGTGCACAACCTATATAACGCTATGTGATGTTCTTGAAATTAGGTCATCAGATAATTCCGTTTGCTCATCCATTACTTATATGTGTATCTTTCCCCCAGTGACCCATGAAAAAGAGAAGTTTTAGGAGGGAAGTGGGCTTTAAATCTATATGCCTTTAAAAAAAATAAAAGAAATTCTGCAAAAACACAAAAATAGTTTCTCCCTGGCTCCCCTTTGTCATGGTGGTAAAGGTTTCTTTCTTCCCATCCTCCCCCCCTTCCATCCACCCACAAGGCAGCAGCAGGATACCTTGTGTGAGTAACTGTAGGTTTCTGACTTCTTCTCGCACCTTCAGCTGGAGCACCTGTTGTAAGATGTGCTGCCGGAGGTTCTCCTGGGCAATCCCCATCCGCTCAAGCTTTTTGTCAGTAAGTCTCAGCAGGGCTCGCCCTGCGGGGTTTCAAGAAATAAAAGAGAAAGCAAATGAACAATGGCTAAAAAGGATTTCCATCCTCATTTTGGCTAATCTTTCCTTAAAGGTAAGGTTCCTTCTAAACAGATGCTTTAGAATTGAGGGTCCTCAATTATTCTTATTGACAAAAATTGATAATATGGATAAAGAAAATGGACAAATTTAGAGAAGAACCTCACTTTTTAATCTAATTTTGGCAATCCTCAGCTGAAAACACACGGAGTCAAATAAAATAGCACAATTTTAACCTGGGTATTTTGGACACAGATTGCAGGTTTCCATAGAAACAACACGCTTTGGTGAGTGATGGGTCCTGAGGCTGGCCTGTAGGAACTCATGCACTGACAGACCAGTGGATGACCTGGATATTGTAGCTGTGGTTATAGAGAAACTCCATCAATGTTTAACTTGGGTTGCAATAATGTTTCTGTGAAACATGCATGTGAAGTTCCAGTTTTAATCTGCAGGCATTTGCCTGTTGCATCCCTAGTGCTGGGCTAGAGTTCATTTCTAGCCTGTGGGAGCCAAACCTTAATCTCAGCCTCTGGCCTCAGGCAAGGGCTACAGCAATGGCCATGGGTGAGGGGAGCAAGGTGAGGGCATCTAAAGATCGCAAAACAAGGAGCCTCCAGGAGTGAGTGCCTGTAGTGTGCAGACACTCCCAGGGCCCCAGGCAGCCTGGCATGGCTTCTTCCCCAGGAAGTCTGCATGACTCCCTTCCTACAGTAGTTTCCATCAAATTCCACAACTCTCTGCCACTCTGTGATTGCCCTGAAAGAAGCATACTTCCATTGTGAGAGTTTAGCACAAGAAATAAAAAGAATGATGGTGGTTAAATGCTGTAGCATTACCCTGTTCTCTCTCCCCAGCACCCCATCATCATACTTGCAGATCTTTCTCATTTCAACTGATGTAGAGTCAACTATGTGTGATGAATGGTATATCCTTGGGTATATTATCACCTACACTTCAGAAAATAAATTCTCTACCTCCTCAGAACAGAAACCCAACAGCCAGAAGATGGGGTCAATGGACATTTTCATCAGAAAAATAGGGAAGTCTGGGTCCTGTGAATAGAGACAGGCAAAGGGAAAGAATGAGGTAGGAGTGATCTGTGCTGTTTGCTTTTCCCTTTTACCTCCCATTAACTCTTGCTAAATGTATCGGTTGGGATAAGTTAGGTAACACGTTACAATAACAAATGATCCCCAAATATCAGTGGTTACAATAAGGTTTATATCCTGCCTAGTGTACACATCAAATTCAAATCCATCCATCCTGAACATTGCTGCTTATTGTACCAGAGAGAAAAGAGGTGTTAAAAGGTCTCATGGCATCACAGCCTAGAGGTCATTTACATGAGCTAATGTAAGGGACATTAGCCAGAGCTAATAATCACATGAACTTTCCCACCACAGTGTTCACACATGAACTGCACTTCCATCATGTGTCAGGAAGGTGATGCAGGGAGGGAAATATTGGATGGGCAGCACTGATAAGAACACCAATACGGACTTGGCTTTGGACCAGTGCCTGGCAGGGAAGTGAATGCAGTGAGCTGTGGTGGTCTAAAGCTTCAGTAAAAGCTACATCTGGAAGAGGAAGGTGAGGTAGGGGAAAGGAATCCTAGGTGGCCATAGCTGAGGCTTGACAACACAAGGCAGATTGTGGTGGCCATGAGAACAAAAGGAAAGAACATAAACAGACTCCAAGTAGTTCTGGTTGTCTCCTGTGATAGACAGAATGATGCCCTCCCCTCCAGAGATGTATACATCCTCATCTCTGAGACCTGTGAATTTGTTACCTCACATGACAAAAGGGACTTTACAAGTCTGATTATGTTAAGGGTCTTAAGATGAGAGAGTATCTGGCGTTATCCAGATGGGTCTAATCTAATTACACAGGCTTTTATAAGTGGAAAAGACAAGAGAGCCACAGAGAGAGAAGTGACAATGGAAGCAGAAGTCAGAGTGAGGTGGCCACAAGCCAAGGAATTCAGGCTTCGAGAAGCTGGAAAAGACAAGGACATGGATTCTCTACCATACTCTTCCATCAGGAAGCATCTCTACCGACACCATGATTTTCTGTAAGAATCATTTCAGACTTCTGATCTCTACAACTATAACACAGTTAAGCTGTATAATTTTATGCCACTAAGTTTGTGGTCATCTGTTACAGCAGCAGTTGTTCTTTTGATTGAAATTTAACATACTTTTAAGAAATGAACCGATGGCTTTAGATTCCCTTTCCTAGTTTCTGGGCAGTGGCATACTCAAAGGTAGAGAACCAAGGGGTGGTGAGCCTGAGTCCGAGGCTTCCAGGACAACCCTGCCTTCAAATGCCCTCTTTACTGTCAGACCTTGGTCCTGAAGTTTCATTTCAGGAAGCATGGTATTGGGTATCCTCTATGTGGGTAATCTGCTTCCAAATAAGATATCCAGCTCTTTATACATGCTCTCAACTTACAATGCTGCATAAAAAGACTCCCTGAAGTTCAGATGTTCTAAATCCCTCTCAATACCAAAATACAGATCACCCATCCTCCTTTCTGTTCCCCATTAATTGAGCTGTGGTTTCATAAGCTGTGACATTCGGGTGCTCACAATGCTGAGGCACTGGTAAGATACACTGGAGCTTGGTCATGGTAAGCTGGCTGGTCTGTCTCTAGAGCACAAGCTAGTAAGTCAAGATGACAATTTTGTTCCAGTGTGCATGGCTCAGCTTCTCTGTCAGGTGGCCCCCTGAGAATCTCTAGCCTTGGTCTTTCCAGTAATGCACCTGCCTGGTCAATCCATAAGCCCTTTCAGAAAGTTATCCCCTACTTGGGTGGGTTAATAACATTAACTCTGAAAATGCAAGTTCCAAAATTCCATTAGTTGTAAAAATCTGTGCTTTTTAGACTATGTGGTGTAAACAATTGTGCCTATCAACATTTCACATGCTGAATACTCAGCTGTTCAAACTGTTTTATGTAAATTCTGAGAAAATAGATATTATTTCCATTTTTGGAGAAAGGAAAATTGGGAAGTTGAAAAATATTCAAAACACGAGAGCCTTTCCTAATTCTTCCTACTATACCTTTAGTTGTGCTTTCACTTCCTTGGGAGGAAAATAAAAGGCCCAGACTATAAGAAGAGAGATTATGGGAAAATTGTATACAACTTCCTGATAAAACAACTTCTAGAAAAGATCATGATCTGCACACTGACAGTGTTATGAACAAAATCTGATTTGTCTTCCCTGGATGGTTTCTACAGAGCCACTCAGGTCCTTAGTTCTGAAAAATCTGCCCAATAATTAGAGCATTTCAAGCAGCAAATGTCCCCTGTCCCATCACCTACTGCTGACCACAAAACAGTGTCCAAATAAATGTGGTGCTGCTTTTGATGCTGGTGTCAGAGAAGCGATAAACAATCAACAATCACTTTTTTTTTTGCAATTCATGTTGTCATTTTTTGTTGCTTAGCATAAAAATCCAATTGTTAATTCAGCAAACACTTACTGTGCACCTACTGTGTGTCCCTGTTATTATTTTATTCACCTTGACTATATAATGATGAACAGGACAGACAGGGTCAATCTTGGTGCCTTCAGAATGGCAAGGCAGGCAGCTCATGATAACTGTTGGCAGGCATGAGTATTAAGAAAAGGCAAATATGAGATCACAGAACTGCGTGACCTGACCTTGTCTGGGGACCAGGAGACTGTCACTGAGTAAAGAACACTTAACCTAACACTTGAGGAGTAAGTAAGAGGTAGTCAGACCATGACCACTGGATAAAGCAAAGATTTTTTTAAAAGTCCAGCAACCAGGTGGATGAAGAAGGAGCCCACTCTTGCAGAGAGAGAACAGAGGCACGCTGCTATAGTTTTTACGTTCCCTGCCTTTTCTCTTGAGAAGGTCATGGGCACCTTGCTCTGCATTCAGCTGTTCCACATAGAGAGGAATCAAGAAGAGAAAAATCAATTCAGTCTCAAAAGAGGAGCACTAACTAAAGTTCCTGATACTCCAAACTTGTTATAAATTTAGTTAACCCAGGCTGCTCAGCCTTCACAGACCCATAGATTCTTGGAGTCGGAAGAAGCTTAAAGTCCTTCATTCACATTGATCATATGCCGACCTTTTACTTCTTCTTTTGTTAAGCATTTATTGAGCATCACTGTATGCCTGACACTTTTCTGGGTCCTGAGGCTATAAATAGGAGTAGTATTTTCTGTCTTCATGGAGCTTACCATTTAGTTCGAGGGGCAATTTTCAAATGAACTGATACAGGGGCAGACGGGGACCCCTACCGGAAGGATGGCACTTTGTAGTTTGGGTAGTGAGGCAAGGCTTCCCTCCACAGGTGACACTGGAACATCTGGAAGTGTTAAAGCAATGAGAGGAATGGCAGGAAGGCTAGTGTCATGAGGGTCGAGTGGACAAGAGAATGATAAGAAAGGAGGTCTGAAAGAAGGCAAGTGCCAGATCACACAGGACCTCCTAGGTCCTGGTGAGGACTTTGGATATTATTCTGAACATGGGAAGTTTTAATAACGTCCCATGATGATGTGGACGTGATCTTACCTATTAAAAGAATCCCTGTGGTCACTATGTGGAGAACAGATTGGGGGTGTGGAAGTGGGGGTGGTAAGGAGCAGTGGGAAGAGTTAGTACACTGCCACGGGAGTCAAAACACGAGGTGCTGCTTCCTTGGATGAGGAAGGAAGGGGGGAAAGTCATAAGAAGTAGGAGTGTTCTAAATTGTGATACCTAGAAGTGGGGTGTGAAAAGAAGGCACACCTCAGAGATGATCAGGTTTTCAAGCAAAGCCATGAAGGGCTGGGTCTTCCATTTCAGTGCAGGAAGTTGAGTCAAATGAGGACGAGTTGGAGGCACAGAAAATCATGGTAGTGTGAGTGCTATTTTTTTTCTCTTGAGGTCACTTGGGATATAGAGAAGTAGTGAAAAGAACAGAATTAAACAAAAGAAGGTTTGAATATTCTTCTTCCCAAATCCCAAAGCTCTGAGCTGACTGTAGGCAGATCCTGGTGGAATTTAGAGAAATATGAGGGAGCAATTATGACCCACGCCCTGTACTGCTTCAACCCCAGCAATGGTCCTCAGGGCTAAAAACGCTTTCCTAGGACCCTCGGTGAAAGCTCAAGCCAGGGAATATTCAGTGAGAAAAGTTCACCCAGGAGAAATACGGATCTGATGCTCTGCTAACGGGCCTGGAAAATTAGTACTGTGCTGTAATTTAAGCTTGAGTGTAGACATAAAAGCTTTATCAAGTGTGGCCCACCACAGTGCTAGCTCCGTAAGAATCAGTATCTTTCCTGTCAGCCTCCCTACTGTCCCTTGTTCCCTACGATTGCATGTAATGCTCAAATATTTATTGAGTGAATACACTTAGTGCTACTAAATGAATGTTCTCTTCTTTACTCACAGACTGATGATCTCAAGGTCATTAAATGACTATCTTTCTTGATGTAAGAGACTTGGCTGGAAACCGACTCCCAGGACAAGGAGAAACTGAAAATAGCAGAGGGAGGAGGCTGTATTGTGTTGGTGGTGACCGCAGATGCCAAGTTGAAAGGAATAGAGAACTTGACGCTAAATGAGTACTTTGCCTTCCGGCAGGCTTAAAGAAAGACAAGTGTCTCCTCCTTTTCTTTCTTTTTTTTCTTTCTTTCTTTTTTTTTTTTTTTAAGATTTTATCCATTTATTTGAGAGGGAGAGGGGGGAGAGGGAGAAAAAGGAAGAAAAAAAGAGACCACAAGAGCAGGGGGAGGGAGAAGCAGACTCCCCACCAAGCAGGGAGCCCCACTGGGACCCATCCCACAACCCGGGACCATGACCTGAGCCAAAGGCAGACGCTTAACTGACTGAGCCATCCAGGCGCCCCTCTCATTCTTCTTTTGAACAGGCACCAAGTGAGATTGCAAGCCTTGATGGGCAGATGGGCAGGAAGAATGGATGAGGAGTCATGGACACAGAGAACAGTGTATTCATTTCCTACAGCTGCTGTAACAAACTGTAAACATGGGGATTTAAAACAACAGAAACGTATTCCACATCCTCTGGAAGCTAGAAGTCCAACATCAGTTTCCCTAGCCTGAAATCAAAGTGTCATCAGGGCCATATTCGCCCTGGAAGTTGCCGAAGAGAATCCATTCTTGCAGCTTGCAGCTTCTGCTGGCTGCTAGCATTGCCTTGCTGGAGGCCACATCACTCTAATCTGTGTATCCTGGTATCACCTTCTCTTCTGTGTGGGTACTCTCACTCTCCCCTCTCTTGGAAGCACGCTTGTAATGTGATTTAGGGTCCAATAAAATAATCCTGGATAACCTCTTCAGATGAAAACCACATCTTCGAAGACCTTTTGCTTTATAAGCATTTAGCAGTTCCTTCACTAAATGGCTGCCATTCAGTCTACTTCAAGCTGGAAGGAATCTTTGGGATTTCAGAGTATGGCACAGGATTTGTTGTGTTCTACATAGAGAAGTGAGGCTGAGAGGGGCAGCTGACTAAAGCCACGCAGGAAAAGCAGGGGTTGGGGGAGGAAGACTTAGGTCTAGACAAGTGTTTCTGACCTTCAGGCCCAATCTGGTCTTAGGTCTTGAGTTCAGGTATTCCCTACCTTCTGCTCAGAATATTGTAACAGAAGCCCTGTCCCAGCTTTTTAAGATGGTGACTGTATGCCATAAAGCACAAGTAGAAATTTCTGGGTAAGCTGGCAGTGGTGCAAAGGATGTGGCTCCAAGCCCTACCCTGTTGAGAAGTCTCAGTACCACTCTGAGTGGTTGGGGACTTCTACTCTTCCCAGCGAAGAGGAACCACAGGGCCTCTCTTCTGCTAGAAATAAAGGTCATTTACAGTTCCCCCAAAGAAAGGGCCATTTGTACCCTAGGCTAGCGCCAAACCTGCTCTCAGATAAAGGCCTGTGCCATGCACCAAGTAGGTGTCCCTGGCTCTACCCACTCTTGGCTGCTTAAAAGCTACAGAGTGATGAATGTTGGACACACAGCCAGGGTCCCACAGCCTGAACCCTTGTATCTCCATCTCCTCATCATTCCAAAGTCATAATATCTGGAACAAAGAAATAAGGAGAGAGGTGGAATGGCTAAAAGCACAGGATCAGGAACTAAAAGGTTTCAATAAATGCCCAGGAAAGCATATTTCAGTCTTAGCTTTCTCATCTTTACAATGGGGATGAAATGACACTATTTCATAGGGAGACTGAGGATCCATCAACATAAAACACATGCCCTTTGCAAACTGAAATCATTAACATCATGCAATATGGTTCCTATAGTTCTCTGGCTGAGAATGCTTCCCCCTCCTCATAGCAATGATCATGGTTATCAAACATTTATTGAATAGTTACAGAGTTAAACACTGTCCGTAGAGTCTGACACAGATTACCTTACTTTCAACAATTTCTCGAAGATACTTCTACTATCTATACCTGATTAAGAGCGGCTATCCCCATCTGAAGGTCATATACCCGCTAAGCTACAGATCTAGGATACAAATATACATAAAGACCATGCTCTTAACCATGCGTTAAACTGCCACCCCAAAATTTTTCAAGCAGACTTTATGTGTCCCCAAACCCATGTCTGCCAATTCTTCAGCAGGGAGCACCAAAGGTCAGGAGAGAGGCTGAGGGGCAGAAAGGGGTCATCATCTTGGATGAGTTAAAGGCAAGCAGTGCAAACACTGGCATAACTTCATAATACACAAGCTGCGATGCCCTTCATTCTTTGGTCTTCACTCGGTAGTATATCCCAGGAGACTGAATGGTCTTTGAGAGCAGCCATTAAATAGATTATCTATGTCTGCACCATGAACTGAACAGATCATGCCACTAGGAGCTAGGAAGAGAAAGATAAGATGATTTCCCTGCCAGTGGGACAAGCACAGGTTCTTTCAGAGCCCACAGGAGGGGTACCTAACTTTAGCTGGGGTCCTTGAGCAACAACAAAACCCAAGATGGTGAGTAGGAGGGAGAAGGCATTCAAGGCACGGAACAGCATAGGCTAAGACAGGGATCTGAGAACCAAAAGGTACATTTAGGGAACTCCAAGAACCTTGAGATTGCTGCGTGTGAAACATGAAGCAGGGAGCACATCATGTAGGATCCTGCCATTTCATGATGTTCTACCCTATAGATGGGCCCATCTTACTCTTTTTGTTTACCCCAAAGTAGCACGTAGGATACACCAAAGGATGATGTGCATGGTACAAAAAACACTTTCATTTGTAGGACGAATACCTCATTTTTGCCTACATTATATCGCTGCCCATTTCTTTTTTAAAAAGTTTCATTTATTTATTCATGAGAGACACAGAGAGAGGCAGAGACAGGCAGAGGGAGAAGCAGGCTCCACGCAGGGAGCCCCATGTGGGACTCGATCCCAGGACTCCAGGATCATGTCTTGGACCAAAGGCAAGCACCAAACCGTTGAGCCACCCAGGCGTCCCCCTGCCCATTTCTGATAAAAGAATCTCTCTTGACTTTTGGGACCTGGTCCTCCTCATCTGGTGGGCCTTTTAATAATTAAAAAAAAATTCCCTGTGGTACATTTTACTTCTAAAGTACTATGCAATATTCTTATTTTTAAAAAGGATTTTATTTATTTACTCATGAGAGACAGAGAGAGAGAGAGAGAGAGAGAGAGAGACAGACATAGGCAGAGGGAGAATCAGGCTCCTCATAGGCTCCTCATCGAGTCCCCAATGTGAGACTAGATCCCCCAATCAGGATCATGCCCTGAGCCGAAGGCCAGATGCTCAACTGCTGAGCCACCCAGGTGTCCCACAATGTTCTTGCTTATTATATTTATTTTTCATTTTCAAATTCCTTTCTACCTCTTCCCATAATGTAAGATCCACAACAGCAGGGCTTCATGGATGTTTCGAAGCATGTAGTTAAAGCCTAACTCAAAGTAGGCACTAGATACATATAGGTTACCCACCTGGTGGCTCAGTCAGTTAAGTGTCCCACTTGGTTTTGGCTCAAGTCATGATCTCATGGGTCATAAGATTGAGTCTTGCATCAAGTCCCTCATTGGGCTCTGCTCTCAGTGGGGAGTCTGCTTGAAGATTCTCTTCCTCTGCCCCTCCCTCCCCACTCATGCACACATGTTCTCTCACTCTAAAATGAAATATATTAAATATATATATAGATGTTAAATGAATGCTGTGTGTTCACTAGAATTTGTTGGAATTACTAAAATGCACTAGAATTGCCATGATTTATAAGAGAGAAGTTCTTTCTTTCTTAGATCATGTCCCAAGGGACAATACAAGCTTAGACTTACTGTCAGTTGCTATCTTTGTCAACACATGGAGAGAATTTGCTAGAGAATTAAGCCAACAGAAAGGGCAAAGCTGAGAGATTAAAAAAAAAAAAGGGGAGTGAGAAAGAAGATAACAATATGGGATTTCCTGAATACAGCCCTGCATGAAGTCAGATACCCCTGGGTTTCTCATTTATGTAAGGCAATACGGGGTGGGGCTGGTTAGCAAGCTGAGATCATTTACACCACTTGATTATAGCATTTATACCACAAGATTCCCAGGAAATCTTGACTTACAGATCCAAGCTCATATATAATGCTTAGTTGAGGCACTGTACTGTGCCTCTTATTCTCATTTCAAGAAAGCCCATTATGATATAGGTAAGAATGATATGTAACCTATCTTATAATAATTGGTTTTCAGAAAGTTAATCATTGGCAAATTTTGGTATTTTAATTTTTATTACTTATAAATTATTTGGTACACACCTTAAATCTGACTGTACATTTTTATTTGATGCACCTGGTACAAACTACTTACCAAATTTATGACCAGTGGTCGAAAATACAAATGTTGTCAAATGTGTGAAGAGAACCACTCTAAGGGACAACAGGGAGTAGGTGGACCACAGTAGATTGGACAGTTTGGTTCTTTAACTTTCTAAAATAAGCAATTCCAATCCATTTTTGCTATGCTAGATATAGGCTGAGTGTTGCTACTTCTACTATTTTTAAGTTAAGAACAACTGAAAATCTAGAAGGTTTATGAAGCCTCCCAATTTAAAATTTGCCCGTTTTTTTCCATACTATGAGAGCCAAACAATTCATGAATATGGGTCCTATTTGGCTCAAAGGTTTCCACCTGCAACATCTGACTTTTAACCACCTCCTCCCACATCCCTCCCACAGGCAATGGAAAGTGATTCCAGAACCTCACCTTCAGCGTCTCATCAGGCTTTAGGAACAGACTCCAAGTTTTGTGATTCCATTCTCTACAGCCTATTCTAAATTAACAGCCAACTGAGACCAAGGGGAGTTGAAGACTAATATGAACTGGCCCTCTGTGTTTTCTAACTTGGATATGCCTTAAAAATCCATTTTCATAAGTAACCCCCATCCCAGTGCTTGATTTCCTAAAAGTGACTGTGAACCAATACCAGAGCTAACAAGGACTTTGAGGTCAGCCAACCTATTGCTTCATTTGTTGGCAAGAACGCGTACAAAACCTTCCAAGACCAATAAATTTCTTCTCACTTCTACCTGAGAGCACAGCCCACTTGCCAAGCCTGGTCACTCACTTGGTTACATTAAGAATGATTAGCCATTAATTGAAGGCTAAGAGAAGGATTCATGGACATTTATTTGCACTGTAGTTGCTGTAAGTAATTTACTATACTGATGGGAACTGTATGCATTGGTAGTTTTGTTCTGTTGTTTTTAACCAGTCTGGGTTAAAAGGACTGTCTTAGACAATCTTTTTTTTTTTTTTAATTTAATCTTATTTAAATTCAATTAATTAACATGTAATGTATTATTAGTTTCAGAGGTAGAGTTCAGTTGAATGTAACACCCAGTGTTCATTACATCACGTGCCCTCCCGAATGCCCATCACCTAGTTACCCCATCTCCCCACCCCTCTACTGACAATCTAGTTTTTTGGTTCAATACATTCAGGTGCTTATGATGTTAATAGGAAGAAACTGGAATAATGTTATTTCCCATCTGAAATATAAATTCAGAAAGAAAGGATATGATAGTGCTTTTCAAACAGAGTGAAAATGTAGCCTTGCACTATTCTTTAGCCCTCCAAGAAGGAATACACATCTTCCAAACAGTAAATTAAAGGTTAAATCCTTTTATGTTGTTG
Organism: Canis lupus baileyi; assembly: GCF_048164855.1. Lineage (NCBI taxonomy): Eukaryota > Metazoa > Chordata > Mammalia > Carnivora > Canidae > Canis > Canis lupus. Next base: position 19,581,334 of record NC_132851.1, read on the forward strand.
GTAGTACATAAAGTTACCAAATCCCCTCCAAAAATTAATTTAAGAAACCCCTAAAACATTTTGTTTTGGGATTCTGCTTTAGTCCCTGGGAAGACTCAGTAATTACTTCCCTTGTACCTTAGAGCAGATTTTTCAAGCAAAGAAATCTAGTACCGACATAACGGAGAATAGAGCTGAAGATTTATGATATCATAAACAACCTTCAAGGTCTTTTCTGTTTTTGATAGGTAGACCCAACCTCTTGGTATGTTTGCTTTTATTTATTAGCATTTGTATGCATTGTTTTGGGATTCTCTGTTAATTGAGTGCCACTAGGTGAGCAACCCACCATGCACTACGCTTTTTTTGAAATTAGTTGCCAAGAAGCATGTGAGATATCTATTGACAAGTGTCCTCCCAGCCCTTGATATTCTGCTCATGGCCATAACAGCCAAAACTGTACAGTGTTCATATGCTGAAAACAAGCACTGGGCATGCTAGCTTCTCCATGTGAATTAATTTGAACTAGTGACTCATAGCCAAAGTAATGTTTAAAAAAAGTTTTTAAGCTATGTTGACTCTTTCTGATGCTTAGGAATTTGTTCTTCTTTAAATGTTTAAATGCTTAACTTTATTAGTATTGGGGATTTTTTTTAGTAGAAAAATCAACAAGTGAGAACCGTCCCTGGTCCAGATATATTCAACAGAAGACATGGAAACTACTCCTGTCTTCGGTGAGATGAAAAATTACCTGTGATGTAAGATCAGCAAATATGAAAAAGCCTTAAAGCAATTATTGAAAGAACCTGTAGCAATGACCATGAGGACCATAAGATCTTGAAAGTTAGGGCTGGATTAACCAGTTATTAGCTACCTGGTTATTTCTCCGCAATGTTTCACTTTTCTAGGCTTCAATTTCTTTACTGGTAAACTGAGGATGATGACACCCTCTCTCTCATGTTGTCCTGATTAAGTACTCAAGAAAGTAAGCAAATAGAAAATAATGTTGCCACTTTTAGAAAGAAAGGTAAGAAGCCCACCCAGGAGCCTATGGGTAGTGGTATAGCTCACTTCAAAACTGATGGGGTTACCTGAAAGGGTGGTGGGTGGTACCCTGACGGTGAGAGCAAGAATCTTTTATCGGGAACGAGTGGTAACAAGGTAAAAGAAATTCTACTTACTACATGGCAAATTTCAAAAGCCATCAACAAGACATGAAAGTAGAATGGAACTCTTCTCCTTAACTTAGTCTATTTTGGCACTATTGACACGTGAGGCTGGATAATTCTCCGTTGTGGGGGGGTGGGGGGGTGTTCTGTGCATTGTAGGATGTTCTGCAGAGTCTCTGGCTTCCACTTGATAGATGCCGGTAGCACCAGCTCCCTCCCAGCTGTGCCAATCAAAAATGTCTCTAAAGTTCTGCCAAATGTCTGCTAGAGGGCAAAATCCCCCCGGTTAAGGACCATGTATCTGGATGTTTGCTTCCCACAGATTCTCAAAATGCTAATCTCCAAGAGACAGACTAATCCTTAGCATTGAAGGTTCATGGGACTCAGGTGGTTGAGGAGACAAACCAATCCAAAACTCACTTTTGGGAAAAGCATCTACTATGTGTTAGACCTTCCTCCATTCATTGTCCCATTTAATCCACAAAGCACCTTGGAAAGCATTCTTAACTCCATTTTAAAGATGAGAAAATGGAGATAGCACCAAAGCACCCAAGCAGCAGAACAGGGATTTCAACCCAGTTCCACAAGTAAAAATTTCCACGTGTTTGATCTTGAAATGTCTCAATCCTGTAACCACAGCACTTCAAATGAGATTTAACTTAAGGGGCCTCATGTAGTAGTAAAAGTTGACTGAGGGAACCAAGACCATAAGCTTTGACTGACACTGTTTGGCAATTTAGGTACACATCAACATAATATTATCTTCATGTAAAGAGTAAAGATAAGCTCAGCAAACTTGAAGTCCAAAATTTGATGTCAACAAGTTACATCACTAAAAGTTGTGTTAATATTAAGAAAAGCAACATGAATACATTCTCAGTCTTATTTTTCCATGTCTCCATACATGTTACCCCTTCTAATGCCTTTCTTCCCTTCTTGTCTGATGGGCTTCAAGGACTGGCGTGGCTCTGTCTTTCTCAGCAAGTGCCCCCTGACTCCCTTTGCAACCTTACCTTTGGAGCAGGTAAAATACAAGGTGGTAAGTGCTACAGTAAGGATCTCTATTTCTCTACCTAAAGGTTCTTAAAGGTGTATCTTTTCATTTATATATTGACAATATCCAGGAAATGGCTTAATAAATTACTGAAATAATACTTGGACAGTGTCACAATAAAGTGTGTCAAAGGAAACCCAAGTTAGAGAACGTGGCAGACCCTAAGGATAACAGTCCCATGTTGCATTGTCACATACATTTGAACTAAATGGCTTTGCCGTGTCTGTAGCATCAATACTTTGACTTTGCAAAAAGATCTGCAGGCTTGCAAGAGCCATCAAATAGTTCAGGCTGGTGATGGTGCTAATGGTTGTAGGACTTGAGATAAAATGGATAACGGCTTTCTTCTCTTATTCGTTCATCTCAGAGATTATAATGCTAGAGCAGGAAAGATGGGAAGAACAGAATGAGGGAGAAGACTGACGCCGTGATGAGTTTGATCACTCCTGTGGAGTAGCAGCACAAGAAGGGGCACTGGATGGCCCAGGCAGCATGGACAAATGGCTTTATGATGATTATGGGTATAACCCATGGAATCAGACGTTTGGGTGTGAATCACATCTCTGTCACTTAAGTGACATGCCACCTTAAGCAAACTACTTAACCTGATTTAAGTGTTCATTTTTCCATCTTATCAGTGAGTATAAGAGTATCTCTGTCACAGAAATATTTATAAAGAATAAATGAGATGATACACGAACAGCACAGTGCCTTCAGAAGAAGTTAGCAATGGATGATAATGATCAGTCCTAGGACGGAGGACTAGCCACGGATGAGCCTATGATCAGCAGTGTGGCTCCTGTGTTCCCACAGATGAAATGTACGGCAACCTCCATGCTAATTACAAACACCGACACTGAAGTAGCACACCTCTTTATTCACTGTTACTGCAAACTTTGCTTCATGGCTCAAATCACTTAGCTGCCCTCAATTTCTCTTCTTACAATTTCACTTTATAGGAAGTGTGTCTTAGATATTTAAAGTAATGTCAAATTGATTTTTTTTCTAAAAAATTCTAGTTGCAATGAGACATTTCAAGAATTTTTTTTTTAATTTTTATTTATTTTATGATAGTCACAGAGAGAGAGAGAGAGAGAGAGAGAGAGAGAGAGAGAGGCAGGCAGAGACACAGGCAGAGGGAGAAGCAGGCTCCATGCACCGGGAGCCCGACGTGGGATTTGATCCCGGGTCTCCAAGATCGCACCCTGGGCCAAAGGCAGGCGCCAAACCGCTGCGCCACCCAGGGATCCCACATTTCAAGAATTCTTTGGAAAGAAAGCAAAGCAAGGTCAACTTGGGTTTTCTCCAAGAAGCAAGCTAGAGCCAGTGTTCTGGGACCAAATGGCCATGTATGAGGGTTCTCCAACCTCAAAAGGTTTTAAATTATTATTGTAAGTACAATAATTTGTTCACTGTGGACACAAAGACATACTATAATCAATGATGAACTCTTTACAGTCATAAATGATAAAATGGACTGTAAATAAATTGGTGAAACAGGAAGATGAAGGAAAAAGTGAGACTCTTTGATATGATTTTTTTCCTTCTGATTTAGATTTGGTTATAAAATATTTGGTTCACTATTGGTTCATTCTTCTAGTGATCATGTAATTAATAACTCATACTTTAACCATGTTGATTTCTGAGGGGAGAGACCTGAACTTGTAAGTAGAACACTTGGATTTGAAGCCTGGTGCCTCCATAGCATGGGTGCTATGTACTTGGACTGCTCACTTAATGCCACTGAGTCACAGTTTCCTCATATGTAAAATGGGAATAATGATCCTAATCACTTGGAGTTTTCTATGTAAAAGTTAAATTAATTAAAAGTACATTTGGAAGTGCCTACCACAGTATCTGACTCAACACATTTCTTTCAAATTAAACATACAGATTATATAAAGACATGCCTCAGTCTTCTATAATTGCCTTTACTATATTATAATCATGAATTTGTTCACATGCCTGTCTTCCCTTCTAAATCCTAGACTCTTTAATGAAGAGAATGTGGCTTTCATTTAACTGAATAAATCCAGGGCTCTATGAAGTTGGTGATGTTCATTAAAGTATTGCTAAATGAATGAATGGATTTCTTTTGTGAGAAAGGGAGAGCTCATTTAAAGAAAACAGGCCCAGAAAAGTGAAGTGAGTCACTCAAAGACACACAGCTAGTAATTGGCAGAGCAAAAATTAGAACCAAGACACCTGATTCAAATTCATGCTGCCTGTATTTACAAAAGTTCAGCATTCATTTAATAAACAATTAATGATCTTCTAACGTCAGCCATTAGGCTACATGCTGGGTATAAGCCACGAATCCAGCTGATATGGTTGCTGTGCTCACAGAGCTATGGTTTAGTGGGGAAGTACACATTAAAAAAATTAACAGGCAAATAAATGTTCTTCATGAGAGAAACAGTGGAAACCCAGGTGAGACTGAGAAATGGGGAAAACAAGTGTGAAAGAATCTTCAGGCTAAGATGAAGGATGAGAGCAACAAGAGTAGAAGAGCAAAAGTGCTCTGTGGCAAAGGAAAAAATATACAACATTCTGTGTAGAGTATTACTTTCAGAGAAGGCAAGAAGGCCAATAAGGTGGGCTTGTGGGAAGAGTGGAGGCCATCAGCTCAAGATGAAGACAGAGGGGCAGACCAGAGAAAGATCATTCATGGTCTTGGAGGCAAATCAAGGGTCTCATTATTTACTGCAAGTGCAATAGGAAGTCAGCATAGAGCTTCAAGCAGGGCAGTGACATGATACAATTTTTATTTTAAAACTCTGGCTGCCTATAAAAATAGTCTCAGTTGACGATCTAAGTGACATCTGGAAGTACAGAAACTGGTCAGAAGACTGGAGCTTCTGTTGAACCCACAGATGGTGGTTGCTTCTATTAGAAAGACAGTGATGAAAGATGTACATTTTGCATGTAGAATCAAAAGGATTTGGTGGTAGATTAGGTATTATTCGAGGCAGGAAAGAAGGGATTGTTAAGGATGACTTCTGGTTTGGGCAATAAAAGAAAGTGCAGTTGCTGACATGGGGGGTACTGAGTGAGCAAATTCAAAGGAAAAGATCAATACCTCTGGTTAGGACATGCAATACATTTGAACTATCTATGAGATATTCAGTAGAAATGTAAAGTTGGTAGGTATACACACTGGAGCTCCAAACAGAAGTCAGGTCTGGAGTTTATCTTGGAGTTGCTATTATAGAGTTGACACAGAAATCCACAAAGAGAAAGGAAGCATGAACAGGGGGTAGCCTTCAGACTGATCCTTTGAGGAACACTAGCACTGAGTGGGTAAATCAGTGAGATAAGCCAATAAGGACACTGATAAGGAGTGGCTGAAGACAGGGAAATAAATGTGGGAGCATGAGATGTCAGGAGGAGTGTGGTTCAAGAAAGAGAAGGGGCTGTTTGTGACTCTGAGGAGCCTACCAAAGTGTAGTCACTAGAACACAATGTGGAATGTAAGGTCCTTGATGCATAGGAACCCTGGGTGAACTAACCGTGTGAAGGGTGAAGGGTCACTCAATAACTTTTCTCCTAGGTTAGTTTCTGTTTGACCCAACAGACGACAGTAAAAGAGGTGTATGGAAATGGCTCCATAAACCTTTGACATCATCATTATCAATAATAAAATAATTATCAATAGTTTATTGGGACAATTATGATGGTCTGGATATAAGTGGACAATTTCTTATTCTTCAATTTCTTTTTTGGAATAGCCATCTGGACAAGTTCTATTATTACCCTCATTTTTAAAAGGAGGAAAATGGAGGTCGACAATTTCAATGACTACGATCATCACATGGATAGCAAGAGACAGAATTTTCAGTTATTATTTTTCTATTCAAAAACTCATCTTCTCCCATTCTGTAGCCTGGCCTTTCTATGCATATGAACAGAGCTTTTAAAAAAGAGGGGAATTAAAAAAAATTTTTTTAGCCTCTCATTAGAGTTCCTCTTGCATAGTAAGCCATCAATAAATTGTTGATGGAAGGATGGGAGAGAAGGAAAAAATTGAGGGAGACTAACTAGAGAAGACTAGAAACTAGATAACTTAAGTCAAATCAATGTTGCTCTACCGACTGGTATAGACTTTGTGCTGTGCCACTCAGATCTCCCTTAAAAACTAAGCTGCTGCAAGGGAGTGTTGCGTGGTGTGTCCTCTTTCAGCTGTTGGCCCTTCTTTCAACCTGGGCTGCAAAAGAACCACCCTGCCCAAGGTCATACTTCTCTTCCTGAGAGCAGCCTGCATCCGATCCTTGTGGACAGGGGTGGAGAGAGAAGGTATAAAGATCCAGGCCCCCAAAGTAACCCAGGCCCAGCTTGGGACAACCCCAAAGGTCAATTCCAGCTCCAGGGCTGTGGTTGACCATGGTCTTATCATGAATGAATAACAACCCAACTTCTCCCTTGTCCAGCCATGTTTCTTTCATTTCCTTCATTGGTTTTAAACTTTAGGATACCACCCAATACACTTCCAACATGCAGATCTTCTCTGAGCTTGCCTTCTGGGAAACTGAAACTCTAACAGGGTTTCACTGGGCAAAGGGATTCCTGATTGATTCTCTGACATAAACATTATGTGTTGCCTGTGGTGATTTTAAAACAGCCCGGGTGGCTTCACTGTACCATCCAGCATGCTTCTAGGTCACCTACCTCCATTGTTAGTAGGTGTGTGTGCAGGGAATGAAAATGAATTTTAACAGTGGCCTCTGCAATATATAATTAGTAAGAAAAATCTGGTACTAAAAATTCTGTGTGCATACCCTCTATTGATTTTGTAAGTGTGCCTCATTTTCCATAAAACACTAGGAACACTAATCATAGTGCACACTGTATTTGGGCACTATGCAAATCATAAAACACAAAGGTATATATGCATGCACATACACATTTTCATACATACACAAAAACCTACATATGATCCACCTTACTGAGTGCTTGCTATATTTCAACCACTGTGATAAGTGCTGGGCCTGAATTAACTCATTGTATTTTCACAGGCAGGCACAATTCTCTCATTTTCCAGATGAGAAAACTAAAGCCCAGAGAGATTAAGAATCCTGACAAAGACTTCCAGCTAGAAAAGCTAATGCCTTGAGTCACTTCTGGGACCACCAGATTTTTTTTTCAAACTCTGTACTTTTAATCACTACATCACAGTGAACATTAATTTGAGGAAATTTCTTATAACAATCTGTGAATGTGGTAAAAGGATAACAAAAACAAAGAAAGATTCACTGATCCCTCATTGTGTAAATCTGGGTTTTGTAAAATGGGTTTCCTTAAAGTAGGAGACACCTACATATACAAATAAGTCAAAGTCACAAACAATGAAGCCACAGGGAAAATGCAGCATTGTCCTTTGCCCCTTGCAAAAGCTACTTCTACTCAACAATCGAAGTAAGCTTGCTTTTACAATTGAATTGTTTTCCTTTATATGCAGAGTAATGGAGCATAGCAGAATACATGCCTTCAGCTACAAAAATCTGTAAATCAACACACACTCCACCATGTTGTGGCTGTGAGGACACCCTCACAAGCCAGGAGACAGCATCTGTCAAAGGAAGGGCTGATTCCAATGAATACTGAACAGCCACTAAAAACAGAAGTGAGACTGAAAAAACACCTTATAACTGATAAATGTATTGCTGTCATAATATCAACAGCTTGAAGTCAATGAAAACTATATTGGTTAAATTAAGTCTTCTACATAAAGATGTCAAATGTTACAACTTCACTATTACAGTGAAGAATAGCTTCAAAATGAGCCTAAACGGAAGAATTAGATGATACCATCCTTAGAAATGACTACGGAATTGTTAGGTCTAAAACCTTAAATCTGTACTGGAACATCAAATTTCTCTTGGTTTGGATTGTATAATCCAAGCCACCCGGACCATTTTTGTATCTTGCTTCTAACAAAGAGTTCTCCCATAATCACAGAGTGCCGTGGAATCTGGACACATTTGAAAATGTGCATTTATTAACATTTCTTTCAGATCTTGATAGTGAAGCAAGTCTTCCAGATTGCTTTTTGCCTAAGGTCCTGTATGTTTTCTGGATTGATTACATCTCTGGGCTTTATTTAAAATACCAAAACAGGGGTACCTGGGTGATATAGTCAGTTAAGCATCCAACTCTTGGTTTCAGCTCAGGTCATGATCTCAGGGTCATGAGATAGAACCCTATTTTGGGCTCCACACTGTGGAGTCTGCTTGAGACTCTCTCTCTCCCTCTACTCCTCTTGCTCATGCTCTCTCTAAAGTAAATAAATATATCTTTTAATAAATACATAAAATATAAAAACATCAAAAACTCTTTAAGACAAAGAAGTCTGAACCCATGAGAATTCATCTTTTAGATGAGCTAAGTCAGGATCACACACATACACACAGAAACAAAACTTTTAAAGATATCAGGATTGCTCAAATATATACTAAATGTGCTTCTACATTTAACCTTGAGATTTTATTTTTGGAATGTCTTTTCATCACTTACAAACGTATCCACATGATTTTTCATTTCAACTTTTAAGATGAAAGTAAGCCTTTCTTGAGCATGATTTACATTTCCTTTATTTGTTCCTTATAAATTATATTTTAAGTTCAATATTCTGATTTATGAAGCTCCACTTCCTTCTCTTTCCATAAGAAAAAAGGCACATGTCTCCAAGATTAGATTCTAAACAATTGTCTGCATGTAATTATGAAAACCTGTGCAACACAGGAAAAAGTTGGAGAAGAAAATTGCTCACAAAAAGAAATAATTCAGTATTACAAAGTCACTGAAATTAGAGAGGGAAAAGGCTTATTAGGTCATCTATCAAAGGAAGTGTATGCATTCGACACCCAGATTTAATATGCCAGAGATGTCAGGTCACCCCAAGGTGCCTCCAATCTTTTGATAAAGTAGAGAAACTAAAACAGAACATTTAGGAATCAGAGTCCTTAATCAAAGGCAAGTCCTCCCAGATCAAAATATCAGAGAGAAATATGTAAGATGAAGACAAGAGGCAAATGGAGAAGTAATGCTGAAACATCAAGGAGATGAAACTTTGAGATGCCAGTCCTGTGACATTCACGCTGACAAAGTGTCCAGGGATTGGGATTTTATAAGGGAATTTACAGCCAGAAAAGCCAGAGGGGTCAAAGGCTACAGGATATTGTTGTGTGTAAAACCCTAACCTTTCATCTAAGGAATGTACCTTAACCCTTAGAAATCTATTTTTCTTCTAGCAAAGAGCAAAGGCTAGTCACACACATTCTTCTGAGTGTGTTGGGGAGGGAGGAGATATGGGATAGGGGCTCTGGCTGATAAAGCAAAACTGTAATAAAGCAGATGCTGGGATTTACCAAGATAATCAGATCAGAATCACCTCAAAACTTTAAGAATCTTCACCATATGACCTCTGATGGGACAAATCTTTTGTAAGGCACGATCTTGTTGATATTTTATTGTCTTTTCTTTATTTAAAAAATTATGGCACTGCTAACTAGTTGCTAGAAGCCAGTTCAAAGGAGAAACCTACCAGAAAACGTAGGAAAATGACGTTACAAAGAACTTGCCAGTGAGCAATCTCTAAAGTTTATCAGAATATGCATTGAGAGTCCACCCACACACCCTGAACTGAGGATGGTTACAGAGCTTCTTTCCTGAGGTGCCATGGCTCTGCACACAGACACCCAGGCTAGCATCTGTGTATAGTGCACTACACCTTCATGCCAGCCCACCAATTTCTTTAAGGAACTCTCGGAATTCAAGAGAGTTTGGTCATTTCAACCAGATCACTGTTGCAACTGGGCTAACAAAAACAAAGGGAAAGAGATAAAATGTTCCCTAACCTGTTGAGCAAATTAGGCTATGATTCTTGGTGGAAGTGGGGAATAAAGTCTGCTATAATTTTGTAAATATTACGCATAATATACAATCTTTCTGGTGGTGGTGCTTTAAAATTGAGATGCAGTCAGAGAATGGTTAAAAGTAAGGGTTTCTCTTCCCTCATAAACATCTATCAAAACAAAGTTATAGACCCTTAAATATATACAGTTTTCATTTGCCAATTATACCTCAATAAAGATTGAGGGGGAAAAAAGTAGCAGTTTTGGAGTTCAATTGCCCGGATTTCAATACTAGCTGTTTTACTCATTTGCGTGGTGAATTTGAACAATATTTTAAGTTCCTTTATCCTCAATTTCTGCATGTATTAAAAAATAGTATCTCTTTAATAAGGTTGCCATGAGAATGAGGATAAAATGAGATGATATACACATATAGCTAGTACCTGACCCTGAGGAAGGGCCTAGTGAGAGATGCTATTATTAAAAACAATAATAGTTTCTAAAGAAAAATAGGTTCTAAAAAATAAGTTGTGAATATTTGGAGAAAATGACTTTAATGGGTCAACTTTAAAGACTGGCATCCAAAGGCCTATTATGAACGAATACAGTGACATGCACCATGAGATATAAATCAGAGGGAGAGGAAGTTCACGTGAGGTAGATGTACAATAGAAGAACCTAGAACTGGAATTCAAAAAGCCATGGGGTGATCAATGACAAAAACACTTCCATGCCTTTGGAATACAGACAACATATTGCATTTGGTCTTTAGCAATAGATAGGTCTCGGAGTGATGTGCTTAGTTTTTAGTTTGGTTGATTTTTGGTATTTATCCTACTTGGTGTTCTAGGACTTGCTTGGATGTGTCGTTTGGTGCCTGAACTAATTTTGGACAATTCTCTGCCTCCTGAAAAACATTAAAAAACTTGGCTTCGTTCTCTTTTTTTTTTTTCTTTTTTTTTCTTCTGGAATTCCAACTATCTGTATCTTGGAGCATCTGATACCAAGAGTGGCTGAAATTTTCTGAGGCTGTCCTGATTTTAGATAACCTCAATTGTTAGTCTGGAAGTACAGCATAGATTTAACTCAATATTTCTCAGTTGCCATTTGAGGGTTTCTGTCAGTTAACTATTATGCAGTGTTGTATATATACAAACCTTAATGTCTGTAAGAGTGAGGGGGGCTTGCTATACACGCAGAATTCTAGGACAGGAACTCTGACTCAGTGAACCAGGGGTGAGGCCAGGAGTATATATACTTATCAAGTATGCTGAATGAGGCTGAGAAAAGTGATCAGAGTATTACACTTACAGAAATATCAGCTCAACAACTCCTTTACTATTTTCTACTTGTGGTACTCTAAGAAGCTCTGTAAGATTAATGGTACTCTGCTTGAATATAAATTTTCTTTTATGTACTTTAAAATAGCCTTTAGTTCAAGAATGAACTGTTCTTTAAACTCTCCTCGAATGGCTGAAATTAAAAGCACTAACAATACCAAGTGTTGACAAGGATGTGGACAATATGAACTATAATGAACTGCTAGTCAAAGTGTAAAGCAGAATAGCTACTCTTAAACTTTCATAGTATCTATTAAGCTAAACATACCTAAGACGTAGAAAGTCCATTCCTGGGTATGGAAATGAGTATTCCTTTCCACCAAAACATGTACAACAATGTTCATATTAGCTTTATTCAAAATAGTTCCAAATTGGAAGTCATCCAATGTCTTTTAGCAATGGAATAGAGAAATTAGAAAATATTCACACAATGAAATATTATTCATCAATAAAAACCACACACTACAGCTATATTTGACAACATGGATAAATCTTGTTGAGAAAATATTAAGTGAAAAAAGCCAGACACAAAGAATTTAAAAAAAAAAAAAAAAGAAATCTAATCTATGGTGGTAAATCAGAATTGTGGTTCATTCTGAAGACAGTTGGCTGGGAAGAGGCACAAGGGAGGACAGTAATGACAGAAATATTCCAGAGCAACAAGCTGAGTGAAGTTTACACGTTATTGAGATGTATGTTTACAATTTGTATTCTTTACAGTGTGTAAGTTACACAAGAAAAACAAAAAAGGAAGGAAGGAAGACTACAAAGCTAAGCCACTTTGTTCTAGAACTTGAAAATCTGGAAAACAACTTTGAAAGCCCTTTGGTCCTTGCCACTAATGACTTCAGAGATTTTTCTTTCTTTTTTTTCTTCACAGATTTTTCTTATGTTCTTTTTTACCTATCATTTTCCCAGATTATAAAGCAAGTCTGGATGGAGAAAATCTCCCTTGTTAATAAATATTATCAATGGAAATCATCTGGGCACATAGATAATAAGGAAAATCTTGCTGATTTCTTTTTGGTTTTCTCTCTATGGTCAGTCATAAAAAAAGATTTCCCTGGATAAATACAAGGCTTCAGGAGGCTGGGGAATGTTGGTTTAACTAAGTTACGTAAACTGGATTGAACCAGATTAAGTATTTCCCTCTGACCAGAAAAAGAGAATTACTGAGGAAAAATACACAAGGCTTTCCTTGAAATTCCTGGCTCCAGCATTTCTTATGCAACAATTAGGTTAAAATAAACATTATGCATTCTTAAAATAAATCACAAAGTGATAAACTCAGCAGGGAAAATGTTAAGGTAGAAGAGGGAGGTCAATCTTCTATTTTTGCATTCATTAAACTAGGAAGGACAATACACGGATCAGAATCTCCACTTTATTTTTTACAATTTTTATTATTTTTAAAATAATCAACTAGAAATGTCCTTCTTGCCTCCCTGACAAATGTCACTGGAGGAGCCATGGGGCAGGTCCAAGGTGACTGCTGGCAACAGCTTCCTCTTGCTGCTTCCAAATTACTACTCTCTCCTTTTAAAAGAGATCCTCCTCCTTTGATGTTTGCACCTTCCTCCAATTGCATCTTTACCTCTCTCATTATCATCCGCCTTCTCCTTCACCCACGTCTCCTAAAGGACTATGGCACCTGCATCCCAGACTCAGTTTTTACTTCAAACACTCCTCTCCACATCACAAATCAATCAATTATCCAAGTATTACCCTATTTCAACTACTATTTACTTCAATAGCCACACTTTATAGTTTCTCATCACTGAATTATTTGAGCTCTTAAAGTTTAAACTTCATCACCAACCTCCTCTCTGCTGAGCTGTTCCCTCCCCCAACTATTCCTGTCCTCCAACTTTATGAACACTTAAATTCTTTATACTTTCCTTTCCCCCAAACCTATCAATTCCTTTGTGTATTCGCTGTCACTCCAGTCCTACACTCAACTGCATACCAGACTCCCTTGACACTATCCTCAAATCCCTTGCACCTGTGCTGCAAAAGACTGGTTAATTTCAAAGATCACACCCACCATCTGTCTTCCCAACTTACACATCACCAGAGAGCAGTTTGTGGACTCTTGCCACTACAAGCTAAGTCATGTTCTTCATCCTACCTGGACCCTCATCCCCACATTCAGTGGTTCTTCCTGGGAATCTGTTCTCAACTGCACCACTGTTGTTCCACATTCTCCAGGATCCCAGTCCCCTTATTGGACAACTACTCAACATCACCATCAGAGGGAAGAGTTCTGCTTTGCATGGAAACCTGAGAGTGGCAGAACTCTTTTACTTTTATACTCTACCACCTACCAAGATTGAATAAATCTATGGTGGTGGTCAGAAAATTGGTAGGAGCAGAAGGCGACATTCCACTGGAATAATGGAGCCATTCCGTGTCATGAACTGAGTGAGGTTTACAGGAGTGTCCATGACAGAGGTAGACACATTTTCATCTTCCACCTTCCTCAAAAGGATGATGAAAGCACCAAAATAGTCTATCTTGGTTTTTCCAACTTAATATCTTACAGCAACTCCATTCCACAAAACATCATTCATATTGAATGTGCTTTGCTAACGGCTTTTAGTTTTGAAAGTTCCATTACTTGCTGGGCTAAAATAAAGTCCACTTATTTAATCATCAAGAACTCTCTTATTTCAAGCAAAGATCAAAAGGCCACAGTGGCTCAAAGGAACCCAGGTAGAGATTCTGAGTAACAAACTTAAAAATGTAATCCCAGCATGGTTACTGATGCTCTGTGAGGCCTTCAGTAGGAAATTTCAACCCAATATGCCTTACTTCTTCTACTGTAAAGAAAAGGATATTAATACTAACTCAACTCTGCTAATTGTTGAAGGAAATTAAATGATTTATGAGGCTGTTAGGAAATGTAAAACCCTAGACATCAAGATGAAGTTACAAATAGGAAGGGTGTGAAGGGGAGGAAAAATTGTTAATCTTCACTGATATAGAAACTTAATTTTTCAAAGCGGCCTCCAGTGGGAATGTATTTCATAGGAAAATAAGTTCTCATCTTCCACAATGTTTTGACTAGCTCATGGAGGAGGCGAGTTGTCGAGAACAATGGAGATTTTTGCAATTTCCTTTTTGTTGCAGATACAGCACTATTATTCTAAACTCAACAAATACTGAGTGCCTACTTTGTGTCAGACATTCTTAAAAATTAGTGCAATGTAAAAAAACAACAACAAAAATTAGTGCAACGTATTTATTAAAGGTCCTCTTGTCAGATGCTTTCATCATGGCATGCTTGCACTCCAGGGGGTACATCAGATGTCTTCTGAGGTGTGGTAAGAAAACATCAGGTGACATATTCTTCTTTATTTATTTATAGATTTTATTTATTTATTCATGAGAATACACAGAGAGGAGAGAGAGAGAGAGGCAGAGACACAGGCAGAGGGAGAAGCAGGCTCCATTCAGGGATCACGCCCTGGGCTGAAGGTGGTGCTAAACCGCTGAGCCACCCAGGCTGCCCTATTCTTACTTATTTTTAAATAATTGTCCAAAGTTTTTATTTAAATTCCAGTATAGTTAACATACAGTGTAATACTAGTTTCAGGTGTACAATATAGTGATCAACACTTCCATACAACACCTGGTGCTCATCACAAGCACACTCCTTAATCCCCATCACTTATTCCCCCCATCCTCCCACCCACTTGCTCTCTGGTCACCATCCGTTTGGAATTTAAGAAACAAATGAGCAAAGGAGGGAAGAAAGAGAGAGAGGGGGGCAAACCAAGCAACAGACTCTTAACTATGGAGAACAAACTGATGGTTAACTTATTTTTCATATTAAAAGTTAGTTGGAAGGTCATATTGTAGCTAAAGTATCCCCTAGAGCAAAGTGAGATTCTACAGGCTTGAATGACAGCTGTGCTGCTTCCACTCACTGGTTCCTGATCAGTGCATAGTGGGATGTGTAATATTTACATATATCTGGTTAAATGAACTTGTAGCTTATAACTATTTTAACTAAACTGCCTTACATAAGATATAAGATAAAAAAGTTAACATGATTCTTGAAAACTAATAAAATGGTGAAACTGGCACTTTTTGCTCCAATGCAAAACATTTAATTAGCTGCATTATGAGGTAAAAGCCATAATAATATACCATTCAGACAAGAAAATGGCCCCTGAATTCCAAATTATGGAGATAGACAAATTCAAACATATGTATTTATATTCATTATTGTTAACAGTGAGTGTTGTTTTAAGTATATCTTTCTGCCTTGAAATATGATAATATGTCATCATAATTAGCAAGATATTTACAAATAGTTTATATTTGACTTTACCTGGTCCATTTTAATTTTCTATTTTATAATTAACATAATCTTATTTATAGAGTGTATATGTGAGGGTATTAACACATTCTGAGCATACATGTTCCAAAGTGTTTTTACATTGGGACATGTGCTAAAAAAAACAACAACAACAACAAAAAAAAACAAAAAACAACAACAACAATAAAAAAACTGGAACTATAAGAAAGCAAGATTTGGGGAAATGAAGGTTGAAAGAGAGAGAGCTGTGCTATGTCTAATTGAACAAAGGAATATAGACAGTCCAAGCTCAAGTTCAAACCTTTCTGCAAGCGATATGAAAAACTTCTCAAAAAAAAAAAAAAAAAAAAGAAAGAAAAACTTCTCATACAAAATATTACCTGTGATAATGGTCCCTATGGTAGCCCTAAAATATAGACTTAAATTTTTTAACTCTCCTCTCATTGACAGGCAGGGACTAAACTATGTCCCTTCCTCTTGGATCTGGATGGGTATGTATCTCTTCTGACCAGTAAAAGCCATTAATCGTTTTCTTGGCACCTGGGATGCTTGCTATTCTACAGAGGAAGCTATCTGTCACAACTACCTTAAGATAGCCATGTTAGAGAGGCCACATTTAGGTGAATGGTTCAGGCTGAGTCATATCTTCTGAGCCATATGCATAAGTGACGCCACCTTGTGCCTTCTGAACCACCCTATCTACCAGATGAATACCAGTGAACAACCTCAACTGAGATCAAAAGGTGTAGAACAATCACATAGCAGAGCCTTGCCCAAGTTCCTTAAACAAAATCTCTGATATAATAAAATGGCTTTTTAAGTCCATAAAAAATGTGGGGGTACTTTGTTATATAGCAATAGATAACCCTAAAAGAACCTGTTATCAGAAGTGAAGTGCTAGGATAACAAAGTAAACAAGTGGTTGTGACTTTGAGACTAAGTGGTGGGCAAAAGATAGACTTGAAGGAAGCTCTCAGTGATGGAAGTGAGGAGGATACAGTTGGTAGGTGGAGGAAAGGAAACTGCCCTTGTATGGTAGGGGAAACCTTAGAAACACTGTTGCCTGCAGTATTTTCAAAAACAAACTGCGCTGATGAATTGAAGAAGCCGGCTAAGGAAATTTCCAGCAGAACATCCAAAGTTTCAATTGGTTTCTTTTAACTGTGTTTCAGGAGTTACCAAAATAGGGAGATGAACTAAAAAAGGAAATATGCTGTTTCAAGCAGAATTTAGAGAAAATATAAAGGAGTCTGGACTTGTTTAGTTAAAAAATAAAACTATTTCTCAGCCCCAGTGCCATTTAGCAGAACATTACCAAAGTAAGAAAGTAAAGAAAGGTATAAAAGCAAAGGCCAACACCAGAATGCCATGGGGAAATGTGGTCTCAGAGTAAATATGAACACTGGGTGTGGCTATAAAACCACTTTTTAGTACCTCAAAAGATTCGAGGTGCTGTATCATAGATCATTTTAGTGAAACAAAAGAACCGTAACAACAACAAAAACTCAAGCTTCAGAAAGCTCCTAAGGGTGTGTATTACAGCCTCTCTTTGATAAAGAACTCTTAAGGGCATTGTCCCTCAATAGTCTCAGAGGACCCAGGATAGAAAAAGGCCTATTTCAAAGACTTTTATGCATGTGACTTTGGTCTGATACAATGAATTCTAGTAAGATTCTAGAAAACCCACAAAGCTTTTAAAAGAATTGTATTGGTAGAATATATTGCAGCTTGGACCTGGTCAAGAAAAAGTCAGATAAAGAGTGACCCGCATTCCTCGGAATTCTATGAGCCGGAAACACACTGAGATGATTACCCAGATATAAACACAGGCTATTTCCTTTCTGTGGGAAAGGAAAAAAGACTCAAGGGTAGGATCACAAGTATACAGCACAGGTTGGCAAATTATGGCCTATAAGCCAAATGTAGGTGGCAGCCTGATTTTATGTCTCCAGTTAGCTAAGAATTATTTCACTTTTTTTTTTTTTTTTTTCAGATTTGAGAGAGGGACAGAGTGCGCGCGTGTACACACACACGAGTTGGTGGAGACGCAGAGGGAGAGAAAGAATCTCAGGCAGACTCCCCACTGAGCATGAAGCTCAACATGGGGCTCCATTTCATGATCATGAGGATCATGACCTGACCCGAAATCAAGAGCTGGATGCTTAACCAACGGAGTCACCCAGGTGCCCCAAATGTTTGTACATTTTTAAAGGATTGTTAAAAAAAAATACAATTAAACAAAGACTACATATGGCATGTGAAGATTATTAACTATTTGGCCCTTTACAGAAAATGTTTACCTACCTTTACCTGGAAGGTGATGCCAAGAAATATGGAGAATCATTCTCAGGAAGCAATAATGGGCGCTGATCACAAAACTGAGAGTATGGTATACTGAGAGTATAGTATGAAATATAGGTAGGCCTATATCTCATAACTGATAGGGACTTGTGTTTATTGAGGTTAACCATTCCTGTTCTACCATTTTACATTGGAAAGCAGAAAACCAGTTTCTTGTGTTCACTTATTTTCAGATCAAAAGGACCGATACCCACTGAATGGCACTTGAAGCAGGAGTTTCATCTGCACCTGATTTAGATAACAAGATCCTGGATCAGGCACCTGAGCCTGCTATCATAAGGGTACATCTTTGGGTACATGGATCTTATTAGGAGTATGATTCACAACACGGTAAAAATGCATATATAATTTGTTGTTTGCAGAATGAACATGTGGTTTCAAAACATATCTGCAAATTCTTTTATGTTTCCCATAAGGAGATGGGGGTCTGTGTCCCATCTCCTGGAAATTGGGGAGGGCTTGTGTCTGTTCTGACCCACAGAGTAGAATGGAAGCTTACTGCATAAATTCCAAGATTAAGTCAGAAAAGGTCATGTTATTTCTGCCTTGTTCCTTTGGGAGACTTGGTCTAGGAAAAGCCCCTGTCATGTAAGGATTTTGATTACCCTAAGAACTCACCAAGTGGAACAGAGTTCAGCACTCTTGACAGTACAGCTGAGCCTTAAATTCTAGCCAAGATATTAGACACATGAGTGATGTGGTCTTGAACCATCCATGTCAGTCCATCTACCAGCTGAGTACCACTAATGTCATGAGGATGAAAAGAGCTCAGCCAAGCCTTCCTGAGTTCCTGACACACAGATTCTAGGAGGGGTATTATATGTGGCCAATGCTTTAAGCAACTAATATTTGGAGTATTTTATTAAGCAGTAATAAATAACTGGGACAGTTTACTATGTGTATGTAGGACCCTCTATGATGAAGTGGCTCTATGGACTGAGCCATGTGACTTGCTTTGGTCAGTGGAATGTTAATATATGTGACACAAGCAGAAGACTGGAGTTCTCTCCTCTTGGAACCTCCACCATTGCTATGAGAAGAAGATACGCCTGGGCCAGCCTGTTGGCAGGCAAGACACATGGCGGCAGAGGTCCCAGTTGTTCCTGTCATCCTGGTCAAGTCTGTCCTACACTAATGAATAGCCAGCTGGCTCACAGACAAGTGAGTGAGCCCAGCCAAAAGCAGAAGGACCACTCATCAAATCTAGCCCAGATCACCAGGCCATAAACTTGGGAGCTAATGTATTGTTTTACGCCACTCATTTGGAGAGTATATATGTGTGTGGTTATGCACCTTTAGTAGCAATAGATAACACAATGAGAATTTTCATTTCAAGGTATTTCTCCACTAAAAACACATTGTTTCTAATCATACGGTTCTGTGCATTCTTCCTGACACTTGGCATATTCAATCTAGTCTTTTTTCTTCTTACTCCCCTTCCTTCCAGAATGCCCTTTGCCTTCTTTGTGCCTCTCCTAATCCTACATATTCTTAACAGGCTGGCTTAAGTTCGATAACCCTATAATCAATCTTCATCACTCTATTCCACAATAGCGTCACTTCTGGATTCATGCAGAATGCACTTTCTGCACCATCTTCTTGACAATTAATTGTATATTGCTTTGAGATGCTAGTCATTTCTCCCTACCTGTATTTTGAGATACCTGAAGGGTGGGTGATACCTTATATCCTACTCTTCTTTCCATCCATCTCAACACCCTACATTCCATAGCCCAGTTTCATGCAAATAGTAGGTGTTAAATAGGAAGTAAAGAACACATCAAAGCTTTTGAAAGGGTCTTGCTAGGCAGAGGCAACAAAATACTTGTTTTGTATAACCATTTCCTATTACAGGTATTCCCCTCGCTTTTCCAAAGTTCCCACTATGCCACTTCACTTTTATGAAAGACCTACATTAGTACCTGGTTTCCCTGACTGTAAGGAATCTGAAGAGGATTTTTGCTTTATGGAAAAAAAAGGCAAAAAGCGAACATGAACATAGCGTTCACTGCTGGTTTTGCAGTAGCCATTATAGAGGCAGCCACACCCTAAGCAGTGACAGTGCCCCTCCCCATTCAAACTCCTTCCTTGAGACCTACACTCAGCATCCAGCCACCAGAGCCTGGATTTGTGTCTGTGCTTTATCTTGATTTATTTTGTGCATCCATTAGGAAGAGGTATTCTAAGGTATCAGAAAGCCTAAAAGAGGTGTTTTTTTGGGTCAAGGAATGCTCAAAAATTTTTCTGTATGAATTAATGGTATTGGTCTTCTCTTTGCACCATTTCAGCTTAGGAAAGGTTTCACTGGAACTTTCTACTTTCAGATAACGGGGGGAAACCTATACTTCAAATTTGAAAGAATAATAGAACTCTTTATGGGAGATAATTGAGCAATTTGGTGGAGGGTCAGAGGGTGGGAGGGAAATGTGCTAAAATCTTGAATGTTTTCAGTGAATCAGAGTCTTTATGGGTAAAAAGGTATCAAACAATTGTTGTCAGGCTTGACTATCTGCCAAATGACTGATCATAATGGCAGAGCTGTATTTCCCAACTTGGAGGTTTTGCAAGTCATTAATAGCCTGTGCAAGATTTACCAGGTGTTTGGTTAAAGCATGCTTACATAAAGAGTTTACAAATATTTATATTTCACAGAAATCCTCCCACTGTATTTAGAGTTAAAACAGAAGAATCATTTTCCTTTAAAAGATTGTATTTCTCATGAAAGGACATTATTTTTCCAAGAATTATAAAGAGAAGTGTTACCTTTTCCTCCAGGGAAATTACCTCTGAGGATGATGGGAAGGCTGAATTAGGACGAATAATCACCTGCCCAAAACCACATTTTAGTGACAATTTACCATATCTGAGTTTTTTTTCTTGGAAAAAAAAAAAAGGCAATAGGAAATAACGTTTTAGCATTTGTTGGGAAAAACTAAAATCTTCTTTGTAATTTTCATTTCAACTACAAGAGGAAGCCCAGTTATTTTTCCTCTGGCCTTTGCAAAAGAAGACTTCTAATAGGACTTAACCAGTCCTTATATCCAGACATTAAAAATGAGGGTAAATATGCATCCTACACCGAAATAGATTTATGATGAAGGGACAGGGTTTGGAGGTGGGGTGGCATAGTATCTCCTGAGGCCTAGTAGGAGGTGAGAGCAATCTCTTTTGTGTCAACGATAAACTGGCACTGCTTATGTGGCAATATGAAATGGTAGGTTTGAATAACCCTATCCACAAAGAACGTTCTAATGAAAAGTACAATCTAAGACCTAGTTGTCATTGCTTTCGAAATGCCTTAGTGGGGACACTGACTAGACTGAGCACTTCACTTACATACGGTAGGACACCTAACAATGATTAATTCATATCCAAGTACAACTTGACATCATTATTTTAAAGACTGTAGTTGACAGGCTGTCATCTCCCTTCAGGTCAATTAAGAAAGCAAAACTTGGGTATCAAAGGGAGAATCCTATTCAGATTAAATGGATGGATAAGGAAGAAAGTCCAAGTCAAACCTGAGAGGTGAGTATCCTAGTTAGCTTGTGTGAAAGCTCCCCCTTGAGGAGCACACAACAACTGCAAAAACTCAGCTGAAAACTTACATCGCCAGCTCTTGCCCTTCAGAAGAAAAGCCTAAGCATTTTTTTAGAACAAAAAATAAATAAAGAAAAAGAAAATCCTTCACAAATATTTCTGTTAAAGACTATTTTACTATGGGTTTTTTCTCCCCCCCTCCATCCAAGATATTATTTAACTGGTTCCTGTAACATGAAATGAGACACATATAATTAACCATACTGCCACGCTTGTCCTGTCTTTAGCCAGGACTCATCTTCAATCAACTTGAGGAAAAACCATTAAAAAAAAAAAGATAAAAGAAAACTCGTGTAAGAGTTACTTTTTTGTGTGTAGACTGCTACCAATAGTTAGTTGCTTTATGTTCCAAGAATAATGCAAAGGGAAAATAAAACACTTCTTGACCTGAGGTTGTAATTAATTGGAAAAAAATTCGGGTGGGTGAG
This sequence comes from Canis lupus baileyi, assembly GCF_048164855.1. Taxonomy (NCBI): domain Eukaryota; kingdom Metazoa; phylum Chordata; class Mammalia; order Carnivora; family Canidae; genus Canis; species Canis lupus. The sequence continues at coordinate 19,603,439 of NC_132851.1, forward strand.
CACCTGAAGATTCTGCTTTAAGTTCAAGATGAGCATACCCCAGAGTGGACTCTACTGAAGTTTGGAAAGAGGAAGAATGAGGCGGTATTCTAGTCTAGTGTCTTTAGCAACCATTCTCCTCCAGGGTAAACAGGTTCCTTTTCCAAGTATGTTTTAAGAATGAGCTATCTAATCTGCCCACAGAAGTCAAATAAGCAAGCCTCTGGGGCACATTCCACAGGCAGAAGGGTCAATTTACAAGTCTGGATCCGCCCAGGTAGTGCTAGAACTGAGGAGCTGGCTTCAGCCTGACCAACCGTGCCTGAGGCCTTGGACGACGGGAACAGATCTTCCATGAAAGCTGTCTCAATATCCCCATTTATCTAGCATGTCTTTACCCCTCATACTTTAAAGTTTTTGGAGACATTTCCCTCAGTGCAATGAAGAATAGACATCAATGCTCAATGTTATAAAAGGAGAATAGGGTTTTCTTTCTATCAGATCAGGGCAAGTCAGTTCCAATAATAGTTTAATAGTTCCTACTGAAGTGGAATCAAGGAGGAAGTTTGCAATACGTACTGTCCATCTAAGCCACAGGATGATGGCATGAAATGCTGGATATATGGAAAGACAGAAAATGTTGTATGAAGTGGGAAGAGCTTCATGATTATATGAACTATTTAACTATTATTAACCATAATAAGTTAATCAGAACAGGGAATGAATTGAGGACAAGGGGCATTTACTCCCCTCCAACCACCACCTCCACCCCCCCACCCTGCCACCAGGGCATACTACTCAAATTCTGGCAAAGGATAATCAATGATGCTACACTTCTACTTAGTACATCTCCAACATACTCTCAGGAGGCAGCTGAAATCAAGAAAATCTTTAAACATGGGCAAAATCAAATAACAAAGACTAAATTTCATCTAAAATAACTTTGAGCTTGTTGAACTGAATGTTGCAGCTGCGAAAATTCCAGAATGAAGGAATTGTCCTGTGTGAAAAAAAAAAAAAATCAAACCATCTAGTGGTATAGACTTTCATTCATTTGGGCATGATGAGCCCAACCTGTACTACCCGTGATAACAAGCACCAAGATATCACAGGATAACCCTTAAACCCCACTTAACTCTTTCAAGCTTGTCTCCTGCCCCTGTATCTCTGTCCACCTCTGTTTCATCCCTCAAATACTTAACATCTATATTTATTACAAGACTAATATGTGTATAGTATTTGTGATAATACAAAAATATGATTTTCATGATTCCATTAACTTTGTGCATTTTGATTTTTCAAAGTGTTCCCAGATTATTAAAAGGTTTTTTTCATTTGACCTATCTTGGGGGAAAAAAGCAAATAAAAGTTTCTAAATTTCACCTTTTTCTTTTCGGATTTTTTTTTTTTATATGGAGCTAAGCAGAATTAGCTTAAAGAAAAGAGATGAATATATCTGCTTGTACTAAAGAAGATGCAGTTATCCAGAAGGGACACATAGTGAATTCCTTCTTGAAAGAAGGAGCCCAACTTCCTTCTCAACCTTTTTTGTGTGCCCATTCCGGTAGTGTTGGCCACTTAGTGATTGCTCAGCAAATGTTTAGTGAGTAAATTAACGAGCACTAATATAAAGATAATTGAACAATTAGTAGGTAATGAATGATCTGCAAATTAGCAATTTATAATAAATTACAAATTATTTAATCCGTAAATAATTAAACTTCAAACGAGATAATGACAAATATTCAGTAAGTAAACAAATTACTGGAATGAAAAAGGAAGATTGTACTAAAAAACCCGAGGCCCAAACTACAGAATATTTGCAAGGAAAAAGAAAGGGTATTTTTTTTCAGATACTATAAGCTGTAAATGGGCACTGAGACAAAATTAGATACACTGTGAGGTGGGCAAGTCACTGTGCCATCTTGCATCGTCACCTGTTTTTAACAAAGATGTCTTTAGCAGTCAACTGCTTGATGCCCAATAGAATCTTACTGCTGAAACATACTTGAGAGGTGTTTTATTCAAACTCCACCATTTTGCAGATAAGAAATCTGCACCCCATTTCATATGTGCAACCTGCCCAAGTTTATTTGGCTAGTACACCACTGGCCTTCTTTCCAATTGGTTCTTTCTTCTGTCCTGCCTGCCATTAACTTAATCCCCATTTCTCCAGTGACTGCCATGTGTCATTTCTCTGCACTAGTCCAATTTTTGTGAATTGAAAGGTAGTGGGTTGCAAATAAATGAGGGTATATTTGTCACACTTATTTTTTTAAACTATGAAGTTTCAAAGATAGGTACTACACTATTGATTACACCTTGGTGACCTGGTTTTAACCATAGCAGGGGTTGCAACAATTGTTTCTATTGATGCTGCTTCAAGGAAGTAGAGTAGTCCTGTTTGCAGATTCAGTGTATTTCTTAGTCTTTTTGAATGTACTAAGAAAAATCCAACTCAAGTGTGTGCAGTCAGAGGTGATAAAGAGGGAGGGATACAGACTACAAAAACTTCTAAAAGCCAGCCAGCCAGTTTCTTAAATAAAAAGCAGAAAGAAAAAAAAATGAAAAAGGAGAGTTTTCCAGCCAGGAAACAGGCTTTTGCCATTATAGCATCCAACATATGATCAAAGAGAAAACATCAGTAAAACATATGTTTTTCCATAGTTTCTAGTCCATCTGTCCCTGACATTTTGCTAATTATCTCAAAAATGGGTTTTGGTATAATTTTCCTTTCCCTTCTATTTCCAGTTAAAGGTAACAATATCTCTTGGTGAATAACAGCTTCATTATTAAACGTTCTTGAACAACCATGCTTGGCATATACACACACCACTGTGGAGTTCTGAATCTCCTAAGACAATCTTCTCCTTGGTGTCAAAAATCGTCCTTTACAGTCGGCGTGTTCTATAGCATAGAACAACACAGCACGTTCTGTAACAGAGAAATATGACCATACCGAGCACGTAACAAGGGCAAAATGATGGGAGTAAAGAAGGCAAAACTTGCCTTGGACTGGAGCAAAAAATGCAGCCTGAGGTGTCAGGAGCTGAGTACTGCCATCTACTGGCCATGACGTCTGGGTCAATTTTCTTCACTTTCCTGAGCTTTATTTTTATTTTTATTTTTTTTCCTGAGCTTTAGATTCCTCATCTGAAGAGAGACTCACACTTAGATCAACAGGGTTCTGAAGATAATGTATTGGAAATATCACTCTATACATTTCAGGTGTGATATGAATGTTACTGGGAAAATTTCTTACAAGTGAAACAACCTGAGATTCTAGGGATATCCGCAGAATAGTTAACAATGTGAATGCAGGAAATTGCTTAGAGAAACAAAGTGGCTCCCTGTTTACGTTCTATAGCAGTACTTTTTGCCAGTACCCAGTCATCGCTGTATCCTTTGCCCTGTAGCCTTCTACATTTGTTGGGAGAGAGGCTAGTCTTTGACTTGAACTTCATGGGAGCATATTTTGCAAAAACAGAGGTAACTATCTTGTGCCCCTTTTTCTATGTGCTCAACTGAACATCTCTGTGAATGTACTGCCAAATGGCAGATGTGAGGCTAAGATCTTTCTGGAATGACTACAGCAATCCCATCTTTTCCCCTCTAGATATACTCACCGTCCTCTGAAAGATTTATAAAGAAGGACACTGTGGCAACATGCGACCTTTCGAAACTGCTCGCACTATGTTCTCTTCCTAGAAGGAATTCTAATGTCCTCTTTGCCTTGTGCTGCCTGCCGCGTACCAATCACGGGGGAAAGACACTGAAAATTTAATGAATTTAAGAAAAGCTGTGCAAGCTTCTCTTTTGGAGGAGCCTTGGGGAAGAGGGAAGCAGACATAAAGAAAACATTCAAAGAAATTACACTGTCCCCAAGGGTGGCATCTATAGAGGACAGTGACAGGGATTTGGAGATGTATTATTTTTCTAGTGCTCATTTACCTACCGGGCTGGTTTCACTACTGCTACTGGCCATAACCAGGGCAAAGGTGCAGGGATAAGATCAATATCAGAGGTAAAAATACTAGAAAAAGAAAACTGATTCCACCACACAAGTAAGAGTATAGGAGGGACATAGCCAGGGAAGGGAGGGTGGGTGTTAAAAAGAGAAGCATGTGGAACCAGAAACACACTTCATCTGAAAAGCATAAGTACATACATCTGGATAATAACAGCCAAAGAAAATATTTTCCATTTAGCTAATAAAGAAATGTATTTGCCATATATTTTTAAGTAGAAAAGAGAAAATATATTTGGGTATAGGGAGGAAGAAGTTGGGATGGGATCTACAAACCATAGCCTCTGGGTCAAATCTATCCTGCTGCCCATTTTTATAAATAAAGTTTTATTGGAACACAGCCACCTCATTCATTTACATACACGGTTGGAATCCAGTAGTTAAGACAAAGACCACATGGCCTGCAAAGCCAAATGGCACTATGTGGTCCTTTATAAAAAAAGGTTGCCAACTCTGGGCTAGAAGAATCCACTGCACAATTTTAGCTGTGTCAGCCTGAGGAAGTCATAACCTCTGTGTCTCAGCTTCCCCATATATGAAGTAAAGGGTAATGCATCTTGGAGTTTTCTTGAGGATTAAATGAGTTAATGTAAAAAAACACTATTTACTGTTGTGCCTGGCACATTAGGAAACGGTCAAAAACATTCTACTTACTACCTACTTCCTTATAAACCAGATACATTATTCCACTTATTAGGTTAAACCTAATGAAACTGCCACTTTGTTGGTGAAAATTGGTCAGTATTGGCAATTTTATATGGCTCAATGTAACCATATGTCACCACTCACTGTTTTCATTTCTCCCATGTAAGTTGTAATCTCTGAGAGAGTGTCAATGTCATTAAGGCAGTTTGGGGTTAGCTAATTTGCCATGAATAGCTGAGAAAAAAAAAAAAATCTAACACTGTTGTACCCAAATCCAGACAATATGGATGTCTGAAACAATAATGCTGTATTTGTATTATGCTTTGTTACTTTGAAACACTAGCAAATTAGCACTAAATGTATGTATGGTGTGACAGGTTCTGTGTTCCTGTCCTGCTGCCACAAATAGAAGCTTTTCAGATAAAAGATCTTCTTCCCATCCTCCAAAATAACACTTGTCTCTTGAATTTCAGCAGGCCCAGCAAGCTTCCACAACACTGTGACAATCACTCTTGGCACTGAGCAGAAATCCAGACACAGCCTGCCACAACATCTGTGGGAAGACCTGCTTGAAGGGAAGATGGGACTCTGGATCCTACAAAACTTCAAGAGTCTGTCATTCAAGTGCACTTAAAGATGGCATTTTGAGGCTTAGTACAGATCCAACATAGGAGTTCTTAAAAAAAAAAAAAATCAAATGGGGCTCCTCCAAGAATGAGACAGGAAGACAGACTTGAACATCAATGGAACATAATTATGAGAAGCTGCAGATAGAAAAGTATAGGATGAGCTTCATGAAGAGGAGGCAAATCAGGAAACTGAAAGACTAATCAAGTATTCTTATCAACGGAAATGGAGAAGGGCTTTAAGTTCAGTACTAAGCCTATCAAAGGAAGAACAAACTCAATTTAATCCAATCAACACTTATTAAATGCCTATTTTACGCCAGGCACTGGGTTAGCACAGCTAGAAATAGTAAGATAAACCAGATGCTATTTCTACCCTACAGGAGTTTCTGGGCTGGTTGGTGGAAGGAAGATAAATATGTAACCAAATAATGTTAATATAATGTGATCAGTGTTCTAAATACTAACAACAATAGCGGTTATACATGCACAGCAAAAAATGTAAAGGAAATACAGATGGAAAAATTAAGTTTGCTTGGAAAGGCCCAGGGAGGGTAGGGAAGAGAAATAATTGGAGGTGGACCTCACAAATTACTCACAGTTCAGTAGGCAGACAGTAGGGGCAAGAAGGAGAGTGGTCTGCTACAGTTTCGGGATAGGATGGACACAAGGAATGGCTGCAAACCAAGCTGAGGAATGTTTATGAAAAGTCTCATACGCTCAGCTTAAGAATCTGGATTTTATCCAGGAGGCATTTAGTCTTTTTAAGAGATCTGGTCAAGTCTGATTTAAAGAGACAAAAGGAAAGATGCTTTCCCAGAGAGCCATGAAGTAGGGTCATAGGAGACTGTTTGGGCAGAGACTAAGAAAATCTAGACCACAGGGAGTGCAGAAGGAGTAGCAAGGAGGGGACATACTGGGGAGAGCAGGCCTTCAAACTGGAATGTAAAAGTGGGAGCAGAAACTCTGAAGACTCAGACGAAAAAGAGAGATGAACAGAATTCTGGCGTGGAAGGAGGGAGGGTCACACAGGCAGAGAGAAGAGCAAGGTTAGGAGATCGGCCTTGGGAGAGATAATATCTCTTCCTCAGAGACATAAAAGAAACCAATAAGAAGGGAGTAAAAATAGAGGTAATACTGCAGGGAGGAATTTAAGAAGATTTATCACCATTGGTGCCTCCTCAGAAATGAAAGGGGAAAGGGATGGGGCTCTGTGGAAAAGGAGCTGGGTGGGAACCACCGTTGGAGGCTGGGAAAATGGAAAAGCCACAGATCCATAAAAGTGATAATCCAACAGATCCTGACCCAGGATCCACTTGGGCTAACAACTCACACATTGCTGATCTCTCTCATGCACACATTCCATTTTTTCCAAGAGTAGGTATTCTGAGCTTGTCAGTTCATTCATCATTGGTGATGCTATTATCTCTGATAGGTGGTGAATGACATCCAAAAGAGGAAAATTTAGTTTCCTTAGTCTGACACTCAGAGCCTCTTCTAATGTAGCCCTCAGTCTACTCTCTGATCTATCTCCACCTCCATCACTTACTACTCTTCAGGTTCAGAAACCCAAATGCTTTCAGGCTCAGGCACATAACCCCAGTGTGAGAAGAGGCAGGGTCTGATACAATAGGGGGTGGTGAGGTCTGTGGATTAAAAGCTGTTACATTTTCTTGCTCTCTAGGGTCAAACAAAATACATAAATACAACTTGGTATTTCAAGGACTTTCTCTTTTAAATTACTACATGGGACAAATCCAGCCTCCTCCAAGAAGACTTCCCAATCAGTCAGACTCCTATATAGGAGTTCCTTCTCAAGTCTCCTTTGGTGCTTACCCGCATTTTCTTTTTCATCACTCACTTGTACTTAAAAGATGCTATCTTTCATTGCACAGAGGTCAGGATGCGAGCTTTGGATTCAGATGGCCCTGGGTTAAAACCCTGACTTTGCCATTTTTAGGTTTCAAGGCCATAAACAAGAGACTTTTGTTTTATAAGAATCACTTTCCCCATTTGTAAATTGGAAATAATAATAATAGTATCATATAGGGTTATTGTGACAATAAAATTAAATAATGTATGCACAGTACTTACTGGAGTGCTCAGCATGCAAACACTCAAATATTTTTTTAAAATATGAGTTTTCTGCAACCATATATTAAACAATGAAACAAAACTACACACACATGCATTTATATAATTCTTTCCCATTTGAAAAGTGATTTCTACACTCCCCTTTGCTTCTTATAAACCTATGTATGGAGTCCATACAATCACAGATCAATAATAATAACTAGTAGCAACCTTGTAAGATACATTTTATTTTTGAGAAAGGGAAACCGAGACTCAGGGAGGTGAAATACACTTTGCCAAGGCCACACACAGTGAATAATCAGTGGAAGGGATTCTATCATGGGTTTCCACGGGCCAGGCTTTTTCTGACCTTGTGCAACTATCAGAGATAGGAAGTGTGTCAAGAGCAATTAAACACTTAACAGTCACATTACCCCAAGGTTAAGATGGAAATTGAAAAATACATTTAATGAGACTGAATGAGGAAGATGAGAGTCCAAACACAATGGCCTAGAATGATCCTGGCCAAGACCTCTTGAGGACAACTGTATTTCATCAAGATAGTGCCACAGAATCTTAAATATAACCAATCCCATGTGTGTGGACTTCCATTTCTTCCATTAACAAATATGGCACCACATCACCATAAGTGATGCCATCTGAAGGAAGTGAGCCATTGTTCCACAGAGCACAATGCCTCTAAAGGGCATGATTCCCAATCTCCCCACTGAGTGTCATGACAGAGGTTCTGTCCAAGCACCCTGGAGCCCTGAAGGATAAGAAATTTGACTTGACAGGATGAGTACACAGTATGTTCATTTTCAAACAGGGATCGGGAGCAAAACCAAGGGAAAAAGATCTCGAATTCTGCAATCTGTCTTTAGTAAACTACATTAAAAAAAAAAAAGTAAAAAACAAGATGGAGGTAAAGTCATCGATAAAAAAGGAATGAAATAGACACAGAGGCTAAAAAGTGGACTTATCCAAAAAGATCATGTTTTATGAACTTCGTTTCTCTGACAGAGCAAAAAAATCAGTGTTCAAAGTGAGCAGCAAAAGAAGCTGGATTTTTGGTTACATGTGACAGTCTCATAGGAAATTAGGTGGAATTAGGAGGGGAAAAAAGGAGGAAAAACTGGATCTGGTTGAAAAAAAGAATGAGATTGAGTTTCTGGCTATAAAGCCTTCTGGAATTTGGAGTGGGAAAATAAGTGGAGTGGTGTGCTTTAAAAAAATAAAAGGGAATACCTTGTCCATGTCTGGCTCCACTTTTATCTGTGAGGCAACCTGCTGGACTCTTCCTAAGAATGGTCTCCTATTCTCCCATAGTAATGTGATAATGAGAAGTAACAGTTACTGAGCCCCTACAATGTGTCAGACACTGTTTTAAGTATTTTCTAGGTGTTAACTTCTCTCACCTGCCAACAAACCTGTGTGCTAGGTCTTGCTGATGTGAAGTGCTCAGCAACTGTGCTTACCTGGACGTACCCACCATACTCTGAGCCATGCTTCCTCCTATCTGTAACAGCTTGCAAGATGAGCCTCATGCATACACAAAGCCTCCAAGACACAACAGGTATGATTAAAGATCTCGGGGGTTTTCTAAAGCAGGACTGTCTCATTAGTTACAACTTTGATAAGAACACCTGGCTGGCACTGGCATTTCTAAGGTCTCAGAAGCCTTTGGTTTGGGTCTGCTAACAGGTGCTGACCGGGAGAACGAGAAGGATATCTGGCAGGCAAGGGGAGTGCTGGGTAAGGGTGCAGAAAGCTAGCTCCTGACCCCAGCCCTGCATTCCCAGGCCGTGATATGTAGGCAAACCTTTCAAGTCTTATTTCCCAAACTACAGAATCTATAAAAGCAGTGAAGAGTAGGGGTAGATCATCCAAGAAAAAACTGAATCAGGTAGCAAGTAAAAATCCTCACCCTTGTAAGAGTATTCTTGATTATTTAAGTCTACACAATTGGTTAAAAAAAAAATCATTCTAGTTCTTTGATGTACGAAACAAATAGTTCATTTGGTGACAAACTCCCTTATCTTTTCAAGTGTAATATTAAATCAATGTTGTATTTAGAATATCAATTAATGTCCCCTTAAGAGCAGTAGTTTCCTTACACAAGCCTATAAAGTGGCACTGTTCTGTGATGAAAATGAGAGAAATATTTTTCTTAATGTAAAATTTATCATATTTTTTAAATGAGATTTTGTGTGTTAAGATTCCTTTGGTTTATAAAATGTGGTGAGGGTAATTTTTAATTTAAAAGTATGAATGAGTAAAATACTAAGGTGGCAACTATATGCTATTGCAAAAATATCTTCTGAAATTTAACTCATCTGTGAAATTCAAAAGCCTTGGATGCATGAGTGTAGCTCAGACAAGCAGAATCGCAGTAAGACAAGAAAGCTGTTCTTTTTGTCAGCTGTCATCTTCCACCAATTGGTAAAACCATACCTTTCATTACAAGAATGTTCTGCTATCTTCAGGTTATCCTTTGAGTGAAAAATGCATAAAGTGGATTTTCAAACTCAATTTCTTTATATATAACATATATATTTTCTTCTAGTTACATATATTTGTTATGCTATATTAGATTGCATACATTAGATTTATAATAGAGTTGAATATAAAACCACTCTACCTATCTTCATCTTTTTTCTTTTTTTTAAAGATTTATATATTTGAGAGCATATTATGAATATGCATACACAGGGTTGGGGGAGGGGGAGAGGGCGAATCTCAAGCAGACTCCCCCACTGAGTGCAGAGCCTAACGTCAGCCTCCATCTCACAACCCTGCGATCATGACCTGAGCCAAAACAGGATCGGATGCTTAATGGACTGAGCCACCTAGGTGCCCCTCCCCATCATCCTGAGTACAAATGATCCTACACAGCCCGTATGGAAAGACACAGGATGACATTTTCATCTTTTCCTTTTAAAAACACTTTGCCATTTTAGAAAATTTGGAAAGCACACAAGTCTCCAAAAACCAACTATGAGATATAATTTACATACAACACATTTCACACATTTGAGGTGCCAAGTAGATAACTTCTGACAAAGATATAAACCATTTTCATTGCCACAGAAAGTTCCCTTGGTCCTCTTTACCATCTCTCCTCCACATCTCAATTCAAGCAACCACTGATTTGACTGCCATCACTATCAATCACTCTATGTGGAATATAAGAAACAGCACAGAGGATCATAGGGGAAGGGAGGGGAAACTGAATGGGAAGTCATCAGAGAGGGAGAAAAACCGTGAGAGAACCTTAACTACAGGAAACAAACTGAGGGTTGCTGGAGGGGAGGCGAGTGGGGGGATAGAGTAATTGGGTGACAGGCATTAAGGAGAGCACATGATGGGATGAGCACAGAGTGTTATATGCAACTGATAAATCATTGCACACTACATCTGAAATGAAGTATGTAGTTTATGTTGGCTAACTGAATTAAAAAAAAAGAATTTCCATACGACTGAATCACACTGTATATACTCTGACTTTTCACTCAGCACAACTTGAGATTCTTTCCTGTTGCATGTGTCAGTAGTTGGTTCCTTTTTATTGTTGAATAGTGCTTTTGGTAGAAATATAGCACAGTTTGTTTATCCATGCTACTCTGGAGGGACCTAAGGATTGTTTAGAATTTTTGCCTGAGTAACACTCCTTTGGATATTAGTGGACGGGAATTTTTATGAATATATGTTTCCAATTCCCTTGTGTAAATACCCCAGAGCAGAATTGCAGGATCATTTAATAATTGTGTGATTAACCACATAAAAACTTTACAGTTTTTGAATCAGGTGGCATCACATTATACCCAATAACAATGTATGAGACATCTAGTTGCTACACATATTCAGCAACCCAACAACAGTCCACTGGGATGAAGGAAAGGATTGGAGCTGGCAGCAACAATCTGCCCTAGGGGCAGCATCAAGGGCTTTTTGAGGCAAAGGTCTCTCAGGTGGGAACCTAAACAGGATCTGTGGGTGGGTTTCAGTTAAACTACAGCAAAACTTTCTAATACTTAAATTTTTCGCCTATTAATGTGAAAAATCCTACAACAGGGCTTACCCTGGGTAACAATTTTTCTGAAGACCTAAATGACAATCTCTAAAAAGAAATGAAGCTGACAGTCTGATCTCCATTTATACTTTTCATTCAAAACAGTTTTTTTTTTTAATTGACCTCATCAAACCTAGGATGACATCTACAGCCCTTTCTGATATTTAGAAGTCTATTATCCTGAGTCATCAAGACAATTGAATGGAGCACCCCTGGTTTAAGAAAGTTGAGGAGTGTAAAGGTGATATTAGTAAGCTTTTTATTCAAAGGTGTTAAAAAACAATAAATGCTGTTATTGGAAAATTAACTTCTGGGAAATAGGCCCTGATGATGTCAGAAACTTTACTATGCAGATACATATGGCTTGAGGTTCAATAAAAAATGTAGAGCAGTTTATACAAAAGAGAAATGTAACAAAACACAAAACACAAAGACATAGAAAAGGAAAACACGGTATTCAGAAGGAAACCAATAATGAAAAGAAAATGTAGAGATGAAGTGCTGCGGTACTTACATATGCTCAAGTTTTACTTGGCTACACTGGACTCTAATAAGTAGTATACTCACAAGTAGATGACCTAAAGTAACTATTCCACTTCTTTTGATACTTGTTGACCACACACCCCACTGGTCTCTATGGGTAACTTATGTTAACTTATTATGTCTTTATTATAGACAAGGAAGACAATAGCAGAAGGGTAAAGAGGTAGAAGAGCTCAGAGAAAGCAGCACAGAAGGGAATACTGTTAGCAAACACACAGAACCACAATCCAGAGGTCCGATAAAGATAGAGGTTTCCACTTTATTCAACAGCATAAGCAGAACTGACAAATCCCAGGGTGCTACATCTCAGTAGAATATTTTAAAAAGGGGAATGAGGTACGGAGGGTGGTTGGAGCACAAAAAGAACCAGAAACACTCATTTATTTTGCAGGAGTCCACCGGGAAATACTTCAAATCAATACTGACCATTTGCAGGGGATATTCATATGATAAGTATTTATTCCTGCAGACATCTGGACATCTAAAGAATTCCCATTGCTGGGCCACAAATAAGACTACATGGAAACCTTTTTACATGTTCAAAATGGCTTTTAAAAATATTTTATATTCTGGGGAACACTGAGTGCTTCACCCATAAAAATAAGTCTTTCAAGTTGGCAGGGGTAAGAACCCTTTCCAGATGGAGAACTCAATGCTGAAGGAGGTAAACTCACTTTAGCATAGCAGCCATAGGAACAACACAAGGCACAGCCAGGGGCTGAAATCGCCTCAAACCTGAAAATATTCTTAACTGTGCATAAAAGAGAATCTGAAAGTTGCCTGTAAGCTTACACCTGGCCCCAGTAGAGCTTCCTCATCAACATTCCAAGCCGGCCTCAGAAAGCTGGAGAGAGAATCTTGCAAGCACAGGAAAATAGACAAATTTCTTTCCTTCAAGCCTAATCTGATGATTTAAATCTATCTATCCTAATGCCTCTCAGGTGTTCTCACCATCCTATGCCTTTTAAGAGAGCTTCTGCAGGGAGGTAACACTAGTAGCTTCTCTTCTGATTAAACACATCTGCCACAAAATAGCAGGTGCCTTCTGGACACAATGAAAGTCTCAGAAATTCTAATAGGAAATTTGCAAAAGGTTTTGAATGTTCATATATTGAAACATATCTTAAGTTTTCTTTGACTTTGGAGAAAATGGGAATGTTTGTGTAGAATTTAATGTCCTTCAAAAGGAGGCATAAAAAAGGTTAATATAGTGGATTTGCTGGCTAAAACATAAAAAAAAATTAAGCCACTGATGTTAAAGCAGGAAAATTTTCAAAAAAAAAGGTTAAAATCTGGACTCATCAGATAGAAAAATGAATACATTTAAGTTTTTTTTTTTTTTTTTTAAACTCGTTATAAGAAACCAAGAAGAAGTAAAACCAGGACATTACAAAGGAGAATCCAAAAAAGAAACAGCCAATAGAGCAGAGTAAAATGAATATATAAATGGCAGGCAAAATTCACCCTTTCCACAATGGCAAGAAAAGCCAATTGAACCTCTCGGGGACAGAATTTACACACCTACAACAAGGATTATTTTGTATTGCTATCAGTTATCTACAACTCACAGAGTTGTAAAAACAGTTCCGTGGAATTAGCCCCAAATGGTGTGCTATTGATGATGCATAGCTTTTCACAGAAGCATCATTTTTTCCATGCACAGATCGCTGACCGTCTTATTTATTGCTGTATTCCCCCGGTACAGGGTAGATGCTCCATAAATACTCGCTAAATGGATAAATCTCTACTATGTATCAGGAATTAAGCTAGGCCCTTCACGTGTATCCTTCCATTTACTCTCCCAACACCACCCTTTAAAATAATTATTCTCATTTCACTAATGAAAAACTAACTTGTGTGATGTGGTACAGCTATTACTTGTCAAAGGTTGGGGGTGGAGGACAAGCGAGGACAACTCAGGTCTGTGAAAGCCCTTTTCCCCTCTCTTTCCGTTTAATATATGTTCTTTTTATTTGCCATCACTGTACCATCTGCCTCTAAATTAAGGGATTGTTTATAGGTTACACTGGTATAACAAACACACTTGCTTGATGAGCACGATATTGGAGGTTCACGCTCTGAGAAAAAGAAATGAACAGCAACACTCAAGAGAATCTAAGCATAAAGTAAGAGACTCATCAACATCTTTTTTGCAACCTTGCAGATAAGCACAGGCTATTTACCAGCCCAGACTACCTCTACTCCTCCACTCCACCTGGGTGCTCATTTCCCAATTTTCAGGATAATAAAGATAGATGAATTCAACACTGTTTATATGTGTTGTTTGTTTTCCTAGAGATCAGAATAGCACTTAGGAGATCTTCATGCTTCCTAGGACCATGAACTACTTTCACAGCAACACTAGGAGGCAGGTACCATCTCCTTTCTGCAAATAAAGAAAGCTGAAGGGTACTAGCAACCTTCACAAAATCACACCATGAAGCTACAGCTCTGGGCTTCAGCCTGGCCCTTGTCACCACCCTCAGCCCTCCACTGTTTTCCAGGGGTGGGTGAAGTTTGCTCTGTCACCACAGATCTTAATTTTTCACAAGCCTCTTTGCCCTGTTTTTCACAGCCTAGCCTCCAAGGGTACAGAGACCCTCACAGCTTCCAGCATCTTGCGGCTGGTAACTGCAGGCTGGAGTTCTATTCTCTGGCCAGTTGGCACTTGTGATCACCTGGGTATTTCACCTTCACCCTTGGAGAGGCAGGGGCCGGAGGACGGGGGAAGAGAGTGGTTTTCCAAGGCCTCAGATAGCTGAATGACAAAGATGTAGGTCAAATGTTAACGTGAAATCCTCCTCTCTGTTCCCTAAACCCCCAATACTATTCTGCTTTCTTTTCTTTCCTGAAAGCAGGCTGCCCTCTTAGAATGAATAGTATTTTCAGACACCATCAGATGAGTCTTGACATGAATAATAGCAAAATGCTAGCATGTAGAAGGTGTCAATAAATGGTCAAATTAGTGGGTCACTTAATATTATTTCACTGTAATCTTCACAACTCTTGGGGACAGGTACTATTATTATCTTTGTTTTGGAGATGAGTAGTGAGATTGGGCAATTTATTCAGCTGAAGCAGCGTGCCCAAGATTCCAAGAAGGTTGTGATGTACCTATATCTGTGGTGGTACTTGGCGACCAAATGGGCCATCAAAAGCAATATGACGGCTGTTCAAAACACGTATCTCAGGCCCACAGTCTCTTTCTTCATATCACTTAGCAGAAAGCCTTGGGAAGTGGTACCATGGACTCCGAGCACTGCAGCATAAGACCTTTATTTCTACGGAATGTCATACTCATCCTCTACAAACCAGGATAAATACCTACCCTTCCCTCAAGGGCATCTCACAATTCCCGTTCATAATAAAGAGAACACTACTTTCAAATAAGATCGCAAAAAAGCTTTTGCCATTATTCTATCACACAGGCATTAAGAAACATTAAGTACACATTATCAGATGAAGGCGACCATAATCAGCCAAATGGTGACTAACTGATTGATTGCTTTTAGGGGTGGAATAACACACCCTGTATGGGATTTTCTTATATTCTTTAGGGAGGGACTAAGAAAAGAAATTAAACACTTGGAATCTAAACTAAGTTCTGACACTGCCTTCACAATTTTAGGAATTTCATCTAAAAAAGCCATTATTTTAGTTGGTGTAGGGGAAGCAAAGTGTGTTCAGGACAATTTTAAGACTTAAGTTATGAGGATTTCATGCTTTGTTAACTCATCTTGAGCTACAGTTGAGTGTGTTCCTTACATATTAAAACACTACCAATTTTGTCAGCAGGGAATCTACGATAAACTTAGCTCACTGTTCTTTTGAATTAGAATCCTTTTTTTCCATAGTTTTTTTTTTTTTTTTTTTTTTTTTTGTACAATTCAAATATGTCAAACAGGCATAAAGGGAGCTGCTTTAGTTGACACACCCATCTCAACCCAAAGCGCATCCCCTGTCTCTCTGGCAATCTTTAGCGTACCCTAGGGGCTCCAAGGAACACACTATGAAAACCACCCATTTTGGAAAGAGGCTTGGCATCCACAGTGCTGGGCTACTCAAGAGCAAGTCACTTGCCCACTAAGAGTAATAGTTTTTTCTTAGAAAAAAATCTGGACTAGAATCAGGACTTCTCAGTATGTTTTCCCTCTAAAGCACAGTTTTGGTGCACAGAGCATGTTCTTTAGTCGTATTTTTCATTATGGTGCTTGCATAAGTGGAGGGAGGATGCTACCCATATCCATGCAGACCCTCAGGGCAGGAGCACAGGTGAGGTCTGGGGAAAACGTCCCTGACTTGGATGGGCTTCCATGGTGGCCCCAATGCTCCCGCTCGCCTGCTCTGTTCTCAATGGAGAGACATGATCCTAAGGGCTTCTGCAGTTCATTATACTGTCATTGTTTGTTTTCTTTCTTTCTTTCTTTCTTTTTTTTTAATATTTTATTCACTCATGAGAAATACAGAGAGAGGTGAGGGAAAGACATAAGCAGAGGAGGAAGCAGACTTCCTGGGCGGAGCCTGATGTGGGACTCGATCCCAGGACCCTGGGATCATGGCCTGAGCCAAAGGCAGATGCTCAACCACTAAGCCACCAGGTGCCCATAGTTTCTAAGGGCTTCTTGATCTCTACATATAATATTCAAAGCCCTTTGGATCTAAATGGAATCTTCATTTTTGTTTTGAAGATATTCAGCTCAGGGACAGTAAGTATTATATTCACTTCAGAATTTTCCTATTTTGAAATCTTTCCTACTTAGAACATTTAATACTGATCCTGTAACCCAGCTAATTTGAATGACTTTTTCTTTTTTTCCTCTAGGATTGGTACACACTCATTTTCTCTAGAGTTCCCCAACCCCTTACCCTGATTTCCACATACTTGTCCTGGACAATCAGAATCTATGCTTCTCTGTAGCTGCTTATGCTTATTAAGCAGCATAGCTTGCACGGATCTGCAATCCATCCTCCCCTTTTAAAGTAAACCCATGCCAGAAAATTTCAGCAAGGAGAGGCATTTCATTTTAAGGGTATGGGAAAGGCCACTGTGATGGGGAGAGGAAGAGGGAAGAAAATATTTTGGATACCGCATACTTTACCAGTAATGTCATGCTGTTTGAATGACTCACTGTAGATCTGATACTGATTCGGACAATGTTTCTTCAACCACTTGCAGACATCCTGCTGAGTCCACAGAGCCACTGGTTTTGACAGCTTCACCGTAGCCGACTATAAATGAAGGAAAAGGTCTGTGAATGCCAGCACCATGTCTAGAAAGGTACCACTGTTAGAAGTCCTAGTGTGTGTGGTCAAGGCTACCAGCTGGAATCCTTGAAGATAAGGATCTGGCTGTTTTTCTCCTAACCTCTACAGACCTTCTCCATACCCCTGAAAACCAGAAAAAAAAAGGTCTAGGTGGAAAAGACCATAAAAATTATACTTTTTCTCAAGTTATCATCTCTACCAGCAAAAAATCCCCAGGAAGTAGTGTTTTCTGACAAATACTTCAACAACAAGACAATGCTGTTGCTAAGCAATTAATTAAATTTTAGGGGTGAAATAGCTGCCCCCCAGTGGCCATTCTCTGTACTGTAAGAAAGTGTCCATTTCTCCTCCTCTGAGACCTCTAGGGTCTAGTGCAACAGCAGCCCTGACAGGTGCTAATAATTATTTTAGGAATGCATGTTATTGGATTTAGATACCTACATACTAAAGAGTGTAAGATGGCCTGGGAGTGGTCCTGTAAAGTCTAGGAATTATTTATGCCATAGAGGGGAAGCAAAAAAGTCAATTCCATCAGCCCGTGGAGAATGGTAATCAGATAACAGGGTGGCTAAACCTGATGTAGAAGCCAACTCATCAAGGCCTTTTATTGCTTACTAGATCTTTCAGGAGAGGTTTATGAAACAAAACAAAACAGAGGTGCAGAGGACCCAGCCTTTGACAGATGGCAGGTTACAAATTCATTCATTAATTAACATGCATCAGCTCTGTGCCAGATGCTGGTCTTCCTCATGGATCCCAGCAACTTAGCTGACGCAAGATGAAAGCTTATTTATAATTTTTTTTTATCACTCCAGGTCAGTGTTTGTCAACAAAATAGGATTATAATATCAAAAATTCTTTAAAGGATGTTGGCTGGCACATAGACCTGGCCTTAAATATCACTGACCTTCTTATTAGAGATCATTTGCTTTTACTTCTCTTTCAGTCTTTCAGGTTAAGAAGACAGCCCCAATTTTGTATGACTGTGATTTAATATCTTTCAAACACCTGCTAACATTTTGACAATGAGGGCTTGCTTCAGTCTTACGATCTTCATCAGAAAGCAACAAACCTAACAACTGTTCAATTTTATATTAGTTATATTTAAGGTTAATTTTGTTTTACAGTAAATAAATTATGGTAAAAAATAAAATTTTTAGTAATATCTAGTTCGTTTTAAAAACAAATTTGTTCAAAAACGATCAATTTATTTATTTTTATTAGATTTTATTTAAATTCAACTTGCCAACATATAGTATAACACTCAGTGCTCATCCCATCAAGTGCTCTCCTTAGTCATCCACTCACCTCACCCCCCCATCCTCCTCCCCTTCCGCAACCCTCTGTTTGTAAGAATGGTCAATTTAAAAAAAATGAAGGGAACAGTAGGAGAGATGGTAAAATAATAATAGACATGACATGCACAATTTACATTTGTGAAACATAGTGCTCAGGTGGTTCTTTGCTTTGTTAGTATATTTCCATTTGTACGGTTCTTTGGACTATGGCTTACAAAATCATCACAATATTTTTACTTTATGCTGTGAATTTTTTTCACTCTGTGATAGATGATTTTATACATGTATATATATATATATATACACACATACGTGTACATATATACACATCCATACACATAGAGCTGCTTTTCATTCTTTGAAAATTCATTCATTGGCATTCCTACACTGATATTTGGGGTTGATGTTCCCTCTCCTTGAATTTCAGCAAGGTTGGTGATGGTCCTGACCAATGGAATACAGTGGAATTGATGATATCTATGTGACTTCTGAGGCAAGGTCACAAAGATACAGCTTCTGCCTAGCTAATCTTCTTAGGCACTCAGCTTTGGAACCCAACTACATGCTGTGAGAAATCTGAGATCACATGAAGAGACAAATGTAGAAATTCTGGCCAATTCCCCAATTGAAGTTTCAGCTGACAGCCACCACCAACCATCAAACAAATGAGTAGACAAGTTGCAGATGATTCCAGCCACCAGTCTTTGAGTCTTCCAACTGAGGCTCCCAGACATCACGATGCAGAGACAAGCCATCCTTACTGTGCCCTAAGTGAATTCCTGACTCATGTAACCCATGAGCATCACAGATTGCTGTCTTTCACCACTAAGTTCAGGATAATTTGTTCTGCAACACCAGTAATAACTGGAACACTTAGTTAACATGCTGCTGAGGACAGATCTGTTGTAACTGTGGTCTCAGAATGCCTTGTCTCTAATAGGTGCTACATAGCCACAAGGAGTAAGTGAATGTATTAATGAAATTAACCCAGTGGTGAATTTCAAGGGTAGCTCTTTACTGCTCTCTACCCACTGTATTGTGCTCACGTGGCTCCTAGTCAAACATTGTCAGCCTCTTCCTTCCACCTCACATCCCCGAGTCACGGGCTGCTAGCCATGTTCCCTGCAAGCTCTGTATGCAACCGCATCAAACACTTTCCTAATTTGGATGAGCAAGGAGGACCTCTGGTGTGGATGGCGCAAATAAGTGAATGTTTTGTTGTTCAGTTTCTTCCCTTTCTGCTCATCGTTACCTCTTTTCCTTTACATGATTAGGAACTTGAATTTTGGCTCTTTTAAGCTAGAAATGCACTCACTGTCGTGTTTCACAAGTCAGCACCTCTGAATCTGCCTCCTTCCTGCTCTTAAAACTTTTCTTCAGATTAGCTGAATGAGTTCATAGCTGACACATCATTACCCTGAAACCCTTTACAAGTTTCCTGCAAGGAAAGCTAATCACATCTTTTGAAAACCCCTATAAACCAGTCATAGATGGCTGTAAATTAGGAAAGGAAAGACAGGCGAATGAAGTTGCTTGTATATTAATATACTGAACTTTCTGAAAGATCATCTTTAACTTACTCCCTTCCTAGGAAACAGAGGGCTCTCAGCATCAAGTCAAAGCCCCTCAAAAGAGCTTCAGGTAGAGATTAACCCATTCCTGCCAAGTTGACTCAGGAGGCGCCTTATCAGCCCACCATGTTTGCTTTTGTCTCAGATTTTCCCTTTGTCATAAATTCAGGTGTTCTGAGGCCAATACTCAAGGAGGTGCTTTGTTTTTCCTTCAGAGTATACTCTTACTAAGAAGTAATTTGGTAACACTTGCTTGGACAGCAATTAATTCAAAGCCTTAGGCATAGATTTTTAAGACTGCAGGAAACTACAGGGATCTGCCTCCATGTAAACTGGCATAAATAAAATGGGGGAGGGATGAAGAGTCCTATCATTAAGCACTGCTTGTCTCTTCTTAATCAGAGAGTGATAAAAGTACTGGCCCCACTTATTAGCTGATTCTTAGCCTTGGCTTTATTATGAAATTATTAGTTTGCTACACATCAACTTGTTAAGAGGCATAATGACTCCACTTGCCCCAATCTGCTGCTGCTTATGGATTCTCAGAGCTGACTTTATTTTTTCTGCTTGAGCTGCTCTTTGCGTAGCACCTAGGTGAACCTCAGCCACTTGTCCTATCATGATTGCCCTATCTCCAACAGCAACTAAATCTGGGGCATGAATGCCATAACCTGATCCTTTTAAAGAGTTTAAACCTCCATGTGCAATTTGGAACAACGAGGAGCATATGCTAAACTCATGTCAATTCATGTATGGTTGTCCCACCGGGAGGTGCAGCATCGTCAAACTGAATAGCTCCACAATGTTATTTCAACCACCCACCTTTCCTCTGCTCTACTCACAGCTCTCTTTGTATGTGACTCTAGCCAAAAATATTCTGATATGTTGTGTTTCCCAGTGGGAGCCAAGACCAAAACAGTTCACAAAAACAAAGAGTATTTTATATTTATTAGAAATAGTAAACTAGTAAAAAACAAAAAAACAAAAAACAAAAAACCCATCCTGCCCAAAGGCAAACATTAAAAAAACATTTGCCCCAGTTCCCTTTCTCCTGGCTCAGGTCTACCATACCATTCACTGGATTTATAGCCCTGGAGACAATTGGAGTTTGTTTTGTTGCCCTGAAAGAAGCCAGAGGCAGTTTGTTATCTTAACCCCATGCATTGTGACACCAAACAGAATCCCAGGCATTTCCTCTCTGAATTGGTCCTGGCCTTTCTATAGACAAGCTGAAAATGCACTTCAGGAGCTTTTAGGGTCTATTTTACAAGGAGATCTCACTTGGGGTGGAAGATGCATCCCTGAGGGAAAGTTTGTTTGCAAATTACTTTTTTTGGGCACATTTCTTACTGTTATTCAACAGTTTCAGCCCTGTTTTACAGTAATTTTTAATTTGTATTTACATGGAGAGAACCCTTAAGTTTTGAGTTCTTGGAGGTAAACTTTAAGCTTTTCTAAGTTATAAAATAATTAAATGCTTTAAGGAAATTTGATATTGAAAGAACATGTTACAAAATGCTTTTCAAGTTAAATTTTATCTTGTCATTCGATGATCCCTTACCTGTTTTGCAACATAACATCTCTTTAATATACTAGGTTTTGATTTATAAGAGAACACTGCAATTTTACACTCCCACTGGCTGTATAAACTCAAGTAGGTAAGCTTACATGAGGCCCAGTGGGCTAACTGGGGAAAAGTAGAGAACTCACAGATCATTTATACCCACTGGCAAGTCAAACTGAGCTTTGTGCCCAAATACCAGGAAGTGGTAAACACATTTGCAGCCTCTCATTATAAACAGGTGTTTGCAAGTTCCCTTACTATCGTGCAATGTTCTCCATTTAGAATCCCGTCTTCTTTTCCATTGGTTTAACCACTGTGTAATCTTACTCAAGATGGGGAAGAGAGATTGAAGAAAAGGACAAACATATACAACAAGGTATTTATGTCTCCAGGCACAGCTTTTGAAGCTCATTTGCGCCCCCCCCTCCAAAAAAAAAATGGAAGGATGGGCTAGTTCACAGAATCCTTGACTTGGAATTCATTGATTTTCTAGTAGTAATAATGCCATCTTCTGCTGCCTTAACTCTTTCAGGAGTTAAGGAGGTAGTTAGAAAGTTTTAATGATTCTCTCTCCTATTCTATTCTGTTCCCAGGATAGCTTCTGAGCTCCATTCGGTCATTCTTGGGTTTAAACGAAACTAAGATGAAGGAAGCTTCTTAAACTTTATACCCTCCAAGAGAAGATATCTCACTGCTAGCAAGTTTATAGATAAAAGCAAAATCTCTTCTCAGATAAATGAAAGATAAATATATGTAGTGATATTTCACATTTTTTGGTCTTTAATTGACCATTGCTTTAACATCACCTCAGTCAGTCTATATGTCCTCATTGCGGTGTTCATCTAAGCAGTGCAACAGTAATGGGGAAGCAACTTTACAAATTTTTCCAAATAAACAGTGTGACATTATGAGTTTCTTCAACTGTTCTTCACATACATCTCTTTTAGACCTTTAAATTTTCATTCTCCTCTACGGGGCATGATAGCTTGTTAGTATTGCCTTAAGAAGGATCTTAAATGGACTGACTACAAAAGGAAATATGTTATTGAAACCCAAACTTATCTACCTATCTTCTTTCTTCTTTCTTTTTTTTTTTTTTTCCAAAGTCATTTCATTGGCTTACACTGAACTTAGAGGAAATCTATAATTTTGAGTCTTCTTCAAAGGAACTTGTGTCAATGTAGGGGTTCTCTTTTCCTGAAAGTAAAATTTTAAGAACTTCAACTGTATTTTGCAGGTTTCAATACATCATGTGGAATCCTTTTTTTTTTTTTTTTTAATTGAAGATTTTATTCATTTGAGAGCAAGTGAGTGAGGAAGCACAAGCAGCAGGGAGGGGCAGAAGGAGAGGGAGAAGCAGACTTCCCGTGGAGCAGGGAGCCTGATGTGGGATTCAACTCCACATCCCTGGGATCGTAAGCCAAAGGCAGATGCTACACTGACTGAGCCACCCAGGCGCCCCATCATCTGGAATCCTTATTAACCAGTGTATTCTCCCATATTTGTACCATCCATGTAAATATCAGCTTTTTCAGGTACTCAAAAGTTTTTAAGAGGGTCCTGGGATTAAAAGTTTGATAACCACTCTTCTAAGACATTATTAGAGTACATCATTGAAATTAAAAAAAAAAAAAAACTTGACCTAATTTTTTCCTTAATTTTATCCTGAATTTTAGTGATGGCCTTTTTCATTCCTAAATGCTCAGAACCAGTCTCTAGAGGACTCTAAACAGTCAGTAGGTTCAAGTTTAAACCCAAGGTAAAAATCCAATCCACTTTAAGACATCTAAAATGGTGGTTAGTAAGCTGGGACTACGATAAATATATCAAGGTATGTTTGTGTGTAAGCTACCTGGATAAAGACCAATAGTGATTGAAGATAATTACTTTTCTTTAGAGCTGTACAAAATTTGGAAAAACAATGATCTAGGTTCAAGATTCTCCCTGAAAATTTGTAGCATCAAAGAATGCATCCCATTGGGGTACCTGCGTGGCCCAGTTGGTTAAGAGTCTGCCTTTGGCTCAGGCCATGATCCCAGGGCCTTGGGATCGAGCCCCACATGGGGCTCCCTGCTCAGCGGGGAGTCTGCTTCTCCTTCCTCCTCTGTTCTTCCCCTGGCTTGCTCACTCTGTCTCTCAAAAAAGAAATAAAATCTCAAAAAAAAAAAAAAAAATCTTGTGAAATGGGCTATTCCATTGCTAATAAGCTCTAAGGGCTTAAAATAGTTTTTTGTATTGAAACCAAAGTCAGATTTCTATCCTCTTTCTCATGGATTCTGAGTCCTGCCCTTTGGAGCAATGCAAAACAAATCTCACCACTCTATGCACTGATTTCCATTTCACACATTGTACTGGTGCTCTCCATTGGGTCTCATAGTTTTGTTTTAAACCATGGTATTTGTTGATAAATCAGAAATTATATCTCCAGCTCATTCTTCCCAAACTAAAGAATCACATACAACTGATTTCACAGTTCCATTTGCAGATCTAATAAACATTTCAAATTCAATGCACATTTCAATTCATGTCCAAAACTGACCTGTCCTTCCCCTCAAAACTGCCTTTCTTACTTCATCTAATAAGGTAAACTCCATACTTTGTGCTACTGAAGCCCCAAATCCTAAATTCAACATATATTCCTCTCTCTCTTTTAATTTTTATTTTATTTATTTATTTATTTATTTATTTATTTATTTTTATTTTTTTTTTTTATTTATGATAGTCATACACACAGAGAGAGAGAGAGAGAGAGAGGCAGAGACACAGGCAGAGGGAGAAGCAGGCTCCATGCAGGGAGCCCAATGTGGGACTTGATCCCGAGTCTCCAGGGTCGTACCCTCGACTGAAGGCAGCGCTAAACCACTGGGCCACCAGGGCTGCCCCCACGGGTCTACCTTTAAATATGTCCAGACTCCAATCTCTTTTCATCACCAACATTGCTATAACCCTGATCAAAAACACTATCATGCCACACCTAGTCCACTTCATCTAGGTACCTAATGCACCTAACAGATGTATTAGTTTTTTTTCCCCCTTATTTTAAATCTTTGAAATGGCTTACAAAGCCTCAAGCAATCTGGTGACCCAGTATCTCTGATGGCCACCATCACCACCTTTCCCTAATACTTACTGCTCTTACTACATCAGTCTTCTTGCTTTTGCTCATGAATGCCAACTATACCCACTTCATATCTTGCCAGGGAGGCTCCTCTCCCAGGCACTGACCCTTCACTTCTTTCAAACCATTGCTCAAGTTCTACCTCCTAAGTCCTGCCCAGATCTCCTTATTTAAAAATGCAACCCTCCTCTCTCTGGCACTTCTGATACTCATTACCTCGCTTCAATGTTTCGTTCTCAAGAGCAAGTATCCTCCACCATACTACACAGTTCACTCATTTTGTCTATTATGATCCTCATCTGTCTCTTCCCACTGGCCTGCCATCTCCACAAAAAGCAGAGATCTTTCTTATTTTGTGAAGAATCCCAAATCCCAAACTTTAGAACAGTACTCGGCACATAGCAGGCACTCAATAATTATTTGTTGAACGAATGAAGAACTGTCTGGTCCGTCATCATATATCACAGCTCCTATATCCTTGAGTGTCAGAAAGATGATTCAAATCCCAGCTGTGCTCTTGACATTCCCAGGTTAGAACTACAACAGCCTTTTCTCCAATTAGATTTCTCTTATACTGAGCCAAATATGCAGAGACATTCTAGCACTATAATTCTTAGCAAGACAGCTCACATTTCTGATCCTCGATTTTTCTTTTCCGATTGACACAGAGAGTGATGTAATGAAACAAGCTTGGCATTTGGAGTCATGCAGACCTAGGCCGAAAGCTAGTTCTGGCATTCACTAGCACTGTGACCTTGGGCAGGTCACTGAACCTTTCTAAACATGTCCCTCAATACACTAAAACCTATCTTGTCATTTGTGGAGATTAAAAATGGCTTATCCAAAACACTTTAAGAGAGCCTGCCACATACTATGTGTTCAGGAAAGTATATCTTCTTATCTCTTGAATGTCAGTGATATGCTCTCCTGCTGGATTTCCAAGCCTGATCTAGGGAAGCATCAATGAAGTACAGCAGACACAGGTGATCTATGGAGTCCAGCTGACTCGAGTTGAGTTGCAGGCACTGGGAGCTGTTAAGATTAGTGACCTCAGAGACAGCTGAAGGCAAGGGGAAGTATTAGAAGGCACCAGTAAAAAAAAAAAAAAAAAAAAAAAAAAAAGGCAAGCATAGGAATAAGAAATGAGAAAATATAGGAAAAAAGAAGCATGGAAAGATAAATATACCAAATTAGGAGAGTCACAGGGATGGTCCCTTTATTCAAACCCACTTTACTGCAACTACACAAATATCACTTTGTGTTTTCCCATGATAGGTCATGCCACTGGTTTCCCTGAGACTCAGAATCAGCTCTTCCCTGTCTCTAGGGACATTCATGCACAAAGGGTCCCAATCCCATGCCAATGATATGGCCTGGACTCCCCAGGCATCTGACAGAACGATTTAGAAAGGCGCACCATCTAGATGCATAGACACTACTATTTACAAGCTGTGAAGCAGACGCCTGCATGTCATGCTGGTGAAGATCTGCTGGCTTCCAAACGCATGCTGCTGGGCATAAAAGTTTCCAACATTAAAACCCCAAGGAGGGAGTAAACAGACACGCAGAGGCAGTCAACAGGAAACAAGATGTCTGTGGCATCCTGAATGGCTCAGTTTATCAAGGCCTGCTCTTCCTCTAAGCCCACATTGTTATGTTTGTCAAGAGAAATATGGAAGAAGAGGATCACACTATACTTTGTGTCTGCTCCATCTTAGTACAGCAGAAAAACCCATTCCTCATCTGCCCAACTAAGCATACCCTATGGGAGCTGCTCTGCCGCAAGGTACAAAGGCACACATATGCTCTGAGCATATACCTTATGGTCAAACCCCTGGGTGAATGTTGGATGAATGAAAGCATGCTAAAGCAAAAAGGAAAACAAGTATGAACCAGCAAATGGTTATGACCATTTCATATTTTTCTTTTTTTTTTTTAAGATTTTATTTATTTCAGAGAGAGTGAACTCACATATAAGTGAGGGGAAGGGCAGAGGGAGAGGGAGAAAGAGACTCCCCACTGAGCAGGGAGCCTGATGTGAGGCTCGATCCCATGACCCTGGGATCATGACGTGAGCCGAAGGCAGATACTTAACTAAGCCACTGAGGTGCCCCTTACTTCATATTTCTATGACAATTCCTTGGGAATAACAATTTGGTGGACTGATAAAAAAAAAATTTGTCCTAAGTACAAAATGATTCTCTGAATACAGCTAGAGGTCCCTCAGGCACAAGGTGGCATCTATTTCTCCCTATCTTGACACCAGGGGATGCAGGGAGAAGGAAGGGGAGCCATGTGACCTACTTTGACCAAAAGAACAAGGCAAAGGTATGATGAACCAGGTCTGAAAGGAGTTCTCAAGAGGCCTTTTGGGCTTGTGCACTTTTGCTTGCTCCTCTGAAATCATGATGAGAACATGCCTGGTCAAGTCTGACCACTTCATATTTGGAAACATGGCAGAAAAACTTATTAATGCCATTCCAGACAGAACATTAGATTCAATTTTGTAACAAAGCATATAAGAAGAATTGTTCTAAGCACTTTAGATAAATCATCTTTAATCATCCCAACAACCTAAAAAGTACTTATTACTTTCAGCTGACAGGAACAGGCTTAGAAAGTTGAAGTAACTCATACAAGGTCACTCTGCTAGTGAATTTCAGAGCTGCATTCAGTCCAGGTCTGCAATAATTCCAATGTCCATGCTTATGCCATGACATCACTCTAGCTTGATAAACATGCAAGAAGAAATGAGGCTCATGATATCACTCTGGCTTGATGGCCATAGGGGAAAAAAAAGACATGAGCTCTCTTAACTGAAGTTCCTAGTGCTGGTTTGCTTCCTTAATTGAATCCATCGAGATAAATCTGTGAAAAACAATCCTGCCTTTGTGCTAACCTGGGTATGCCCAGGGTAGAGCTAGGATCAACACCCGTCATCTGTCCCTTAGACCTGGGATCTTTCTACTCTCTTCATTATGGGAGGCAGCACATTTTTCAGTTCTGTATAGTAAGGCAGTACTTATTAATCAGTCTTTCATTTACATCGCCAGCAAAATGTGAGCAGGAACAACTTCTCTACCTTACAGAGTTGTTGTAAAGAGAAAATGAAGATCAAAAGGCTGAGCAGTTGCTCTGATGATTTTACAGAAAAAAGAGGGCTGATGGATCCTGGGAAGTTGAGGCTACCAGACTATTGGCATGCAGAGAAAACTAAGGCATTAAGAAAATATTCTAGTTGTATTTAGCAGGACAGGGTGGGGACTCTGGGGTCTGGGGAGCTTAAAAACTCTGAGCGCTGTGAGGGAAGGAGTTAGTCGGTGCAAGATTCCAGAATTTAGTGTGTTTGGATTTTAAAAGTTAAGCCTACATGAAGGACAGCTACTCTCCCACTTCCATGACTTCTTGGTGGCAAAAAAATTTGTCCCTATATTAGATTCAGCCAAATGACAATTCAATGGAACTTGTTATGTATTGAAAGTTTCTAACCCCTAAAACATATATGTTGAAGCCCTAACCCCCAATGTGACTGTATTTGGAGATAGGGTCTTTATGAAAGTAATAAAGATTAAATGAGGTCGGAAAGTGGGGTCTGTTTCTCTCTCCATCATGTGAGCACACAGCAAGAAGGCAGCTATCTGTAAGCCAGGATGAGAGCGCTCACCAGATTTGACCATGTTGGCACTCTCAAGATTCCAGCCTCCAAAACTCTGAGAAAATAAGTTTCTGTTAAGGCCCCCAATTTATGGTAGTTTACTATGGCAACCCAAACTAATACAGGGCCAAACTCTGGTTCAGATAAACTGGTCAATTTGCAAAATAGTCTAACAATCCACAATTGATAAAACTTGGAAAATCTTGCTACATATGTTTAATAAGGAAGATAAAATAGAAAAGAGATGAAGACAATAGAAAAAGCAGATTTTTTCTTATTCATTTTTCTAAGATTTTTTTTTTTTGAGAGAGTGTGAGAGAGAGAGCGAGAGCAAGTGCCTGAGAGTGTACATGAGCAGGGGAAAGGGACAGAAGAGGGAGAAAGAGACTGTTGAGCGGGAAGCTTGATGCAGGGCTCCATCCCAGGACCCTGAGATTGTGACCTGAGCCCAAGGCAGATGCCTAATGGACTGAGCCACCCAGGTGCCCCTATGTTTACTTTTCAAATACTGACTTTTATATAATTAAAGAAAATCTTAACCTACGATTTATTTCATTAATGCAATTACATTTTAATAAACTATTTTCCTAGAATCTGTGTCCCTGTACATGTCTTTATGGCCACATGCCCCCTGAAAACAAAAAAGTTCCATACTACTTAACAATTTAAGTAATTTTTATGCTTTTATAATCATCCTGTCCATCCTTAATCTTCTTTTTGCTATCAAAGCATGCACATGGTTTAAAAAAATAAACAAAAGAGTCTATAGTGAAAAACACCAGTCCCTTGTCCCATTTGTTCTCACTGGAAGATATTATTTCCTCAGAATAGCACACATATATGATCAAACTCAAATATCTCTCTTCTCCAACCCTAGTCACAATCTCGGGGTGGGGGGAGCAATCTCATAGTGATTTCTCTTAATTGATTAGACTTAGATAATTATCTCTGGATATCCTTAAGAGAATGATCAGGAATTAGCACATACATGCCAGCTTCCTCTTCCCTTCCCTGGTTTGCTGTTAGGATTATTAATATTAGTTTTTAACTGGTGGTTTTTCCAAGCTTAATATATTTAAATCTGTATGACTTTCCAAATAAGGATCCTCTTTGTTCTTATTCTCTTTTGTAATAGTCTATCTCCTTTCACATCCCACCTTCTGTCATTTGCAGTATTTTATATTGTCAAGGACAATTTTATATTTCTATCCTACATCTCCAACAGATCGATATTATCTGTACTGATTTGAAGTTAAAAAATCAATAAGTAGTTGGGGTGCCTGGGTGGCTCAGTTGGTTAAGTGTCCGACTCTGAGTTTTAGCTCAGGTCATGATCTCAGGGTCATGAGATCTACGTGATTTGACTACGTGCTGGGCATGGAGCCTGCTTAAAGTTCTCTCTCTTTCTTCCCATCTGTCCCTCCCCTGTCCCCTCCACTCATGCACATGCTTCCCCCACCTCTCACAAAAAAAAAAAATACGTAGCATTTACTATATTGTGACTATGTAAAAATACTGTTCAATGCTGGACCAATTGCTCTGATTTCCCTTATTTTTCTTGTATCACATTCTCAGCTGTCTAATGTTGCATCTGCTCAGAATCTCAAAGACGTTTCCCATGACAAAAATCAAATAGAATTTTTCTTATACTCCATCAATTGCATAAATTCATGCTACAATGTAATTTGCTTGTCCCCCAGCTCATCCATACTTTTCTTCTACATCAGAGGTCAGTAAACCATGGCTCCAAGGACCAAACCCAGCCCATTGCATATTTCTATATGGTCTGTAAGCTAATAATGGTTTTTATATTTTTAAATGGCTAACAAGATCAAAAGAATAATATTTTATAATGTGTAAAAATCATGTGCAACTCAAACTTCAGCGTTCATAAAGTTTTCCTGGAGCACAGCCATGCCCATTTGCTTTTATGCTACAAAGCCAGAGTGAAGGATTGTGACTGAGACCAAACAGATTGCAAAACTAAAAATATTTACTATCTGGTTTTATATAGAAAAACTTTGCTAATCCCTCTTCTACATGGTAAGAGACTTTTCTCAATTTCATCTGCTAAATCATCTACTAAATTTTAAAATGTATTTCAAAATTGCATTTTAATTTCCAAGGGCTGTCTTATTCTCTGATGTTTTTTTTTTCAAAGCCACTGGGGATTTTTATTTTCCGTAGATGCAATATTGTTTTGAATTGCTTCGAGGATACTAATTAAAGTTTTTAAAGGGAGGGTTGGTATTTCTCAAACGTTCTCGATGTGCATATTTGATTTTCTGTAAGTTAAATATCTGGTTTATAGATCTGTCTATTAAAAACAATTAGGCAATGGAGACCAGACTTGGATTTCTGTATGTTTGCAATGGGCTTGTTGCCTGAGTGGCCAATTACTCAGAATGCTCCCCAAATGCCACAATGAAGATGACATCACTCCAGAGAGCTGATACATTAATATGTTCCAACTCAATCTAGATATTTAAAAAAAACAAACTTTTAAGAAACAGACTTTTTTTTTCTTTGCCTGAAGCAGCATAATAATCTAGCCATTGGGCTTTGTTCCTACAGTAGAAGAGGGCAAGGCAAAGACTATTTGATATTTCTTTACTTGTTCCCCATCTTATATACTGTGTCTCACTCCTGTCCCCAAGTCTAAAGCCTCTCTGAGATTTTACCTTCAAACCTACCGGTGTCTCCCCTTCCATTCCCATTGTTACTGTCATCTTATATTTCTTTACTATTTTCTCTTTTTAAAGATTTTATTTATTAATCATGAGAAATGAGAGAGAGAGAGGCAGAGACACAGGCAGAGGGAGAAGCAGGCTGTATCCTGGAACTCTGGGATCACACCCTGAGCCAAAGGCAGACGCTCAACCACTGAGCCACCCAGGCGTCCCTCTTTACTGTTTTCAAATTACGTTCAGTTGGATGAGGAAATAGATACTTGTGTTGGGTGTGTCATCTTGTATGTCTCCACATCTTTAAAATTATCATGATATATCTTATCCATACAAAAGAACATACGTCCATGGACATGTACACACATACTTGTATTCCACTGAAAAGCTATTATTTTCTCATTCCCTATTAGTAGATGTTTACATTGTTTCTAGTTTTGGGCCACTATTTATTTTGAAAATCCTAATCTCCAGGTCCCCATTTCTGCCAACAGGTACTGTCTCATTTCTCTGTTCTCTTCACAGAAACCTATCTTGAAAGAATTATCTGAGGTAATCTGTTTCAGCACCATGTGCTGTCACTCTGGTTGGGCTTTCCTCCCTACCTTTCACCAAACATATTCTTGCCACACCCAGCTGCTACTTCTGGTATCACTTCTTCCAATAACCTCTCTCCTTTCATGTGGCTTCTTAGTGGCATCTGACAAAAGGAAACACTGCTTGTTCTTGAAGTGCTTTCTTCTCCTGGCTTCCATATAATTCACTCTAGTGTTTGGTTTTTTTCCAAGATTTTATTTATTTACTAATGAGAGACACACAGAGAGAGGCAGAGACATAGGTAGAGGGAGAAGCAGGCTCCATGTAGGGAGTTCAACGTGGGATTCTATCCTGGGTCTCCAGGATCACACCCTGGGCTGAAGGCAGCGCTAAACCGCTGAGCCACTCTTTATTGCCAGTTCTCCCTCTTTGATCAAACTCTAAATAATATGTTTCGTGGTTTGGCCCTGGTACCCCTACTAATGTCGATATTCCCTCCCATGGTAATTTCAAGTCCTGTTGGCTTTAAATACTGTCAATAAGGTGATGATGTTCAAGTTTATACTGTTCCCTCAATATATCTCTGTAACTTGACTCAATTATACATGCTGCCTACTTGAGAGCTCACTCAGATGTCAAATAGGACTTTCAAACATAACACGTTCCCGAAACAGAATGCGTGATTTCCATCAACTCTGTTTTTCCACAAGTGTTTCTATATTTTGGTAGGTACTGACCAAAAGGTCAGTAATCCTTTCATTCCTTAGCTTTCCCTTGCCCCCTTCCTAGCACACAGATACACAAGATCCATAAAATCCCATGGAAAATGTGTTCAGGACCTGAATGCTTATCTCCACCTGTACTGCTTCCAACCCAGTTCAAAAGGCAACCATTTCCCACCTAGACCGCCCCAATAATCTCCTATCCAAATCCCCATTTTCCACACTTGCCTCCTATAATCTATTCCATAGTTTCAGAGTAATTTTTTAAATATGTAGGCCTCATTGCATCCTTTATTGTCTTCTCCTTCCACTTAAAATAAAATCCAAATTCCACCCTCCAGTCTGTAAGGCCCTTTCTTCATGCATTTACTACTGTTGTTTGCCTTGGTCTTAATGTTCCAAGACTAAGACATTCTTGTCTGTTCCTCTAACACATGGAGCCTAGCCTATTTTAGGGCAGGTAATGAATGAAAGCTAGCCTTTCTCTCAGATTTCCTCATTACTAGCTTTGGCTTGTCATTCACATCTTGGTTTAAATGTCATTTCCTCAGGGCTGTCTTTCTTGAGCAAAAGATGGTAACTGTTCCCCACGATGCTTTTGACACCTTATCTGATAGTTTTACATTTACTTATTTACTACAATATTCCCTATAACTAGCACCTAGATACAAAAGTAACTACTCTTTAATGAATGAACTATAAAGTGAATACAGTAAATCTCCATCATCTGGACTGATTTCTTGATGATAGAATATATAAAGTCTAGAAGATGACACGATCATTTTTCACCTGTTTTTCCATAGCTTTTTTAAAAATGTTTTTAGTGCAATTCTAGAGTCACAGCAACATTCAGTGGGAAGTACAGAGAATTCTTATGTATACTTCTCTGCCTCACACATGCACAGTCTCTTTCATTATCAATATCCTCCACCAGAGAGGTACATTTTCTTCATTTAGAAGAATCTACATTGATGTATCATTATTACTCAGACTTCATAGTTTAGGGTTCACGCTTAGTGTTGCACATTCTAATGATTTGGACAAATGCATGTGACAGGTATCCACTATTATAGAATCAAAGAGTAATTTCACTGCTGTAAAAATCTTCTGTGTTCAGGCAATTCATCCTTCCTTCCTCCCTAATCCCTGACAACCATTGATATTTTTACTGTGTGCATAATTTTGCCTTTTCCAGGATGCTATACAGTTAGAATTACACAGTATGTGGTCTTTTATATATGTAGCCTATATAAGATGTTGTGCATAATATTCCATTGTGTGTATGTGTATTTTCCTTATCCATTTACCTATTGAACACTTAGGTTGCTTCCTTACCTTGGCTATTACAAATAATGCTGCAATAAGCATTTAGTTTTCTTTGGAAAGTCCAATAGCAGAATTATGGGATATGGTATTTCCACTTGCATTGTTTTGAGGAACCTCCATGAGGTTTTCCACAGTGGGTGTATCAACTTACATTCCCTTTAATGGTGCACGATAGTTCCTTTTTCTCCATATCCTCCTCAACACTTGTTATTTCTTTTTTTAGTCATTCTGACAGGTATAAGGTAGTATCTCATTGTGGTTTTGATTTGCATTACTGATGATGAGTGATGCTGAGCATCTTTTCATGTGTCTGTGGACCATTTGTAGATCACTGAAAAAAACGTCTATTCAAGTCCTCTGCTCATTTTTTAACTGTTTTTGTGTATGTGTGTGCGTGTGTTGAGTTGTAAAAGTTCTTTATATATTTTGGATATTAACCCCTAATAGGATATATCACTTGCAAATATCTTCTCCCATTCACTAGATTGAATTTTTGTTCTGCTGATATTTTCCGGAGGGTTTTTTTTTTTTCATTTTGTTTTTGTTGATAGATTTTGCTGTGCAAAATCTTTTTATTTTGATATAGTCCCAATAGCTTTTCAGTTTTGTTTCCCTTGCCTCAGGAGACATATCTAGAAGATGCTGCTAAGGTTGACAGTGGAGAAATTACTATCTGTGTTCTCTTGTAGGGTTTTCATGGTACCACAGTTTTTAAAAATCCACTTACTTTCTAAAGAACATATTGGTTGCTTACACGTTTTGGCAATAATTAATAAAGCTGCTAGGAACATCCACATGAAGGTTTCTGTGTGGACAGATGTTTTCAGCATTTTTGGGAAAATAACAGTGGTAATTGTTAGATTACAAGGTAAGAGTATTTTTAGTTTTGTAATAAACTAGTCAACTGTCTTCCACAGTAGCTGTACCACTTTGCATTTCCATGAGGGTTCCTGTCGCTCCACATTTTCATCAGCATTTAGTATTATCGGGATTTAAAATTTTGGCTATTCTAATGTGTAAATAGTGGTAACTTGTTTTAATTTTTATTTCTCTGGTGGCCTAATGCGGAACATCCTTTCATATGCTTATTTGCCATCTGTATATCTTCTTTATTGAGGTGTCTGTTTACATTTTTTTTTTTTTTACTGGGTTGTATCCCTATTGTTGAGTTTTAACAGTTCTTTGTATATTCTGAATAACTGTCCTTTATTAGATATGTCTTTTGCAAATATTTTTTCCCAGATGGTGGCTTGTTTTCATCCTGGCAGTGTATTACACAGCAGAAATTTTTAATTTTAATGAAATCTAGCTTATCAATTACTGCTTACATGGATCATGCCTTTAGTGTGCCCTGTCTAAAAAGTCATGGGCAAACCTAAGACCATCTAGCTTTTCTCCTGTTATCTTCCAGGAATTTTATGATTTTGAATTTTATATTTAAGCCTGTGATCCATTTTGAGTTAATTTTTGTGAAAGATGTAAAGCTGAAGTCTAGGTTCTTTTTGTTTTGTTTTGCATGTGGATGCCCAGCTGTTCCAGCACCATTTTTGAATAGACTACCTTTTCTCCATTGTATTGCCCCTACCTCTTTATCAATGATCAGTTAATTAGGGACACCTGGGTGGCTCAGTTGAGCATCTGACTTCTGCTCAGGGCATGATCCCGGGGTCCTCTGCCTAGATCTCTGCCTGTCTTTCTATATCTCTCATGAATAAATTAATAAATTCTTTAAAAAAATGATCAATTATATTTTTGTAATTCTACTTCTAGGCTCACCATTCTATTTCATTGACCTATTTGTCTATTCTTTCATAATACCACTCTGCCTTCATTACTGAAGCTTTATAGTAAGTCTTGGATTTGGGTAGGGTCTGTTCACCACCTTTGCTGTTCTTCAATATTGCGTTGGCTATTCTGGGTCTGTTGCCCCTCTACATCTCTGGGATTTTGACTGGCATTACGTTGAATGTATACATCAAAGTTGGAAAGAACTAACATCTTGACAATATTGAGTATTCCTATGCATAAATATGGACTATCTCTCCTTTTTAGTCGTCTTTGATTTCACTGATCAGTTTTGTAGTTTTCCTCATATAGACTTTGCATATTTTTTTTTAAAGATTTATACCTAAGTATTTCATTTTGGGGGCGCCAATATAAATGGTATAATGTTCTTAATTTCAAACTCCACTTACTTTTGTTGGTATAAAGGAAATTGATTGGGTTTTGTGTATTTACCTTATCTTCTACAACCTAGTTCTAATGCCTTACTAGTTCCAGAAATTTTGGGGGGTCAATTATTTTTATTTTCTACACACACAATCATGGTATTTGCAAATAAAGAGAGTTGTATTTCTTCCTTCCCAATCTACATCCCTTTTATTTTTTATTTTTTTGTCTTATTTCTTTAGCTAGGACTTTCAATATGATGTTGAAAAATAGTGAGAAGGACATCCTTGTCTTAGTCCTCATCTTAGTGCGAAAGCTTTGACTTTCTCACTATTGAGTATATTACATTTAGATTTTTTGCTATTATCAACTTGAGGAAATTCCCCTCTTTTGAAAGTTTATTGAGAGGTTTTTATCATAAATGGTGTTGATTTTGTCAAATGCTTTTTCTCCATCTATTGATATGATCATGTGATTTTTTTTCTTTAGCCTGTGAGGTGGATTACAGTTATTAATTTTTAAATGTTGAACCAGCCTTGCATACATGAGGTAAATCCTATTTGGTCATGGTGCATAATTCCTTTTATACATTGTTGGATTTAATATTTTGTTGAGGCTTTTTCCATCTATGTTTGTGAGTGAGATCAGTCAGCAGTTTTTTTTCTTTGTAATGTCTCTCTGCGTTTTATTATCAGGGTAATGCTTGCCTCATAGAATGAGTTTGGAAGTATTCTCTCAGTGTTTATTCTCTGAAAGAGATTAGAGAACTAGCATAACTTCCTTCTTAAATGTTTGACAGAATTCACAGTGAAACCCTCTGGGCCTGCTGGTTTGTTTCAGAAGGTCACAAATTTTTCAATTTTTAAGTTGATATAAACTTACTCAGATTGCCTATTTCTTATTGTATAAGTTTTGAGTTTTGGTAGATTGTGTCTTTCAAGGACTTAGTCCATTTCATCTAGGTTGTCAAATTTATGTGCATGGAGTTATTTATAATAATCCTTTATTATCCTGTTAATGTTCAGGGGTTTGGTAGCCATGTCTCTGCTTTCATTTCTAATATTGGTAACTTGTGTCTTTTTTTTTTTTTTTTTCTTTCTTTCTTAGCCTGGTTAGAGGTTTATTGATTTCATTGATCTTTTAAATGAACCAGTGTTTGGTGTCCATGATTTTCTCTGACTTCCTATTTTCGATTTCATTGATTGCTGTCTAATTTTTATTATTTTTTTTCTTCTGCTTACTTTGGGTGTAATTTGCTCTTCTTTTCCTAGTTTCCTAAGGTGGTAGTTTAGATGACAGATTTTAGATCTTATTTTATAATATATGCACATTCAATGTCATCATTTTCCCCCAAGAACTATTTTCATTTTATACTATGAATTCTGATAAATTGTTAATTTCACTTTCATTTAAGATTTCTCCTTTGACCCATGTGTTCTTTAGAAGTGTGTCCTTAATGTCCAAATATTTTGTGACTTTCCAGATGTTATTAATTCTAATTAAATTTCAATTTAAATCCATTAATTTAATTCTCTGGTGGTCTAAGAGAAGGCACTGTATGGTTTCTGTTCTTCTAATTTTCTTAAGGTGTGTATTATGGACTGGAATATGGTCTATCTTGGTGAATGTTCCACATGAGCTTGAGAAGAGAGCTTGAGGGTTTTTCAATGAAGTATCTATAGATGTTCATTATATCCAGTTGATTGATGGCATTGTTGAGTTCAACTCTATTTTTAACTAATTTTCTGCCTGCTGGATCTGCCCATTTCTGTAGACAGGTTTGAAGTCTCCAACTCTAATAGTAGATTAATCCATTGCCCCTTGTGGTTATCAGTTTTTCCTCACATGTTCTGATACTCTGTTGTTAGATGCATATAAATTATTACATCTTCTTGGAAAATTGACCCCTTTTCTGTTATATAATGTCCCGTTTTTCCCTGTTTGCTTTCAAAACTGCTCTGTAATTAACATAGCTACTCCTACTTTCTTTTGATTAGTGTCAGCATGATTTATCTTTCTCTATTCATTTACTTTTAATCTACGTGTCTTTATATATAATATGGGTTTATTGTAAACAACATATAATAGGGTCTTGTTTATTGATCCACTCTGATGCATTTATACCACTGACATCCAAAGTGATTATTGACATAGCTGGATTTATACCATATTTGTAACTGTTTTCTATTTGTTGCCTTTGTTCTTTGTTCCTATTTGTCTTCCATTTCTTCTAGCATTTTTAGTTTTAACTGAGCATTTTATATGATTTTCTTTTCTCACTTTTATTAGCAGATCAGGTATACTTTAAAAAAATATTTTTACTGGTTCTTTTAGAGTTTGCAATATAAATTTTTAACTAATCCAAGTCCACTTTCAAATAACACTATCCTGGCTCAAAGGGAATATAAGTACCTTATCCTAACATAATAATCTTGATTCCTGGGGATCCCTGGGTGGTGCAGCAGTTTAGCGCCTGCCTTTGGCCCAGGGCGCGATCCTGGAGACCCGGGATCGAATCCCACATCGGGCTCCCGGTGCATGGAGCCTGCTTCTCCCTCTGCCTATGTCTCTGCCTCTCTCTCTCTCTCTGTGTGACTATCATAAATAAATAAAAAATTTTTAAAAAAATCTTAATTCCTCCCTCCTCTATTTTGTATAATTGTCATTCATTTCACTTACATATAAGCATATGCATGAATATGCATAATTATTGAACACCTGGTAGCTATTATTTTGAACATATTTGCTAGATCAATTAAGAGAAAAATAAGTTTTTCTTTCATCTTCACTTATTCTTTTTCTGAAATTTATCCTTTATTTGTGTAGACCTGAGTTTCTGACCTATGTCATTTTTCTCCCTAAGAAACTTCTTTTAACATTTCCTACAAGACAGGACTACTGGCAACAAATCCCTTCAATTTTTGTCTAAGAACGTCTTTACTTCTCGTTCATTTTTGAAGGATAATTCTGTAGGTTATAGAATTCTAGATTCATAATTCCCGCTCCCCAATGTTTTATTTATTATTATTTTTTTTATTTTTTAGTTTTTTTTAATTTATTTATGATAGGCACACAGTGAGAGAGAGAGAGAGGCAGAGACACAGGCAGAGGGAGAAGCAGGCTCCATGCACCGGGAGCCCGACGTGGGAATCGATCCCGGGTCTCCAGGATCGCGCCCTGGGCCAAAGGCAGGTGCTAAACCGCTGCGCCACCCAGGGATCCCATCCCCAATGTTTTAAATATTTCATTCCATTCTCTTCTTGTTTGCATGGTTTCTGAGAAGTCAATGTAATTCTTATACTTATTCCTGTACAGGTAAGGTGTTTTCTCCTTGTGGCTTTTCTCAGGATTCTTAAATCTTTGATTTTCGGTAGTTTAAATATGATCTATGCAGGTATATATGTTTTTGACATTTATCTTGCTTAGTGTTCTGTTAGCTTCTTGGATCTGTGGTTTGGTATCTGACATTAATTTGGAGAAAAGTTCAGTCATCATTGTTTCAGATGTTTCTTCCTATTTTTTTCTTTCTCTTCTGGGACTACACGTATGTTCCATAATTTGTAGTTGTCCCATAGTTCCTAGATATTTTCTGGGGTTCCCCCCCGTTTTTCACTTTTGGAAATTTCTACTGAGATAGCCTCAAAAAAGGAGATAATTTTTTCCTCAGCTCTGTCTAGTCTAATATGTTTCATCAAAGGCATTCTTCATTTTTGTTAGAATGTTTTTTTTTTATCTGTAGCATTTCTTTTTAATTCTTAGAATTCTCATCTATCTACCGACATTGTCCATCTGTTATTGCATATTGTCTGTCCATTAAAGCTCTTAGCCTATCAATTACATCAAGTTTTAAATTTCTGGTAATTCCAGCATTCCTGCTCTGAGTCTGATTCTGATGCTTTTTCTTTTTTTTTTTTTTAATTTTTATTTATTTATGATAGAGAGAGAGAGAGAGAGAGAGAGAGAGAGAGGCAGAGACACAGGCAGAGGGAGAAGCAGGCTCCATGTACCGGGAGCCTGACGTGGGATTCGATCCTGGGTCTCCAGGATCACGCCCTGGGCCAAAGGCAGGCACCAAACCGCTGCGCCACCCAGGGATCCCTCTGATGCTTTTCCAATCTTTAGTTGGTCTTGTAGTTTTTTCTTAATAGGCAGACATCACGAACCAAGCAAAAGTAAATGCTATCAATAGATCTTTAGTAATGTGGTGGTAAGTTGTGATGGGGAAAGATTTCCCAAGTTCCCTCAGTGTTTTAGTAAGCCTATACTTCTGTACTTTGAACTTGTCAGGTTCCCCCCTTCCTTTAGGTAGAACAGGATAGCTAGAAGGGCTGGAGTTGGATATTTTTCTTCTCCCAGGTCAGTTAGGCTCTGGTTAAATAGTTTTTCATGAGGGCAAAATTTATTAAAAACAGAATACTCTCTTGCATTTCAAAATGGATCCTTTCCCCTTCTCTCTGCCAGATGTACAAGGGAATTCATCTCTGGTATAAACTATGAGAACCTAGTAAAGCTCCAGAAGGTAAAATTCACAAAAGTATAATATCCCCAATGACTGGGTCCCCCTGGAGTTTCTTCTTCAGAGTTATGCACACTGAGCCTCCAGCAATTCATCAGTTACAGTTCATGTTTTCCCATCCTGGCCTGATCCTATGGAGGTTTCTGCTCTGGTAAGTTGTGATTCTCTATATTCACCTGTTAGTCTCTCCAATTTGGGGGCAGCAATTTTCTCTGACACCTCACTTCTCTTCTGAATTTAAGAAGAGTTACTAATTTTTCAGTTTGCTGAATCTTTTACTTGTTAGGATGAAGTGGCAACTCCAAGCTTCTCTCATACTCAACCAGAAACCAGAAATCCTCCTTGTGTGTTTTCCATCTCAGTTGGACAGTAGAGCAAGGCTTTGGGGTAAGACAACTGGAGGCAATGAAGCAACCTGAAAAGCCCAGGACCAGTCTTGTGCATTTGAATTGGAGGAGTGAAGATTCTTTCCTGCCCATTCATTCAAATATATTTACTAGATATTTACTCAATGTCTACTATATATGTGTGGAGTACTGGATAACACAGAAGAGGCCTTCCCCCTTCATTGTCTACTTTGACCCACAAGCATAAGCCTGACAAAGATTAAATAGGAGAGACTGCATGATGTTGTGAACAGGCACTCAGCCTAACTTTGCTAAAATGGAATTCCAGGGATCTAGGTTTGCATCTTTGTTTTTCTATTGACTAGCCATTTAATTGTAAGCAGGTGACTTGATGTTTCAAAGTCCCTGCTTCACCATAAAGGAAAGAGAGATAATATATTTCATAGGTTTTCTATGATGATTTGATTAGAAAATAAACATAAAACATGTCAATCAGTCCCTGGCACTAATGATAATAAATGCTAGTCTCTCCTACTGTTATTTTATTATTATTTCAGCTGCTACTACAGTTGCTACTCCCATCACTCCTCCTCTACCACTTGTTATTGAAGAAGTGTGGGTCAGGTGGAAATCGGTTAAAACATATTTTTAGCCATATTCATTGATAGGTACGTAATAAACCACATTAGTTATTTTCCAGTGGCATAATTTACCCAGACCCATAGGATGGCAAAAATACAAAAGATTTGATGGCTTCCATTTTATCTTTTCCAGAAAACAGCATGAAAGGAAACATGCCATCATATCCTGGTCATTTCTAGGATCCAGGCATGAAGCTGGCACTTATTATTCATGAAAAAAATCTCCACATTCTCTCTGGCCACAGATAGCCAGTTGAAAATGAATCACAGCTCCCAATCAATATACACACACCTTGGCCAAGAGAAGCATTTTCATTTGCTCAGTCTTTCTTCCAATATGTCTTGTCTTTTGGGTCTGTGTGGCTTCCAACCTTCTCCAGGAAAGATCAGTGGGGACCATAAACAGAAATTTGAATTCTCACTGAGCAATGCCTCCCCAGCTCATGAATGTTATTTGTGGAAATGAAATCTGGTTTCCTCTGGAAGTGCTGAACAAATCCAAAACCAGAAAAACTCTCCCGCTCAACAAGCATCATCCAGAGTCTGTGGGAATGAATAATGACACTAAACAATACAGCACAAATGCAGTTTCCCTACAGAACTAAAGCTGCATTTCCCCACAAATCATCATCGAAAATCCTCTTTCAGGTTTTCATTTTTTCTATCTCCTGTTTATTCCTTTTTAATAAGCTTGCCTTTTCATTTTTCATTCCATTTCCATTTTTCCTTGAATTTACACAGGTTTTTAAATTAAAAAACCTTCATTCTCTGCCTTTGCATGCACAATATTTTCCCATTTCTATTCTGGGGCCTAATTCTGAATGTTTAGCCATTTGGCATTCTCAGCAGGTGCAAAAAGAGACTGGAAGTTCAAAGGTATCTTCTGCATTTCTTGACCTCTTTGATTTGAAAGCACGTTACCTTAATAATAAAAATATCTGGGTTACACATTTGATATACAGAGCAGAGAGAATTGAGTGCAGGACATTTTTATGATCCTTTAAAGAAAAGCCCAGAAGAGGATTCCAAACTAATTTTCCACTGATTCTCTGTTCCTCCATTACATTATTTTTCTGTACCTTTTATACATCAGTGGAGCCCTTCAGAGTCATTTGGGATTATTGATTATGAAGCAGTAGAAATCCTTCATATGGTAGGCAGGGCGATTCCAGCCTCTCTCTCAGCTATCTTTTCAATCATATTATTTCTTCTCATCAAATGTATTTTATTCCATAATTCTTTTTACAGTCAAACTAGTTTTCAAGTTACTATTACTCATTGAAAAGTGACCATATAAAAAGTTTAAAATCTATAGATTTAATGTGCCCAACACTTAATTTCATGCTCTGTTTGCCCCATTGTTCAAAGCAAATAGTAGTTAAGTCCCCAGCTGTGTGTATGTGTGTATATTCAGTTCATGGCTCTAGTTTTTACAGTATTAATATATTGCTATTTAAAAAAAAACCGCTACACAGGAAAGGTGTCAAATAATAATTTATAATTTATCCCATTAGCTTTGTAGTTCCTATTTGCAAAGTGGTCTGATTTTTTATGGTTAACGTATTCAGTAGCACTTCTACATTTTTCTTTATTTTATACCTTAAACAAGTCAACTGTACACTCAGATGATGAAGGACTAGACAGAAGGGCAACACTGAGAGCAGAGAAATGCCTCTGCATATTGTAATTCAAATTATGTAAGAGCCTCTTTAAACAAGCAAACAATTATTAATAACTATGGATGACTATTTTGTGTCAGGTGCATGCAAAGGTTTTTAAACCTACAGGATAAGTGGCCCCTGTTAACTCCCAGAAATTTGAAAGAAAAAACTTAAAGATGATGAATTTTTAATATCAGGCAGAAGGCAAATGAAATGGTTAGACAGCGTTTTCTATAGAATAATTAGAAGAATCATCCAAAAGTGAAATATTCTATCAAGTATCCACTACACTCAAGGCACTTTGAGATGCACTGGAGAGAAAGAATGAAAAGACACCCGCCTACACATGGCTTATGTTCTAGCGTAAGAGACAGACACAAAGTAAGTCAACCAATGGTGGTGAGTGTCATGAATAAAGCTGGGTGAGGAGAGCTTAGGACCAGGACAAAGGAGACAGGAACTGTGGCAAGTGCTCTTTCAGATGTGGTGGGCAGGCTTATTTCATATGATTAGTCTGTAAAATAGAAACTCTCATACAGGGATCTCTGGGTGGCGCAGCAGTTTAGCGACTGTTTTTGGCCCAGGGCGCCATCCTGGAGACCTGGAATCGAATCCCACGTCGGGCTCCTAGTGCATGGAGCCTGCTTCTCCCTCTGCCTGTGTCTCTGCCTCTCTCTCTCTCTCTCTCTCTTTCTCTCTGTGACTATCATAAATAAGTAAAAATTAAAAAAAAAAAAAGAAACTCTCATACAAGTTGGAGGTATTTTTTAAGTTGGAGGTTTTTTTGTTTTGTTTTTTTAAAATTAATATATATGAACCTCAGCATGAGAAAAGGAAAATTAAAAATTGTTTTACAACATTGATTTTATTGAAAGGTTTCCACTTTTCAAAAGAAATGTATTTTCCAGTAATATCATGGCTTCCAAACTACTCGGAATTCTAGGATATTGTCCTTCCCAAATGCTCCATCTTCGTTATTCTTTTTCTTCCATGAATTATGATTTACATCATCCTGTAACCACATAATTAACACTGTCCAATAAGCACTCAAAACATACTGTTTTATGGGCCAGGTATAAAAATACACACTGACCATCAACAACCCACCGTTAAATGGAGTGAAGATTCATTTATTCAACATATATTAGGCACTTACTATATGCCAGGCACTGTGCTATCTGCTGGGGACAGAAAGATGAAAAATCAGGGCTGAGGCCAAGGGTTTCAAAAGAGAAGAACCGAGAGAAAAGATAATTAGGTCAGAGCAGTTTGTGGTAAAGACCCAAGACAGAAATATGCAGAGGGTGATTTGGGCACCTACAGGATGGTACCTGAGCCTGTTACCTGCAGGAGTGAAAGTGACAAGGAGTCAGAGAGGAGGTAGAGCCAACAGCAGGCAGTTTTAGGACAGAGCCACATGAGGATATTAATGTGATGAAAAAAAGAAACCAGCCAACTGAGAAACACTATTGATAAAGAATTGTATAGGAGGATGGAAGAAAAACTGAGACTAGGGATGATGATGCCATGAACATGGATGCAGTGGTGTTCCCATTCATAGTAGGGACACCTGCATGTACATACTCATGCAGTCTCTCAAACTGTTAGGCAGGATGCTGGTGAAGCAAAGGTGAAAGACAACTATTTTTACACACCCATCTGGCAAACCTGACATGATTGGTACCCAGCATAGCTTCGTCACTCATCATTTCCCCAGAACTATTTCTCCAGCCATATAAACACTTGTCCCTTTTATGCTTCTCTGCCCTGGCACATAATATTTTATCTTGCTAGATGTCACTCTCACCATCTTTCCCTGGAGAGTTCCTGTATACCTTTCAAGACCCTAGT
Source organism: Canis lupus baileyi (assembly GCF_048164855.1). NCBI lineage: Eukaryota > Metazoa > Chordata > Mammalia > Carnivora > Canidae > Canis > Canis lupus. The sequence goes on from NC_132851.1 coordinate 19,648,329, forward strand.
CAAATAAAACCTCATTGGAGGATTTCCCCAATCTCTCCCTACCTTATTCCCATAGTTCTTGGCAACATCCTCCAATGAGAGTCCCTTTCCCAGTGAGGCTTAATTATCTGTCTAAATATCTGCTCCCACACAGAATCATGAACATTTCAAGGGTACTGACAGTTCTATCTATCATTCCTATCCTTCACAGCTTTAATACAAGGTCTGCCACATAGTGGGTGTTGATTATATAAATGTTTCCTTTTATATAATTTATTATTCTAGCAGTCGCTTAACAAAGGCTCAGATACTCAGAGACAGAAAATATTATACTATGCATGTTTCAATTTTTAAAAATTATATACAGTAATTCATGAATGCATTCTCACTGTAACAATTCAAACAATAGAGATGTATAATAAAGAGCCACATACAGTCTTTTTGTACTATTTTGCCCAATTTCATTCTTCTCAGCAGGGGTAAAGTATAATCACTTTGAGGTATAGCATACACTTTGTGCACATTTTCTTTTCAATGTATTTTACACATGTATACATGTAAAATAGGAATATAGGGTTTTCCATGAGCCACATGCATTCCTACAAATGGGACAGTACCATATGCATTGCTTTTCAACTTGTTTTTACTTAATAGAGATATCTGCCACCCTAAAACATATAAAGTCACCCCATTTTCAACTATTGTAGTGTTTATGAGTAAAAAGATGCGCAAAGGAAAACCATGATTGAGTTTTCACTCAAGAAATATACAAGCATAGAGAAGATTGATAGTATTTAATGGGAATTTGCCCTTAGACTAGTTTTGTGTTTTCCAAGTGCAATTAATTTCCAAGTGCAATTTTTCTAGAAGTTTATAATGTATAATTCCACTTCAAGGTCTCTATGCTGAAAAAACACATATCCATATGTATAAGCGAACATAAACAGGTGTGCATAGCTATGGAATCTGCAATAGTGGAAACTGAAATACCTTCAACATCTATAAGGGTTTTAAAAATTGTGGAATATCTGCATTTATTCTGTCAGTTTTGGGTGTATGGGATTAAACGAACCCAACTTTACTCCAGCCACATGCCTGTCCCTTCCTAAGGCTGCTATATTTCAAGTCTCTTTCATTTTTAATATTTTCAAACACTGCAATTCAGGACTATGTGCACATCTGATAATGGGATTCCTTTAGAGACATTTCTTATTTTCAGAGATTTTAATAGCCTTGTCTTGCTTCTCTTCCTACACAAAGTGAAGGATATGGTTATTCTGGTAAGCTTGTACAAGGCTCTCCCCTTCATTCTGACACCAAACCTGAATTTGACAATAGTTTTTGCTTTATTAATAATAATAGGCATGTGTTGAATGTTAACCACATTTAAGAGACTGTGGAAGGACAGTGACAAAATGCAAAGACATATCACTGTTTCACATATACCAGATGCTGAGTGTGGCAGCCATATGGTATTAAAAAGAAAGTGATCAGAAAGTTGGTATGTTTCTTTGTCCGTCCACCCATCTGTCCATCTATCCATCTAACTGCTGGCTAGATTGATGCAGCGAAAAGATAAATCAAATAGAACCCTCCATGAAATCAAATAAGAAAGAAGAACAAAAAGAAACCAAACCTGACACCATGGCTGAAAATAAGGAAATGAGAAATGAGGACAATTTACAAAATCAAAAGCAGAGAGGTCTAACGTCACTTGGAAATGCAATAGGCAATTTCTGGCTACCCACAGAGGCCAGAATAAAAGGTTAAGTCCTACAAGAAATAAATGAAAAAGTAGAGGAAAATGCTGAGTCTAAACAGAATCTTCAATTGGTATAGGGAATGTATGGCTCCTTTCCAGGCCAAGAGACTGGAACTTCACAGGTGGTGGGATAAGACTGGAAACCTGGACATAGACAGACTCCCAGATCAAGGCAGGTCTAGCTGGAGGTAATAGGGAGATGCCCAGGCAGGCAGGGGCAGCAAAATGCTGGGCATACTGTGAGACACACTGGCTCAGGAAGGCAGCCTTCGCAGACCAGGAGGTGTGAAATAAAGGTAAGGATTTATCAAAGAGTCACAGTGAGAATGGCACATTTGAATGCCAGAGTCGTGTGGAAGGTGAGCAGGTGGTGAGTGGGAAGAAGAAGGCAGGGCTCCCACCTCCTGGCAAAGGTTCACAGAAAGATGATAGACTATGGGATGGTAGGCCAGGCCCCAAGACAGAGCAGCCTAGTCTTATAGGGCTTGAAGGACAAACAGGCGAATCCAACCAAGAGGAACAGAATAGTCATCCTATTTATTACCAGGACGAGGTTACAAAATGGGCCCATGCCACTGCCACAAGGGCCAAACCCAAAGAAACCCCAGTAACAAGACCTGACTCCTGAAGAGGGGTCCTCAAGTTCCCTCTGATTAACAATCACTAATCATCCTATACCTTTCCCCTTGGGGTAGAACCCTTAAATGTGGTCAGATGGCTTCAGCTGTGGGCATCAGAGGGATTCCAGGGCAGGGGGCCAGGCAAGTCATCATACTCAATTACTGGGTTTGGCAGGAGGAGGAGGGAAAAGTGTGGTTTTGGCAACACTGCTGGAATTATAAGGCCTTAATTAGATTACTGGATCAACCTCTGACTAGCAATGAATGTCCTTGGGGAGGTCGTTTAATCTCTCTAGGAGACTATGTCTGAGTTTCCACATCTAAAAAACATGAAAATATTTCAGAGGCAGCTTACAGGAGAGCCCCTAAAGAGCAACAGTATTGCTAAAAGGATTAGGATTTCAGCTGATCCTTCAATTATATATACTGCCCTTCACCCTCTGGCCTTGCAAAAATAAATAAATAAATGAAATAAAGCGAAGCTGGAAGAAGTGGCTTCAAATAATCATTGCAAAGAAATGCACTTGCTTTGTATTTATGATAGGTCATGGAGTTAACTTTGCTGAACCTACACTGGTTGTACTGTAAAACAGTATAATAGGACTGAACCATTAACTTTAAGAAACCTGCAGATGAGAAATAGCAAGGACAAAGAGACTTTGTATTGCCACCTGCCCATGAAAGTTGGATCAAAACCACTACAGAGAACACTTCAAAGAAAAAGAACTGGCTCCCAAAAACGGGTATTAGAGGCTGACCATAGTAAGAACCAGGGAAAGAATCAGATTAAGTAGAGGGCTATTTATATTTGGGGAAATGGTAGTAATTTAGAGTCTAACCAGGAGAATGCTGACTAAGAATAAAAGGCTTCTCCCAAAAGTTTCCAAAGGTAAGAAGAAACAAAGTCTTTTGAAAGTGCAGTAAAGGATACACATGTACAATCCTATTTGGTATTACTTTGGCTTCTTTATTTAGACCTAATACCATGTTTCTTAAAAGACTCCCAGTGGGCTGCCCTTCTAAGATCTGGAGGCAAGATTTGAAAATGGCATTATCTAAAACTGGAGCTAATATTAATCAATTTTAAATGGACACTCAAAAATTTATCCCTCCATGAAAAATAGTTTGGAAACACCCTCCAGTTTTGTTGAGATAACATGGAGTTTCCCCCCAGGAAATTACAAGCAGAAAGTCATGGATGTTACCATTTGCTGTGTTGTCTTAACAGAATGGCTTGATCTTGATGGACGTAAAGTAGAGGCCACACATGTGATTTTCCATGTCTTTATTTTTTTTTTTAATTTTTATTTATTTATGATAGTCACAGAGAGAGAGAGAGGCAGAGACACAGGCAGAGGGAGAAGCAGGCTCCATGCACCGGGAGCCCGATGTGGGATTCGATCCCGGGTCTCCAGGATCGCGCCCTGGGCCAAAGGCAGGTGCCAAACCGCTGCGCCACCCAGGGATCCCATGACTTTCCATGTCTTTAATACTACCCACTATTGAGAGGGTCCCACATATTGGCAAAGGACAAGATTCCCTACTTCCTTGGCTACAACCTTGGATGAAAATTAGGATAACCTGAAGAGTTTTTTTTTTTTTTTTTTTTTAAAGATCCATAGAGCCATGTCTAAGATCTACCTCAATCAAGTTAAAGTGGAATCTTGGGATGGTTAGAGGGGAGGAGACCTAGGAAGTAATTATTATACTTCATAGACAGGGTTGAGAATTGACATATGCTTTCAGATGGGGGGAATGGAACTCACAAAACCTGATGGCTTTCTAATATGATTACTCAACTTCCTTTGCTCTGGTACCATGATTAATAAGCAACCTTCTTACGGTTATTTGATTTTCTAGGCTATTTTATAAGGGCTTACAGAGGGTGATCAGTTGACCTAAGGAATCTGCCTGCTTGCCAGTTAGCATTCTTACTTTAAATCAATAAAAGGGACTTTTTTTTTTATTGTCTTGTTATTCTGAAAAGTCCTACAGAATCTCCAGAATCTGTTTAACTAGTAAGGAAGAAATATACATGGCTTCAAATATATACCAAGTAGAGGATAAGATCTGGATCTTTCATGACTCTCTCAGGTGCTGCCCTTAGGAGAGCTTTGTATTAAATAGCTTCATCTCTGTGAAAGAACTTTGAAGGCAGTTGTTGTATTTCAAAGGGAATAATTAATTTCCATTTTTTTATTATGGCAAAATAATTACATACAAATAAGATGTGAGGTATGCATTCTTGACTGCCTTGGTCTTCCGCACCTAAGGTAATTAATAATTTGTTTGCCTGGAACCAAGAAGGTTCCTGGGAGCTGGGGTTTTCAGTTTTAAAACTGAGGCTGTCCTGGAGGGAAAAAAAATCCCCTGGATGGGGTGGGAGGAGGAGGTATTTCCTGGAACTCAAGATCTCCAAAGTTAAATACAGAATGATGAGTTGGTCACCCCATGCACACTCCTAGTCTTCTAGGATGGATCTACTCTACAAAAGAGGTTTCACTGATCACCTAATGATAACTAAAGGGAAACAAGCAGGTTGGAAGAGGAATTAAAGATGTTCTCCATCTCACATCACAATTCAACACTAAGAATGAAAAAGCAGCAAATACTCCATTGCACAGCTCAGAGTTAAGACCTGGTGCAGTGTTTCTATGGACAAAATCTCAGTATAGGGTTGAAAACAGTCACAGTTCAGGTACTGGCAACATGAAAAGAGTATAGAGGAGTCTCAACACAAGTGTGAGCTTGGAGAGCAAGGGGGTGTCTTGGACCAAGACAGTCAGCTGTCCCAGGTCCCAGAATCAAAAGCCAAGACAACTTTGAAGCCATGTGGTTTTTTTTTTTCCCCAAAGATTTTATTTATTTATTCATGAGAGACAGAGAGAGACAGAGAAGGCAGAGACATAGGAAAAAGGAGAAGCAGGCTCCATTCAAGGAACCCAACGTGGGACTTGATCCCAGGACTCTAGGATCATGCCCTGGGCTGAAGGCAGGTGCTAAACCGCTGAGACACCCAGGGATCCCCGAAGCCATGTGGTCTTAACTAACATTTGTTGAGTACTTAGAATAAGACATTACAAATATCATGTAATTTAATCAGAAAGCTATGAAATAAATCTATTGTCTTCCTTTTTATATATGACAAAACTGAAGCTGTGTGGATTTTATCACCCTTGTATTTCCAGCCCATAATATGCATGGAGCAAGTCACACAAAAATATTAGTCACACATAAACACACACACACATTTAAAGTGTAAGAGGGATAAATATTTTAAAATACAATTTAATAAAAAATCTTTTGCTTTTTTCTCCCAGATATTTCGCAAAATGGCTGACATCCATTTAAGCAGGCCTGTAACTGGTCATCCTTTACAAATTACTTAGAGATAAGAAGGGAGAAGGATCCAGATTAATATTATTAACCCAACACTCAAGTAAAGTGAAACTACAAATGATGTGTTCTGGCTAGCAGTAATAGGGAGAAAGAAAAAAGAATGGAATGTGTGTGTCAGTAAGGAAAATTAAACCGAAAATTAGATTCCCTGCCCACAAATTTTGACAAAACTTAAAAGAAATTAATCAACCACTTTACACTTGCTTTGCTGATCACAGAAGGGCTCTGACTCCACTTGACATAAGCAAATAAAGATGGTAACACTTGACATGTAATTCTTGGCTCACTTAATTGGATTGCTTCACAAACCATTTTCGGTAATCAATGATTCCTAGTAGGAATCACAAAAGACGACACCAGGCTGCTGTGAACAGAAATGACAGGACTGCATTTTCTCAAGTCATCTATTCAGAGACAATGGCCCAGTCATCAGATGCTTCTGTTCCCTGTCTATACCTCTTTGTCCACATGGCTACTCCTGGGGCCCTTTGAACACTTATTAACAATTATAGCCTAGGGATCCTAAAGTCAGACTTCCTGGGCTCAAATCATCACTCAACAGCTGTATAACCCAGAGCATATGATCTTAGTATGTCTCTGGCTCCCTGTCTGTAAAGTCACACAGAATCGTTGAAGTATTACATGGTACAATTCATGTAGAGTGCTTGGAATAATGTCTATTCCATGGAAAATTTTACATGATGGTTTACTTCTATTTTCATTACTGTTTTTGTTGCTTTATATTTCAAAAGCTGTGCTACCTCTACTTTGAAGTTAGGATCTCTGATCCAGGTTCAGGTAGAAAACTGGGAGAACCATCTGTGTACTCCCCTGCAGAACATATAGCTGTGATCTTTGCTGCAGTGTAGACAGTGTCAAGACATCTAGGCTGCAACTCCTTACCTTAGAGGCTTCTTAGACACTGTATCTAGGACATCCTTGGGCTCAAGCAGCTCTTAACCAGTTTGGCATAGGCCAAACATGCTAATTGGTAAGGATCTGTTTGAGAACCACACAATCTGCATTTTTGTCTCAGACCATAATTTATAGGGCAGGATTCAACCTATTAATGACAGGGTCAACGTACTTAAGACTCAGTGTTGCTATTTAGACTACACACTCAAATCACCAAGATACCTCTTCCAATTGAAAACCCCAAAAGGCTTTGAGGAGATCACAAGACTTGTGGCTTTCTAAGTCCTATCAGTATATAAGGATGGAGGCTAGGGCGACACCATGCTGGTTCAGTGGGAGATTGAGTTCTGCTACAAGGCACCAACTCTTTCTACTTTGGTAATCCCATTCCCTGTAAACCACAGCTCTTACAGTATAGTATGTCCATAGTACAAATGTGGCAGTCAGTGAACAACATATAGCAGCTTGCCTTAGCACAGGAAGTGTATAGACACGCACACCCAGCCCCAATTCCTCATAGTATGGAATGGTAGTGGATGATGGGCAAACAGCTTCAGCAAGCAGACCAAAAATACATCATCATGATCTTTGGCAGACTCACCAAGTGGTAACACAAAGTAAAAGGACAGATGGGTTTTTGCCAACTGCCTCTAAATCCAACCGTCCTCATACACTCACAAAAAACCCACTTCTACTGGCAGGAACATCCCTTTTAAAAATGCTAACATGTGGGGTGCCTGGGTGGCTCAGTTGGTTGAGCATCTGACTCTTGTTTCGGCCTCAGGTCATAATCTCAGGGTAGTGACTCTGAGCCCTGTGTTGGGCTTTGCACAGAATCTGCTTGAGATTTCTCCACCCTCCCTGCCACTCCTCCCACTCACGTTCTCTCTCTTTCTAAAATAAAAATAAATAAATGAAATATTTTTTTAAAAACGCTAATACTTCTTTCAACTATCCTGTTATTATTTCCATTGGCTCAGAGATGCCTTCAGAAAATAACCCACTGTAAAGAGAGATCAGGTAAGGTATTTACAGGGCTTTGTTAATATGAAACATTATTCTCTAACAGGAAAGTTTTAGTTTCATGGGTTCAGAGCTTCATAACCTTCTCATCCCCTTCATTCTTCTTTGTTCTCTGCTTGCCTCAGAAGTGCCTAGCAGAATGCTAGGCACAGAGCAGTTCAGCTACGCTGAACCAAAATGTAGCTTCATAATGGCAATAAACAAGATTTTCTTCTCCAGTTCCACCTCTATCACTAGAATTTTTATGAACAATATTCCCTACCAGAGGAATACGCAGGACTTTTGATGGCCTACTCATGGGTGTATGATTCTGGTAACTGTGCAGAGCAGTGGAGTACAAAATGCAATGGCCAACCTGGGGACACAAAGCAAAGTGGCCTACCTTACTGCATGACCAATGAGATGCAATGCAGAAATTTCAATCTGGTGAGAGGCTATGTATGGCTCCATCCTGCCATATAGGATTCTGGGGACGTCATGAATCACCGGCCAACACTCCTGTCCTCTCTCTCTGCCTCTGTCCACACTATTCTTTTTAACTAGAATGCTGCAGCCTGGTGCATTTCTACCCACCCAGCAAGCAGGCCACAACTCACTCTTCTGTCCTTCTACCCTATGGTAGCCAGAAGTCCTCTTGTCTTCCTCTGACCTTTAAAACTGCCTGTGTCATCCAGATCGTCTTGGAATGTACTGTCTTGTTGTGTACTTTTTTATGGATTTGTCTTATCCATGAAAGAGGGTGAAATCCTGCAGGATGGCCATCATTACTTTGCTCCAACTCCTATTGGAAATCCTATGGAATAAAACACTATTAGGTTTGCTATTTCCTCTTTTATAAATGAAAAAAAAATAGAGAAGTTCATGGGGACTGACTTTGCTTACTCTGACACATTACTGTTTCAGCTTCCTTGTGGACAGTTAGGCAAAATCAACTAAAATCTAAGTATCCTCATCATTTAGCCCTCCATGTACAGAATTAGCCCACAGTGTACACACTTCACAAACTGCTATGTGCTAGGATTTTTTTTTTTAAGATTTTATTTATTCATGAGAGACATAGAAAGAGAGAAAGAGAGAGAGAGAGGCAGAGACACAGGCAGAGGGAGAAGCAGGCTCCATGAAGGGAGCCCGACGTGGGACTCGATCCAGGGACTCCAGGATCACGCCCTGGGACAAAAGCAGGGGCTAAACCGCTGAGCCACCCAGGGATCCCTGTGTTAGGATTTTTATATTTTTATTCTAGCATTGTCACTGAAATTGCATTGGAAACAAGTCAAATTGTCTGGTGACAAGGAAATGATTTCAGAAATTATGGTGAGTACATAGAATGGAATAGAATGGGATATTTTTTCTCAAAGAAAGAGATACAACTACGTATACTGACATGAGGGTTTCTTAGTGTAGAGAACAGTAAATATTTGTTGAATGAATAAATCTCTAAGATATACCAGAAGTAAGAAAAGCAAATCACAAAACACTAAATGTAGTATAACTCCAATTATTCTAAAAAGCTATTTACAGATATACAGTATATACTAGGAAAAGGGACTGTGGTTTGGGATATATCACTTTTTACTCCATATTTTATTTTTTTTTAAATAGTGAGTTTATATTTATGAGTTGCTTATATAATTAAAAAGTTAAGACGAGAAAAAAGGTTGCCTAGATGTTGAAATATAAGAAGGAAAAAAACAGGTTATCAACATGTTGGAGTACAGGGCAACAGCTAGACATAGGTCTATCTGCTTCAGAAGCCCCTGCTCTAAGGGATGAACTTGGGAGTAGAGAGACCCATGTTCTGGCTCTGTCGAAAGCGACCTAGATAATCTTAATGGAATCACCCAACCTTTGGTTTGTTGCTGATTCTTTAGCCTGAAAGTAGAAATGATGTCTATCTTCTAAGATAACTCTGAGAATAAAGAAGATGATGCATGCAACAGCCCCTTTAAAACTATAAAGCACCATCCAAAGGCAGAAGATACTATTTATCATCGTGATTATTACTACTATAAAGTACTAACGCAATGTCTCACACAGATAAGGCACATGATATAAATCAGAGAAACGACTCTATTAGAATATGTGAATTTAGTCTTTGGCATTAGCTCCTTCCAAAGGTTCTTTGGTCTTTCAGGGATATCTCATTGAGAAAACATAAAAATAAAAAGGTCTGAATCCCCATTTCATTGGATTTAAGGTGCCATTGATTTTAAGATGTGCATTTATTTTACATACCACTACAACAGGAAAAGAAAGATGCTAAAGAAACTATGTCACATGATGATGCCAGACTCTGAAAATGTGCATTTAAGAATCTGAAATACAGTATTTAAATGAAAGGCTTTGGGCGAATTAGCTGATCAATTATACATTGTGTCTCTCAAATGAAATTACTAATTTAATAAAGCATGGTTCTCTCATACCAGGGATGTTTTACAGTGCCTTTTCCCCTTTGGATGTGCTGGCCACAGCATTTTTTTCATGTTTTAAAAATTATAGAGAATAGATAATTACTAGTGAATGCTGACCTTTTCCATATTATGAGTAATTATGCTATTAAAAGCATCATTTGGACCTTAATTTGGTATACAAATTATTCAATTACCTAGTCTGCAGTTGTAAGGATTTTTAGCCACCACCATTTTGGATGAGAGCAGAAGGACAGTCCTGAACATGACGCAATTTATTCTTATACTATGCTGCACAAATTTTAGTTGCATCAAAATAGTATTAAAGTCATGGCTAAACCAGTAATTCTACTGAAATGCTTCATGGCATCAAATTATAACCAATATGTCACTACTGAAAGAATTTGCAAGAAGGAATCTCATAAAAATCTTGTTATAAAACCAACACTGAAACAGACAAAAATAACTCTTCCTCAAGATGCTCAGGTTTAGTGTTCATCAACCTCGCCCCTGAGTCTCTATATCTGTTGCTTCTGTTTTGTTGTTGGTGGTGAGGATAACAGAGACCCAGGTACCCAGTCCCAAAGAAGGGTGCTGGACCTATGTAAAGGACTCCTATTGCCTGAAGACAGTAGGGCATAAACGGAAAAAACCAAATTGAGTTTGAATCCCAAATTAATTACTTATGGCTATAGTGTCATTGGAAAACCACTGCCTCAATTTCCTTATCTGTAAAGTATGAATAATACCAAGTATCTTCCAGATTGTTATAAGGACTGATAATAAGTCTCAAGAGCTGTCACACAGATGAGTTTCAAGAAATAGAGCAGAGGTGAAATTATTGTACTTATTCTGTGGTTTCCCGTTATGATGCTCTACTAGAAGAAAGGAGCTGATTATAGTTAAAGCCTTGTATAACTTTCTGACTCAGAATAGGAAGGTGGTTTGAAAAATTTCATGAATTCCAATCTTATGTATCCACAGCTATTGTCTTACAGTGGATTTTCACAGGGGTAGGGGGAGACTTACTATATTTTCAAATTGTCTGTCCTGAGAGGAGCGCTGGTCATTTCCCATTTTCCTGACCTCTACACATCACTCATTTGCTTCTAGTGGGGGTGAGTGATGAGGGTGTACCAGTAAGAGATGAGTGTGTGGGAAATGGTATCTTGCTCCCCATCTGCTTCCAGAAGTCCTGGCAATGACTCTTCCCTCCTCTCTGCCCTCTATCAGCAGCCCCTCATCCAGGGCTTCAGCTCTGAACTAGGCTCTGTCATACTGTTGCCTCATGTCTCTCAGGCCCCCATCTATTGCTGCCCCGCACTAGGCCCTGTTGGTTTCCTAAACTCCACCCACACCTCTAGCCTCTTCCTTTACATTTATTTTCGTATGTTATTTTCCTACATGAGTATGCCATCTGTTTCCTGCCTTATTGATAGAGAATCCAGAAAGAACATTCAGTCTACTCATTCTGTACTGAACACCCAGCAGTCCCTCAGTCCCCGATTTTATAGTGAAGCAGCTCAAAATGCTTTAAGAGTTACTGATGTTTTTACTTGTTTTCAACTCCTTAATTTGTTGGCTTTGTCATTCCTGTGCTTCAGACCTTCTAGATGAAACCCAATAACTAGGAAACCCTTTGTGATCTGGCTATTTCTCTCTCCAATTCAATCTCTTACCCCTCCTATATCTGCACCCTAGGTGCTCACTAAGCATACCAATCTAGCTGGGGTTCTCAATCTTATCTGCACACATGTTGCTCTCCTACTGGAAGGCACTGCTCTCCCCCTTTGTAACTACTGCTTATTGCCTAGGATGTGGCTGGCACATCAAACCCTCTGGGATTCATTCCATTACCTCATACCAAGTCTCCTCCATGCTCTTACACTACGGCATGCTTCTATACAAACACAGCACCAATTTGTGAAACTGTTGACTGACTTGGCTGTACCCCAACCCATGATCACTGGCACTTGATAATAGAAGTTTTTATTCTCAGCCTCACAGCAACAATACCATCATCGTCATCATCACCATCATCCAACAAACTCCTGAGTAGTGTTTATTACAGTGCCAAACATTGTTCTTAGTGTGCTTTTGATATATTTACTCCTCCCATTAACCCAATGATACAGATGCTAACTTCACCTCCATCTTATAGATGTGGAAACTGAGGCACAGAATGATTAATTGACCAGACCATGTAAGTAGCTAGTTGCAGAGCCAGGTCTGAGACCCAGGCAGTCTAGCTTTGTTCTGTATTCTTAACCTCCAAGTTCTACTACCTCTCAGGGGCACTAAATTAACTTTTGTTGGATTAATTAATGAATGTTAACGGGCTTACTAGTTGTCCAACTGGATATCAGGAAAGCAAAAAGAGGTAGACACAGGTTAGTCTGGTTATAGAAGACTTTTGGGAAAATCCCAATTTCTGAAGTTCACTAACATCACCATGTGGTTTCCCCTTTCTCCCCTTCTCATAAGAAGTAGATGGGGTTGACGGATTAACAAGTTACTCAAGTTACTCAATGTTCTCCAGCAAGGCACTGCTTGGAGTTTCCTTTCCTTGCAGCTCCTTCCCAGAAGATTAACTGAATCTGCAACAAAGTGGGCAGAGACAGTATAATATTTAAAAGCTTCCTGTGAAAAATCCTTCCCCTCTCTGGAAATAATTCAGGTATAAAACATTCACCACTTGGTATTGCAAATGGTAGGCAAAGTCTGTGTCACCATTACAACTGTTCCCAAATCATCAAGAAAACTGACTTGTCATCAGCAGTCCACATTTCCTGAGCTGAGAGTGAAAAGCAGACTAAGAACACCTCCCCACACTGGAATGACCACTCAACTGGCAATGGCACTGTCCCAGCTGCATGTTGCAGGTGTGCCCTCTGCCATCCTCCCCAAAGCTTGGGTGAACTGACCTCATTCTCATGCCCTGGACCATGCAGATAAAGTAAGACTCTCACTTTGATGCGGAGTCCAGAAACAGTGTGGGTAACTTCTGGGTTTTGTGGGGTACTCTGCTTTTTCGGGGAATTAAAGAGAAAGAATGAATGTTTTGGATGTTTTCTTGTCCCTTGGTGCTTGAAATTTTCATTTTATTTATTTTATTTATTTATTTATTTTTTTTTAATTTTATTTATTTATGATAGTCACACAGAGAGAGAGAGAGAGGCAGAGACACAGGCAGAGGGAGAAGCAGGCTCCACGCACCGGAAGCCCGATGTGGGATTCGATCCCGGGTCTCCAGGATCGCGCCCTGGGCCAAAGGCAGGCGCTAAACCGCTGCGCCACCCAGGGATCCCGAAATTTTCATTTTATGGTGATAAAGAATCTAAGTAGACTCTAGCCCAGAAAGGTGAGACACCTTTTATTCTGCCAGGCCCTCCAACAATTCCAAAGCTTCCAAACTACAGTTCAGCCCACTACATGGCTGATATTACCAACACACAAGTACACAGGGAATGGATGGAAATCACATGGAGAGGCTTCCAAGTGATAGGGAAGGAAACCAAAAAGCCTTGACATTACTTCTATCCCCATTCAACAAATCTGAACAGGTGGCTCTAGGAACAAGACAATACTAGGCAAGTTCTTAAAATTACTAAAAATAAATACTAAAATTATTTTGTGTCCTCATTCCCACTCTGGCAGCATCAAATATCAAAGGTTGCTGCCAGGAAACCTTAGTGCTCAGAAATGGCATTTGTTCCTCTAGCTCAAGTGGCTCTCTGCCAGCTCTGAGCAACGTCCCAAGCTTCTTCCCAACTGCTGGCACTAATACAAATGCAAGCCACCTAGAGAACCTGTTATCACCTGGTTCCCATTACTTTCTGTACCTATACACTTCAGCACACCTTTCCCCTGACCTGGATGAGCGCAGGGCAGAGCACATCCCGATTCTGTAGTTTGTCTGATGCCCAATTCATGATGGCTGCTTCACAATCCTCAAATAGCAATCCTTCAAAATCCTCAAATCCTCAATAGGACCTACTCGTCCTCTGAGACACAGCCATGCAAAATCAGTAGCTGATAAAAGATCCTTTGTAGTAACATAACCCAGAGATGTTTAACTCAAATTATTTACTTTTTCCACTTTTCTATTCTGAGCTAGTGTCTTTGTCATTTTTCTCATCTTTCACCTTTACATGAATGGCTAAGACCTTCATAGGAATGCCTAAGATGATCCTTTGGTTTGAGTATCAGTTTAAAGTCTTTAAGTTCCAATGAACATTGATAATAGGATACACCCAGGGACTTATTCCCAGGCCAATTCTACAGTAGTGGCTGTAGGATCCAACATTCTTATGGGAAACATTAATGTTACCTACTAGGATAGAAGAGATCAAGCCCTTTGCTCTCAATGCCCATAATGACCTGCCAAGGAAGGAGAGGACAGAAGAAAGAATGGGGTCTTGGGAAACAAAGTTCTGAAAAGTGGCTCTGCCGTTTGTAGCTATGAGCCACTTAGCTTTGTTTCCTCCAATTGTTAGAGATGATACTGTTTATCTCACCAAATGAGGGGTGATGGAGATAGTTTTTAAATAGTACCTGGAATACTCAGTACTTGATCACATCTCTCTCAATAATTATTTGATTCTAGAGTAAAGAAGAGCCACTCTCATCAGCGTGGAATCCATCACATAGTACCAATCCCTCAAAAACCTAAGAACCTATGAAGAATTAATATATATATATTCAATAATATTGCCCACTGACCCTGTACCTCTAGTTCTCAATATGCCTTCATTCTTATTCTAGGCACTATCCAATTACTTACATATAAATCCTCTTATATCACATTATTTTAATAAATTATTTTTTTATAAAGGCAGCAAGCTCAACAACTACCAGAAAATTAATTCCTTTGAGCCCCAGATAATTAGCATGATGACTTGGCCGACATATTTTCTTCTAACAGGGTGTTCGCCTTAAAGGAAACCTGCTGTTCCACTTTCAATCAGGACTGGAAGACAGCCCTGAACAATCAGGCTTAACTGCAGAGCTATCAACCTGCAGAGACAGAGAGGAACACACAAGAAGCCAGGGAAGAGGCAACAAGGCTTTGCAGAGAGCAGTCTCATTTCCTTGAGCTCACCCCCACATTGCCCCAAGAGGGCAGGAGGATGTGCGGATTTTATTTATTTTTATTTTTTTTTAAAGATTTTATTTATTTATTCATGAGAGACACAAAGAGAGAGGCAGAGGCATAGGGAGGGGGAGAAGCAGTCTCCCCACGGGAAGCCCGATGCGGACCTCGATCCCTGGGCAGAACCCGGGGATCATGCTCTGAGCCAAAGGCAGATGCTCAACCACTGAGCCACCCAGGTGCCCCCTGTGGATTTTATTTAAAACATCAACAATGCACCTTACATGTAGTAACTAGTCCTCATGGTAACTCTAAGAGGTTCCATAATTATTGCCATTTCATGGTTGTGGCAACCGAGTCACAAAGAAGTTAACTTACCTAGTATCACAAAGCTTGCAAGGGGCAGAATTGGATTCCAAAGCCGGGCAGCCTGGCCCAAGGATCCCAGCTGTGAACCACCACCCTGGCTGCCTCTCCACACTTCAGTTATGTGAGAGTCTCTTCCTAATGGCCAGCTGCCTGCGGTGCTTCCTGTCATCATGGGTCTCTGCTGCATAGACCTGCTCCTCAGGATCCTGCCTGCCTCTCTCTAACAGGGAGTAGGAGCTCCAGGACCTCATTACAGAAGAGCTGACACTCCATTATTTGATATCAAGCTACCCGCGCAATGACAATATGTCATAGTTACTCAAGACCAGTGTCAGCAAATTCCTATGCTACACCTGGGACACCAATTTTGAGACAAATGGATGTGGTAGATTGTTTTCTCTCTGTCACTTAATGAGCAGTTAACAGTCAATACACTTGTAATTCCTTGAGTCGATTCTGTGCCCTGGCTCTCTGTTTCCCTCCAAGTAAATCCAAGTCCTTCTGGTGGACCACAGGCCTTTTCCCACGTGTCTCTCCACTGCATCACATCTACCAATGACCTTAGCTAACTCCTTTCCCTGCCCTTCTTCTGACTTGCCAGGAACACTATTATCACAGGGCCTTTGCACTAATTTCTCTCCTCATCTAGAATGCTCTTCTACTCACTCTTCATGTATTTATTTGCTCAAACGGTGCCTTCTCAATGATGCCTTCTGTGACTCTGACCCCAACCAAAGGATTTCTTCCCTTAATACTCTCACCCCGTCTGAATACTCATCATCTTCTTATACAGTTGCTCTTAGAAAATAGAGTGCTGTAAGGGCAGGTATTTTTGTCACTTGTGTTCACTGTTTCATTCCAACACTATCACAGCACCTCTCATTCTGAAGTTCTACAAATTACATTCTGAAATAGTATAAATGAGAGAGGGTGAGAGAAGTATAAACCCAATAGGACCAGAGTCCTATTTAACAGGGAAGGTCCTTAAAGAACACGAATAATTCCAATTTTCTGGCAAGGAGAAGCAAGTGACTTTCTCTCCCAGGTGCACTTCAGTAGGAGGGGATGCTATACTTGCTTACTGGTATCTGTGGAGTTAGGCAGCATGTACTCATGTGTTCTAAGTAGGAAGCAGTGGTGGATTACCAAAGTATTGTGAACCTTTTGAAGACAATCAAACAAGAGAAAAAATCTTCCTGGCCTGCGCTACCAAAGGCCTTTAGGTCAGGCATTCATTCCCCTCACAATGCTTTCTGACATATCTTACTGTATGTCACGGCAGTACGTTACCCAGTGATGCAAACATGAATAATCAAGTAAAGCAATCTTTAAAATAATCCTATGGTATTAAACATGGTAACAGAGATAGGGACTTTTACAGTAGCCTCTAGGTCCCCTCACATTGCCATGAACCCCCTCCAAAGCAATATTTCACAGTAGCAATCAGAAAAAATTTTTTAATGGAAATCAGAAAGCGTAACCCTTTAGCCCTCCCTTGACTTCCATGACATGCCAGATCTATACCCCCAGGTGGGATTGCCACCATCTGCTACTGAGGTGTCAGCCTTGGGGCTTGCCTCCAGGCACAGAGCTTCAGTGACACTGGCTCTCTTCGGTTCCAGGGAGGCGTCTTTGTCTCCCTACATACAGTTCCCTCTGTCATGACTTTTCTCACCTTTCTCTCCATTAATCTTTTTTTTTTAAGATTTTATTTATTCATGACACACACACACACACACACACACACACACACACACACACACAGAATGGCAGAAACAGGCAGAGGGAGAAGCAGGCTCCATGCAGAGGGCCTGATATGAGACTCAATCCTGAGTCTCCAGGATCAGGCCCTGGGCTGAAGGCGGTGCTGAGCCACCGGGGCTGCCCTCTCTCCATTAATCTTAGCAATAGTTTCTTCTCAACTTTCATCTCAGTTTAAACATCACTTCCTCAGAGCAGCCTCACCAACACAATTTAAAGTAGGTCCCTATTGTTATTCGTTCATAACATTATGTTTCTCTAGTTTTTCTGGCCTTTAAAATAATTTGTAATTAAGTATTCAACTATTTGTTTACAATACACTATAAGCTTCATGAAAACATGGGCTATCTTTAGGTTGGCCATTTGTATACTTAACACCTAGCACTGTTTTTGGCTCATGGCAAAAGGTTAAAAATATGAGTGTTGAATGGCTGGCTAGGCTGGCTTGGCTGGAAGGAAAGGAGAAAAAGAAAGAAATAGGTTTTAGCAGATAAAGAAATGCTTAAATAAATAAATAAATAAATACACCAAACCAAGCTTCACTAATTCTCCCTAGGGATGGGAAAAATAAGACCCCAAAAGACTTTGCACAGAAGGGTTATTTAGTTTAGTTTTTTTTTTTAAACAAACAAACAAACAAACAAACAACAAAGATCTGAAGCCAAAGCAGAAAGCTGGCTAAGGGCCATAGGAGGGATTTAGATATGTTTGATTATTATCCCTGCCTTTAATAATCTTATAAATGTGTGAGCAAGATTGACAAATGGGAGAAAAATAAAGGTCAAGAAAGGGTTACATTAAATATAACAAACCTCCAGGGACACCTAGGTGGATCAGTCTGTCTTCGGCTCAGGGTGTGATCCTGGGGTCCTGGAATCGAGTCCCACATCAGGTTCCCCATGGGGAGCCTGCTTCTTCCTCTGCCCCCCTCCCTCTGTGTCTCTCATGAATAAATAAAATCTTTAAAAATAAATAAATATAACAAAGCTCCAAAATATATGGCTCAGACATTAAGTCACATAGGCAGCCAGAAAGAGAAGAGACACAAGAAGGCTCCAAACAGAACACAGGATCTGCAGTGTGCCTTGAAAGGCAATAGATGTGCTTACTTGGAACCAGGCAACGTTCCAAAAGCCTTACATATATTAACTCATTTAATTCCCCCAACAACCCCATGAGGTAGATTACAGTTATTATATCCATTTTACAAAAGAGGCAAGATCACATAGCTAATTACTGAAAAAGCAGGGGGTCGAGGCAGTCTTGCTTCTCAAAGGATGTCCAATGAAATTTGTTAAATGACCATTATTTGTATTCCCTACAATTGGTCATGAGTACAATATCTTAATTCAATAGGTACAGGATCCCACAGCTTCAAAGACACGAAATGAACATTTAATGCAGCAAGTCAGGCCCTTGATACAAGAGGATACCCACCATCCAAAAACAAGCACTGTTTCAGTCTTCTTTCTAGACTAATGGAGACTTTTTGAAGCAAAGATCATTTTAACTTGCCACAGCTCATCCCACTTTGTAACACTGTAGCTCCAACTTTTACTGAATGGTTACCAAATGAAAGATAGGTAAAACAGGTATGTTTTATTACTTGCTTTAAAGCTGTCCAAGGATCAATAACTAAGGACATCCAGAGATCACCATATAATAAAGACATTCTGATACTTTTGCTAAAACAAAAAACAAAAAACAAAAAAACAAACCTCTTTTGGAAGGGGTATAAGGAGCACCCACCTGAAAGCCTGCTCTGCGGTACACAGGGTTTTCATTGGCTTTTTGAATATTATTCCCAAGAAAGCCACAATGAAGAAAAAGTAAATACATTTCACATTCAATAAAATTGGCTATTAGAGGGCAGTACAGTAAAGTATTTTTTAAAGTATCTGATCTTTGCCATCCATCTCAATCTAAAAAAATTTCAGGTGCAAATATAATCATGCTAGTTTTATGCAGAATATGATGAGTCTCATGAATAAATTATTACAGAGACATGGAAGAGGTATAAGGTCATTAAACAAAATTATTTAATAAAGTAATAATCATGTCAGAAAGCATACCTGCTATTTGTAACAATCAAGACAATAACTGGGAGTGTTTGAGGTTAAAACACAAACCATCAGCCACATCTTAGTAATTCACTGCACTTGACATTTTAAGGAGACACTATTTTGCATTAACTTGTACTTTTTATGGAGAAACATACCACTTAGATTTGTAGATTGAAAAAGACTGACATTATAAGAACTAGTCTTAATCTTAAATCACTTTCTACATTCACTGCTCTGCTTGTGTCATCTAATGTGGTCATTTACAATTTGCTTTAACAAATAAGAACTTCTGTCAATCACTCAACTCTTGTCATACCAGACAAAGATTGCCATCTAGTGAATTTCATTATGATGTTTTATTTAATGGTCAGTGGCCAACTTTGATTTTCTGTCTCAATGATAAAATTTGATGACTACAGCTCATATCTAGACCATTAATATGAACAAGTTTCTTAATATCTCTATATAACAAAAATCACTTATACCCCTGAAGAACATACACAATTAAAAATGGACATTTAAGCAGCTCACATTTTTGAGGACCTTCTAAGGGCCAGATGCTGTGCCAAGATCTCTCACATATTTTTTAAAAAATAATTCTATATTGTAATTTTTACCTCCCATTTCATAAGTGAGAAAACATGCTCAGAGAGATGGGCCAGAGGAATGTCACCAGATAGAGTCAAATTAGATTCATGCATTTGGCAAATATTCACTGAACACCAACTCTGTATCAAGTATTGTTTCAGCACTGGAAAAGGAAACTAAACAGATAGTCTATCTGCATGGAAGTTCATTCTGGTGGGGATAAACAGACAATAAAAAGTTATCATATGATGTCATACTATGATGAGTGCCAGGAGGAAAAAGTGAGTAGGATAAGGTGGGAGTAGGGTTGAAAGAACCGTATCTGAGAAGGGAACACATGAACAGAGACCCCAGTGAAGTAAGTCACGTGGACGAAGTGGTCATGTGGATATCCAAAGAATGGGTTTAAATGTGTTGGCCAAGTGTCCTTCCTAATTGATCTCAGATATTCTATTACCAGTAAATTAATATGTATTATTCATATAGCTTTATGGTTCAAATATCACTGTACCCTTACAACACAGCATAACACATTAGTTAAAATTCCCTGGCAAAATCAACAGCTATATCTCCTGAGGAGCCTTGCTTCCCTCTGGCTGTCAATATACTTGTTGACCTTTAAGTGTTCTACTCTCAGAGGGGAAAAGATGATCAGAGAAAAACAGGCTTTGTCTTTGAAAGAGTGGTCACAAACCCTGAAGCATCACTTCTTTCTCTTCTCTTAGAGTCTTTCATTTAAGGAAGATCTATAGAATATTTACTCTGGGTATTGGGACAATGGAGAGCAAATATTCCAGCCAATGCCCCCTAGTCCTGCAGGAATTTCATGCTAATGGATCTACTCAATAATGTTTTTGGTGGCCTTGGCCTCCCTGCTTGGAATCTGCTCTTGGTTTGTTTACAAATGTACCATCATGATCTGTAGACCCCAGCTGTGGCTGTTCACTTGTACTGTTCCTTTGCTATGTGCTCTTTCACCAGCATGATTCCTATATTACATTGGTTAACCTAGCACATAGGATCAGCAGTAAGAAGATGGAGTAGCTCCCTACTAAAAGACCCCTGGGCCCAAGATACCTACTAACATTAAGGAAACAGACCAGATGGCTTGGTTTGCAAATACCTCGTTGCCCTGGGGATCTCCTCTTTGACATCAATTCTGTTGAGAGCTAACACATTAAACCAATTCACACCAAAGCTGCAATAACTTCTTAAACACACTTTTCTTCTGCAAATGGCAGAGGTGGGATTGGGGATGGAGAAAGGAGGAAGAAAAACCTAAGTTGCCTCACTGGATGCCTTGAGCTAGCAGGCATAAATAACTTTGGATTTTCTGATTTTTAAAACTCATTAGTATCTTTAAAATTACCTAATACTGGTATGGTAAATATGAACACAGCTAGCTACTTTCCATCTTTAATTTTCTCATCTGTGGAAACAATATCTACATCACAGAGTCTCTATCTAATAGGATTAAACAATGCTTTGTCAGCTGGTGTCCTGGCAGGAAGCAGATGACACAAAAGGGAAATTGATAATTTAGTGAAGGTAGTTGTGGTAGGCAGAATGATGACCCACAAGGATGTCCACTTTTAAACCCTGGAACCAATGATTATGTTACTTTACATACCAATAGGAACTTTGCTGGCTTAAGGTTAAGGACTCTGAGATAAAGAAATTATCCTAAATTATCATCTTAAAAGTGGAAGAGGGTGGCAGGAGAGGAAGTCAGGGAGATGTGACATGAGGATTCAACTCCTGCTGTTGGCTTTGAAAAGGAAGGAAGGGGTGTCAGCCAAGGAATGCCGGTGACTTCTGAAAGCTAGAAAAGACTAGGAAACAGATTATTTCCTAGAGTTTCCAGAAAGAAATACAGCCTTGACAACACATGGATTGTGTACATGCTCGAATCCTTCATTCCACAATTACTTTTTTCTTCGATTACTTTTTTAAAGATTTATTGAGAGACAGAGAGAGGGTGTGTGCACACAAGAGTGTGCAAGTGTGGGGTGGTGAGGGGCAGAGAGAGAGAGAGAGAGAGAGAGAGAGAGAGAATCCTAGTAGACTTTAACACTGTGCACAATGCAGGACTTGATCTCAGGACCTGAGCCAAAACTGAGAGCCAGACACTGACTGTGGCACCCAGGTGCCCCCCACAATTACTTTTTTAAAAAATGACAGTGTATATGGACTAAAGTGATTGAAGACAGGTGCTTTACATAATACATCCAATGGAAATACTGGACAACACTCCAAAGGGATTCAGACAGAACCACAACAGAGAATCTATTTTATTACTATTTTTACTTTTTTATTGAAGTACATAAACAGTAAACTAGTGTCTTAAGTGTACAATGCAATGACTTTTTTTTTTTTACATATGTATATACCATGCAATCACAATCTAGGTCAAGACCCTGGAAATTTCCATTACTACAGAAGGTTTCCACTCCCATTCCTTGCCTATCTGCCACACAATTCCTTTGTCCCAACCAGTAGCCACAAGGTAGCTACTGTTCGGGTGCCTCCCTCCATCTCTTAATTTTGCCTTCTCTTAAATTGCACATGAATGAGATGACCCTATCTGCATCCTTTTGTGCCTGGCTTCTTGTGCTCAGTGCTAGGATTTTTCTTTACTGCTACATGTATCCATAGTTCACTCTTTAGTACCATGTAGAGACTATACTAACTTTGGTCTTACTATTTCCCCTACTTTCTTCTATTGATGGGCACTTAAAGTTCATAGCTATTCTGAGTAAAACTGCTATGCCGTTTTTGTACAAGTCTTTGTTTGGACACACTTTCATTTTTCTTGAGAAAATACCTAAAAAAAAAAAAAAATACCTAGAACTGGATCTGTAGAATCACAGGGTATTTAACTTTACCAAAAACATAAAAACAAACGGTTTAATAGTTTTCTGAAAAGATGGTATCAATTTATACCTTAGTGACAAATGTGTGAGCCTTCCAGTTGCTCAACAACCTGGCCAAATCCTGGCCTTGGCAGTTTCAACTGGCAAACACTCTGGTAAGGATGCCATGGTATCTCATTTTGTTTTTAATTTGCATTTCTTAGATTAGCAGTGATGCTGAACTGTTTCATGTGTTTATTGCCATTTCTATATCCCTTTCTGCGGCGAAATGCCTGCTTAAATCTTTTGACCATCTGTAATTGGGGTCTTTGTCTCTTTTCTCACTACCTTATAGCACTTCTTTATAAACTCTGGATACAAGCCCTTGGCTGGAACTATGTATTGCAAATATGTTCACCTAATCCGCTGCTTACCTTTTCATTTTACTGTATCTTTGATGCTCAGGAGTTCTTAATTTTAATGACATCCAGTTTATCGTTTTTTCTTGTGGTTAGTGCTTTTTGTGACTTGTTTCTGAAGTCTTTGCTCACCCCAAGGTCATGAAGATGTTCCCTCTGCATAGAATTTTTAAAATACTCTCATATAAGAGCCCTTCAAATGCCAGCAAATTTTAGCTTCTCGCCTGCTAGCAAGTTTCCTCTAAACCAACTAAGACAGATGAGTTTCTTCCCCCTTAAAGATCTCTAGAGAAACCACCTTGACAAATCTCCTTCAGTAATCTGTTCCGGTGCTTTAAAACCCTTCCTATCAGGATGTTTTTTTTTTTTCTCTATATTGACTGGAAATTACAATCCTGTTCACATGATGGATTCATAATGCCTTTAACTTTCACATTAAAAACTAATTTAAAACATTTTTAGCTCCATGATATCCTTCTGTTCTAAGGATAGTCTAAGTACAGTTGTAATGGCTTTTGTTTTATGTTTTTATGTTAGCTTTGCCTTTTGTTTGATGCACTGAAAGTAATGTGATTTAATTGTTCAAAATGACTATGCAGATTGCTGGGTAATTAGGAGACTGAGGTCCTGGTGGGACACTGGGATGGGGGATGGGAGGGGGAAAAATGGCTCTGTTCTCCAGAAGCATCCTAGAGAACTCAGATTAAGCCAGAGGAGTGATGGTTTCTTTGCATACTACCAATGTACAGTCCCTACGTTTCCTTCTTGCAGACAAAGTCTTTATTGAGTAAAATGCAGTGAGTCATTATGAGCTGAGTATTTTTTAAATAAGGGGTCTGATACTGTTGATGTAGCAAATTATTATCATATGTTAACATTTTACAACTATTTAGATATGAGAGTCATGTAACATCCCTATTTAAGATGCTAATCAACTTTGCTCAATACAAACTGGAGTGGGGGAACCTATTTATTGAGATTCAGTTCCCATGTTCTTGGCAATTTAGTTTATAATTGTGTATCCTGTCTATCATTTTTCTATACCTTAAACCAACCACTTGAAAAAATTAAGAAATTGAAAGCAAAACCTATCAAATGTCATTTATGTCAAGGAAGGATTGCTTCATCATCTTCATCTCTAAGGGACAAGGAAACAAAGGAGAAAGCAAAATATCACAGGAACATGAAACTTTGTGTTTAGGAATCACAATGAAGGCAGAATGATCTTTTAAAAGTGTCAAACTGTGTTAGTTAGGACTAGGTTTACCTCAGAGTAGCAAAATTCCAAAAGATACTTTCTCTTCTGTCTTCCCTCCCCCATCTTCAAAAGTCTAGAGGTTTGAAACTGAGGAGTGATACATAAGCTCTTCTATGTGAAGTCTCAGGATCTAACCCTAGGAAGGCTACAGCCAAGTTTCTGGAAGCAGGAAGGGACAGGAAATGAAGGAGGGCATATTCTAGCTCTCTCCTAGAGAAGGCTCCCAGAACTTTCAAAGAATGCTTCCATTTGCATCCCCTTGGCTAGAACTTAGCCACATGACCACAGAGAGCTGCAAGTTAGGCAAGAAAACAAAGCTTTTATTTTGGCCAGCAATGCCCAGCTAAAATTGTTAATATTAAAGAAAGGGAAAATGAATACAGTGAAAAACCTGGCAGGGTCTGCGACACCAATAATGTCATTATGCCAAGTAACACCAAACACCACCTTCTTATTACCCCAGGGTAAATATCAAAGCCCTTAATATAATCTACAAGACTTTTCATTGTCTGGCTCCTGGCCGCCTCTCCAGTCCTTTTCTGCCACTCCCCTGATCCTTCTCCATGCTCCAGTCCCTTGGGAAACTTTCACTTTACAATTTAGGAAATTCCTCAACTTTACCTCTTCAGCTTCACCCAAGTCATTCTTCCTTATCCTTTTAAAAGTCTGCTTAGAGGTCATTTCCCTTGGGACACTAACCTTTCCTGAGTGTCTTCCCTTGCTTTATGCTCCCATACCACTATATTGTAAGGCCTACCCCACAAGTAGTTTCTTCTTTAACATCTTTCTCACTCATTCGACTGCAAAATCCATGAAGGTAGGGACCTCATTTATTTTGCTCATCATTGCGTGCCTGATATCTAAGTACAGTATTTTATTTCTTAAAGTTTTATATATATAAAACTATAAGGTATATATATATACACCTTAAGAATACAATTTGAAGAGTTTTGACAAGTGTTCATCGATGTAACCAAGACCCTCCCTCATCAAATCCAGAACATTCCATCCTAACATCCTTTCATGTTCTCTTCCAATCAATCCCCACCCCTTTAGCAACTTCTATTTATTTCCTATCACCAAAGACTGGTTTTGCCTGTTTTTGTACTTCATCTGAATGGAACCATACTTTATATATGCTTTTTCGGTATAACTTCTTTTACTTAACAATGTCTGTAAGATTCAATCTTGCTGGGTATATAAGTTATCTGTTTTATTTTAATGCGACAGAAAATTCCATTATAGAAGTACACTACAATTTGTTGACCCATTCCTTTGCTGGATGTTTGAACTGTTTATACTTCGGGAGTATTATGGATAAAATTATTATGAATATTCATGTATAAGTGTTTGTGTGGCTATAGATTTTCATTTCTCTTGGATATACCTAGGCATGGAATTTTGGAGTCAAATTCACATGCACACATATGGAACACATTTTCTGTATCCACTCACATCTTTCAACAGACACTTATTTCCCTATCTTTGCTACTGTGAATAATGCTGCAATGCACATGGGAGTGCAGAGGTCTCATTGAAACAATCATTTTATTTCCTTTGGATAAATACTCAAGAAGTGGGACTGTTAGATTAAGTTATTTTCTTAAACATGTCAAGAGATAGAAGAAACAGAGATGTGTGTGTCAAGCCTTAACATACCTTTAAAAGCTCCAATCATAGGCCAGTTTAAGATACTACACTAAAATGCAATCTAATAAAGATAGGAGTATACCATATTAAAGAATAGCCTAGTAAAATCAAGGAAATAGGGAAAAATAGGATATAAAAATATGAAAACAGAAGATCTGAATAACCTCAGGTAGAAGCCTAATGCCGGTGATTTGTTAGAAGTCAAATGCAGCTAATGTTGTACTGCCCTGAATATTTATGCTGACTCTGAGCTGTTTAGAAAATACCATTTTAAGCAGAAAATTAAGAACATTTGCTAACCAGCTGACCAAGTAAGAACCTCTGGGTCATCTTTGAATTCTCCCTTTCCTTCATCCACACATCCAGTTAACTGCCAAGTGCCTTACATACTACATTTCTCTCAAATTGATTACTTTTTTCCTCTCCCAATGATACTGCTTTGCTTCAGACCCTCATCAGCTCTCACAAGCAAAAGCCTCTAAATATTTTTCCCTATCCTCTTGCAGCTCCTATGAAACAAAGCCCAGGTCCTAGTATGTTAAATGAAGCTCTTCACCATCTGCCTCTATAGCAAAATCATAGGCCCTCAAAGGTATCCATGTCCTAATCCTTGAAACCTGTGAAAATATTACCTTCCATAGTAAAAGGGACTTTGCAAGCACTCTGTGATTAAGGGAAGATTATCCTGGATTATCCAAGTGGGTCTAATGTAATCACAGGGTCCTTTTAGGAAGGCAGGAGCATCAGAGTAGGAAAGATTTGAAGATGTTATCCTCTGATGATGGTGGAAGGGGCCATGAATCAAGGTATACAGATCTCCTCTGGATGCTGAAAAGACCAAGAAATGGATTCCTCCCTAGAGCCTACAGGAGGAACACAGTCCCGGCAAAAACCTTAATTTTAGCCCATATGACTTATTTTGGACTTGTGATTCCCAGGACTGTAAGATTACAATTTTTTGGTAATTTGTTACAGCACCTATAGGAAATACAATAGCTTCCCACGCTTTCCATCTGTAAACCCTGGATGCAGCCATGTGCTAAATGTACTATGTACTTTCATGAATTCCATTCAAGGCTATTACATGTTTGAAGTATAAAGTCCAGGAGGGCAGTTCCTCGTATCTGTATTGAAGTTATATACTCAAAGATATTTGTGGAATGAATCAGTGAAGGACAGGAGGCTTCTACATAGGAAGCTTCCTTGGTCTTGAATGCCTTTCTCTTATTATCCTGGTCAAATTCCTGTTCAATTATAAAATATATTGACTCTGTTCCCAGTTTCTCCAAAGGAATTGTTTTTTTTTTTTTTTTTTTAAGATTTTATTTATTTATTCATGAGAGAGAGAGAGGCAGAGACACAGGCAGAGGGAGAAGCAGGCTCCATGCAGGGAGCCCGATGTGGGACTCGATCCCCGGTCTCCAGGATCATGCCCTGGGCCAAAGGCAGGCACTAAACCGCTGAGCCACCCAGGGATCCCTGGTTGGTCTTTCTATTGTGCCTCTCTAACACCATTCATCTCTTTTTCTCAATTATTTGTCTGCATGTCTGACTATAAGTTTGTCAGGGCAAAGACTTTTTCCTTCCTCTGAGTACTTAGCACATATTATACAAAGTATGGTGTAATAAAATTCTGGTGAACAACTGCCATACACCTTAAATTACATATGGTGAGAACAGGGATTACCCAGTTCTGCGCTCACCCATCTGTGTCATTATAAGCAAGTTACGTAAATTTCCCTAGGCTCAGCTTCCCTAACTATGGGTTGGGGGCATTACAGAATGGCTCTTGCTGAGTTGTTGTAAGAATCCTATGATAAAATGCCCAGAAAGCAAATAGCACAAGTACCTAACACAAAGTTTAAAGTAAATGTTAGTTGTCATCATTCTTGTCACTAGAAGATAAAGAACATAGGATGAGCTCAGGCAATAGTGCATCAGATGGGAAGAGAACCAAATGTGTCAACGGTGGTCACCAGACTGTCACGGAATGTATGTGCCCCTGTGGATACAGGACCAGTTGGCTCTTGGGCACCAACCAAGCCACAGCATGTGAGTCTCAGAACCCCAAATTCTAAAGCTTTGGGGAGGTGTAACATCATGACATTTATTTTCCCTCTCAGTCTAAAAAATAGTTCCAAATATGTAGACTCTGTGAAATACTTTTCTTTCAAATTCAGTGGGGTGTAATTTTTATTTTTATTTTTTTATTTTTTATTTTTTTTTAATTTTTATTTATTTATGATACTCACAGTGAGAGAGAGAGAGAGAGGCAGAGACACAGGCAGAGGGAGAAGCAGGCTCCATGCACTGGGAGCCCGACGTGGGATTCCATCCCGGGTCTCCAGGATCGCGCCCTGGGCCAAAGGCAGGCACTAAACTGCTGCGCCACCCAGGGATCCCGGGTGTAATTTTTAAATGATCACTTCAGCTGGCTAATATGTGCATAATGACCAGCTGAAAACTGGTCCAAGAATTTTGACATTGACAGGAAGATAATCTTCAAAGACTTACACGTATTTCTGACCAGTTATTTATCTGATTTCTTTATCTCTCTACAATGGCTAAGAACGGGACTGGGATCCAGCTGCCTGGTTTAACTCCATAGTTGTTGATACTTTCCTTTTCTGTAACATGGGGATAACAATTGTTTTTACCTCTTAGGGTTTTAGTAAGAATTTCATGAGATAATACAAAAAACATTTAAGGAAAGTACCCAGCGCATTTAGGGGCTCATTAAATGTTAGCAATTACTATTAAGTTTTGAAATACAGGGGAAGCCCTGGTGCGCAGTGGTTTGGTGCCGCCTGCAGCCCGGGCGGGGTGAATAAATAAAATCTTAAAAAAAAAAAGTTTTGAAATACAATCTGTAACATCAAGGGTAGGTATCATACAGGGTATCTACTTTGGCCTTAATTGAACAAATATGAATCATAAGCATTTGGGAATATTTACACAAAAAATAGATGGCTTTCTGAGGGCTGAATCAAAGGTTTAAAACTTTTTAGATATGTCAAAATGGTTAAACCGAATATAAGAAATCTGATAAGAAATGTTAATGAACTATGAAATGTTAGAGGACACATCAATTAAACTTAAAGACCAAAATGAAATTTTCAGAGACAGAAACAGATGGAGAGTATGAAGGAAATGAAAAAAAGTCAGGAAGACTGAAGCAACATAGGACTAATTAAACAGGAAAACTGGAAGCAAATAATGGACTGAAATAAGGTGAGGAGTGTGCTACCATAGAGTGTACAGCACAGTGATCACAGTTCTCAGGCCCAACCCACTTCAGATTCCAGGTGTGACAGAGGTACTTTTCCATTTTAATGAAAGGTGTTTTGTGATCCCTTGAATGTTTCAATGACTACCAGGCCCAGAAAAGTCTAAGGAGCCGTTTACACAGCTCTATGCTGTTCCTCTGAATACAGGCTCATTAGTATGGTACATAAAAGATGAAGAAGTGTTTTCAATGAAACATAAAAATAACATACTGATCTATTTAAGATCTGCTAGATCAGGATGTTATAACATTTGTCACCTCACAACACTCCTAGAGGTACCTGGATCACTTCAGGCATACCACCAAATCAAGCTGAGGAATTCCTGCTCTGAATTTCTAATACTATTACTTCATCCCTTTCTTCTAAAACCTACATGGTGAGCAGTTTAGTGGTAATACAGATATCCTACCCACGCTAAATTCCTGGGTAAAGGTTGGTGTTGGCAACTAGAATTCACATGGCTTATGGTATGTAACATGGAAAATATGAGAAGAGAAACGATATTGCTAAGGCATGTCTTGATAGAAAGGACATATCCACTGAGTTTACTTTAAAGTATATGTTTATTCAACAAGTGTAGACCGGGCACAAGAGCTATGAGATATGTAGTAGAAATGATTAATACAACTGGAGAGAGGTAGACACAACATCTTCTGAGAGTATATGGTTGTATTGTGAAGGGTTTTAGGTATATGCTTTATCACCTTGCTAAGTTCACCATGTCCTCACTCTTCCATGGATACATGCTGGCTTACATACGTGGTTTGATATGGGAGCTGTATCCATCTAGGATAGACTAGGTTATGCTAGATAACTCCCAAGTCTCAGTAACTCAACAGTCAAAGTTTATTTCCTGCCTATACTACATGCCCAATATAGGAGTAGAAACTGCAACGTTCACTCTTCCACACACCCAGGAGAGGAGGAGCAAATATGATTAACTAGAACCAGTGATTACCACAGTGATTTATGATAGGGAATAAGGGAAAGTGTGGAAATATGGAATGGACACTCTATTCCCAACACCAAGATTTATCAGCCACATGCCTGCAAAGTCACTTAACTTCCCCAAACCAAAGTTAGATGGCAATAATCTCTCTCCAACCCACCTTAGATGGTGGATTTAAAGCTTCACTGACACAACAGTATATGAAGATTCTCTGGAAGCCTAAATACTTAAAATACTGTTGCATAGGAGTTGCACATGCTAAAGAAGGACATAGTTGGCCAGTGCTAGAGAAAAAGTGATGAACGTTGAAAGCTGCCAAAAGATCAGTGTGGATAAAAACACAAATAATTTATGAATCTTGACCACAGACTCCAAGACGACTCAGTTAAAGGCCAAGAAGTTCAAGCATTTATTCCCTTGGGTAATGAGCAGGGGAGGGGGCGGGGGGAAAGGGAAGGATCCTGAACTCCTCAACCTCAGTCTCTTTAAAGGACTCAACAAGGTTGTAGCCAGCATCCAGAGAAAACTGTCCTTAATATGGTTTCATGGTCCTGATGCTAGTGCAACCAAGTACCCTTTTATGGTGTCTCTCACCATATGCCTCCTCCTCTGCACCCACCTCAGAGTAGTTGCTGATCTGGACCCCAGGAGACCTTTGATGACAGAGTTTTGCTCTGTCCTTGAACCCCTTCCTCCAGCTTTTCCTTCCACATCAATCTTTCTCACATGTGATCAGAAAATGCCTAGAAGTCTCCCTGCAAAAAGCCATTCCTGATTTTTTTTAGCTAAAACCAATCGTTCCTTCCTCTATGGTGAGAAGGCAATTATTTCACCTTGTTTTCATATTTATTCTCACTTGGATTCAAATTATTGATATTCGTGTCACCCGTACTCTCTTAGAGAGTGTTAGAGGGCAGAGAGAGTGTCTAATTACTTAACCTCATTGTCTATCACTGTCTAGCATGGTGGTCTGTATAAAACAGACACCAACAGGCATGGGAAGGATGGAATGCCTCTCTAGCCACTTTTTGTCCTTTCCATCTTCTCGTCCTTCTCAAAGGGCCCCTGACTGATTCGGATTTGGCACTTTAGAGCCAATGTAGTATGACCTCTTTCTTGATGTGCACCTTCCCTATTCATCCAAATTTTAAAAATTCAGTTTTAAAGTCTGTTCTCCAATGCCTTGCTTTCTACAAAACTAGCCGTTTATCACAATTGGCTGGGAAGATTTCTAAAATATATATATATAGATTTCTTGTTCCCATGAGACCTATTAAAGCATCATTTCGTGGATGTGGCTTGGGAATCTATCCAGCTTGGACACTGGCTCTCTGAGCGACATTTGGAAAGCACCTTTACAAAAAGTATTCATGGCTGATAATGTGTTACTCCCGCAAACTATGAGTTTCTTAGCTGACACGTCTGCTGTTTTGCCCAGTGTAGTGCTCTCTAACATGCATATGAATCACCTGGGGGTCTCATTAAAATGAAAATTCTGACGCAGCAGGCCTGGGGTGGGATCTAAGCTCATGCATTCCTAACAAACCTCCAAGCTTTTGGTGTAGAGACCACACTTCGAGGAGCAAGACCATACTTTGTTTTGTTAGTTTGATTAGGAAGCTATTTAAAAATATAGCTTTCAAGGAGTCTTACAACAGACAAAAGTGATACTCTATTAGCTTCAGCACAGAAATTCCAATGTGTAACAACTCTTATTTAAAAGTCAACTCAAAAGACCAGTCATGCTGTTTTGATAAATGCAAAATTTGAAATCATGGTTTATGAAAGACAAATACATATTTAGCATTAGTAGTTTAATTTTGCATGATGTGATAAAATTGTTCTAATGCATAGAGACAAAAATGATAATAATTTACAACCATTTAGCAGCATGCCTTACAACGTTAGGCTAGGTGTTAAACAAATGACAGGAAAAGTTACTCTCTGATATCTGTGTAAAAGTCAGTGCAGGTTAAAATACGGTCTCCAGTATATTCACATCTGGAATACTTCTAAGGGTTAATTTTCATTATGGTTTTCAGTGAGTAAAAGGGTATGTAAAATTAAATTCAAAACAGACATCTGTTCAATTCCTGACTACCTCTGCAATTTGGAGGCAGATTTTTTAAAAACCACACCTTGATCCTAATAAGTAGATTTTGTAGGCTTTTTCAGCATTGAGTTATGGTCTATACAAAGAACGATTTTGAAAACAGGGGTAGTGCTAAGAATAGCATCACTTAAGGGTCTCTCAAATGATAAAGTGAGAGTAGCACCTCTGTCCAATTCTCTAAGGCCAGCCAAGTACAAAGGCTTGGTTTCCAAGACATTTCAGGATAAAGGACTCCCATCCCACCCCCACTCCCCCTTCTAGTGAAGTTCACACCAAAACAATACATTTGTCAGAATAAACCACTAATGTGACAAGCACTATAAATAACTATGCAAAGCACAGAATGCCTGTGTGTATGTGTGTGTGTGAGGCAGAGATATTAAAAGCATCAAGGTAACAATTTTTTATGTTCAATGGATGGTTCTGCCTCAATATTAAAGAGCTCAGTGGCTTTTAATGATGAAAAAATTATGCAAACATTAAAAAACAATTTTATATAATTATTTGGAGTTTGCTTTCATTTTACAAACAACAATTTAAAATAAATCCATTAATGCTGTCTGTGGGGATTTCTTGCAAGTCAAAGGAAATGTATCATGCACTGTGGTTTGGTTTAATACTAGAAAATAAGTTCTCTTACCAGTAGTGTTTATGAAAGGAAATTAAGAAACTTAAGTGATTATTTCTATGGCTGGGACTGGGCCTTAAATGGGGGAGGCTTTTTCATGGAAAGGTATTAGTCATCTATTCATTTAACAAATGTTTATGAAGAGTGTAAGGGCTCAAAGCCCCCTTCCCTCTAGCCAAAAGCATTTTGAAGGCTCATCCCGGCAAGCCCTCCTTATGACCCTATAGAGACCTTCAAATAAGGCTGAAATTTATCCTCAAGGTAAAAAGGATCCATGTAGAGTCACTTTTTTTTTTTTTTTTTTTTTAAGATTTGATTTATTCATGAGAGACACAGAGAGAGACAGAGACACAGGCAGAGGGAGAAGCAGGCTCCCTGCAGGGAGTGTGACGTGGGACTTGATCCCGAGTCTCCAGGATCACGCCCTGGGCTGAAGGCGACGCTAAACCAGTGAGCCACCCAGGCTGCCCACTGCCCACTTATTTGTTTCAAAATGATGTTGCCTCACATCATTTCTAAGAAAATTGAGGAAAAAGACAATGTTGTGAGGCTAAACATTCAGAAACCAAGCGCCACCTGGCGGTAGGAAGGGAATCACCACCAACCACATCTTCCCTCATTCTCTCCTGTCGATATATAACTACCACCTCTTTCTGTACCCTATAAAATCCAATTAAAATAAACACCTAAAGCAGAACTAAAAGAAAAATTAATCTTACCTTAAAATGGTTGCCTGAGGTGATTCTGTGGAGTCTGAGAGGAGCAGGAACACAAATTTTGTAAGTTAGCCATACTGGGTGGAAGGCATAGCCAACCTCCTATTTAACTGTCTTTTGCGGTGCCTCAAAGCCTACGACCTCAAAAAACAGTTTCTTATATTAACTATGCCCTAGAAATAACCCATGTCCCATGGTTTCCTGGGTTTACTTCCATCTTTGGCTACCATTTAAATCAGGTATGATTCCCCATCCTTCCCGTTGGCATATTTTGCAATTCATATTTGCTGTGCCTTCAACTATATCCTGAGGTTATAGTTGAGTGGGAAGGAAAGGTCAGTATCTACAACACAGTTCTGTACCAAGCTCTTTAAACCCAGAGCAAAACCACATACTCCTATGATCTGCTGCTCCTAGACTAGGCATTATAGCGAAGCCCAGATAAAAGTAACACAGTAATAATGGATTGATTCTCTTTACTGAATACATATTTAGTGCCATTTCCATCTAAGTGCTCAAGATAACCCTTCCATAAGTGGAAGATGACCTGGCTGTTAATGATCCTCTCCACATATATACACAGCTGGTGACACCATGTGGTGGATGACTCTTTGAGTTGCTATTCCTAAAAGGTTCAGGCTGACCTGGGACAACTCAGTGGTTAGCAGAGGGTTTAATGGGTTGAACAGTGTCTCCCATGTCCTAATTCCTGGAACCTGTGAATGGGACCTTACTTGGAAAAAGGATCTTTGCAGATAGAATTAAGTTAAGGTTCTTGAGATGATGAGACCATCCTGATTATCCAAGTGCCCTAATATCCAATGGCAAGTTCCCCTAGAGGAGAAAAGTGCAGGAAGATTTGAGATAGAAGAGAAGACATGGATTCACAGGAGGCAACATGAGGATACAACAGAGACAGATAGGGTCACAATTCAAGGACTTAGAGGTGCCAGAAATTAGAGCCTTCTGGGGGGAATGTAGTTCCTTTAAGATTTCAGACTTCTGGCCTCCAGAAATGTGAGAAGTTACTATTGTTATAAGGTACTGAAATTGTGGTAATTTGTTACACTAGGAAGAGAAAACAAAGATGATACACATGAACTTCCTCTTTCTATTTCTGCTTCCAACTGCTACCCTACCTGGCACTATTAGAATAGGGTGGCATTGCAAAAAAATCTTAGTTTAGGTTTTGGTGAGCATTGACAGGGGCTGAGCAAGTCTCAGAACCCACTTCACATTCTTAAGTTTTTCAGAATTAACTGACCTTGGTAACTGGTGCTACTGGCTTCTGCCATATTCATTCTCTCCTTTCTTATGAACACAACTCCAATTTTTTCAGGGCAGCAATGTGTAAACTACACTTCCCAGGATCCTTTGCAGCTAGCTAGCCATGGGACTGAGTTCTTGTTTGAGAGAGAATGTAAGTGGTTAGGTTGGCCTCCAGGAAAAACGATTTTTAAAGGGAGAAGACTCTCTTGGCACTCACATGTGGCCTTGGGTCTTAATCCCCTTCCTTCTTGGCAAATATGAGAACTATGAAAATGGAAAAATCTTATGAGAAGAAAACAAGGGAGAAGAGAATAAGCCTGTGACATTGACGATATTGTATATCTGAAAAGCCAGTCTTGCATTGCATACTCCAGACTTCGTTTCATGTGAGAAATTCAACCCTATATTTGAGCTACTGTTTAACTGGGCTTTCTGTAACAGCCAGATCCTAATATGTCCACCAGCTTTTAAAAAACCAGAATGTTCTTTGTGAACTCACTCAGTTAATAGAGCTGTCTACATTAAGATTTAAGGTGAAGTCAGAGCCCAAAATGATGCATAATTTGCCTCCCATGTTGCAGTCACTGGAATATCTCCTGGGCCTTCAAATAGGATTTGAGTATTCTTCAGTTCTTTTTCCATCCTACCATCAATTAATACCTTAATCTCATTGTTATCCCTAAAAAGAACCTTTCCGTCAATGTTAGCTCTCTTGCTTACTGTTCCAGTCACTAACAGAACTCACAGACCATACCCATGGTCACCCCTACAGTTTAGGTAGAGAACACTGCAGACCAGAACACTGGTCCCTATAAAGCAGCAAGACAGATCAGAGGAGGCATCAACCCAAGGAAAACCAAGCTCCAGCTCTGAAGGTGACACCGTCTTGCCTAGAGATTTTCTGAACTCCTTCTTTATCTACACCCGATTTTATCTACCTCCTAATCAATGACTTGGTTTGTTATCTTTAATTTTTCAGTATCTTGATTATTAATGAAACTTACTAATTTTCCTATGGCTTTGAGCACTTAATGTTGAACTCTACCTTGTATTAAATTATAACTGCATGAATATATGTTCCCTCTTAACTACTAGATTGTAAAACTCCTTGAAGGTACGTAAAACACAGAACATCTACCACAAAACACATATTAAGGGCTATTATGTATCAAGTCTGATGCCAAGCATGGTGCAATCATCATCTCATTTACTCCCTATTATTCCTATTTTATAAATGGAAAAACAGGCTTGGGAGGGTTGGTGATTTGCTCAAGACTCAGAGCTAATTGGGATTTGAATTCTGAACTCTATACCAATAGTAAGAGTCAATTACATATTAGCTATTGCATGGAATATAGAACTAGACCCCAAAAGAAGTGGAAAACAACTCAAACTTCCAATTTATGAGATGTATTCTCTAAGGCCAGATCTTATTTTCTCTGAAAAGGAAGATGAAGCCTGCTTAGTTGAACAACTCCCAGACAATATAATTTTCTTCAAGAATTAATGAATCAAAGACTAAAGCTGCTTCTCAAGGTTTTCTCCTCCCCTCATCTAGTTACCATTTTCAGAATAATAAACTTTAACTTGTTAATAACATTTCAACTTATCTATGACTGCATGTCTAGTAAGATAAAGACTCCTATCTCCAAGTGACCTTATATTCTTACCTCAACATCACTGGTACAATCACCAGTTACTTGTACTTGTTTTTCATATTTTGGGTAGGGAGTTATTTTCATTATTGTTAAATATGAGGCAGTTCTGGGCATATAGCAAGCACCCAATCAATATGTACTGTCTTACTTTAAACCAAATTCCTGTGAGCAGTCAAAAAGGTAGTCAGAGCATGACAGAGGCGGAGGTATGAATGAAAAGGATGAACGCATTTTCTCCAAACTCATTTTATTCAACTTTGAACATAAGTCCAGGGCCAGGCAACATTAAAAATGGAACTTTAATGTTACAACATGATTGAAAGTCTGGTATCATACTGAAGTGATGGATCAAATTTCTTATGAAATCTGCTCTGTAATAACATTTCATATTCTTAATAACACTCTGGTCTAAATATTGACAGTGAGTTGCCACTTGGGAGGCAAGTGGATGATAAAAAATATACCAAGAATATTAGCCTTCTTCCCTTAAGGTTCAATTTTTTCTGATAGAAGAAAAGCATTACTTTCTTGGGTGATTCCAAATTGATCTTCGATGAAGATGCAAAAAGATCATAAGTCCAATGAAATGTTCATCTGTGTGTGTTTGTATCTCCTAAGTGCCAAATAATTATATTCAAACTTTTAAAAAGTTCTCATGTGAATGGATTTGGCCAACCATCCAAGTTTAATAATATTTAACCCCCAAGCAATGACTGACAGCCAAAATCCCACTTGTCTATCATGATTAAACCCACAGGCTAGACCAAGTGTGGTTGAGCAAGGGTTGAGAGTAGGGCCGAGTGGCTGGCACCCAAAATGCACCAAAAGAGCATAAGAGCTTCAGAAATCTCTTCCCCAAAGAACAGAAATTTTACTGTGTCTTCATGAAACTGGCTTTGACTCTGAGGGCAGGAATGAACATATTTGTAGGTTTTCTTTTTAAAGGCTTCATTTCTGAAATGTACTAGTGCATGATTTGGTGACAGTCCCAGACACAGCTTCCCCCAAACTTAAAATTGAACATTATACACCCACCCCTTCTGATACCTTTTATAGCATGAAGTCCAGATTATATTTAGTTTATTTAATTAAAATATAACATGAACAGCTTTCATTTATATGTAAGTTAAATATATTTTTAAAATTTCTGCCCTTAATATGTGTCCTAAGCATTCAATAGTGACTACTGTCTCTCTTAGGTTATAAACCTTGTTAGAAAGGTGACATCTGTATAATAATCTCTATAGTACCCTAAAGTGTAACATCATAAGTAGTAATGTGATACAATTAAATACTGATATTTAAAGCTGGTAATACGGAGGGTCAGAGTTACCACGCAAGGTGATGTAGTGACACACACATATAAATACATATGATTCTTTTTCCCACTGTCCTCATTTTAGTGGCCAAGCCACTCTCTTAGTACTTTACAGTCTTTTATAACCAGTGGTGCTAATTTTTTATGTTATAGAGGAATCCTCTGGGAAGCTTTTTAATCGCCACTCTTCCCATCAAAAAAATTCTACCTGAGGCTTAGGGTGGGACCCAAGAACCTCTGCTGACAAGAATGTCATGTGATTCTGAGGCAGTTCACACTAAAACAAGGAGATCATTCATGGAGTTTAGTACCACAATCATTTTCTTTTTAAGCAAGGAAACTACATATATTTATGGAAATTTCACTTATAATATTCTATTATTGCCTATGAAAGAGAGTCATAATTTCATTTATATAACAGGTTTGGCAATTCCAGGAAGAATCATTTCATATGATAAATGAAATGAAAGTACCCCTTCCTCCCCATTCTGCAGTGTACATTTTGTCTGGCCATAGTCAGTGGACAGGGGACCTCATATGTTGGAGAAGGCACCTACTGGTCAAGTTTAGCTATCACAACCTAGCTCTAGTAGGTACTAAATCCCTAAACCCTCTCCAGCCAAGCCCCCTCCCAAAAGCACTACTTATTCATTTAACAAATTTTCAGGGTTCCTCTATTAAGAACTTTGGTTAATAGTTAAAAATGCTAGTAACTCACATATTCAGTAGATGGAATACATTTCCTCCAAGCAAAGAAAGTATGAATGTGGTTACTTTTCTACTGATTTTAAAACTATTAAAGCTTGAAGTTGCTCAGGAAATTCAAGTTAAAAGGTATTAACAATACCTCCGTCATTTAAAGAATAAACTGACTGTGACAGTCTGGTATATTACTCTTCACAAAGAACCTACCAGAATTCAAATATTACTTTGCTTATCATTGACAACTCATCTAGAATGGTAGGAGGAAATTGAACTGTTAACAAAAAGAGACGTCTTAGGGCAATATATTCAACCAAATTAGAAAAGAATAAATAAATAAATACAAAAACTCAAAGCTGCAGAGATTAATTTAATTTGGTTACTTCCCTGGGAAGCACTCAAAATGACGGGAATAGGAAGAGGGGGAAAAAGATCGATTCCTATTTGGAGGAACTGACAGCAATTGAAATTGAAATGTTCATATAAAAGAGAAAACCATTTCACAATTCTACCTTTTTTTTTTTTTTAACCAGTTTATGTTGTTATTTTAGGTACCATAATATGCAATGTCTAGCAGGTCAATTGACAAATTTAGAAATCCCTTGATGCTTAAAAAAAGTGCTTGAATAGACGTTTTGTGGATTGGAAAATCTGGGTAGATTTGATAATGCAAACCTCAGAGCAATGTTTGCTGAACCTCTGCTGTGTCAATTATCATGGCAGGGCCCTAGCAACTCTATAGTTCCGGTTGAAAAGACACTTTCTTCCTTAAAGCCCTACATTCATTCAACCTTCTATAGCAAACTCTTAAGGAAAAAAAAAAAAAGACAATTTAAAATATCTCTCAACACAATGCAACACAAAATCAACAGAATGAAGGTTTGCATTTGGCCCTACAATGTCGTGTAGGTCAGTTAGTAGAAAATTAAACAGACACAATTTGTTGTAGTTAAATCATTTCCCATTGTGAGGACTTTAAAAAGCATCCATTTATTTTGTAAAAGCACATACCAGAGACACATCCACAGCTGCACTGAATAAAGCATTGGCCTTCTGCAAGCACTTGTTGCTACTTCTATTAAGACAAATCAAACTTGCCTTTTCTATCAATGAACTATGAGCCTCTAATCCTAATAAATGAATTAGTAAATGAGTAAATCAGTAGTTGGACCTGAGAAGAACACAGCATAGTAGTGGACACTTTCTGTCTTCCAACTCTGATCCATTCCCTTTCATTTGGAAATAGGATCTATACTTTCCTTAGAGCCACTTCTTTAATGCTCTCAGACCATATCTCCGTTGGGCAAATGAATACAATCAAAGTGACTCCTTAATTCTGAAGACTCTGGCAAGAACTTCCAATAAAGAC
The DNA here is from genome assembly GCF_048164855.1 of Canis lupus baileyi. NCBI lineage: Eukaryota > Metazoa > Chordata > Mammalia > Carnivora > Canidae > Canis > Canis lupus. The sequence goes on from NC_132851.1 coordinate 19,688,496, forward strand.
ACATTTGTCTACTGGACTTGAAGCTGGAGTCTGCTACATGCAGATATCTCGCCGGACAGTAAAGCAAAGACAGACGCAACACACCTAAAAGATGAGATTCATGACACTGTGTGAGCCCTGAATCTACCATGCTTTATCTATGACTGACTGACCTTTCTAGTGTTATGAAACAATAAATATTTACCCCATTATCTGACTGATTGCATAAAATAGTTTGCTACTCTTCTACCACCTACAGTTGAATGAATTCCAGAGAATTCAAATACACATGAGCTTGCATTGAAAGAGGGTCATATCAGATACTCAAACTATATTTTTATGAGCCTACAACAAAAGAAAATAAGATTACCAGAATGTCACTAGAAACACTGTTTTTCATTTCAGTGCTTAAATCCTTAGCATGGCATTCACGATTCCTTATGATCCAGTCCTAGATATTTTGGTAATAAAATCACCTAGGACAGTTCCCTGATTTCTAAGATCCATCTATACTGATCTACTAATCATAACCAAACATACCTTACTCTTTTGTGCCTTGTTAATATCGTTTATGTCATTCTCTTGGCTTGAATGCACCCCTCCAACCTCATCTCTATTGTGGGACTATAGACTATCCTACCTACCAAGACAAGTTCAAATATCATCTCCATGAAGTTTCTCCCAAGCCTTCCAGTCAGTTCTAATTATTTTCTCTGAAAAGCTTTTGCCTCTATCAACACATGTGAAAGACATTTTGTGCACTAGTGGAAGCTATACAAAGGTCACTTATTTTTAATATTACTGAGCACTTGTATCACTTTCTTGTACTTATGTTGTATATGTGTATCACCTTCATTAGACTGAACACCCTGAAAGCAGGGACCAGTTTTATTTCTCTACAGCTTAGTTAATTGTCTTGGCATAATAAATACTACATTATTCATGTATTCCAGACATGTACTAGTCATTTGATTTTTCTCTTGCAAAACCAAAGCGCATAAAAACTTAAAGATCTGCCAATCCCAAATGCAGTTAGTCCAAGGAGAGGTAAATTTAAGTATTTTAACAAATAAAATATATAAATAACTCAATATGAACAGAGTTGAAAATCTTAAAGGAAAATGAATTTGAATAGATCTATTAAGAAATATTAAAAGTCAGGGGATGCAGGAAAGGCTATGGGGACAGAGGATTCATCCCTGAACACTGCCCCCTACACACACACACACAGCAACCTACGCTATATACATATTCCTGTACAGGTGGTAGAATAAAGACCAGGTCAAACCAGCAGAGTCAACTATAAGGAGGATAGGATTTGGTTGCTGCAGAGAGAAAAGAAGATGCCTCTAGGGCAAATAATTCAGGCGTAGGGGGCAGGGAGAAGATGGGAGTATCATATGTAGGGGGTGTCAGAGCCTCTTGACAAAGGTCACAAACCTGACCACCTAAGGGGCTAGCAGGTAATGAAAATCAATAGAGAAGGTCAAAAGGAGGGGGGAAGCTCTTAACAGCAGCAAATAATTACCTTCAGTTTTACAGGGAAAATGGGCAATACTGGGGATCAGAGCTGACCAAAAAGGAATGCTTCTCCTATAGAGTCCCCACTGCCCCATTCCCCCTTACTACTTCTATGTGGGAATTCAGGCCCAAAGTTTCCAGAAAATCCAATTTTCCAAGAACTTCTTAAAATCCATATTTTAAGTGTAGTTTGCTGTTATTAAATGCTAGTAACTAATTTAGTAAGACTTAAAGCATTGGGCAGACCAGCTAAAGGCACGTGTTGGCTAAACTTCAGGTTTGTAGCCTTTCTGATATGAGTATTGTGAGGCCAGCAAGCTTCTCTGGTCACCTAGCATTTAAAGCTATTTTTACACTTGCGTGACCCTAATTTTTGACCATAGAATACCATAAAATGAACCATGAGACCAAAATAGGAATTACGAACAAGTGTAGAGTGCCGTTTACAAAGTGCTTCCTTATGCATTCTCCAGTTCATCCTTGGAGCACCCATAGAGAAAGATATTATGCCTGTTTTCAGACCAACTTTACAGCAGGGTCTGGAGAAGGCAGAAGGGAGTCCCCTGAGTCAGTAGTTTCCTCACTGCCATTTGTTCATAGCAGATATTTATTGAGCACCATCTATGAGCCAGACATTCCATCTCTCTTCACAGTGACAGGATGAGGAAGGCCAAGTGGAAGATGTATACATTCTCTCTCGTCTACTATGTATTTAAAGTGGCTCACAAAGTGTGCAGGTTATAGATAGACCCTCTGCAAGTCATTGTGCTCTCTGCACATGAAATACCAATTTAGCTAAGATAATTAAATATGGCATTTGTAGGTTATGAGAACCACTCCATTGTTACCCATGAGTGTGACTTTTTTTGTGTTGTGTTTTTTTTTTTTTTTTTTTTTTTTAGGATTCCATATGTAAGATCATGGGATATTTGTCCTTCTGTGACTGGCTTATTCCACTTAGCATGATGCCCTCCAGGTTCATCCATGTCATTTCATACAGTAGGATTTCCTTCGTTAAGACTGAATGACATTCTACTGTATGTATATTTTGCCATTGACTTCTCCAACCTTTCTTATCTCTATCACATACTTAGCATTTCTTGTCTCTATCTCATAGGTATTCCTTAGAGTTGATAACCTAATACGTACTGCCTTAAATATCACTTTACAACTGCTTCTGAGTCATTTCATTTATGGTCATTTTGGCTGTTGCAATGACATCTCAATTTTGTATAAATTGTGGGCAAAGGTTTTACATTTTTTACATCATACTGCTCATATTAGACACACATAGCTGCTTAGTGCAGGGAACCCTAGGAGTTCTGGGTATATTGAAGGCTATCCTTGGTACAGAAGGGCAGCTTAATTTCTACAAGAGCTCAAAAGTGTCCATTTCTCCTTTGTTGAACGATAAATGTTCTCGTTCCAATTATATCCTGTTGTCTTTTTCCTTATATCTAATCTGTAGCTCTTTGCTATTGTCATTTTTGTTTCAGACAAGCTATTGATGTTTTAACATGATTGTGCAGAGGCTAAATTTCTAACAAGTTGTATATTCCAGGAACTTCCATGAAAATCTAGAACCTTCTTTTTAGGCTGATCTTATTTTCCTTATATGAAGAATACCTCTTCCACAAATAATCAGTGGAGGAGAAACCATTTTAATTTCTGAATAGTTTCAAGCTCAAAGGTGGTGCTAGACATAGTCACCCAGGGGAACAAAGGAGCTAAGAAGAAAAGGGCAAGATTGTCTAAAATGAGTTCAAATAAGCATAAACCAAAACCATGTCAGGTGAATAGTGCTCTGGAGTCAGGCTCAAAGGTCAATCACAGTTTTAGCACTAACTGCTCTACACCTTAATTTCCTCATTTGTAAAATGGGAATAGTAATAGTACCATCCCCTCCAGGGATATAAAGGTTATAATGCTCATGTCTAATAATAGTTCTTAGTACACGGTAAGTGGTTGAGAATTTAAAACAGATAAAAGGGAGGTATATCATACCCATAAGGGCAACTCATAGGAATTCCAGATGATACATCATCCAGGTGCTTACACAACATGGATTACTAAAACCACAAGTAATCATGGTATCTGCTGGTGCCTGCCCATCACAAGGATGGGGCATGTCATATAAAACATCAGAATCAGTCACACAAACATTAGATGGTTTCCAAAAGCAGTATGGCCTCAAGATTGGTAGACTATTCTAAAATTAACCAGCAAGTCTTGGTTATGCCTTACTTTTTAAATGCATGAGTTTGTAAGAATAATTTTGGTTGCAACTCAATCAACTTTAAATTAGCTATGTCTGCCCAGCTGCCTGCAGAATGGGCTGGGGCGGGTGATTCTCTCTCTCTCTCTCTCTCTCTCTCTCTCTCGCTCACACACACACACACACACACACACACACACACACACACACACACACAAACTGGGAAAGGATATCTTCACTCATGATTGAATCTGGGGCCTTAGTGCCATTCAGGTTCTGTTTCTTTCCAACACGCGAAGTAGATGGTCAGCAGGAGCACCAGACTCATGCTCTACCAGCTTACCAACCTGAAGGAAACAGACTGCTGTCTCTCATTAGCTTGGGCAAAAAAAAAGTGTCCTATATGAATTTCTAATGACCTAGTTTGGGCATGTCTGTCTCTGAATCAATCACTGTGGCCAAAGAGATGAGAATGGCCACGCCTAAATCAATGCCCATCACTACAAGTGGGACAGCTGACTCCACCAAACTTTATGCAATGGGTTCCTTTATAAGACTGAGGGCCTGTACTAGTACAGGAATGAGAAAAGGATAAGGGGGAGGGGGAGATAAACCAAGAGAAGTTCCTTTCCATAAAAATATAATCCTGTTAGCTATAGGGTTAATACTTTTTTAAAGATTTACTTGAGAGAGAGAGAGAGAGAGAGAGAGAGAGAGAGAGAAGCACACAAGCAGGTGGAGCAGAGGGAGAGGGAGACGCAGGCTCCCCCCCTGAAAAGGTACAACAGTGGCTGTACTTTTGCTTTCAAGTGACCTATAGTGTTTGGTGATTTTTATCTGGGTTGAGGGATGCTGATGCAACTTGGGTATGCATTCCAAATAATATGATTCAGCCTAAAGATGATCTGATGGTCAGTATGAAGGTATGGCCTTAATGAACATGTTGTAAATATGAAAAGGAGAAAGAGGTCCACAGATTGTCCAAAGCTGTACACTTTTAAAATTAGGACTTGCTTTCACAGGTCACGACTAAAGTGACTTAACATGTAGTCTGTGAATTCTATATAATTTGACTAATAAAGCCACAGCAACATCATTTGTGCTCAAGCTATCAGAGTACATTTAAGTTTAGAGCAGTGAAAAGATGTAATAATTATGTTGGTGCTTCTATGAGTTATAATTGCCTCTTGTATGATTACTGATAATTTCAGGTAATTGTCAGCAATATGAAAAGCTTTTTGTGGTCCCACACTAGGCATTACTCTAGGGAAGGCATTACAGAGCTGAGAGGGGAGTTGAGGAAGGAGGGGTAGTGAGTATTCATAGTATAATTTGCTTGGTTTATTCTCTAAAATAAGTAGATTGCTAGAATCTAATGATTTAATTACCTCATAGGACAACCATATGCTGAAACATCATACCAGCTTTTAGCAAAGAAGAAAAACTATATATAAAAATCTTTCCATCTTCAAAATCCTAACTTTTCAGAAAAGTCAATTTAAATCATTTGGAAGCCTACCTGAGCATTTTTACATCTGAAATAGCTGAACTGGCAGGCATGGTCAGAGATCTGCATGGGTGTGAGGTACTTCAAAACATGGCCATTATTCCAGGGAAAGAAAAGGCACCCTAACACAATGCAAACTGATTTTCCTCTACACTAGGAGGATGAGGATAGAGGAAATAAAAAAAGACCATTTTAAAATACAAATGCTCACTGGAATCTATATGCTGACATTTAATCCAGGGAACTTACATGAATTAACTGTTTCTGAAAACATGTAACCTAGTTGTGAAGATACGGGCCTCCCAATGGTAAAATGTGAAGAGATAAAGAACCAGACTCTGAGGAAACGTAATCAGAAAACCAGGTGGCTTATACTTCTCTTCTGGAAGACTCATCAGTAAGATGTCTAAAGACAATCACTTACATTTTTGCTTTATCCAAATATCAAAAGGTCAGAGTGGCTCAATTTATTGTTTCTTAGACAAACTTTTTTTTTCATTGATTTAGAAAGAAGAGCAAAAAAGATAGTAAAACTCCAATCAGCCTGAGAGAAAGGTTAAAGCCATTCTTTTTTATATCCATTCTGAGTAGTGATCCATAAAAAATAATTAGGACAAGGGTAAACCTATTATGTAGCACAGATTCACCATCAGTCTCGTCAATCTGTATTTGTTCAGCCTCTAAAGGTTTGCTGGCCTCCGTGTATATGATTAAAACATATATTAAATGCATATATATAAATTTCTCTTCCTTCATGTTCTTCTAGTCCAAGTTAAGAAGGCTCGATTCTTTCTGTTTAGTCTCAACTAGCATCATTGTGCATGCCGATCTAAAAATGGTTGTGTCTTCCCCCTCTCCATTTTATTTATTGCATTGTCCAATTTTTCACACATTTCTAAACATCCATCATGCAGCTGTTATCTCTGCCCAGCACTCACTGTCACATTTCCCTTGATCCTCCCTTTGAGCTAAGCTCCTTTACCACCGGCTGCCATGTCTATCTCCTTCATCCCTCTGCTGAGCAGAGGTGGCTGAGCACAGGGTCTGTAACTCTCGGATGCAGGCTGCGTTATGCGAAGGATTTTGTATTAGAGACCTGTCAGAGCTGGCCGGAAGGAGGGCACATTTGAAATCATTTCTCTTATTGAGAGATAAGTGTTCCCTGTCATTTATTCTTTCGTTCTCGCTTTTACCTTTCACACTACTTCCATATTTATCCTCCAGCCGCCTGCATATTTGACAATGTTATTGCTGATAGTGTTATGCCACGAGATATGCACACGTATAGCTGAAGTGACTGATGCGTGACCTTCAGCTTTTTCTATGCTTAATACACACATTTGAGCTTCATCCAAGATGACTGTTTGGGGTCTCCTGATGATCTCCATCCAGGTCCTTATTTTCCTTAATGGTAATAACAATGCTAAGTGATAAGGCCATGAATTTATTAGGCTTCTTCCTTCCCAGGTAATTAACTGTCATATCCTTGTGACTACCTCACTTTGTTGGCCTTCAGCCAGAATCAGAAGCTATAGAACAAATGCACAAGAGCAGCTTTCCCCCCTCCATCGTGTATAGGGTGGCTGGAAGGGGAGGGAGAAGTGGAGTATTTTGCCTACTTTTCAAATGCGCTCTGGATTACTCAACAGGGAATCTTTTTTTTTTTTTTAAGATTTATTTTTATTTATTTATGAGAGAGAGAGAGAGAGAGAGAGAGAGAGGGGCAGAGACACAGGCAGAGGGAGAAACAGGCTCCATGCCAGGAGCCTGACTCAGGACTCGATCCCGGGACTCCAGGATCGCGCCCTGGGCCAAAGGCAGACACGAAACCGCTGAGCCACCCAGGGATCCCCTCAACAGGGAATCTTAAAGTGACTTATGACACACATTTGTCCATAGAAAAAGCCCTGTCCCAAGAAGTACTGGTTAGCTAACTATATGGTAATAAACATACCACCCAGTATTCCCCCCAGTTGTGAGCTCTCAGGAGAGAGAATTGTGTCTTCCCACAACTCTGGCATATTTACAGAATCCAATACTTTGGAGGCTGCTTAGTGAACAAGGATTGTCTGAGGGACAGAGCACACATGCAAACATGTCAGCGAGTGTGAGCAAGCATGTGTGCACACGTGCAAATGGGAAGAGCTAGATGGGAAGCTCTAGAGAGAACCCAAGCACCTCACTCAACAATTTCAAGTTCATGTTTTAGAAACCACTCCTAATGGCTTGGTGGACACGGGGGGGGGGGGGGGGGGGGGGGGGGTTGTTTTGTTGTCTTATTTTAAAGATTTACTTACTCATGAGAGACACACAGAGAGGGGGGCAGAGACACAGGCAGAGGAAGAAGCAGACTCCCTGCAGGGAACCGGATGCCATACTCCACCCAGATTCCAGGATCACACCCGAGCCAAAGGCAGACACTCAACCGCTGAGCCACCCAGGTGTCTGTTTTGTGTTTTACTTTGCAGTTTTTTGGAGGAAATGTGAGCATATCAGTGCCAGGTTCACAATAACTTAAAAACTCCTGTACCAAATCAAACTACATATGAATGCCCATGCACCAAGACTGGTAAATAATCATCTTCCCTTAGCAAACATGAGCTTTATTGAAGTTTCCATCAAAGAGAAACAATCATTTCAAGTGACACTTTCTTTTTTTTTTTTTACAAGGTTGCTGTGAACTTTTACTCTATTGGTGACAATTCCAGATTACAGAATTTAATATCTAGTTTAACTGTAAGCCTTTTCAGCAGGGCTCTCGAGTTACTCCATTTAAAAACAAATGTATCAGATACCAAACAAAACTGGTACAGCTTAATAGAATAAACATGTATTAAAGGTTTTTTATTTACATGAATTGAGCAAAATCAAGATATCATACTGCTCCTGAGGGCATAGGCAAGTAGCCATGAGGAGGCCATCCTAAGATTATTCTGGTGTAAATACGTTTTATACATACCCACAGGATGGATTTTGTTTAGATCTCTCTACTTAATAAAATACACAATGTTCCTGGCTGTTTTGGTCCTTGGAGGTCATTCCGATATTTGATATTTCCCTAGCTGAAAATGCAATTTTATCTGGCTTTACAAAATGTACTTTTAGATATGTATCTAACTCATAAAATATATTTTGTACCTGAAAGTAGTTGGCCCAGTTGAGCCAAAAGGGTGGCACAACATGTGTGCACTTTGATGTACAGAAGTTTTAAAGTTAGCTCTGGGAGCCACAAACCTTTTAAAGACTGCTGATTCAGTGCATGGCTTACTGAAGATAAGGGTGGGAAAGAAGAGGGCAAAGGTGATGCTCCCTCAATCTCCTGTGCAAATGGGAGGTATATTTTGCCCGTGGATGAAAAGATTCCAGTGTGGACCTATCACCAGAATGGTAACAGAACATCAAACTGAAAGTAAGCACTGATGTCAGGGTGGCTGAAATGGAATCAATTAAGAATCAACTCTCATCATCTGTTATAACTAATGCAGGTTCTCCCCCTTTTCATTGCTTTCAGACTTATCCTCGTAGACATGGATGTAATTGTAGAGGACTCCCAGGGCTTAGAAAATTAAACTTCTTACATGGCATATTTTGCCCTTCTTTCATTTGGCTGATATACGTGTCTCGCCAAACTCCACTCTTAGATAAATCCAACTCTGTCTACTTAATACCTCCACGTGCCCCAGCTGAATAAGGCTACAGAATAATTCACAACCATCCCTAATCCAAATGCTTTCCCCCTCCCTCCAACATACAATATCTGTCCTCATTGTAGAGAAACTAATTCTTATTTCTGAGAAAAAAAGAGGCCAGCAGAACAGAGTTCCCCAAGCTTCCCCACCATCCTACCATCCAGCTGTCCTATCTCTGTGCCCCTTCCAACTCCACCTCCATTTCTTTTTAACTCTTTCAGGGTAAAAAGCCTAACAAGTGCTGTTCTTGCTCTCGTTGTCCAAATCTTCTGGGACCATTCTCTCCTGAACCCATACATCCTGGGCTTTTTGCCCCAGCATGCCACTGAGACAGCTCTTCAGAGTCACTAATGACTGAGTCTACATTGCCAAATGCGATGGCCAATTCTCAGTCATGACGCAGATCAGGATCATCTGCTTCCCCCCTCCCTTTCTCCCCCCCCTTCTTTTTGGAAACAATCTCTTATTTTAGTACCCAGGACAGAACTCACCTCCCTTCCAGCTTCACAGGTTGCTACTTCTTGGACTCCCCAATCCCTTCTAGTTTCCCCAACATCTAAATATTAGGCACCCCAGCATTCAGTCCTGGTATCTCTTCTCAGTGTCCTCTCTCTTCCCAAGGGAATTTACCCAACCTCAAGACATAAATACCACTATACACTAATGCTTCCCCAAATCCCACCCACAGCCTGGACTTCTCTCCTAAACTTCAGACTCATCTACCTAAACTGCCTGTTCAACATCTCCAATTAAAAGTGTCTAGAAAAGATTTCCTGATTTCTGTTCTCACAGTTCCTAAGCCAGTGTCACCCTGCAACTGCTTACGTCAAAAACCTTGAGTCACTGGTAACTGCTCCCTCTCTCATGCCTACACCCACATGCCATCCATCACTGAAACATGCTGGCTGTATCTTCAAATACATCACATATCTGGCCATTTGTCACTGTTGCCACTGCTCCCATGCTGACTCAGCACACTCTCCCCTGGATTATTTACAACAGCTTCTTAAGTGGCATCCCTGCTTCCCTCTTACTCCCCTACACTCCACCCTCACTCCACACAGAAGCCAGTGTTATCCTTTGTAAATAAGTCAGATGCTATCAAAACCCAATGATGCTTTACTACCTCACTCAAAATAAAAAGCAAAATTGCTCACAATCCCCAACCAGCCTTCTCATGAGCTACAACCCCCACCAGGTTCTCTGATCTTGTTTCTTATCACCTTTCTCATTTTCTGCCTACCCAACCCACCCAGGCTCCTTGATGTTTCTCCAGCACATCAAGCACATTCTGTCTCAGTGTCTTTGTATTGTGTTCCCTATGTCAAATGCTTTCCTCCAGATACCCACTGGCTTCAGTACTGCATCCTCTTCAAGTTAGCTTATTCAGGAAGCTTATCTTCTCAAAGACCTTCCCTGGTCATCCTATATTACTTTCCTCCCACCCCCTATTCATTCACCCCACTCCACATATCCTTTTCTCTTTACTCTTTTAATACTACTTTTCTGTGACAGCTGTCATCACTTCACATTATATATCTACTTGTTTGTTCATCAATTAAAATTCTTCCTAGACTATAAGCTCCATCAGGTCCATGACTATTTTGCACTCATCTGTGCCTCCAACACTCACAGCAGGGCTTGGCCCAGAGCAGAAGTTCAATAAATACTATTGAATGAAATAATGGCTGCGGAGTTCATCAGCTGCTTTTAACATTGTGTTCCTGCCATACCCAACTGTGCCTCTGCCAGTGATCCCACACTTTCACACATTCTATGGACTCCACGTTAGTGCCTGGAGCACTTGCCCTGCTTCCTTGTCCAATGGATGGACAGCTTGACATGTCTGTGACATTGCACAAATGTCTCTGAAACCTGCCCTGCTCCTCCTAACTCCTTCTATATGCCCCAAACTGTTCATTACATAACATCTCTATGGAATCACATTCATAAATATAATCCTACCCCACAGGAGGAGGACAGAGTAGACAAGTATCTGCTCTGGGCCACAGCTTTGTCGAGGTCAGTGAAAGATCCTAAATTAGAAGTTTATGAATATTGAAGCATCTAATGGCATTTATTATTTTATTTGTGTCATTCACAAGACTGAACCCGGACACCAAGTCTTCCCCCCAAACTGGCAAAATAGGAGCATGTGAATGTGAAGATTGAATGGATAGTATTGATGGTTAACACTGGAAGCTGGTTAGCAACCTGCTGTTTTACAGGGATTATGTCATTTAAGCCTCTGAACAATAAGATAAGGTTGGAACTATGAACTCCTTTTACATTTGTGGAATCCAAAGCTTGGGAATATGAAAAGTTTTCCCAAGGTCATCCAAAGGCAATGACAGAACCGGACCGAATTCTTTAACCTTGACCATCTGGCTCATGATGTTACGCTGTCTTGGAAGGGTTGCCAAGACGACCAGGGAAGGTTCCCGTCTAGCTACAGATCAGAATCACTTGAGATGCTTGATAAATTGCAGTCTTTGGTTTCACTCCTAGAAATTCTGCTTTGTGATGGAGTCCAGAGATCCTTATTTTTAACAGGCACCCCAGGTGAGTTTGATGGAGCCAATTCACTGGCCAGGGGTGGTGAGGAAAAAACAAAAAGCCCATCAAATGGGTGATGGAATATAATGAAGGAGGAATTTAATGAAGGGACTTTTTTTTTAAAGGTTCAGGCAGGGTTAAAGTAAAGTAGAAGACGACGAGCAGAGAGCTGTTTGTTAATACTTCTAGGCTGAAAGGAACAAGGTAACGGAGCAGTGGCCAGAAGGCTACAGAACTGCTACCACTCAGAAGACAGCTTGGCAGGGGCTCAAACATTCAGTCAAGACCAAAGGCAATCAGAAGCCAGAGAGCAAGAAAGGCTTGACGCAGTCCATACTGAGCAGCTTTCCAAGGTGTGGAGAAATGGAGAGGTATACCAATGTATAAGGCTGAAAGGAAAACATTCTGTATGCCACACGTTTGAGAATCAGTTTCCTATGGAAACATTGGTCCAATAATCACACCAAGCATATCAGACCAACCTGCTGTTGATACCCAGTGTCTTCCTCAAATGCCTCTTTCATTCTCAGCTCCAAACATAAAATCACCTGCCTGCTGAAATCTTCTATATCCCAGAGACATGACATGCCCCAACTGAACATGTTCCCCTACCCCCAACACATGGAACCTGCTCATCTTCCTGCATTCCTACTCATTGAACAGTACCCATCCCTTCCCCCAGGCTCCCAGCCAGAAGCTAGGGATTCATCTGTAACTCTTCCTTCTTAGCTGATTGGAAATCTTTATTCTCTCTACTTGATAGCTCAGGTCCTTCCTCTGCTCTTCTCTCTTCCTGCCATTGTCACTGCTTGAGGCCACGTCATCTCTGCCTGGATCACTGCAGGAATCTCATAATTGGTCTCCCTGCTTCAAACTAGTCTCTTCAGAGCTGAAGCTTTCTTTTCAAAATGCAAACCTGTTCATATTTCTCCCAGGCTTAGTATCCCACAGTAGTTGCCCACAGCATACAGGCAAACTGCAGACACCAACTGTGCATGCAATATTTTCCTATTTCCATTTCCAGATCATTTTTGCTAAAAGAAGAAAGGTATTGATTTTTACACATTTACCATGGCCCAAGTCTTTAATTTTAGTACTCTACCAGCCTGCATATTAAATTTTCTAGGCATACTATTTTATAAGCAAAGAAGATATAATTGTATTCCTTGTTCTCTTCATGCCAATTTTTACATTTTCTTTCCTTAGTGTATTAGAGTCCCCAAAATGATGCTGAATAATAATGGTGACGGTAGCCATCCTTGTCTAGTTCCTGATTTTAACTGAAATTATTCGAGTGTTTTGCCATTTAAGCTATTAGCCACTCTACGTTTTTTTGTAAACAACCTTTATTAGATTAAGTTCCCACCTATTCCCACTTAATCTTGGATTTAATTAGAAATACCTGATGAAGTTTAGAAACTGCCTTTTAATACATTATTTTTTCTTTGTTATTGTAATGAATTACACAGATATGTATCCTTACCTTGGATAGCTCTCTATTCCTGAAAAAAGCCTAATCATAATACATTATTGATTCAATGCTTAATTATGTGATATAATCATATAACAGTGGTTCTGTAGGTTTTGTTTTTACCTTTTTTAAATCATGTTTTGCTATTAACATTATGCTGTCTTCCTTTATAGTCAGGAATGGTGCAGTCATATGAAGATCAAATGATTTCTGATAGAGAACATGGTTGCATAATGGTTTGGTTCTTGTGACTTTTAAATGGTAGATCTTTAGTCATGTTTCTAATATCTTCTACAATAATTCATGCAAACCTCCTCTGGTGAACAAACACACAATTTTTCAGGTTTAAATTTACTTTTGAATTTATACCCAGTAAAATTCATTCTTTCTGGCATTCAAATCTATAAATTTGACCGATGCATAGGCCTACCAACCATGACAGGAGCTTGTCTTCCCTTTCCTCTAGAGAGAAAGGTGAGGCTGAGTTTCTGACACCCCACTGTCCACACTTATGCATAAATGGGGCTGCTCTTAGGCAAAGTGGTCAGAGAGAAGAGAAAAATTAATGGGGGTTAGCTTCCTCCATCACAGTTTGAACCACAGTCTTTTTTTTTTTTTTAATTCTTCTGGCCAGAGATAATTTTCTCTCAAGGTTTTAGATCTCTGCACCTCTACTGTGGCCCACAAGGTGCTACAGTGAGGCTACCCTTGGGATGAGAGGGAAAAAAAAAAAAAAGATTCCTCCCATACTTTTTAGCTTGCAAGGCACCCCCTTTTCCTTGTCTTCTGGCTAGAAATGGAAGTCTCTTAACTTGTGGCCATGGACACCCGCTGCACAGTTCCCTGATAAGGCTACCCTCAGGTTCCAGCCGGCGGTGAAAGACGGAAAAACCAGGAGCCATACAATTCTTCTGCCTTCCCTCCAAATCGAGTCTGTTCTGTTTACTTTGCAGAGGCCACAGGTGGTTGCTTTTGGTGTTTGGTCCAGGACAGAGGCTTGGTAGGGCTTCTAATCCTGGCCAGCAGCAGAGACGACTTCGAATGTGTGTCCTTTCAAATTTCTCCTCATGGATTGTTGTATTCCTTTGGAAGTCTTTGAATTGTTCCCTCTGGTTTTATCTTTGTTTTTATTTTTTGATCTGTTTTTAATTATGTACATTTTTTGCCACCTCCCTTATTCTCAACTACAACAAAGGTTATCAATTTCATTAGTCATTTCAAAGACCCAGATTATTACTTACCTAACTTTTCAACATTCTCTACTTCAACAATTTCCATCTTTAACACCTCTCTTTTTCTATGTTTTAGAGTTTGTTCTTTTTTTTAAATTCTTGAGATACATTTTAAGTCCCTTTACTTTTCAAATATTGATGTTTAGACCATATAATTTCCTGATTTTAGCTTTGGGTTATGTCCCCCATGGATTTTGGTATAAGATTTTCTCCTTGTAATTGCCTTTTATATAGAAATCAAAATTTGAATTGTAAACTTTTTTGATCCAAAGATAATTAAGAACTCTAATAACACAAACTTTTTTGGCCATCACAGTAATATTGATCTTTAAAAAAATTTTATTAGATTATTAGAAAACATGGCCTATGAAAATCTGAGGCTAAGAACATAATCGATTCTTGGAAGTATTCCACAGGCATACAAAAATATACATACCTTTCCCCTTCAAAGAATCCCAAGTTAAATATATTCAATTTTATTTATTATAACACTTAGTTTGTCTGGATCTGGGTTATCCTGAAAGATACACAGCAAGGTCACATTCTGAAAATTTTACTAATATCAAATTCCCTCTGCATTTTAATATATTTTGCTTTATATTTTAGTCTCACTTGTACATTTATGCTTATGACTAATGCATCTTCTTTTATACTGTGCCTATTCTAATTAATGTCCTTATTCTTCTTGTTCAGTGCTTTTAACCTTACACATGTGTAAGCTTGATATCAAAATTATAACCTATTTCTCTTAGTATCTCTTTGCATATTCCTGTATTTTACACCATCTTTCATCTCTTTGGTTTAAAAGTGCTTCACGTTTCTGGATTTTAACTGAATCTATAGAAAAGAAGGGAATTTGTTACGTTCATAATAAGCAACAGATATACTTCATTTTATTCTTTGTATCTTCCACTGTTTCCTATTGTCCGCCCCTTCCTTTTTTTTGTTGTTTTTCTCTGCCTAAGTTACTACTCACTGCTTCCCTTACTTGTGCCCCATTAAGTTCTAAGTTCTGCTTTTCTAGAGACAATTCAGGAAAAGCTGAACATGAACATAGTTACTTTAAGGTATTATTAATTTGGTTAGGTAATACAATGGTATTGTGGCCATGCATTAAAAACAAACAAACACAAAAAAACCCACAAAAACCAGAAGCCCTCATCTCTTATAGATACATACTGGAATATTTTCCAGTGAAAATTCAGGATGTCTTTGTTTACAATACCCCAATATCTGGGAACAGTTGGGGCAATATGTGAAGCTAGGCATTTTTTGAAACTGAGTGTTGGGCACTTGGGAATTGATTCCACCACTCTTAACTCTTTCACGTATGTTTGAAAATTCCATAAAAAAAAGGGAAAAATCATTTATTTACACAAAAGTTTTAAAAAATATTTGAGAGAGAGAGAGAGAGATAGCAAGAGAGAGCAAGAGCAGAGGCAGAGGGAGAAGCAGGCTCCCTGCTAAGCAGGGAGCCTGACACATGGTTCAATCCCAGGACCCTGAGATCATGACCTGAGCCAAAGGCAGATGCATAACTGACTGAGCCACCCAGGTGCCTCTACACAAAAGCTTTTTATGTTGTTACTGAAACTCCTCAGTGTTCATAGGATTCTTTTAATTAATATTACTGGTGGTCTCCTGCTTTCAAGGAAAGCAGGGGTGAACAATCTGTGTATGGAGTTAGATAATAAGTGTTTCAGACTTTATGGGCCAGTAGGCAAAACTGAGGATATTATGTAGGTATGTACATAACAAGAATCAATTTCCACAAGATTCTTCATTGTTTAAATGCAAAATATCATGGCAATAGTTGAATATAATTTTTGTAATACAAGTAAAAGATCTGCCTATAAGAAGAATGGGACTTTTTGGATGAGGTGCTTAGTTTTGCCTAATTGGGGTTCAAAGTTAGGCCTCCCCACCATCATGGTAGAAACACAGCCCCAGGGGATCCCTGGGTGGCACAGCGGTTTGGCGCCTGCCTTTGGCCCAGGGCGCGATCCTGGAGACCCGGGATCGAATCCCACATAGGGCTCCCGGTGCATGGAGCCTGCTTCTCCCTCTGCCTGTGTCTCTCTCTGCCTCTCTGCCTCTCTCTCTCTCTCTCTCTCTCTCTCTCTGTGTGTGTGTGTGTGTGACTATCATAAATAAATAAAAAAATTAAAAAAAAAAGAAAAGAAAAGAAACACATCCCCATTCTCCTATGGAGCTTTTTTTTTTTTTTTTTTTTGCTTCTCTGAAATAGAGTGATCAGATCACCTCTCCTGGGAACTCACCAGAATGTATTACACCTATATCTTTCTTTTTTTCCTTAAATATTGCACTCACAGTGTTAAAGAACTTTTCATTTAGGAAAGCAGATTAAGAGCATCAAAGGCTCTGGGATAAAACCATCTGGATCTGAATACAGCTGGATGACTCATCAGCTCTACCTACCTACTTAACCTATCTAGAAACTTCAGTTACTTCCTCTCCAAAATGACTACTAATACCTCTTTTACAGGATTGGAGAAAGATTCAGTAAGCTGATAAACGCAGAGTTCGAAGAAACATTACATACTATAAAACATTTGATAGGTGTTATTGTTCTTTCAGTTTTTTCCCAGCCACTTAAAATTTTAAGATTATTCTTAGCTTGTAGACCATACAAAAACAGTTGGGCCAGGTTTGGTCCATAGCTATAGTGTGCCAATCCCTGCAGGAGTTGCTACCTATTTTGGGTATTCTGCATATCTTTCCTCTCTCTGGCTTCTGGGCCCCTACATAACTCCATTCACTCCTGAGATTCAGGTCCAACTGTGGAGACCCTTTAAGCAGTAATCTAGAAAGAGGCAGGAGGCACAATAGGCCCAAAGACTAGCAGCAGCCAGGTTGGTAGCTGTCATTCCCAAATGCAGTGGGCATTTCTATTGTTCATCAATATACGATTCCCTCTATCTCTGGCATCGAAATGAGTCCCTGCCCTTAGCTCCCAAAGTTAGTATGTGTACCCATGTCACTTGTTCCATCCAATGAATATGAGAAAAAGTGATATGCATCCTTACGGGAAAAACATTTAAAGATCAGTATGCAATCACTCATCCTTCCTCCTTCCTGCCATGGTGACCATTGACTTTCTAGATGGTGGAGCTTCAACCAGCCCAGGTCCCTGATGGCAGAGACCTCAGATCATGGACTACTGACATGTAATATGACCAAAAAAAAAAAAAAAGTTTAGTATATTTTTGTCACAGAAGTTTAGGGGGTTTTTGTTTCCACAGATTAAACTGAGCCTACTAGGACTAATATACCATAACAAATTATCAAATTTCCTCCTTGGATCCCTTGGCTGTAAAAGCTGGCATTCTCCTGCTCACACGAAAGGAAATATTCAACCTGTGTATTTTTATTCTTCCTCATGGCTCTTTGGGGGGGGGTCAGGGCTTCTCTCTAGGACCCACTTTCAGGGATGGCATTGCCCTTAATCCCAGAGGCTACACAGCACTCTCAAGATCAGCTCTCCAGGAGGCAAGGTGTCCTGATATTCCCAGAAGGCTCCCCACCATTGCACCTCAGGCTTGAGTTGGCTCCCAACATGGCCTTCTTGGTTCCAGATTCCAGCAAATCACCAGGTGCTCCTGCCTAACCCATAACTGTTCCACTCAGGACAGATGGAAGGCAATTAGGCTAGAATTAGGAAGGAGAACAGCAGGTATCTGATTCTGTGCCACCACTTTCCCAGGCAAATTCCAAGGTAGAACTTACGTCTGGTTGCGGTCTTCTCTCTAGCATCATCTGTCTCAGCATTCCATTTATTTCACTCTGGGCTTCTGATATAGTCTGCTACACATTCTGTCATATGATAGCAAGGCTGTTATTGTACTCTTCATACCCACTCACCTTCAGTCCCCTGGCACAAGCCCACTAGCATTATTTTCAGTTCCATGTTCCTTCTAAGTACTACTGTACCATGGTACATCTTCAACATGTGCATGTTCAGGCTATGCTCTACTCAACCTTTTCTCTTATAGTCCTGGAGCCGTATAGTGTCTAGCCCATGAAGGAAGACACATGATCTTTGATCGATCCCTTTGGAACTCTCAAATCTAGCCATGAAGAGCCAGGTATGTAAGACATGCTATAGTAGATGGATATGCAGAAAGGAAGAAGATGCATGAAAGGATGAATTTGTGCTGCTTGGAAGGGGAGGAATGATAAGTGATCAGAAATACAGCTAACTAGAGGCACCTGGGTAGCTCAGTCGGTTGAGGGTCTGACTCTTGATTTCAGCTTAGGCCTCGATCTCAGAGTCATCAGTTCAAGCCCCACACTAAACTTAAAAAAAAAAAAAAAAAAAAAAAAAAGCTAGCTACCTCAAAATTAAGAACTTAGTTGTAACAAGGGATGCAGTGGTGCTAGTGGAAGCTTGTGGTAACACAGAGGTAATACATATTTATTGCATGCTTGTCTTCTTAAAAAAAAAAAGTCAAGGCAGCTTGAAACAAAAGGTACATGTACAACAAAACCTGGGAGACAAAAGACAAGAGCCAACTCATAAAAGGGAGTAGGTAGACAGAGGGGATTGATTGTACCAAAATCCTCTGAGTAAGGCTTAAGAACACTGTAATAAAAGTGAGTTGGATATAAAAAATATACTCTACACTGAGTGCTGATACGACAACAGGAAAAGGATATTCGGGTTCTAGTAAATGGTCCAGAGTCTCGGTGTAAAGAATCCTGGAGTGGAGAGATCAGTCCAAATTGCATTCGATGTATCTATGAATCGATCTTATCTTCACAGGTACATTGGAATGTCCTCACAGATATGTCCTCCCCAGGACACAGAGTGGGCACTAATATTTCTTAATTCATACAATTCCTATTCTTTCTAGCTTAAGAAAAAAAAAACTAATATTTACCAAGAACCTATTATATAATCAAGCATTGTCTTAAATATTTTTCATTTATTGCTTTACCTTTACATTATCACCATTGAAAATATACTTTGTTACTTTAGATTTCAGAAGAAACAATAGGAGATTCTCTTAAAATAGTTAAACAATATAATAACAAACTGTTACTATTATCCTTTCTTCCATACATTTAAACATTCTTCCAAGGTCACTGGTGTCAAATTGGGTGTGACCCTTTGTGTCTCTTTTCCATATTCTTACATACATAAGTACTGTTCATATAAATTGGATTGTACTGTATCATTCCGTGATTCAGCTTTCTTCATTTACCAATAGGTCTCAGAGAGCTACTTTCATACTATTTGTGGATCTACCTCATTCTTTCAGACCTCTGTATAATATTTCACAGAATGGATATACCAAGATTGATTTCGCAACCCCCTTATTGATAGACATTCATTTGTTTACAATTCTTCTGATATACCATAATTTAACTATTAAAATTGTTTCTAAATTTTTCCCTATAATAAAGCTTTTTGAAATAAGAATCCTTGTATATTCATTATTGTGCACAATGTAAGAATTCTTGATAGATTCCTGGAAGTGTAATTGCTGGGTCATAGGGTATAGACATTTCCTATCTCATAATCGATGCCAAAATAACTTAGAAGCTTTGCTAAGAATATTTCCACTAACAGTGTATGAAAGTGCTCATTGTTTCACATTACTTGCCAGTACCAGACAGTTTAATACGTTTTCATTGTGTTAATCCTATGCAAAGGAATCTCATTTAAAAAAATGATTTTTTTTTTCATTTATGAATTGAGTCTTTAAGTTTATGGTCATTTAAAAATTTCTTCTCCAAATTGCCTGTTTATTCAATAGCTTGTTTTACTGATTTGTTGAGGATATTTGTTTTACTGAACATGTACTGATATTAATTCAACATCTGCAATATACATACATCGCAATTCTCTTCCCATGCTGTGTTTAACTGTGTTCACAGTGACTTTGTATTTAGCAATAGGCTTGTGTTGCTTAAGCCTTTGTCCTATATCACCCTCTGAAACTTGGAAAGCTTTCTTTTATCATATTAACTCTTTAACCTGGAATAAATCTGGAATTTATTTTTTGCGCATGGTATAAGTTAAGGTGTCTATTTCTTTCTCTTGAAATGTCAGCATCTCCATTTTGCAAATAACAAAACTAAAACTCAGAAAGGTTAAAGAACTTGCCTGCTAATTCTGAGGTAGCAAGTGGCCTAAAGGGGATATAAACCTATTTGACCCTTTCTACCAAACCAAGCTGTTTCCCAAGAGTAGTGCAGGATACATTCCACATTAAAACATTATTATACTCAGTACAAACAACCTAAAAATGTCACTCACGTCTGCTGCATTACGTTAGCAGCGAGAGGTGCCTTGGCATTCCTGATCATATATAGATATACCTGCCAAGATCTGCTTTGCATTTGCTCAGAGATGGAATCACGAAGTCCAGGAATAGAATTGCATTATTATTCAACACCAACTAGCTGCTATCATGAAAATGAGGATGCCTCAAATTGACACTTTCTCAAAAGACAATTCTGTGCTCTCTTGGCTGGCATGGAACCTAAGAGATAATAACCACAGAAGAAAAGTAGGTTTGGGTTGCCTGAGTGGCTCAGTGGGTTGGGCATCTGACTCTTGATTTCAGTTCAGGTCATGATCTCAGAGTCCTGGGATAGAGTGCCAGGTCAGGCTCTGTGCTCAGCAGGGAGTCTGTTTCAGATTCTTTCTCTCCCTCTGCCTCCTCCCTGCTTGCACACATACTAATAAATGGATCAATCTTCAAAGAAAAAAAAAAAAAAAAAAAAGAACAGGGTTGACATTCTATCCAAGACTAGGAGACTGAATTATTCTGACTCCAGCTTCAATCACCAACCAATCCTTAGCAAATACTGTTCTGTGAGCTGCATGGAAAGTTGGCTTTCACACTTTTTAACTGATCTATTTAATGGGGTACACAGTAGATACCCCTGGGACTGTTACCAGTCTATCATGAACTTGTGTCTTACAGTGTTTTCTATATTGCCCAAACCAGAACCACAGGATTCTGGCGATGATGCTACTGGCCATCATGTTTATGTCACGGTGATTTACTAAGGGGGGACTGCTAACTGACATTGGGCTAATCAGATTCCTAGCTACCAGAATATAGAGTTGGGAATAAGGGAATCAAGTCAGCTTTATTACATGGCTGAAGCATCCACCCAGGAGCTGTGTGGCCATGTGCTGCCACATGGACTGGGAAGTAGACACGAGCTGCAAGGGAGAGGAGAATTGGGTGTTATGTATTGAGAGACGGAAAGAAGACCTGGAGACTGAACACTGTCTGAGTTCATTAGAATGACTTCCTGGTTGAGATCACTCATTCATTCAAATATTTACTGTGCACCAACTATATGTCAGGCATCATTTTACGATTTTATTTTAGAGACAGAGAATGCACGAGTCGGGGGAGGGTCAGAGGGAGAGAGAGTCTCAGGCAGACTCTCCATTGAGCAGAGCCCCTTACAGGGCTCAATCTCACAATTCTGAGATCATGACCTGAGCCAAAATCAAGAGCTGGATGCTTAAATGACTGAGCCACCCAGGCACTCTGTCAGACATTATTTTAGATGACTGAAGACTAGAATATATATTTCATTGTTACAATAAATTCTTTTTTTGCTTAAGCTAGTGGAAGGCGTTATAACCAGAGACCTATAACACAGGTCCATAAATGCAAAGACCCTTTATCTGTAGGATGTTTTACACTCTCAACTATTCCAGATGCCATCTCTATTTTTTAGGCTCTCAATCTACCTTGTATCATGCCTCACTTTACAAGCCATCACCTTCAGGTAACTCCAAATTCTTCCAGGGTAGTGGTTCTCAACTAGCATGACACAGGTCCCCGGTGCATTGTGATCAGTGATGAGGTTTGTCATCAGTAATTTTTAAAGCATAATGCAGTGCTCGATCTGGCTAGTGCTTTATGATTGTTTCCCACCCTCCCAGCAGATCCAAGGTCATCTGTAATGTCATCAGCCTCACTTGCACCACCATATGCTTTCTTAGTGGAAGAGAAATTTGATATTGCCAGCAGGTAGGGAATTGTGCATAACCCTGGGTATGTCCTAGGAGCTTCATAAACTGCTGTGGTTGCTACTCCTGATGCTGCAGTAAAGAATCTTCAAGCCTGCACCATTGCAATTAGCCACATAATAAATACACATGTGAACTCTAGGCCTTCATCCTTAAAAGATTATCTCAAGCTGGAATACATGCAAAGGTTGGGTAAAGTCAAATAAGGAGGTAAACACAGGTAAAGGCAAGTAGTTAACATGTTAGTTTTATGTTGCATCCCTTTCTAATGAGAAATGCATCTTCAGGTCATAGGATCCTGGTAACACAGTGATTGACCTAGAGGTGGGCATGACTGGAGTGGGCCAATCAGAAATCATTCTCCTAAGTTGAAATTAGAGAGCAAGAGAGTCCTCTTAACTGTCAGGTAGCAGAATCCTATAAGCTTGAAGTCAGGAGGGCAAGTCTTAGCCAGAGAAACTATCACATAACCATATTAGGTAGTACATATGTGTTATTTCATTACATTCTTATGACCTAGGGAAGTAGATAGCTACATTAAGCCCACTTTTTAAAATTTTTTTTTAAGAGAGAAAGAGAGTATACATGTTAGAGGGGGTTGGGAGTAGGACAGAGGAGAGGGAGAGAAAATCTTAAGCAGGCGCCACACTCAGTGGAGCCTGACACAAGGGGCTGGATCCCAAGATCCTGAGATCATGACTGGAGGCAAAAATCAAGAGTCCAATGCTTAACTGACTAAGCTACCCAGGCACCTCTTATGTCCACTTTTCTGATAAGGAAACTAGGACTCTGGGTTTATGTCCCTGTTCAAAATCATACAATCAGCCAAGAGTAGAGGTTTCAGTCTGTGTCTTTCTGGCTTGCCCTCTTCCAAGTAGGTATACAATGTTTTATATGAATTTGAAAATGTCTGTCCATGAGACCTTGGGCCAAATCTCTGGGCATCAGTTGACATACTTTAGTGCTTTTAAGCTTGGAGTCAAGAGAACTTAATCTCTAAAGGACCCGATAATAAATATTTTAGACTTTGTGGGCCACTCAAATCTGCCATTATAGTTTGAAAGTAATCCTAGGTAATGTGTAAACAAATGTTTGTAGCTACATTCCAATAAAACTTTATTTATAAAATAGGCAGGAGGAGAGGGTAGGATTTTGTCTGGGGGTAATAGATTGTTATTTTAAGCTCTGACTCACCATGCAAAAGATTGTAAATTCCTTATAGACAAATTCCCTCTATCAAATATTTTTATGTTGCTTTATAATTTACTCATGACTAAGTACACACATACATACTTCAGTAACTGAAAACTGTCAAACATAAAGTACACAAATATACTAACTAATCTACTAGATAAATGTTATATCATGGTTTTAAGTATTTTGATTCTTAATCTGTTTTTTAAGTAAGCTTCCTGCCTAACATGGGGCTTGAACTTACAACCCCGATATCAAAAGTTATATGCTCTACCAACTGAGCCAGCCAGGCACCCCTCAGCATTTTGATTCTTAAAGATAAGTGTGCCAAATATCTTACTGGTGATAAACCAAAGAAGGTCAAGGTGAGCAGGCAATGCTAGAGGGTGTATATAGGTCTTTGAAGAGGGCAGTCCATTTTACTCCATGCAAAGATGAAAGAACTATTAAGCTAGTGAGAAGTGGGCTACCATGGCCACATGGAGAATGTGCTTGGGACATTGAGGCAACAGCAAGATAACGGAGTGATATAAAAAAGCTATTCTCTGAGATGGGTAACTACAAGTAGATGATCTCATTTTCAGTGGGGGAAAGCATTTGTTTTCCAAACAGCATTTGTTTTTAAAATCAAGTCACTTTTGGGGCACCTGGGTGGCTCAGTTAAGCATCTGCCTTCGTCTCAGGTCATGATCCCCAGGTTCTGGGATTGAGTCTCACATCAAGCTCCTTGCTCAGGGGGGAGCCTGCTTCTCCCTCCCCCTGCTTGTGCTCCGTATCTGTCAAATAAATAAAATCTTAGAAAAATAATAAATTTTTAAAAATAATAAAATCAAGTCACTTTATGATTTAGATAAGAATTATTTAGATGTAAAACATCTACATATAAAATTAAGATTGCTGTGTATAAAAATTTAGATATAAATTAAAATATCCCTGAGATATTTGCTATGAATATAAATTAGTACTTAAGATACTGTGCCAATGAAGGAGCACGATCTTTGATACATCTTTTAAAATCTGATTTTTTTAAAAGATTTTATTTATTTATTCATGAGAGACCGAGAGAGAGGCAGAGACACAGGAAGAGGAAGAAGCAGGCTCCTCACAGGGAGGCCAATGTGGGACTTGATCCCAGAACCCTGGGATCACGACATGAGCCAAAGACAGATGCTCAACTGCTGAGCCACCCAGACGTCCCTAAAGTCTGATTTCTATGGGAATACAATACTATGCATATTTTCAGGAGGTGGTATCATTCAGATTTCAACTTCCAACGCCACTATATAGTAATGCAAGAATTCCCAGAATTAGGAAGCCAGAGTACAGGAAAAAAAGAAAAAAAAAAAAAAACAATTTTATGACAATTACTTATAGGAGATTGTTTATAACTAGATCCAAGTGAAAGTTAATTTCTGAGTCTATACACACTCAGGCAATATCAGGCTATCTGTAAATACCATGTAACAAAATGCCTTTTATTTCTATAATGAGGAATAATATGCCCTTGAGGGACAAAGTAGTGAGGAATATGTAAAACAAAACCATAAACTTGTGAGGAATATGTAAAACAAAACCATAAACTTCCCAAGGTTGTCTACATTTTCCTTTCTGTTTGTAGCCTCTTGCATCCAATATTGTCTCTAGCCTACCTAAATAAATACTCAGGCATCTTTGCACTAGGTTAGGGAAATGGGAACCAAAGACAGAAAAAAATGAAAGTGAAGGAAAGAGGGAGGGACAAAAAGAAGAGAGAAAAGGGAAGGCAATATAATGGAAAGCACAGTGACTATAATTTCTGGGAATCTAATGCATAGCATGGTGATCACAGTGAACGAATACTGTATTATATACTTGAAAATTGCCAACAGAGTAGATCTTAAATGTTGTCACCACAAAAAAGAAATGGTAATTATGTGACATGATGGGAGCATTAGTTAACCCTAAGGTGGTGATCAATTTGCAATATCCAATCAACACATTGTATACCTTAAACTTCTACAATGACATATATCAATTACATCTCAAAGTTGGGGAAAAATACTGTATCCCATACTTGAAAGTTGCTAAGAAAACAGTTCTTAGACGTACTCACCAAACACACAAAGAGATAACTGAGGTAATGGGTATGTTATCTAGCCTTTGTTATATATCATTAAAGCTGGAAAAAATAAAATATAAGAAATTCTTTTTTTTTTTTTTTTTAAAGGTAGATCCATGAGAGAGGGTGAGAGGGGAAAAAAGAATTAAACAGTAAGAATGAAGACAAAAAGGGCTATTCGGTAGTCCTAGCACCCCCCCCCCCCGCCCCCACCAGCACACACACACACAAAATTGCTGAGAAGACAGAGACCCTGGAATAGATTATTCCATGCCTAGGGCCCTGCAGATTTCCTGCTTGGCCTGTCTTCACTTTGGGCCTTACCAGAGTCTGTGCATTTATAATCCTCAGATCATTTTTCCACACTCATGATGCCAACTGCACCTCTAGGCATACAACTTTCAAATCTCTTATCTCCATCAAAGACAGGTCTGTCTTTGTTAGCTGGACACCTCCCTTTAGAAGAGCTCCCTTCATTTCATTTCAAACCCTAATGAAATCAAACCAAATAACCACCTTTTTCTTTCAAACCCTAATGAAATCAGACAAAATAATCACCTTTTTCTTTTCCTCTAGCTAGCCCTCCTTTCCCACACCCTATTTCAGTGTGCACTGGAAACCTCAGGGATCCTGACCCCACATCCTTCAACAACACAGATTCTTCCTTCATAACATAGTTTTGGAGTCTTTGCTTCCATTCCCTCCCTTCTGATAACATTCAAAATCTTTGTCACTCAGGAAGTTCTGGAATAGTCTTAATCTTCATGTTCCACCTTCACCTCCAACGTCTCCCAGTTGCAAACCATTTGAGCCAAATGAATTTTACCAACATATTTTTACTCCATTGTCTCCTTTGCCGAAAATCGTCCCCCCCCCCCCCCCCACCATGTACAGAATAACCTAAGCTCTTGGGTCTGGTGTCATAGATCTTTAACCATTTGTCCCCAACCTACATTTCCTATCTCCCCAAGACTGAAACTATCCATGATCTAAGCTGATCCACCAGTTTCTTCTCAGATGGTAATGCTCATTCCCACCTTTTCCCACTTGCATAATCACATTTAGTTACTACTTATGTGCTAGACATATAGGGTCACAAAAGTAGGTTATACTCCACTCTTTAATTATTCTATAATACTTTATGTGGAAGTTACTAGCTATACAAGGTTTACAGGTATTTTTGACCAGAAACAGATTAGTTCTAAGGGTGGGGAAGGATCTAAGAGGAGCATATAGACCAAGAGGAATCCATTCCTCTCTTAGAGCCCTTGGTTAAGTGGCACAGTGTTCCATGAAAATCTTCCTACTGGAAGGTCTAAGGATGCAATTTATTTTTTATTATTATTTTTTATTTCTCTAGAACATTTATTTATTTTTTATTATTTTAGTCTTTTTATTTATTTTTTATTGGTGTTCAATTTACTAACATACAGAATAACCCCCAGTGCCCGTCACCCATTCACTCCCACCCCCCGCCCTCCTCCCCTTCTACCACCCCTAGTTCGTTTCCCAGAGTTAGCAGTCTTTACGTTCTGTCTCCCTTTCTGATATTTCCCACACATTTCTTCTCCCTTCCCTTATATTCCCTTTCACTATGATTTATATTCCCCAAATGAATGAGAACATATAATGTTTGTCCTTCTCCGACTGACTTACTTCACTCAGCATAATACCCCTCCAGTTCCATCCACGTCGAAGTAAATGGTGGGTATTTGTCGTTTCTAATGGCTGAGGAATATTCCATTGTATACATAGACCACATCTTCTTTATCCATTCATCTTTCGTTGGACACTGAGGCTCCTGTTGGGGATTTATCCCAAAGATACAAATGCAATGAAACGCCGGGACACCTGCACCCCGATGTTTATAGCAGCAATGGCCACGATAGCCAAACTGTGGAAGGAGCCTCGGTGTCTAAGGATGCAATTTAAAGCCAAAAGAAGAAGTAGCTTGGAAGTAGGGGAGAGCACACAAGAAATATCTGTGTTCAGGGTTTTCTAGGTAACTCACAAGACTAGCAATAATGGGCAAATCACAAGGCCTTCCTATTGTCTGGTTTCTTAGGTACATGTTATTTAGGTTGGTCAGGATGGTAAGTCAGCCCAAAAGGGTAGAGAGTTGCTCCAGGGATTTCACCCCAGACCACAGGCCATGAAAAACCAAATGGAAACTAAAGTGCATGATGTACACTATAATATACCAAGGAAACAGGAATAGCATGATATGGAGACAGCCCAGAAGTACACAAGCAAGGTGTCTGGCTTTCTCCCCATCTCCAATCTTTATTTCCTGCTAACAACATGGAGAGAGGCCAGTCAGTAGCTCTCTCCCTCTACTCCCCTGCTTCCTCCACACATCCTGCCAACTCCATCCCCTATATCTCCTATTCACTCACCGATTTTGAAAATATGAAGGAGAAAGGATGAGAAGTTAGATATATTGAGAACATGCTTTGTGCCAGGTGTTGTGCTAGATGATTCCATATATAAAGAGAGGAAGAAAGCCAATAGAAAAAGGCAGAAGTAGAATCAAGTCAGCAGCAGATAAGTGAAGGCACTGGTTCTCGACTTGTTTCATGATACCTGTGACAGAACCCCAAGGGCAACTGCTGGAATGCAGCTTTTTCAGGCAGAAAAAGCACTAGACCTGGAATGAGGCCCCCAACTGCATATATACACACACACACATTTGTGTAATGTGCACAGGTGCATACATATATAAGCATACATATCAAAAAAATAAGCAGCCCAGCCAATTTTAAATGCTACACAGGTATTATACACTGAAGCAGAGGAATGTGCCACTGTGTTCCTCATAGAAGAGAGCGAGCTACCATACTTTATAAATCCTGATTCCCCCTAAGATGCATCATTACATTTATGTATCCCTGAAAAAGAAAACACACTGCCAATTAAACCAGGATATGCAAGCAATTGTAAGAGGCCTCTTAATTTCAGTAATGTTGAAAGGTTTACAAAACCTGTAGCTTAGAATTGACAAAATAGAGTTAACGTGTCAAGTGCCCGCTACAGTCAGGGTCAATCTGTGGTTATATGTGAAGTTAAGTTCCCCCAGTTACACAGCTCATAAGAGACCCAGCTAAGATCATTTCTAACTTGAAAGCCATGGCACTTTATTATCCTGCCACCAAACCCAGCCCAAGTACTGCCTTCATTCACACCACCCCCCACCACCCAGAGTTTGTATGAGCAGCGCAGCTCTGGGACTAGACCTCAACCGACACTGTTAGACACGAGAAATGTTGAGAAAGGAGCCTGGCACAAAGCACGATCTTGAGAAATGCCATCATCCCTGCTTGCAGTGCAGTGAAGGGACAGCAAAGGAGCTGCTATCAAGTGCATTGAGGAAGAAGCACAGGGTGTTGTCATAGAACGTAATTAGGGGACTCACCCATGCTATGGGTGGTCAGGGAAAACTGGACCAAGTGATGCTTAAGGTGGGGCTCTACCAGTAACCAGCAGCATTTAGCTATCATATCAAAGCAAGGGGGTAGAATGAGACAAAGTTCCTATAAATCCCAGCCCTGGTAGGGAAATTAGAGCCCTGAACTCTTCTGCTCTCAACCTGAATAACACTGCATCAAACAGTTCTCCCCAGCAGCACACACCCATTTTGTCCATACAATTCCCATCAGCTCCCAAGGTGTCCAGATGAGGCCCACTGGGAGAGAAAGCAAACTTCAACCCGGCAGGCTGCCAAGAGAACAGATGAACAGATCTCCTTGCAGGGCAGACAGCAATGGAGCAATAAATTAGCCCTGTAAAATACTTCTAATTTAAATGTGTAATCACTCTTATTTCTACAGAGGAATTTTTTTTTTCCTAAAGAAGGCAAATGAAATTATAATATTGAGCTAATTGGCAAGCCCCTCTGCACCCCCCACCACCATGCCTCCTTTAGGCAGTGCGACTTGTAACACATTTGGGGATGGCTTTATTATCCAAGGTGATGATGTCAGCCTCGGCAGATCTGCAATATGGGGTGGGACAGAAGGAATGCATTACACAGACTCAGTGGGAACCCAGCCCAGCAAGCTCTTGGCACCTGGGACAGAACAGAAGGCCACATCGGTTTGCTTTACAGTAGGCTCCCAGCAAACACAAAACCAAACTCTGGCATTTCATCGGGGATACAAAGTTTTACCTCAATCCAAGATCACTAAGTATCATTTTTCTTCTCTTGCGTTTTTTTCTTTTTAAATGACAGAAACCATGTTGAGAAAGCATGTTTATAGGATATGCAGACATTTGCTTGAGACTTAGCCCAGGAGTAGAGAAATAGAAGCCCCAAGTCAGGTAACAGGTAGGCAAAAGACAGCATATCTTCCAGAATCTAATCCATGAATATTAAAAGATTAGTTCAGGCTTGCCACCTAGAACTAGGAAGACTGTCTGAAAACAACATCTTCTATGGGCACTTCCTATATAAAAATATGTATCTGAAAATACCAAAGGGTCTCCTGAAAGCCTCTGGATATCCTATTCTTTGTACCTAGAGTACCCATCCCCAATTCGTCAGCTATGTCAATAATGACCACACTGAGGCTCTACCTGATATCCCCAAGGCATAGTGTCCTTCCTCTGTTACCCCAAAATGGATCCCTAGTACATACTTCTATTACTGCAGATATGATACTGGGTTATAACTAATCATCGACACTCCTGATGCCCCAGGAGACTGTAAGGTATTAAGGACCAAAGCCAGCCACATTCCATTTGCCCAAGGATCCCTGCACCTGGCCAGAACTTGGCACATGGTTGTATTCAATTCAGGTTGAGTAAAATATTAAGCAAACAACTCTCTACACTGCTTTCTGCTAAAAGAACCGTGGTCTTCAGGGATCTCTTGGAAAGCAGCATGAAAACACCTCAAGTGCAAGTTAGGTTCACAGATCAATAGAACATAGACTTCATTCATTTCTAATGTTTGTCCATATGAGTCTAAAATATGTTTTTTCTTAATATTTTTCCTTAAAACGATTCCTCGTTTAATTTCCACCCTGCCCTAAGCAACAATGAGGAAGCCATGATTTTGTGTGCTTAGTTTTTGTTCAAATACATAATAAAACTGATTAGTAAGCACTGTTCATCTGTGTACTACCTCCAACCCTCCAACATACAGTAATAAAGCGGAGCATATACACCGTTTTAAGAAATCCTGGATTAATAAAATATTCAAGCTGAATAGGTCATTAGAGATTTCCAAGTGCAAACTGTTAATAAACAGATATGGAAACCAAGGCTTAGGAGGATTAGATTTCTTTCCCAGCTGATGAAATTAGTGAGTAACAGAGATGGGATGCGCATCCTGAGCTCCAGCTCCCATTCTAGCGTTTTTGCTCTGATCACTGAAACAAATGCAAGAGATAAAACCTTTCAAACATCTAAAACATTACTGCAAGTATTTTTAAGATACTTTAAAATACACCCTTTTATTAAAAAGATGATGAAAATAAAACAAGTTTTGGTGGTGTAATGGATTTATTACTTTTTCTCCTTCCTAGCTTCCTAATAATTTACAATGTGGTTACAGTACTTTTATAATGAAAAAAAAATTAAAAATATACCTTATGCAGTGATTAGTTTACATGTTGACTAGGCTTCAGTGCCCAATGGTTTGGTCAAATAATAGTCTATATGCTCCTATAACAGCATTTTTTTTTTAAAGATTTTATTTATTTATTCATGAAAGACACACGGGGGTGGGGGGGGCGCAGAGACATAGGCAGAGGGAGAAGCAGGCTTCCTGCAGGAAGCCCAATGTGGGATTCGATCCCAGGACCCTGGGATCATGACCTGAGTCAAAGGCGGACGCTCAACCACTGAGCCACCCAGGCATCCCACAGCATTTTTTTTTTTTTTTTTAAACATTCAGTCAGGGGTGCCTGGGTGGCTTAGTCAGTTAAGCATCTGCCTTCAGCTTAGGTCATGATGTCAGGGGTTCCTAGATCAAGTCCTGCTTCAGCCTCCCTGCTCATCAAGGAGTCTGCTTCTCCCTCTGCCCTTCTCCCCTGTTTGTGTGCACTCTTTCTCCCAAATAAATTCTAAATACCTCCCCGCCAACAAAAACCTAGTTGACATTAAGTAGATTATCCTCTATGATGGTTAATTTTATATGTCAATTTGACTAAGCCATGGGTACCCAGATATCAGGTCAATTACCATTCTAGGTGTTTCCATGAGGGTTTTGTTTGTTTTATGAGAATAATATTTGAATTCAGACTGAGTAAAGCAGACTGTCCTAACATGGGCAATCAGTTGAAGACCTGGATAGAACAAAAAAGCAGACCTCCTCATGAGCAAGAGGGAATTTTTTCCACTTGACTGCTTTGAGCTGAGACATCAGTTTTTTGTTTTATTTTTTTCCTGCCTTTGGACTCAAAGTAAAATAGTGGATCTTCTTGGGTGCTGAGCTTACTGGCTTTTGAACTGGAACCATACCATCAGTTCCCTTTGGTCTCCAGTGCATTGATGACTATAGGTATCTTGAGACTTTATAATCTTATTAGCCAGTTCCTTAATAATAATAAATCACACATACATACATACACACACACCCTACACCTTATGGTTCTGTTTCTTTGGAGAACCCTAATAAAACACCTCCACAAGGACACCTGGGTGGCTCAGGAATTCAGTGTCTGCCTTTGGCTCAGGGCGTGATCCCAGGATCCAGGATCCGGGATCCAGTCCCACATCCGGATTCTTGTAGGAGGCCTGCTTCTCCCTCTGCCTATGTCTCTGCCTCTCTCTCTGTCTCTCATGACTGAATGAATGAGTGAATGAATGAATAAATAATCTTAAAAATAAATAAATAAAACCCCCCCATAGTGTGGGTGAGCCTTATCCAATCAGTTAAAGGCCCTAGGAGGAAAGATTGAGACTTCTCAAAGAAGGAATTGTAAAACTGCAACATAGAAACTCTGAGTTTCCAACCTGCCCCCTGCCCTGTGGATTTCAAACTTGCCAGACTCTACAATCACATGAGCTACTTCCTTAACTAGTTAGTGTCTTGACACACTGCCAGGACACAGACACATAGATCTCTATCTTTCCTTTTGGCTCTGTTGCTCTAGAGAACTGTAACACACAATATTTTTCCATGTCTGTACATGTACAGGAGAGGGGTGCATACCTTAAGATGACCAATCAGGAATTTGGTAGAAAAATAATCAGTTAATTCAACTACAAAAGAGCTAACATTCATCTGTTGTTTGTTAACACAGCAAATGTGAGAAGAAAGCAAAACAAGCAACACAAAGTGGCTCCACAAATCAAATAATTATGAATTAGTTTCCATTACAACTTTCTCTGGGTACGTAATGAAAAATTATGTTCCTGATGTTGTTTATCTTTACACTTGGTTTCCATTCTTTGTTTTGTTTAAGTCACTAACAACTAAGATATTCTTACCCAAGTTTCACAGTTTGAGAGGGTGCCAGAAGGAATATACTAAATTTCTTTCTCCAAAACAGTTCTCCACCTCTTCATTCGCTCACCCACAATAAAGCCAACCAGATTTCTTCTAATGCATCACTTTGTATTATTGATATACATACAAACCTGTCTTCTCTACGTGATCACAGAGATACTAGATTATAAAACCTTTTGTTAAATGAATTAAACAGCTGAATGAATTCTACAGCCCATGTTGACAACCAAATCAATATTCAAAAATATTAATACCATAAAGTTTAAATAAGAGGGCTCTTCTACTCTGTAGATCAGCACATTATACATCTCCCCATTTCCACTAAATATCAGAGTGCCAATGAAGTGCAGACCAGCTCCTGGCTCTGCCATGTGTTTATCATTACTTTTCCTGAACAGAAACAAACCATAAGAAAATGTTCGTTATACTGTAAGTAACCTAACTGCAACCAGTGAAGATGCTTTCTCACTGCAACATGAAATTAGGTAATAGGTATGACTGGATCTTTGAGCACTGTATCAGCTCACTACATAGTAAAGGGATTTTAAAATGACTTTTGGGCACAATTACCAATCCCTGGTATTTGATGATTTTCAGTGAGTGCCCTAGTTATTAGTTATTTCTACTACAGTGGCTTAGAAAAAAAGAAAAGGAAGAAATCACACCCTGAAAATGGGGAATAATATCAGGGTAAAATAATTATGGACAGAGCACTGAGCAAAAGGTATAAAATTTAGATTTGGAGTCCTTGCTGTTGTGCTCATCTGTATTCTCTTCTTTAAAATGGAGAGCAAGGCAAAATCTACCAACCAATCACCTTATAAGGAAAAATTAAAAATTTAAATTAGAGTATTTAAAAAAAATATCCTCAAAGATCCAACATTCATCTCTTTACATTCTATAGCCAAAAATGTCACTCCCATGCCCCCAAGCATGGTCTTCTAGAATTGTTAGTAAGGTCATGATGAGGGCAAAGGAGTTTCAGATATTATAGGACATTCTTCAGGACTCATGTGGCAGAAATGACTAAGACTCCTTAAAAAAAGGCCATCCATGTGTCACAGTATTTGGGCATCCCAATGATCTATCTACCTTTGCCAACTGATGAGTGACATGTATGTGTGAGTCTTTCTGTCTGTCACCAAAGACAAATTTTTGGATTACATGAATCTTTGAATTGAAAATGTCAATAAAACTGGTTAAGGTTATTTTCAGAATCTAGTAAGTATAAAGATGCTAATAGTAAGGGATGATAAAGATACAAAATTTGTCCTCAAGAAACTCACAGTCTAGTGACAGAAGCACACATGCAACCATGTTAACTACGACATAAGGGACATAATAGAGGAAGAGCAAAATGCTGAGGGAACACTTAGAAAGGTTAATATTGACTGGGGTTAGGATAGATCAGAACAGCTTTCATGGAGAATGATAGTATCCAAAGTTCATCTTTATGCAGGAGAACATGCACAGTAGTTAGGAAAGAGCTCCACAGTCTGAGGACACATGATCAAAACTAAAGAACATCTCGACACATAATCTGAGTCCCAGTGGTATACTTTTTCACGTAGCTAATTTGTACATTTGTGTGTCTGCGGTTTCACTTAGATACGTAAAATCTTGAAATTACGTCTAATTGTACTCCAGAGCTCTTAGAAAAAAAAAATTTCAAACAGTTAAAAGCATTGTAGTAGGGATCCCTGGGTGGCGCAGCGGTTTGGCGCCTGCCTTTGGCCCAGGGCGCGATCCTGGAGACCCGGGATCGAGTCCCACGTCAGGCTCCCGGTGCATGGAGCCTGCTTCTCCCTCTGCCTATGTCTCTGCCTCTCTCTCTCTCTCTCTCTCTCTCTCTGACTATCATAAATAAATAAAAAAAAAAATTAAAAAAAAAAAAAGCATTGTAGTAAAACCAATTCTCCATCACTTTTGCTCCCTTCGAGTTTACCCTATCTCTAAAAATGTCCTAACATCCTAACTGTTGCGAAGTGTTAAATCACTATATTGTACACCTGAAACTAATATTGGATTACGTTAACTAACTAGAATTTAAATAGAAACTTAATAAAAAAAGAAACAGGAAAAAATATCCTAATATTGTTTATAAAATTTAGCATGTTCTATTTATATAGTGTAGTATTTATATATACACTCAGTTTTTGTTTTTTGTTTTGTTTTTTTTTACATTTTCAAACTTTACAAAAATCTCACTATGTCAGATTATTCTACAATTTGGTTGTCACTCACCTTTATGAGACTTCCCCATTTTAAGTCAGGTAATTCAAATCTAATCATCTTAAATGTTTAGTATTCCTTGTAGGAACACAACACAATTAACTTACCTGGTTATCTTCTCATGGATATTTACATTCTTATTTGTGTATTATAAAAAATCCTTTAACATTTCTGTAAATGTCTTCTTTTGAATGTCCAAGACCTTCCCTATGCAAGGATGTAAGATGCAATCTTTAGGTTATAGCACATAATTTTTAATTTGCCATGTGTAGCTTACTGGCTTGTATGTATCAATAGAACCTGTTTTTAATTATTGGTACAAGATTCTAACTTTGTCTACTAGATTAAGATTGTTGTGTTGTTTATATCTTCTATGTCCTTTCTAACACTGGTCTAGCTTAGGATATCAATTACTAAGAAATGGAAGTTTAAGCTTTCTCCTATGATTGTAAATTTGTCAATTTCACATGGAATTTTTACATACATTTTGAGGCTATTTCATCAAATGTGTGAAACTTTAGAACTGTTCTTTTCTTACCAGTGAATTGTTCCTTCTACCATTATACAGTGACACAGATAACTCTGGGCCATACACAATCTTTGGGGGATTGATATAAATGGCCTAGCCCATGTGGGTGACCTGTAACTGAAGTTGAGCTCAATAAAGATGCTGATCAGGTTAGATGGTAAAGCATGTGCAAGCTCATACAGCACCTTGTCCAATCAGATTCATCAGGAATAGAGGTGAATTTCTGACTAAGCTGCCTGACTCAATAATTTAGTAGGGTCCCAATTTAGGAGGAAAAGAAAGGAGAGCTATTTATTGATTTCCTAATATCTCAAAAAGACTCCCTTCAGAGTAGATTTTTGTTCTGGGACTTGTCCCAGGGCTATTACCAGCACAAAAACTAATTTGGGAATTAATTTCTCAGCCATTAGCTCATGGAACATGGGAATTATAAATCCTAAACTCACAGGACATCAGGTACATGAAGTCAAGTTTTTCCAGGAAGACCTTTTATCCCCTTACCTAGAACTCAAGTTAAGACAGATAAAATTTTCCTTTTGCTTTCTTGTATTAATGAAAGACTCTTTAGACCACTCATTCCCAATACTCCCCCTTTGAGAGTTCTTATTTTATGCAGGGGTGGCCATTCCAACTCTCTCACTTCTAACCCCACATGAATATTAAAACTCAAATGTCAACTGTCTACAAAGGTATCAGAGTGCCCTCTCATAGTCTTCTCCTGGTTTTCAGTCCCCTTGTTTCCAGCAAGGCTTCCTTTACTGCCTTACAAGTTCTGCCTGCATTTATTAAGATTTCTGTTATATTTCTTAAGATTTGTAATGGGGGGATCCCTGGGTGGCGCAGCGGTTTAGCGCCTGCCTTTGGCCCAGGGCACGATCCTGGAGACCCGGGATCGAGTCCCACGTCGGGCTCCCGGTGCATGGAGCCTGCTTCTCCCTCTGCCTGTGTCTCTGCCTCTCTCTCACTGTGTGCCTATCATAAATAAATTAAAAAATAAAAAAAAAAAGATTTGTAATGGGAGGGCTTTTGGTTTATCCACTCTGCGAGAAGTATAAATGGTGACACATGAAATGCACTTGGAGCAGCACCTGACACGTGACAACTGCCACATAAGTGTTCACTGTAATTAAAAACATTCTCTCCAAAAATAAAAATAAAAATAAATAAAAATGAATAAAAACATTCTCTCCTTCAAACTTCTTTGCATAGAAGTAATGCACATAGCAAGCTTAGTGTATCATACTTAATGATTACACAAAGCTATGCCCTTTTCTATAAGATAAATCTGGGGTTTTTTTAAAATTCAATTTTAAATTGAAAGAAATTGCTCTCTATTCAACATACATTTTTACTTTAAAACACAAATTTAAAAATAAAAGCTCACCAAGTACCACATCATACACAGAGTTAAAGTAGCTAGCATTCAGAAAGCTAATGCTTTTTAGGGATCATCATATACATTTGAGGCTAAATAGGGGCAAATATAATAGGAAGTTTCCAGACTCATTTTCTCAGAGCCAAGAAAGGGCCTTACTGAATCACATAATCATAGATTTTGTTAAAAACTGTGAGATTTGCTAAGAAAAGGTATCTCATCCACAGTTACTTAAGATAAAAACTGTCTCCTTCTACACTCTCTGTCAAACCTTCTTCATATTGGGTAGTGTTGAGGCATCCACATACATTTTGGGGATCCAGCTATGGAGAAGTTTAAGTAGAATCGAATTCTGTTTGGGTTTAGCATGATGTATTTATATAGTTTATAAAGTACTGTACAGTTAATTTACTTCCATGTTGTTATTAACCATCTCACTACAGAAATGGCTTCCAAAAATATTTCTAGCCCACTTCGGCCTGTGTGGACTGTCATGGCACTATAGCATTTAGCACTGGAAGTACCTCTGCAGTGAAGAATATAAGCTTTCAGATATAATAAAGCACGAAGTTACTCTTTGGAAAATTCTTCTAATATTTAGATATGGAAACCTGGAAGCTCAGAATCTAGTTCTCATGGTCCCCAAGTCAAAAGGTAACTAGGGAATAGATATTATAGCAAATACAATTATTAAAGAAAAAAGAAGCCATATCCTTCCCATTCCACTCTCAGCAGAAGTGCTCACCATCCATCTCCAGAGCATAAAGCTCAAGGCAACTGCCTACTCTGGGTGATGGCTCTAAGGAGAATATCTCTAGGAGAAAGGGGGAGAAATTCTTAAAATGTCAGGATGCTGGGGGGACCCAAACACAACCTGAGTTTCTCAGTGATGGTCTATGATGAAGCAATGATCTATGATCTAAGAAAAGCTTCTTCTTTGCAAACATCCTGGATAAATATTGAATAAAGTCCCAAGAAGGAAAAGTCATGATGAGAATAAAAAATTTGAGACCTACTTGGGTCTCTAACTTATTTCTTGCAGTTGTCTGCAAGTCATTTCACTTCTTTGCCCATCAAGTTTCTCATCAGTAAAGTGAGAGAGCAGGATTACAAGATTCCTAATGTCCATTCTATTTGTAACCATTCCTTTCCCCTATATCCTCTGAGTTTTCCTCAAGGCACACAAGCCTGCTGCTTCCTGAAAAATAGCTGCTAATCTTGGGGCTCCACAGGGGGCCATCCTCAACAAAATGGCGGGGCTGGCGAGAAACTCCCAGGACTCACAGAAGTGCACTAATAAGCACTGCTGTAAATAACTTCACTGCACTAAACCCCAGATGTTGCCAATAAATATTAGCCATGGAAGCCCAAGAGAGAAAGGGGTCATTCAAGGAGAAGCACTTGTGTCTCAGAAAGTCACTGTGTAAACAGTGAGAGATGCAAAGCAGATTTGCATTCAGGAGGGCAAAATAGGTCACCTTTTCCAAAAAGTAATTACTTAAGCAGATTAACCACCACCACCATCCCCATGACAAAGGGGGAAAAAAAAAAAACATTCACCTCGAACTTTTAACAATTTAGACCAGTTGTAAGTGCTGAGCACTTGATAGCACATGCCAGAAGAAAGAACCATATGAAAGGAAATCACAGCATCAAAATGAGAAGGACATGGTGGCTAATTGCTATCAATTACACACAAACACAAAATGAGGCAGTAGGGATACACAGGCCCAAGGAGGTCTCAACACTGGTAATTATCACCGGGACCCAGGAGAAGAGCTTTAAAATCTTCATATAGGGATTTAATTTCAGTTCAGTAGTTGAGAGTAAAAAGAGCAGAGTCTCCATCTGTTAAAAAGAAAGTTACGATCCATACTGAGTTCTAAGTAATTGTTAAGCACACTCATCTTTGCTGGGGGTTATATCTGGCCTGAAGTTTAGCCAGATGCCTCCCTGTGAGTAGCTTATGCTTTGAGCAAGCATCACTGCACTGTCTCCGGATGTCACCTGGATTGATCTGGTTAGGCTAGACTTAGGCTGCAGTAACAAACATCTCTCGAAACCTCGGGACACAAGTTTATTTCTTGCTTCTACAAAAAGTCAGCTACAAGTCAGCTCCTAGGTAGCTGTCCTCCATGGGATGACTTTGTGTTCTGCAGTCTGAACATGTAGACGCCGTTATTTCCAAAAAGAAACAGGAAGTTTGCTCCAGGGTTTAGCTGATGTTAGTAGATACTTCTTTCTCTCCAGAGGCCAATGTCTAGAACTAGTCAGTTTAAGAGACTGGGAAGTGCAGAGGTCCATGAGCACATGAGAGAAGCAGATACTGATGAACACAGGTGTCATCTCCCATGACAGCACTGGTGAAAGCAGAAGCAGATACACCCTCACATTCCTATACAAGGCTACTAAGCCTTAAAGCCTAAAAACTGTATCAGCTGCTTATCCCCAACAACCTTTTTCTGAATGCTGATGATATGCACTAGTCTCTTCGCTAGGTAAGTATGGCTGCAGGTGAAAGAAGTCAAAATTAGGCCAGACAGAAAAAGACAGGATTCGTTACTTCTCCCCAAGTGCTTTCATGCTATTACGAATACCCTCTAAACTAAACAGTCTAACTCTTAGGCTCAAAGTCCAATGATGCAGGTTAAGGATAAGAAGAATCAAAGAAGCAGCAAGAAAGCAGGAGAAACCAAAGGGATTACGCATCCTAGAGATAAGGATCAATGGAAGACTCCTTGGTTCCTACGCGCGGGCACGTACTCTTAAATATACACAGTGACAGATATGGCCTTCAGTCTATAGCTAAGACTTCTTCCCTTGTAAACCTAGATTCAGAAGTTTAATAACCTACTCGATACGTTCTCTTGGATATCTCAGAAATTTTAAAATCAACACGGTCAAAATGAAACTTCTGATTCCCCCCAGAGCTTTCCCTTTTAACACCCTCCCTTGCCAATTTTCCTATCTTACTAAATAATGCCAATGTCTAGTTAGCTGCTCCAACCAGAAACATAGGAGTCATCCTTGATTCCTCCCTTTGCCTCATGGATTATACCTAATCATGTCTTACCAATTCTACCTTCAAAATGAACTTAAATTTGCCCACCTCTCTCCATTTCTATTTACTCTACTCTGGAACAACACAGCACTGTCTCTCAACACCATAAACTCCAATATCCCCTTCCCAATGTCCCCATTTCTACTCTTATTTGCTTCTCAACAACTCTGTAGAGCAGCTACAGTCTTTTCTTTCCAAGTCCCTCGCCTACCTAAAACCCTTCAATGATTTCCATCGCACTAAGTATAAAATTCAGATAAAACCACACAATCTCTCCTCCAGTATCCTCTTGAGCCATTTGTAAACCTGCCACACTGGTCTTTTCTAAGCAGTCTTCTGTACTTGAGGGTCTATGCACAAGCTGACCTAGTTCCATGAAGTGTTCTTGCTCCCAAGAAGTATTCTTGCTTCTTTTGGCATGGATGTATTTTTAACATTTTTAACAGTTTCTCAGACCTCCGTTGGTTTCCTTCCAAATATATATTAGAATTTGCATCACAGTACATGTTTCAGATCCAGTTTCCACTTCTGTCTTGCTCAATATAGTATCACCAGAAAAGGGGTCTAATAGATACTTTAAATATAGAATGACATGAACATTTTTAAGGATATAGAAGCCACTCTCACAGAGTGAGAAAAGGTTAAGTCTACATTTTATACTATGTCAGGATCCCGTTTCCCAAGGGTCACAAACTAAACGGACTATAGAAGCTTAGCTAGAAACAGAAGGAGTAAAGAGGGCCAGGCATGGACAGAACCAAATCTAAAGGGGGCAACTGCTGACAGCTGCAGCTGGTATAAATTTAGGCTTATCATTTCCAGGTTTTTTAAGTTTGAGAAATGGGAAATCTGGAGCTTTTAAATAAAGAATTTCTGGGTTTTTCCACTGTTGAATCATTGAACTTTAAGTCTGTGTGGGCAAACAAAACTTGCTGATAAACCCAATATGGCTGTAGGCACCCAATCTGAAACCGACTGCTTAAAAAAAAGAAAAAAAAGAAAGAAGAAAGAAAAAAGTATATTCTCTAATCCATCTGGCCAAAATATTTTGAGGATTGAGGATAATGGTATTAAGAATAACAATAGTAGCAAACTTACATCATGCTTACAATATGCCAGGAGCTGTTTTAAGCACTGTATATATAAACTGCAGTGATTCTAACCACCACATAGTGAGGTAAATATGAGGATTATCCCTACTGCACAGATGAAGACACCGAAGCCAGAAAGAGGTCAAGAAGTTAGCCCCAGGTGGTACAGCTATTAAGTAGCAGGGCAGGGATCAGACCTAGGTCCCAGAGCCTGTGAGTTTTACTATGTAATTTGAAGATAAAACAGTGAAGTTATATACCCTGCATTATAACAAATCCAAGTTTTGATGTCTTCCTCTCTTCTGTTTTAGTTCTGGTCTGTTCTGGCCACCTCCAAGTGGTTACTATTATCCAGGCTTTTAGAGAGTCAATCCTATATTTATAGTGTTAATAATATAATTTTTAGGGCTTAACCCTATTACTACAGTATGAGAAAATGCTGTCAGATTCTGACCCCCTCCCCCAAAATAGATTACAGTGTAAGGTAGACATGTGAACAATTAGGAGCTAAACTGCGTAATTAAGAACAAGATGCTGCCAGAGTCCAACTTTGGTTGTGGCATTTGGCCAAAAATCTGCTATTAGCTATGGTTTCGACCTTGGTTTTTGGCAGGCCAAGTAGCCAAATGCCATTTCAACTGTGTTTCTGGCAGCCCCAAGCTTGTGTGCAATTAATGATCATTTGATCATACAAGTTATTTACATATCTGATTACCATAGCATCATCAGCAACACAAATAGGGGTGTTCTTCAGGTTTACTGTTGCTGTATGAAAATTCCCTTTCCAGTAGAATGAGCCATGTAACAGAGTAAGATTCTTCTGGTTTGCTTCACACAATTAAAAGTTTATCAGCCAAGTGATAAATGTATACAGATTACAAAAATTCATGTCAACAACAAAAAATAGCTATACCTCTAGGACAGATCCCTATGTATCATAACCATGCCTGGTATATATTACTGAGCAAAACAGGTCTCTGCCCTCACAGACTTTACACTCTGATAGATGATGTATGATAATAATTCACATAATAAAGAAGTGATATAGGGATCCCTGGGTGGTGCAGCGGTTTGGCGC
Organism: Canis lupus baileyi; assembly: GCF_048164855.1. Taxonomy (NCBI): domain Eukaryota; kingdom Metazoa; phylum Chordata; class Mammalia; order Carnivora; family Canidae; genus Canis; species Canis lupus. The sequence goes on from NC_132851.1 coordinate 19,730,803, forward strand.
CTGCCTTTGGCCCAGGGCGCGATCCTGGAGACCCGGGATCGAGTCCCATGTCGGGCTCCCGGTGCATGGAGCCTGCTTCTCCCTCTGCCTATGTCTCTGCCTCTCTCTCTCTCTGTGACTATCATAAATAAATAAAAACTAAAAAAAAAATAAAGAAGTGATATACTGTTTTAGCAAGTTGTGAGTATACTGGAGCTGGGGAGGGGATCAGGGGTATTGGGAAAGAGGTCATTATTTAAATAGAATAACCCATGCAAACCCCAATGAGAAGGTTAAGCAGCCAAGATTTAAAAGAGACGAAGAAGCATGGCCTATGCTTCCTGAGGAAAAGGAACTGCAGGTAGAAGGAACAACCAATATAAGGCTCTGCAGTGGGAAGATGCCTGGTTTAATCTAGGAGCAGTCTAAACAAGGAAGAGAGTATAGTAGCAGATGACATGAGTGACTTGGCAGGGGACAGATCACACAGGGAGGGCCTGGTAGGACATCTAAAGGACGTTGGCTTTTGAGAAAAACAAGGAACCATTAGACGAATAACAGGATCTGACTCGCACATTAACAAGACCATTCTGGCTGCTGAGCTGAGAATCCTGTTTTACAATGAATATTGTGAAAACATTGCTTTAAAGAAGAAAACCACAAGGGATAAGAACAAAATTAAGCTTCACTTTGAGAATTTTTTAAAAGCATCTTTTTCAAGTACTAAAAAACGAAAAGCTTTACTTTATGGGATTGTTTCAATGAAGTTACCTCATGACTTTCAACCAAGATGGCAAGCCCAAGAGTAGAAGTCTTTAGTATAGTAGTTATTGTTGGAGGAGAAAACTTAATGACCTGAGAGGGAAATAGCACCATTAGCACGACACTGTAATGACAGAGCTGGATAAAAATGTAGGTTGCTCCATTACTGACCTTAGCTGAAAGAGAGCACATTTTCAGTATCATAGATGTGCAATGTAAAAACCACAAGAGCTGACAGCTCAGAGAAATTATTACCACTGAACTACAATGCCAATTTTAAACAAAATCTGCTTGGGATAATTTTAATTAAGTTGTAATAAATAGACATGCTTATTAAGATTTCAGGTTTATTCTTGTATGTGAGGCATTCATTCTATGATGGTGATACTGAGCTTCAGCCAAATAATGATTTAACACTGAGCTATTCGGCTTCGGGCCAAAATGCACGTTTGATAGGATAGGGACCAAATGTTTGTGCATCCTCCCAAATTCATATCTTGAAGCCCTAACCTCCAATGTGCTGGCATTTGGTAATGGGGGCCTTTGGGAGATACTTTTAGAGAAGATGAGGGCGGGGCTCCATTCGATTAATGTCCTTTTACAAAGAGGAAGAAAGAGCTCACTCCGCACCATGTGAGGCCACAGCCAGAAGGTTGCCCATCTGCAAGCCAGGTAAAAGGCACTTACCAGGAATCAATTAGCTGGCACTCTGACCTTGGGACTTGTCTGCCTCCAGAACTGTGAGAGGTCAAGTTTATTGTTTACACTACCTAGCCTATAGTATTTTGCTACAGCAACCTAAGCCAACTACGATGCTGTGTAGCTAAGGTTACCTGTGAAAGCAACACTTGAAAGCTATTTCTAATTCATAAAAAATTGGAAATAATGTTTTAGGTGTTGATTGGTACCCGGTGGTGTGATCTTCAGTTTTAATCAGAAATTCGTAACTATTTAAGGAGAAGCTGGTGCTTTCTATTTCCTTCAAGTCTGACTTCAAAAGAATAGGTTAGGGGATTCAAACGATGCTTATGAGGAGGACCCTGCAGAGAGCTACAGGTGGAGGTGAAGGAAACTTGCCATCTGAAATCTTGGCCAACCCAGGAGGGCAAGAGAGATCACTAGGTCCCAACACAGAGGTAGCAGAGCGTTTAAGTTTGGAATGCTTGCCATAGACTGCAAGACAGCTATTTTCCCTGGCTTAGGGACAATCTAGACTTTGTGAGGATGAATGATAGCATATTGGCTATGGAAGTATTCCTTGCTCACCTTATGTAGGATAGCTCACTTGCACTCAGTGTTCAGAAAAGTATTCCCCTGACATGGTCCACCATTATAGGAAGCAGCAAGATTTATCCTTCTGCTCATTTGTAGAGAGGCTAAAGATAATTAAACAACCACAAGGCAAAAGAGAGACTAGAGGCAAGAGACTTCTGTCTCGCATCAATTGATTCATTCATCAAAAATGTATTCTTTATTATGTGCTGGACACTATAGCAGGTAATCATGTTACAGCAGCAAACCAGACAGACAAGATCATGGCTTTAAAGGAGTTTCAATTTTATTGGAGACACAGAAGATAAACAGGAGGATTTCAGAAGGGAAGAAGTTCTATGAAGGACAAACCGTGAGGTCAGAATGTCCCCAGGGACTAATTCAGCTAGGGTGGTTGGTCTTCTCTAGAGAGGCACATTTGAGCTAGGGCCTAAATGACAAGGAATCAGCCAACCAATGATCAAGGGAGAAAACAGAAAGGATAGGGAATACCAATGCTCTCCAGACAAAGGACCTTGGTATATTCAAGAAACAAAGACAAGTATGTCTGGAGCTCAGACAACCAGAAGGGAGCCTGCTATGTAGTGAAGTTGAGAAGGCAAGCACAACCCAATGTCTTACGGTATTATCAATCATGATAAAGTACAAATCTAGATGCATTAAATGCTATGGAAAACTATTAAGGATGCCTAGCAGGTGAATGGCTTTCTCTGATTCAATATTGCTGTGTGGAGAAGGATCACAGGAGAACAAGAGGGAAGTGGAAGCCCATTAAGAGGCTATGTTGTGGTCCATGGGAGAAAAGATGGTGAAGTGAGGTGGAGAAGCAACATGAATGGATTTCAGAAGAGGTAGTTGGGGCAAATAAATGAACATGATAGGCTGATGAATATCCATCTCTCTAAAACAGAAGTGTCTGTCATTTGCATTTTGTTTCTTTTACACAGTGGAATTCCCTTTTTCCAATTATTACAAAATCTTTCTAAATGTATAATAGGGCAATTTTAAGTGATTACTTATTACAATTATTTTTTCCCTTTCCCACTATAAACTTTTACCAACTTATATCCAAACTGTACATAAGTTGTGCTCATTTGCAGGTTTACAGAGAAAGTGTTTAAAATGATTTGAAGTACCCCTTCTACCTCCCACTTCTCTCCCCACAGTTCTCTATAATATTGGGTGTGCACCATCAGAAGCTGAGGTGTCTAGTGCCTCCCATCGGCTGAGGCACAGGCAAGGTGATGTGGCACAGTGAGGACATGCAGACATGCATACAAGCCACAGGTCCACCACTTATCTCAGTGAAATGCATCCACTTCCTCAAAGTCACATGGAGACAGCAACACCCCCTCCTGTGCCCCCATGCAGAGCCATTTACTATCTGGCTTTTTATTATAAAGATTGCAAACACCAGTTCTAAATGGTCACCTGAGTTCAAGTGTTTATAGTTCAATAGCAACTACAGTGTAGTTTACCAAGGAAAGCAGAGATTTACTTGAAAATCCTCCTAAACATGTATTTTGTAAAGAAGCTATTTTAGCATGTATATGTTTATAGAGAGTAAAACTGTATGTGCTCAGAGAAGATGTGTATTTGTTAATCTATAATGCCCCTCCCTAGGAACCGGCATCAGCCCTCTAGCTATGGGTGTAGGCAAAGGCCAAACTCTGCTTTCTTCTACCTCCCTCTGACATTCATCTTTCTCTTATTACTTGAATGTGTGGCTCTGCTTTGCCTGCTTCTTGAGTTCTTTACTCAGCTAGGTTGACCAAGGCTCTTAGATACTTCTAGGCTTTTCCAATCTCACTCATCAAAGACTAGTCATCTTCATCACAACTACAGAATAGGCTCACTGCTGTCATGAGTCCCACCTATGTTTGTCTCTTTCTCAGGTATGAGATGTACCTTTTTTTAATGCAGATGCACAGAATTCTGAAATATCTTAATTCTGACTGTTATGGACTAACTGCTTCCATGGTTAGATACTGATCTTCAGAAAGGAAAAGCATCTGGGCAGAGTGGCTACCAGACAAGCCCTCCCTAGAACTCAAATGCCCTTTTTGCTGTGTCAAAACTGTCAGTGGAACTAACTGGGTTCTGATCCATCTGCTGTTAGGGGTTCCATCTCCCCTAAACATCACCTTTCATTCTGCAGCTTCAAATGGTACACACCACTGACACACCACAATGGTCTTCATATACCAGAAAAGTAGCATTAACCAAATGGTTCCAAGAACTTTTTTCATATAAATTTGTCAGAATAGAGTAGAAAGCACTGGCCATGGATTAGAACCATGTTTCAGGCTAGACTGGGCCACTGTTTGGTCTCAAAATCTTTGAGAAGCCCAGAGTCTCAGTTCCCTTACCTATAAATTAGGTGGTCAGATGTTCCCTAACGGTTCGTTCCTTGTTGATCATACCATGAATCTATGGCTCACATACATCCTAATTATTACATTTTTTCAGAGCTCAACACTTCAGTAATAAATGCTTACCTCTTCAAATATGGGTTTGCTATAGCTTTTCCTGAGATCTTTCCAAGTGCCCAGTCTGTACTGGAGCCCTGGAACTCACACAGCATGAAGTCATTCTGGCTTGTCTCTCTTGTTCTGACCCTTCTGACAATTCTTAAAGTGTGTGCTCATTATGTTTCCCATGTGTTATGCCCCTTCATATCATTGGTGACATTATATTGGATTGGCAGCTTCTTTTGGAGATACGCTTGCTCCCCAAGCCAAGAGATACAGAGAGCCAAGAATTAGATCATTCTATCCCCAAATTGCCACAGACCTTCTCAGAGGCAGCTGAGCCATGTAATTTGATCAAGGTTAAGTACCAATCCACCCTTCACCTTTTAACCCAAGTCAAAATTCTTTTAGTTTTCTGTTTTAATCCCAGATGAATGCTTCCTGCTAGTAGTTACAAATGTCCACAAGCCGCCTCCAGTCAACTCTCATTTATCCGCCTGTGGCTTATCCAAAGCACCAGGCTTTCTCCTCCTCCTGCCTCTGGCACCAAGTTTCAGGCCAGTTCCTTTAACTCTGTGCCAAAGAAATACAAACTAAATCTAATATTAGCCTAATGAGAAAAGGCTATCCTGCTGCCAAAGATTCACATAATGCATCCCAAAGCCAAATGTAGGCAATTATTCACTGTTTTAGATGCTGGCATTGCTTCTCCCTTATATAAAACAGAGATCAAGATTTTCGGTGTTTCTCTCTGAGGAATATAGATGACATGTACTGTTTTTTAACCTCTTCTACTGCCTACTTGGCCAGATTCTCAATAGAACAGATTACATTTTCTTTTCAAATAAATAGGTCATTTGTACATTTAACATCAAGGGAATGAAAAACCCTGGGTTTAGAGTCATTTGACTTATATTTGAATGCTGACTTCCTTTAGTAGTTAGCCAGAAACTAAGTTTTGGCAAGTCATTTGAATACTGTTTTCTTAGCTACAAAATGAGGATATACATTTTATTAAAAAAAAAAAAAATACAGGGGCCCTGGGTGGCTCATTTAAGTGTCTGACTCTTGACTGCAGCTCAGGCCATGACCTCAGGGTCGTGAGATGGGGCCCCACATCGAGAGTGGAGCCTGCTTAGATTCTCTCTGCCCCTTCCCCTGCACGTGCTCTCTCCACACACACACACACACACACACACACACACACACACACACACACACACACACACCGGCCTCTCAAACACACAGACACAGACACACTCATACACACAATACTAGGCAGTCATGCATATACAAGGAACACTCAAAAAGCCACCAAGACTACTGATTATCACTGTGACTCACAACCTTAGAGGCTCTAGTGAACTACTATTGCTGACAAAAAAATACATCCATCATCATCATCCTAAGGACTTACTATAGGAAATCCTTATTTTATAGTATTAAGAGCACAGAATGGGAGTTTCCTCGTGAGCACCCAGAAAATCAAGTCTAGAAGGCAGAAGTTTCTCATTTCCCAATGTTGTGTTTAGGCTATTGGTGAGGATACATCCCAGAATTCCAGGGCGGAAGGGCCAGGATACTGACTGCTGATAGGCGGATTCATTCCACAGCCAAAGTTCCCATGGAAACAGAAACCTTAATCATTGGAGCATTTGGGAACACCATTTTCAAAACAGACTCCTATTTCAACATTTCTTATGACTGATGCACATGTCCTCCAAGGCCCAAGGACAATAGAGAGGATGTTAGTACTATTTTTTCGTCTTACTCCTATAACCCAGAGAACTTTGGTAGCTTTCTGTAGGTCAGAGCCGTGATGTCTGACAGAATTTTCTAGGATGTTCTAAGTCTGTGCTATTCAGAATAGTAGCCCCTGGACACATGTGGCAACTGACCACTTGAAATCTGACTGGTAGGACCAAGGAAGTAAATCTACTATATTCAATTGCCATAAATTTAAATAACTACATATGCCCAGTGGCTACCATATTGGACAGTACAGGTAGAAAATAAATCCATGCTCCTCATCGTAGTATTCACATTCCATAAACTTGGCTCTAACCTACTATTCTAATCTGTTTCCAAAACATGAATCTTGACTCCAAGGAAACTGCTGCTGAGCACCCCTGAGGATGTCTGCTGCCAAACCTTGGCTCGAAGTTCTTTGACTTCATTGCTTCCATTCTTACTGCTGCATATTTGAGTTTTACCTGCACTTCATGACACTGGTTCGGTTCTGTTCCGCTGGTGCCTACTCCCCTGGATGCCCTGTCCCTACTTCTTGTGAAAATTGGTTAATAAACCTTGGGTGTGGGCCTGTCCAGGAAGGACCTCAGTCTCTCATAGGACTATTTCCTTGGAAGGTGCTCTGTGGAACTACACCTGGTCTGTAGGACTAGGAGTTGGTCTTGGGCCTCCATGACTACAATGGTAAAAAGAATAAAAATAAATCAATGGGAAAGAGGCCATACCCTCTCTGTGTTAAAAGGACCACCATGGCTCTCCTTTGTCACAATTGTACATACCCCTCTATGTGGAAGCAGACAAAAGCAGCCATGTACCTTTATAATTTCTGACTTCCCTAGAAGATGAAAATGCCATACTTATCTCTTGTCCTGTATCCAACTGTAAAACTAAGTTAATAGTTAACATAGGTTTGGGGTATTTTTTGGTTTTCTGAATTTTGTTTTTTATCTTAAAGTTATAACTATAGCTCTGGTATGCATGTGTACTCTCTCCTGAGTCCCAAGTGTTCAGAAGCATTTAGAATTTACATTGGTAAATATCTTTGGCAGATCCACATTTCAGTTGGGTCCATTTTTTTTTCCAACTAGACTCGATGCTGCCCAGTAATAAGGCTTAATTAAAAGTGCTATTGGTTCTCCACTGGTTTCTCTTTGGTCTGTAAGAGCTATGGGAATCTCCGGGCACAGACCACCTCTTTCTGGAAGTAGAGTTCTAGTCTTTTGAGGATTAGAGCCAAAGGCTCTAAAATTACATTCTAAGGGAAGAAAAAGAAAAAAAGAATTTTTCCAAGAATGGAGATTAGAGAGAGAGAAAGATATATATATTTTTAGATTATGAAAGCAATACAAATTTCAGAGTCAAGATGGTGTATTGAAAGTTCATGCTATAATCTCCCCTTCCTCAGGCTCTAGAAACTTAAAGGTACTAGAAAGTACATTTTTAAGTTGATATAAAGTCAAACTTGAAATCACAGATGTCAGAAAACCACAGCAGTCACTATGCCTGCTGGGGATCTGGAACAGGTGATGTTCAAAACTCAACATGGCTGGACTCAAAGTGGCAAGGCCACAGGCATGATGGGGATGGGGAACCAGAACCAGGTGCCCTGTGTGAAGCCTGCAAACAGGAAAGTGCATATGGGATGCTGTGGGAGAGCCTTGATTTGCATAATCAGTAGCAAAGGGAAAGTCAAATGGAACTGTAACATAACTCTTGGTCAGAGCTGTTACATTCCAGAAAGTTCAAAAAGAGGCAAACACAAAAGCACCTCACAAAATGATCTCCACAACTGAAGGCACATGAAGGCAAAAAGTCTCCAAGAAAACGCACCCCCTTGGTGAATAACTTACTAGCAACAATGGGAAGCCCTGGGAGGAAATACAGCACCTTTTAAGGCCCAATATCGACTCAAACAGCAAAAGTCACAGTTGAGCTACTCAAGTTAATAGGGCAATCTGAAAAAGGATTTGAAGTCAATACACGTAAAAACAAACAAAAAGACAGACAACCAAAAACCTCAAAACAAAAGTGAACATTTTCCCCATAATCTCAACTCCAGATTTGAAACACTGTTCAAATTGTGGATTAACTTTTCCAGACTCAGTGATACTTCTATACAAAAAAAGACCTTTTTACATAAATGAGAACATGCTATATACACTGTGCCCTTCTCCCCTCTCTCGCTTTAAAATATCATCACACTAATGTTCCCACTAAAATACTGCTAGATATTGAATGTCTGTTCTGCTAGTTGACCTCTAATGTGATAGAGGTGGAGCCTTTCATAGGTCATGAGGCTGGAGCCCTCATGAATGGAATCCGTGCTCTAAAGGAGACTCTAGAGAGCACCCTTGTCCCTTTACACCATGTAACACAGCGACATGATGGCCATTTAAGAAAGGGAGACAGTCCCTCATCAGATACTGAATCTGGTAGCACTTTGATCTTGAACTTCCCAGACTCCAGAACTGTGAGAAATAAATCTCTATAGTTTAGGGGTGCCTGAGTGGCTCAGTCAGTTAAGTGTCTGCCTTTGGCTCAGGTCATGATCCCAGGGTCCTTGAATCAAGCCCCACATCCCATGGGCTCCATGCTCAGTGGGGAGCCTGCTTCTTCCTCTTCCTCTAACTGCTCCCCCTGCTTACACATGCACTCTCTCTCAAATAAATAAAGCAAAATCTTTCAAAAAAAAAAAAAAATTCTACTGTTTATAAGCCACCTAGCCTTTTTGTTATAAGAACTTGAACAGACTAAGATAAATACATAGGTCTCTTTTACCTTATAAAGGGAGGATTCTATTTCATTGCATGGACAGACATAGTTCCTCTAGCCAGCAACCCAGGAGTGGACATTTGGGCTCTTCCCAACATTTTCATACTATAAACCATGCCAGAGTGACCACCATCCTCCAGTCATTTTTACATATCTGGATGATTATTTCTTTAGACAAGTTCCTAGAGAGGGGAATTCTTGAAAAAAAAAAAAATCACACATATTTAAAATTTCAATAACTATCATACTGTCCTCCAGAAAAAGTGTACCAATTTATACAACTAAGTAGCTTTAAATGCACACATTTCTAGCCAGAGGTTTTTGAGGGTTTTGTTTAAGTTTAGAGTAGGTCAAATTACCTGAGATTCAATTATTTGTCCAAGAAAGAAAGAAAACCCACAACTCCAATAACCCTCTCAAGGCAACCGAAACATTGAAATGTGTTTGTACATGACCCCAAACAAGTTCACATTGTGGCACAGAAGGTTCAGTGCAGGTAACACTGCAGGTCTGCAGCAATCACACTTATTTTTAATTCCGTCCCCTACCCCCACCCCCTGCAGCAACCACCGCTGTCATCGGGTCCTCCATGAAAAAAATAAAAACTTTTTCCAAGCTTTACTAAAGCCTCTGGTCATTCATTCCTAAATAAATATGAAAATAATCTCCTTAACCCCTTTTCACTGTAGATAAGCTGGATAATTCAAATGAATCTGGTCTCTAATATGTGGTCCAGTCTACTTCTGAAGGCCCATTATGGACTACTACATTCTCAATGAAGTACGTCTTTAGCAAAGCAAACAAAGTGATCTAGAGGAGAAGGCAATTGCTAACAACGTGAGATTCAGGAATTAATACAGTAGCACATATTCCAAATAATTCACAAGTTATCACATCATGTCAGATTTAAATAAAACTTTATATTACCGATGTGTTTTCAAATAAGAGATAATCTGGAAATGTTTAACGTTGAATTAAAATCAGACAAGTAATAGTTTTTCTTTACCCTAACTTTTAATATGTTAAGCATCCTTTTGAAAAGATCCTAGTCAAGGTATTTATCTTCCTAAAGATCCTTAATACTTTTATTCCCCCTTGTCTTTCAAGATGCCTGTGTAGCATCAGAGATTGAGGAGGTTTAAATATAACAGGATATAGCAGGGCTCACTTTATTTCCAACTCTGCTCACAAACCAAACTTCAACCATCAACTGATTACCTATGAGATGCAATTTCTCTCCACTAAAATGCTTAGTGCAAAATATCTGCAATATCCTTGCAACTCATTTCCCATGCTTTATAACATACACAAGCATGTACCTTCATGTCACTAGTTTTAATTATCCACACTAAAGAAGGGAAGCAACAATGGTAATTATTCAAAATTGTGGGTAAAAAACAATCATATTTGATTTTGGAAGACATTTGGAGCAGGGAGGGAGTTGGTTATTGTAGGACAACAAAGTCACCTGTCTACTTCAAGCTTTTCTTGGGCGATCGTAATCCTTGCTTTCCAAGGCACACACAGATTCACTCCTACAGACATTTGAAAGGAAAATCCTTTGCAGAGAATGCACAAGGGAGAAACCAAATACCATATAAAGACAAGTTCCTTCAATTTCCAAGGGGCCAGCTAATATGAACGTCTTCAACTGTGCCCCAAACATGAGCATCTTCACTGATTTCAGATAAAAATCCATCTATTGCCAGTTCCATTGTGGAAAACTCTAGAACAGGTTGTCCTTGCTAAAGAATCATCTCCCCCACCCAGTCCCTTCTTACTGGAGTGTTATATGCCTACAACTAAGACTTAAAAGAACTAAGTATCTTAAAACAAAAAAAATGGTTAGATCTTTCATTAATTAGAGTCCTGTTTATGTCGTCTACCTCACAGAATTGTTACAGGGACACAACAGGCCAATACATTGAGAGTCTTTGAAACCATACCTGGAATACATGCATATATTTAATAAAACATCATTAATTAAGTGTGCTTGTCAGCAAAAGTCCTTCATACACATGGCACTGGCCCTTTTTACAAAATCCTGCCAATGAATGGTATTATTTTATCTGTTCACCTCATTGGTGGAGGTAATTTTTATGATCTCTACAGAAGAGGAATGTGAGGCCTGGATAGTCACATGACATGCCTCATCATATCATAAAATGATAAATCTGAGCTTGGCAAACAAATCTTTCACCTTTGAGTCCAACGCATCCTTCTTGATAGGCCATTCTATACCACGCTCAGCCTCATGACATGACATGACATGGCCCCCAAACATGTTTTAGTTTCACTCCAAAGCAGATGCAGTCAACATCGTTTGTTATTGCTTAGAACCAAGCAGCAGTGTTCATTTAACTGAAGATACAACAGTGAGTAGTGAAAAAGTGCCATCAGTTCTCTGTGGCTGGGCCATAAAATATCAAAACTTTACCTTTGGAATCTCCCTAATTTAGTGGATCATTACCTACCTTAGCCGTCTCAGCTTCTGTTGGCAATCGCTTGGGGGTTCCTTTTTGGTCAAGCACCTTCTGAAAATTTTTGTTTTTAATGGACTGAGATTCAACACCTTCCCCTTCAATTTGCAGTTTAATGCCTTCAGCCCGGGCAGAGTGATCAATACCCCGCGGATTCAAGCCACAGTGGAGAGCTAGGAGAGAGTAAAAAAATTCAACTCCATACAAGTCCCACAAAGAAGGTGTCCATGACGGAGTATTTCATCCGGCCTACGTGGGAAGAAACAAGGCAGCAGCAAATTTAGAAGTGGTGGAATAACATGGGAACTAATCTGGGGAGCAGGGAACATGGCATGGAGGGAACCCTGAGCTCTCAAGTCAGAACAACTCAAGTACAAACCCAGATACCATCATTTCCAAGTTGTTTGACCTTGAACAAGTTACTAATTCCCACAGGACAGATGAGAATACCAAATCAGGCAACTTTGTTACAGCCTCCCACACAAGCACAACTAGTTCAACCCCTGCAGCTTAGCTTCTTGTCTCTGCCTCCATCTGGAAGAGCACTCCTTCCCTCCCCCTTTGAATCGCTTCAAGCATTTGCTCAAGTGCACCCTCTTGCATTCACTGTACAACTATTTGCTGAGCACTTACTATGTGCCGTCCCTGGGTTAGATCCTAAAAACATGTTTTTATGTATGACAGATGTTCCCTTCAAAGATCTCATGGTCCAATAGAAGAGGCCGATAAAAGACAAAAGAACAAGTGATTTTGAAACCATTATTATTATTGTTACATTAAAGAGAAGGAAAGACCCAAGTGGAGGGCTCCTGGGAGTCTAGCCTAGTGGCTTCCGACTTTTCCTGTCTTACTTCTCCACATTCTCAGACATGGATACCTCCCCAAATAAAATCTACAGCCCATTTCTGAACATATTTATTCATTCAACAAATACTTACTGAGCCCCTCCAATGTACCCAGTATTATCAACAAAATAGCAGTGAATGTTATGGGACCCATATATTTCCCCTTAGATGACGTCCATGAACCACCAGGGGTGTGTAGACTGGGTGTGTATCTTCATGCACATACAACATATGTGTGTTTGTGTGTTGAAGTTTCTGGTAGTAAATTATTTCACCTCCCTGGGACCTCACCCCTTCAAGATTAAACTCATTACCCCCTTCCCTTTAGCCTCAGAGGACTCAAGGCCAGAACCTTCCCTCCTCCCACCCCACTTGGGTCTCTACTTCACTGATAACCTTTTACTCAATATCTTCACTATCCCCCCTTTCTCGGCATTCTTCCCTTTTAGCCAACTGCTGCAGGTCTATAATTCTTCCCTCAACTCATCACCCCCATTCAGGTCAGGATTACTTCCTCCTACCTGGCTTCTGAGAGAGTCTGTGACACCTGAGAGACGAGGGCAGGCTTCCCAGAAGTGAGGCAGGGGTTGCCTCCCTGCTCGCCATGCTCTCCTTAACAGGAACCATCCACTCCCACACTCCAACAATCAATCTGTCGGTGACATCCAAATTTTAACTGCAGCCCGGATAGACCCGTTAGGAGCTTCAGACGTAGGCGGAACCTGGAACCCAATATCCCAATTCCAGTGTATCGCCGATACATCAAATTTAACGTGTTCAAAACCAATTCTTGGTTTTCTTTGGTTCAAAAACCAAAAATGCCTTTTCCAGTCCTCTCCAGTAACACAGGCACTGAAGAGTCATCCTTGGCAAGGCTCTCCCCACGATTCACTACGTCCCTTCCATCTATCGCCAGGTCCAGCAAGCTCTACACCCACAGTGCTGCTCCAATCCATCCTCATGGCTCCATCTGCACTGCCATCACCCTGGTCTGAGCCACCCACGTCTCTCATCCGTACTGCTGACTGGCCCAACTGCTCTTCCTTGCTGTAGCTCCCAAACTCCATTAAAAAAAAAAAAAGAAAAAAAAAGTACAGGTCAGATCGTGAGATGCTTCAGCTTAGAACTTTCTAATGGCTTCATTTTATACTTACATCGTTCAAAAAGCTTTAGCATGGCCAACAAGGCCCTGCATTATCTGTCCCCTTTCTACCTATCCAATTTCATCACCCACGTTATCCCTCATTCACTCTGACCACACACTTCCTCTTCACACTTCCTACTACTTGAACGCATTGAGTTCTTTCACACTTTCTGGATTTTGTATGTCATGTTTCTTTGCCTAAAATGTTCTCCCCATTCCTCACCTAACTCCTACTCCTTTGTCAGGTTTTGGCTTAAAGAACACTCCTTCAGATATGCCTTCCCTTAATCCCCTTCCTCATCCCCATGCCCCCACCATGTTAGATCATGGTGCCTGAAACCATAAGTGTTCAGATACTGAATAATCTTTAATTATACAAAGCTGGAAAAAAAATTATACAAAGCTGGGCATGTGGCCTTATTTATATCCTTTAATATGAAAATTATCTGTGAATTTCTCTTCTAGCTCTAAGCTTCCTAGAGCCAAGAACCAGCCTATTTCATGGTGCACAGTAGACATTCAGCATGTATTAGATCATATGTCCTTCCTTAGGCTTTGTTCTGGATTTCAAATGATCTTCATAAAAACTTGGTGAGACTGAATTACATTCACTTCACAGATAAAGGAGAGGAGACTCAAGGTGTACAGTCACTAGAAGTGATGCAAGTGTCTACTGAAGGTCAAAAAAAAAAAATCAATCATGTAGGATGCAGATGACTGTTTCAGATGAGCAAAACCAAACTAGATTAAATAGTAAGGAAAATTATTAGCTTTCAGAACAAGAAGTCCAGTAACAATAAAAGTTCAGAGTTTGTGGATTTGCCAGCTCAACAGGGTCAATGAGGATTCCGATTTTATTTTTTCTTCATCTCTCCATTCTGCTATTCAGAACATCACCTATGTCCTCAGCCTGGGTCCTCTCGTGGCACCTACAGTTACAAGCTTTTGGTTCTCATCTAGCAATATTGTTCTCTTTCCCCTAATCCTCCTCCAAGCTTTTATTTTTTCCTCATCAGTCCAAAGTGAATCACACACTCATTAATAAACTAAAATGCTGGCAGTGGAGATAGGGTTACCCTTAGACCCTGCGACCCTTCACTAAAGTCAATTCCTCAAACCATATTGCTGTTATTCGAGAAGGCGGGGGAAGAATAGATGCTGGAGAACCAATCACAATGCCCAATTCACAAAGTGGGAGAAAGAATTTAGTAGCCAAATCTGTAAGAGCAGGAGGTTAATTACTGTTAATACAAATCAGCTTCTCCATCTCCAAAGAATGGCCTATTTGCAATGAATATTCAATATGTTAAAAATCATGATTTAAAAAAAAGGTCTGTTTGTGAAGGGAGATGAAAAATTAACATGGGATAGATTTGGACATTAGAAGATCAATGTACAGCTTTGATCTTTTTCTTCAGTATGATCCCTGGCTGCTTCTTGCCTTGCAATTCACAGCCTACGAATGCCACTGATTTGCTGGTAGCTGCCAGTACCTTCTGTTCTCCTTCCCCACCAAATCAGATGCTCACACTTCCTTCACCTTTGCTCATGCTGGTCCCTCCTCCTAGAAAGAGGTTCTACACCACCCCAGTCTTACTTGCTGCTTTGGAAGGATAGGTCCACACAACGCCCCCCCCCCAACCCCCCCAGGAGTTTCTGGATACCAGAGCCAGAACCATTTGGCTATGCTTCTTCCATGCACATAGTACCCTGGTGCTTCATCTCCCTCGTTGTACTGAGGTGGTCTAGCTCATTGATCTGTACACCTCTCCTTCCACAACTACAAGTCTCTCAAGGCAGGCCCCACTGTTTGGTCACCTCCATGACCCCTACTCTCCAGTCTAGAACCTGGAAGGTCAATAGGCATTTAAGAAACATTTGTTCAGCTGCTGAGTGAACCAGCTATCTCTTCTCTTTATACAACCATGCCTTAAATCAAAGGGAAACTTCTCTCTGCTAGTAAATATCTAGTGTTTAAAATGTAAGGTAACTATAACATAAGGCAGAGTACAATGTTTTTGACTTTCTACACACGTAGCCATCTTCCTCACACAAATATTTTAATCCTCCATAGCTGTTCCCTCCTCGCCTGCAAACCCAGTAGTTGATTTAGGTTTTCGTGCTTGGGTTTATTTATTTAAAACCGTTTCTGACAGGCTTTGCTTTGTTTTCCCTGAAATTTCATGTCCCTAATATTTACAAATCAAGCAACATTCCAATGGCCTCTTTACAAGCTGTGACCTCCATTTCTTTGTTCATCATGTAAAAGGTGCCCTGTTTGAGTTCTCTTTTCTGTCCTCATTGCTGCCCTTTCTTGTTTTCACTCAAGTTATTTACTCAATTTAATGGGCTCAGCAGCGCACAGGTCAGCTAGGAGACCCTCTTCGTGCATCCCTGGTCTTCCTGACCCCACTGTGCTTTCTTGATTTCTAGTTACTGAATGGGCCCTGCAAGCTGTGGGTGTGTGGTCTTTCCTTCAAGGACTTCCTTCATCATTTTCATGTTAGAATTGCTAATACTAAGTCTTCAAAAAAAAAAAAAAAAAATCAAGAATTAAAAACCAAAATAGATTTCATAAAATTCCTTTTAAAAAGTTAATAGGGACTTTTTTTTTTGACTGCAAATGCAGAAGCTTTCAGATTGTTCCGAGATGCCAGAGCAAAGCTACCATCTCTTTTTCACATGTATGAACCCATTCCCTTGTGCTCTGCTACTGGGAATGTAAAATGGCACAGCTGCTGTCGCACTGTACGGTGATTTCTTAAAAAAAAATTAAACATTGAATTACCATCTGACTGACTCAACCAAAGAATTGAAAGTAGGGACTTGAACAGGTATTTGTACATCCATGTTCACAGAATCATTATTCACAATAGGCAGCAGGTGGAAACAACCCCAATGTCCACTGATGAATGGATAAATGAAATGTGGTACATAAAACAGAACATTCAGTCCTAAGAAGAAATGAAATTCTGATAGAGGCTATAACAGGGATGAACCTTGGAGACATTATGCTAAGTGAAATAAGCTGGTCACAAGAGGACAAATATTGCATGATTCCACTTTTACAAGGTACTTAGAGTAGTCAAATTCACAGAGACCAAGTACAACACTGGCTACCAGGGGCTGGGGAGTTACTGCTTAGTACAGTTTCTGTTTGGGGTGAAAAAGTCCTGGAGATGGGTGGTGGCAATAGTTGTACAATAATGTGAATATACCTAATGCTACTAAATCATATGCTTCAAGAATGTTAAAATGATAAGTTTTATGTTCTGTGTAACCTATAATAAACAAAATTCAAAAACAAAAACAACCCACTCCCTCTCATTTCATTCCCTGTACCACCTCCATACGTGGAAAGAGAAGTTCCAAGGACATTCTATTCAAAAGTTTTGAGTTTTTTCCCCAATAAGCTCACTGATTTTTCAACTAGAACATGTTTTCGTAAAAAAATATGAAGAGCTCAATCATATCATATTACTTTAGCATTTTCCTGGAAAGGGCATATTTTCCAAAAAAGGGGCCCCAGTGTGACTGGCAGAAGAGGTGCTTCATTGCTGGAAGTGAGCCTGGATCCTCCTGGACCTGACCTTGGAGAGATCCCATTCCCATGTGACTGAGCTCACAGTAATAGACTAGGAGGAAGTGCCAGGCATTTTGTCTCAAGATGAGAACCAAGGGATAAGCTGGCAGTGCATTCCATTTGCAAGAACAAGTGCATCCCACTTGCCAAGAAGTCATCCAGCTTCTAGCTCTTCTAATCCTCACCCACACCACACTCTCCCTGCAATGAAACAAGAGACTGAGCCTCATTCAGGCTGAAAGCTCCTTTATTTGGGGGCTTTGCTGTCAACAGAGATGCTTTGCAAACACACCTGAGGTCTACTAGGTTGCTCCATATCCTGCACCAAGAGTTTCTACTATCACACAGAAACTGCTTACAGCTGAGAGGTTTTTTGTGCTTCTCTAATTTGACAGAATTGATCTTTTTACATAATATACTCTTTCCTTATTTTCATGGATGACCCTTCAGGAAATATGAAATCACCTATTCTTTCCATCGTGAAGCATTAACTGATTTTGCACCTGTCAGATTCTCTCTATGCAATGTGGACAATTCACCTTTTTTTCTTTTTTTTCCTATTTATCTTCTCTCTCTCCCTCTCCCCTTCATCTCTTCTTCCACCCACCCAATGTCTGTATACACCATGCACTGCAAAAATTAACATGTCTGCCTAGTCTGTGACTGGGAATCCCTTGAAGCAAGGGACTTCTCATTAAAGCTTTACAAACCGAGTGCCTAGCCAAGTGACTACACTACTCTAAGTGCTCAATCATTGTTTATAGAATAAGCAGAAATATGGTGGAAAGATACCAATTCAATCCTACTCACTGCCATTCCCTTAAGAGAACTTACAGCCTTTACTTTTCAGAAAAGCAAATAAAACTTGCTAATTGTAGAATTCAAAAATATGTTTTAAGTCACAGAACCAGAGTTATTCTGAAATGGATTTACTTTACTGCCTTCTGCAAAAACCATCTTACTCATCTGTGTGCCTATAGAAACTAAACAGCTGTACATATCTGGCACCCAATAAATGCCGCTAAATACATGACCTTAGAATGTACTTCAATCTCATTATCTATTGAAATGGAGATCGATTGTTTATAATTTTATGTATATATCTTGCTTCTAGCTAAGGCTCCTGGAAAACACAATCCTTATTTCATCTGTCTTATACAATATACATAGCAGATATTCTCTAATCATCTAATTAATGGAAGTATCTTATCATACTCTAAAGTTAAATTCAGCAGAGCATTACCCTCTAGAAGTAATCTGGGCATCACAAGAGACCTTTCTCTTTAACAGACCCTTCCCAAGGTTTTCCTCCTTGCCACTTCCTACAATATGCCCACAAAGTCATTCAATTTTCCAGCCTCCCTTGCAGCTACATCTGGCTGTGAACATATTCCTGCCAATGGGACCTACGCAGAAGGTTGATATGTAAAGATGCAGTTCCATAACTGTTGGAAAAGAGTAGAATTTTTTTTTTTTTTGAGAGAGAGAGAGGAACAGAGAAAGAGAGGGAGAGAACACAAGTTGGGGGAGGGAGAAAGGACAAGAAGAAGCAGACTCCCCTCTGAGCAAGGAACCTGATGTGGGGCTCGATCTCAGGACCCTTAGATCAACCTAAGCTGAAGGCAGATGCTTAACCAACTGAGCCACCCAGATGCCCCCAAGAGAATGGATTTTGATATTACCCTTTTCACCACTTTGCTGCCTTGAATACAGTGGTGATATCCAGAGCTGCTATAGAACATAAGGCTATAAACATGAAAGCCAAGAGGCTAATAGTCACATTGGCTCTATCATCACTGAGCTACTCAAACTGGATTCTTATCTACCTACCTCTGGACTTGATGCTACATGAGAAAAGTAATCCTTTACTTATGATGCTGTTGAGTCAGGTCTTCTGTGACTTAAGACGAACCATTCTAAACTGACACGATTCCACTTTAGCAATATATAATTACTTAGCTCTTCCTTAAGGATAAAAAAGAAAACCAAAATCCTAGCAAAATATTCTGCTCTGGGTTTTATCATTCTCATTATGACTTGGAAAGTTGAATAAGTATAGTAATGCCCTAGCAAGAAAGCTGTATGTTACAAATACATGTTACCAAGAGAAAAGTTATCATAGATAGAATCAACCTAGATGATATGGTAAAGACCGGATGGCAAAACTCTTACTCATGGAGAAGATTCTGGTGCCCAGAAAAGTGCCTAGATCATGCATAAAAACTTATGCATGAACAAATAAGAATGTGTCCATGGGTGCCTTATCACAAATTTTTTAACATGAAAATATATCAAGTGTACCAGAAACATAGGTCTCAGAAACACAAGCTTGGATTAAGCTAATGGGCAGGGCACAACATTTCTTTGGGCAAAGAAGCCTGTCTAGCAGACCTCTACTAAGGCAGGGTCAGCCAACTATGGCTCATGGGACAAATCCAGCCCATTGTCCGTTTATGTATGGCATAAATAGTTTTATATTTTTAAATGGTTGGAAGGGAAAAAACTAAAGAGGATATTTTGTGATCTATGAAAATTATATGAAATCCACGTATCAATGTTCATCAGTCTTATTGGAGCACAGCCATGATTACATACAGGTTTTCTACAGCCACAATTTTGCTACTATGGGAGAAGTGAGCAGTTGTGATATACTGTAAACTGCAAAAACTAAATACTTACCAGCTGATTCTTTACAAAAAAAGTTTGCTGAGACCCATTCTAGGGTAGAGTATATCCATGTCCTGGAAGACTCTAGGATCTGAGAACTCTAGACCCCCACCCTGCCCCCACCATAACAAACAGGAAAAATGTAGGAGTCTTCGAGGGACTCACCTTCTACTTATCTATACTCCACTACTCCCAAGCAATTTAAATAAACTCAATTATATTTGATTTTATCACTGGGTCAGGCTAGGAGACTGAATATGACTTCCAGACGTCTCCTTTGTCAGCTAAATGTGATTTCATGTAGATGTGTGTGTGTGTGTGTGTGTGTGTGTGTGTGTGTAAAATTATATAATACTGAAGCTTAATACTTCTAAATACAGGTTGGAGTCCTTTCCTATCAGAGAATGGGGTAAAATACAAATTAGAGGCATTAAAAGAGGACATGTCCATTCTCAAACAAGTCTATAACTGACCACTAATATACAGCTCCTCACCTGTTACTAAGAGGGGGCTGGAGAGACAGGCACTCTACTGATGAGAAGAAAGGGGAGCAGATACCATGAGACATGAAGGGATGAACCTGCCAAATACTCTTATTGTCCTCAGAAATCTTCCCAGTGGGAGCTTTGGTAGCTACTGTGTGGCCACTGAAGCTGGGACTGGATGACCATCTATCCCAGCCAGATATTCAGACCACAAACAGATGTATCAGGACATTGCCTCCTCTGAGCCCCATCAAGCACCCTTACCCTGGCTCATTCATCTGGAGATGATTTCACCTTTGTAAAAGAGTTTGCTATAAGGAATCTCACTCCCCAAAGACTACTCTGAAGGGTGATAACCACGTTCACCCTTTGTACTCATGATACATGGACTAGACAATCTAAATACAGTAGAAATTAATGCTTAACATAGGTCATGAGAATGTGAAAAGGCATTGGACAAGCTCTAAGGCACAAACTTTAACTCCTCTCTTTCAAGAGAAGAATACAACCACAGATACAGTGAGAGGTTCTATGAAGCTTTAGACAGAGGATTCAGTTATCAGAGAAACAGGTTGTCTACACTGGTGACTCATTTTTAACTATGAGACTGTAAGAAACAGATTTTATACTGTGAACCCATAACCAAACACATCTATGTAAATACGTGAACCAAGTTTCATGAAAATATTTTTCTTTATTGTATGTAATCTACTCTGATGTTTCCTTAGGCCTTTATTCTTTTTTTAAGATTTTATTTATTTATTCATGAGAGACACAGAGAAAGAGAGGCAGAGACACAGGCAGAGAGCAAAGCAAGCTCCATGCAGGAAGCCTGACGTGGGACTCGATCCTGGGTCTCCAGGATCATGCCCTGGGCTGAAGGCAGTGTTAAACCGCTGAGCCACCTGGGCTGCCCAGGCCTTTATTCTTTTAAATAAAGTAGTGCCTCTTAGAGATTTCTAAAAGACAAAATAGACATAATTCTCTCAATTTGTCCCACTAAGGAAAAATAAAAATTCTGGATGTTACAGAACACAAACTTAAGACAGCTTTGAAAGGCAGGGAGAAGGCAGGCATTGAGGATCCTGAAAACTCAAGGAAAGACATGATAGTTTGTTCCTTGGGTTTTGTTTTCATTTACATTCCAGACTTGGAACTGAAGAAGTCTATAACCTAGAAACCCCAAAGGACACAAGTGCACGCACATCCGCGCGCGCACACACACACACACGACAAAAGCCTGCTTTCTTTAGCCAGAAGACCACATCAGGTACAACCTTGAAAGACAAACTTAACAATAACTGCTCTACTCAAACATTACAGAAAAAAATGTAACCCAACCATCCATACCAACAAAGGTTCGGTGAGAATTTAGACTTCTACCCTCACTGAGCCATACTAAGGTATTCCAAAACCTCCAAGAGGGTGGATCATAGAAAGCCACATAGGGGGCCCAGAGTTTCATATCTGTCAACGATTATCAAGGCCACCTCCTCATCCCTGAAAGATCAGTCAAGCCGCTGTGAGAAGGCTGGACTTCCACCTCCACCATGCAATGAGGCAGCCCCTCCTTTCTGAAATGGTGTCAGAGGAAGCCTGGTGGAAAGAGGACTTTTCAACACTACCCAGTGATATTAAGGAGGCCCCAACTCCCAGTAACATGTTGTTTTTTTTTTTTTTAAAGATTTTATTTATTTATTCATGAGAGAGAGAGAGAGAGAGAGAGAGAGAGAGAGGCAGGCAGAGGGAGGAGCAGGCTCCATGCAGGGAGCCCAACGTGGGACTGGATCCTAGGTCTCCAGGATCACGCCCTGGACGGAAGGACAGCGCTAAACCGCTAAGCCACCCGGGCTGCCCTAACGTGGTTTTAAAGCCAGCTAAAACAGATAGTTTAAATATGATTGAGTCTCATACAATGAAAATGTCCAAATTTTGATTGGGGGAAAAAAAAAAACACTCATAACCAAGAACCAGGAAGACAATCAGCAGATGCTAACACCAAGAGGACAGAAATATCAGATATGACAAAGATCTGAAAGCAGCCATGATAAAAATCTTCAATGAGCCATTATACCTGTCACATGAGAAAATAGAAAGCTTCAACCAAGAAAAGTTGCAAAGAAATAGAAGACATAAAGAACCAGCAAATGGTAATGTTAGAACTAAAAAATGTAATAACCAAAATGAAAAACTCAATGGATGAGTTCAACAGCCAAAAGAAAGATTTCATTGCAAAAAGTAGAAGGAATTTTCTGATAAGTGGAAATGTTCTGTATCTTGTTTTGGTTACATAACACAAGAATCGAAACTCAAAACTCGACACTTATTATTTAATATACAATAGCAAGCATGTATCTTAAGAATGTAAAAGAATACCAACATTAGATATGCTTTTAGATGGAGAAAGGATTTTTTAATCCTGTTTTCATTCATATTTCTCTCTCCCACCCAACACAACTACCCATTAAGTTCAAGTTCTACTTTCTTGCTATATGCTGACAGGTTGAAATAACCTATACAACACCTGACATCGACCAAGTGTTCAATGAGCATCAATCTCTATTTTTATCTTACTGCCATCCTCCATCACAATGGAGGAATATTTGGCATTAACATTTTTAACAACCGTGAAGTCAACAAAATGATAGTAATGTAACTTTACAGGAAAAACATAGTATAAACTTTAAAAGCGACAGTCCTGAATAAAAAGGCAAACTGAAGTGAAATGGAAGGGGGCGGGGATCAGAAAGCAAAGAATAGCCTTTCAAATATACAAACCACCTTGGTGAGAGAATTGAGGAATGAGGTTATGAATAAAGATAAAAGCCAATACCTGCAGCTTGTAACACACTTTCTACTGGTGAGCTTATAGCATTCCCTGTCAAACAATAGTAATGGAAAAAAGTGACTAATCGTCTAGGAAGTTTTGACATATTACAATCTGGTATTTCAGGAGAGGAGGAGGTAGGGATAGTACAGAGAACATATATGGAGGACTTTTCATCCCATATCACTAAGGTATTAGAACCGAGAAGGGATGCTTTCACCAGTCTCTGGTCAGTACATCCATCGCTGTCGGTCAGTAACTGTCTAACCATGTATGATGCCTTAACATGTGGAACGTATGCTGTGGGGGCCGTCATAACCTCTAAGCTTCCATGTCAGTATGAACATGTGCAGGTACCTACCCCCATCCACAATCCCATAGGCCCAGGCAAGTGTGTGAAATGTGCTGTAGCTGCTCCCCAGCTTGCCAGGGCCTAGCCAGCCCCCTCTCCCAGCCAGGGCTGTGGGGATGGCTCCAGGGGCTGGTGAAAGCCAAATTGTCAAAATTGAAGTTGCCTCCATTCCCATCTGGGAAGCCAGGTGTCTTCACACATCTGCCTTCTTCATCCTATATGGGTGGGCCTAGAGTCTCGTGCCTGGCCTGGCAGCAGTATTTATCATCTCCCTATGTGCTATACACTCTGGGCCTACTGGCCTGCCATGTGGAAGGTACCACCCAGGCTTGGTACCACCATCCTTGGCAGGCACTCCCAGACCCAAGGACAACTGTGGGGTCAGTATGCACAGGCAGAGCCCTCTCCTGTGTTTCCCCTCCCAGGCCCTAGCCTGGGATGCTCAGGAGCCAGAGCCTGACCCTTAAGAGTGGGAGATGGGGGAAGGGGTGGGGTGGGGGGTGGGGGGGTAGTGCTAATCAACTTGGTTAAGGACACCATGAAAATGGAAAAAAAGAGGAATGAAAACAAGGACTCTTATAATGCATACAACATTGTTCTCACCATACCATGATACTCGGGAATAAGCTACTTTTAACCACCTCTACATCTTTTTACCAACTATTGCTTAGTTGGTAAAACCTTAGCTTTGGAGTTGAATGAATCTGGCTCTACCACTCTCTAGCTGTGTGACCTTGGACAAATTAGGTTTATCTTTAGGTTAAGTTTATCTCACTGAGAAAATTGGAATAATCCTAATTTCTTTATGTTTTAGAATAATTAAGTGAAATGTATTTAAAGTACTCAATGTGGGGCACCTGGATGGCTCAGTTGGTTAAGTGTCTGCCTTCCGGCCCTGGGATCAAGCTCAGCATTCAGCTCCCTGCCTTGCAGGGAGCCTGCTTCTCCCTCTCCCTGCTGCTCCCCCTTGCTTATGCTGTCAAACTCTTTTTTAAAAAATAAGGAAAGTGCTCAATGCCTGGTGCATGGAGTACATGCTCAACAAATGATAACTACTGCTTTAATTAGTTCCTTTGCTCTTGTTAATATCTTAATGGATCTTGATTTCATCAGAAGCAACTACCCTTTGTATACACATCTGCATGTACACGCATGCAATAGCTCCACTAAGGGGGGGGGGGGGAAGGTGACTGGTCATGTCAGTGTAGGAGGACAAAAGGTCAGATAAGCTTCTCTTTCTTCTCTAAAGTCTTTAAAAATTCTCTTGAAAAAGTAATCCTGGCAACTAAATAAAAAGTATTTCAGGGAAAAATATGTATCAAATCACAGACACATGCAGAAGACTTAACAGGTTCCAGTTTGACTTGATGAATTGGAGTACTCCCCCTTCCCCGAGGGGCTGGAGTGAGAGGACAGGAAAGCTTGTTTTCTCACACTTTCTATTCAGAGTGATTTGCAGGAATGCTCAAGTTTAACCAGCCCCATTACTGTTTCACTTAATCTTCATAAATATATATGTTTTTATGTGTATACACAGATACACTTAAGTCAAAGATCATAGTAGCTAAAAGGAGAACCATATAGAGTTAATGAACAGATCTTAATATATGGAGAATCCACATCTTTCAAACTTGTGACCTGAGGAAGAAAAGTAGGTCAAAGATCAATAGTCATTAATATGTGTGTTTATCTTGCTAAAGATTAATAAAAATGCTCCTTTGAAATTTCTCAAGTTTACTAAGAAAACTGATAAAATGCCATCCAAGTTGGCATCACAAATCATGGCTCAATATTCCTTAGTCAATCTTTGAAGTCACACTGTCCAAAAAAGGATCCCACTAGTATCACGTGGCTATTTTAATTACATTTATGTAGAATTTTTTATTTAGTTCTTCAGGTATGCCAGTCACATTTCACTTGCTCAAGAGCCACGTGGAGCTGTGACCACCATATCGGACAGTGCAGATTACTGAACATTTCCGTCACAAAGTTCTACTGGGTAGTTCAATTTAAAAGATCAATATCTTTCTTCCCAGTGTTAAATTTGTTCTGTTCTGTAAATGTTACTTAAAAAAATTAGATTGATGAAAATAATTAGACTCCTCTATACTTTCAAATTGTTTTTAGTCATTTAAATAGCCATATGTATATTTCAAGGATAAGAAAAAAGATAATGCCATATTAGGGGTTTTATAATTTTTTTTCTCTTAGAATGAACAGCACTTTCAACCTATTGCTCTAATTTTTATAAAAGTAGACCTGAAGTGTATATAAAAGTGACTTGTTTATTTTAGACAACAGTCAGATCTTTATTACCCAAATTGGTTGCTTCAGTGTCACAGATTAGTGTTATTTTTGTTATAAGATTTTAGAGACCCAAGATTATTTTGGAGGGAGATACAGATAAATTGGGAATGGGAAATCAGCTGTGGCAAAGCTCAGAGTTTACAGCGTGGCTTCCAAATGTCTACCCAGAGAAGACAGATAGAGGATGAACATGTTATTGGTCCTCATTGAAATGGAAAATGAAACAACAACAATCCAGATAGCCTCAGGAGTTTCCCACTGGCCAAAGTTTGCAGTGTAAAGCCCTGTCCTTCAATATGGTCTTCCCTGCATTTTTTTGGTGTTAAATGCTTATCTTTTATGAAATTAGATAAAAGGTGGTGTGTTTCTGTGCACATTGAGTTTTAACACTAGCAAAAGTTATATAAACTGTAAGTGTCCACATTTTTTAAAAGTTTACTTGTCTTTAAAAGCTAGAGGTTTGAGTACTTCTATGCTAATGACCAAAAATAAGCAGGCCAACAGTTACTCGTAAATGGCATGAGAGCAAGTGAGATTGGGATTAGGAACTGCAAAGAAAGTAATGAGAGATTTCAAAAACTGAGAAAAGGATTACTTCCAAGAAAAAAAAATAAGCAAGATTCCATAGAAGTTGGTATTTCAGATAAATTTTGAAGAAAAGGCCAGGTTTGCATCTATAGATCAAGGAGGGTGTTCAAGCCGACAGACCAATTTCAAAGAAAATACAGATTAGGGAAGCTTGGCGCATTTACAAAGAAGATTAAGTCATTTGAAAAGAAATTATGGAGATGAGACAAGAAGATAATCAGGGAGCAGATTATGAGTGTATGGGTTTTTGGTATTAGGATCAGAAGTCTGAGATTTTTCACCAAACAACTAGAAAGTGAAGCAATGCTTTGAGCAGAGGGAAACAGCCAATGTTGTATTTCAATAAGGATGAATAAACATGTGACAATACTCATCTGTTGAAATGTGAGCATCCTTTAAGATGCAGTTCTCATTAAAACCTTCTCCCCATTCCAACACATAGCTAGTATTACTTAGTCCTAACTCCCAAAGCATTTATCTGCACTATACAGGGCAGTACATGGGCACTTCCAGTCACTACTGGAAAATTAGGCATCCAATAAATCATGTGGTTGTTAATTACCAACTTCATTACCTGCATCCTTTTAAATATTGGGCCTATAATGGGGCTAAGTGATGACTGCTGGTACAAGCCAACATATCCCACTAGCCCTTATGTTCCCACTCATGAGCGCTGCAGTTGGACACTGGTGGGTGGGCGTGCATCCTGGGGACATTTTAATCACACATATAAACACTCCCCTAAGAGACAGCTAAAGAAACAACAACACAAGTAAATGGCAGAAAGCATGACTGTATTTGAGAAAGGATTTATATTCCTACTTAGCTTTGCAAATCAGATGATGCTTGTAAAATATTTTACCAGGTTCCTCATTGGTCTAGATCTTCTTGGCTGGTATACACAAACAAATTCTAAAGAATACACTCTGAAAGATTAGCAGTTCATTTTATGGTGGTGTAAATTATTTCTAAAGATGCTTCTAGTCAGTTCTCAATATGATAGAAATTAAAACATTGTAAACACCAACTGTTACAATCTAAAACTCTCCTTTAAGATTAAAGAGAAGGGGGAAAAATCAAGTACACAGAACTCAGATCAGAGAAAGTCTACGAATCTAACCATTTGTCTCCTTGGCTGCTGCTAACAAAAGCCATGAGGAAGACGGCATCACTCCTCATGTTTTCAAATCTCAGCTGAATCTTCAACCTCTGCCCTATCTTCAATCTTCACCCCATTCACTCCTCCCATAAGGCTATTATTAACATGCTCAAGTCTTGCCCTGCAGAATAATCTTCCTCCAACTCTGTTTTTCCACTTATTTAATAAACTAGTCCCTTCCCCAAAGTAAGGTTAATAAAAATACATTACTGTTTACACTTTAGGCAGATCTATATGGGCACCATTTTAAGCACATTACATGCCAGGGTAGATCAACTTTCTGTTTGATAAGTATTCACTCCCCTTCCTTTAGAGCGGAGTGTATATAATGACTTTGGCCTTGGCCATGTGGTTAACTTAGCCAATGGCTAGAAGTGGACAAGATGTGAGCAGTGGAGTTAAACACGGTTACAGGGGTGCTGGGTGGCACAACTGGTCAAGTATCTCTTGGTTTCAGCACAGGTCCTGATCTCAGGGTCATGAGATCAAGCCCTGAGTCAGGCTCTGTTCTGAGCAGAGTCTGTTTAAGACTCTCTCTCTCCACCATACACACACACACACACACACACACACACACGTGCTCTCTCAAATCTTAAGGAAAAAAATGCTTACAAAGTTTGTTTTGGCCTCTTATGGACTTGTGATAACCAGAAAAACAGCATGCCCAAGGAGCTATTGCCCCTTCAACCTGGATCCCAGAAACAGACACAGAGCAGAACTGATTCCAACCTAAAGTAAGAAACCAAGTCTGGTTTTCTTGGCAGATAGAGAGAACTGGAGAAGGTAGCAGGTACTAGACCCACAGGGGCCTACAATTCACGATACTATTTTGCTCTTTATCCTAAGGCCAAGGGGGGCCTTTAGGACACAGCTTCTAGAAGTCTTCTCCATTCCATCCAGATGTCATTTGGGATCCCTCTAGATCCTTCAGAGCCACAGCATACTATTATAGAAACATGTACTACAATACAATTATTGTTTATGTCTTACCACATCACTAGTGCTGACTGCCCCTCCTTACAATGGTTAGTTACTCTATTTCATGCTAAGTCACAATAGGACTGAACCCTGATAATGTCAATGAGAATTCAGAGCAACAGATGTTGGAGTTGATAGGTCTTATCCCTTCAAATAGATGACCTAAACATTTCAGAGATAGGAAGCGACCTCCAAAAGCGTAGCTATGCCTATTTCAGAGCAGATCCCAAATTCTTGCTCTGCAGGCGGAACCGAATCAGGGGAGCAGCTGCTGAGAGAGGAGGTGGTTCTGCCAGCAGATACTAAAATAAGCCAGAGAATAACAGGCATTTCATCAGCCAGAAGCCCTCTACTCCCATGTGCATGGCTAACTCCTTGTTGCGCAAGTCTCCACTTAATCATCTCCGTGAAGACATTCCTAACCACATAATCTAAGTAGCCTCCCAGGCAAACACCATCTCATCATTGTTTTGATTCTCTACATAGCACTTGGTACTGATATTGGATGGTGTATGTGTTTATGGTCAGTGTCCAAAAGTTTTAAGTGGTAAGAGAAGGGGTCTTGCCTGGTCAATCATTGTTGTAACCCTAGCACGGTGCCTGACACACACGTAGCACTAAGTAATTGTTAAATGACCGGACTAAAGAATGACATACCTTCTTTTATACACATCCTTCTCTCTGGTAGGTGTTTTCCTCTGTGAGGCTGCTTCAGTGTTCCTGTTTACCTGCGATCTTTGAAGTCCTATCAACACATGCAAAGTTGGATGTACATGTGTGTCTGCATTTTTCTAGGTATGGGAAGCCTAGCTGTCAGAGAATCAAAGGATACATATCTTTTATAACTGAATTATGTCCCCTCACTCCCAGCTCCAAACTCATATGAAGTGTTAACCCCTATGTGACTATATTTGGAGACCTGACACTTGAGGTAATTAAGATTAAAGAGGCCATAAAAGTGGACCCTACTCCAATAGGACTGGTATCCTTATAAAAAGGAGATAGAAAGGATGTGTATACACACACACACACAAAAAAAACACACACACAAAAAAAACCCCCAAACAAAAACAGAGAGAGGAGGGCAGAGGGAGGGAGGAGGGCAGAGGGAGGGAGGGAGGGGGGAGAGAGGGAGGGAGAGAGAGAGAGGGAGGGAGAGAGAGAGAGGGAGGGAGGGAGGGGGGAGAGAGGGAGGGAGGGAGGGGGGAGAGAGGGAGGGAGGGAGGGAGGGAGGAGGGAGAGAGAGAGAGAGAGAGAGAGGGAGGGAGGGAGGGAGGGAGGGAGGGAGGGAGGGAGGGGAGGGGTCACTCCCCTCTCCTCTGTGATATTTTGTGTCTTAGGGATCCAATACAGTATCCCTGTAAAGGTAAGAACCACAGATAAGAAACTACCATTTATTTGAGCACGTAAGTAGGCCATTCCTTATACGCATCAATATACAACAATCCTGCTGGGTAAATAGGATTGTTCCCATTCCACAAAATCAGTAAATGAATCTAGACCTTAACCCAGTCAATAGTTCAGTTTGCACATTAGAATAACTCAAAGAACTTGTCAAGTTACTCATACCCAGCCAGCCGGTAGAGAACCCAAATTAATGCGTCCTCATGGAGCCCAGGCATCAGGCACTTTTAACAACTGGCCAGAATTAAGGACCACTGAGTGAGACAACCACAATCCCCAAACCTTGGAATACTGATTGCTGGCCTCCCCAGGCACAGCAACTGCTACTGCTTCTGACCACCTATGCAATCCTGCTCATGGTGTGCTCAGGTGAATCTTGGTTATTCTGTTCCAATCCACTTCCATTCACCCTGTTTCCACCATAGAGCAATGTTTGCTTGGGAATAACACCACCCCCTCTCCAGTTTTTATGGTTCAGGTGGGATCTTACCCAACTCCAGGGTTTAAATATGTGAACTGGTGCTAAGCCAATCAGCACATGCCATACCCCTGACCGCATGACCTATGCCGTCCAATCAGAGAGACTTCTGTGCTGGTGTGGGAATTACTGGGAAGGGACTTGTTTTCTGTCTCTGCCAGATGTGTGCACAGAAGGATCAGACAGAAACTGCCATAGCAGTCCTGACTTCTCAAGAGTAAAGCTTCTAGGTGAAGAGGGACACACACATGAGGAATCAACAAAAGGAAATGCAGTCCAGGTGAAATAACTAGAAATCTGGATTAAACTTTTCCCGAGGCCAGACGTAGAGCGAGGCTCTCAAGGAGGTGAGGGAACACACAGCCTCTTCTACTTAAGGCTAGTTGGGTTTTCCAATTCCTACAGTGTGTATCATCATGTTAAACCACACCTTGCCTCTTGTGACCAAAAAGGCCTTCAGATGTCAGTAAGGTCCTATGACTTCTTAACATCCTGTGTTAGATAAAGAATTTGAATTTTATCCTGAGTTAGCAGCTTGCCCATGTAAGGTTTTAAAAGCAAGTTGGTGTTAAGGTTTCTTTTTTTTTTTTTTAAATATACTGTTGCCATGCACAGTACCTTAGGGAGGCTCAAAACTGGAGTCAGAAAAACTCATTTTAGAGGCTCTTGGATTCAGCAGGTGAGAATCAGGGCAAAGGCCGTTAGGATGAGAGGTTTGCCAATGATTTCGATCAGGAGTTGATGGACATTTTCCATAAAAGGCCAGGTAGTAAATATTTCAAAAGCTTTGTGAACCACACAGTGGCAACTACCCCATTCTGCCACTATAGTACAAAAGCAGCAATAAATAATACATCAACTGATGATCATAACTGTGTTCCACTAAAACTTTAAGAAAACAGGTGGTTATTTGCCACCCCCTGACTTAGAGAGTAAAATGGGTCAAACCTAGTAATTGACTGGATGTGAGGGAGGAGGGAAAGGAGTCAAGGTAGCTGCTAGGTTTTTTTTTTTGTTTTTTTTTTTTTTAATCTTTATGTTCTCCGTGCTTGGTCCCAGAATCATAAATTCATTGAGTCACTGAATGTCAGAGGAGGATAGAAACTCATTAAAATTATATAGCTCAACAGCCTCATTTTATTGGTGATAATACTGAGGGCAGGTCCCTCTGAGGCAGCAACTAGTTAGCAGTGCAAGCAGGACCAGAATTCCTATCTCTGATTTCAGTGGCACCTCTATGACATGAGGTTCCTCTCTTCTATGCCTCTAGATAAAGATTTCTTTGAGACCATGGTGTTGCATGTAAGTATTGTATACTTAAAAAATATTACTAGACATCTATGATGACACACTCCGTGGTCCTAGGACAGTCTGTCCCTCAGGAGTCTTAGTCTTATCTTTGTGATACATATTTCCCCCAAGCCATTTTTGTGCTTTTGATTTTTTTTTTAGATTTGACATTTTTTAAGTGGTTGTAAAACATACATCATACTTCTTTGCTCTAAGGATTATTCACTTCTAATCTGAACAATGTTTTATGTTAAAAGCACAGAATTTATTCAAGCCAAAAACTGAAGAACTGCTTATTCAGCCTCCTGACAAGAAAAGAATAAATCCCATACATGCATTATCAGAACAGAACCACAGTCAGCTCCAATTGAAGACCAAAAAAATCCTACTAAAAGGCAAGCAAAATACCTTACGACTGCTACGCAAAACTAAAAACCATACAAAGAGAAGAACGCTAGAAAAAGTATGCCAAATACTAGCAATACCTTATCTTTTGAGGGTGGGTCTATGGATCATTTTTTTCCTATTTACTTTCCAGAGAATATATAACAAGCATGTAATCACAGTTATTTTAAAAGGTTAATTTAAAAGGTAGAGAAATGTTGCTATGTTGCATTTTTTTTTAAATGCTTGAATTTCTAATAGTATCTTGCTCTAGGACATTAACAGAATATATTAAATTATGTAAAAATTTAAACCTTTAGGTTTACAACAAACTATACTTTCAGGTCTAAATAGTTGATATAGCTTTATAACTCCAGAAATTATTTTTTCTCTTCATGCCTGGGAAGTGATTTTTCCTTAAGTATTTCCAGATACCATATCCTCTTCACCATTATCTGATTTTCTAGTACAGCTCCTTTTTTTTTCCTCCTTATCTCCTGACAAACCCAACATGGTCGGCCAACTGAGTATCATAAGTTCAAGTTTTTTTCTGGACACATCTTTAAACAGGTTGCCTCACATTCTCATTGGGAGAAAATTCTTAGTGCTATGGTCTCACTCACCTTCTTTGATGGGTTCTGGACTCTACTGCCCTCCCTGAGAATGCAAGCCCAGATGTCAAAATGAGAGGATAGGTAGCCATGTCCTTTTGATTTGACAGCTGACTCTTCTAAAAAGACTGGCACTGGCTCAACATTATCAAGCCCCAACCCCATTCTCCCTCCAATGATAAGGAACCAGTGCATAGACACAAAAGGAGAGAGAAGAAAAAGCTAGTCAGGATGGAAAGAGGCAGCTGTGGGTAGCCCTTAGGTATAGCTCTCCATTTTAAGTTCAAAAAGACCCAGTAAGCAGAAAGCAGATGGGAAACTCTCTAGAAGCTGTCCAAGATCCGAGATGTTGTAACCTGAATGCACAGGTATTTACAGGTATAATGCCAAGTTACTAAGAGCCCAGTCAGCCCTTTCTCTTGCCTCTTTCAGGCTAACACATGGCTGATGCCACCTCAATATTAACTCCTGATCCCAAATATAAAGAAACACTCTTATCCCAAGATGTCCCATGAGCAGGACATCTCTCTTGAGATTGAATCTATCTGGGTTTGCATGAGCACCTTTGTCACATTTGAGTGTATGCACATACACCATACACCAGGATGGGAGTTAGGGAACTTGGGTTTTTCTACATCCTATTACATGTTGTTCTGAAGGCCTCATGCGCTGAGTAAAATATCAATTCACTTCACAAAAAATTTCTGAGCACATACCATGCACCATGTTTTTTGTAGTGAATGGAAGTTTCTGGTTAAATCATCTTCAGAAATGATAATGCCTAGGGGCACCTGGGTGGCTCAGTTGGTTAAGTGCCTGCCTTTGGCTCAGGCTCAGGCCATGATGTCAGGGTCCTGGGAGGGAGCCCCACATCGAGCTCCCTGCTTAGTGGGGAGTCTGCTGCTCCCTGACTCTCTGCCTACCTACCCACCTCCACTTGTACACATTCTCTCTCAAAAACTTTAAACAAAAAAATCATAATGCTTGTAAAAATCTACATTTAGATGTTTTCTTAGAAATAATACAATGAACTATACCCAGACATTGAACCTTATTTGAAAATTAAGAAAATAAGTAAATAAGGGCATAGATTCTAGAATCAGATTTTGGAATTTGAATACTGGGTCTTCTGAGTGATTAACCAGTCCAATTAAAAAAAAAAAAAAAAAAGACATACATTCTGATATAAGATAATCCCCTCCTTGGTCCTAAAACTCCAGCCAATACATCTTATAATGAAGACCATAGTTGACAGGTTCCATCTGTTGAGAACTTTAAAAAAAAAAAAAAACTAAGTAGGTCACTCAAGAGCAGAGAGCCGAATATCTACAAACACTTGCATATCTAACAAGAACAGAGACCAGAATGAATTGTGGGGGTGGGGAGAGGAAGCAACGTGGAAGAAACATGAAAAGCAGAGTATGAACAAAATGTTAGCATTAATATCCTCAATGAAGTATGGAAAGATATTACATCCACAAAGATTAGAAGGCCATAAAAATTTCAAGAAAAAATTAAAAACGATGCTTGAGAGATAAAAATTGAAAAGTACAAACAAAAAAGAACCGATGAGAAATAGGAAACAAACTGAAAACTAGTCCAGTAACTTTAGCATCTTAACATCTTAAAGATAGCAGATAGAGAAATAAAGAACAGAACTGGATAAAAGGAAATAATTCAAATGAAATCCTGCCCCCCCCCCAAAAAAAAAGAAATTCCCTGAAATGAATGACATGAGTTTCCACTTTGAAAGAACACTAAATACACAACAGATGACAATAGGCTCACACCAGGCAGAGTCCCATGAAATTTCTCAACGTTAGGGACAAAGATTAAACAAGTTCAAGAAAAATGTATATTTCATGCAAATGATCAAGAATCAGAATGGCTTCAGATTTCTCACAATAAAGACTGGAAACCAGGAGATACTAGAAACCTCAAAATTATAAGGGGAAAATAGTTTAAATTTTTAAAAATTGGGTTATTAAGTACAAGGATAGAATGTTTTCAGATATGCAAATTCTCAAAAGCATGCTTCCTATGTACCTTTTCCTCAGGAAGTAACTGGAGAATGTGTTCCATCAAAACCCAGGTGAGAACAAGGTAGGACAAAGACCTAGGGTCCTAAAAGTGGGAACTTAACACAGACATCAAAAAAGGCATCTGAAGGACTGAGGTGAAAGGCAGTCCAAACAGTGCTGAATCATGTCTAGAGACCTATTTGAAACAAGTCAGATTTTAGGGGGGCAGGGCAGGGATTTCTTCAGTGAATGGAAATTGACAGATTACCTAGCACATGAATGTACTGGAAGGAGATTTAAGAGAGGAACTTCTGGTTCTAATTAGTGGTAAGTTTATAAAACACTAAGCCAACAGTAATAACAATATTATAAAGCAATTTTTAAAGAATGATTTGTAAATTATGTTCACATAATAAAATCTAAATTTTAAGTTTATAAAGTACTTGTCATATTCCCTGGCATATAGTATAAACTCAATAAATTTAGCCACTATTATGATAATTCAACCATACGTACATACATACACAGGCTCTATTTTTTATTTTTTTTACTAAGTAGCCTCAGGAAAGTGACTTACCCACAGCCTATTTCCTCACCTGCAAAATGGGAATAACTGTGTAGCAGATATTACACAGAATAAGTAACAATCCATGGTATACAGCAAACATTTACTAAATAGTAAAGGATATTTGTCTACCTATGTTCATATATAAAATATTTGTGTTTGGTCATCTGAAAAATGAAACCCTAATTTTAAAATATTAACAGTAAGAGGTCCATGCAGTGAAACGCCAGAGCACCTGCACCCCGATGTTTCTAGCAGCAATGTCCACAATAGCCAAACTGTGGAAGGAGCCTCGGTGTCCATCGAAAGATGAATAAAGAAAATGTGGTCTATGTATACAATGGAATATTCCTCAGCCATTAGAAACGACAAATACCCACCACTTGCTTCAATGTGGACGGAGGTGGAGGGTATTATAGGGAGTGAAATAAGTCAATCAAAGGAGGACAAACATTATATGGTCTCATTCATTTGGAGAATATAAAAAATAGTGAAACGGAATGGAGGGGAAAGGAGAGAAAAGGAGTGAAAATATCAGGGAGGGTGTCAAGACATGAGAGACACCTAACTCTGGGAAACTAACAAGGGGTAGTGGAAAGGGAGGTGGGCAGGGGGTTGGGGTGACTGGGTGACAGGCACTGAGGGGGGCACTTGGTGGGATGAGCGCTGGGTGTGATGCTATATGTTGGTAAATTGAACTCCAATAAAAAATATATATATTTATTACTGGGGATATATATATATAAAGTATTACTGGGGAGATATATATATATATAATAACCAGAAAGAGGTCAAAGATACATATTGGTTGAAAAGAAGAACTGCAGTGTTTCTGAATGTTGACTTAAAATTTTTTAAATACTAATAAAAGTGGCTGAATACTCCACATACTAGGCAGCCCTGGTGGCTCAGCGGTTTAGCACCGCCTTCAACCCAAGGCCTGATCCTGGGGACCTAGGATCGAGTCCCACGTCAGGCTCCCTGCATGGAGCCTGCTTCTCCCTCTGCCTGTGTCTCTGCCTCTCTGTATCTCATGAATAAATAAAATCTTAAAAAAAAAAAAAGACTCCACATACTAACAGGAAAAAGATCAAGGACACAGTACAGGATGACTAGATAAACCAGGAAGCCAAAATGAAACTTAAAAAAAAAAAAAAAAAAAAAAAAAAAAAAAAAAAAGGTGTAGAAAACCTAGTCAGAATAAACTGAAAAAATCAGAATAGAAGGTCATGGCAATAATCAAAAGTAGTTTGTGTGAATAACCAATCTGTAATAGTGGAGAGGAACATAAATGTGTGACAGGTAGGAGTTCTACAACTAACTTGGATCCTGTCCTCATCTTGTACAGACCTCTCATTCTATTCAAAACAGACACACCTTACAAAAAATAGGCATTTTCTATGGCTCTGACCTTGAAAATGACCATCGAGTCACAGGGACAGAATGGACTGAATGAGAGGACACCCTTCTGAAACTCAGTTTTTTGTTGCTCTCACAAGACCTCCCATCATGGGCCTTATTAAATGCTGTATCTACAGAGAATGAGATTGTTCATTATATTTACACAATGACCAAAAAACACAAACACATTAATATTTTATCAACTAAACACCTATTGAGATTTGCTGGAAGGACAAGTTATACCAGCTATAATGAGTTACCTAATATACCTAATACAAAGCCCAGAAGGAAATATGAACTTTCCCCTGGGGTGGTCTATAAGCTTTTTTTTTTTTTTTTTTTAATATAAAGCTTTTAGCAGCGGCAACAGAAGGGCACTGAAGTCAACTGAACTTGGGTTTGAATGCTTTATCATTTACCAGCTGGTGACCCTGAGGAAATTATTTAAGCTCTCTGGGCCTCAATTTTTTCATGTAGGAAATGGAGAGAATATTAAGAACCATCTCATGGGATTGGGAACAGGTAAGATATTCAGAAGTCATTGGCTATCAAAAACCAATATAGCTGTACCAGGGTATATCGGTTGAAGAGCAACCCTGGCTGCTAGTATCATTGAGTGCCTAAATAAATGCTAGTTACTGTTATCCCTAGTTTGTTCCTTCTTTTGTCTATGGGGACTATGAAGGATTTTCATATTCAGAAAAAAATATGTTTAAATATTACTTTAATATAGCTATTTAGAAGATAGTTATGGCAAATCAACAAAATAATGGGAGAGGGGGGAAAAAAAGGAACTTCTCACTACTTGACCTAAGGATTGGGTGCCTCTAGAGAACTAGAGGACCCCACTCTGACTGCTGTCATCTATAATTTCAGAAAAATTCTTGATCCCTTGTAGAACATCCCACTTGCAAACCCCTTCACAGTAGGCATTGTGCCATCCCTTCAATCATGGCAGCAGTAATAGAAGCCATAAAAAGACTCAAGACACCAAGTTCTAAATCTAAGCTTTGCCACCAATATGTTATGTGACCTTGGGTGAGGGAACTTTCACATCCTTATTTATGAAATGGGAACAAGAGCATCTGTCCCAGCTGCCAATGGATCATCTGTGGTTCAGATGAGAAACTGTACTTTGGAAAGCACAGAGTGCTGTGTAAAGCCAAGGCGGTATGATTTCACTGATGATGGCCTTGGGGTGAGCCCTAGCAAACACGCGGGTGCCAAAAGCTACCAGCTATTGAGTTTCAATTAAGAAACTCTGGCCAGGCAAAGCAGGTCAAAGGGAGGCAGGAATTTCATGGGGGTGTACAGAGGCACTTAGCAAGCAACAGTCCAAGAATCAGCCAGAAAAAAAAAAAAATCACTCTCCATTACCATAAGAATCCGGGACAACGGCATTAGCAGCCTAGCCTGGAAACCTAAATCTTCAAGTTTTAAAAGCAGGAAAGGAGCAAGATACAGGAGGAAATAGGGAGCATGTTCTTTTCTTGGCAAATTGTGATACTGGCTAAGTTTACTCTCTGTACCCAAAAGTGAAAACTTTTCCTTTGGGGCGTTAACCTTACTGTTTACCTGAAAGCCCAAACCCAAGTTGTAGGATCAGAGTGCCCTTGGGGCACCTACTGGCTGGACTGTGCACCCAACACCTGGTTCCACAGGCAAGCACTCACCAAGGACTAACCTCTCTGGAAAAGGACTACTGAAAATGATACCTTCCTCCAACATTTGTGAGTTCAAAGTCCTATTCCATACATATCTGACCTGGAGTTATTACAAAATAAACTAATTCACAAGAAAAACAGCAATGACCTGTATGTTCTTAAAGGTCATCCTTCAGTAGCCTCATTTTTAAAGAGGATTCAAAGGATGGTAGTATCTTAATGCAGTATTCCTGAACGTTTCTTAACTAGGAAAATGGACAGACATCTTCTGTTTTTAACAAATTCCGGCTCTACCACTTTCCAGCTGAGTGACTACGGGCAAGTTACTTAACCTCTCTGTGCCCCTTTCATTATTTACAAACAGAGATGATACTACTACTTACCATATAGGACTGATGTGAAGGTGAATGACTTATTATAGGAGAAACAGTTAAGACCATGCCTATCACATAGTATAGGTATTAGTGTATCTTGATAGTTTAGTACTTTAGTATTTTAGTTATGACACTCATTTGCACCAGGCACCATCCACCCCTTCCAGAAAAAAAAAAAAATTTCTCCAAGAGGTAATCCATCTAAACTCTTGATGGTCCTTGCTCTACCAATATTCCCTTCTTTGTATCTTCAAACTCTCTCCCCACTGGTTATTTCACACACATCATCTACAAACTCAAATATTTCTAGCTTAAAAAAAAAAAAGAAAGAAAAAGAAAAGCTTCTTTTGAACTTGCTTCCCAGCTAGGTAAGGGCCTCCACCTCTCTCCTTAGGTCTTCTCACCATGTTTAAAGCTCCTTTAATTTCAATCACTCTCTTGCTATAACTACTTCTCCCTCATTCTTCAATACTTTTGCATCAAGAGTGGTGTCCTCATCACCCACTTAAACCTTAAATTATAATATGTATTTGCTTCCCCATTTCATTAGAATATATTTTACTACTTGCCAAACCCCGTGGACACTTCCCAGCGCACACCTCGCTGGCAGGTGTTGACCATCAGTGACGCCGGCACACTCCATCCTGACATGTTTCCTGCTACCACTTGTTGCTTCTTCCCATCTCCCTCAGCTTCCTCATCCTACCCCTTCAGCACTGTAATTGCCTGGTAGACACACAGTTCTCATATGGGAAGATCTCCATCTCACACCCACCTATCCTCTTGCTGTAGACATGTGCACAGAAGGATGGGAGGACACCAAGTGAACCCGTGGGAGACAGGCACTGGGGGGGAGGGGGAGAAGAGCCTAAGCAATGCTGTGGGGAGTGAGATCCCAAGGTACACAGAGAGCCAGCAGACAGCTGATCTCTGGGCTCCACAGACTATCAGGGCAGATCCTAAACGAAGAGGGAGGGAAATCATTCTGGAGCAGGAAGGCCATAGCCTGGGAAGGACTCTGGAAGGAGTTTGGACTTTATTTTTTTGGCAGTGGAGAGTCGGGAGCAATTATGTCTGCCACACCCTATAAGGAAGCAATCCCAAATCTTACCATCCTCTCCCCCTATGAAAGATTTCTCACATCTTTTCCTTTTCTCTTATTACTTCAGCTTGTGTTTACAATTTCTCCAGGTTATGACCAAGCTTTCTGTAGCAGTTCATTCACGCTTTTCTTTAAAACTATGCTGACTTCTCCTGGGGAGCCCAGGAAAGTGGGTGGGCCATTGCTGCGGGTGTGGTAGCTTCCCTGATTAAGAGAGCACAGCCCCCACACACAGCCTGCCCTACCCACATGCCCTGTCCATGCCTGCACCTTTTCTACTGGGATACGTTCGCAATACAGATCTTGAATCTCTGACATGATTGTAAGTCTCACGATGGGAAGGTTTACAGCCTTAGATTCTTTTATATTGCCCTGCACCATTCAGAGTGCTGAGCCTATCACGAGTGCACAGTGAATCCTTCCTGTCCAAATCAAGTAGAAATTTACACTAATTGTGAACCTGGAAGGCAGCATGGGAAAACAAACAAAAACCTGAAGACCTGGGGCTCCTTACAAGGAAAGTAGTAAAACTGTACAGAGCTGTATCAGATAAACACATTACTGATTCAACTCAAATACCTGAGTTTTTCCTACTTCAGAGCCCAAATAAGCAATGATTTGTTTTACTATAATGTTGTTTTTCTTAAATTACTAACATTTCCCTGACAGAGCTAGTAAACTAGAACCAAACAACTGAACTAG
Organism: Canis lupus baileyi; assembly: GCF_048164855.1. NCBI lineage: Eukaryota > Metazoa > Chordata > Mammalia > Carnivora > Canidae > Canis > Canis lupus. Next base: position 19,771,219 of record NC_132851.1, read on the forward strand.
AACAAAACCAGAAAGCGACACAGTACAGCAAGAAAGGACTCCGGAATATGGCACGTTTGGCAACGAAGCCTGGTTCCATCACAAGTTAGCTGTGTGGCCTGAGGGAAATAGCCTATCTTCTCTGGACCTAAATTCCCTCAATTACCAGATGGGAAAACCACCCAACCCACTGCATTTTGAAAACTAAGGTTTAGAATGGACACCAGGAACCTGGCTCAGAGTAGACACAAAACATTAGTTATCTTGTTTCCTCAATAATTGTATGCCTGCAATGTGTCAGACACAGCTGTAGGCACTGAAGTTGTACAAGAAAAAGTCAAATGCATGTTCTCATAGGGCTCATATTACTCATCCCTCACCTCTGTGAAAACAGAATGAAAGCCCCAGTCTTTTCCCCAGCGAAAAATGCCTGTAATGTCCGTACACAAATTGTATATACAGTGGTAAAGGGGTTAACAATCTAATATCCTAAGAGGAGCAAGAACCCTGCCCCTATATCAGGGTCTCTCAAACGTATTTAGTAAGAATGACTCAGGACCCAGGCCCCACTTCTGATTTACCAAAACAACAACAACAACAACACATCCAAGGTAGGGAATTAGGAATGTGGGTGTTATTAAGTGTCCCAGGAGAGAATTTCATCATTAAGAAAAGACCTAAAAAGAGGTCAGGATCCAACATACCTCTTTTCCCCAGCATACCCAGCCATATTAGGACTATTAAACTCAACTATTAAGAAGTACTTAATATTTGTGAATATAAAATGAAAAATATTTTAATTCTAAGCTACAGAAATGCTATACCCACACAAACTTCCTCAATGACTGCAATACAAACTGTCAATCCCAGTTTATCCACACAGAAGTATTTATTAAGGACCCCCAACATAAAAAAAAGATAAGTTTTATCAGAAAATAGAAAAAAGAAAGCAAGAGCTCGGACATCACAAGGCCCTGACACACATCTACTGACTCAACCAAGGTTGAGAGATGGGATGCTCCACCTCCACTGCTTGGTGACTGGTTGCTCTCTCCTACACCTGTAAATCACTGGTCACCAAGGTGGCAATTGCAAACCCAAGACAAAAATCAAGGGCAAGGTACATCTACTGAAGTCTGGTTAATAACATTTTCACCTCCATGTAATGCACAGGCATTCAGGATTTCTGTAGCAATCCCAGATTCAAGTGGTCTATGTCACAGTTACATGGACCAGTGGAAAAATCCTGGAAATCCTAGTTTATTACTATCCAAATTATACCTCTAAGACTGTTTGTGCTTGGAAACAATTCTGCCATCAGGTCTTATATCAAGTTTGAGGCCAGGTAAAAAGTGGTCTTTGCAAGTGAAACAAGCACTGCTCCCACTATATAAAGGAACAGCTGATGAAAGACTCGACTCTAGATCAGAATGGCACACAGGTGCAAAACAAGCCCCTGGTCCCTGCCATCCTCAAAATTTAAATCACACTAGATACAGTCAACTAAGCTTTTCTTAGGCTTCACAAAAACGGAACTCATGACTCCCCTTGGCAAATAAGGCCCACTCCCTTCAGGGACAAGTAAGTTTGTTCCCCACTCAGGGTAAGCAACTCTTCTGTGGATTCAAACATGGTCTTCCCTTTCCTGTCCTCCTGCTCTTGCCTATCATTCTCCCAGGTAAGCCTTTCCTCATTTGGGGCTTCTTCCCTTATGTGACAACAATGATTCAGTATCTAGAGCTTGATAAAAGGGCCTTTTAGAGTAAGTAACACAAGAATTTAACAGCTTTCTTTTGGATGCAAAAACAGTGGCATTTCTAGGCTAGATCCATGTTTGAGAGCTGGACTAACATCTAAATCAAGGGTGTATAGTTGCCATGGCCATGCTACACTCTTGTCTAATGTAGCACAAAGAGCCCACCTCTGAAAATCTACTCCTCCTAATCCCATCTGCCTAAACTCTACCCTGTAATGTAATCCCCTTATTTCCGTAAGATTGTCAATACCAATGATTTGTCAATGCAGAGAAAATCCAAACTGAGGAAAATCTGGCACAGTATCACACGTGAGGCACAGTAACTCTAAAAATGTTTGGCAGTTCCTTATAAAGTTAACACACATCTACTACAGGACTCAAAAACCTCATGCCTACCTATTTATACAAGAGAAACTTATGTTCACACAAAAACTATTTATAGTAGTTATTCACATTTACCAAAAACTGGAAACAACCCAATTGTACCTCATTTGGTGAATAGATAGACTGTGGTATGTCCATTCAGGGAATCAGTACTCAGTAACAAAAGGACTGAGTGGATACATACAATAACATGGGTGAAGCTCAAGTGCATTAAGATAAATGAAAGAAGCCATTCTAGAAGACAACATAGTATATCACTTACATGCCATTCTGAAAAGGCAAGACTCAGCAGTATTTGTCAGGAGCTGTGGGTGAAGGGTAACCACAAAGAGGCACAAGGAAACATTTTGGGGTGTAGGAATTAAATTTGATTGTAGTAGTTATAAGACTGAATACATTATATTTGTCAAAACTTAAAGAACTACAAAAGGTGCATTTTATGGTATGTAAGTGATACTTATATAACTCATTTTAAATTTCTTAACCTGCTAATATAGAACAAAGAATATTTGAAATAGGGACTCAAGTTTCAAAATCATGAATAGTTTAGATATTTCATCTCAGGAGATACGGAGAAATTTAAGCAAATTTAGATTATGATTGTAAATGTGTTAATTATTAGACAAAAAGAATCCAATTTTTTGTTGTGTACCTTCTAAAAGATTTATATAAGCAGGACAAAACATTTTTCATTTCACCTTTGACTCTTTATGGCCTATTTATATAGACCTTCCCCTCCCTAAAAAAATACATATATTAGGCATCAATTTTTGCCAAAGACTTCTTGATCCTTAAATGATCCTAATATTCTTCTTTGGTGCCTATCAAGTCACCATTAGGTTGATTATGGTCTTCTGTAATGCATCTGGTGTAACTCAGGCATATCTGCTCTGGAAAACTAATGGAATCATACAGCTGTGACCCAATGTCAATTTCAGAGTGCTTGACATTTTTCTTCTTTCACAAGATCTGAAATTTTGCTTTGCAATCAATTTACATATTGTATGGCTGGAGGATCCTGAGACCATTAGAGAGCTACACCAACAAAACAGCAGGTGTTAAGTGGCAAGTAGGTTTTGGGGTGGGGGGGGAATCATATAAGTGATGACCCTTTAGTGAATATAGTCTTGTTATAGCTTTTACTTCCCTCTGTTGCCTAATTATGATAGGGAATCAGATATTCAACTAATACATTAAAAGTGAAGATGCCTCATTTTATCAAGTACATTTGGTTGGTCTTATGCCAATGCTGAGAACCTAGATTCCTTCCCTGAGTACCTATTATACCAGACACTGTATCACAAAGCCATAAAAATAGCTTAGATGCTTTCTTAAGTGCGGCAGGAAGGAGACATCATTGCCATCACGTTGTCTAACATTTACTGAGTATTTATTGAGCAACTACCAGAATGGGTCTTAAAGAACTTTACTGATACTAATCTAATGCTCTCAATATGCCTATGAGGTCATTCCTATTAATATTCTCATTTGCTAAATTAGTAAAGAAGTCTCAGAGCTATTCAGTGAATTACCCAGGCCCACGTAGCAGGTCCTCGGCAGAGCTGGGGTTCACACCCAGTCTAGCTGCAGAGCTCATACATTTAAATACAGCTAGAGCCCCCACGGTGAGACACAAGCAGGACTGACCTCATTCCGGTCCCCGCTCTCCAGATTAGCTATAGCCGAGGCTTCATACTCTAGGATCATCTATAAGCAAATGTCAAATCACTGAAGACTTGCGATTTCCTAAAGAGTAGCACCAAACACAGCACCAAGGGCAGCTGAGGAGCAAAGAACTGAACTTGGCAGCTGGCTCCTCCCAACCTCAGTGCCCTTGGAAAAAGTCTGAAGTTGGTGAGGTGGCCGCCCCTGTCACCCAACAGCTGCCACCCCTTTGTGCTCTTCACTCGGGGAGGCAAGCTGTGCAAGCAGCTTCTTGCACCCACACTTTAGAAAAACCAGACTAAATATAGCCAAGTTTGCTCTCATGAGCCAGCTCAGAGCTGGTAGCGCTGCTACATTCCACTTCAGAAAATTGGGGAGAAATCAGCTTGATTTACAAGAGAGCAGCTTTCCTTGCTTGCTCCTGTGGTTTCAAAAGGACCATATGCAAGATCCAACTGGACTGTGGGGAGTGCTGGAGGTTTGGCCAAGCAGATAATAGAGCCCACAGGAAGAGGACTGTACCAGACATGGCTTAGTAGCATTCTCATTCACTTTCCTGCCCTAAAAGGGCTGAACAACCACAACACCAGGACTTTGGGGGGGGGGGGGGGGGGAAATCCATTTGGTAGAAATACTCTACCGACACCACTGTTTTATGCTCTTTCTCCCATCCCCCCCCCCCATCAATATCCTGGTCCAAAACTCACTTGAACACTACCCCCTTGGTTAGGCTATCCCATCCAGCTCAGAACTAAATGCTCCATTTGTTCTCATACCTCCTACGTTTTGCTGCTTGTACTTAGCACTTAGATCATTCCACCTATCTGCATCTTGGTGTTCTTCAGCAAAGTAATGATGAGGAGATACAGAATGGGCTAAGCTCCCTTCTTTATTAGACTCCTCCCCTCCCCAAATCTAGGAGACTTCCCTGGCACACAGGCTGTGTTCTTTTGGCTATGAACAGAAGATGCAAAACCTTTATGAATGTCGGTGAAAAGAGTTTTCAATTCCCTACCCGTCTCCTAATTAAATGCACAACATATGACACTCCTGGAGTTCAAGCACCAGCTTCAGATCCCGGGATACCCCTCCTGTAGCAGGTCACCACAGCATCCCCTGTGACTCAGCAGAGCAGAACACAGTTACCGCAGCAAGGTTCTATGCAATCTCCCCTAATGAGCACCTGCCCTGGTTTCTTCTGGCTTAAGACTACACTAAGAAAGAAAGGGCTGGGCCAGGCAATGCAAGAGTAGGATTAAATTGAGAGATGCCTGGGGGGCTCAGCGGATGAGAGTCTGCCTTCAGCTCAGGGTGTGATCCCCTGCGAGGAGCCTGTTTCTCTTCCCTCTGCCTCTATCTCTCTCATGAATAAATAATTTTTTTTTTTTTTTTTAAGAGTAGGATTAAACTGAAGCCGTGTCTGAACTGGTTGAGAGGTCCTCAAGAAGTGGCAGGAACCACTGTCCCAGCAAGCATGGAGGCAGGGTATGAACCTGCTTCTTCCACTGGACAGGAATTTTTGATGATGGGCTTCTATTCACCACACTCAGATCTTAAAGGGATTCATAGAAGCTGCTGGTACAGGAAAGTTAGATCTTATGTGCTAGAGAAAAAAATTAAATTTAGGTTAAAAAAAAAAAAAAAAAGACCCCTTGGTGATAAGTGGAAGAGAATCAGGCAGGAGTTAGTTGAATAACAACATCATGATGCAGATTAGAAATGGTTAGGGAAACCGGTCTAAACTTCCATTGCTTCAACGGCTCCTACTCTATATGTGAACACAGGTGGGAATCAGAAGCATCCATAATCTACCTGTTAATTGTCCTCCTGTCATTCATTCAACAAGCTTCATGAAGGGTCTACCATGGGTATGGCCTAAGACACAGTGCCTACCCACACACAGCAGCACCAAGTAGAAGATGGGATTACAAAGGAGGGTCTCAAGAAGGAAATGCAGTTAGAAACATGTCGGTGGGTGAGCACCAGGAGCTATCTCCCTCCTTCCTTCTGGCTCATATAAGGGGAAATCCATGAGGACACTTCCAGTCTCTCTTTACTCTCTCCTGGGTTCTTTCCGAAAGAGGAAATAACTACTAAGATGCAAGTCTATAAAAGGGAACAAAGGACACGTGGCTTGGGCCTCTATCCTCCCCTTGAGTCCCACTTGCTGCTGCAGGAACCTATACTCCATGGCTCCCCAGGCTGATACAGGGGGAGGCACTCCTAGGAGGGGTATGCTCTCTGCTTGGATGCAGTATTAGCGAGTCTGCTTTATCATCCAACTCAAAACCAAAACCAAAACCCAAAACCCATGGAGTCTTGTTATAAAGAGGGCACTTTAGTCTTCCATGAGTCCCTGTGATTCAGTTCTGAATTCAAGTGGAATAGAGAGCCTTCATTTATGACTGCTTCTGCTATACATGTTTGACTAGCTCATTTGCCCTTTCCCCCAGCTGCTATTATGTATCCTTACAATATCTTCCTGATGGCAGTTTTTTTGCTCTTTTATAGGAGGAAAACCATAAAACCTGAGTGTTGAATGACTTGGAGGCCATTTGAGAGTCAATTTCTTCGTTTAGGACGGAAAACTCAGATTCCTTAACGCAGATGTCATTTAGAGCATACCACCTTCCATTTGAATTCTTTGGGGAGGGGTAGTGCTGAATATTGGAAATCATTTTTCTGCCACATAAGAGAGACTAGTCCATTAGATCTGAAATAGAAACACTACACGTGAAGTTTATCCTCCCCACTTTCTTTATGTAGCACTGAGGTTAAAGCAAGGAGGAAAGAAAATGGGAATAAGGAGTAGGAATACTGTTCTCTTGTTTCGGGGCATTTTTACCCCGTTTGTGAAACTGTCACAGTTTCAGTGACAGTGAAACTGTAACAGTGAAACTGTCCCAGTCCTTTAAGTGCCAACCACCAATCTTGGAATACAAAGGTGAATACAACACTGTCCCTGAGGACTCTACTTTTTTCCTTTCCCTGTATAATAATGCAATCCATGTCTGTTAAACATCACCTCATGGACACAATCATCTACACAGTCCATCCATGGGGAATGGATTACTTTGTGGTTTCTGCATGCTACCTCCTCTCTGGTGGCCCTAATTTTTCCAGCTATTCGGGGTAACTTTCTAAAATACTATTATTTTTTTTTTGAAGAAAGACAATGGATGTAAACATAATCCCAACCTGAATGCAGACCATGTGCTCTATGGCTGGAAAGCACAACTCTAAGCTGCCCAGCTGACCATAAACACGAGGCATGGGTCTCCACCAGGCTAAGGAATAGAAACAAGATACTGTAATTAAATTCAAAGAAAACAGAACCCATGGTAGCCAAAAACAAAGGGCACCTCTTTGTCATTTTAAACTCAAGGCTACAGGTTCAGCAAAATGAAAGAGCTCCCTCCCAATTTGTTCTTAACACCTTTAATACTTTTAACACTATACACTTAACACAAGGTCAAGCTTAAACAGGTTACACATGATAAAAAAAAACCTTCTAATTTGCTACTAATTAGGCTTGTATGAGTAAGTGAAAATGCAAGATATGAAACATGCCAAAAAGGTTTTTTTTTTTTTTTTTTTTTTTAAGAAGGATGGGAACACAAAAACATTTACTGAGGATCTATGTTCTAAGCACCCTCCCGTAAGCTCTCTCCTTTATTAAATCGTCCCAACTCTCCTGGGAAGTAAACAGTAGTGTGACTTTTTCCCAGATACAGAAACTAAAGTTCAGATGTTAAGTACCTATTTCCTATCCAGGTCCTCCGGCAAAAATTCCTTCTCTGAATCAGTGTTTCTCAATGAACTTAGGGACACAAGCTGTTACTTGGTTTTGGGTTGTGAACTTTGTATGGGATGGCCATGCGCTGAGGGACACACAGCTGAGGGACCCATGGACAAAAAATACCAATAGTGCCCCAATATATCCCAGTAATGCACTAGGACTGTTACCCTCCAATAAGAACCACTTTTCTAAAGGACTCTTCAAGTATCAGGACAAAAGACTAAAGAGGAGCGCTCCCTTTAAAACTCTCCCCTATCTTCAGGGTGCCTGGTTGGCTCAGTGATTGAGGGTCTGCCTTTGGCTCAGGTAGTGATCCCAGGTTCTGGGATGGAGCCCTGCATCAGGCTCGCTGCAGGGAGCCTGCTTCTCCCTGTGTCTCTGCCTCTGTGTCTGTCATGAATGAATAAATAAAGTCTTAAAAAAAAAAAAAAAAATCTCCCCTACCTTCAAATCTCTCAGAAGTCTTGTTGCATTTAGGCTCCTAAGAAAGCCCTACGCACACTTATGGAGTCAGTTACAAAAGTGGTCATGAATTTATTTCCCATACATTCCATAATCATTCACTGAGTATCTACCTACTATGGGTCAGGTACTGCAATATTGGCTGGGACAGCAAAGCATACAAGATCCCAGCCTTGAAAGGGTTACAGTCTTATAGTCAGTCTATCGAGAAATTAAGTATGGAAATGTTAAAATAGGTGTAAGCACAGGTACTAGGGAAGCATAGTGCAGAAGGCACCGCCCACAGACTAGGGCAGAAAGCTGGGAAGGCAGAGGGTAAGAGGGTTGAGACAGGTTCCCAGAAGTGGTGAAGTTTTTCCTGAGCTGTTTGAAAGATCAGGTGGGAGTAGCCAAGAAGGGCCCAGTCTAAGCTGAGCAAACTGTCTTTGCAAAAACAGAACTAGGAATCCTCTTTGCAGTCAAAGTATAAAGGACTTGCTTTATTCCTCAAGTTGAGACCTCATCGTGATTCAAACTCAGGATCTCCTGCCTACGAGACAAGCACTTGAACCAATAAATCTCTAGAAAATAAAATAAGCCTCTGCAGTCCATGTGTACTTCATTTTGAAGCTCTTGTTTTTGCAAGGTCTGCCGTTGCTGGTATAATAACCCATCAGACAAGAAATATGACTAATTTTATACTTCTTACACTGAACAGGAAATTGTTTTCAAATGCACGGAGGGCTGGCAACCAGTGGGAGTGTCCCTCACTTGGGAACACAAAAAAGTGAAAAGAGGATAGTCAAGGTCACGTGAAGGGTGAGGCAGAAGGGGTGTCAGCAGGTCAACCTAACCTTGGCCCAAAGCTCAAGATGAGCTTTAGCTTTTTTATCTTTTCTCACTCATCTGAAGTCTAATTTCACTTACCATCAACTGTAACAATGCAGAAAGCCAGATTCTCACCTTATTAGTACATTTGCACTGTTGAGAAAACTTACAAACCTCTTTGGCTATTTTTTTTTTCAGAGCCATGTATGTTAGGATATGTAATATAGAAACCACGGATGTGAATATAATAAATATAAAGCTCAGAACCTCAGTCCAACGACTATAGTTTTTTGAGGTAAGGTACTGAGCAGAAGAACTAGGTTGTTGCTACTTCAGGTGGTTAAGTAATTATAATGAGAGCAGGAGTAAGGGTAGTTCGATTGCTCTCTTCTTGGGCAGGGAGGAAGACGGAAGCAAGCCCTGTGATTCCCTCTAGACTACAAGGAACAGGCTCATTTCCCCTTGGCAAGGAGCCAGATGCAGCTGGTCGGCATGCCCTCTCCTTCCTATCCCAGTGCCCCTTACCTGAGCCACACTCAGGAGACCTAACTCTGCGGGTAACTGTAGGCTCTCCTTCAGTCACACAATTATTTTATCATTCAGGCACAATTTGACCTCTAATGTGACATCGCAAACACATCTGGTCCACATATTCTTCCCCATGAACTGCCCTCCACAAAAAAAAAAAAAAAAAGTCTGTGTCCCAAGGGAAGAGAATCTAAAATGAAAACTGGGGATCCCTCACCAACCTCCTGCCCCTGCTTTCAACCGGGAGATTCGAAGGAGACAGTTATTGTAGAGCCAAAACCGCAAAGCCAAAGGCCAAAATTAAACTAGGAAAGAGAGGAAGGTGGTCTTCAGAGAAAGGATTCACCCAAACGGAAGAGGCTGGTTGTTCTTTTTTTTATTCCTGGCTGATTTCCATTTCTTTTCTGCAAAGTTTGCTAACCTCGGGATGGTCGTATTAACAGAGGCAGGTGTGGGAACACCTCCAACGCCCCTGAGTACATCCGCTGCCGCCGCTGCCCGGGGTGTGCAGGATGGGGGCCCTGGCCCCGGTCGAGGACCGTGCTTCCCGATGACGCACCTGGCCGGGGTCCCCTCCCACGTGTCGGGGGTGCAAAACCAGAATCCCCCGTCCGGAGGCCACCCCGCCGACCGCGGTGCGAGGGGCGGCGACAGGGGAGGCTCGGGGCTTCGACCTCCTGCCGGTCTCCCCGGCTCCCCGCCCGCTCCCAGCGCACCGTGCCGCCTTGGGGGTACTCTTCGCCTCCAACCCCAAAGTCCTGCGCACCTACGTGTCTTTCCAAAGCAACTGAAGGAAGCGCCTACTGGCCTTCCGTGGCTCAGGTGAGTGCCAAGAGGTGTAGGAGGAAAGGGCCCGCTCGCCACCACCCCCTCTCCTCTCTCCTCCCCACGTTCCCCAAGATTCATCAGGGACGTGTGTATTGGGGTGCGCGGGTTGGGAGAGGGAGCTTAAAATGCCCAAGCGTCCCTTACCTTCCACAGCCATTCTCTCAGAGCTTCCCTAACGCATGCATAATTTTCCCGGCCGAGATACTCCTCCTGCCCCGCGCTCCCCCCTCCTCGCGCTTTCGCCTAAATATTCTGCGCTCATCTGCTCTAGGACCAACCTGCCGCGGTCACGCAGAGCGAGGCTGCCGGCTCCGGCTTCGCGCAGGGCGGCCTGGGAAATGTAGTTCCACCACGTGCCTCTAACCCGGGGGGCCGCCCCGGATCCTCGGCAGGGGACGGCCCCGTCCGCACTCTCGGGCCGCAGCCCCCGCTGCAGGCGGCCCAGGCGGGACGACCCTTCCCGGAGTTGTCCCGTGGGCAGAACCAGCGACCTCCCCACCTCCCCAGACGAGGAAGGGACTACATTTCCCAAGATGCCCTGCGCTGGGCTTCGTTCGGCGCTGACTAGAGACCCGAGATTGAGTTCTCCGCTGACATTTGGAAGCGGGTGAGCACCTGGCGGGGGTCGTGCGGAGGGATGGAGGCGGCGAGGTCTGTGCTGGGATCTCGTGGGCTTGTTCCACGGGTTAGCGAGGAGAGCAGAGCCCGCTGCACGGGGTGCGGCTGAAAGTTGTTGCTGTGCGCCCCGGGCTCCGCGGGGTTCTGGAGGGTCCCGCCAGGTGGTAGAGCTTTGTCCCAGCCTCCAGGTGCTAGAGGTGGAGATAAATTTAACACGGGTCGGGGGGGGGGGGGCTTAAAAACTCCAAACAGGCGTCCTCCTCAAGGCTTTTGGGTTCCTCAAATCCAGGAACCAGGATCCCCACCTGAGGATGTTAGAGGATGTTAGGCTGCCTTGCTTCCCAGCTGGGAGACTTTCAGCTTCTGTGGCCTGGAAGCCCATTGGCGGTCTGTGATGGGGCCCGACAGTTAACCACAGCACCCAAGAATTAGCGTTCTTTCGACTTCTGACCCTGTGTCCTCACCCCCGGTGTTGGTGCTGTAAGCAGACAGGAGAAAGAATCACGTGGAGGGCAATAGAGTTCCAGAGCTGGCAAATACTGATAAAAATGAAGTTCCCAAACCTTTTGTTTTCTTGCATGTGGAAACGCAGATGCAGTTATGACTGGTAGCGGTAAGTGAATGGTTTTGGGAAAATAATGACTCGGGACTATAGTAAGTTTTTTAAAGGCCTTGAGGAGCTTGGAAATTCGAATGATGCCACTTCCACTCAGCGCCCAGCTCTTTTACCCCCTTGCATAGGGGGAGTGGAAGTGGCATCATATATATATATAATTATATATTATAATTATATATATAATTTCTAAAAACTACTCTGGAAAATAAGAAAGCACAAATATTTGATTCTTCCCATAAAGATGACTCTTTAGATTTCCTTTTTTTTTTGTTTTTTTTTTGTTTTTGTTTTTTTTTAATTTTCTGTGTACCTGCACACCTGTTTTTCTGGTCACTAAGAATGTGTGCCTTGTCCTACTATTGAGTAATATGGCTGTCTATTTTAAAAATACTTGTATGTCACTCTTAAATGCCATTGGTGATACTTTAACTGTGTCCATAGAGCTGTGTGCAAATCAAACCCAAGGCTTCCATCCTTGGTACGGTAGCCAGAGACCTGTTCAGTGAGACACAATGGGTATTTGCCACGGGTAAAATAATTTTCCAACCTAATTTGTAACCAAGCATTTCAAAATGTGGAAGGAACTGAAATCCAAGTGCTTTCTCTCCCCTCTCATTAAGTCTTTCCTTAGAACGTTTGTAGAAGAAAGCCATGGGACAGGCAGCATCAATGGCTCCCAAGCTTGTCTGTGCACAGCCTTTTACAAACACACAATCTTAAGCCTCGCATTAATCTCACAGAATCTGGATTTCTGAGCATTTGAATAGGGACACTTAAGTTTTAAAAACCCACAGGTGATTCTCATGTGCAGTGAAGATGAAATGACCTATTTACCAGCCACTCTTTGATCATCTATGCCTTCTCCTTGCTACAGTAAAGCAACAGTTGATCTACTGTCGTTCATTCGAACAATAGTAATATATTACCAAGGTAATATATGGTAGGCTGAACTTCTAGAAATGACCCTCAAGATTCTATACTAGAATCCCCTGAACCTAGGACCCCTAAACTCATTACAAATGAGTCATTCCTCCTGTGATTGAATTATGTTAAAAGGCACAGCTGACCATAAAAATGGAAGACTATCCAGGTGGACCTAATATAATCTGTCAAGAAAGAATTTTCTACTACTGGTAGCCAAAGGGGAGAGCAGAAGGAGAACTCAGAGAGTCCAGGCATGAAGAGGACTCAACACATATGTTACTTCTTTGAAGAGACAGGCATGTAAGTAGGGATACAGGTGGCCCCTGGCAGACAGCCAGCAAGCGGAAGGGGGCCTCAGTCCTATAGCTATAAGGGACAGGATTCTACTAACAACTTGAATGAGGCTGGAAATGGATTCTTCCCCAGAGACTTCAGATAAGCATTCAGCCCACCTGACACCTGATTGAGGTCTTTGAAAACCTGAACAGAGAATACAAGTGAGCCCTCTGAGCTACACAACTGTAAGCTAGTAAATCAGTATTGTTTTAAGCTACTAAATTTGATTCTTTTCTATTTGTTAATTTGTTTAGTGTGTGATGCAGCAATAGAAACTAACGGGATACATCCTGTATACAACAAACAGCAATTCTGGACCTATTTTTTTGTGGATGGGGTCAGTTAAAAAATAATGATTTTAATGCCAACAAAGTAAATCAGAATTTCTGGAGGTAGGAGGACTCCCACCCCTAGAATTTTATTTTTTCAAGTTTTTCAAGTACTTCAAGAGATTTTAATCTGAAGCTTCCATTGAGCAATCTTACTAAAGGGTTAGAGACCAAAATGCCTGGGTGAGAAGAGATATTTGGCATTCCCCTCTGTTACTGAGTCTTGTCATGGCCTTGCAACTTACCCCCTGAATGTGGGCTTCCTCTCCACTCCCTCTGCTACCCTGCTGGAGGATTCAGACCTGGGTTTCACTTAAGTAATGTGAATGATTCCACTGGCTCCATGAGGACAGGGGTAGACTGGTTTTGCTTGCCTTCGATGTTTAGGCCACTAGTACTATTTCTTTGCCTTGTAATAACTACATAATATATACATAATGTGTCTATAAATGATGACTAATTGAAGGAGTACGTAAATAAACTACCCAGTCATGATTAGATCTACATTCTGCCCAATGACACTTCAAGTTAATATTTTGTTTTTGTTTTAGTGTTCCATACCAGCAGAAGTAGATATTTCTACACCTGGAATCAATTCAAAAGCAACTTAGAGACAAGGGAATCTGAGCCTTCTCATTTCACAATTAGGGCAGAGAAAATCATGCCCAGGTAACACCATGGCAGGACAATGTCTAGAATCCAGGTCTGGGCCAAGGCTTTTTTTTTTTGTTTTTTTTTTTTGGTTTTTTTTTTTTTGGTTTTTTTTTTTGTTTTTTTTAGGGAAGTGATGGGGAGTGGAATGAGAAGGTTTCTATTGCTTTAGACTTGGTGGCTTTAAGTGGAAAAGGCTGGGGCAGCTATCCTTGCTTCAGGTTCATGGATAGGTTGGGGTAGCTCTACCTTAGGGTCAGGGGCAGTGGCTACTCAAGGGACAGCCATTCTCATAGTAATGGCAAAAGAATAAGTGGGCAAAAGGAAGCATGCAAGCCTTTTTTTTTTTTTTTTTAAGATTTATTTTAGAGAGACAGCACTTGCTTGGGAGGGGCAGAGAAAGAGAATCTCAAGCAGACTCCCCGCTGAATGGGGAGCCCAATACAGGGCTTGATCTCAATGCCCTGAGATCATGACCTGAGCCAAAAATCAAGAATGAGCTGCAGAGCACCTGGGTCACTCAGTGGTTGAGCATCTGCCTTTGGTTCAGGTTGTGTTCCAGGGTCCTTGGGATGGAGTCCCACATCAGGCTTCTACCTGCTTGCTTCTCCCTTTGCCTATGTCTCTGCCTCTCTCTGTGTGTCTGTCATGAATAAATAAATAAAATCTTAAAAAAAAAAAAAAAGAATCAGCTGCTTAACCCAATGAGCCACCCAGGTGCCCAGCACACAAGACTTTTAAAGCCTGGCTCTGAGCTGGGATGTGTTCACTTCTTACCCTTTGTCATTTATCAGTGGAAGTCACATGGCCAATCTAATAGTCAAGCCATGGGGAAATATACTATCCCCATGGAGAAGCCATGGCAAGAATGTGTGCGGAAGGATGAAAAATTGGGTTAATTATTCAACTCCCACCATGGCTATGTATTATTAGTCTCCTATGGTTGCCATAACAAAGTGCCACCAGCTGGGTGGCTTAAAACAACAGAAATTTATCCTTTTATATCCTGGAGGCTAGATATCTGAAATCAAAGTATTGGCAAAGCCATACTTCCTCTGACATCTCTACACAAGAATCCTCTCTTCTTGGTTTATAGTGGTTGTGGCAATCTTCAGGGTTCCTTGGTGTGTTGCTACATCACTCTAATCTTTGCCTTCATCATCACATGGTCTTATTCTTCATGAGTATGTCTCTGATTTTTACATCTGTCTTCCTTATCAGGACAGCAGTCATTAGATTCAAGGCCCACTCTAACCCAGTATTACTTCACCTTAACTTGAAATTTCCAGATAAGGTCATTTGAGCATCACCTGGGAGCTGGTAAAAATTTTAAATTCATGGGCGTCAACCCAGACCTACTGAATCAGAAACAAGAGGGTAAGACCCAGCAGTCTGTGGTGTAACAAGTTCTCCAGGTGATTTTAATTCATGCTAGAGTTTGAGAACCACCATTGTAGAAAACAGAAGTTAGACTTTGCAAAAAGGTACGTTTGGCCATTGTTGTTAAGAAGGAGCAAGAGGTAGGACCCAATCCCTACCTGTCTCTGTGTATGTGTTTCTGAGTATGTAGGGTTATTGGAATAAGTGGTGGGAGAGGAATTACTCATAAGAAGGCAAGTGTTAGCAGTAGAGTGGGTTTAACTAATCGCTTACCTGATAAGAATATAATTCTAAGGAATCCAGGTCCTATTTGCCTCATGGATCAGTGGACTTGACAAAGCACTGTTCTATTTTTTTTCCAAAGATTTTATTTGTTTATTCATGAGAAACAGACAGGCAGAGACACAAGCAGAGGGAGAAGCAGGCTCCACGCAGGGAGCCCGATGTGGGACTCGATTCTGGGTCTCCAGGATCATGCCCTGGGCCGAAGGTGGCACTAAACCACTGAGCTACCCAGGCTGCCCAGCACTGTTCTTATACTCAAAGTCATCACTGAATTTTCATTTTCTGTGGGTGTGAGAAAGATGGGAGGAGTCATCAGAACTGGTTCCTGAGACTACAGCATGAGCTACAC
The DNA here is from genome assembly GCF_048164855.1 of Canis lupus baileyi. NCBI lineage: Eukaryota > Metazoa > Chordata > Mammalia > Carnivora > Canidae > Canis > Canis lupus. The sequence goes on from NC_132851.1 coordinate 19,786,915, forward strand.
TGGGTAGAATCAATGAAAAGAGGTAGCCAAGGTCTGGGGCACCTGGATGGCTCAGTCAGTTAAGCTTTGGGTTCTTGATTTTGGCTCAGGTCATGTTCTCAGGGTCATAGGGTTAGGTTCCATGCTTGGCAAGGAGTCTGCTTGGGATTCTCTCTCCCTCTCTACTTCCCCACTTCTAAAATAAATAAATCTTTCCAAAAACTGTAGCCCAGGTGCTCTCTACAGTTTTCAAAGCATTTGTAGAAATGATTATTACCAAAGACTATTGCTGACTCCATACTTCTGTCTTCAACCAGTTCTGGAAAAAAATGACCCTGTAACCTGCCCCTGGCTGTATATGCAGAGCTAAGAAAGAAAACATGCTACAGTTTGTTATAGCATTTCAGGCAGGGACATAGGAAGTTAGTTTACTAGTGAAGTCGCATCTAATGCACAACTAAATTTAACAAAGGGAGTCACCACCAAGGGTTAGATTCTCAAGTAAAACTATAAAATTAAAAAGAAAAGAAAACAGTACGGAGTTTCCTCAAAAAGTTGAAAATAAAGCTACCCTCCAACCCAGCAATTGCACTACTGGGTATTTGTCCAAAGGATACAAACATAGTGATTCAAAGGGGCACCTGAACCCCAAAGTTTAAAGCAGCAATGTCCACAATAGCAAACTATGGAAAGAGCCCAGTGTCCATCAACAGATGAATGAATAGAGAAGATGTCTATATACACAATGGAATATTACTCAGCCAACAAAAACAGTGAAACTTTGCCATTTGCAATGACATGGATGGAACTAGAGGGTATTATGCTAAGTGAAGTAAGTCAATCACAGAAAGACAATTATATCATTTTACTCGTGGAATTTAAGAAACAAAACAGGATCATAGGGGAAAACAGGAAAAAATAAGACAAAATCTGAGAGGGAGATAAACCATAACTTTTTTTTTTTTAAAGATTTTTATTTATTTATTCATGAGAGAGAGAGAGGCAGAGACACAGGCAGGGAGATCCCTGGGTGGCGCAGTGGTTTGGCGCCTGCCTTTGGCCCAGGGCGCTGATCCTGGAGACCCGGGATCAAATCCCACGTCAGGCTCCCGGTGCATGGAGCCTGCTTCTCCCTCTGCCTATGTCTCTGCCTCCCTCTCTCTCTCTCTCTCTGTGACTATCATAAATAAATAAAAATTAAAATTAAAAAAAAAAAGACACAGGCAGGGGACACAGGCAGACTCTTAATCCTAGGAAACAAACTGAGGGTCTCTGGAGGGAAGGGGGGTGGGTTGGGTAACTGAGTGGTGGGAATTAAGGAGGACATGTGATGTGATGAGCACTGGGTATTATATAAGACTGATGAATCACTGAACTCTACCTCTGAAACCAATAGTATATGTTTATTAATTGAATCTAAATATTTTTTCAAATATAGGACATGTTATTGTGTGTATACAGTCCTGTTAAGTAACCCCTAGCACCTCAAACTTACAGAACACAAAGGAAAGACTACAAGGAAAGACTTCATGCATATGTCTGTATATTCAGAACATTTTGCCTTTAAAATACATTCCTAGTCCTGAATGTGGGAGATGGAGAGACTGTTCAAAACATTTTCTTTTGGATTCTAATACCTTAATATGCTGGGATGGTTTTTGTTTTTGTTTTTTGAGGATTGAATGAGGAAAATAAAACTATCTGAGAGTAGAGGTAGGTCTCTAAAGAAATGGGAGTTTGTTCAATAGATGTAACCTACCTATATGAATCAAATGTGGAGTGGTTACAATTTGCCAGAAATTCTTCTAAGTATTTTAAAAATGCACATTCTGGCCCTGGAGGCCATGTGCCTCACTACTGTACTATGTCGCCTTTCTGATTTTGCACATATTGTGTTTCTGCTTTAAGAAGTTTTGGAGAGCAGCAGACCAAAATCAAAACATGGAGCTGGATACATTGATATCAGGTATGGGCCCAAAGAAGCACCCCCACCTCTATTCCCCTTGCCTCTCTCCTTGAAGGGTGGCAAGTAATACAACAAGCCTTCTGCAGCCTTTTCTTTTTAGCAAGCAAGCTCTATGCTTCATTTTCCCAGGGGCAGAAAAAAATAGCATATTGTGTTGTCGCAAAAGAAAAGAATGGAGTTGAGTCTTCGTGGTTAGAGATGAGAAAAGTCCATCAGTTGTCAGAAAGTAAGAGTCAGGGGAATTTGTGCAGCCAGAGCCCGATAAAAGGCACTGCAGGTGCTGATGACAGATTACTGTCCTCATAAACCCGAAGGCATGATCTAGGGCTCAATCCTAATGTCTGCCAAACTCAAAGAAGTTAAAGAAAAATGGGACATAGGAGATGATTTAGATTGCACCTGGGAAAGAAGGAATGTAGCACACCCAAGATGTGCCTTGTAAGATTAGGCAAGCATCTGCATGGTGCAGCCCCAGATTTGCCTTCTACTTGCTTTTTCCAGCCTGTGGTAACTGTTAGAGAAAAATTTGGCATTTAAAAGTTATTTCTGTGAGGTCTAATTTTGTTCAGGCATCCTAAAAGCTGCAAATGTAGATCATATGAGAGCAAGGGATATTATCAGCCAATTTTCACCCCATGGTTTTAAATGCTAATGGTGTAATATCTGTTAGGTGTCTTAGGTGATGCAGTGTATGTTTGTTAAAGTGATCTCTGCTTTCCCCATAGAACCCTTCTTGGGTTGTATGGACTCAGGTTGATGTGCATATGCATGTGGTGTCCTTCTTTGTCATTCCCTGGGCTGATCTCAGGAAGAGAACAAACCCAGCCACAAAGACTCCCCGAGGCTCAGGTGCCTTATGGTGCTGCCTTCCATCTGCTGTATGTATTGTTGATTTTGCCTTTGGAAGCATACTGATGGAGCAGAAATACCCTGGACCCTGGAAACTATAGATCTGGGTTTGAAATCTGCCTCTCACCACATATCAGCTGGGTGAATGGAAACAAATTAACCTCTCTGCCCTTGATTTGCTCTTCTATAAAATGGGTAACAATTTATCTGTCTCGGAGTTTTTGAGGATCAGTTATCTATCTAACAAATTAACCCCCCAAATTTAGTGGCTTAACATAGTTTATCATCTCACAGAATTTCTGGGTTCAGGGAATCTGAGAGGAGCTTAATCTGGGTGTTTCCAACTCTGTGTCTCATGAGGTTGCCATCAAGATGTTGGCCAGAGGGCAGCCCGGGTGGCTCAGCGGTTTAGTGCTGCCTTCGGCCCAGGGCTTGATCCTGGAGACCCGGGATCGAGTCCTGCGTCGGGCTCCCTGCATGGAGCCTGCTTCTCCCTCTGCCTGTGTCTCTGTCTCTCTCTCCTCTCTGTTTCTCATGACTAAATAAATAAAATCGATGTTGGCCAGAGCTGCCATCATCCAAAGGTATGACTTGAGGGAGTGGAGGACTTGCTTCCATGATGGCTCCCTCACACAACTGGCAAGTTAGTGCTGGCCAAAGGCAGGAGACCTCAGTGTCTTGGAACATGGATATCTTCATAAGACTGCTGAATTTTTCCTCACAAAAGGACAGCTGGCTTCTCCAGAAAGAGTGATCCAAGAAAGCCAGCAGAGGCCACATGCCTCTTGTGTCCTGGTCTTGGAAATCACAGATCATCACTCCTGCCTATTCTACTTGTTGAAAGTAAACCACTTGGTCTAGACTTCACCCAAGGGGAGGAGAATCAGGCTGTTTTTTGAAGGGACTCTATAAGAATTTGTGATCATACTTTAAATCCCTGCAAGAAATAACAGAAGTAAAATTCTTAGAAAAAAAGTATCGAATAAATGAACACAGTATTTGAAGACTTTAAAAGTATCTTGTTTCTTTCCATCTCTGGTACTGTGCACAGTACTTGGTGTGCCACAACTACCTCAAATAATAAGCTAGTGTTAATTAAGTAACGAGCTAAATTTGTTTGCTTTGTGTCAGGTATTATGCTAAGCATTTATTTTATTTTATTTTATCTATTAATGAGAGAGAGAGAGAGAGAACAGCAGAGAGAGAAGCAGGCTCCCTGCAGGGAGCCTGACATGGGACTCGACCCCGGGTCTCCAGGATCAGGCCCTGGGCTGCTAAAACGCTAAGCCACCCGGGCTGCCCTATGCTAAGCATTTTTGATGGAAAAGCCCATTGCACCTTCACAGTATTCCTGGGAAATGGACATTATTATTCCAATTTTATAGATGGAAAAACTGAAGTGTACAGAGAAGTTAAGCAATTTGTTGGATGTTAACATGGAAGAGTGTAATACAGCTTGGAACTGGTCTCAGTCAACTCCAGGGTATAGATTTTAACCATCTAAGTGTAGATCTTGTCATAAATCAAGGCCTCTAAAATTATTTATGTGAAATATTCCTACCTCTAAAATCTATTATCATGAAGTATTTTGAGAGTGGGAGAAAATGATGCTTGAATTATGAGGTCTGTATCTTGATGCACTTTTCTCAGATCTAGAATGTTCTAAAAATCCCCAGCCAAAACTTCACAACAAGAAGCATGAGAATTCCTCCCCCACACTCTTCTTTCCTCCGCCATTTGATAAAACACACCTTTAGCCTCTACTTTCTTCTGTTCTGCACTTGCGGTTTCTCCTTGAAACTTGGATGTTCGGAGGTTCCAAGGCTGAATACAAGTGTGAAAACCGAAGTAGATGACCTTAAAGGTCATTTCCTGTGTCAACGTTTTGTGATTACATGAGTCCTCCTTCTTTCTGCTTCCCCATTCTCATGGAATGAGTAAACAGGTCTGGTCAGTTCATCCTCAGTGATCACGCCCCTGACTCTTCTTGTTCCCTTCCTTAACCACAGCCCTCATTCTATACCTGGTAAGCCTGGGATGGAAACCGTAGCCTAGTCTTAGCTGGGCTAACACCTCCAGTCATTCTTATGTGTCCTGATAACCTAAGTCTCCAAGAATGTCCTTTTTGCTTATTGTTAAAAATAAAATCCATCAACTGGCTGTGTAGCAGTCCTCATACAGGGTGCCATGGTTTAGCAGATACTAATAGATAGGTTTTGGAGAATTTGGTCTTCAAAGAAGTTAGGTAGTTTTCTTTACTAATGGAACTTTCTGAAGCCTTTGATAATGCTGATATACAATGTGAATCTTTCTGAGGGAGAGATAATGTAACCCAAGAAATTTGATCTCTTGGTTTCGTTGTGGGCAAGCACAGGTTTCTCATGAAACTGTCTCGAATTATCCATTTGATAGCTGTTTCTTACCACTGGGACTCTTCCCTGACACTTCTTACTTGGTGATGAGCCCATCCTCATTACGTTGCATCTTAGCACATGAAGTCCATAGGCAGCTGCTCCATCTCTCAACCCACAGCCTCTCCAGAATCACTGCTTCAGAGTATCCAGATGTGTGCATACATGTGTTATGTATATGTAACTTTCTTTACTGAAGCACTGGGTAATTTTAAAAGGGCATTGACCCACTGAAGTTTTTAGGATATAGAAACTACTCTGTGTGGTAGATAAATGTTATACATTTCTTCAAATCCATAGAGTATACAACATAAAAAATGAACCCTAATGTAAACTATGGACTTTGGGTGATAGTACTGTGTGTCAAAGTAGGTTCATCAATCATAACAAACGTACACTATGGTGGCAGATGTTAATAACGGGGAAGCTGTGCATATGTGGGGACCAGAAGTATATAGGGATTCTCTGTACCCTCTGCTCAAATTTGCAGTGAACCTAAAACTGCTCTTTAAAAAAGTCTCTTTAAAAAGAAAAAGTCAAGTACTAATTGTGACTTCTCCAGGATCCAAATGTGTGTGTGTGTTTTAAAGATTTTATTTATTTGAGAGAGAAAATGTGCACGTGAGCACGAGCTGGGGGAGGGGTGGTGGGAGGGACAGAGGGAGAGAGAGAAACAGACTCCCCATTGAGTAGGGAGCCTGAGGATGATCATGGGGATCGCAGGGATTGAAACTCCTGGGATCATGACCTGAGCCAAAGGCAGAGATTAACCAGCTGAGCTACCCAGGCACCCCCCATGTGTGTATTAACTAAGAAGTCAACTCTTTCCTAGATGGGTCTTTTTTAAATACATCCACAGTTTCTATTCTGACTTTTATCCCTGGTTTTGCTTCTCAATCCTAGAGAGTCTTATCTTCTGGATTTCCCCATTGAAACTTTAACCCTTACTTCAGGATCCATTATGATTTCCCTCATTAGGACATTTCTCCAAGACCAAGTCATTGAGTTTTCAGGGTAGAATCCTGAAGTTTTTATTTGGACCATCAGTGATAACCCAAAGAGCTGCAGAGTGATTCCGGGGGGGGGGGGGGGGGCGGGGGGTCTTGGTGCTTCAAGTCTCACAGCATCATTCAGTTTGGTAATATACCCTCCAAGGGAGGTCTATTAGGGGATTCTCCTAAATATACTTCTTTCTAAAAAGCCCTTTTAGATCTCTTAGAACACCACACAGCCCACCCTAAAGTTGTTTTAATTCTTGAGGAAAACACAGTCCCTCTAAATCCTAATGAAAAACAGTGTTTTCTAACTGCTTTGTAATTTGCCATATAACTATTTCTTCCTTTGAAGCCAATGGATTTCATTATTATGAAGAGCAATGTAATGCTACATTCCTTTGATGCTTTAAGCTTGTATCACTTTGGACCTGATGGATAAAGAAAGGAGCCATATGCCTCCAGAAGACTGCTCCCTTGGTCATAAGAGAGAACTTCTGAAGGACCATTCAAGCAATTAAGTAGTCAGGCCCTGTACTGGGCACTAGAAATGTAAACATAAATGATACAAATTTTCTTCTCTAAGATTTGGCTTTAAAAAGGTATTTATCGGGGCACCTGAGTGGTTCAGTGGTTGAGCATCTGTCTTCAGCTCAGGTAGTGATCCTGGAATGCCTGGATCGAGTCCCACATCAGGCTCCCTGCATGGAACCTGCTTCTTCTGCCTGTGTTTCTGCCTTTCTTTCTTTCTGTGTCTCTAATGAATAAATAAATAAAAATCTTTAAAATTCTTTTTAAATAAAAAGGTATTTATCCATTCATTAGTTCGTATGTCAACTACATTTTGGGCCAGATATTATATTGGGTATAAGGACTGTTTTTAACTGGATTCCCTGGGAATAGAACGAAAATTGTGAGTTGTGTACAGATGGTTTCCTGGAGAATATTTGGGGATATAGACCTGAGCAAAAGTGAGGATAGCAGGACAAGGCAGGGAGAGAAGCAGGTGCTCCATGTGATTACAGCTAAGGCCATGCCCAATCTTACTGGGAGTGCCGGAGCTGACCTTATAGAGTTGTCCCAAAGAGGAAAGGAGTCCATTGACATTTGAATGCCAATGTCATTTGGTCACTGATGGCCCAGTGTCCTTAAGAGGGTCTGTAACTGTAGGGAAGGCAGTTTTTTGCAGCCTGGGGCAATGCCCAGGAAAGAACATGGCTTTGAGTCATCGGTTATCAGTATCCACAGGAGCTAAGAAGTGGGAAGAAATCTGTAGGAGAATTCAGCATCCACTATTGGGATATACCAGGAACAAGGATCCATTCATGCTCCCAGGGAGTTGATAGTCTCATTGATGAGACTTAGTAGCAAATAGATAAGTAAAAGTATAAGAAAGTGGTAAATGGTGTGAAGATGCAGAGCAAGAGCATGTGGCCCAGTCTGGAGAAGGATTCCCAAAGGAGGTAATGATGATGATGAGGTAAGAAATAAGGCATGTGAAGACAGTGAGTATTGGAGCTGGTAGAGAAAGTGTCCTCGGGGTGAGAATGTTCCTGGGGGGGCCTTACATAGTTAGGAAGGGCTAGAGTGGAAGGTGCAAGGGGAATGGTGCAAGGTCAGACAGAGGAGCTGAATGCAAGCTTGAACCTAAAGACTGGACCTGAAAGAGCAGAACACGTGGTCCAGCAGCTGGGGGTTTCATCCTGATGATGCTGACATCCAGAGGTTCCAGTCAGCAGTTTCATGAGGAAATTTGCACTTCAGGAAGCTCATTCTGGTGGCAGTATGGAAAAAGGAATCGAGATAAAAGAGCAACACGAGTGGCCCCTAGGAGTGTGGGCTGCTATTTCATTAGTTTCCAATGAGAAATGATAGTGACTTAAAATGGAGGCATGTCAGGTGGCATGGAGAGAAATGGATGGATTTGAGAGATATTAAGGAAGCAGAATCCATAAGACTTGACTGATTGGATATGGGTCTTTAGGGAAAAAGAGGAGTCAACCTCAGATTTGTCTTTGAGCCATAGCAGGCTGGCAGTGGCGTGAAGGATGAATCTGAGAGACTGTCAGGCTGAACCAAGGGAACCAATTAGAGCCATGATAAACAATGTTGTTTTGTACAGGGACCCATTCAGGGACAAAAAAGAAAAAAAAAAAAGTTTATGACCATACTCATTTCAATCAAATGAAAATAACATCATAGAATTCAATTAAAATACTACGTATAATCTTATAATTAAAATTACCTTTGTTAGAAGAATGTAAGAAAACTGGCCCTGCTTCTAGCCACTTAAATATTAGTATCTGAGCCAAGTTTAGACATCACACCATGGAGGCAGCTTGTCATTTTTTGGTTCCTATTTGTTTGGCGCTTTGGACCTCACAGAGCGCATTCTAGAGCATGCTCCTTTTTTATCCTTGATGCAACCTTGCAGGTAAGAATTATTGTTTCCAATACACAGAAGCAGAAACAGAGAAGGAAGTGAAATGGCTTCACTTGCCACATGGCAAAGTTGAATCTAGAATGTTCATTCCGTTCAGTGCCATGTTTCCCGAGGCTGCAGCCACTCTGTGCCACGTATCACATATGAAATCAATGAACTGGCTCCCTGTTTCTTTCGGCAACCTGGGCTTCTCTCTCTGCTGGCTGTAGGATTGTCTGTCTGCTTAGGAGCAGAGAGCCTGAGATGGGCAGGGACTGCCTTGTTGCCAGGAAGCCTGGACAATGCCTGTTTCTCCTGAGGGGTCTGGGGGGGACTGGCCACCTGAACATTCTTGCTGCCTTACTGTATTCAGGCCACTCCTGGGGGTCCCTGCTCTGGGCCATCCTGTCAGGCAGGCTTGGACTTTCATTCAGTTACTTGGAGCACAAGAGCTGAGCAAGACAGAGGTGGTGTCTCTGGATGTGGATCCCCGTGCTTTTAGGGTCTGAAAACCTTCCAACCATGTTGAACTTGATTTTGGGATTATATGTTGTCGCCAAATGAACTAGACCTAGCCAAAAACCCTTCTCTTCCCTAATCAGTGATGCTGTAACCTCCAGGGTCAGATGACTGTGTGCTTAGCTAGAGTAGGAGTATAGAGAAGATGCAAGGAGAGGGAATGAAAGGGAGAGGAAAGGAGGAGAGGACTCTGTTCTGAAACTGCCCCTTCTGACTACAGTCGCTGGCCATACAACCTCCTCTTTGTCAGGCAATTGCAGTATCAATGAGAAGGGAGCTTGTGTCTTAATCTGGCAATTTAGAAATTAAAGATGCAATTAAATATAATTATGGATAAGCTTGAAATAGATTTTCTGAATAGAAACACTCACATATACAGATGCACGCATTCATTCACTAGTCTCTCCATAAGCACTCTGAAGTCTTTCTTCCAGATTTATTGCGCTATAATTGATGTGTAACATTGTATAAATTTGATGTACAATGTGTTGATTTGATACACTTATAAATTGCAAAATTATTGCTACCATGGTGTTAGCTTGCAGAATTACCTTTTTTTATGTGCAGTAAGAACATTTAAGATCTGCTCTCTTAATAACTGTCATGAATATAATAGAGCATAATTAACTATAGTCACCATGCTATGCATTAGATACCCAGAACTGATTTTTCTATAACAGGAAGTGTGTACCCTTTGACCAACATCTCCTCAATTTCCCCTTATCTCCCAGTCCCTGGTAACTACCACTCTACTATCTGTTTCTAGGAGTTTAACTTTTCTGGATTCCATATATAAGTGATATCACTCAGTATTTGTCTTTCTCTGACTTATTTAACTTAGCATAATGCCCTCAAAGTCCATAACTATTCTCACAAATGTCAGGATTTCCTTCGTTCTGTGGCTGAATAATAATTCCATTATATATAAATAGTACATTTATATATAATATATATATATACACACACATACATATCTCTCTATATATGATGGACACTTAGTTGTTTTCCCATCTTGGCTGTTGTGAATAATGCTGCAGTGGACATGGGATAAGCAGTGGTAGTTTTGATTGCCATGTGTGGTTAGTATAAGGTTTTGGTGTTTTTCATCTTTCTTAACCTTATCCTCTGAAGCCCACCTCTATCTTGAACTGCCTTTTCTACTTCCAGAGTCTCATGATAATTGTCTTTGAAATGACCATCAAATTGATCAGGGAACTGCTCTTAGCCATACAAATACTGGTTATAAAGTCACAGAATGCCTCTCATCTTAGTTGCAAAATTAATAGTAATAATATAAACAACTTCCATCTATTGAACATTTACTATTAACCAAACTCTGAGTCAAGTGCTTTACACACATTAACTCAATGATATATTGGGATTTGATTATATTATGATAGGATTTTGTGACTTTTATGGCAATAAATTATCATTGCCACACCTCTTTTTTTCCATAACTTCATCCAGTTCTTTGAATTGTGTACTTTTGAACAGGACTAAAAAGGCCAATTTTGCCAATTTTATGTATATCCTCTGTGAGGTAGGGAAGATGCCTCTTACATTTTTGTACTTTTCACATGGGCACATCAAAATACATTACCTTCTGGTTGGTTTTTTCCCATGCTGCTCCTGCTCTTGAGGACCACATCTGACTCCCTAGAATCTTCCTTAAGGATGTGTTTCAGGCCAAGCAGTCTTCCAAAGTCAGCAGTTATCAATGATTTTTCCCCTCTGACACAATCCTATAGATAATAGGCACATTTTGACAAAACTCCCAAATGAAAGACCGTCTCATAAGACTGTAGAAGAGGTAAGGGAGGCTGCAGATGACCTATGATTCCCAGTGTGGCCCACTGACACCTCTCTCACTTTGCTCTTTAGACATATGCAACTACATAATATAACTGGAATAATTTTGAGTTCATTATAATTTGTTTAGTTTAAAATCAATTTGCTTTGAATTTTATTGCGTAAACACAGGATGCAAAAAATGTCACATTTGTATGTATGAAGTCCTATGGAAACCTCCAGAAAGAAACTACTGGGAGTGAGTTCATCAAGGTCACAGGATATAGGGGATCCCTGGGTGGCTCAACGGTTTGGCGCCTGCCTTCAGTCCAGGGCGTAATCCTGGAGTCCTGGGATCGAGTCCCACATCAGGCTTCCTGCATGGAGCCTGCTTCTCCTCTGCCTGTGTGTCTCTGCCCCCCCCCCTTCTCTCTCTCTCTCTCTCTCTCTGTGTCTCTCATGAATAAATACATAAAATCTTTTTTAAAAAAGGTCACAGGATATAAGATCGATTTATAAAAATCAATTGTAATTTTATATACTGGCAATGAGCAATCTGAAAATGAGATTTAGCAAACAATTCCATTCACAATAGCATGAGGAAGAGTAAAATACTTAGAAATAAATTTAACAAAAGGAGTAAGATGTGTACACTGAAAATTATAAAACATTAGTGACAAAAATTAGAAAAGACCTAAATGAATGGAGAAACATTCCATGTTCATGATTTGGAAGATGTTAATTCTTAATTGTTATCAAAATCCTGAGGGATATTGCTGCACTTATGCTGCCTATTTCCTGAGCCACCCTGTTAGCCAGAAGCTGGGCCAGAGTTGGTTTCTCCAGTTGCAGATCTTGGTGCTTTGTAATGATTGAGAAGTGTCCATTGAAATCAGCTTCCCAGTCATATGTGGTAGCCAAATGAACTAATATTGGTGAGTGAAGCCCCTGCACACTGAATGAGCAGATACCGTCACCATCCATGGTCACAGGGTTCAAAAAACATCATTAATCAAATGGGAGGACAAACCACACACTGGGTTGAGAAAAATTTTGCGAATCATATATTTCATAAAGGTCTTATGCCCAGAATATAATAAGACAGACAACCCAATTAATGCATGGGTGCACTATTTGAATAGACTTTTCACTAAAGAAGATATGTGAAGGACAAGTTATATGAAAAGATGCTCAACATCATTAGACATTAGAGATTGGAAAATTAAAAGCACAATGAGATACCACTTCCAAGGCACTGGAATGGCTCTAATAAAAAAGAGAAAAAAGTTAGTGTTGGAGAGGATGTAAAGAACTGAAGCTTTCACGCATTGCTGATGGGAGGTAAAATGGTGCGACCACATTGGATGACAGGTTCTCAGGTTCTTAGAAAGCTACTATATGACTTCACAATTCCACACTTACATATCTACCCAAGAAAAATGAAAATACAATATACAAAACTTCTAAATGATCATTCATAGTCTTACTATAACACAAAAACCTCAGACTAGATCCAAATGTCCATCAACATGTAAATGCATAAACAAAATGTGATATCATCATACATTGGAATACTCTCCAGTAATGAGTGAAACTGCTTATATATGCTACAACATAGAGGAGCCTCAAGAAGGAAGGCAGGAACTGAAGGAATCCAGAAATAAAAGGTTACATATCATGTAATTCTCTGTATATGTATGAAGTATCCAGAAGAGACAATCTGTAGAGACTGAGCGGTTGCTGAGGTAGCTCTGGGAATTAACGATAAAAACTCATGGAAGTTTGTGGGGAGGAGGGAGTCTGGGGGGCATTAGGGTGATGAAAATGTTGCAAAACTGGATTGTGGTGATATTTGCCCATCTGTATACTTTCACTAAAAATTATTGACTTGTAATTTTATAATGGGTGAATTCTATGAATATTATACCTCAGTAAAGCTGTTAATAAAAATTAGATAAAAATAACCAGAATGCAAAGTGGGAGGTACATATGAAACACGTTTAGCAGTAAATTGATATTTCTTGAAACTAGGTGATAAGTAATAAAGGATCATTATTTTTCCTTTTGTCTTATGTCTCCATTTAAAATTTTCAAAATAAAAAATTAAAAAGAAATGATAAACAAGGGAACTTTCATGCTTTTTTTTCTCTAAGTGAAATGAAGTCTGACTCGGTCTTTGTATCACAAGGCTGAAAGAAAATTAAATCTCATTCATCACAGAGGTGTCTTGCTAGGATCACTCAACAATCTGGGAGGCTCATGTGATGCCCAAAATTTTCCAGTCATCTGGGTAGTGGTGATATGACCAGTCTCTGATATGAATGATTCTTAGAAGTCAACAATGTTGCATTTATGCCAAGGACGGAGAAGGAATGTCTGCAGTCTCTAGTATCCATGTTTAGAGCCAGCCTCCATAGATCCCTTCTGGTTCAAGATCCTGGCTGTCATTTCCTTCTTCTGAGTCTTGATCCATTTGTGCCCAAGGAGAGGGCACGACTTTTTGACAGGGGTGAACCTTAGACCTATGTCCTCTTGTCAGTTGTGAGAATAACTCCCCTGGGGCTCATTCCAGCCCTCTTATCATAACCTTTTTCCTGGATTTCAGCTTTCACAACAGCCAGAAAGAAAATTCATCTTGCAGCTACTTCTTTCGGTTGTGCTCCTGCACCTGGAGTCTGGGTTCAAAAAATATTCTTTGACTTTAATATGTGTGCACATGCGTGTTAGTGTGTGTGTGTAAACACAATATAATACACAAGTACCTTATCTTTTCAAATTCATCTTCATCGTGTAAGGCTTGGTGCATTCACTTATTTAATTATTGATAAAGCAAATATTACTGAGCCCCTCCAAGTAATGCCAGGCAGTGTTTGTGGCACTCCTAGAGGTGCGTCACTGAGTGGAGCCAACAAAGACTCTGCTTTAGAGCTGATGATTTTTTTTTAAGATTTTATTTATTTATGAGAGAGAGGGAGGTGGGCAGAAACACAGGCAGAGGGAGAAGCAGGCTCCATGCAGGGAGCCCGACATGGGACTCAATCCCCCATCTCCAGGATCACACCCTGGGCTGAAGGCGGCACTAAACCGCTGAGCCACCCTGGCTGCCCTAGGCCTGATGATTTCAAACCATAATGTGCCTCATCTCATGATGTGCCCTCCTTAATGCCACCCAGTTACTCCCCATCTCCCCACCAACCTTCCCTTCTGCAACCCTTTTTTTTGTTTCCCAGAGTTAAGAATCTTTCATGGTTTGTCTTCCTCTCTAATTTTTCCCCCACTCAGTTTCTCCCTTCCCTTATGGTCCTTTTCATTATTTCTTAATATTCCACATATGAGTGAAACCATATGATAATTGTCTTTCTCCAATTGACTCATTTCACTCAGGGGTGTTATACTATATGTTGGCAAATTGAATTATAAATGAATGAATTAATGAATTAATGAATGAATGAATGACTATGGGTAGTCCAAATTGAAATATGCTGCAAATACACACTAGATTTAAATGACCTATGAGAAAATGAATGTAAGAGACCTTAATAGGGGACGCCTGGGTGGCTCAGCAGTTGAGCATCTGCCTTGGCTCAGGTGATGCTCCTGGAGTCCCAGGATTGAGTCTAGCATCCGGCTCCCTGCAGGGAGCCTGCTTCTCCCTCTGCCTATGTCTCTGCCTCTCTCTGTGCGTCTCTCATGAATAAATAAGTAAATAAATAAATCTTTTTTTTGAAAAAAGACCTTATTAATAATCTGTATATTGATTACATGTTGAAATGATATTCTGGATAATTTGGGTTAAATAAAATACATGGTTAAAATTAAAACAAAACAAAACAAACCTTGATGTGCCTAAGAGTCACATGGCAAAACTGTTAAGATGCAGTTACTAATTCCAAAAGATCTAGATGCTGCTAGAGAGCTGCATTTTTAACAAACTCCTGTGCAATGATAATGCTGCTGGTGTACAAAAACTGAATCAAGGTTCTGGGGTAGAATGCAGGGAAATTTTGGAGAACACAAAAGTTAATCATTCACGAGTTCCCATACTGAATTATTTGCAACAGGCTCCTCGTCTGTGCTGAAGGAGGGTCATTGACATGCTCTGCCCCGAGGGACCACACACTTGTCACTTGGCCCCCAGGTAAATGATTTCTCTCTTTTGTCATGAATACCACCCTGGTGAGGCAGCCTACACACTGACCGCACCCTATCCCACATTGTCTGTTCACATCCAGAGCCTTCTCTGATTAATTCACAGGTCAGGACCTGTGTGTCAGCCTTCCCTTAGGGAACTGATCCTATTTTACACTTCAAAAGCCCATCTGGCAGGTATCAAAGATGTGTAGGTCTTTGGAGCAGAACTTGAGCTTTTTCTGGTCTTAGGTTTTAACTCATTCCTGCTCCCCACTTCTGTGTTATAATGTTAATGATAAGAAGTTAAAATAGGAAAAAAGTACCCTTGTTTTCGCTTATTTTTTATGTGCCTTGTTTCCCCTGGAAAGCAATCTCTTTGTGTTTGTGTGATTGTTCCACAAAGTGAGTTAATTCTTTGTAGGTCCTGTGGCTATAGTTCAAAAATAGCAGACTTCTAAACAGCCAGGTTACTCAGGCATTTAGCCAGCCACAGCCTGGGCAATTGTATGGCGGTGCAACTTAATGGAATTTTGCCTCTAGGAAACTATTCTAATGAAATCATTGAAAAGGCAGACAAAAATATATGTAAAATGAAGTTCTTTTTTTTTTTAATTGATTGGATTTATTCTATGAACTTTACAACCGTTACTTGTATCTTAACAGCAGTTAAAACACAATTGTAAACTTACAACAATTATTCTATTTTTTTATGTTAGTCTTTTAAAATATAAATTCAGTTAATTAGCAAATAATATATTGGTTTCAAAAGTAGAGGTCAGTGATTCATCAGTCTTATATAATCCCGAGTATTCATCATATCACATGTCCTCCTTAATGCCCATCACCCAATTACTATGCTCTCCCACCCTCCTCCCTTCCAGCATCTCTCAGTTTGTTTCCTAGGATTAAGAGTCTCATATGGTTTGTCTCCCTCTCTGATTTAATCTTGTTTTATTTTTTCCTCTCTTCCCCTATGATTCCTCTGTTTTGTTTCTTACATTGCACAGATGAGTGAGATCATACAATAATTGTTTTTCTCTGATTGAGTTATTTCACTTAGCATAATATCCTCTAATTCCATCCACATTGTTGCAAATGGCAAGATTTCATTGTTTTGGTAGCTGAGTAGTATTCTATTGTGTGGCGGCATATATATATATGCATAAATATATATATGTATTTATATATATATATATATATAAATAATCTCACACCTTCTTTATCCATTCGTCTGTTGAAGGACATCTGGGGTCTCCATAGTTTGGCTGTTGTGCACATTGCTGCTATAAACATTGGATGCAAGTGCCCCTTCAGATTGCCACATTTGTATCTTTAGGGTAAATACCCAGTAGTACTATTGCTGGGTCATAGGATTACTCTCTCTTTGACTTTTTGAGGAACTTCCATACTGTTTTGCAGAGTGGCTATACCACCTTGCATTCCCACCAACAGCATAAGAGGGCTCCCATCCTCACCAACATCTGTCATTTCCTGATTTGCTCATTTTAGCCATTCTGACTGGTGTGAGGTGGTATCACATTGTGGTTTTGATTTGTATTTCCCTGATGCTGAGAGATGTGGAGCATTTTCTCATGTGTCTGTTGGCCATTTGTATATCTTCTTTGGAAAAATGTCTGTTCATGTCTTCTGCCCTTTTCTTGACTGGATTATTTGTTCTTTAGGTATTGAGTTTGATAATTCTTTATAGATTTTAGATACTAACCCTTTATCTGATATGTCATTTGCAAATATCTTCTGCCATTCTGTTGATTGTCTTTTGATTTGTCAGCTGTTTCCTTTGCTGTGCAAAAACTTTTTATCTTGACGAAGGCCCAATAATTTATTTTTGTCTTTGTTTCCCCTGCCTTTTGAGATGTGTCTAGTAGAAGTTGCTATGGTTGAAGCCACAAAGATTGATAATGCCTGTGCCCGCCTCTAGGATTTTGATGGATTCCTGTATTACATTTAGGTCTTTCATCCATTTTGAGTTTATATTTGTGTATAGTGTGAGGAAATGGTCCAGTTTCATTCTTCTGCATGTGGCTGTCCAATTTTCCCAATACCATTTTATTGAAGAGACTCTTTTTTTCCAGTGAATAGTCTTTCCTGTTTTGTTGAAGATTAGTTGACGATGAAGTTGAAGGTCCATTTCTGGGTTCTCTATTCTGTTCCATTGATCTATGTATCTGTTTTTATGCCAGTACCATACTGTTTTGGTGATGACAGCTTTGTAATAGAGCTTGAAATCCAGAATTGTGATGCTACCAGTTTTGGTTTTCTTTTCAACATTCCTTTGGCTATTCAAGGTCTTTTCTGGCTCCACGCAAATTTTAGGATTATCTGTTCCAACTCTGTGAAATGACTTGATAGTATTTTGATAAGGATTGCATTAAATGTATAGATTACTGTTGGTAGCATAGACATTTTAACACTATTTGTTCTTCTAATCCATGAGCATGGAGTGTTTTTCCATTTTTTTGTGTTTTCCTCAATTTCTTTCATTTTGCCTCTTTGGTTAGGTTTATTTCTAGGTATCTTATGGTTCTGGGTGCAATTATAAATGAGACTGATTCCTTAATTTCTCTTTCTTCAGTTTCATTGTTAGTGTATAGAAATGCAACTGATTTCTGTGCATTGACTGAATATCCTGCCACTTGGCTGAATTCCTGTATGATTTCCAACAATTTTGGGGTGAGTCTTTTGGATTTTCCATATAGACTCATGTTATCTGCAAGAGTGAGAATTTGATTTCTTTGCTGATTTGGATGTCTTTTATTTCTTTTCGTTGTCTGATTGCTGAGGCAAGGACTTCTAGTACTATGTCAAACAGCAGTGGTAAGAGTGGAGATCCCTGCCGTGTTCCTAACTTTAAGGGAAAAGCTCTCAGTTTTTCCCCATTGAGAATGATATTCACTGTGGGCTTTTCTCATATATGGCTTTTATGATATTAAGGCATGTTCCTCTTATCCCTGTAGAGAGTTTTAATCAAGAAAGGATGCTTTACTTTGTCAAATGCTTTTTTCTGCATCTATTGAGAGGATCATTTGGTTCTTGTCATTTCTTTTATTAATGTAGTGTATTGCATTGACTGATTTGCAGATGTTGAACCACCCTTGAAGCCCAGGAATAAATCCCACTTGGTTGGGGTGAGTAATCCTTTTAACGTACTTGTTGGATCCTATTGGCTAGTATCTTGGTGAGAATTTTTGCATACATATTCATCAGGGATATTGGTCTGTAATTCTCCTTTTTGGTGGGGTCTTTGTCTGGTTTGGGGGTCAAGGTAATGCTGGCCTCATAGAAAGAGTTTGCAAGTTTTCCTTTCGTTTCTATTTTTTGAAACAGTTTCAGAAGAATAGGTATTAATTCTTCTTTAAATATTTGGTAGAATTCCCTTGGGAAGCCATCTTGCCCTGGGCTCTTGTTTGTTGGGAGATTTTCAATTACTGCTTCAATTTTCTTGCAGGTTATGGTTCTGCTCAGGTTTTCTATTTCTTCCTGTTTCAGTTTTGGTAGTTTATATGTCTCTACAAATGCATCCATTTCTTCCAGATTGCCTAATTTGTTGGTATATAGTTGCTCATGATATGGTCTTATAATTGTTTGTATTTCTTTGATGTTGGTTGTGATCTCTCCTTTTTCATTCATGATTTTATTTGGATCTTTTCTCTTTTCTTTTTGATAAGTCTAGCATGGTTTATCAATCTTATTAATTCTTCCCAAGAACCAGCTCTTAGTTTCATTGATCTGCTCTACTAGTTCTTTTGGTTTCTGTTTCATTGATTTCTGCTCTAATCTTTATTATTTCTCTTCTCCTGCTGGGCTTAGGCTTTTTTTTGCTGTTCTTTCTTTAGCTCCTTTATGTATTAGGTCAGGTTGTATATTTGAGACCTTTCTTGTTTCTTGAGAAAGACTTGTATTGCTAAATACTTCCCTCTTAGGACTGCCTTTGCTGCATCCCAAAGGTCTTGAGCAAGTTGTGTTTTCATCTTCATTTGTTTTTGCCATGGATTTTAAAAAATTTATCTTTAATTTCCAGTTTGACCCTTTCATTCTTTAGTAGGATGCTCTTTAGCCTTTCTGAATTTCTCCTTGTGATCAAGTTCCAGTTTAAAGTATTGTGGCTTGAAAATATGCAAGAAATGAACACAGTCTTGTGGTACTGGTTGAGCTCTGATTTATGACCCAATATATGATATATTCTTGAGAATGCTCCATGTGCACTTGAGAACAATGTGTATTCTGTTCCTTTAGGCTGGAGTGTTCTGAATATATCTGTGAAGTCCATCTGGTCCAGTATGTCATTCAAAGATCTTGTTTCCTTGTTGATCTTCTGCTTAGATAATCTGTCCATTGCAGTGAGTGGGTATTAAAATCCCCTACTATTATTGTATTACCATCGATGTGTTTCTTTAATTTTATTATTAATTGGCTTATATAATTGGCTGTTCCCATGTTAGGGGCATAAATATTTACAATGATCAGATTTTCTTGTTGGATAGACCCTTTAATTATGAAATAATGTCCTTCCTCATCTTTATTATAGTCTTTGGTTTCAAATCTAATTTGTCTGATATAAGAATTGCCACCTCAGATTTCTTTTGATGTCCATTAACATGATAAATGGTTTTCTGTCCCCTTACTTTCAATCTGGAGGTGTCTGTGTCTCTTGCAGACAGCATATTAATGGGTCTTGTTTTTTTATCCAGTGATATCTGTGTCTTTTGATTGGGGCATTTAGCCCATTTATATTTAGAGTAACTATTGACAGATATGAATTCAGTGCCATTGTATTACCTGTAGAGTTACTGTTTCTGTATATTGTCTCTGTTCCTTTCTGGTCTATGTTACTTTTGGGCTCTTTGCTTCAAGGGCCCCTTTTAAAATTTCTTGTAGGGCTGGTGTGGTCATCACAAGTTCTTAGTTTCTGTTTGTTCTGGAAGCTTTTTATCTCTCCTATTTTTTTTTTTTAAGATTTTATTTGATAGAGAGAGAGAAAGCGAGAGAGAGCGCAAGTAGGGGGAGTGGCAGCAGAGGGAGAGAGAGAAGCAGACTCCCCACTGAGAAGGGAGCCAAATGCAGGACTCAATCCCAGGACCCTCGGATCATGACCATGATTTTAAGGGAGGTTCTCTGTGCCTCCTGGATTTGGATGCTTGTTTCTTTCCCCAGATTAGAGAAATTCTCCACTATTATTTGCTTCAATATACCTTCTGCCCCTTTCTCTCTTTCTTTCTTCTTCTGGGATCCCAATTATTCTAATATTGTTTTGCTTTATGGTATCACTTATCTCTTAAATTCTCCCCTCATGATCCAGTAGTTATCTCTCTTTTTCTCAGATTCTTTATTCTCCATCATTTGGTCTTCTATATCACTAATTCTTCTTTTTGCCTCATTTATGCTAGCAATTAGAGGCTCCATTTTTTATTATATCTCACTAATAGCCTTTTTTATTTCTCCAGAAAGAGATTCTTTAGTGTCTTCTATACATTTTATCAAGCCCATCTAGTATCTTTATGATCATTATTCTGAACTCTAGTTCCAACATCGTATGTCCATACTGATTAGGTCCCTGGTAGTCAGTACTGCCTCTTGTTCTCTTTTTTGAGGCAAATTTTTCCATCTTATCATTCTATTCATAGAAGAATAGATGAATGAGAGAACAAAATACTAAAAAGGCAACAAGGACCCCAGAGAAATATATGCTAAACAAATCAGAAGACACCTGAAACCAGAAAACAAAAATTAGGGGAAAAAAAGAATATAATTAGATAAGTGAACAGAACAGAGCAATACACTATATCCTGAGTGTATTTTTGTCAGTTTATTAGAAGAAACTACATCCCAAAATTGTAAAGAAAGAAAAACATGTATATATAAAAATAAAATTAAATACATTGAAAGGATAGAAAGTGATTGTAAGATGAAAATTAAAGAAGACTTTAACAAAACAGGAGAAAACAAAAGAGGAAAAGGAAGAAGAAGAAAGCAAACATGATCAGACAAGTAAAGAGAACATAGCCATTCACTAGATCCTGGGTGTATTTAGGTCTGTTAGAAGAAACTACATCCCAAAATTATAAAAAAAAAAAATTTATATATATATATATATATATGTAATTAAATGCAATGAAAGAACAGAATGTAACTATAAAAGTGAAAATTAGAATAAGTTTGTAAAAAAGAGTTGATAAAATTAGAAATGGTTGAAAAAGGAAAGAGATAAAAAAATTTTAATTGAAAAACTAAAGAATCATGGGGGAAAAAAAGAAAAACATGAATTCTATATATTATATTCCCCCAGCGCTGGAGCTTTGCAGGTCTCAGTGATCAGTAAACTTGATGGTGGCTGAATGTTCTTGCTAATCTTCTGAGGGAGGGGCCTATTGCATTGATTCTTAGGTGTCTTTGCCCCAGGTGGGATTACACTGCCCTTGCCAGGTGGCAAGGCTAAGTAATCTGCTCTGGATTGCTCCATGTGGCTTTTGTTTTTGAAGCCTTTTCCTGCTGCTTTAGAGGATGAGAGTGAAAATGGCATCCTCCCAATCTCCAGTCCCAGAGCTGAAAGCTTGGGGTCCCACTCCTCAGTGCTCCCTCAGGGAAAAGTGGTCCATCACTTCTGTCTCCCTGGTCTCTGTCCACACTCAATGCTCACCCAGCCTATGACTGAGTGTTTTTATCTTAGGCATGTGACCATGTTTTGAGTCTCTAAACCCTGCAGACTGCTGTGGCTTACTCCTGCACTGCTCCTCCCCAGGGAGGAAGAGGGGTCTTGCTGGTTCTTCCGCTTGCTGGTCCTTGCTCAGAACATGGTCACTAACTATGCCATGGTTCACAGTTTATAGCAACCCTGAGCTGAAAGCCCACTTCTGGGCTCACTAATGGCAGCTGGCTTCCCCACTCCAATGCCTGGGAACTCTGCTGCATTCAGACACCACTGGTCTTCCTGTGGCGCCAAGGATCCTGAGACCATGCTGTCCCACCTGGGATTCCACCCCCCACTTTGCTGCCTAAGCACCTTTCAGACAGGGATGTCCCTCACCAGAGCAGATTTCTAAAAATTCTGATTTTGTACACCGCTGCACTTTCCAGTAGCCAGTTTATGGAGACTTATAGAGGCTCCCACCCTGCTCTCCCATGGTTTATCTTCCCATATATCATCTGGGATTCACTTCTCCACATCTCTTACTTTGCAGAAAGTAGTCACTTTTCTATTTGTATAGTTTTAGCTATTCTGTTTTTAGATCTCCAGTTTGCAGGTGTTCCGAATGATTTAATAGCTCTCCAGCTGAATTCCTGGGACCAGATGAAACTAAGGTCTTCTAGTCCTCCACCATCTTGGACTCCTATCTAAATGAAGTTCTTTACAACATCATGACAGTAATAAATACTTAGGGGGGGAAGAAAGCAAATATCTGTGTTTGTTTCTCATTGCTACTATAACAAATTGCTTGAGATTTAATTACTTTAATTTTTTAAAGATTTATTTATTTATTCATGAGAGACACAGAGAAAGAGAGAGAGGCAGAGACACAAGCAGAGGGAGAAGCAGGCTCCATGCAGGGAGCCTGATGTGGGACTTTATCCTGGGACTCCAGGATCATGCCCTGGGCCCACCTTGGGCCAAAGGCGGTGCTAAACCACTGAGCCACCCAGGGATCCCCCGAGATTCAATGACTTTAAAAACATGGCCACTCTTAAAGTTCTGGAAGTCAGAAGTCTGCAATCACTTTTGCTGGGCTAAAGTCAAGGTGTGTATAAGATGACCCAGTTGGATGGAGGCCAGCAGCACAGGTGGTGAAAGAATTTACCCAAGGGAGAACAAAGGAGATAGAAGTTTATTGAATACATTGCAAGGGAGCAGTGGGTAGGAAAGCAAAGGAGAGACTCTCTGTGCAAGGCTTTGGGTGGTGGTGGGGTGGGGGGTTGATTATAGTTAAAGGGGGAAGGTGAGGAAGTATAGGAACATACGGAATTGTACTTTTTTGGTACTTGTGTACCAGGTGTAAGTAACCCATTGGTCAACTAGGGCTTATGGATATGCTAAGGCAGCCTATGGGCCTGCTTGCATTCAGCAAGGTGATGGGGGTCACTGTGGCCCCTTCTGCCTTACTCAGGTTTCCATCACCCAAGTTAGTTGCCTACAAGCAGCTTTTACACTGAGGACTGATTCCCTGTGGGATGTCTGAGGGCATCTGTCTCCTTGTCTTTTTCAGCTCTCTTGGCCCCCATATTCCTTGGCTTGTGGCCCCTCTCTCCATGTTCAAAGCTTGTCATTTCAATTTCTGATTCTGTCATCATGTTGCCTTCTTTTCCAACTTTGACTCCTCCTGCATCTCTTTTATGAGGACGGTGGTGATTATATCAGGTCCATGAAGATAATCCAAGGTAATATCCTTGTTTTCTAAACTCAATCTCTTAAAATTAAGATCCTTAGCTTACTCATGTTTGCAAAGTTGCTTTCACCGTATCGGGTAGCATTCTCCAGTTCAAGGGATTATGATGTGGATATTTGGGGGACCAGCATTCAGTTTACTCTAGAAGCAAACCATAGGAAGTAGTTAATAGTGTTACATTCATTGGAATATTTTATAGCTATTAAATGATCTTGAGAGCATTTAATGAAAATAGAAAGTACTGTAGTGCATTCAACATTTGTTCACTAAATCTAATACTTCCTATGTTCCAGGATCTGATCTGACCACAGGGGATATAGTCAAGAGTGAAGGCTCAGCTCTCTTACTTTGTAATCCTGGTCAAGGAGACAGACAATAAAGAAATAAATCAATAAACAGAGTAATTTCAACTAGTGATAAGAGCTATGAAGCAAATTGGGTGGTGGGGGCAGATGAGGGGTGACTTTGCTCAGGCAATCAAGTAAGACTCCCTGAAGGGGTTTCATTTCCACTAAGACCTGATGAAGAGAAGGAGC
This sequence comes from Canis lupus baileyi, assembly GCF_048164855.1. Lineage (NCBI taxonomy): Eukaryota > Metazoa > Chordata > Mammalia > Carnivora > Canidae > Canis > Canis lupus. Next base: position 19,810,904 of record NC_132851.1, read on the forward strand.
CAGTCATACCCCAACCACTGGGCAGAACTTTCTAGGCAGAAGAGAAAGCAGAGCTAATGGCCTATCTTGAGGCAAGCAGGTATTTGGTGCATACTAATGACTAATGCAAGTGTGGCTGGGTGTGGTATCAAGGAGAGAGTTAGGGAGGGTGGGCATGAGGAAGGATGTTGCAGGCCAGCAGCTGGCGATACTGCTGGTTGCTTACCTTAGAATCCCATCTTTCTTCTTTCCCACAGAGACAACCAGTTTAGTGTTGTGCATCAATGTATATAATTAATATACTGGTTATCCTGATGTATCTTGCTCCTGAAGTAGGGATTAGGGTTTGTTTGTTTGTTTGTTTGTTTGTTTGTTTTTGGCACATCTATGGCAATAAAGGTGTCTAGTGAAATCAGTGTGTGGAAGGAGGACTTTGACTTTTGCCCTTTTACTCCTTTCTCCTTTGAACACAGACAACATCCTAGAAATGGAGCAATGCCTTGCAACCATGAGCCTAAGAGCTTTGGGCTAACAATTTTGGAGCATAAAAGGTGCCTGGTAAAAAGCAAAATAATAATAATAATAATAAAAAGCAAAAAAAAAAAAAAAAAAAAAAGGTAAAAAGGTGCCTGGGAACTTGAGGGGGCCATGTGGCTATTACTCTTATTCTAGAATACCTGCCTCCAGTTCCTGTTTGGCTGGGCTATGTGAACCAGGATTCTGTGACATGACTTAGAATCCAATCCCTTAATGATAAATATAGTAAGAAATTTATATTTCGTACTGTGTGTAACTAGAAATCATTGGAAGGTTTTAAGCAAGAGAGCAATATGGTCTGATTTATATTTGTAACAAATGATGTAATCTACTATATGGAGACTAGACTGTAGGTCCTACTAGGTCCTACTAGGGACATCAAGTAAACAATCATTGCAGTAATCTAGGAGAGGGATAATGCTAGCTTAGACTAGGGTTATAGCAGTGAAGGTGGGGAGACAGTTTGTATTTTATTAAGTTAAAAAAAGGAAGCAGTAAGATATACTTATTCTATATACAGTAAAATAATAGTAGCCAACATTTATTGAGCATCCATTATGGCCAAAAAATGTTTTAACCATTTACATATACTAACTCACTTATTTTGTCATTATATTAGTTGTGTGAAGCATTATTTTTTATCCACATTTTAGAGCGAGAAAAACTAAGAAGTGAAAAGGTTAAGTAGTTTTCTAGTAATGATAGAGGATGCCTTCCTCCCTGTGTGTGTGTGTGTGTGTGTGTGTGTGTGTGTGTGTGTGTTGGATGGGATGGGGGTGTTCTGTATGTGATGTGGGTATGTAGATAGGGAGATACAGATGGGTCACCCTAGGAAAAAATGCTAGAAGGAAATATATCAAATATTTTAGAAGTTTTATGACTGAGCAGTAGCATTTCATGCAATTTTTCTTCTTTATACTTATTTACCAGCATTTCTACAGGGAACATGTGCTATCTTTATATACAGGAGAATAATTATATGTAAAAGATACTATAGTTTAGAATTGTATTGGTGTTTATCAATATATTTTATATCATGCCTGGTCTTTTTAGGCAAAGAGAGAAAGGGTCATGGTGTAGTTACTGTGGCCAAATATGAAGCACACCAAACTGAGCCGTGGAAATGAAGTCATGGAGCAAGTTAAGTTCTTAGACTTCCAGGGCATAATGATGGCTGCTTCATCCTAATCCAGTCATCTGTCCAGTCATTGATGATGTCTTCTGAAAATAGTCCTATTTTAACCAAATAACCAAACTTTTCAGCTTTTCCACAGGCTGGCATTGTAGGGAGCAGCTTTTCCGCACACACTCTGCCTATTCAGACGTGCTCCCAATAGCTGGATTCTGTATGCCAAGTTGGCTTTCTCTGAAGAATTTCTCTTGTCTGACATGACATCATTTAGTTTATTTATGTTGGAGAACCCTCAGGGAAATACTATACCTGTGTTATATATGTGTATGTGTGGATATAAATTGCAGAACAACAAATCATTAGAAGGTGAATTCACTTCTCAAATTCCTAGGAGCTGTTCAAAGGTAAGCCACATAAACTACTTCTAGGTATCCTTTGCCAGAGCTAGCAAATGAGAAGAGGGTGTCGAAATCCAATTTAGGGGTGGGGGACCCCAAAGCAACTTTTTAGACTCCAAATCCTGAAATTGTCAAAAAACATTCTTTAACCTCTCTGCAGGCACTGAACATTTATTTCTCAGAATCACTCAATCTCTGTATCCTCAGACTCCTCCACATATTTACTGTTTGCTCATTTCTTAGCACTAAGCCTTGCACATCAATATCATGAATACATTAGAAGAAAAAAAGTGCAGCCATAAATGTATCAAAAATAGAAAACAAGGGATAGTAAAATAATGGACTCAAAAGTCAGAGAATGGACAAAATGCTAATATTGTGCATTAGTATGCACATACCTTTTTTTCGTAAGGATTTGAGAACATTGGAGTGTTTGTTCCTTGTTTTACATAGACAATTTGAAGGACATAAAATTCATGATATATTGAAAAGCTTATGTTAAAAACTAAGGACAAAAGTCTAAATAAACCACACTTTATTCTTTAAAAATGGCTCTTTGTTTCATTACATTTGCTACCCTTTCTAAGATTCGACCCATTCATAAGTGAAGGTAGCGTTTGGATTATGCAGTCAAGTTACATGGTATGTCAATGTGGAATAAAATGATGATGAAGAAACGGTGTTCATTATACAATCAAGAAGCATGAAAAAGATTAGAATAAAGAGGCTTTAGGAGAAGAATTGTTTTGTTTTTTCACTTTAAAATAGATATGAGAGCTTGTTGAAGCCACCTGACAATACCAGGATTTGAATAAAATAAAGAGAAGAGGTTTTAGTTGAACAAGGCACTCTTTCCTAAATGGACTAATTCTGATAAATCACTAAGATATGGGGCTGCCAGATTCCAGACAATGAATTTATACAAAAGGAAACAAAGCCCCATAGATGTTTTTATTGTAGATGTTCTCACTATGTCAGTACCAAGCTATGAAGCAGGCAAAGAACTGAGCATAATTACAGCCTCTCTCAACGAAGTGAGGAGGGCTGGTTTGAGAAAAGCCCCATTGAAGCTCATTGCCCTGGAGGATTCTCACTGCAAGACCATAAATCAGGTTCAAGGGCGGGAACTATATCTGTGGTGTGCAAGGCAAAGGGTCTGGTTCGTAGAGATTAAGTTGGGTTATGTTATGTAGGCCACAGAAGAAGGAGCCTAAGTTTTGAGACCAGTGGTTTGGGACTTGGTCATAGCTCTCACATGATGCAAGGTTGCCTTGGAGAAGACAGCAGCTTCTCTGAGTCAGTCTTCACATTCATAAAATATAGTGCTGTGACTATGTGAACTGTAGGGACTATCCCCACTTGGGCATTCTGGTTCTTTCTCTTTAGAACCTTAGCTTGTTTTGTTTACTCCAACGGCAGGGCAGTATTGTAAAGTTTAATGGCCAACAAATAAAAAGGGAAACTCCAAATGTCAGAAAAGAGGGTTGCAGCCTGCTGATCCCTGGTGTGAAGGATTATATTATTGTTTGTCAAATATTTCACTTTCTCTCCTTGAGGAACCCCTTCTTGTGTGAGGTATATGTGTCTCAACCCTGTCAATGTCAAGAGTGGCCACGTGAACATGCTTTATTTAATGGAATACAGATGGAAGTCACATATGTCACTTCTAAGATGAACATTTTAGATTCATTGTGTCTCTTCTCTCTGGTACTATGGCCATAGATATATCAGAGATAGAAGATGTTCTCTCAGCCCAAGGCTGGAGTGCCCGATATTTGGAATAGTTAAATGATCATACATTGTAAGCAGGAAATAAACCTTTGTTTTAAGCCACTGCAATTTTGGGGATCATTTGTTATCACAGCAAAGCAACATTCTAGGAATGGCCAACTATGAAAAGCAGTTCTCATTTCTTGACTATGTTTTGAACAGAAAATCAGAATTCTAAACATTTTTTTAAGAACTATCTCTCTTTTCTTTAATCTTCATTTGAGGGCTATCATATATACATCATATATATGTATATATACACACACCTATATTGTAGATATAATTTAGATATATAAATTGTCTATGTCAGGTAACCCAGTGCAGGCACTAGGCTGTGGAAGATTTGAGTAATTTCATTTCCATTTAGTCTATGATGCCTTTAATTTTCTTCTGTGCCTCTGTGCCTTTTATCTATTTATCCAACAAATAGTTTTTGGTCACCTACTAAGTAACCAGTAATCTGTGGAGATGGAAGAGTGAAAAGGTAAGCCTGGTCCCTTAAGTCAGTTGTATTTTATCTTCTAGTAGCCTCAAGGAGAGGTACAGGACACAGTGATAAATGCTATGCTGGTAATACATACAATGTATAGAAGCACCTACAGTAAGCATTTTAAATCAGAGCTTTGACAGTGAGGAAGGCTTTCTAGAGGAAGTGATATCTAATCCAAGAACTGAAGAATAGATAGTAATTAGACAGGAGAAGTGTGTGTGTGTGTGTGTGTGTGTGTGTGTGTGTACAGACAGGTTGGGGAATTAAATGTGGTAACAGTACACTGGTAAGGAATGTTCTAGGAGAGGAAACCACACATGTGAAAACCAGTGAAGAATCCAGACCACAGATATTAAGGGGGAGAGGGCATTGTCTAGAAGATAAGAAGAAGCTTTATCATATAGGATTTTCAAAGTGATATTCAGGCCCTGGATTTTATCTTAAGAGTCAATGGGGAGCCACTGAAGGGTTTTAAGGAAGATGTTTCCTCTTCAGCTAATGATCTCCCCATCCAACCCCCCTTCCCCCAACACTTCTCATCTAATCCACTCAACAACCTCTTCCTCTTTAGAATCAGATCAAACTCTCTGGAACCTTCCCAGGGAGATAGAGCTCCTTCCTCTCTGACTTATAATCTGTATGTGTGTGTGTGTGTGTGTATGTGTGTGTGTGTGTGTGTGTATTCCTGAATACATTTATTTTATATCTATTCGCTTTCATCTGTTTCCCACAACTTAAGATCTAAAAATCTTGGGGGAGGGCCTTGTCTTTTCATCTGTGTATCCTCAGTGACTCTCATTTCTTGGCTTTTAGCAGACATTCTGTAAATGTGGCAAAAAGAATAAGCTGAAGGAAGAGAGCCTTGGGAGGATCCAATCTATAAGGAAATGTAGCCATGGATGTAGGGCAGTCAGATGCCTCCCCATGGTCTCAGGCCTTTACTATAGGGAATGTTTGTTTTTGAGGAATCTCAGAATGATCTCATTCAGAGATGATACTTAGGAAACTTAGGCACTAGATCTTGCCATCACCCTTCCCTCTGAGTAATGCAGGCCCACTGGGGCTTTACCTGTCTTTCCTAATTTTCCAAACTAGTAGCCACCATTGGGAATATCTGTCTAGGCTCCTGCTTCAACCCACATTGCTCAGGTGTGTGGGCCGCACATGGCTTTGGAAATAACTTGGAGTAACTCAGGCCAACTGGGGCTTTACCTGTCTTTCCTAATTCTCCAAGCTAGTAGCCACCATTGGGAACGTCTGTCTAGGCTCCTGCTTCAACCCACACTGCTCAGGTATGCGGGCCACACATGGCTTCGGAAGTAAAGGGACCTGAAGTCATGGCTTACTAAGTTCTTCCATTTACTGGCTTTGCATAGCAGGTCGAGTTCTAAGGTGACCATTAGTGTCCCACACCCTGTACGATCTCTGCTACCTGAGTATGGGTGGAGCCTGTGATTATGATTGGATAATATTCCTGTGGTTAGGTTACTAACCAGTTGACTTTGAGTGAACCAAATGAGAGATTATCTTGGGGAGCATGGTGGAGAGCCTGACTGGCCTAGGAGCAAATGCCAAGTTGTAAACTGCCTACTGGAGTCATATGGGTAAGGGAATATGTGACCTCTACTGCCTGACATGGATTCCACCAATAACCAGTAAGCTTGGATGAGTGCTGCAAGCCTCAGGTAAGAATCACGGCCCTGGCCCACACCTTGATTTCAGCTTAGAAAAATCTGAGAAGGAGACCCAGCTAACCTGATACCTGGACTTCTGACCCATGAGAACTATGAGATAATGCAATTGTGTTGTTTGAAGCTGCCAAGATTCTGGTGATTTTTTTATGCAGCAAAGACATGTCAATGGAATATTAATGCACTATGTGACTGTGTGACTTTGGAAAAGTTACCAGCCTTCTCCGAACCTCATTTTTCATCATCTATAAAGTGAGCATGATAATCTTATTCCCTTGTGAGGAGTCAGTTGTTGAAATCAATTGAAATAATATATGCAGAGTACCTAGTACCCTCAACATGGATTAAGTACCCCCTCTGTTGCCTCACCCCAACTGGCACCACCATCTGTGCATATGCCTTTTTTGGAATGTTCTGCCCTGGGTGCCCCCTCAAGAGCTGGCCCAGGAATTCAGGCTGTGGTAGGTGTCATTTGCCTAGCAGGCCATCCTAGGGCTAGTGTTCTGATGAAAATTCCTATTGTAATGCATAACCATGAAGAGTCCAGAATGAAATTGCTTTGGGAGCCTTTGTGTGATTAACATTTCAGCTGTTTATGGAGTCTTTGCCCTATCATTTCCTGTTTTAAAAAATTAATGTGCTGGTTTATTATTAAAAACCAAGGAGGGGGGAAGTTCAGCTGGTGCACAGAGAAATAGTTCTAGATGATCCAAATAAAAGTAAGTGTCTGAGTAGGGAGAGTATTTGGAAGACCACTTTTTTATTTAGATGCTCTTTTAATCCCTCTCACTTTTTCTTTTAATGTCACTCCCTATCTACCCAGCTCCTGGGCTTCTGTCATCCTACCCCTAAATTTGAGTTAGATAAAAGGCATTTGAGTCAAGAGCATTGTAACTTTTTAATGATGCCAAGGGTGTTGTGCATGATGGTGTTGGGTGATCCATGGCATTAGAGGTTATTTGAATTAGAAGGGACTTAGCAGGCCTATTTTACAGATAAGAAAACTGAGGTATAGAGGCTTAATTGCCCAAGGAGACACAGCTAACTTGTGACTCAATTTTCTCTGAAGGAAACTAGATGTCCTAACATGCTTTCCTCAAGTAATCTGAATCAATTAATTTTGTATGTATAGGGATCTCTGGGTGGCTCAGTGGTTTAGTGCCTGCCTTCAAGCCCAGGGTGTGATCCTGCAGTCCCAGGATTGAGTCCCACATCAGGCTCCCTGCATGGAGCCTGCTTCTCCCTCTGCCTGTGTTTCTGCCTCTCTCTCTCTCTCTCTCTCACTCTCTCTCTCGTTCTCTCTCTCTCATAAATAAATAAAATCCTAAAAAAAATTTGTATATGTCAAAGCTTAAAGCCTGCTGTGGTGAACTAAGGACCCCATGGTCACTTCTTTCTGATAAACCTCAGGGCGGACATGATCATGGATGCCCATGATCTGTAAGGTTGGCACCAACTGTGCTTCCACAGTGAATAGAAGGTTTTCTTAGGCCAAATAGAAAAACCTAGTTAATAAGAAGGAAAAGTTTAGATTGGATTTAAGGGGCAGAAATAGCTCAGTTGCCAGTACTAACTCTCAAATGGGACTGAGAAATAATGTTCTTTGTGGATCATCAATGAGAGTAGAGATTTATATATCCATCAGATGGATTTAGTCATTAGCTATTTGGCCTTAATCTTTGTCTTCTGCTATCCCAATATATTTCTGATGCCTGGTATTTATTTACTGGAACAGACTGGGCTCCCTTTTTCCAAGAGGAAGAAAGAAATTCTGTAATAGAGCCTAATCAACCTGAGATTGTAGTAAAGATTGACAGAGTATTTACTGTGTGTGCAGGAACATTTACTGTGTGTGCAGGAATGTTAACATGTAGACCTGAGACCGCTACCCTTAGGAAGTCTTGCTTGCAGCATTGTCCTTAGCTGGCATTCAGGCACTTAAATGATGAAGAGTTCCTTACACTGATCTGAAATGGCCCCTCAATGATAAGAGTGGCTCACTGTGCCTACAACTGTTTGTACAAGCAATATCCATGCTGAATACTTGCTATCCTTCTAGGATTCTTGAGTATTGGTATGTGACAGGAGTGGGTGTTTATATGCCCAGTTCCCAATAAAAAAACTTAGGTCATAGCCACCAGTGAGCTTCTGAAGGAGACAGTATTTCAAATATGCTGCAACAACCCATTGTTTAAGGAATTAAGTGTGTCCTGCATGACAGCAGCAGGATAGGCCCCTTGGAAGCTTGCATTTGGTTTCCTTTGGATTTTGTGCTACGCTCCTTTACCTTTGTTGATTTTGCTTTATATCCTTTTCACTGCAATAAATCTTAGTTGTGAGTACAACTATATACTAATGTAATTCCTCGTAGCAAGTCAAGCCTGGGGCTGGTCTTCAGATTTCCTTACTTCCTTATAGAGAATATATTTATTTCATTTTATTTTCTGGGGAGCTTCTCTAGCACCAGTAAAGCAGCAGGATCTGATTTCAGGAAGTTCAAGTTCAAGAGCCAGTATGAAGGGGCTCATGGGTAGCTCAGTTGGCCAAGCATCTGACTCTCGATTCCAGTTCAGATCCTAATCTCAGGATCAGCCCATGTTGGGCTCCATGCTTAACATGAAGTTTGCTTGAGATTCTCTCCCTCTTCCTCTGCCCTTCTCTCAGTTCTTTTTCCCAGTAAGTAAATAACTAAACTCTTATTTATAAATAAATAAGGAGCCAATATGAAGACAGTCCACTCTAAAATACTCAAATATAATTAATCTTATACCTCTTTTATACCCATTATTTCCCTCTGGTTTACTCATCTGCCCCACTCCACATCCCAGGTTTTTATCCTTTTTTTTAAATTTTTTGCTTTATTATTTCCTTCCTGTTCATTTCCAGTGTTTCCATCTGTCTTATCTTACATATTGTGCTGTGAATTTCATGATACCAAAACCTATAAATATCAGATTTAGCAGAAAACAACAAAATACTAGTGTATGGAGACTCCATTTTTATACTCAGAAGTTTTATTATTTGTCTTCTGATTAAAAGAAATCACTTGATACTTATGTCCCTTAGTTTTCTAATCTGATAAGTGGGGCCAATATTACCTGTCCACCTTGTGAAGTTACAGAGGGGATCAAATGAGAAGATTTTTATGTAAGAATTTCAAAACTTTGAGCCACATAGAATTGTTGAACCTTATTATTCTCCTGGAACAATCACATGAAAAATGCATACTCGAGATGTGGGCATTGTCTCTCTTTGTTCATAGAATGACAGGCAAGAGAATATAAAGATGCTCAGTGAGAAAGGACCATAGAAATGGTTAGCCTTGAGTAAAAGACGATCAAAAGGTTTTGATTACTGATTTCAAGTATGCAAAGGACATCCATGAAGAAAAAACAAGAGAAAAATTCTCTATGACTTCGCAAGATAGAATCAAGACTAATGGGAAAAAGTGAAACAAAACAAAACACAAAAAGCAGAGGAAGAAGAAAGACCTGGCTGAGGCATAGGGAAAGGAGGAGCAGAAGAAACTGATCTTCTAAGTTGTTCAAGGTCAGGCTGAACTTCAACATCTTGAATGTTGCACAAGGAATTAAACACCAGATTTATGAATGAGCTTCTTTTGTGAACCACCCCCACAATTTTTGCTGCAATGCTCTCTGTACTGTTATTTATTGAATCTTTAATTCATTCAATTTTTTTCAATAAATTTATTTTAAAACGATATTTTGCACGCTTGGTGTTTCAGTTATTTTTTTGTAATGTATTTTAAAATGCAAAGCTAACTATAAAAAACCTTCATCTGTTAGTAAACCTGAAACTAGGTGGCTTCCAAACCTGATACTCCATGGAAATTCTTAAGGCAAAATAAAGACAAGAACAAAAACAACACTACAACTCTGCGGCCCTGATTTCTGTTTTTGAGAATCTTTTGGTCACTTGGCGCCACATACTCTTCCTTGAAGAAAAAGATGGTGCTTCATTTGTGGAGTTGAGAGTGTCACTCAGCCTTTTTTCATGGGGGAATCACAAGGCCCTCCTTCTCCACTTCTGCATTGCTAATCCCTCTTTCACAACCCACCAGGACAATGCATACAAATGGAGATTAAAGCAAACTGGGATGTATCCTGTCCTACCTTTTCTTCAATCTTACTGCGCTGGCTTTGCACTTCCCACATTAAGCATTGGCACTTAATTCTTCACTCTTGCTCTATAATCTAGGGATGCAGGCTAAGACCCCTCCCCTTTGTCACTTATGTATACTCAGTCTACAGAAGTTACAGACCTGCCCCCATGCCCAGGGTTGATTAGAGCAGAGAAGGGCAACTGGCCCAAGATGGATCAGTTTTCTTCTTGCCAGAATTTGGGATTTCGGCCTAGAGACAATGTATAGTTTACTAGAGCTGTTTTTAAACAAAGTACCGCAAACTGGGTGCCCGGTTGGGAGGAACGGTGAATAGTTTGTTACAGAGTCTGAGTAAAAAGCAGGTGGAAACTATATATTCAATGAAGACTAAACAATGACTGAAATAAAGGAAACCATACTGTACGTATCCCAAATAATATGATCAGCAGAAGCAAATGCCTGAAGCATCTGACCTTTATTACAGAGGCCGTAGACAGATGTAAAAATGTTATAATACCTGTTGATGTCTTAAATATACCTTTGATATCTTATATATGTTACTTAATGGAGAAAGGAAAACTTAATAAAGGAGTGCTTGAAAACAGCTTGATCAGACAAAAGTAGCTCTTCAAACTCAGGACCAACTTAAGATCTTTGTAGATCTAATGTGCTCTAGTTTTGAGAGGCCCAAATCATATCAAATATATATGAATAAGGGAAGTGCTACATTTCAACTTAGGTATAACTGTCTTAAGATTTAATTGTCATTGGATACTTAACAAAATGCTACATTCTGTAGGTATAACAGTAGCATTTATTAATTCCTGTTTTGCAATTTTCTTTTTTTAGAGTCAATACATGTTGTTGCATTTTGTGTGTGGGTGGGTTTTTAAAATTTTGTATGCCTTATGCATTGTGCTTTTGGCACCCAGTGGAAGAAAATGGATGTGTTTATATCTTAATTTTTATTTAATTTAAGATTTTATTTATTTGAGAGAAAGAGCACCCATGAGTTGGGGGGTGGGAGGGTAGAAGGAGAGGGAGAAGCAGACTCCCCACTGAGCAGGGATCCTGATGGGGCTCGATCCCAGGACCCAGGACCTGAGCCGAGGGCAGACACTTAACCGACTGAGCCATCCAGGTGCTCCTGTCTTAAAATTTTGTATTCAATTTATAATTACATTTTTCTTTTCTTTTTTTTTAATTACATTTTTCTTAACAACTGAAAAACAATACATAGTATAGTATTTGAACTGCTGCTATATTTGCCTTCAAAAGGTGTCTGGAAGTAAGCCTAGGTTTCCAGAAGCATGAGAAATAGTTCTGTAAGGGATCCCTGGGTGGCTCAGCAGTTTAGCACCTGCCTTCAGCCCAGGGCGTGATCCTGGAGTCCCGGGATCGAGTCCCACATTGGGCTCCCTGCATGGAGCCTGCTTCTCCCTCTGCCTGTGTCTCTGCCCCCCCCCCACCCTCTGTGTGTGTGTGTGTGTGTGTGTGTGTGTGTGTGTGTGTCTCGTGAATAAATAAATAAAATCTTTTAAAAAAGAAATAGTTCTGTATTTAAGAAGCTACTATTAATAGCCTCTGCAACAAAAAAATAAGTCCTCATTTTAAAGAACAATTTATTAAAAAAAAAAAAAACTAGATAAAGCACGTTTCAAAATTAAGTGACTTACATGTGCATCAGTATATCTGATTCAAACTCCAAGGGTGTTTAGAAGCACAGCATACAATCAGCCCAGTTATGTAGTTTCTACATTTTTGACATAAAATGAAACAAAATGAACCACTTTCAGGAAAGTGAAATAAAAAGAAAATGATTAGGTTTAGTTATAGACATTACATTTCCTGCTTAAAAATTAAAATTAGGGATGCCTGGGTGCCTAGTCAATTAAGCATCTGACTGTTGGTTTTGGCTCAAGATCTCAGGGTCCTGAGATTGAAGCTTGTATTGGCTCCATGCTCAGCAAGGAATCTGTTTGGGATTCTCTCCCTTTGCCCCCCCCCCAATAAATAAAATCTTAAAAGGCACCTAAAAATTTTACTATTTGCAAATATTTCTACTTTTCCTGAATTAGGTTTCATCTGAAAGAGTGAGTTCACTATTGCTCAGAAAGATGTGCTCAACCAAGTCAGTGCAATTATGTAAGACGGATGTGACAGTGTGGGGTTCTGCTCAGGGTCCAGCCTTTGCAAGTTTTCTCCCCTCTCAGATCTACTCTAACATTTCTGTTTCATTTAGCTCAGGACTAGATAGCATTTTTTTATTGTATTCCAAATGCTTTCTATCTGACCTTTCAAGAGTGGTAAGCTTTTCAAAAGGTCATCTATCAGTTTGTGCCCAAGTTAAAAGAGGGACTCCCTGAGTGGACACATGGATGCCCTAAGTCTTTTTGTAGATACTAACAGGTATTTGCCCTAACTATACTAGCTCAGATGGCCGCACTGTTCTTTCAGGACTGCTAGCATGTATTCAAGTAGTCCAAGTCAGTACTTATTGATAACAACTTGGACTGATTATCTTTTTTTCTCAATCTATCAATTAATCAACAAATATGCTTGAGCTCCAATTATGTTCAAAGTATTATTTTATCAAAGAACAAAAATACATATGTAAGTCAGAAAAAAAAACAACTGAGTTGAATAAATGCAAATTTAAAATCTAAAATCTTGAGATAGATACTGGAAACAATGATATTTTGTGTTGGTGGATTTAAGGTGATGTAAAGTGAGATGTGTACTCTGACAGATGGCTGTGGATTATAGCATCTCTATAAAAATTGACAATATTCATCAATAGTCTTGCAGCTTGTCCCAAAAGGCATCAGGGAACAGTGTTTGGGAACATTTACCTGCATTCAAAGCTCAGTTCCTCTGTGATGTGGCTTTGGGAGATAACTGAATCTTGCTGCCTTAACTTTCTCATCTGTATAGTAAGGATAGCAATAGTGGCTCCCTGTTTTAAGGATAAAATAAGCCAATATTAGTAAAATTAAGGATTATAGTCTAGCAGACAGTGTGTCCCAAGTAGCCTTCTAAATTATCTTAACATTTGCACTTATAGAAACAAGGAATTAATTACAGATGAGAGTAAGGATATAAGTATGAAAATTTAAATACATCCTCAATGTCAAACTTGATGGAAATGGTTCAGTTCATTAAGGCATATCCACATTACAGTGTATTATACAACCATTACAAAATTAAGTTTTCAAAGAATATGGAGATAGAAAAATTCTCAGACATAATGTTACATTTTGAAAGCAGTATGTAAAGTTACCTATACATGTTATTATCCTAATGCTGTTAGAAGGCACATAGGAAAAGTTCTAGAAAGAAGTATCAAGATATTAATGGTAATTATCTCAGCGTATTGAAATTACGAAATTTTAAAATACGATTTTCTTTATCTTTTCTATAATTTCAAAATTTTCCACAAATGTGGAAAAAAGTAAAAAAAAAAATAACACAGGGAAAGAAAAAGTGGTGATCAAAGATTTATTTGTATTCCCTAACTTTTTTTTTTCTGAGCTGCTGAACAAACTTACATAATGGAATCTTGAATATCTTCAAGAATAGCAATTTTTTTAAGAATAGCAATTTTTAAAGCAAGATATGGTTGATATGGTTTTAAGACCTAATTAACTAGAAAATATCCTTTTAATAGTATTATATATGTGTGATTATATATGTATTTGTGTATGTATGTATATATACACACATATATAGCATATATATACACGCACATACATATATACACACATATATCCTCATATATCCTCTCTTTTAAAAAAGATGCTTACAGCAGTGAATCATGCCCTGGCCAAGAACTGATGAAGCAAAAGCTGATGAGTTTTGGATAAACTCAACAATAACTCAAGTCAGTAGACCCATAGGAACTAAAGTTGAGTTTCAAGGGGGAAAGAAAACTACAGACTGATGATCTTGGGAGTTGGTAAGGTAATTTGCAAAGGCTAAATATTACTGCAAATCTGACAACTGGAGGTACCAGAACTCACTCCATCATCTAGTGGCTAAGTGAGAGAGTCCCCTTGCAGACCTGACAGGGAAGGAGATGTCACTTAATCCATCCAACAAATTTCCTTTCCTGAAGAGGTGAGTTATGAGCTCAAATCCCCAGGTTTCTTAATGAAAATGTACCTTCAAATGTTTAAAAAATTTTTCTCTTCTCATTTCCTGGCTTGGAAGAAGAAATATATTTTCATGGTGGTTGTCCAGTGAATATTTACTGTCTAGACAATTCCTACCTGGATTTTCTTAAAATAATAAGATGGGTGGGGAAGGAGTGCTCTGAACATTTGTAAACCTGCTCACTGAATCAAAGAACATGTAGAAGCAGCTTGGTAGCAAGCACAATAATTACCAATTGTGATGCCTGAGATGTTTTTCTTTCTCATTTTTATAGTAGCTGTGTCCTTACAATCCGGGAACCTAAGAGAAAGTTACATAGGCAAATGTTAAGGTTAAGAATATATCCTTTAAATAGGAATTAGACACAAGATACATGCTCAACTACTTTTAAAAAGAAAGTGATAATTGTAATTCATTCGAAAGGAAGCATTCTTAATTTATAACCTTTAAAAGTAACTGTCTTTATTATACTGCAGAGTATTCTAAGTGTGTATCATGGCTAATATTTTATGCATACATTTTTTCAGTTGAAGGCATTTGCCATAATTCAGCTTTAACAAACTCTGTTCTCAGCTGTAACTCAGAGCATGACATATATCTGTTGTCCAGCTATAAATCTATGGTTGTTATTATACTTTTATGAATCTGATTCATGCAGAAAGCATTATCCTGGCAACTTTAATTAAGGAGCTAGGAATTTCCCCATTTGAATTCCTAGCATTCTGTACACTTTATTGCATTTTCCCTTGTGAGCCCTAAATGAGATATTTGGATTACAGATCCTTAGAAGAATAAAATCCATAAGCTCTAAATCAGGGATGGGTAAGTGGATTTGATCCAGCTTTAGAACTGACTTTGATGGCGCGAATTGCACTGAGTCTCTTAAGGATTGGATCAATCATTAATATATAACTTTTTAAAGCTGTAATTTTTGGTATTTGTTGGTATCAGGATATTAAGATGTGGTCTCTTGTTGTTTGGTTTCTTATTTCTGGGAAGCCCTCCAGTGTCTTATTTGGGTTGTACTAAAGCCAAGATTCTACAACTCAAGATTAATAGGATAAAATCAGGTATGAAGCAGAGAGAAATCTATGTATGACCTATTACATTAGACACTGTTATTTTTAATATAATGAGGTTGTGAATACTTGTGCATATGGGCAGGTGATTTTACACAAATACATAGAATTTATACATCTCTAATTGCCATTGTATCTTTAGGTTAGCTGCATATTTAGGCATCTTACATTGCCACCTCGGTTCCAATTTCCCATTCTGATGCTACAAATACACAGAGCATAATACGACCTATATCATCTCTTAGTTAAATACCAGCCCTGGTCTAAGGGCTTAATCCATTAAATGCTCATAACTAACCAGTGAGGCCATTATTGTGATTATTCCCACTTTACAGATGGGAAAACCAAGACAATGAGAGATTAAGTAACTTGCCCAAGATCAAAAAGTCAGTAAATGGAAGAGCCATAAATTTGAGCCTAGGCACATGTGGCTCTGGAATCCACAATCTTAAGCATTCTTCAATGCTGCCTGAACTAATATAGCTCTGTCAGCACACATTTATTGAGCATTTTAAACCAGTACCACTCTGTCCTATCAGGGAAGAGAAGATGTTTAAGACTATTTCCTTGACCCAAGAAGCATCTGAGTGAGAAGACAGGAAGTACACACAGGGACAATTATGGTGGAGCACTTGTCATGATAATAACATCTATTGGATGATTACTCTGTGTCAGCTGCCATGCTAATAACTAAATCTATGTAACCACAAAGGGACTATTTTTATCTCAGTTTTATGAAAGAGGAAGCCAGAGGTAAGTAATTGAAGTCACACAGCCAGTGAGTAGCAGAGCCAAGATTTGAGCGTACACAGTCTGAATCCAGAGCCCCAGCTCTTAAGCCATTGCTTTCTACTGGATGTGAACACGTCCCTATGTATGTGGCATATATCAGAAAAGTGCTATAAGAGCTTAGTGAGGGTAGGAAGGGTGGAGAGTCCAGTTAACCAATTACTTAGGTAATTAATTTATTCAACTATTGGTTATCTTCATTGTCTCGAGCCATAATAAAATGCCTTTGATTCTCTGAATTCAGTATGCTCTCTTTTGTGTCTAGATTTCTGTATGTTTCTTGCCAAGAAATATCCTTCATGCCCTGCCTCCCCTAGTACCAACTCACCACCAAACCGTATCTCCTTTACCACCATTGTGTGGCTAATTACTATTCACCCTTCATATCTCAGCTTGAATCCCAAAACATCTGGGAAGCCTTTCTGCCCCTCCAAGACTTGAGTGGGTCTAGTCACTTGTAATCCCACCTCATTAGAGCACCTACCACACTGTGGCATGATTACAGCTTTTCTTGTCTATCCAGTCCATGTCATGCCTGCTCTCTCCTCCTACTCCTCCAGCCAACACTCCCTAACCCACTCCAATAATAGTCTTGGAGCTTCTTAAATGTTGAAACTGGGTCTTACATCCTCCATTGAACTATAAGCTCCCAATATGCCCGACACATAATAAATGCCTTATAAATATTTTTTTGGTGACTTACTGAGTTCTATGTGCCAGACACTTTGCCCATAAAATACTTGTTATGTGATAGCACTGAGTGAATATTTGTTTCCATGATCTCACTGCATTCTTATAATAATCCTCTCATATACTATCATATTCATTTTACAGATAAGGGTACTGAGGCTCAAGAACATTAAACAGCATCCTTAAGGTCACATAGTAAAGGGGGAGCTGGAAGTAGAAATCAGATCTGTCTGATGCTAACCTGTCCTGCAGATGAACCAGCAGTGGCAGTGCAGGTTCTAGAAGGTATAAAGGTACACAGATGAGGTAAAGGAGTCAGAAATCATCTCTACTTGAGAGGACAGCAGGCCTTTCACAGGGATGTGATGCACAGGCTGGATCTTGATGGCCAAGTCTGAGTTCATTTGGGTGAAAACAAATAGAAGGATCAGCAGGTGAAAGCCCAGCCTCTTCCTTCAGAGAGGAGTGAGGAGTCATCTATAACAGAGTACAAGGTACAGGGGAGAAGCAGTCAAGGGTACTTGGATTACAGTGTAATGAATAGAGCCAATATAGGGCAAGGGAGGAACTGGCAGGATTAGAGTCGTGAGAAAGGATGTATCCACCACCTTACTTCTAAGAGATTGAGCTTCCTAGGCAAAGAGTGGCTTTCCCAAACCCTGGGAGGGATATTAAGTTAGTGTGAAGTCAGGTGGGAAATCAGTTGGCAAATAGAGGGAAATGATTCCCCCTCCATACTTTATGAGAAATAGGAGTCCAAGCCTTTTCTTTTGTTAGCAGCTCTTCAAATCCCCTGCCAGGGGGGAGTTGAGTAGAGACTTGAAAGAATGGAAGAGTAACCACAACATCCTTTAGGTACTCCTCATTCTTCTTGATATCTTCGTGCAATGCCTGCTATTTTATCTATTGTTCATATTAAAAATGTCATTGTTACTTATAAGTTAGATGCTGCACTATATGCATTCCCTTATTTGCATATTTTATTTAGTCCTTGCATTATGAAGGGTGTTATTATTTCTACTTTCGAGATAAGAGAATGGAAGTTCTGAGGTACTAAGTAGCTGGTCCAATTCCACAGGGAGTAAATAGCTAAGAATAATAGAATAGCTAAGAATTAATGCTTGCGGATCTGACATCCATGTCTGTGATCTTAACCAATGTCACAGAGAATAAAATAATAACTACTAAATACCCAGTGCCTTCTCTGAGCCAAGCACTTTATGTAGATAATGCGCAAAAAATAGGATATTTGCTCTAATCATTTAGTCCATTCATTTTGAAAGAGTAAGATTTGTCTAAAATTTACTTGCTGTGTTCTCTGCAGTAATCTCTTCCCTCTGTTTTCCACTCCCTTCTTTTCTAATTCCTCATTAAGAAGGGATGAGATATTTTAAGGATTTTCTAGGTTATTAGAAATTCTCATTTAGAATCTTGTATTTCTCCTTCACATCCACAGTGAGTCTATAAGAACAACTTCACGAAAGAGCTTTAGAAATGAATGTGTGGCGCCCATGCTCTCTCAAGCTCCTTTTAATGAGAAATGGTTAGGTGATTATGCCATTACGTGGTACATCCTATTCCTGGAAGCCATCTTAAGCTGTTCAGGATAATGTATCTCTAACATTGCATCAGCCTCTTTGTTCCATAGATGCTATTTTTTAGAGTTTTATGAACAGCAAATGGCTCCTTAGGAGAACATTGTCATCACTCAATCTGGATTTTCCAACAGTTTTGGGGTAAGGATGATAAAATGCCCATAGGGCAGTGCCAATTTGCAAAGGATGATTAACTCCAGATTTCCCATCCTTGGGACATTGTGAATGCCTGGATCAAGGTCTGATGTGTTCCAGATGATGCACAAGGATGTACAAACATGCAGACTTCCATTACAAGGGAGACTAGGAACAAAAGAGTACATTATTCATTCATTTATTCAACCAACAAATACATGGTGTCTGCTCTGTATCAGGCACCGTTTGATGCTGAGAATACTGAGCCCCTACCCTCAAGGCATTTACATCCTCTGAGAGAGGACAGGCAATAAATAAATAAATTACATGCTATTGGGAAAAATAAAGCAGGATAAAGCAATAAGGAGTGGTATGGGTGTGACATGCTTTTATATAGAAAAGGTTTCCTTAAGCTTAGACTCAGCTGAGACCTACAGGAAGTAAGTGATGGCATAAGACTTGCAGATGTCAGGGGAAATTGTTCGAGGCACTCATGGTAAAGTCCTGGGAATAGCAGTGCGTTTAAGGGTGTAGCAGCATGGATGCCTTCATGGCTGGAAAAGAATGGGTAAGTGGAGAGTGATAGGAGGTGTCAGCAGGAAGAAGTAAGTGAGGGGCAGAGGAAGGACCAGCTAGCCTCATATAAGCCTTGGTGGGGAGTTTAGATTTTATGCTATTATGGATTGAGAAACGATTGCAAAGGTTTAAGCAGGGGAATAGCATGACCCAACCTACCATTTTAAAAGCTTCTTCTGCCTATTCTCTGTAGGATACATGTAGGAGCAAAAGTACAAGCAGGAAAGCCATAGGTAGGAGGCTGTTTTAGTCCAGGTAAGACATGATGCTGCCTGGGGCAGTGTTGTCATGGTAGAGATGGTGAGTAGGGATCACACTCTGGATATTTAAAAGGAAGAGTTGAGAGGCTCTGCTAATAAACTGAATGTGAAAGAAAGAAATCAAGATTTGTACCAGCATACCTGGAAGAATGGAGGTGTTATTTAGTGAGAAAGGAAAGGTTTTAGGACCAACAGATTGAGGAAGGGGGAGCATCATCTCCATTTTGGACATGTCCATTGTGAGATGCTTGGTCAATGTCCATGCAGAGTTACAGGGGAGGCAGTTAGGTAGTGATTCTGGAGCTTGTGATTAATCCATGAGATGAGATAAATCTTCTAGGCGGGAGTTGACAGAAAAGTTAAGTTCTCAATTGGTCTCTTCAAGGGGTTCAGTTATGTTATCAACTTGGTATAAAAATTCCCCACATGTGTTGCTTTCAGCCCTTGAGAGGGCACAATACTCCCACGCTTTTCTTTTCTTTTTAAAGATTTTATTTATGTATTTATTCATGGGAGACAGAGAGAGGCAGAGCCATAGGCAGAGGGAGAAGCATGATCCCCACGGGGTGTCCAATGGGATACTCGATCTCAGGACCCTGGGATCATGACCTGAGCCAAAGGCAGACACTCAACCACTGAGCCACCCAGTCACCCTGCTTCCCTGCTTTTCTTAAAATGACCTATTTTAAAATGAGTTGGTTCAAGCTAGCTCCAATTTTTTTTCAAAAGTTCTTAGATATTTAACAGAGAGCAGCAAAGCAGGTGGTATACTTTGTACATCAACAGAGCAACTCTGAGCAGTTTTCCTGCTCTGTTACAAAATAAATCAGTATGGCCCAACCATATGGTAGTGCATGCAGAATAACCATTTCTCCCAAATATATACCAGTGTCACAAGTGTGTTTCTGGACTCTTCTCAATGGGAATGGTAACTACTGGTCTAGGTCCCCAGATCCATTTTGCCTTTTAGTATATGGCTTCATCCTAAATACATTTAATAAAGCAAAGGCTTGAAAAGAGAGCTATGTATACTCCAACTAGGAGTATCCACTAGTGTCCCATACTGGGAAAGGCCGATAAGGGAATGCAGAGTAAACCACACTTCTGAAAGTGAGTGGTGACTACATGCCTATTTCACACTGTACCTCTTCTACCTGAAGCAAAGATGTTGCAGTGATTCTGAGAGGGACCATATATGCCAAGTCCCATAAATGGAACATTTTATGGCACCAATGAGATTCAGAGTATTTGATTTGGTGGGATGGGGAAATATACCAAAAAACAAAACAAAACAAAACAAAACAAAAGAATTTTATGTGTTAGCACATGTGTGCGTGTACCTGTGCATGTCTGTATTACTCTTTAAATATGTGGGAGCCTCTCTCTTAAGTACAAGGACAGTATTGTATCCCAGCCTCAGAAAGACTGGCTTCCAGACCTTCCAGGTTTTGAAGCAGATGATCAGGTGCAGAAGAACGAGGCAGGAATCACTGATCAGGACAGAACTGAAAGATGGGGGTCTGAGTCAGAACTCAGCAAAGAACCAAAGTCAGGCCAGAGTTAAGCTGACCCAAAGTGTGTTACTGAGTCTTGAAATGCATCTGATGGAGGATCAAATTGATCATAGGGCCTGGAGAATAGAGCCTAGTCTGTGGGAGGGGATCAGTTGGCTCTGAGTAGGAGGATAGGATAGGATAGGATAGAATAGGATAGGATACGATAGGATACGATAGGATGGGAACTCAGAGAAGGAAGCAAGTGCTTGCAGAAGTAATTGGTGTCACTACCCTTTTCTTCCAAGGATAGCTGCTTTTAGCTGTTTGCTCACCTGTGTATATGGTGCTATCCTTATGGGAAGAGAATCATATTTTTCTTAATGGCACACTAGTTTACTTGGCCTGACCCCAAAATTTGCAATCTCCTAAAACAACAAATTGAATTGCACACTGAGGAAGGCTGGTAAAAACTAGAAATTTTATTTGAAACCTGAGTTATCCAATACACTAATTTCCTGAAGTTTCAAATAATCTTGAGAGTATTGTGCCCGAATCCCATTGTAAGGCCTTCTATGATATCTCCAACTATATGTCACAGCATTTAAATGAAGACAGCTGTGATTTTAAAATAGAGTACTTAGGTGGTAGATACACAGCAAGTATTATGGGTTTTTTTCATAAGTTGTCTTGCATGATATTAGCAGGGAGCAGCAGAATAAATAATATTTTTCTTCTTTTAAATTTGTAACGTGTGTGGTTATTGCCTTAATTTTGACTACAAGGATATAGCTTGTTACAATGCTTAATTTAATCAGAATTAAATCTTGCTACTTTTCACCCCCATAGTTAGTGTAGCTGTTGCAATTATAACCCTAAATAATTATTAACAATTATTTGATTTTAAACTAAAATACTATAAAATTTAAAATACCCCTTAGTACATAATTGTGAAAGACACTAAGATAGAGCCCTCTTACTTTTGGCAAAATATATCCAGGATGCTTATTTTATCAATTTATGTGAGCTTTCAGATGATGGAATATATATGCTGTTTCTGCACTGAGAAATTAAAGGACAAATTTAGATAATCATAATTTAAGTTCTTCTTCTTATTTTTTTTTTTTTTTTTACGTAGTATCCAGGCAAGGTGAAAGGGAGGCTTTGACAAAGAATTATCTAAGTGTCTCAGTTTTTAACTTTTTTCTGTGAATATCTACATATAGTCAAACACATACTTCTAATACCTTACTGAAACTTCCTATTTCCCAATTAAACATGCCCTTTTAAAGAAAACTAAATATTAATATAATCAAGAAAAAGAAAAAATCATTATAAATCTAGGATAGCAATTATAAGCATGCAAGTATCTAATAGTTGATAATTTTTAGTTTGACATATCAAGAAAGACCATTCTTGTACAGATTTTCCCCAAAAAGTGACTTTATATAGAAAAAGATGACAATGCTTGTACAGATTTTTTTATAATTTTATTTTTTAATATTTTACTTATTTATTAATGAGAGACACAGAGAGAGGGCAGAGACATAGGCAGAGAGAGAAGCAAGCTCCCCGCAGGGAGCCCAATGCAGAACTCAATCCCAGGACCCCTGGATCATGCCCTGAGCTAAAAGCAGTTGCTCAACCACTGAGCCACCCAGGCATCCACTTGTACAGATTTTTAATAGAGAATTATTTAATTACAAAAATGTGTGTGTCTCTCCATGGTTGCACCTTGGTTTAAAAGTCATTTTCAATAGATTTTGATTTCTGCTCTTTCAAGTGATTCATTTAAATTCCTTGATTTTTAATATTCCCCAATGAACTTTAATTAATCTCAGAAACTTCTAGGACCTCAGGATAAAACCAAACTTTGAAAGTAATCCAGTTGACTCCTGATTCTGATGCCCGACCTCTTCTTCAATCTTTCTGCCTGTGTCCTTCAACCCTGGACTCAATTGCTTTTATTAATTAAAGAATCACTTCCTTTGGGGAATTTTCCATTCTTGAAATAATTTTGACTGCCTGAAAATATTTCCTTATGTTGTTTTACAGCCTATTTCTATTTGTTCTCTAGTCTCAGATGCTTCAGAGAAAGTCCAGTCCCTCTTCTATGTGACAGTGGCCCAACCACAACATGAAATACATGCCAATTCCTGCATCCTCTCAGCTGCTTTCCCAGTTTCCTCTTCTTTAGCATAAGTGCTACATACTCCCTGAGGCCTTCTTAATATTTCAGTTTTAAAACACCTAATAAGCAGGGGCTCCTGGGTGGCTCTGTTGATTAAGCAGCTGACTCTTGATTTTGGCTCAGGTCTTGATCTCAGGGTCATGATATGGAGCCCTCAGCATGGAGTCTGCTTGTCTCTCTCCCTGCCCCTAACACTGCTCTTGGGTGTGTGCTCAATCTCTCTCTCTCTCTCTCTGTCACACACACACACACACACTCACTCACACACTCACACACTCCCTCTCTCTCAAATTCATTCATTCATTCATTCATTCATTCATTCTTTAAAACACCTAATAAGCTGTGTTGAAAAAAGCAGATAACTTTACCCCATTATTACAGAAACTCTCAGGTTCACAAAGGAGTATCATTTAAATTAGATACAAATTTGTCATGAAAAATAATTATAATATTTGTTTTTTTTTTTTGTAAGGAGATAAAATTCAATGAGTTGCTGTGTTGAAATTGGGCAATGTAATTTTCAATATTTATCTTTGAGTTATGTTTTATTGGGCTATTAAAACTCATACTTAATTCAATAAATTGGATTTTCTAAAAGCCTACTTAGATTCATTTGGTATATTTATGGACCACCAGCTACTGGAGATGGGATAATCCTGAAATTTTTAGCTCCTTAACTATGCCAGCACGTTACTAATGCAATATATAATTTCACAAATTATCTACTACTAAGATCTGGCTCTTCCAATACACGGCATTTAAAAGCAAAAAGCTCCAAATCTGCATACTTAATTATACAGCATTATCATTTCTATCCCTAATTCTTTAATCAAAACAGTCATTAGCAATGCAAATAATAAAGGAAATTAGATTATGAAGGAAATAAAGATTAGTGACTCCAAGATCAGATAGCTGGTTTTAGCAAGTCAGGTTGATATTGGGCTTTATTTTATTATTCAAATAAATAATACAACTACCTTGTCATAAACCTTTTCAGTTTTAAGGATAAAGCACTATGTATTTTGCTTTCTTTGATGCAAATTTTGCATGAAATCCATGAGAAGGAAGGGAATAAAATATTACATATTTTAACAGAATTGACCTACCACATAACCATTCATCCCAAATCGGGGACAGTGCTTTTTTAGGGTGTCATTTATGAAAATGGTTTTTGCTCAGTTCTCTCAAAGGCATATGATTTTAGGTTTTAAGTTTTGAATGGTTGTTTGTGGGGCTGGAGTCCCTGGAGGTCACATATTTTTATTTTAACTATTCAACTGAAAGCAGCGTCTTAAAACTAAACAGGCGTTCTGAGTAATTCACCAAGAAGCAGAGCTGTACTTGGTAGAACTATAAATAAAATTAATTAAGGTTCCTACCAAGGACAAGTTTGGCAAGGAGGCCTGTGTTAGCTCCTACCTCCAAGACAGTCTAACTCTGTGCCCTGGAGGCTGGAGAGATTCACTGGGCCTTTGTCTGCATAATGCAAAAAGCATCTCTGCTATTTAGATTTCTCGATTGTACATATTAGGTATATAAATATTAATAAAAAATTTCTGCCCTTAAATATTACATGTCACAGTTAATATTCTGTACTCTCTGTCTGGATATCAGCTTTTCAATATTTGCTGTTAGAACTTTATTAATAAATTTGAGGCCTGTTTTTCCCTTTGTGGGAATTTTATGTGGAACACTATGTTCAAACTACTAAGGAGAAAAAATATGGGCCATTCATTTATTGATGGAAGATAGGAATGTAGCATGTGCCCTACAGTTTCAGCAATATAAGATATTACTGAGATAAATGTTATCTTAGACACAGTGGGTTTCATCTTGTGTTTGATATAGCAGAGGGATGTTTCACTCTTTCATGCAGCCACAGGGGTTCCCCATATTGGAGAGCTAGCACACCAAGATATCAAGGATGCTGAAGAAGAGCATCCGGCATTGGTAGGAGACTCGATAGTGGTGGCTCTCAACTTGGCTGCCCTCAGAGTTTTACTGAATCCTGATATTTTGGTCCTACCTCTGAGGATTCTGATTTGAATGATTTGGAATAAGAGTTGGGCATTAGGAATTTTTAAAGTTTCTCAGGCGATTTTATTTTATTTTTTAAAATATTTTTATTTATTTGACAGAGCACCAGTGAACAATGTGGAGGGGCAGAGGGAGAGGGAGAAGCAGGCTCCCCACAGAGCATCCAAGAGCCCTACACATGCTCTGTCCCAGGACCCTGGGGAATCACAACCTGAGCCAAAGGCAGACACTTAACCAACTGAGCCACCCAGACTCCCCTTTCAGGTGATTTAACGTGCAGACACAATTGAGAACAGCTGTTCTGGAATCACTCCTCACTGAGATTAGAGATCTAACCTGATTCTATAATTTTAAAATATGATTTGGTACTATGATTAAATTTTAAAGTATGCTCCCTAAGAAAACCCTAGGTCTGCAAAATAATCTGTACAAAGAGATTCTGTGGTCACATAAACTTGGGAAATGTTATATATCTTATCATCTTCTAGGAGAAATTCAATTCACCTTGACTTGTTAAAGACAGTGATAAAAAAAACTTGTCTTATCCAGTGTTTCCCAGATTTTTAGTTAGGATCCTTGCTTTTTATAACAGCTATCCCATGAAACCAACATTCTGTGGTCCACACGTTGGTTAGGCTGCCTTATGTTTTGAATTAATTCTGAACTCTGTGCTTAAAAAAGGAAATTAAAAAAAATTCCCACATTAGTTGCTTATATATACATTTTGCCACAAAATGCATTAAGCTCTATTGGTCACATAGTCTCATATTAGTAACTGTTGTAATTGTGTGGCTGTTGAGTGAAGTGCATGTTGCTGTGAACCTTACTGGGATACCCCTAGCAGGGGCTCTTCCCATTGGACCTGGTATTTATTAATGCAAAGGGCCTGTATTAAGGTAATCCATCTTTTGTGCCTGATGTGGCAACAAGCAGAGAAGGGCTAGAGGGGTCTTGTTTGAAAGTTACCATCTTACCAGTTACTTCATTGTTTGAACTGACCTTCTCTGCAGCTTCAGTCACGAATTCCCTGTCCTAAGATGCTTTTTTTTTTGTCTTATAATGTCCTAAACATTAGGGAATGTGTTTCTTGGGCAAGAAAGTAAGGTGGAAGATTTGGGGATGTGGAGAATGGAATGATCAGGGTTGTGGAGCTATAACCAAGAAGAGGGGGTGTTTACTGACAAAGTCAGGTGGAGGGGGTGGCAAATAGGCCTGAAGGCTGGAGAAGGCAGTAGACATGTCATTGATCATGTCTCCTTGGGTAGAAATAAAAATGTGACTAGAATACACACCAAAAAGCAAAGCTACCCATGCTATCTGTTCACTTCACATCTCAGGTGTTGTCTTATTTGGTTCCTTGGCAGCACGCCAACTGGTCGCCTTCTATGCTCATCTTTCCATGGCTTCTACAACTGTATACTCGTTGCTTTTTTCTTATGACTTTACCTCTTCCTTCTGGTCTCTTCCATGTTGGTGAAGACACTCTTCCTCTTTGCTCCCATGATAGCCTGTGCCCACTTACTTCCATTAGGAGGTTTTCTGTAGTTTTATCCTAACTGTATTATCTTTCTATTAAAAACATAAGGAGGGATGCCTGGGTGGCTCAGTGGTTGAGCATCTGCCTTCAGCTCAAGGCATGATCCTGAGTTCCAGGATTGAGTCCTACATTGGGCTCCCTGCATGGAGCCTGCTTCTCCCTCTGCCTGTGTCTCTGCCTCTCTCTCTCTGTGTCTCTCATGAATAAATAAATAAAATCTTAAAAAAAAATAAGTAATACAACTTTATATTTACCATAATATTTTTAAGAGTAGGAATTGTACTATTTATTCACATCTCCCCAGATCATGGAAGACCCCTAACAGAGCATCAGCAAATATTTTTTAAACTCAATTAATTGATCCCATAAATACTCAAGAGATTCAATAGAGAGATGGAGTCAAGGCCAGTAAGAAACACCACAAAAAGGAATGGTGATTTATATTTCTAATGCACACTCAAAAAGATCACTCTGATTATAGAATTGGTGAATATTTATTTTAGAAGATTTTTTAAATAAAGGAAGAAATAAAGAAAATAACAATGATGTATAAACCCATAACCCCAAACCATTTTAAACAATTCTGAGTATTTCAGTTCTTTTTCTATGCATCAGTACAGGTCTATCTATCTATCTAAATTATGCTTATAAGAGAATGTGGATTATATTAAAAAAACGATTTTGTGTGCTCTTCTATTTAATGACACATTCTTTCATTTGACAAATATTTAGGAGGTTTACTATCATGTACCAGGCAGTATTTTAAATTCTAGGGATACATTAATATCTTCAATGTTTTCCTGAAAACTTGATTTTTAATGACTTATTAATATTTCATATTTTAGGTTAACTATAACTGTTAATTAGACAAATTCCTGGCTGCTGTAGTTACCATTTCACACAACTATTAGTAATTCTGCAGGAAGTACCCTCATTCATAAATCTTTGTGTTCTTCTCTGATCACTCACTTAGGATAGAAAGGAAGTTACATCAGATTATAAAACATAAACTGTTCAAAAAGTTGTTTGGAGATGATTCTACAAAATCAGATTATACAAATAATAATATACAAATATTTTAATAAGAAGAATAATATGCAAATATTGTTTGTAATAATTTATAAACCCTGCTTCCCAGTAGTGCATGAGAGTACCCATCCTGCCACCCTCACTGGTATTAACTTGTATTTCATTGTTAAATATCTTTGTCTGCCTCATGTTAGAATCTGTTTATTCTAGTAGGTCTAATGTTCATGCTTGTATGTAAGTATGTAATCGTTGTTTTTCCATTATTTTTTGTTGATTTTCACTCATTGTGGCCATTCAGAAAATCTAGACTTTAAAGGAAACCTCTGAAGCCTATTTTTAAGGATTTTTTTTTTGGGGGGGGGGATCTAAATTGTATTGTAACCTACTGGCAAAGTCCTGGGGCTTTCAGAATGGTTTCTTGCTAGCTGTTTTCCTTGGTTAACATATTCAGTACAGGTGCTCACATTTAGTGGAGGTACGTTAAACAAGGCAGATGCTCGGTGAAAGTCAAGTGTCCTTCAAAGAGTAATAACAGCATCCCAGGGGCTCTCTTTGAGTGTGAAACCTTCTCTGAGACTCAGCATAATAATTTGTTGGGAGAATCCTGTTGCATCAGTCTCTTCATGGAAAAAAAAACAAAAACAAAAAAAAACAGTATGTGACAGTACTGTCTGTTGTGGAATCTGTCTCTGTTTTTAGACATATGAACGGAGAAGGTCCAGGTATTGTTGTAAAGAATAATTTTAATCCCAATTACTAATAAAATGCTTAAATTTTGAAGGCAAATTATGAACCTATTGAAAGGAAGACACATCCAAGGACAAGAAATGCCGTTCATCAAGAATTTCTAAGTGTTAATATAGTCTAAATGGAATGCTATTTAGTTTAAAGGAAACTCAAAAAAGAAAAAACTATGTGTATTCTCTATCTATGAAGGTCACCATGTTGATGATGTAATAAGAAACTAAGGTTAAGTCAGTTGGTTTCAAGAGCAAAGCATTGTTGTTTTTGGTACAAAAGGGACTACTGGATGATTCTATGTTTGCGGTGACTCTAAATCTAGCTTTACAGTTTCTTCTTATTGGCTCTCTCTCTCTCTTTTTTTTTTAAACCCATAGTTTGCTTCTGTGCTTCCATGAACATACATGCTTTGTAATTTATATAACTTGTTTTTCCTGTTACTTCTGTCATGCAATCCAGACGTCAAAGAGCAGATCTGTATAGAGTTAATCAGGGTTTCTCAACTTTGGCACCTTTGGATGGGTAGTTGTCTGTTGAGAAGGGCTGTCTTGTTCATTGGTTTAGCAGCATCCAGGACTTCTGCCCACTAGCACCCCTCTTTCCTAGTTGTTACAAACAAGAACATTTCCAGATATTGCCAGATATCCCTTGGGAAGCAAAATTTTCCATGTTTGGGAATCATTAGGGTGAAGTAGAGTAAATGCAGCCCAATTTTCCTAAGGGGTCCTCGGCTTCACCTCTTGGCAGAGCACATTCCATTTCTACCCAACAACCATAGTGGTCTTTCCTAAAGAAAGATCCTGTCTCCTCCCTACTTATAACATTCTAATGGCTTCTTTGGACACTGCAATAAAATCTGAATTCCTTGTAGCATTTTTTAAGACCTTCCATAATCTTGCCCCAGCCAAGGGGCACTCTCTGACATCATAGTTTACCCCACTTCCTTCCCTCGGGCTTCTGCAGTTATCCTGATCAAAGTAATAACCTCAAAGAGGCCTTTTCTATCTATCCATCTGTGAGAATTGCCCCTCCCTCCTTCCAGCCACACTGTTACATCTTCTGGTTTGTTTCTGTAAGTGCTTATCACAACCTAAGTTTGCTTGGTATCTCTATTTTACTATTTTATTCTTTTTCCCCAAACAAAGTAGAAGATAAACTCTATGTATGTAAAGAAATTTCTATTTATTCAATACTCCTTGTACAATGCCTAGGACAAGCCTAACACTTTATAGGTGCTCAAAAAAATATACTGTGAAAGAATTAATAAATAAATGGGCACAAATAGGCAGGAGTAGCGACTCGGTATACGTATTTTCTCTTTTTCCATATTCAGATTTGACAGTTTAGTAATATTTTCAGTAGTCAAGCCAGTACAGAGAACAATGTAAGCATCTTCATGTATCTACTCTCCAGACAATGTGATCTTGAGGTACAAAGGAGGGAGCGCACCATTATGAATGTTATGGAATCCGTATACATATGTAAGCAATATTTTATAAATTAATCATCAAGACTTTTTCCATCTATGTAAAGCAACATTTATATGTTCAGTATTCAAGTGTAGAATGATGAAAAAAAATTCACTTCCCACTATCAAGGGGCTCACAGTTGGATGAGTGGGCAGGCACAGAGAAGGAGACCATTAAAGATAATCTGACGAGTGCTTCAATGTGGAATGAAGCACCAGGGGCTAGGGGAATGCTTCAGACAAACTCTGGAGAAGACGGGGGCTGGAGTGTATGTGTTGGAAACCAGGGAAGCCTGACCAGAGTTCTAATTCTCAGAGAGTACTGTGATGTATTTTGGTCGAGAATCCCT
The DNA here is from genome assembly GCF_048164855.1 of Canis lupus baileyi. Taxonomy (NCBI): domain Eukaryota; kingdom Metazoa; phylum Chordata; class Mammalia; order Carnivora; family Canidae; genus Canis; species Canis lupus. The sequence goes on from NC_132851.1 coordinate 19,841,146, forward strand.
CCACATGGTTAGTGAAAGGAGGGTGCCTCATTAAGTAAGGAGTAGCTGTTGGGAATTGGCTATGCTCCATTGCCTCAGGAGCCTCCAGATTTGGAAGGTTTTTGGTTTCTTCACTTCTTTTGCTATCCATTTTGCCTTGATATATGTGCAACTCCCGGAGTTTCCAACTTCCAAAAATTTCTGAACCTGTAAGAAAAGAAATTTGCTTGGGGAACTTCCAAACATTTATGGATTGCCTTTTCACTGCAACAGCTAGGCAAATCTGTACCACCTAATATACTACTGATACTCTGCTCTCAGTGATAGCACTGGTAATAGAATAGAATATCTATACTGGTATAGATATTGTGTCCACGTGTTTCCTCTCATTTTTGAGTAATGGTGCTATGTATGTGGGAGCAGTGATATTTTCAGGTGTTTTCCATAAATTCCAGAAAATTTATCTAGGGTCTTGAGGTGTGGGTTACATAATGGGAATCCTATAAGAGTGTTTTTAAAAAATGTTTTGGGGAGACAGTTTATGACATAGTAAGTCCCACTTACATTAGTTCTTTAGTTGGTTACTTGCTCAGTGTGATTTGATCAATTGGGTTCTTCATGGAACAGCAACCAGGCCAGTGAAGATTCTTGTAGGTATTACATTACAATATGACAGAAGAACTCAAAAGGCAAATGCCTCTCAGATTAATATCACAGAGAGGCAATATTCATGCTCTTCTTGAGCAGAAGCTATGTACGCTTTCACCAGTTATGTTTTCCAGGTGCTTTCAAGTGTGTCAGAGTCATTCAGGTATTGTTAATTTGGGAGGACATACACAGAGGATATCAAATGGAAAGTAGTTGAGAATTTTCTGCTCCTTATTTGAAGATGACTGAGCAATCATCCTGGGAATAAGACTCTTTCCTTTCCTCTTATTCTGCTTAAAATTCTAACTGTTCAAAGTTGAATATGAGAGCGATTTGCTCATTACTCTTTGGTTCCCCCTTCCTCCCCCAACTTTTTTTTTTTTTTTTTTTTTCAACTTCTGTGTCTCTAGTTGCCTAGTGGGATGATCTTTGTTGTGGTCTTTGCTTTGTTGTTGTCAGTTGAACTCATGCAGGTTTTTCTTAAACTTTTTTTATGATACTCTGCCTCCCCCACAAGTAAAATGGTCACATATTCTCAGCAAGGCTCTGGTAGGGACTTAGAACTTCTCTTCTTCCTCAAGGATTAACGATACTTGGTTTCTAGTCTGTTACTGCCTCTGTGGACACAAATGTCAGAATCCGTATTGCTCGTGGCATATGAAATGGTATATGCACAGTTCAAGAAGCATAACTGTTTACCCATTAATCACTCTGGGCCACCAGTCAAAATATTTTCTCTGCAAAAATGCCTTTCCTATTTTGTACCAATTAATATTGGATGAAACTCAAGAGTCACAGTTAATATGTGGCAAAGCTTTTATTTGCTGTCAGGCATGCAGACATGAAAAATGCTCAATGCAATATTTTAATTAATAAAAATATGCTGAGAAGTGTATTTTTCTGAAGTAGATTTTTATTACACTTCATTACATTTCCAAATTTAATGGACACATATATTATGTCCTGTCACCATGGGAACCGCATCAAGAGAGGCTTTTTATAGGCTATTGGATGTAGTTATAAAATTCTCACAAAGACAAAATTGTTTCTTGTAACTTTAAAAGAAGCTGTGCTCATTTACAGTATGTATAATTTATTGCAGCGCTTGAGGCAATAGAGAAGGTCTTTATTTGATTTAGAGACTAACTCTTCTTTTTATGAAGCTCTTAAGTTTTCATTATTTCAGGTCTATGTTCATGAAGATAGAACTTGGCTTATTATAAAAGTAAATAAAAAACATGCAAACTTTGTAGAACATGAAAAAGATGAAATTATTTTTTTACAACTGTTTAAAAAGCAAACCATGTTTGAAAACAAAAATTTCTGATGACACATAAAAGAAACTACAACGATCCACAATATCCAGCTTCAATATCTGTCGGTGGTATCTGTACTTACTTATCTCTTGCTGCCAACACTTTTTATGGTTGAAGCATTTTAAAGAAAATCTCAGACATTATATCATTTTACTATCCAGTACTTTAGTATATATCTTAAAAAGGGGGAGGGGGCAAGAGAAAAGATCACATAGTGAACAACTTTCTGCGTTCAACAAAAAATATCATAAAACAATATGATGGAACAGGGACCAGACACACAGATCGTATCAACAAACATAACAGGCTTCTTTCACTTATTACAAAGGGAAAAAATGATTTTTGGATTGTCCATGAAAGCAAATTCTTGCTTACCGCTGTTTAAAAGGGCTGTGCTTAAAATTGAATGATTTTGGAGGTTAAAAATAAAAGAATAGGCAATTGCGATGAAAAGCAAAGCAAAGGTCTTAACATAGTCAAAATAGAATCAGCCCCCCCAATACTAAAAGAGGTGAACGAAGATATTTTGTAACACTAAAGGTTGAAAATCACAAGAAGATGGAAAAATCATTATTACTATTATTTCTGCCTCCAATAACACATAACAATTTTCAAAAAGCAGAAACTACTGGAGATACTCTAATAAGAAGAGTTTTAACATACTTCATTTCAATCCTGGGAAAATCAGAGAACAAAACACCAGCAAGGCTAGAGAAACCTCAGCTAACATGATCAATAGGGTAGAGCTAATAAATCTGTATTGAAATATGAACCCTGATAATAGGGGTTATGCCTTCCTTTCATGTGAGTCTGTGAAAATACAATTAATGAAAGGGGGGCAGGAAGTCATAGAGTTTGGACTCTGGGTTAAGACTCTGTAGACTTTTGAGGTTAGAAAATGTGTTCACTTTTCTACTCAAAATTATTTATGTGTTTTCCACATTCCTCTCACATGATCTCCCTCATCCAAAACAGGGATTTTATTCCAGCGATTTATGATTTTCCATATTGAAAGTAAGCTCTGGTGCTGATTTTTACATCAACCAGAGCTTGAAATATTTTCCTCAAAGGTTTCCAACTTTAACCTGCAAGGAAGTATCCAGTTTTGCCTTCTGTGAGCTTTCTGCCTTTTTAAAAATGCCAGAAGAGCAACGTGAGATTTTACAAATCTCAGTGTGAGATTGCTTTTCCATCAGTGACAGCCCCTGCTTGACAAGTGCACAGGAGCTTCTTAGTTAAACAAGACAGGTAAATGCAGATTGGTTTTTAAGCAAAATGAAGGAATAACCTGTTTCTTCAGGGTACTACATCCCTTCTTTGTCCTAAGACTCTTTGTCCCCTCAAGAGAAAAGACATTTAGGATGGACCTTTTGTGGCCAGGTTTTCCTAAAAATATAGCATTTGTGTAAAAGTACTACCTTTAGGATGTCTCCAGTCTCTAGGTTATAGCATTTTTTTCCCTCCCAGTTTTCGTGAGATTAATTGAATATAAGGAAGCAATAGGACCCAGTATTAGTATTATTATGATCATAGTTAGTGACTCACAATCTATAAAATGGTAAAAAGCTGTTGTGGGAAATGCATAAGGATTTCAAAGCCACTTAATTGGCTGGCTGCTCTGCTGCCTCGGCATTTATTCATTTGTTTACTCTTGTGCTTTTTTGTTTGTTTTAGTACTTGGAGTTTGTGAACTGTATAAGTGAAATCTGCAAATATAGCAAAGTAGGTGTGAGTGTGGATTTTTGTAGTCCAACAGTTCTGGAAATTAGAACTCCTTACTAGCGATGAGATCGCGGCAATTTGCTTAAATCCTCTGAGCTTCATATTTACCACCCGTGACATGAGAGGCATAGTAATACCCACCTGATGGAGTTGCTATAAAGATACACTTGAAGGATTTTTGTGAAATGCTTAGCATAGCTTAGATATGCTAAACATTGTATTGATGCTAGAACCTACACTAATAATTGTAATTTTGTAAGAATTAATATGTATTGTTAAAAGCAATTGAAGAGAATGAGAAACTCCTGGCCGTGAGGCTAAAAGTGAAAATGAGACTTTAAGAAATTTTTAAGGGCAGCCCAGGTGGCTCAGTGGTTTAGCGCCGCCTTTGGCCCAGGGCGTGATCCTGGAGACCAGGATCGAGTCCCACGTCAGGCTCCCTGCATGGAGCCTGCTTCTCCCTCTGCCTGTGTCTCTCATGAATAAATAAATACAATCTTTAAAAATAATAAAAATAAAAATAAAGGAATTAAAAAAATTTAATTATAGTGAAAAATGCATAATATAAAATTAACCATCCTGGGGATTCCTGGGTGGCTCAGCAGTTTAGCACCTGCCTTAGGCCCAGGGTGTGATCCTGGGGTCCTGGGATCAAGGCCCACATCGGGCTCCCTGCATGGAGCCTGCTTCTCTTTCTGCCTCTCTCTCTCTCTCTATCTCTCATGAATAAATAAATAAAGTCTTTTAAAAAATTAACCATCCTAACAAATTTAAGAATTTGTTTAAAGATTTTATTTATTTATTTATTCGAGAGAGAGAGAAAGAGAGCAAGTGCACGTGCAAGCACAAAGGGAAGAGGGCAGAGGGAGAGGGAGAAGCAGACTCTCCATTGAACAGCCAGGAGCCCTACACCAGACTGGATCCCATGATCCTGGGATCATGACTTGAGCTGAAGACAGATGCTTAACTGACTGAGCCACCCAGGTGCCCCCATCCTAAACATTCTTAAGTGTAAAGTTCATTAGTGTTTCGTATATTCACATTGTTGCACAATGTAACTCCAGAAATTTTTCATTTTGCAAAAGTGAAACTCCATTCCCATTAAACAAAGCTTTAAAAATGATAGTAAAATTGTTCTTAGAATAATTGTAGATTTACAGGAAAATTGCAAAGATGGTACAGAGAACTCCCATGTACCAAATCACCAAATTTCCATTGCTATTAACATTAAACATTAATATGGTACATTTCAATTAATGATATTGAGACATTATTACTAACTAAAGTCCATACCTTATGCATTTTTTTTTTAGTTTTAACCTAATGTTCCTTTTTTTTTGTCCCCAGATTCCATCAAAGTTTCAACATTCAGTTGTCGTGTCTCCTTAGCTTCTTCTTGTCTGTGACAGTTTCTCAGACTTTCCTTGTTTTTGATGACCTTAATAGTTTTGAGGACTACTGGTATATACTTTATTTGGGATTTGGCTGATGTTTTGCTAATAACTAGAATCAGGTAAGAGTACATACAATCAGTGACATTCTTGTTAATATTGACCTGGCTCACTTGGCCAAGATAGTATTTGCTAGGATTTTCCACTGTAAAATTATGGTGTTTTAATTTGCAATTTGCAATGACAAACAATGCTGAGAATCTTTTCTTAAAGACTTTTTTTTTTTTTTTTTTTTTAGAGTGGTAGAGAGAGGGAGAGCACATGAGCAGAGGGAGGGCCAGGGAGAGGAACAAGAAGACTCCACTCTGAGCATGGAGCCCCAAGCCTGGCTCAATCTAAAGTCCCTGAGATCATGACTTGAGTGGAAATCAAGAGTCAGATGTTTTACCAACTGAATCACCCATGTGCCCAGAGAATCTTTACATGTGTTTATGTATTTTCTGATTATCTTTTTTGATGAAGTTGCTATTCAGATCTTATTTTTTAAAGATTTTATTTATTTATTTTAGAGAACATGAGTGGGGCAAGGGGCAGAGGAAGATAAAGAAGCAGACTCCCCACTGAGCAGGGAGCCTGCCCCAACAACGGGCTCCATTCCAGGACCCTGGGATCATGACCTGAGCTAAAGGCAGATGCTTAATCAATTGAGCCACCCAGGCTCCCCTATTCAGATCTTTTTTTAATGTTGGGTTTGTTTTCTCCTTGATGAATTTTAAGAATTCTTTGTATGTTTTGGATACAAGTCCTTTATCAGATATGTGTTTTCCAAATATTTTCTCTCAATATTTAACTTGATTTTCAGCCTCTTAAAAATGTCTTACACAGAGCAGAAGCTTTTTATTTCAATAACGTCCAACTTACCAATATTTTCTTTCATGGATCATACTTTTAGTGCTATAACTAAAAACTTACCACCAAACCAGTTCACATAGATTTTCTGCTTTGCTCTTTTCTAGTTTTGTAGTTTTATATTTAAGTCTACAATCCATTTTGAGTTATTGTGAAAACTGTACGGGTATAGAGGTTCATTCATTTGTTTATTTATTTATGTATTTATTTATTTTGTGCATAAAGACATCTCATTGTTGTAGCACCCTTTTTAAAAAGATCACCTTTTCTCCATTACATTGGCTTTGCTTCTTTCTCAAAGATCAGTTCACTATATTTGTGTGAATCTACTTCTGAGCTATTTTATTCCATTGATCTATGAATCTGTTCTTTACTAAATATCACAATTGTTTTGATATCTGTAGGTTTATTTGAAATCAGTAGTGTGAGTCCTTTGACTTTGTTATTTTTCAGTATTGTGTTTGCTATTTTAGGTCTTTTGCATTTCCGTATAAACTTAATTTTTTTTAATATTTATTTTTTAAATATTTATTTTTTATTTTAAATATTTATTTTATTTATTTTTTAAATATTTATTTATTCATGAGAGACAGAGAGAGAGAGAGAGAGAATGAGAGAGAGAGAGAGAGAGGCAGAAACACAGGCAGAGGGAGAAGCAGGCTCCATGCAGGGAGCCTGACGTGGGGCTCGATCCCAGGTGTCCAGGATCAGGCCCTGGGCTGAAGTCAGCGCTAAACCGCTGAGCCACCTGGGCTGCCCCCATATAAACTTTAGAATCAGATTGTTAATGTGTACAAAAAACTTGCTGGGATTTTGACTGGAATTATATCAAATCTACATATCAATTTGTGAAGTATTGCCATCTTAATAATACTGAGTTTTCTAATCCCTGAACCTGAATTTTGTCTCCATTATCCAAGATCTTCCTTTGATTTGTTTCATAAGAATTTTATAATTTTCATAGAGACCCTGTGCCTGTTGTATTAAATTTATATCTAAATTTAGTTCATTTTTTATGCTATTATAAATGGTATTGTTTTTTAAAATTCAAATTCCAGTTGCTCACTATGATACATAGGAAAGCAATTGACATATATATTTACCTTGTATCCCATGACCTTGCCAAACTTGCTTACTAGTTCCACAAGTCTTTTACTGATACTTTGGGATTTTCTTTTCTTTTCTTTTTTTTTAAGATTTTATTTATTTATTCATGGGAGAGAGAGAGAGAGAGAGAGAGGCAGAGACATAGGCAGGGGGAGAAGCAGGCTCCCTTTGGGGAGCCTGATGTGGGACTCCATCCCAGGACCCAGGGATCATGACCTGAGCCATAGGCAGATGCTCAGCCACTGAGCCACCCAGGTGCCCAATACTTTGGCATTTTCTACACAGGAAATCATGTCACTTGATAATAAGAGTTTTATTTATTCCTTTCAAACCTATTTCTAATCTACTATTTGTCTCCTTTTCTTGTCTTATTGTACTAGCTAGGACTTCCAAGGTGAAGTTGAATAAGATTGGTAAAGAGAGGCTATCATTACCTTCTACCCCTTTCTAGAGGGAAAGAGTTCAGTCTACCACCATTGAGTATGATAATATTGGCAAGGAGCAAGAATTACCTATTCCCTTCATATCTAGCCAGACTAAGAATCAAATTAATGAGACAGATGAACAGGAGAAAATAAAATTTGATAGTGCACATATGGGAACCCACACAAGCATGGACATTCCAAAGACGGTCAAGCAACATGAGATATATCTGTCATTCTGAACTAAGGAGAAAAGGTTAGGGGTCTAGGACCTTCAAAGTAAGGAATGCAATCCTTAAAAAGAATGATGAAGAGTAAATGTTAGGTAAACAATATTTGCTGGGCCATTCAGAAAAAAATGGGGCAAAGAGAAGACTGATCAAACAGGCCTTGCTAGGTTCCTTCCTATCTACCATCCCTAGTTCATATCATAATGTAGTTCTCTATAGTGATAGCACTCTTCCTAGAATAGGTCCTCTACATAAATTCTTTTAAGGCAGTATAGGGGGAAATAAAGAACTTTTCTTGAGTCTGCTGGATTTTGATAGCTCTTTAATTCAAAGTAGCCTTCATGCCAAAATGGCCCATCTTGGAGTGGCCTGCCATTGGCTCCTACATTACCTATAGATTTTTGGGTACATTTTCTTCATTAAGATGGGAAAGTTCTTCTCTATTCCTATTTGCTGAGAGTTTTAATCGTGAATGAGTATCAGACTTTATCAAATTCTGTGTCTAAATATACTGATATGGTCATATTATTTTTTACTTTTGCCTGTTATACAGGTTATGTTGATTTTTAAATATTGAACCAGCCTTGCATATTTGGATTAAATCACATTTGTTCGTGGTGTAATTATTTTTATACAGCATCAATATATATACTTGCTAATATTTTGTGAAGGATTTTATATCTATATTTCATGAGAAATAATGGTTTTTCTTTTTGCAATGTCTTTATCTGTTTTGATATTAGACTAATCTCAGAATAAATTGGAAAGTGTTCCATCTACTTTTATTTTCTGAAAGAGATTGTAGAGAACTTATGTCATTATATTCATTAAATTTTTTATAGAATTCACCGTCAAAATTATCAGGATTCAATGGTTTCTATTTTTACAAAATTTTTATTTAGCAATATAGGCCTGTTCAAATTATCTATTTCTCCTTTGTCAGTTTTAGTATTTCATGTCTTTCAAGCAATTGGTTCATTTCACCTAAGTATTCATATTAATGGATATAAAATTGATCATAATATTCTTTTATTATTCTTTTAATATCCCCAGTACCAGTAGTGGTGACCCTTTTCTTATTTCTGATGTTGATAAATTTGCGTCTTTCCTATTTTTTCCTGGTTAACCTTGCTAGAAGCTTATCAATTTTATTGATCTTTTCAAAAACCAGCTTTTAGTTTATTGATTTTCTCTATTTTTTTCAATTTTATTGATTCATGCTTTTTATTGTATCTTCTCTTCTGCTTGCTTTGGACTTAAATTCTTCTTTCTCTGGTTTCCTAAGGTAGAAAGTTAGGTTATTAATTTTTTACCATTCTTCAATTTTAATATATGCATTCAATGCTATAAATTTCCTTCTAGGCAGTGTTTTTTCAGAATCCCACAGTTTATGGTTATGTTATATTTTCATTTTCATTTAGTTCAAAATATTTTTTCATTTGTCTTATACCTTTTTCTTTGATCCATGTTATTTGGAAGTATGTTTTATAATCTCCAAATATTTTAGGGATTTTCCAGCTATTTTTCTGTTATTGACTTCTCATTTAATTACATTGTGGGATGAGAACAGACTTTAAATGGTCTCTATTTAAAAAAAAATATTTTAGAATATATTATGGCCCAGAATATGGAATATCTTGGTAAATATGAATTTTTTAATGCTTTTATTTAACTGGTTTGTTGTTTTTATCTCCCATTAGAATAATATACTTATAGAACATTTTCACTATAGAAACACTTGTTAGGAAAAAAAAAAATCTCTTTCAGTCTGAAACCTTCTGACCTGTGTCTTCCTTCTTCAACTGGACCCACTGGTTTTGTAACATGAGTTTTAAAAGTGGAATTAATAATTTTAGTAGAAGAAGCAGCATTTATTGAACATCTGTGTTCCAAGTACTGTGCTTTACCTATATAATTTCAGTTCTCATAACAACCCAGTAGGATAGATGCCATTAATAGGGATGCCTCAGAGATGAAGAAGTCAAGACTTAGAGAACCATATCACTTGCCTTGTTACCCATCAGAGAAGTAGCAGAAGCAGATGTGAACCCTAGTCAATAAGACACTTGGGTGCACTTGGATCACTGTTGTCCTGGCACTTTCTTTGACATTATCAGTACTTAAAATATTATATTCCCAATTGTGAAATTCTGCTTCATCTGATTCATTAGCATTACTTCTTAAAATTTCCTTCATTAATTTATTGAATAATATTTGATGACCTAATAACTGTCAGGCCCTCGGGCTAAAATAATGAGCAGACCAGACATGGTCCTGCCATAACAAGCTTATAGTATAATAAGGCAAGAGGAATCCATCAAAATACACAGAAATAAATGTGGAATTATATAATGTTGTAACAGTGAATTAAACTGGTTGGTTTTGATGCGGTGTAAACAGGAAATGATTCATCCTTTTTCTCTTTTTGCTTTTAAATATCCTTTGATAGATTTCCTTTCTTATCCAAAAAAAGTATCCTTGACATGTTGCAGAAATTTTTATTTTGATAGAATTTTAGATTTATATCAGTTATAAAAAATAATACGGACTGGGAATCCCTGGATGGCTCGGTGGTTTAGTGCCTGCCTTCGGCCCAGGGCATGGTCCTAGAGTCCTGGGATCAAGTCCCACATCAGGCTCCCTGCATGGAGCCTGCTTCTCCCTCTGCCTGTGTCTCTGCCTCTCTCGATGTCTCTGCCTCTCTCTCTCTCTCTCTCTCTCTCTCAGTCTGTGTCTCTCATGAATAAATAATTTAAAAAATAGTAACACAGAGAGAGCCTGTGGACTCTTTCCTCAGTTCCCCCCAATGATGACATTATACAAAACTATAGCACAGTATTAAGACTAGATATTGACATTAATACAATCCACTGACCTTATTCATAGTTCCCCAGTTTTACCTGTCTTCATTTGTGTGCGAATGTGTGTGTGTATATTTAATTCTATAGAATTTTATTGCATGTATAGGTTTATGTATGTACTACAGCAGTCAAGATACTGAACAATGTCATCATTATAAAGATCCCTGATGCCACCACTTTGTAGTAGCATCCACCTTTCTCCCTGCTTCTTCCTTTATCTCTAATTTCTGGAAACCATTAATCTGTTCTCTATCTTTAAAATTTCACTATTTCAAAATGTTATATAAATGGAATTATACAATGTGTAATCCTTTTTGGATTGCCTTTTTTTCACTCCTAATTTTTTCCCCAATTCTCCAAATTGTTGTATGTATCAACAGTTTGTTTCTTCTGGGGCATCTGATTGGCTTAGTCAGTTAAACATCCAGCTCTTGATTTTGGCTTGGGTCATGATCTTGGAGTCATGAGATGGAGCCCTCCAATGGGCTGCACACTGAGTGTAGAACCTGCTTAGGTTCTCTCTCTCTCCCTCTTCCTCTATGTCAACTCACCCTGCTCATGCTCTCTTACTCTCTCTCTCTTTTAAAAAAAAGTTATATAAATAGTTGGTTCCCTTTTATTATCAAGTGGTATTCTATGGTATGAATGTGGGTTTGTTGAACCATTCACCTATTGAATATGAGCAGCCTATTTCCAGCTTTTATCTATCATGAATAAAATTAGAATAAACATTTATGTACTGGTATTTGTGTGAACATAGTTTTCATATCTCTGAGATAAATGCCCAAGACTGCAATTGCTGAAATGTATTGTAATCTCACATTTAGTTTTTTAAGAAACTGCCATACTGGAGTAGCTGTATGATTCTATGTCCCCATCAACAAAGTATGAGTGATCTAGTTTCTTGTCATTCTTGCCAGTATTTAGTATTTTTTTTCACCATTCTGAAATGTAGGTAGTAATAGCTCTCTGTGATCTTAACTTGCATTTTTCTAATATATAATAATGTTAGAGTTCAGAAAGTAAGAGTGTTCAAGAGCTGTGATGGGTTCGGATTTTATTCCACATGTACACAAACAAATTAGTGTGTCACCATTTTATGGATGTTGACAGAAGACACAAGACTCTGGGATCAGAGACAAAAGACTCCATTACTCAGGACACAGCGAGTAGCAAGAGCTTCACATTTGCATCATCCACCTCTACCATCCATCCTCCACCACTGCTGTCGCCACCACCATAAGCCTGACATAGACAATGTGAAGAGATCAAGGTGGAGGTAAACACGCAGTGAACTTGTGTTATCTTTGAGAAATCTGAGCTTTTAAAATGGAGAGTAGGCCTGTTTGAGGCCTGTCTGTAGGAGATATTGTCTTTATTATGCTGGACAATAAGCAAATCACCTTCTGCTCCAGAGGGAGACACTATCTCTAAGTTCCAGGGAAGTTCCCTATACAATCTAATTTGAAAAGATAGAAAAAAAGGAAAGGAAAGATAGGAAAAAAGGAAAAAAAGGGCAGTTAATACTTCTTGCAAGAAGTGGAGAAACGCAAGTGACCCATGGAGAATTGTCTCCCAACAGGATGCAAGATAAAGCAGCAGAGTTAGATATGGGCCAGATTATATAGGTCTTATAGGCCAAAATAGGGATCCTCTATGCACCCCACTATCCTATGCACAATAGAGCATTTACTAAAAGTTTTAAGTGGTGGTGGCATGGTGGCAGGGTGTAGAGTCATTCTAACAACAAATTACCTAAATTTCAGTGTGCACCTGCTTCTGTATCTTTTCATGTAAGGTTCTCTCTGCCTGGAACATTCTTTCCCCTGCTTTTCTTTCCTAAATCCCAGATGATTGATTACTTGTCCTTTAACATCCAGTTCAAGTCTTCCTCTCTGCTACTTTGCTTATCCATTTCCATGGTTTTTCCTACCTTCTGTATCAGATTAGGTGACCTAGTTTTTAGGCATCTTACAAAATCCTACTATTTGTTCATTAGTTTTGTCTCAGTGACTAAAAGGCCCCAATCACATCCTGAGATACTGCCACATAAAATTTGTCCCTTACTGGTTCCCACCTGTCAGGTGAGAGAAAATCAGCAAGTTCTAGGCTCTATTTGTTACCTGGCTTGTGTGTGCAGGGCTCTTACATTAGTTGTCACACAAAGTATGTCTCTGAGAAGCTTCCTGACAGCTCTTTTTCCATTGACAAGAAGGATTTTGGGGTGGAAAGAGTGGGTGTGGGGGATAGATAGAAGAGTAGCTGGAGAGATCCAAGGTTCAAGGATCATTCAAGGATCAAGAAAGGGGATCATCCAAGGGTTAAGTTCTTAGTTATACTCCAACTATTTTTAATCCAGATTGTGTGGAGATGATAACCAAAGTAAAGCAAAAACAAAACAAAAACAAAACAACCCCACCTGCCTCTGTTTGTTTACATAGACATGATCAGAAACAGCCAGCATTTTGTACTTTATGCCTTTATCAGAAGTATTTCATCTTATTCCATTCCTTCATTTCCTTTCTACATCTGTGTTCTTCAAATGGATACACTACCATTTAGCTAGCTAAAAATATAAAAGTTAATGTCTGCATATGGGTAGTGCCTGAATGTGTAACTTTACCCTCATTTTCATCAAGGCCTTGAAAGGATGAAGGAAAATCTACGAGCATTGAAAAATATAAATACTCATCCTTGTCAGAGCCTTCTAGGCATATTCCTTCAACGAAGCAACCAATTTTCAGTCTAGATGACTATATTCATCTCTAAGCCAATTCAAACCAATTTAACAAATAGAATTTTATGAGATTTTGTCACAAGCTTCACCAAAGGCCAATTATGAAACATCTACTTCATTTCCTTTGGTCATTGATTTTCTAATTTGTTGGCAAAAATCTATGACTTCAGTCTAACATGATATTTTCTTTCTAAGCTTATCTTATCTTTTGCTTATGGTCCCATTGTGTTCTAACTGTTTAAAGATTTTTCATTTTATTATATTTGTTCATTATATTGCTAGAGTAGAGTTTCTGAATTACAATAGCTGGCTCAGCCATTTTACCTGCTCTGTGGAATGATATCACATCTGTTTTCCCCTAATCTTATGGTGTGTCTTGAGTGCTTTGTTTAAAGACAAGTAGAAGCAATTCAATAGAGGTTTGCTAATTTTCTTATTATGCTAGAATGCATATCATCCAGACCAAATGTTTATGTGCACAGTTACTCTAAATACTCCCCTCATGCATTTTGCCAGTACTTATTCTCCAGTGTCTCCATTATTCTTATTGTGCAAGTTTATTTTTCTAATTTGACTTGGTAAACAGGAATTGAAAAATGACTACAATCATTCAGCTAAGTTTAGAGTCATAATAATTTAGTACTCTATCTTTTTATTAGCAGGCCTGTCTTCTGTAGAGTTTATATTTCTCCCCTGGTATATTTGTTTAATGCTTTTTTTATTCCATCCTTTTCTTTCCCTCTTAGCAGCATTAATTTTATTCTGAATGTTCACTGACATGATCAATTCTGGCCACACTCTCTAACAGAGCAGGTATTTTCCCTCTTTCTTTTGCTGTCCCTCTCTGTGGGAACATAAAGCAAATTATAGACATTAATTTTTATGACATGGAGACCAAAGTTAAAGAAAACTGTCAACAAGAATTACACAAATGACTATAATCATTTGCCTTGATAAGAACTTAAGCTTTTAAATGCTGGCATTTTTAAGTCCTGTCTACAAGTATGAAAAATCTTCACTTGACACAAACTGGGCATTGTAGGAAATTGCTGTGGCATTTAATATATTAAGGGAAGTGAGAGAAAAATGAAAGGGAGGAAATCCATATGTAGATATCATGACTGACATAGTTAGACTCTGTGAGGGGTCTTGAGAATTGATTTCTAACAAAAATAATAATTAAAGCAGTCTCAATATGTTTAGTCTTTCTTTGAAAAAAAAAAAAACCCTCACCAGTTACACACATGAAGACATGCTTTTCAAAATGAGGCTGATAAAGTGGAGGATTATCCAAAGAGAACACACATGCCACCATACAAATAAGCTAATCATGGCTAAGAGGGATGATTGGCTAGGGCCTCTTAGCTAGTGGTAGTTGAGCATGGCCTTCTTCCCACATCACCGCATTTTGTGTATGTAAATATGCCTGTCTGATCAGAGAGCTGCCAGCATTCCAGTTTGGCTATAGTAGGGGCTTTAAACACCTGTGTACTTAATTGGGAGCCCAATGAGAGCCATTAAATATATCGAATGAGATTATTATGTGGTCAGAGATGCCAAACCTTTCTTGAACCATGTTCCCAAAACCCAAACAATTAGGATTTGGGTTCCTGTATCAGTCACAGTTCAATCAGAGAAGCAGAATCACTAATGTGTACACATACACAGACATACACACATGTATTTGTTTCATGGATTTGGCCATATGCAATGATGGGAGCTGGTTAAGTATTCTCTCTAAGGCTGTTATCTTTGTACTTACTGCTAGAGCTAAAAGTCCACATAGTTCAGGCAATTTTGAAAGGAAGATAGATGTAAAGTGGGGGAGACTAAGAACAAGCATGAGGTGGAGCCCATAAGGATATGCTGAAACCTGTATACCTTCTTATTGCCTCTGATCTTGGTGGTATGAGTGCTGTACAAAAGCCTAGGCCCTCAGTCATAGGCTAAAACACACACATGTGGTCCAGGAATCCAAGAAGCTTCTATTAAAGAGACTGACTCCTTTTGTTCTTTTATCCCATTTTTTGTCATTTGCCTGCTCATAGCTTTTGAGCTTTACCACTGCCACTTCTTCCGTCCCATACCTAGCAGGCTGGTAAGAAAGACTAAACACCCCTGCCTTGAGTAATGTGGGAAGTTCAAACTGCATAAGCCCCAACACATGCAGGTATGCTATCACCCCAGCCCCATCCTCTGACCACCATAAAACCCCCAGTGAATCTCTTTTCCCTGCCTTCCAAAGCCATTTTCCAAGATGCTTGACAGCCTGCCTTGCTCCCCCCAGAAAACCTCATTATGTGAGTAATAGACCGCTTCCTTCTATCCTGCTGCATGTGTAGCCACAGTGTCTGAACCAAATTCATGTGGGAGGATCCATCCCATGTCTGTAAGGTGAAAACAAAAAAGTTGGATTCATGGAAAGATTGAGTCATTGAAAGCTCAGCTACTGGCTCAGGCTAACAAGATGACCAGCAAAAGTGTATCTGAGCTATGAAAGGACTGCCCTCCAAATCTCTCATAAGGACCTCCTTGGTTGTCTGACCTAGCCTGAATCATACAGGAAAGGGAATTTTGGGAAATGTTCAGCCGAGCCAACTTAACATGTTGCAGAAACCCCTATATCTCGCTCCTCTTTGATTTCTTCCCTTTTTTTGGATATCCATAATCATTTAATAATAGTGAAAACTCAATACATGATTTATAGTTATCAGCATCTCCTTTTTTTCCCCCTAAATGAGGTATTTTCTAAGCATTTAGCAAGGTGCCTTAAAAGTTAGCTATTATTATTCTATTATCACAGAATAAGATATG
The DNA here is from genome assembly GCF_048164855.1 of Canis lupus baileyi. Taxonomy (NCBI): domain Eukaryota; kingdom Metazoa; phylum Chordata; class Mammalia; order Carnivora; family Canidae; genus Canis; species Canis lupus. The sequence goes on from NC_132851.1 coordinate 19,857,282, forward strand.
ATTTCATTATCATTTTGCAGGATTGACCTTTCCTATCAATCACCGAAGAGGGCTCTCGGCTACTCTGGCTTTGACATCCCCTGAGGGTAGAGCTCAGACAGTGTGGAGGGAACTTGCACCCATGACAAATCTGGTGTTCTCCTGTGGTGCTGCCACAGAGGAAAAGTATTCTGATTCCTAAGAGTAGTGGATTTCTAGTGTAGGAAGTCCATGAGACCAGACATCCACTTGCCATTTTATGTGTGTTTTCCACTGAGTGTATAAATCCGTGAGTTTATTACCCTCTCCTTCATCTCTCCTCCTTTTCCCCCTAAAGTTAAAAACAAATTTTTATTATATGTGTAGCTCTTCTACCTATTTTTCTTAAGTCCTCATTCCTTTCTAGCTTGGCCCTGGTTCTTTTTGCTCTCACTCTGATTTTCTGGTAGAAAACTTAGTGTGCCTTGGGTTTTATTTGGAAATATCCAGGTCTATTAATTTTCTCAAGTACATTTCAAGAGCAAAACTAGAAACTTGGAAAAGGAAGCTAATGTGCAGAAAGTTTAATGAAATATTAGCAGGAAAATAATTTCTTCATTTAATTGTTTTACAATAAAGAGAAATACAAGTGTTGTTTCATTTTGTTTTGTTTTGTTTTGTTTTGTTTTTTAAGGGTTCTCTGTGACACAGGTTGGGTCCCAGGAAAGTGGACTCTGAAATGGAGACCAGAATTTTGGGGCTTTTATTAGAAAGTATTCTTGGGATCAACCTGTGGAAGGGAAGAGAGGTAAGCAGCAAGATGGAGAAGTCTGAGATGATACAGTGTCAGTGGAAGCTGTAGCCATCCCTAGAAGGAGTCCTAAAAAGGCATGATCCTTCGGAACTGACCCTAGATGAGGACAGAGGGTTGGTCCTTTATAAGCCTGTGTTAATCAATCATGGGATGTGAGCTGTTCTGTGACTGAGAAGGTGCACGTGGCCTTGGGGAAGCTAAGACAGTACTGACACTTGGGAACTGTTTGTTAACAGCATTCCCAGCAACTAGGATGGGGTGAGGGGGCTAAGACTTTCAATTTGATGAGGAATCTGGATGGTGCATCACTGTGTCCTACATACTCTAATGAGAGGATTATGGAGGGATAATTTTCTAGAAATACTGCTTTGCCATCCTATTATGAAATATTCTCTACTAACTCAATATCTAATACCTACATCAGTGGTGCCTAAGGGAATTAAACCATAATAAAAGGTGGCTTTAATATTTTTATATGCATCTTATGGCCAGTTTTACATTTTTCCTATCACATTTTATATCATAGTCTTAGAGCCATGTCAGTATGTTACCTTGAAAATTACTGAAAAAACATCACTTTTCCATACTTTGCCCAGTGGTAGTGACCATTTTTTACTATCTCTCAGCCATACTTCTTTCTGATCTCACTCAGGTTCAGTTGAGCTAAGTGGATCTTCAGAGCCTGAACAGAGGAGGTAATAAAAATAACTAAAATAATCTCCCATCTGCCCATCACTTGATCTTGTTCTTCTCTGCTCTGCACCCTGGAAGGCTGATCTGTGGGAACTACATTTCTGGTGGCTTCTCATTGGCTTCAGTCAATGGGAGACAAGAAGGAGGAAGTGAGTCTATGAAAGGAGAAAGAGGTTGGGGAATTTTGTGCCTGGTGCCTCTACAAATCTACAAAAAAGTGGCTATTGCCACTTCCTTGGCAATAGCAGTATGTGATGATTGTAACCCTGTCATGTGGTCCCTTCTCTGATTCAAATTTCTCCCTACTTTGGGACACTAAACATGGGCCATCATAGTACATTGCTCAAGTGACAATTATTTTCCTCATTTTTAAAAAAAACATCAATAGCTTTGATACATATTTCTTAGGAGATCTGTCCCCAGAAGCCTAGTCAATTGGATGTCAATGTCACTTAGGATCAAAACAACACCTGTGAGTTTTTATACTATCCCACACTCATATTTCCTAATTACTATCTGTTGTTTGAAAGTGATAGTGATAAACACATATGCAGTGCAAAAAAGGTTGGCTGTGGACCTGGAGGCAACAGTTTATCATCATTAGCAGAGCTGAAAAGGCAGGTACCAAAAGAACTTGGAAGATCTCCTACAAAATTAGCAAGGATGCCTGCCAAGCTCAGGCACTCTGACTTCTGCATACCTTTCTCAAGGCTGCCTACAGCCAATTCTCTCATAGTTTATACAGATCATACTCTCTCTCCCCACCCCCAACAATTTTTTAACCACTATTTGTCTCCTTATAACAGCTATTATTACTTAGTGACAGAATGAATGATTAAGAAGGCCACATACTATATGTAGGTGTTGTTAGTGACTCCCTTTCTCCTCTCCTAATAGATGACAGAGAAGCCGATACTATTTCTAGAAGAATTAGGAGCTTTTAAGGTTTGAGTCTGTTCCCAAGGATTACCTTTGGGCTCCTCATGGAGAGGGAGGAGGAGGCCAGGGCTTGGATGGGCAGAGGTAGAGTGACCTCTGAGACTAAAGACATGGTCAAGGTTCTACTGTATCCCAGTGGATTTGGGGTAGGTATAGAATCAGAGTCTGAGGGGACAACTCCTAGGAGGTGCATTCCTGAGTCCAAGGCAGATAAAATGCAATAGTCAATAAGCCAAAAAAAATGCTTGAACAGTGGTAACAATATAGGAGGATTGTAGGCAGGCATTTACTTATTATTTAATGCATATAGGAAAAATACGTAATTTCCATGTTAAAACTGTAGTTTTTTGGCCATTAATTTTTTATATTCTAAATAAGTTTACTTAAAAGACATATCAAGAAAATAATAATATAGGTAGTCCCTGGACCTCCTCACATTATTTCTGCTATAATGTGAGCAACTGCCACAGTGAAAATGAGATGCTACACAACTTTTGGTCTTAAAAGTCAAGAACCTATGAGTTAACTAGATGATCTAATCTAGTTAGATTAGATCATAAAAACATAAACTACTACATTAGTATAATCTACTATTATACTACTATAATCCCAGAGAGGAGTTAAAAGGGACCCAACATTTACTGAAATTGAATTTCTTTCCAACCAGGTTGATGGAAACTTTGAGCAGTTATAGTTTGATTTAAAAAAATTAATCAGGTATGTTAGCTATTCTACATGTTCTGTTAATTTGCTCTGCATCCTCCCAGCCTTGCTCTATCGCCAGCATACCCATATCAATAAGCTCTCTTGCCCTGTGGCTTTAATTAGCTTTACCCTGGGCCAGATTTAGGGTGAAAGGAGCATTGTGATGGCCTCCTTACAATGTTATACCTCATCTCAGACCTGTATTCACAAATGGGAGCCAGGATAGAGGAGAGTGAGGCTGGGGCATTTATTTCCCAACTCTTGCTACTGGGTTGCTGAGGGTTGAATCCATTCCTGTGTTGGGAAAATGGTTCCTTTCAGGCCGACCTCTCCATGCAGTTCTTCTAGGCCCCAGAGCATGGCTCTACCCCTTTAAGTATATATGTGGGGTTGGGGTTGGGGGACAAGGAGAAGGACCTGCGGGTAATAGCAGGGAGCCCCCTGCCATTGCTAGACCATTGCTAGGGTTCCTTGTTGTTACCCCGGAGGACTCTACTATTCCTTCTTCCTACCCTGGAGTACTATACACTTCCTTTTAGGAGACTGAATCTTGCTCACACCTTTATAAATAGTGCCTTTATTAAAGCCTCCCATTTACCTGTATAAATGTACCTCCATTTTTTGCTGGGACCCAAAGTGCGTGTAACTTGTCTTGATCCCTAGAGCTACGATCAAAAATTCAACTTTTTCAATTTACTAAATGAAATAATTTCCTTAGTATTTGTCTTCTCCACTAGTTTTCTGGCTTCCTTAGTAGATGGGGCTGCATTGTGAGGTGTCACCAGTGTGTCTACAGAGCCCAGCAATGGGTTCAGTGTGTAATAGGTACTCAATAAATACTTGCCGACTGATTTACTGTCTTGACAAAATCTAGGTCACAATTTCCCCATATAGGAAAAAAAATCAAGGATTATTGGATATCTGTCTGTTAGAATAAAAATCTTGCAACAGAGGAATATACCAAAAAAAAGAGAGGTGAGTTTGTCCTCTGTCCCTGCCTCTACAATATATCATGGATTTCCCCAAGCTCTTTAATTTTTTCTTTGTCATTTCTTGGCTGTAAACACCCCTGACTGGTGAGTTTAGCAAAACAGCTTTCAGTAAGCAAATTTCAGTGGGAGGGTGCGGGGGGGGGGGGGGGGGGCGGGGAGGGAAGCATGATAAGTACAGCACATGCTCATTTCTCTGTAATTACTTGATCTTCCATCTGTTGGTCTGGGATAATATTGATAAAAGAATTAAAGATACCACACCATCTCCTGAATCCAATGAGAACAGTCATTCTCAAATTACAGAGTATGACATTTTTATGTTTTGCAACATGAAGAGGAAAGAGCATTTAATTTATTTTAATGTGGTTAATTTGAAGCTAGATTAGATCATCTAGTTAACTCATAGGTTCTTGACTTTTAAGACCAAACATTGTGTAGCATCTCATTTTCACTGTGGCAGTTGCTCCTGTTAATATTGGCTTACATCTAATCAACTAGGGAGTTAACCTTGAATACCAAACACAAAGTCTATAAACTTAAAGCTAGAACTAACATGATTTTGGGAAGAGAGTCAATCTTAAATAAGAAGCACCTTCACATTGCTTCAAAATAAACATAGCTTTGAGGTTTGAATATTGTGGTTCATTTTCATATAAGGAAGGTGTTTGTTATTTTAAAACTTAATCACCTTCTCTTAGTAAAGAGTAGATGGAATGGTGGAAAAGTTCCAAGCAAAAGCAATCCTGGTGGCCAGGACTTGAGATCATGTCTATGGTGCCTATAGTAATGGAGTTGCCACTCTTGATCATGAGATAAGACAAAATTTTCATTTAGGCCTAGACGAATTCTCAGGTAAAATATCTTGCTGCTCCAGGGAGGGGATTCTCTGAACCACTAAACTAGATTTAAGCCATTATAAACAATCATTATTTTTCACCTTAGTTCAGACTATATGACTGAGAATGAAATTGGGCAAGTAAAGTGGCTTAAAATTTTGAGACTCCTGAAGACTTCAAAGATGAGGGTAGTAAGATGTGAAGTTCATTTTCCTTTTTAAGGAATCATGGGAGCTCTTAAAAAAAGACTTAAGCCAGTCACTGAATAGACATTTGATTTTAAATTTACTCACAATTTTGTTAACTAAATGCAGGCTTCAGTTGAAGCTCTAATATTGACAGATCATTTTCAGAAGGTCACCAGGTCCCCCAGAGTTGTGAAGTCTATATTCTCTCCCTGGTTAATTTTTACCCCCCACACCCATCTTTTCACTCCCCACCAGTGCTTTGAATTTTACTTTGGAATTATTTGTTTCCTTCTGATGAAATTTGTGAAGAGTATTGTTTAACTGAGTCTAGACTAATCATGGAATGAATATTTTAGTTCATCTTGCTAGTCCTCTAGGTGTCCTCAGAAGATTATTCTGGATTATTCGTGTTTTCTGTAGGCTACTTTTGATTATTTGATTATTATTTTATTAGTAGTATTATTATTAGTAGTATTCTGATTAGTATTATTATGATTAGTTATTATTTTGATTAACAGTATTTTGATTATTGCATGCTTTAAAATGTGTTAATATCTTTCCGTTTTTAAAAACTAATATAGCATACTCCTCATTTTCAAGCCCAATCATGTAAATGCTTTGTGATCCACCTTTTACAGATTAGGAAAAATTTTATTTTTACATTAGACCTGTAAGCCCATTCATACTAGGACAGGAACTAGTTAAAGGTTTTTAGTGTGAAAAGCTTTTTTAGCTGAGTAGCAGAAATGTGAATGTGAACGTCTGTATTTCTATTTGAAATATGGCAAATAGTTTGGGTTATTTGGCTCTGGAACAGGAAAAAAACTCTGAAAAGATGAACTGGATGAGATATGCAGAGGACTTTTATTCTGTAGAAGTATGTGTGTATTACACTTGGCCCAGAAGCTCTTCTTTCTTGCTAAAACTATGGAATCAAAATCAATTGCCACTCCTCTACTGTGTTCACAAAGGGGACTAGAATAAGAATATTAAAAATATTAAGAATAATCTTAATCTTAAGAATCTTAAGAATAAGGTAGATTAACACCATCTCTGAGTCCTAAGAGTCGTAACACGTTGACAAAATGGTGATCAGGGTTTTAGTATATTGAATGATACCTTGTATAAGTTAGGGTGGCTACTCATTTAAGATCCCACAATGGATGAGCAAGGCCACCAAGAAGGAACCAGTGGGCTTCTGGGTTAGTGGGTATATAGTCAAGGGCATAGTTCTGTGGAAAAATATGAAACCTAAAACCTATTCCCAATGGGAAAGTAGCCAAAGAGAAGTAGCCAAAGAGAAATACCCTAAGTTAAAATATGGAAGGGGATTGATTGACACAAAGGAAGGATACTTGAGTTGAGGTGGAGTGAAAGAAACTTAGCTTAGTTGAGATCAATGTATTTCAAAGCAAATTAGATAAAAAGGCTTGCAGTGGCTTGTACTGCAAAGAGAAAAGGTAGCCTCCACTTGGCAAAAATACAAGATAGGTATTAGAAAGTTAAGAGTAGCAGGCACAGGTTTGGGATTGGAAATTGTGTTTATCCTAATTATAGTCAAGAAAAACAGGAAAAGTTTTAGGCAAATAACAACAAACTCTGTCTTAGGGACAATCCTTCAGTGAGAGAAGAGGACAGAAGCAGTGAGGATGAGGATAGAGGTTTCCAGGCTGAAGGGTATTACCACTCATCCCTGGCAGGGAGAAATTAAAGGAGGAAATTCTGTGAGTAAAGGACATGATGATTCATATACCTAACAGAAGATGCAAGCTGATGGATGGCCTATGGTCTGCATCTGGCCCAAAGACAGCTTCTATTTATCCTGCTCTGTATTTAGAAATTTATTAGTTGATAATACTTTCAAACCAAACGCTTTCACATAGATCAAGATTTTTAGCCTCTAAAAAAATGGGAAGTTCTGGCCAATCAGTATACAATTTTCTGCAGAGCAAGAACATGGAGCTGAGTAGCAGCTGTCCTCTAGATAAAGTATGCCTTTACCAGTTCATCAAATGGTGCACCTCACACCTGCTTTATCCATGCATCTACCTTAGCTGCTTGTCCTAGACATTGGACTTGGTGAAGAAAACCCTGACTTAGGGTGAGTATGACAAACGCTCTATGTCATTTGTGTAGAGTGATTAGTGTGTGTGTATTCATTTTTATACATCATAAACATTTACCAAGCATCTGTTATGTACTGAGCTAAATGTAACAAGAGGCCCAAAGACAGCAGATCTAGACTTTGCTTTCATAGGATCTATGCTCTTGTAGAACTTCAACACATGCACACACTTCATTTGTGTGCAAGCTATAGGGTGGTGTAAGCTAAGACATATATAGATAAAAGATCATGGGAACTCAGAGCAGCTCAAGACTACTTCAGTTGGAGCAAACATCGATGAAGGCTTCATTAAGTAGGAGATATTTTTCTAAATTTGTGGTTTCAGAACCACTAATATAAAGATTTAAGAACTTCGGATGGGTGATGGTTAATATAGGAACAACCAATCCTGGGTAAACTAAACTCCACTGATACTATGATACGTAAGCAAGACCATTCTTGATTGAGTAGATCAGAAATCTAGTTACAAAGTGCTTCAGTTGACCCTGACTTTGGCACACACATCTGCACACACAATAGTAATATCTCTAGACTTGCTAAGTGGCCATTACTTCTCTACATTCTTTAAAAAAACAAAAAAAAAACAAAAAAACTGCTTTGTAGAGTTCGTTTCACATTGTTTTGCAAGCCAGTAACAGACTCTCATTTTCAGTGGGAGAACTAGCTTCCTTCCTTGATCATATGTGAGGTCACATACTTTAACAATGTTAGCAGTAGTTGAATATTTCAATTGTTTTGCTTTGTCAATGAGAACTAGGGAAAGAACCTTGCAACCATCCTATGAAAGCAAAGTCTAGATCTGCTGTCTTTGGGCCTCTCGTTACATTTAGCTCAGTACATAACAGATGCTTGGTAAATGTTTATGATGTATAAAAATGAATACACACACACTAATCACTCTACACAAATGACATAGAGCATTTATCATACTCACCCTAAGTCAGGGTTTTCTTCACCAAGTCCAATGTCTAGGACAAGCAGGTTTGACTCAAAGCCATGCTGAGGTCAGGTTCTCTAGTCCCCTCAAGGCTCATCTCTTAACTCAGTATTTTCTTTTGCCCTCCTCTTTTTTCATAACCAGGTGTGGATTTGGGAGACATGTAATATAGTGAGAGAGGTGTTGTCCATAAGCCAGAATTGCAGGCAATCTTACTTCCTGTTACTATATTTTAAAACCATTTTGTAGGGACGCCTAGGTGGCTCAGTGGTTGAGCATCTGCCTTTGGCTCAGATCATGATCCTGGGGTCCTGAGATTGAGTCCCACATTGAGGGAGCCAGTGGGGAGCCTGCTTCTCCCTCTGCCTGTGTCTCTGCCTTTCTCTCTGTGTTTCTCATGAATAAATAAATAAAATCTTTTAAAAAAATCACTTTATAGTAATAGGACTGTTTTTGCTACTTCTTTTTGCATTGGGTGAAATTTTAAAATAAGCTCACACTTCTGAAAATATCCAAGTGTAGGGAGGGCAAATAACTCTGCTCCGTTCTCCTATGCCTGTGGTAGACTGTAGTCACACTGAAACTTGATTCAGCCTCGGAGCCTCTAAACATGGCACTTCAGCAATGGGCAGAGGGATCACTCAGCTCCACATAAAGCTGCTTGACTTTTCTGATGGAGTGTGGTGCAGAGAATGGAAGAAACTCTGGGTGGGGTCATTTATTGGATATACCATGTGTCCCTCTCTTGCTGGGCATCGCATCCAGATTCTCCCTTAATCCCTACCCATTATTATTCTTAATTTAGAGATTACACACTGGTGGCTAAACCAAGCTAAATTACTAGAGTCTGGAAGCAGAGAAAAAGATTGATCTCATTCCTAGTAGGCATTAACAGAAAATCATTGAACTGCAGAGAGCTCCAAAGTCCCCTCCCTGCTCCTGCCTTTAACCTCCTCGCTGGGCGTGGGGAACTCCCTGCTCCACTCCAGCTGTGGTGGCACAGTGCAGTTTTGTTATTTGTGTCAGCTGACTCTGAGTCAGGCACTGAGTGAGATCAGACCCTGTCTCCTCAGTGTCCACCGAGGTGCCTGACACACAGCAGGTCCTCAGTCGACATCTGTTCCATGGCTTAGTGAAGGGATGCTTCTCCTCTTTACATAGTGAGAGAATGTTTGCCGGGAGTCACTCTCTCTCTCTTTGCAATGCAGTAGACTCCTGTCTTGAAAAAATGTTTATAATTTTTTTCTGACCCTAAAAACAATGTATGCTCCTTGTGGAATTATCAAACATTAAGGAAAGGCTGAAATTTAAAAAAAAATCAAATAAAAAAGTGAAACTAAGAAATTGAGCTTGCTGTTAAAAAATAACCAAGCATATCTATATGCACATTCATAGATGATATCTGTGATATATTTTTGAGTGATAAAAAAGCAAGTTATAGAACTAAATATGTTCAGAGTGTGACTCTAACATGACTCCGTTTTCCTGAAACGTAGTGAATATGAATTTGGCTAGGAAAGCTTCTGAAAGGACACATATCAACACATTCTTGGGTTGACTTAGTCTGTGATGAAAGTGAAATATGTCAGGGGACTTTCCTTTTTGCTTTATATGCTTCTAGGTTGTTTTACTTTTAACTATCACATCCTACTTTAATAGTTAAAAAAATTTTTTTTGAAAGAGAGAGTGAGGGAGCAAGGAAAAGGCAGATATATATATATATATTTTTAAACATGTATTTATTTATTTGAGAGAAAGAGAGCACACTGGGAGGGAGAGGCAGAGGGAGAAGGAGAGAGGATCTTTTTTTTTGAAATTTTTTTTATTGGAGTTCAATTTGCCAACATCTAGCATAACACCCAGTGCTCATCCCACCAAGTGCCCCCCTCAGTGCCCATCACCCAGTCACCCCAACTCCCCGCCCAGTTCCCCTTCCACTACCCCTTGTTTATTTCCCAGAGTTAGGTGTCTCTCATGTTTTGTCACCAGGAGAGAGGATCTTAAGCAGACTCTGTGCTGAGTCTGGAGTCTGACATAGGGCTCAATCTCATAACTCTGAGATCAGGACCTGAGTTGGATGGTTAACCAACTGAGCCACTCAGGTGCCCACAATTTTTTTTTTTACTTGTAATTTTATAATTAAGCAAAGCAATATAAATCTCTTGTACCAGAGATAACCCATGTTAATATTTTATTGTCTTCTGGTCCTTTTTTAAAAATTTGAATCACACTGTAGAAACGTTATTGTTTCAACTTTTTTCACTTACAGGATCTTGAGTTCTTTCACATGTCATTAAATATTCTTTTAAAGCATTATTTAAAAAAAACATTATTTTAAATTATTTAATGTTTCATCACTTGAGTTTTTCATAATTGACTATTCCTCAGGTAGAGAGCATTGAGACTGTCCCAGGCTTTCTCAATAATAAAAAGTACCTCCATTAAGAACCCTGGGGCAGATGTTTTTGTTTGCATCTCTGTATCATTAGGTTAGATTTCTGCAAATGGACTTACTAGGTTAACAAAAATGAAGACCTTCAATAGACATTGGTGTAGACCTTCATAGCTGGTCATACCAAGCTCAATGGCCCCAGATACTGTGTTATGTTACAGTAGGCTAGAGGAAGACAACGTTTTCCTCAAGTTTCTTAGGGTCTCTAGCTGGATCTGAAAATTAAACTGGCAAAGACAGATTAACAGGAGAAAAGCACATAAATTTTATTAAAATTTTTATGTGAAAATGAGGGCCTTGAAAAAGATGAAGACCCAAAGAAATGACCAAGGTAGAAAGCTTTTATACCTTTTAGATGATAAATGTGTGAAGAATTGACAAAACAAAGAGGTTTGGGTTAGGCATGCAGTTGACTCTTGCACAGTGTAGGGCATGTATAAGTTTTGACGCCCCTGAAAACTTAAATACTAATAGCCTACAGTTGATGAGAAGCCTTACTGATTAAAAAAAAAAGTTAACATATTTTGTATATTTGGTATATACTGTATCCTTACAATAAAGTAAGCTAGAGAAAAGAAAATCATTAGGCAATCATAAGTCAATCATAAGGAAGAGAAAATACATTTATAGTGCCATAGTATAAAACACCCTCATGGAAGTGGATTCGTGCAGTTAAAACCCATGTCGTTCAAGGGACAACCATAGTAAATAGTGAAGAAGTAACTAGAAAGATAAGAGTCAGTTTAACACGGTTAGTTTGTACAGATTCCTTGGTCCTCGAATTCTCTGTCTTTGGTAATAAGAATATCTTCCCTTCTCCTGTTACAGGGAGGGCACCTTTCACATGAGAGAGTTATCTCCTGCTTTCAAGGGGACAAAAGAGGGCCAGTGTCTGTCCTTATTGCATCAGCTGTTTTTTTAAGTGCCTTTAATTCAAAATAATCAATATGCCAAAGTGGCATGTTTTGGGGTGACCTATTCTGCTACCCTTCAGTAGACATTTTAGATGATGTGCCTGCAGGCTGGCTCTCATTATATACTTCCCATAGGATGGGGCATGTGTGAGGTCCAAACACCACTACATGATCTGGCCCCGGGCAGCAATACCACACTCGTGATGAAGGAAAAGTTTACATCGAGAACCCAGAACTCTGTCCGTAATAAGAAGAGTGGTCATGATGCTGGAGGTACAAAGACAGAAAGCTTCTTCTTTGGTCTTTCCATGACCCGGTGGGACCCATTTTCCCCCAGTCTCTTAACTCGTCTTCTGTTAGACTATAAATTCTTCAAGTTAACCTTCCTCACCATTTTATTTTCACTACCTGTTTTTCAAAATCTTCATCAGCACAGAGTTTGTCATTAAAAAAACCCAACTTTGCCACCTGGTGAGAATAGTAGTTATTATTTCAATACTTTTTGAGGTATATATGCAGTGGAAGTCTTGTTGATATATTTATTGATCATTTGTATTTCTCAGAGTTGACTCTTTAAGTCCTCTATTTTTTCACTAGAGGAACTCTTGTGGAGATATAGGAACTAATTATGTATCATAAATACTAATCTTTTGTCTATCTTAAACATTGCAAATATTTCCTGTTGGTTATCCATGATTTTTTTACAATGTTTATAGACTTTTATGTGACAAATTCTATTAAAATGTTTCTTTGTGCTTTCTGCTTTTATGCTTATAAACTCTTCCTCTGCCAATATTCCCTACATAATCTATTTTCTCTGGGTCTTACTTATTTTTTACCTTTCACTCTTTAATTCCACTTTGATTTCATTTTGATGTATGTATGAGATGAGTATCTAATCTGACATTTTTTTCTCCCAAATAATCCATCTTCTGACTTCCAACCTTCTACTCCATTACACAGGGGGCTAGATCATAGGTGTAGATAAGTCATTCAAAACAAAGAAGAAATCAAAGAAGACCACCTGTCCTAGTGCTCAGCGTTCAAGAGAAAGGATACCCATCTTGGTTTTGTCATTCAGAGTCACTTACTATACCATTTAGCTTTCTAAAAAGAAAGCCTTTCTGGTTGCCCTGAGTCCTCATTAATTCTAGACCATAAATAGTAGTAGTTATCTCCTTTATATTATTGAATATTATTTTTCCTGGTGTAAGATGTGATTTTTTTTCCTTTTGTTTTAACTCCCATAGTCACCCATTATACTCTTTTCAAAAGATTTGGATAAAATTGACTTCTGCCTTCCCCTGTGCCCTGGAATAGAAGCCATGCTTTCATGATAAATTGCACAGAAAAAAAAAGAAGAAAAAAAAAGGCAGCAGGAGTTGCTTGTACCAAAATGAGAGTGGCTTCTGGCTCTGCTTCAGTGACTTTGTTCCACATTTCTTTCTGAACTCTCAGACAAAAGTGATAATGAGAGTTTAGTCTCCAGACTTGTGCCATCAGCTGTTTATTTTCCTTAGACTATTTGAATTCCTACAGGGCCTCAATTTTAGCCACTAGAAGCAGTACTTTCATGGTAGTTCTTCTCCAGGGTGGAAATAATCAGAGGGTAAAAATCTAAGGTTTGCCGTATTTTCTAGCTGTGCTCCAATGTATTTTCACCATTTTGAAAAGACTGAGGGTCCAAGGCAAGCTTAATGGGAGTAAGATGAAAGATAGAAAAAAGGTATTCTTCAGTTTACTAGAACTCAGCTATCTTTATGGCATGATATTCAGTATCCATGTGGATACTGCTACTCTGATCTTTCCATTGTCCTGGGTTTCCTCTCTCTCTTTTATCATAGAGGCTTGTCATGTGCATTGTGGTATCTGCTGTTAGACTTTAGCAAAGTCATGTATATGTTGCCTGGGGGTATGAACCCATAAGAACTAAGATTTCTTTCAGTGGAATCCTTCCTTGAAGTAGGTAAAATGTAGTGTGGTCAGAAGGAGTGGTAAGGCCCAACAATAGTGTTTTTCTAACTTTTTTTTTTAAGTATTAAAACCAGTTTTCCAGTCTTATGAAAACAACACTCTTAATTACATGATGCTTGGGATACAGATAATGTCATATTTACATATTTGTTTAAACCAAATCAAATCTGTCTCCTAGGCTCTTCTTGCCAATATTGATATAAATCCACCCTTTCTCCTGCCTTCTCTGGCTCTCTTGTATTTGATAAGATTCTGGGGCTAATATGACCCCAGTCATCCTTCCACAGTGCTTACTGCTACCTTGGGTCCCTACCATGATTCCATCACAGTGCCCGGATCCATCAGGGGGGATGGTTTTACCCACTTCACTTCATTTTTTCCACCTCAATCATGAAGCATCTTTGCTGAGGATTCTGAGGCCATGTGCTCAATGCCAAGTCCTGATAAGCAACCACATTGCCAGCCCCTGACGAAGACCGGATTGCCTCAGAGGGACTGTAGTTTGAGAATGGCATCTACCATCATTATTTTTTTAAGTCCAGCACCGGAGCCTGGGAGCTTTGCTTAACAATCTTCAAGACATAAAGCCTCCATCTCTCTCCTTGGTGATTCCATGTAGTTTCAACATTGCCCAGAATTTTGAAAGGCAGATGTCTCTGTAGGAGATATCATTAGGATAATCTGTTCTTGGATCTTGGTGGGAGGGGTGGTGGAGAAAGGGATAGTAAAAGGCCTTTTTTTCCTGTGACCTGGAGGATTAGGGAATATAGACCTAGGGAATAGGACCTGGGCACTCCCCTAAGATATATGACTGATATATTTTTGGTTCCTTTATAACAGATTAGCTGAGAAAAAAACACCCTAATTTACTTTTGAAATTAGTAATACTATTATATTAGGTTTTCAGCAAATCACGCTGAACTATTATGATCTGTGGACTATCAATGTGCAAAACAGACATAAGCATAGCTGCTGTGGTATAAGAGGGATTTGACTTGAAGCCCTTCCCACTCAGCAGCCCCCCCTCCAATGTCTCAAATGTTCCTGAGCTACCTTGAGGAGCCCTGGAGGGTCTGTGATCTCAATTTAAAAACAATTACTGTGATTTGAGGATAACTTCTCTTTAAGCCCACATATACCTATTATGACGTTTTCACTTCAGAATGTAAGAATGGCTTAAGAGAAACAGATCTAACCCCAGTATAGACACCTTGGGTGCCCTTTGTAAAGTGGTATCCTGGAACATTCTAGAGAATGGAAAGATTTGTCTGCAGTATCCACTTTCTATATAACATTCTCAGAGAATAAGGATGTCCTCTGTAACATTTTAGTTTATCTTAACAGAAGCATGTACTTTCTGTAGTGTACTCACTATGTATCTGGCTGAGTTAATGCACACCTGAAATTTATAGAGTGCTTACTATGTGCTGGGCACTTTTTCAAGCACATCACATATAGTATTTACTTATTTTTACTTATAAGCGCTTAAATGTGTCAGGCGTTGGTTTAAGAACTCAATGAGCATTAACTCATTCAGTCTTCAAAAGAACATTCTAAATAGATACTATTATTCACTCCCATTTTCCAAATAAGGAAATTAAGGTATAGAGAGATGAAGAGAATGGCCAAGAGTAGCACAGCCAGCCAGGGACTGAGCTGCCATTAGAGCACTGACATTCTGGCTCCAGAGTTAAACTTCTCTACTTCTGTACTATTGTATCCCATGACAAAAATAGCTCATTTAGTCCTCCCTAGGAAGGAGATAATAGAGCTCCATTTTTACAGATGATGGATCTAAGGCCCCCTACATTTAAGTCATTTATTTGAAATCATACTAGTGCTAAAGAGAGAAATGTTAATTCAAACCCAGGTATTGAGTCCAGAGCCTGTCTGAATAGCAGTAATCTTCAAGAGGTAAATTCGCTAAGGTCATGCTGCTGGTAAGGGCAGAGTCTGTAGGATGCCTGGATATGCCATCGAAGTCTGTATTTTAATAATTCAATGAGGGCAGCCTGGGTGGCTCCACGGTTTAGCACCACCTTCGGCCCAGGTTGTGGTCCTGGAGACCTGGGATCGAGTCCCATATCAGGCACCCTGCATGGAGCCTGCTTCTCCCTCTGCCTGTGTCTCTACTTCTCTCTCTATCTGTGTCTCTCATGAATAAATAAATGAAATTTTAAAAAAAATAATAATTCAATGAATATATAATAAAGCTTCAGTTTATCAAAATTTTTAGAAACCTATATTTAAAATAATTTCCGTTTGTTAGTAATGATGATAATATTTATAGCTAGTGCTTACTATGTTCTTAGCATTAATATTAATATACAGATATTATCTAACTTATTGAGATCATACATGGACATTTTATGAAAATCAAGCAATATATAGAAGAATGTACAGAATAAAGCAAAAGTTGTCAGAAATCCCATAGTTCTAAATAACCACAGTTAACAGTCCTGTGAGAATCTTTACAGGCATCTTTCACTACACGTTTTGTATATGTACCATATGTACAATCATACAATTTTAGGTAAATGGAATAATAGCATAGATACTATTTGCAACCTGCTTTTATCTGTTCATTCCTCCAGTCAAGATATTTATTGAAAGCTTGACATTTATAAAGCAATATACTCAAAACGATATGTTGTCTCCATTTTCCTATTTTGATGAACAGAAAGATTGATCTTTTTGTGAATAATAAATTATATTAGTCAGGACAGGCAAGGTTATTCTACAATAACAGATTAACCCCTTCAACTCAGTGGTTTAAGGACACAGGGATTACTTCTTGCTTACATTGACTGAGGGTCCAGTGCCCCCAAAGCAATGACTCAGCAATCCATGTCTTTTCCATATTGTGGCTCTCATCTCCTTTTGGGACCTCTGAGTCACTACAGCAAGGGAAGAGAGTGCTTTTTATGGCTTTAGTCTAGAAGTAAAATAAAACAATTTATTCTTGATCTGACCAGAACTAGGCATGTGATACCACCTGATTTCAGGAAGACTAAGACATAGTCCTAGTCTGTGTACCTTGAGAGGATAAGGAGAAGCAGAAATTTTTGACCTTTAGTAATGTCTCCCACATGGGGATTCTGTTGCATGGATGTACTATCATTGATTTAACAATCCTCTCTTGATGGATATTTAGATAGTTACCATTATTTCTCTGTTACAAATAATGCCATGATAAATGGATTTGCATATGCATCATGTAGTCAGATTGATTAATTCATTTTAAATTCCTAGAGGAGGAATCACTGAGTCAATGATAGAAACGTCTAAAATATGATGCTACCTTTTAAGTTCAACCATGTAACATAGGGGCTTGAAGCCCAGAAAGTGTATTTCTCATGTTCTCTGGGCTTATAGTTTTGTCTAGAATCTACCAATGAGAGGCATTCACACAGGAAGGAAGGAGAAGCCATTCTCTAAACCAGTAGGGGAGTTTTGCCTGACTTTCGGAAATTCTAAGAGAAGTTGTCGGTCTCCAGGTTATCTTCCTGAGAACTACTTATTTCTGTGTTGCAGGGAACTGGGATATCAGTGGTGACTCTTTTACGGTCCTATACTTCTGGTTTCCTGTAAAGAGCCTTTCTGATCTATATTCCCGCAGGATCCTAGGCATGGTGTAAGTAAGCCTCAGTACAGGTGGCTTCTCTTCTCCAGATTGCACTCAGAGGAATGCAGCACCTATTGCCAAATTGCTCTTCAGGAAGTATGTACCAAAGAGACTTCCAGCATCAGCAGTACATTAGTGGCATATCGCCACTTTTGTGCACCAGCACCTGTCAGTATTTTTCAACATTGGTAAAGTCATAGGCAAAACAAAGAAAATTAATGAT
Organism: Canis lupus baileyi; assembly: GCF_048164855.1. Taxonomy (NCBI): domain Eukaryota; kingdom Metazoa; phylum Chordata; class Mammalia; order Carnivora; family Canidae; genus Canis; species Canis lupus. Next base: position 19,874,657 of record NC_132851.1, read on the forward strand.
GGTTTATATTTGCATTTCTTGGGTTGAAAATATTATATTTTATTGGACATTTTTTCTTTTGTGAATTGTGTGTTAATATCTTTGGTTGTTCGGCCTCTTAATTAGCAACTTTTTAAAAATTTTAATTTATTTTTTATTGGTGTTCAATTTGTCAACATACAGAATAACACCCAGTGCTCATCCCGTCAAGTAATTAGCAACTTTCTTAAGAGCTCTCCTCTTTAATATAATACTTTTATTTGTCACTGCTTTTTGGGGGGGACTTAAAGGAGGAATCATTTGTTTCATTATATTAGATTCAGAGAAGAAAGATCATATGCATGTGAACAAATTATTAAATCTTGAAGTTGGAGAGTTAGCTGGATGTTCCATCAAAAGGTGCCTAAGTGACTCGTTGGTTAAGTGTTTGACTCTTGATTTTGGCTCAAGTCATAAACTAAGGGTTGTGAGATCAAGCCCCACATCAGGCTCCAAGTTGGATGTGGAACTTGATTAAGATTTTCTCTCTCCCTCTGGCTTCCCGCCCCCTCATCACCCCCCACAGCGCCCACCCCAAAAAAAAAAAACAAAGAGGAAGAACAGATCCACCTGTCAGGGTGATTCCTTCTCTCTGTAAACAGAGGATAAGCACTATTAAATGTGAAAAATGTGCTAAAATTGAAAGTGTTTTGGATAAAAGTAACTTTTAGAGCCTTCTAATGGCATTTGGTTTGTCATCCCCCACCCCTTTTTTTTAAATCTCCTTTCACCAATGGCCCTCTTTTGGTATAGGACTGTGGCACATTACATCCTTGGGAAGGAGGGAGGGAAAGTCCTGCAGATTTGCACTATATTGCTTCTGAAATACCAAACGAAAGATGACCATCAGAAAGGGTTATATTTTCCTTTAGGTCTTGAGATGGAAAACCAGCAGCATAATCAAGGTAGACTTTGAGCAAAGGAATTGAGGCAAAACACCACATAACTATGGCCAAATGGTCATGATTTGTTGAATGAAAAACTGGAAGGGCCAATACACAGGTTGAGAGGAGTTTAGGCTTAGGAATTGAAATGAGGATGGATCTTGTATGACCAATCTGTTTGATTGGCAATGACAGATTCTGAGACAAAGCCCACATTTACTAAGAGAGAGTAGTATGATCATTTACTGATGATGACCAAGGTTCTAGAATGTGAGGGCAGTAAAAATGATGCTACAAACTTGCCATATTCTGGTTTAGGATGTGGCTCCTTATAGGAACAAAGAAAGGACTTTTTTCTGAGATGAGATGGAAAAATAATATAATGCCTTAGGGAGGAATATGACTTTGTAATGCAGGCTCTTCTCAGTTTAAATTCCTAACATCTGCTTGGTTGATGAACAGTAGTTGAAGTTGGAAATAAAATTGTTTTAATTTATCTGATATGGAAACTTAATGGTAGCATTATTTTCAATTGTGTAAAATCCATAGGCTGGTATCCTGTGAGTTTACACACACACATAGGAGCAGAACCACAAGCTCTTCTTGGAAGAGACTTGCTTATTATTGAAAGACATTGGTGAGTAATGGATATAAGTAAGCTTCATGGTGCATAAATTTCTCCCTGTTCATAGATAACGTCCTTGGGAAGTTTCATTAATTTTTTCACCTCACTCCTGCACTATTAATTATTTCCAAATATCTCAATAAAGAGTAACTAGTATATTATTTTTTAATTAATTTCATATGTAATTTCAGTTAGTACTGTGTATAAAAAACTATTCATTGGTATGTCTATAAAGCGAAAGGACTTGGTTTACACATATGAGGAGCTTGCACTTGAATTAAGGCAATACAAATGGAAACCTAAACAATATAAGCAACAATATAGAAAAGTTGCCCTTTGGGTAACACTGAGTGTGACACCTATAGTAGTCCTTCTGGGACTTGGGTGCTCCAGAAATCCTTTACATTGGAAACAGAAATGAAACATGAGTAAGAATGCAATATAAAGAAAGAAAGTACATTTTGGTTTGTGTTTGGGTGGGAGCAATATAGCACTTTAAGAATGAGCGTATTGTATACCTGCTTCACCAGAGAGGAAGGTTTTATGTTGGGAAATAGTGGAAGAATTTGAAAGACTCATCTTTTTGGTTACACCGTGGGCTAAGAAGAATACACAGCTCTGTGGAACTTTCAGACTTTTCTGGTGCCCTTAGGCTAATTTTGGGGATTTCATGTCCATTGATTCACATTCTTTTTTTTTTTTTTTTTTTTTTTTTTTTTTTTTTTTTTTTTGATTCACATTCTTAATGGTTGTTCTAATGGCAGCTCCATTTGGGATTTCCCCAAATTGGCACTTTTCAACCTGTTTTAAAGCATGCTATTACTTTAGAGATTAGCCATATTTTTCTTTATAACACTCATTATAAATAGGTCAGAAAGGAAATACTGATATATATATATATTATATATATATATACACACACATGAATAGACACATGTGGTTTTCATTTTTATGTAACAATATGTATTCATACAAAGAGTGTCAGAAAGTTGTAGAAAGAGATCATCTAATGCATGAATGCATGATATTGCATTTTCTTATGGATTGCATTTACCAATTTGAGAGTTGTATTGATGAATGTTGTCTGTCTAGTAGTCGCTGGACTGTTATGTATTTTGTTTTAGAGTGTAAATACATACCTGTGATAGTTGATGTTTATTAACTGTTAAACATTTATACTGCACAAACTTGTTCCATGCATCTGTTGCTAATAGAAGGTAATTTTATGTAAAAATAAGAATATAATCATTCTCATCATCATCAACAAATCATCACAGAAAGGCAGAATGCTTCAAAGTGAGCATAGCAACTAGTATCTTCAATTTCTTTAAAAAAAAAAAAAAAAGGAAAAGGAACTGGACTTCCTGAGTCTAGTTAGCTATTTTTGGAGCATTCTTCATCAAGAATACTAAAATGTTTTAGAACATACTATTCTTCCCTTTAAAACTCAGCTGCATAGAATGAACTTTTCATGCTATATGTCAGTGAAAGTAAAATATAGGAATAGACTTGGTGCTACTCCTGATACCAGATCTGACCTATGAGAAGTTTTCATCATATTAAAAAAAATGCATCATCTGTAGTGGGTTAAACTGTTCCCCGCTCCATATATACCTGGAATCTGTGAAATGAAGTCATTTGAAAAAGTATCTTAAGTGCCTAGGTGGCTCGATTGGTTAAGCATCCAATTCCTGATTTTTGGCTCAGGTCACAATCCCCCAGTTGGGAAATTGAGCCTACCTCTGGCTACTCATTCAGTGCACGAAGTCTGTTTAAGATTATTTCCCTCTCCCTCTGTGTGCTCTTGCCTTCTCACATGTATGCATGCACTCTCTTAAAAATTTTTAAAAGATTTTATTTATTTATTTGATTTTAGAGAGGGGGGGCACCCGAATGAGTGTGGGGAGGGACAGAGGGAGAGGGAGAGAGAATCTGAAGCAGACTCCATGCTGAGCACAGAGATAAAGGTGGGGCTCAGTCTCACAATGGATTAGATCATGACCTGAGTCAAAACCAAGAATTGGACACTTAACCAACTGAGCCACCTAGGTGCCTCCCTCATCCTGACCAAAAAACATCTTTAAAAAAAGAAAGAGTGGGATGCCTGGGTGGCTCAGTGGTTGAGTGTCTGCCCTTGACTCAGGGCGTGATCCTGGGGTCTGGGGATCGAGTCTTGCGTCGGGCTCCCTGCATGGAGCCTGCTTCTCCCCCTGCCTGTGTCTCTGCCTCTCTCTCTCTCTGTGTCTCTCATGAATAAATAAATACAAATCTTAAAAAAAAAAAAAAAAAAAAAAGAGTATCTTAAGAGGCTTGGCAGGCCCAGTGCACTATCAAGTGTTGGCCATGTTGCATTATTGAAGCTTCGGACTGACTTGGGTTCTGACTTGGATTCTGACTTGGACCATAGTGTTAAGAGAATCTGAACGAAGTCTGCCCACACCTCCTGTTGTAAACTAGCAGAACTTAAAAAAAAAAAAAAATCTTTGCAGTTGTAATTAATCTAAGAATCTTGTGATGAGATCACACTAGATTTAGGATGAGCCCTAAATCCAATGATAGGTGTTCTTAAGAGAAGGGAAAACACAGAGACACAGAGCGAAGTATGTCTTCCATATGAAGACAGGAGCAGAGTATGAAGTAACAAAGGCAGAAGCCACGGAACATGAAGTGTTGCCAAAAGCCACCAGAAAAATAGGAGAAAGGCATGGATTCTCCCCCAGAGCCTCCAGAGGAAACTGACCCTGTTAACCCCTTGATTCTGGCCTCCAGAATGAACAAAGAATAAGTTTCTGTTATTTTAAGCCACCAAGTTTGTGGTAATTTGTTGCAGTCCTAGGAAACCAGTATCCCCATCTCTTCCTTTCTTCTTCCCTTCCTTTTTTCCTTATCTCATTCATTCACACAGCAAACCTTTGAGTGCCTGATATGTAGGTGGCAATGTTCTAGAGGAATTGGGGATACAGCAATAATAAAAAGACAACCTCATTTAAAAATATTTTATTATACTGTTTGGAGGACATACAATGTCTTTTTTTATTCTCTTACTCTGAGTTTTTGTGGCCTCTTCTACATTCACATCAGCATCTTTTATTTTTTTAAGATTTTACTTATTTATTCATGAGAGAAGCAGAGACATAGGCAGAAAGAGAAGCAGGCTCCCTGCAAGGAGCCTGATGTGGGACTCGATCCTCGGACCTCGGGATCACATCCTGAGCCAAAGGCAGACACTCAACCCCTGAGCCATCCAGGTGTCCTGTGTTCACATCAGCATCTGAACATATTGTAAGTGTCATTTAAAATATGAATGTCAAATGCTGTTCTGAAAAAGTTGTGCCGGTTCTCCATACTGATCCCACTGCCCCCTGAAGGCATTGGCTAGTCTTGGGAATGGGTGCCTTTGTCTGCACCCACCCCTGGCACTTTCTAAACTCACAGGGCTCTGGTGGTTCAGGACTGCCCATTGTGACCCCGTGTCAGGGTTTACCTTCTCCCACTCTGCCCCATCTTAGAATTCCTTCCATCTCTCTTCCCCATGGTCATCAAAACTTCTATTCTCTCAGCACCTGTGCTCTTTGGATCTCTCACCTTAACCGAATAAAATTCACACTTCTCACTATGGCTTGCAAGTAGTAAATGTTCTAGATTCCATCTCCTACCATGCTCCTGTTAGGTTTCAGGTGTACCCAGTTCCTTGATGTTCCTCTAAGATTCCAATTATGCTCCTATCTCAGTGTATACTTATGTTTTCTCTGCCAGGAACATTGTTTCTGAGACATTCCCACTGCACATGGCTCATTCTCTCACTTCATTCAAGTCTCTGCATAACATTGCCTTGTCGGAGAAATCTGACCACCACACCCCCTATGCTACTTTATTTGTCCTCATTGCACTGACTATTTCCTGGGATTAGAGCATATATTTATTGATCTGGCTATTGTCTGTCTCCTAACCTAGAATATGGGTTTCAGGAAAAGAGGGACTTCATCTGCTGCATTCCCAGCCCCTAGAGATGCATCTAGGCATAGCAGGCATTCAGTAAATATTTGTGGATAAGTGAATGGATGAATGAGAGCAGGATAATGTGAGAAACAGTGAAATCTTAGGATATTAGTTGCACAGTTGCACACTTGGTAAGATAGTTGCTTTGCATCTCCTGGTGACTTGATTTTAAGGCACATCATAACTAGCATTTACAGTTGCAAAGCAATTTTCAAAAGTCCAAGTATCATACTGCTCAAGACAACCTCCATTTTTATCGCTGATGAAATTGAGATTCAGTGAGGCCAAGATACTTAGTAGCTAAGGGCACACAACTTGTTAATGACAGAGTTGGAACTTAAACCTTGGTTTCCAGGTTTCAAATCCATGGCATTAAAAACAACCACCACAACAGCAAACAACACAAAGCCTCTACCATGATGACCTCTTTCTCAGAGGAGAAGTTCCGATTGTGCATGCATATGGGGTTAGGGGTGGTATTTCATGTGACAGTGATTTGGTTATCACTAAGTCCAACCATATATCTTGTCATTATAATTTGAGGAATTGAGCTACAAAAAGGCAAAGCATATGTCAATTTCTAAATTAAAATTCTCTTTTTTTTTCTTCAGATTGCGAAAAAAGGTGAAGTCTTGTTGAATATATGTGGGTTGCAGAGAATGAATATATCTTGGCCTAAAATACATCATGGTTCAATAAAACTCAACCTGAGAAATGTTTTAATTTTTACTGGTGCTTTTACTCTGTCTGTTCAAATCAGATAGGGCACTTAAGCCATTTATAATTAGATCTTCAGTCCTGTTACTGGATCATGGCAAACTTAGATGAGGCACTGAAAAATAGGCTTTCCTTTGCTATGTAACAGCCTTTGCATAAATGGAGAAGAGGAGCCTAATTAAACAGAAGCTAAGAATGTCATAGAGAGATTCAACAGTTAGGAGTTGGGGGTGCAGCAAATGCATCTTGTTTATCTGACAATATTTGTATATTTCCAAAACAAAGCAACAGGACCTGAAGCCTGATTAGTTGCCAAGTCATGTTTTTAGGGGCCATGGTCATCCTTTGCTCACTTCACCTCAGTTTTGAGGAACAATGCACAGTTTATATGAATATCACATGTGAGGAAGAGCACAATGGGTGCTTCTTTATCATCAACTCTTGGTCCTCACAACCCAAGCTGGTCCGCCTCATTATTTTTATTGAGTGGTGTAGAAGGGGGTATTTGAGTGAGTTAACAGATAACTAAAATAAATTATTATGTATTGCTTATGACTCTTGACCTAGACTTTCTATAATATTTACAAAGAAAAAAAAAGGCAAATCTTATACCAATTTATTTGTTAAGCTAAGTTTTATCCTGAAGCTATGAAGTACAGGAATAGTAGAAATGAGACAAGTCGATAAGATATCTGATATCTTGCTTTCCTTTTCTAGCTTGGATAGTCTTGAATTTGAACCTTTTTTGTATTGCTGTAGGTACCTTCTGCAACTGAGGTACAAGGCATATCAAACCAATGAGAGAAATCTAAGCAAAACCAGCTATTTGTGTTCCAATCCTGGAGATAGACTGTTAGGGCATTCCAACCAGGACTTTCTTCTATTTAGTTCTTTAAGATCTTGGAAGTTAGCTTACTCTTCTGGCTTTAGGAAATGGGGAACATTTAACTATTTCAGAAACCACTTTCTGCAATGATGAGACTATTCGATATCTGTGCTGTTTCAATACAATAGCCACTAAGTATTATTTAGTGCTTACTGAGCATGCTTACTGAGCACTCAAAATGTGGCTAGTATAACTGAGGAACTGAATTTTTAATTTAATTTAATTTTAGTTTATTTAAGTTTAAACATAGAGTTATGCTTGTGGCTATTGGCTACTGGTTAGTGCAGATTTAGATTGTTATTATTTCCATGAGCATTCATGCTCTAGGACTAATAATTAGAATCTTAAGCCTAGATTAAATGAAATTGTCAAATCCAGTTTTTGCAAATGAAGACACATTATCATGGAGGCATATTATTCAAAACTATAGGTCTAGTTCTTTGTAGAACTTTTCGATGGGTCTTTTATTCTGGGTTGTCATCACTTTCATGTCTGTTGGAAAGGAGAGGGTGAATACGTAAGACTCCGTGTGAGGATGCTTTCTAGAATACTATGGGAGTTTCCTACTAGAAACCCTCCTAGATTGAAATTTACTTGCATCCAAAGGTTTTATTGAACATGCTACATGCTTATCTGATCCTGAAATCCTTTCACACAATGTTTATATGCTGTAACTTGCTGCCAAAATTTTCCACAGGGAATAATTAAGGAACTTTCTCAAAGTTGTGGTTTTTCAAATATAAGAAAGATATTGCTGTCTGAAATAAAATAGAAATTCTGTGTGTAGTCATTAGGGCTTCCCCAAGTATTTTTAGTTTACCCTCTTCTAGTTAAGTGGTACTTTCAAGCCCTGTCATGGTTAGATGGGGCCATGTGACCATTTTGGCCAATGAATTATGAGAAGAAGCTATGCATGCCTCTTTGGGTCAGACCTTTAATTGCTGAAGCAAAACACTGCAGAGCTCTTTCTCTGCTGGCACAGCATCTGACAATGGTCAATAGGGCCCGCTGTATCAGCTAGGAACTCTGAATGCTAGGAAGAGCAACCTCTTGGCAACTTGCAATGGACATATAATATGGGAAAGAAGTAATCTTTGATTTTTCAAGTCAGCACACTGACACATGTCTAAGTATGGAGGTAAAGCAAAGATCATGAGTAGAAGACAAGAGTCAAGGTAGTAATGGAATAAGACAAGGATAAGTTATCTGAATTTCCACTCTGCTTCATATACCTTTCTCAGTTCACATATAATGGATTAGCAGACAGGCAAACCACTTGCTTGCACAGCCCCAGGGCAGTTATGAGACTGGGCGAGTTTCTATACCTTCCTGGATCTTTCATGTTATGCATTTTTAAAATGGGAGGATCTGTTAGATGACTCTCAACTCATTCTAGTACTAATATTCTCTTGTGTCTCTCCTTGATATCCTAACACCACAAAACTTATTTTTAACCAATAGCTGGAGACATAAATATGCCAGCCAAAAATTTTCCTGGGGTACCAAGTCATAAAAGGTATGTGGTAGACTTAAATTGTGTCAATTTAGCTAATCTGGAACTAGCATTCCTGCCATTCCCCCATTCCCTTCTGTGAGTAGCTCCAGGCTGAGGTGAGTCATAAAAGACTTCTTTCTTTCTGTCTTTTTTTTTTTTAAAGATTTATTTATTTATTTGAGAGAGAGGAAAAAGAGAGAGAGAGAAATAGGGCAGAGGGGCAAAGGGAGAGAGAGTCCCAAGCAGACTCCATGCCACACAGAGCCTGACACGGGTCTTGATACAGATTCTTGTCCATCTCCCTTGGTTCCAGCACATTCCTACAGGGTTTCTTTTGAGCTTTCTTCCCCCGCTTCATATCTCCCTCCCATCCCAGATGCCAGACCACCTGCCTTCCCTTGCCGAAAAGTCATAGCTCAGTAAATGCTTTAACCCACAATCATCTAAGATCAAATCCCTATAATAAATCCCTTATTATATAAATCTCCTAGTGGCTGCACTTCTCTGATCTAACTGTGACTAATACAGGTTGCTAAAACAGCTCAGGGAAGATAATTACATAGAGAAAATAGAATTTAGCAGAATTCTTGTCAGAGAAATAATAAATGTGATTGGAAGGATTTTTCTTAAGCCATTTGGGGGGCTGTTTAATGGGAGAACCAGAATAATAATCTGTATTTACTAAGTTGCCTTTTAGGAAGGGGGTGTCTAGTCCAGGTCAAGGCTTTTATGTTTCTTCTGATTGGGGATACAGTCAGGAGGATAGGACTAAAAGCTTGGAGGCAGCAAAGAATGAGAACATTATTTCTGGTTTCTCAGTACCCTCCTTCCTCATGCAGAGCTCAGCACCATCTCTAAACACATATCAGAACCTATTTTAGGACTTAGTATCAGTTTTAACATTAGCCAGTTATTCTTCCTTATAAGAGAAAACTCTGTTATAAGCAAGTGTAATGAGATGCATGGTATGGACCACACATTCATTCATTCATTTATTAAGTATTTAACATATATGCCAGGTCTGATCTAGGTGCTGGGGATACGATGTCAAACAAGATAGCAAGGTCCCTGGATTTACCTTCTTATAACAGAATCAAAGTAATACATTTTTCAAAGGAAAAAAAAAAGAACAAGATCATTGTTTGTAATGATAAGTGATAGGAAGCAGATAAAACAAGGGGAGGGTGTGATTTCAAGGGGAGGGTCAGGGAAGGGTACTGAAATGGGAGACCGGAATGAAAAGAAGGAGTCAATCATGTGGAAATCTGGCACTTTGCAGAAGAAAAAGCAAACCCAAACTCCTAAGTGGGAGCAAGCATGGAAAGTTCAAAGAATAAAAGGAAAGCCGAAATGGTTAGAGTATAGTGAGCGAGGCAAAGAGAATAAAGAATAGATAGAAACAAGACAAAATCAGAGAGGGAGGCAAACCATAAGAGACACTGAACTCTAGGAAACAAACAGGGTTGCTGGAGGGGACAGGGGTTGGGGCATGGGGTCACTGGGTGATGGACATTAAGGAGGGCAGGTGATATATTGAGCACTGATGAATCACTGACTTCTACCTCTGAAACCAATAATACATTATATGTGAATCAATTGAATTTCAATAATTTTTTTTTTTTTTAAGATAGAAACAAAGCCATGGAAGGGCTTTTAAACCATGGTGTGCAGTGTGGGTTTTATTCCTGGGTCAGCCCTGAGCATTTAGATTTTAGAAGATCATTCTAGCCCCACTGCTGAGAAGTGAAGAGTGTTAATAGGATCCAGTTATTGTGTGGCTGGTGTAGCAGGCTGGACTAAGCTGGAGACTTATGGATATGGAGAAATGTAGACAGACTTGGGTTTCGAGATAGGGCTGCTGAGACCTGGAGATGGATCAGATGTGGTGAGCAAAGGCACAGAGCTTGCAAAGATGGCTCTCATCATTTGAGGGTCAAACTGCTAAGCCAATGTTTGGCATTTTTCTAAGATGGGGAAGGCTGAGGATGGGATAAATTGTATTTATGTAAGTATAAAATACGCTATTAAAAATAAAAATAAAAATAAAAATAAAAATAAAAATAAAATACGCCATTAATTACCTAATCCTAGTTTTATAAAATTTAAAGTGTGTTTTAGTTCCCATGGCCTTTACTGAAGAAATATATGCTGATGAATAGGAGACAGTGCCTTCAGTGATGGATGTGTTGTTTCTGTGAAGAATAAGGTCCTTTCAAGAAGTTAAGTTTTATTCCACCATCAGGGGTGTTCTCTCTGGGAAATTCTTCCCTGTGGTTGCCTATTCACAATTGTACAAGTTCCCATTCTTTGACATGGAAATAAGGGGCAACGCCCACTGAAGTCAGCAATAGGAATCTGTCTTTCATTGCCATGAATTGTGCACTTTCACAAATCCTGAGGGATGGAAAAAAAGAGTCAGGACTGAGCAAAAGTGGCTGCCTCTGATTTCAAGGGTGCGCTTGTGTAAACATTTCTGAAGCGTGATTCTTATTCTTAAACATTGGAGAATGACTTTTATAATGAGAAAAAAAATTTTTTCTCTCCCTCTCCCAAATGTCAGTGTTTATGTTTCAGTCATTTGGGTTTTAGGAAACAAGATCTTTTAAGGGGAACGAGGTTATAGAAATTGCCAGCATCTTAAGGAAGATCCTTGCCCTGTTACTGGTTTCCTGTTAGCCCATAACAGGCTTCAAAAGGGAGGACCTCACTGCCAGAGTCGATGAGGTTTGCCCTCCAGGTTACCATAATGGATGCTACCAAGATGAAGAGGTTAGTAGCAGAGAACCCCATTTCCTCACTGGATTTAGCTCTTGGGAATCTGCCATAAATGAATTTTCTTCTGTTCTTCAGCTTTTACAGTGTAAAGATTTATTTATTTTTTGGTGTTGAAGCTGGACAAGGTTTATGAAGAAACTAGTTTTTCATTCCTTCAGAGAAAAGTTTGTTTTTTGGACAAGTGTCCCTGATTATTTTGCCTCGGAGTGCACAGTGGTCCATGTTGTAATGTCAACTCCCCGCCAGCAGATGGCAGTCACAGCACACTGCACTTTGGCATTAAGCAAAGTTTCAGAACCCCAGGAATTTGTCCTTTTCACAGAGGGGAGGGTCTGATGCACTCTGTGGCTTGGCAGGAGGGGTAGCTCCTATGGAGACTAATCCCAAGGAATCCACTACATAAATATATGAATTTGGCCTTGAACCTGGAGATATTTTTAATTGGAAAAGGAAAAAAAAACAGTAAAATAACAAAACAAAGCAAAAAAAAGCAATAAACCCAGCAACAGCAACAACAAAAACCCCTCCTTAAATAAATCTGTCAAAATGAGCTATGAGGTGAACATCCCAAGGTCTCGGGCTTATTCTGAGCTTTGTTTCACTGATACACGGATCAATATAATCATGGTTGAGGAGCTGGCATGAAAACATAATGGCCAAGAGAATAAGGCTGGAAACAACGGCAAAAGTATTTTATTTTCAGGAGGATTAACTGAGCTCTGGGTGGCTAGACAGGGTAGGGGAAAAAAACAGAAGAAACTCAGAAGTGAAGTTAGAAATCTTAGGACTTTTGTTTCTTCCATAGAGATATTTCCAAAGGAATTCTTTATAGGAAAAATAAGGATTTTTCTCCAGCTAGAAGGAAGACATTGCATATATCACTGACATTCCAACATGCGCTTCATTATGTTTTCCTGAATTTCTGCCACTGCAACTCAGCTGGGTTTGGCCACTCTTCTTTCCCATGAGCTAAGTGGTTGCCTTGCCTTTTTTGCAGAAGGTATGCTGACTTTGGGACAGGTGCAGGGGTTATATGACATTAAGAGGACATTCCTATTTCTCCACCCACAATGTGGTTTCTGTGTCTGAGCAAAAGGCACATTTTATCTGTTTATGTTTGGTTTGGTTTTTTGAGTGTGTCTCACCAGAAATGTGTGGGAACAGGGCTCTGTTTAAGAAAAGGCCACATTTCATTGTTAGGGAGAAGACTCGAATCCCATAGAAATGGACTATATGGGTTAGGAATTTCTGCAAATGTCTCTTTTCTCCCAGAAACTACTGAAACTAGGACTACTGTTAATGACTCAACTTTTTAAGGAGATCCTGGAATACAGAGTGATAAAACTCTATCCACATCATCATGATGAAAAACTTTAACTTAACCTTAAAGGCATCAAGAGAGGCATTTGCAGCTTCCTGATTGTATTGCTTGTTCTAGGTCTGTTGAGGGTTTGCCTATTTTCTATTCTAGTAAGTGGATAGTTATGTGATCATCCATCTGTATTTGAGCAGGGGTTGGATATTCAATCCACCTGGGATACAGACAATCAGGAGGTACATTTCCTGTAGAAAATTTAAAAACATAATGAAACTGATGAACAATTGGTCTGCTTTTAAATTATCACCATGTCCAGCAATTCTTAAGCACTTCCAGTGGGGGAAAAATATTTTTCTGGTCTAATTTCTAAATATTTCCTACGATGGCAGTTGAGTTTCAATAATATATATATATATATATATATATATATATATATATATATATATATGCTTTAAATTGGCACATTTAGGGACACTTGGGTGGCTCAGTGGTTGAGCATCTGCCTTTGGCTCAGGGTGTGATCCCAGGGTCCTGGGATGGAGTCCTGCATTGGGCTCCCCACAGGGAGCCTGCTTCTCCCTCTGCCTGTGTCTCTGCCTCTCTCTGTGTGTCTCTCATGAATAAATAAAATCTCCTTTTTTAAATTAGCACATTTAATTCATCTCTTAAGTAAACATTTTACATGGTAATGAATTCACAGAAGTCCTGCTATGCTGTTGGCCTCCAATACACATGGATTTGGCTAGTAAGTTCATTTCAAGAGAGAATTTGTAATTGTTCAGAATCTTTCAAGCTTGCCTTTGCCGTAGTTTATATTTCCAACTCCTGTGGTACTATATATTGTCACTTTTGAACAGTACATCGGAAATAAAGATATCTGTATGTGATTTTTCTTTTCTGAATTGCATTTTCTTTCTGGTGTGGTAAAGACCTAAATATAGTTGCAACAGCTGGAATCAGTTTAATGGTATAGTGAAAACAGCAACCTTCAAACTTGTTCCTTGAAAAATGGTGCACAAAAAATGGAGGGAAAGGCTATTAAATACATAAAGTGTATTGAACATTTACATAGATTAAGGAATCAAGTTAGAAGAAAAATATCTGGAGAAATAACATAAGATAGTGGTCTTAATGTTGCTGGAGAAATAACAAGGCATTGTTTGAATATCCTGATCATTTTCATCACGATCTCTGTATGAGTCCTAAATCAGAAGAAAAACTTCATTTTTTACTCAAGATAATAGAAATTTAAGATGAATTTCTGGTGTAAGTGCTCTGTGGAACTTTTCTGATCATGAAAACATGTGGAAGGAACTAGAACTGATAAAAAAAGACATGGACAGTATGCAGTTTCTGGAATTTATTATGAAACGAGACTTTTGTGGAACTTTGACAGGCTTATGCTTATGTTTAAGAGTCTTCTTAGCTATTTGTATATCTGTTCTTTCATGTGAAAGTAATGAAAGATAGATGGAAGAAAGGCAGACAGGGACAAGCCCCGCATTGCCCAGCCCTGAGACAAAATCATCCTTAAAAGGATTTTACACCACCCTGAAAGAAGCCCTCCACCCTCTTCCTCCATATGATAAGTAGATGATAAAAACTTGATTGGGTACTAGGAGCATGGAGGGTTAATCAGATTAAAACTGCCTGCTAACAAGCCCATAAAACCCCCTAGATCTGAACACCAAATCGGCAACCTTCTCAGGTCCCTTCCCTCTTTGAGACCTTTGTACTATCACCCTGTAAACTTTACTATTGCTCCATAAACTTTTCTTTGCTGTCCACCTGTCTTCATCGGGTCTACATGTTCATCCTTCCAAGCAGCATGACCAAGAACCCTGGGGACACTGAAGGAAAAGAAATCCTGTAACAAAGGAAACTTTATGACATTACAATTAATTTAAAAGGCATTCTTGACCCAAAAAGAATTATATTGTCTACTGAACATAAAGATGTAAAGAAAAGAATTTTGACAAAATCATTGACAAGTTTGTAGAACAAGATTAAAATGACAGAAACTATAATTTTATTGTCATACTACAATAGATCAATATATAAGTATGAATTTTCCCCTCTAAAAAATACAGCAATGCAATCAAATAATCTATTATCTTTTTCCATTGTGTTGTCCTATTTATTTTATTTTGTGTTAAAAAACTTAAGGGGCATGTGAGTGGCGCAGTCAGTTAAGCAGCTGACTCTTGGTTTCAGCTCAGGTTGTCATCTCGGGGTCCTGAGATTGAGCCCTGTGTCAGGCTCCAAGCTCAGCCTGGAGTCTGCCTGAGATCCTCTCTCCCTCTCCCTCTGCCTCTCCTGCTTATGCGCTTTCTTTCTCTCTCTCTCTCATAAATAAAGAAATCTTAAAAAAAAAAAAAACCCTTAAGACATATAGAAAGTTTTATAAAATAAAGAATTAAAAAAATAATTCATTCTGCTTCTATTTTCTGACTTTGCTTCATTTCATGTGATAAATATTACTCAAAATGTTTTTTTCAAATTTGTTTCATTTTTTTTTTCAAATAATTTTTAGAGAGAGCACAAGCTAAGTGGGGGGCATGGTGAGAGGCAGAGGGAAAGAGAATTTTAAGCAGGCTCCACACCCAGTGAGTAGTCCCATGTGGGACTTGATCTCATGACCCTGATGTTATGACCTCAGCTGAAATCAAGAATCGAGCACTTAACTGATCTAGCCACCCTGGCGCCCCATCAAAATGTTAAAAGTGATTCTTTGGATGCCAAATATGCTAGGCTGAACAGGCTAGTCTTTCACTATATTTATAGGTCACACTGGGCTTTGTTATAGTAAGATAGAAACTCTGAAATCTCAGTGGCTTAGTCCAATTAACATTTGTGGCTTCTAGCACAAAGTCAGGTATGGAAGTTGCTGATTGATGGTAACCCTTGGTAGCGGAGGCTCCAGGAACCACCATCTTGAGCATCTACCAGGTTGCTCCCTGATTGCTATCTCGACCAGATTCAGAGTTGCTCTGGTTACCATCCACCTAACAGATGGAGATATAGGATATGAGAGAATGCTGAAGATTAGGCAAGATGTTTATGAATAGGCCTGGAAATACCACATATCACTTCCATCTGCAGCCAGTTGGCCACGTCCAGCCATCCAGAACCAAGCTAACACCAAAAAAGGCTGGGTAAGAGAGTCTTCCTATATGACAAGGAAGAGGGAACAGGATTCTGAGCATCTAGGAGGTTCAGTCACTCCATCTGCGATCTAGCTACTAATCTTGCACCTTTCTACCACTACAATAGTTTACTAAATGGTATCTGTGCATCTCTCTCCCTGTTCCTAACATGCAACAGAGTACCATCGAACAGTTAATGGTTTCAAACCAAGTAAGTGAATTACTTTTTGTTCAATAAAACATGCTATGCACACTAGTATGTTAAAACTTAGATAGATAGATGATAGATAGATAGATAGATAGATAGATAGATAGATAGATAATCTATCTCACTGTTCTGGTTGGAGTAGGAATGACACTCAGAAATATTATTTCAGCAGTCTTTTCATTAACTTACACACACGTCCCCTACCTACCTACCCCAACCACTACTGAAACCCTCAGTCACCTTGTGTAATTTCTGGGTTGTGATTAACAGAAGTTAGAAAGCATTGGAAGAGGAAAAGTGGGACCAGTGAAGCTTTTGAACCAGGACTGTTGTTTAATAAGAGAGTTTAAAGTTTAAACTCTGGCATATAAGGGTGCCACGCCCCACCCAATAGTTTTCAACTTTATCTTATTCAACTCTACTTAATGTTCCTTAGAAGTTTTCAATTCATTTCAGCCTTTGTGTCCAGGTATTTAACCTTTTAACATTGTTTTTAATGTTGAACTTGCTTTCATTCAAGTGCAGGATTCAGGAAAACCATAATAGAGAAAGACACTGGCCTCAAGGGAAAGTATTCCCATACTCTAAAAATTGAACAACAACAAAAACCTAAATATAAAGTGGAATATACAATGTGATATTAATAATGTCGAAGAACCCCTTTCTTTATGCATAAAGATATATGTTAAGTTTCTATTTATTTCTCTACCCCCCTCAGTGGGCTCAAGGTCCAGCAAGAGCAATTAAGCCAAAAGGCTGCCTTCTTTTCCAGAAACCCAAGTCTGGGGAACGAGCTTTCTCTCAGTTCTAGGATTTCCTCCCATGCGAGAAAGGCCACAAAGAATAGCAGCCATGACAACATGGATGTTAGAATATTTAGTTTCTTTGTGACTATAGATTAAGGCAGACCTGTATACTGTGCTTATTTATAACCCAGCACTAAACCTCTATGATCTTACATTTGTGAATTCCTCAACATTTCTTCCAGACGTCTCCCCCATTACCGCTAGGTAGAGCCAGCTAAAGTCTGGTCTGTTCCACCCAATTTACTATTCACTTGATTTGCATGGGTTTTTTTTTTTTTTTTCATAATGTCATTGACATGGGGCAGAGGTTTGTAACTACCCTGCTAATTGCAGAGCAGACATAGTGTCACCTTTTTAGAGACCTTTGCCTCATGTGTTCTGAACCAAAACATTTCTGTCTTATCATATTCTTAGGATTCCAGGAATGTAAGCATAACTCCCCAGAGAATTTATACACATCACAGTGAAACTATTTCCAATTTAGCATTTTTTATTTGCTTGAAATTATTTTTTCCTGGAACAAGTCTGAAATTGCTAATTTATTGCATATACTTCTGATCACTTTATGCATACTAGAAACCAACTAGTCATACTGTTGTCTGTACCAGGTATAAGCAAAACTTCCTTGTGCAAATCAGAATCTTACCACATGCTTTTTTTTCTACATATGATAAAATCACATAATTTTTTCTATTAATGAGTAACACTGTCTGATTTTCAAAATGTTAAACTAACCTTCCATTCCTAGAATAAACCCAACTTTGTTGTGTAATATAATCATTATGGTTCATAAATCCTTTGTGCTACTTTAATAAGTAAAATGACCAGATTTATTTGTTTTTACTGTAATGTGCTCTCTGGTTTGTTATCAAGTTTATGCTGGTTGCATAAAATGAATTGGGAAGTGCTTGCTTGCCTTTCTGTTCTTTGTTAGGTTTTTATGTGAGATCGGTGTAATTTCTTGCTTAAATGTTTGATGTAATTCTCAATGATTCCAACTAGATCTGGAGCCTTTCTGAGTTAATATGGAAAGATTTTTCATTATAGTTTCAATTTCTTTAAAGATATAAAATTATTCTGATCTATTTCAGATAAACAATATTTGGAACATACTTATACTAAAAAATTATCTGTTGCTTATCTGAAATATTAGGTTTAACCACATCCTATATTTTTCTGGCAACCCTATAATGTTCTCATTATATTTTGAATGTCTGAATGGGTAGTGATTGTCCCCTTTCATCTCTGTGAGTAGTTATTTGTGCGTTTTCTTTCTCTTTTTTCCTTGATTAGTTTCACTAGAGGTTTATCATTTTAGTCTTTTCAAGAGCTAAACTTTGGCTTGTTTATTGTCTTGACTGTATATTTTCATTCCCATTAATTTTTATTTCCTTTTTTTTCCTTTTTTTCTTGTTTAACCTTTAGTTTGCACCTCTAACTGCTTGCGATGAATAATTTGATCTTTGATTTTAAGGATCTTTTTTCTTTTTCATTTTAGGAATGCAAATTATCCTCTGTGTATGATTTTATTTTGTAGGTGATCAGGAGCCCATTAGTTTTATGCACAGAAGTGACCACTTTATATTTGTTTTTTGATGCATGCCATTTGCTATGTTGTGGTAGAGGCAGTTCAGAAAAGCAAAACCTTAGAATGGAAGAGCACAGTGTTGAGGACAGAATATTGAAAGACAACCTTAAGAAAAGGGGCAGTAGAAGGATAGTCACCATTATTGGAGAAAAGGGACAGTCAGAGAAGAAAAATCCTCTGGTTCATACTGGATCATAAAGTTGAGGCCAGAGACTAGGTGAAAAAAAATCTTGAAGTTGTATATTTTACACTTGTGTTTCTGCTTAAGATTATCCACTAGATTTTACATATTGGAATATGTAATATTATGTTTATATATATAGTTAAATATACATAGTTTAAATATATATATATAGTTTAAAATATATATAAGTATATATATTAAATTCTTTTTCTTTTAAGATTTTATTTATTTATTCATGAGAGACACAGAGGGAGAGGCAGAGACACAGGCAGAAGGAGAAGCAGGCTCCCTGTGGGGAACCAATGCTGGACTCCATCCCAGGTCCCCAGGATAACAACCTGAACCAAAGGCAGATGCTCAACCACTGAGCCACCCAGGTGCCCTATTGTTAAGAAAATTTAACTGAGTAAATTTGAAGATCTAATTGGCTTTACTAAGCAGTTCATAAATCAGGTGGCATCCCATATAGCAAGTAGAGGGAAGCTCTGAGGAGTTTTTGTAGGATAGTGGGGCAACAAGTTATTAGCAAATGAAAAGATTGTTCAGGTAAGGTCACTTTCCTTGAAGGGGAAGAGCAGATCTTATTATGCAGATTACCTCATCTTCCTTTGCCGGGATCTGGATGGAGAGGGCCCCAGTGACAGATCACTTTATTGGTCTTGAAAAATTTCAGACTGATTGCTTTTATATCCCACTGTTGAAGAGATTGAAACTGCAATTAAGTCTCGGTTTGTTTTTGTGGGGGCAATTGACTCCACTTGGGCCTGTGGTCTTCTTTTCTTTTTTTAAAAGACTTTATTTGAGAGAGAGAAAGAGAGAGAGCACACACACGCATGCAGGAGCAGATGGCTGAGGGGTGGAGGGAGAGGGAGGAGCAGACTCAGGCTGAGCTGGGAGCCAGATGCTGCAGGATCCCAGGGCCCTTGGATCTTAACCTGAGCTGAAGGCAGACACTTAAACAACTGAGCCACCCAGGCACCCCCTGTGGTCTTCTTTTTAACTCTCTTTCTCTATATGTTTAAAATATATAGGAAACCTCTAAAACAAAGAACACATTTAATAACTGTTTATACCTGGTTACATAGCACACCAGTACTTTGACTTCTTAGGTATAAACTGAACTCCACCTGCAACCCTGCCATTCTGAAGTCTTCCTGGGTTGGCCTCTGCCAGAGTAATGGGTGTGAAGCCAATCCACTCCCTAGCCTATCACTTTTGCCTTTTTTATTCATCTGGTTTAGTGAGGTAGATACTATCTGAAATGTTTTTAGCAGTTTGGTACAAGATAGATTATAAGTAAAAGTTTTCATTTTAGTTGTAGATCATAAAGGATAAACTGTCTCATCTATTTTTTTTTTTAATGAATGTCTCATCTATTTTAAGAAAGAATAGTTGAATTGAGTTCAGATCAAGTCAGATTCTCCATTGATTTTTTTCATTGAAAGAGAAAAAGATTGGCCTGGAATAAAACTTTAGTGATTTGTTCATGGATAAGGCATTCCATCTTTATTTGGGATAGACCAAAAAAAATTTTCATGCAAAGTGAATAATGACTAAATGTATCTTTTTTGAATGGCCATCTTTAGAAACCAGCAACGTTTGGGATATTGTGGCAGGATTTCTTCTCCTTTAAGTTCTGTAGTTCTTGGTCACATCACTTCGAAGAATGAAGAGGTAGACCACACAGAATGGTGGGCAGCAAAGCAAAGTTTATTGAGTAGATGGTACTAAGCTCCCAAAAAGGGAGGGGATCCAAGAGGGTTGCCACCCAAGTGTCTAAGTCTAGGGGGTTTTATGGGCTTGTTGGAGGGCTGTTTTAATCTGGTTAACCCTCCATGCACCTGTCATACCTTCAGGTTTTTGTCATCTACCTTTATGTGGGAAAAGGGTGGAGGGGTCCCTGTAAATCCTTTAAGGGTGAGTTTCCTCTTAAGGAGGGGGAGTGGGGTTTGTCCCTGCCTGCCTTCCTTCCAACTAGCCTTCATCAATATCAAGAGGCATAGAACCTAGTGATTCTTCAAGAATGAATTGAGATTTATAAATAGGCCATTGTCTTACCAAAGTCTAATGTTCTGAAAGTTTTGCCACTCTCTTTCCTGGCATGTTGGGAAGAAGCCCATGATTTGTTTCCTTTTTCCACTGGTTCTCTAGACTCACCATGTGCAGAGTTGCTCAGCTGACATGTCTGTGGGAAGAGGAAAAAATGTCCTTTTCAAAGGAATCAATTTTTGTGGTTACACATTTGGGTGTTTGGGTAGACATTGACCATTTCCTTCTGAAACCTGAAAACTTCTTTAAGTTCCCACAATCATGTTAATTCATAGGAAGTTGACATCTTTAAAAAGCTGTGGAAAAAAAATCGCTTATAAAACCACATAACACTATCCTGTGTATACACACTATATGACCTCATGGTTCAAGTCCTAATGACAGGGAATAGTTCTTTTAGACTTAATGCTAAGATGTGGGTTTGGGTGTGATTATAGGATAAAGAAATAGATCCTTTCCCTGTCCATAATCAGTTGCAGTTCCTTATTGTGTTCAAAATCAACACAAACTTATGTTCCATTTGACTACCTTTTTGTGTTAATTGTGAAGTTACTATCTGAGAACTTGTAGAGGGAGTCAGATGAGAAATGATAGAATTACTGAGCTGCCTGTGATGATTTCACTCTATTGATTTGCTTTTTCATTTTTCATTGATCCATCTCTCTGACCATGGGTGACTGGGATGAAACCTTAGAGATTTGTTCATGAATAAGCTATCCTGGTGATGAGGAAGGATATGCAACTGTCTGTCCATTTATCTAAAATGTATTGATGTTCACATGGAGATAGAGATGAATAAGATGAACTATCTACCTTTACAAAGCCCCTGACAAGTAACAATAGGGAAATAATGTCATATGTGCTAATAATACAGCTATGTATGGAATGTAGTGGGTTCAAGGGAATAGAAAGGGAGGAGATGTACAGCTTAAGGTGAAATAAAGAAGATCTGGAGGAGGGGAGTAGTAGTGATGGAGAATAAAAACATAGAAGCTAAGTATTTGGTTTTTGAGTCCTGGTATCCTGACAGTACTTTTTTGCAGCATACTAGTTGGGCCATTCATACAGAATAAGTTTTTGAAATCCTCTGAATCTTGGTTTCTTTATTGGTAAAATGGGATAATAGTACCTACCTCAAAAGGTTGTTATATGGATTAAATAAGATAATTTCTGAAAAGTTCTTAGTATCCAGTGCTTCAAATATAGTAATTCTCTCTAAGTTGGCTGTAGTATTAGTAGGAGCTCTCCAGAGAAGCAGAACCTGTGGCATATGGGTATATATTATCCTATTTAATATAAGGAATTGGCCCACGTAATTATGGAGGGTGAGAAGTGCCATGGTCTAATATGTAAAAGCTGGAGACCTAGGAGAGCTGGTGGTATTATTCCAGTCTGGGTCTGGAGGCCTGAAATCCAGGAGAACTCATTGTGTAAATTCCAATTTGCATGCAAAAGACCCATGTCCTAGTTTGAAAACAGTCAGAGAGAGCATATTTACCCTTACCCTACCTTTTGTTCTATTCAGATCTCTAATAGATTGGAGGTACACCAATACATTGGGGAGAACAATCTGCTCTATTCAGTCTACTTATTCAAATGTTAATCTCATCCAGACACACTCCCACTGACATATCTAGAATGTTTAACCAAATATCTGGGTACCCCATGCCCCAGTCAAGCTGGTATATACAATTAACCATCACAGCTTTATAATTATAATCAGGACTGGAACTTGGGTGAGAAGTCACTTAATGTAGTTGAACCTTTTCACATCTTTTAATTTAAATCCCATCACTGCCTTCCACTATCCTTAAGATGTTCGTCAAGTTGTGTAATATCTCTGATATTAAGTTCTATAATCTGTGGAGTTGGGATTATACTAGCTATTTTGTGGGGCACTATTCAATGAAATGGATCAAAGGAACATGGCCCCACATCAAAATTCAGTAAATGCTTGCTACCGTTCTTAGGGGGCTGAGAGAGAATGAGATGTTAGGATGACATCCCTAAATTTTAAAGTGAGTATTAGCTGGATAGTCATGATATGCAGAGAATATGGAGGAAGAACGGGCTTGTTTAAAGAAAAAAAGGTGAGTTTTATTTTAATCATGGATAAGTGTATCTGTTGCCCTTGTTAGGTAGTTGAATATAAGGATATGGTTCTCAGAAGTGAGGGGATTTAGCTTCATGTATCAGCAGCAAATAAATTTTATCTGATTCCATGGATATGGGGGTAGGATTTTCCAGGGAAGGGGAAAAGATGCAAGTTTAGAATCTTTGAGGGGAATGATGGAGAAAAAGAAGTCCATGACTGAGATTGGGCTAAGACAATGATATGAGGAGGAAACCAGGAAAGAGGGTTATCATGCATGGCAAGAGATGAGAATTGTGTTCACAAAGGCATACAAAAATCACATGTCAAAAAGGAGAAAACAGAAAATGATGCTTGCTGAATTTGGCCACATGGAAGGCACCCAGTGATTTTTACCTTAGCAGTTTCTGTGGAGCGATGTGGGCAGGAGACAGAGGATTGCAGGGGATTGAAAAGAGAATAGGGCCAGGAAGTTAGGATGCAGGCAGTATGGGCCAGGCTTAAGCATGATTTCCAACAGTCCATACCATTGAGGCATTTATGTCGTTTGGATGGACTGGACATGCTAAGAAGTTTGTGAGTGTTTGTGATACAGTGGGTAGTGATATCAAAGGAATTGAATTTAGCACTTAGAAGAGCACCTGGCTTGTTGTAAACCCTCAATCACTGTTGGCTACTGTTAGCTACCAATGGAAATGACACTGCCATTAGACACACACTCACTCTACTGTTTCCTATGTCTACTCTGACCCACTTCAGGGAATAATTGGCTGCACAGCTTGGCAGTGAATGGGAAAAATGAGGAACTGGCCAAATTATTCATCTATATACATCAAATCAGAGCAATTTGCTTGAGGCTTTCCTGGTGACAACACCATCCTGCCTCTTTCCACTTCTTCCTGAAAACTACATTCTTGCTTTCTAAAGTGGCCACCTCTACCTTCACACTCCAAAAAGGATTGTTGGTGCTATTTTTTTTTTTTAAGTAGGCTCCACACCCAATGTGGAGCTTGAACTCAGGACCCTGAGATCAAGAGGTGCATGTTCTACCAACTGAGCCAGCCAGGTGCTCCTGTTATTATTTTTAAATAAACTTTAACCTCTATAAAATGTTAGGATATATCTTGAAAGATGGCTCTTTTCCTTCTGCCTTAGACCCCTCATTTTAGAAGTCTTCTATTTTATTTTGTTTTTAATTTAATTTATTTATTTGGGAGAGAGAGAGAGCATGAGTTGGGGTGGAGAGGGACAGAGCAAAAAGGACAAGCAGACTCCCCACTGAGTAGGGAGCCTGAATTGGGGCTTGATCCCAGGACCCCAAGATCATGACCTGAGCTGAAGTCAGACGCTTAACCGACTGAGCCACCCAGGCACCACATGTCTTGCTATTTTAGACAAGCCCACATAGACCGGTTGTTTGTTTGTAACTCACATATTTTTATCAAAAAAACTTTATCACATTATAAATCTGCTAAGGAACAGACACTCTTAGACATTGTTCATGGAAGTGTGAATTGCTCTAACCAATCTTTTCCAGAAAAATAACGTACATATTCTTTGACCCAGGCAATCCCATTTTGGGAAATATATCCTACAGATAAAAATAGCTGGTAAATGCAAAACTATAGTCAGTGATATTTCTTGCATTATTATTTGTAGTGGCAATATAACTAGAAACAGCCTGTGTATCTTATCAATGGGAGAAAGTTGACTAAATTATAGTACTCCATAATATAAAGATCAAAGGGATGTCCATGATATATTATTAAGAATAAAAGCAAGCGAGGCACTTGGGTGGCTCAGCGGTTGAGCATCAGCCTTAGGCTCAGGGCATGGTCCAGGGTCCTGGGATCAAGTCCCACATCGGGCTCCCTGCAGGGAGCCTGCTTCTTCCTCTGCCTATGTTGCTTCCTCTCTCTCTGTATATCTCCTGAATAAATAAATAAAATCTTAAAAAAAAAAAAGAATAAAAGCAAGCAAAGAATCCATATGCATAAGATGATCCCATATTTGGAACATAAATAAAACATTTTATTTATATGTGTTTATATCTTTGTGTGAACATATGTATTTATTTTGAATATAATTTTTCAAATCATAGAGAAAGGGACTGAAGGATTCATACCAAACTCTTAACAGTGGTACTTGAGAGTTGAGTAGAAATGAGGTAGAATTAAATTGTTAATGGTTTCCTTCTATCCCTCTGGATTTTTGGAGTTGATTATCAGAACAAGCTTACATTACTTTTTCATTAAAAAAAACAAACCCTGTAAAGGAAAGGAAAAATAAAGCTTTTACTACTGTTTCTGGAAATTATAAACCATCTATTTGGGAATAAATGTAATAGACACAATGAGGAATGAAATGGAAATTAACAAGACTTGGATGAATAATCTTAACTTTAGAGTTAAAGGATGCTGGCAGTGATTTGTCTTTATAATGTGATTAGAGAAAGTATAGGAGTGTGTGTCATGTTCAGTGGGTAGAGGATGCAACTTCTGATCCTGGGGTTGTGAGTTTAAGCCCCCCCATTGGGTATAGAGCTTACTGAAAAATAAAAGAAAATCGTTAAAAAAAAAGGGGACACCTGGCTAGCTTAGTCAGAAGAGCAAGCAGCTCTTAATCTCAGGGTTGTGAGTTCAAGAGCCACATTAAGTGTGAGGCCTACTTAAAATAAAAATTTTAAAAATAAATAAAAAAGAAGTTAAAAAAAAGATATCAGTATTGCTACCGGTCTTTAAATGTAGTTAACTCCTAGAAGGTCTTCTGCTTCTTACCTATGCTTTTGAATTGCTTACTATGTGAGGTAACATAAAAGGAAGTTGACACATTGGCAGAGATACTGATTTTATTTAACCAACTTAATGAAAATAATAACTGTTAATAAGAGCATTGCTATTAATAAATTATTAGTGTTATTAATTATTAACTAATAATAATAACATTAGTAGTTAATTTCATTAGCCGCTTGAAAGAGCAGGACATAAAGGAATGGTATTCAGACAGCTTAGTGTTGATCAGATAGTCATCATGGAAAAGAAATCATGTGAAAGGTCCCAGGACTACAGCAAATGCCCCATTCTGGTGGAATTCTTCTGCAGGGAGTGGGTTGAAGGAGGAATTGGAAGGTCACAAGTGCTCTCAGAATGTAGAAAAAAGGGCAAGAGAAAGCATAGGAACAAAGAATAGAGTTCCTCAAAACCTTGAGGGAAATCATCCAGCTTAGGGAAGGAGAGCTGTTGGAGAAAGGAAGAAAGAGGGTAATGGAGGTGAAAAAGAAAGAAGTTGGCACAGGATGTGCTTGGGCAGCCAAAGAGTGGGTGACAGATAAGGAGGGCAGAAGATGAATGCTAGGAGGTCTGAGGGAAGGTAGAAGGGACATAGGAAGTCATCCAAAACAAATATGCCTAATTTGAAGTTGGCCTAGCATTGGCCTGACTTGTGTTTAGTCTCATCCACTGGCCAAGTGAATTCCTATGGGTAATTTATAAAGTGAGAAAGTGTGAATTAACATCTTCATTTACATAATCATCTTTCATAACCAAGATGTCTTAAGCATCCAAAAGGTTTAATGTATCTAGTCTGTGCATAATAGCTTCAAATGATATATTTGAACAGAACCCTCTGAGATGTTTCATTCTCCTTTGCCAAAAACAAAGCTTCTTAAGTGAGGAAAAAGAAATACTGCTCTTCAGAAGAATCATGGTAAAGATATAAAGGGCACAAGAAATTAGTGTTGTAACAGGAATAAGAGACCCAACAGGAAGATAGGAAAATCTAATTTTGATAAGAGATGGCGTGAAGTAGCTTTGACATCTTATGGGAGTCATTTAAATTCTTTAGGTTTTTATTATATCATCAGTAGGATGGGGAAATCTATGATTTCTGTGGTCTTGCATGATACCCAGTTCTCTTAGGCAAGGGATGTTTTTGAAACTGATGAACATTGTCTGAATTAGAGGGAGCTACATGTAATGAAGACACACTTCAAAGTCATAGAAGATTAACAGTACAAGTTAAAGTTTGGAGTCCTATTAACTTGGGTTCAAATTCTGTCTTTACATATATTAGAAGATAATGTTGGGAAAGTTTTTCAATGCTTATTTCTCCATAAATACAACTGAGGATAATAACAAGTATCTAGCTATCAATGAAGTGAGTGTAAACAGATATGTGTTAAATGCTTAGTGATACAGATACCATAAAAGTGCTCAGAATGAGGTAGAAAATAAAACATTTCTGTTAATGTAAAAGCCAGATTTCTTTTTTCTTTTCTTTTCTTCTTTGCTTTTCTTTTTTTCTCTTCTCTTTTCACCTTTCTTTCTTTTTTCTCTTTCTCTTTCTTTCTTTCTTTCTTTCTTCTTTCTTTCTTTCTTTCTTTCTTTCTTTCTTTCTTTCTTTCTTTTTTCTTTCCTTTTCTTTTCTTTTCTTTCTTTTTTTCTTTCTTTCTTTCCTTCATTTCTTTCCTTCTTTTTAAATTATGGTTTGTCCTTTCAGATTGGGCCAAAAAAAAAAAGGGGTTATGAGTGTCTTGGCAATAAAAGCACAAATAAATATAGTAGTGATTTAGCAATACACAGTAAACATACCATTTCACGGCAGGAAGAAAGGAAGGAAGGAAGAATCAAGAGTAGAGTAAACAAAAGAGGAATATTATTCAGACAAGGAACTAACCAGCTCAATGACTAAAAATACTGTGGGATTGTCAAAGAAACTGAGTTGTTCCTTGGGTCAAGAACCCTGTGATTTATAAAATACAGCACTTTTCCCTTCATGACTGTTCTGTTGTGACCTCATGGTTCCTCCACTACCAGGACTACCCAGCTTTTCTAGCCTCATAGGGGTCACTGATTAAACTCTGTGGATATTTTTCCACAGAGTCTTTCCTATATGAGTCTTTTGAATGAGAAATAACCTAAACCATCATCACCACCACATGATGCTTCAAGTTCAAAATCCTGTTAAGTGCTAGTAACACCTGCACCTTCATATCCCTCTCATGGGCTGATACCAAGAGACAGTTCAGTCCTTCCATCTGCAGTATTTAACTTAATGGGGAAAAATGAAGGTTTCAGTAAAGAGCAACAGTGTTTTTGCATGCAAACTTTGCACATGGCAGCTTGTGACCGATCACTGTTTTGGCCGAATTAGACAAGCAACTCGTACTTACACATTCATTGACTTCTATGCACTGAAATAGCCATGATCCCTGCCCATGATGAGCTTACAGTCCCGCAGTGACACACAGGAAGGGGTGTTTAGAAGGAAAGAGTGACCTAATGGTGATCCGTTGAGTACCTGGTATAAATTCCTGTCTTCCAGAAGCTCCGGTGACAAGAGGGACAGAAGTGGAAGGGGAATGATTCTATGGTGAGAGAGTTATCAGTATTGCACAGAATGGAGGAAGCAGATATATAGAAGAAACCTGCTAGAGGGTATTCTCTGTGTCCATGGGTAGTAGGTGGAGAATGCCTGGGCAAGTTTGGAAATTTTATTGGAATATGGAACTAAAAGATTTGGTATCAAGACAGTGTCAAATTTCTTTCTCCTATTATACCAGCCAAATTGTATTTTAATTTGTAGATAGGCCATGCTTTTTTTAAAAAAAATTTTTCCTTATTTTACCTAGTTCTCCTGATAGCAGTTTTGGTTAAAATTAGTTAGCATGAGTGAAATTATGAAGGCATGGAACAGAAGTATCCAAAAACTGTCTGGGGTCAAAATGTATCTCAGAAAAAATTCTATTCAAACTGTCTTTCATGATCACATTAGTCTATCATCGTTAATTGTCTTAGACTAGCAGATCTGGCCTTCCACCTTGACCTTGTGTCCTCTCGTTCTACATAAAGGATCATAGGCACAAAGTGGGGGTGGCTTCATGCCAGATCCCCAGAAGTGTCCCTGTGTGAGCATGTGGGTTCGCATGAAGGAGCAGGGAGGAGAGGAAAGCCCTGCCTTTCGGTAAAAAGCATATTTGATCTTTCCCAACCGCAGCAGAGGACAGAGCAGGTTTCCTGGAAGAAGCTGAGGGGAGGGAAAAGGAAAATTAGAAGGCTTCATCTGAAAAGTTGGGGCTAAGCTTGAATTCCTAATTGCCACAGGTCTTTTCCAAGAAGCATGCTCATCTGTGGTATACCAGCCATCAGCTGGGTGGCTCCTGGATCATGTCTCCTTGGGCAACCCAGCTGATGGCATCAGAGTCATCAACTACTTCCAGGAATGCTGTGCCCATCCTCTCTGGTTTTCTGTTGAGTTGGTCTGGCCCTACTTAAGAGGAAAATAATTGGTATTCTTTACGCCTATGTCGGGCAGTAATTTCCTTTTGAACCACCCCGCACATCAGGGCCAGCTCTCTGCAAAATTATGCAGTAGACAGTTTGTTTTTAAGTACTTTTTTTCCCCCTCTGGTGCTTATCAGTCACTCTGTCCTACTCCCCTTGACCCAAATTTTCAAGACTCTTATATTTTCTTATGACTGTCAGATAACTATACCCTCATCGGTGTGATATCTGCACTAAGCCAGCAAACACTCCTTCCTTTTGGAATTGTCAACTTGATTTAAAAGTTACCAGTCTTTTGTCTCATTCTACCATGTGCCAGACACTATGTCAAATGTCATGGCTGTAATAATGAAGAATACATGGTCCCTATGCTTATGGAGGACACAGTTTCATGAGACATATAGGAAAGAGTATCCACCATTACAACAAAGATATAAAGGCATGAGACAGCATAAAACATTGGAGAAAATGTCACGATGGCAGAACATGTCACTGTTCTGTAAAGGTCACTAAGCAAGTATACTGTAAAGATGGAGATGAGAGTAAACTTTATCCTAAAGGCTGTGGGAGACCCACAGGCAAATTATGCTAGGTGACAAGATCAGATCTGCAAATTAGAAAGGTCTCTGAGGAGAGTCAGCGAATAGGATCCTAGTTTATAGCAGAAATCCAGATGAGAAATAAGGTGAACTATGTTGAAGTAGTAGCAGTGCAGATACAAAGGAAGGGCAGATTTGAGAGATATGTAGGAAATAGAAATTGCAACTTTGATGATTTCTTATGCCATTGTTTGGGGGAGATAAAGATTTTTTTAGGATTTTGATGAAGGCTAGGGCATGATGGTGTCTTCTCAGAGATGTGGGATGCACAAAGTAGAGTTGTTTTAAGACTCTTGATTTGATGGTAGTTGGTGTAGATGAGGCTTAACCCAACCTCAGAAATTACTTTCTTACCAAAATGGCATCAGAGTGGTTTCATGAAGTTAAAATACATATCTCTTTTTTATACCCTTAAAATTTTTGATAATGCTGGTGTGTTTAGAGACCATAACAAATCAATTGAAGAAATGTCGTTCTTTTGCTTGGATGGTAGGGTGGAAAAGGTGATGGACCTACTTATCACTTTGCGTGCTTTGGACCACTGGTCCTTGTGTTTACATGTGATCCTGCCTTCCCTGCACACTTTTAAAAAAGCTCTTGATTTTAAAAAAGCTCTTGATTTCTGTCCTCCTTAGCTTTTAATTCATTCTTTTATCCTTTGCCATTCCCACATTGGCCAAACCCTCCCCCTCTATGCTAAGTGCACTGGTGTCAGCATGGAGACCTCCCTGTTCTGTGTATTTGTAATCTAAAAGGAGAAGAATGGAGGTTACTTTCCCATGGACTTAGAATTCAGAGAATCTCTACTGCTACCACAGAAGATGTTTGGGAGAGATGTGATTATTGAACCAAGTAAGCATTCCCAAATCCTTGCTATTTCTCAGACACATGAGCTCAACAGTATTTATTGATAGAGATTAGGGAAGCCAGATACTTGGGAAATGAGGAAAATATTTTGATGTTAAAAAGCTCCATGTCCCTGGTTCCTTTGTTTCTATCAGTGCAGCTCTTAAATATTCACTCTCTTTTTCCTCTGTTTCTTGATCAATGAGTATTAAGTGAAAGCCTTAAACTCCCCATTCTCCCAGTCCCACAGAGTTTTGTTAGGATGTGAGGGAAGAGAGAGAGCAATAAACTCTTCTCAGGAGTCATAGAAGGAATAGCAAATGGATGTGAATAGAAAAGTGTTTAATAAGCAGCATGGAACCAGAAATCTTACAATTTTTGTAGCCTAAACCTAATAGACAAATACTTTCACCATTCACATGATTAGGCATCTAGCTACCTAGTGCCCTTCATCATGTGGTGGGAAAGAACATATCCACTTGTTATGCAATGTGGACCTAGGAAGTGGTTTTGGATTGGTTTTGGCTTCTTTGAGATGGTTTTGGACAAGATTTTGTTATGAAAGCCAAGCACAAGTTGTGATTGCATGCTACAAGAATGCCCCATATTCATTGGTTGCTCAGTTCCTTAAACCCACATTGAAATCCTGTAGGGCTATTGATGTCAGAGGCAATTTAGAAAGAAAAGGGTAAGAGTTAGCTACTGAAAAATATGGAAATGGCTTTGGGTCTTGATTCTGTGTGTGAGCAATGCAGTTGCAACAATAATAAACAATGCTTAGTTCCACTTGGCAGAGACACATACCTTGGATGACTTTATTCAAGTGGTATGCTAGGACCCCAACAAATTAAATGACATTAAGAGGGGTTAAGCACAGGAGGGAGAGATCACAAGACATTCCAGTGGAGTTACAGGTATAGGAGAGGGGTCACATTTGTTAACTCCCATTTTCCATCCTAAATTGAAAAACAGTGAATCACTTAACAGTTACATAGAAATATAAAATTCAATAACCAATAAAAGCTGGAAATTGAGTGGGAGAGAGAGGAGGGCATATTCATTTGAAAGAGATATTTATAGAAATCCTCTGTTCTTCTTAAATTTTACCAGAATTACCACAACAATAAAATAATAAGACTATGACTTTCTTGAGAACAAAGATCATATATTTTAAATTTATATCCTCAGCAACCAAGATAGTTTCTGGTTCAATAAATGTCTTCTGGCCAAAGGGATATGTAATCAAATGGCTACATTTACAGACAGATGTCTACATATCACATTATAATATTTATGTTATGATACCTATAGTAATTTAAACTTTGTCTATCCCTTATGTATTATCAAAAGTCAGCAAAGTTTTTCTTTTTCTTAAAAGATATTTATTTATTTATTTATTTATTTATTTATTTATTCATTCATTCAGAGAGAGCGAAAGAGAGGCCGAGACACAGGCAGAGAGAGAAGCAGGCTCCATACAGGGAGCCCGACAAGGAACTCGATCCCGGGTCTCCAGGATCACACCCCGAGCTGAAGGCAGCGCTAACTGCTGCGCCACCGAGGCTGCCGGCAAAGATTTTCTATAACAAAACTTATAAACTTTTTAGGCTAAGAGACAAAACAGAATATTATGTAGGTGCTAATGTAACATGAGGGAAACCAAATTTCCACTATATTTTGATGATGAAATTAAAAATATAATGATCCATGAGTACTTTTTTTTTTGTAATGGAATAAGAATGTAATTCTTTTGGAGGGGATAAATTTCATTTAATTGGGTTTGATGTCCCCATCATCAAAATATTTTGCAAATATTTATTATACTTCATTAATGATGAAGTGTAATGAGATTTTAATTATTCCATTTAGAATTTGAGTTTTATATAATTTTTGAATATCACTAAATATTGTCTTTTGATTTTTTTTTCCTACCATTTAAACATGTAATAGGTGTTCTTAGCCCTCAAGCCATACAAACACAGATGGTGGACTAGATTTGGCCCATAGGCGGTTCTTTGCTGATCCCTTATCTATACTGACTGATTTTGAAAAGTTTTCAATTTATTGATTTACTGCTTGTCATGGAAAATTGAATTTGAAAATGTGCATCTAGTTACATTTTTTGAAGTATCTCACAAAGCATAAGAGTTTCTAAATTTGAGTTTTCCTCTATTTTTAAAAAACTACTTACACATGGGTATTGGTCTGAGAACTAATCCTACTCCCTCTGCCCATCCACCCCCCCAAATAAAATTTACTTCAGTATCGTCTTACCAGGTTAAGATAACCTTACTTCTAAACTGAGTATGATTCTTAACGAGGCTGGCATAGAGGACAAGGACTTCACAAGAACTTCCTCTCCCTGGGATAAAAATACAATGACAAGGACAGAACCTTAAGGAACTGCCAAGCCCACTGGTTGCCCAAATTTGAAGTTGTTTTTTCATGATGTACTTTTGGTCGGAAATGCTTGAAATGCTTCTGTGTCTTGTAAGCCTTGTTCCCCGCTGTCACTTCTAGCCTGTCTCTCCTCTTTCCTCTTTCAAAACCCCAGATTCTTTGAATGCATGTCATTGACTTCATTACCCATGACCCTGCCTTGTGGCTGTCACATCTATCACCAGATTGTGTCCTCACTTCCTGGCCTCATCTATGCCTCTGTAAATCACCACATAGAATGGTGGTGAAGGGCAGAGAATCTGAAATCAGATTGGCTTGATTCAAAGCCTAGCTTATTTGTTCTCTGTCTCTTACACTATGAAATGTGTGTAAAAATAGTACTTCCCTTGTAAGGGCATTGTGAAAATTAAATGATTTTTTTTTTTTGTTTGTTTCTAAAGAAGTGTTTAGAACAGTGCCTACCATGCAGTAAATATTTAATATCTATCTTCAGAACCTTCACCACCTTTGAAAAATAAAGCAATAAATATGTAATACAAATGCAGATAGTACTTACTGCTAATACCTACCAGATGCTTACTATATGCTAGGTACTATAGAAAGTACTTTATATATGTGAACTTAGATTTCACAACAGCTCTGTGAAATAGTGTATACTCTTGCCCTCTTTTTTTTTTTTTTTTTTTTAATTAAGAAACAGAGGCATATGAATGTGTGAAGTAGCCTGCCCAAGGTTACCAGCCAATAAGTACAGAAGCCAGGATGTGGATGGTTCATCCTACACCCTGGTCTCCCAGATCCTTGACCTCTTTAGCTCCAGTTGTCTTGTTTCCCATTCCAGTTCAGCCATCTTGTCATCACTGATGGTAATCATCACTTCCCAGATTTTCAATTCCAAACCTCCCCTCCTCTGACCATCTTCTGCTCACCTCCTACATTTTTACTTTACTTCCTGTAGTATTCCCACTACAAACATTCTCTGATCTCATTCAAACTTTCACCTCATTGACCCTACTTCTTTCTTAGCCTAAAAAATTCAACAAGTCAAAATTCTAGGATTGGGGGATTTTTATTACTTTATTTTCTTTGCACTCTGGACACAGCCTTGCAAGTTTTTTCTCCAGAATGTATCCTGAATCTAGCTACTACTCACAAATCTTACTGCTAAAACTTGAGCTCAAGCCTCCATCATTTCTGCTATACAATGACCTCCAGCCTCAATGAACTCCTGCTTTCACACAGTGATGTGCCCTTCTCTCACACAGATCCTTCTTCAGAGTCATCATTCTAAAAAACAAGGCAGATTAAGTCACTTCTCTGTTAAAACTATCTAATGACTTCCCATTAAAAATGTCAAGCTCCTGGCTTTAGCATATGTTAAGCTCCTGTCAAGCCCTAGGGGATCCAGATCTTGGTCAACTCTCCTTTTTTTTTTTTTTCTTTCTCCCCTGTGAGCAAGTTAAGCTTGTTTCCTTCCCAGGATCTTTGTACTTGATTTTCTTTTTCTTTGGAACGATCTTCCCCATGTCTTTTTCCCATGCCTAACCTCCAACTCCACCCAGATTTCTTCACAGTTGCCTTTGTCTTATAATTCAGGACTAAATACACACATCTCCTCCTAAGAGAGATCTTCTCTGATAACACTAAGTAGCCCAAGCATCCACATTCACTCACTGTCACTTTCTTATTTTAACTTCTTCATAGTGAATATTAATAACATAAGTTATCTGTTTATCTGTTTTATATAAAATTATGGTCTATTATCCTAATGACAATATAAGCTCTTCAGGTGGAGGACCCTGTCTTTTTAAACTATCTCTGGTGTTAGTTTAGATTTAGAGTCTCCATATAGGATTAAAGACCTCACTCTCAGTTGCCAAAATTCTCAGCTCTGCTGAGACCATGGGTGACCATTGTACTCTTTGCCTCTAGGGATCACTCATCTAGTTGAGATCATAACAAATATAGGTGCTACTGTACTTTATATCATTTTTACTTGGGAAAACCTTTATACATCCTGTTTTACCTTCTTCTCTTTGGAAGTAGATGTTTGGAAAGCACAAAACTTTGAAGCTCATTGGATATAGGTTTGAATATCAACCGCGGTGTTAGGTAAAATCTCCACTCCTCTTAGTCTCAATTTCCTTTATAAAAAATGGTGATAATTTTACTTACTTTTCAGAGTTGTATTTGCTCTAATAAAGAAGCAAATTTTATTGCATGAAGGTAATAATCAATCAATATCATTGCTATTTTTCTTTATTAATTTGTTGTATCTCTAATTTTCTTAAGAAGATAAATGCCAGTTAAATTGGGCTTTCATCCAATCTGTGGACTTCAAGTTTTACCGGCATTAGCTAGTCTTGTGAGATGCTGTGTAGGACCCTTTTAACAACAGCTTTCTCCAAGCTAGTTTTTCTTCATAGGTTTGGAAGCAGATATAGATGAAAACACAGTGAATATAGAGAGGCCTGAGTACAGTTCCATCAACTTATTTATTGGGTTATGTTGGGTGAGACAGTTAAATTTTAATTTATTCTCATCACTTAGCTTTTATTTTCCTCATCTACATGGTGAGAATAATACTTGCAGGCCCTATATCATGGTTTGTGTGTGTGTGTTTGTGTGTAGTAAACATCACTGAGTTTGTCTTTTGAGGGTCTTCTCTAATTCCTGGATTTTCCTCCCAATTCTGCTCCCATTTCTCATCATCCATATGGTGTCTTCAGGAATGGAGAGAGTTCATTAGCCCAGTAGGGGAGGCAGGATAAACAATATTTTTTGCCAGGAGTTTTTGAATTGATAAGTGCAAAGAAAGTTAGTATCACTGCAAGGCCAGATATTTTAAGATATAACTCTTTGGAGCTGTTGGTAGCACAGTTTCCTGCCAAAGGGAGAAAACTTGTCAGCCATGAGAGGGAATCAAAGGTATGTGTGGAGAAGGCCAAGAAGAAGAGATACCAAAAAAGACTGCAAACTTCAAGGTGCTGGTTCTAAACATTCCTAAGGCCCTGCTATATCTGTGACCCTCATTCAGTCTGCTTGTTTAAACTTATTTGGAATTTGTAAAGTCATACTTTATCATTTTTTGCCTAAATGAATTGGAGTCCTGTTTCTGACACTTGAAAACAGGGCATCCAGAAATCAGTCCAGCCTTGTGGCCTTTTGTGAGTTATGTACCTTCCCTCTCTGAGCCTTGGTTTCCTTCACTCTAAAGGACACAATGCTTGCATTTGAACACCTAGATGGTGTCTGATACGTGCTTGGTGATTCCTAGTAGGTAGCTGTTCTTACCATTAACAATATAGTCCTGTTTGTGATAGACTCTCTCTGACCCACTTACCGTCTGTCCTATTGTGCCTTGTGATCAGACCATCTGAGGAAAAGCAGACTGAATGGTGAGCCAGAAGTGCCATGAAGTAGGAAGTGTTTCTGACAGAGACTTCTGGAAAGCTCTCATCATACTCAGGCCAAAGGATTAATGGAATTTTGAATTGATTTGTAATGAGAAGAGAGATTAGCAAGGCTGACATGATCAGAATCTCTTGAAGAGTTCTAACTAGTCAGTCTCCAGGTACCAATTTAAATAATCTCTGTCACATTTCAAATAAAACTTTTGATTGCTACCTCCTTTTTCCTTACTTAACATATGCTGTTAGCAGAAGTGGTAGGAGACAGAACATGAGGGAAATGATAGAAAATAGAGTAAGAGTTATAAGATAGACATTCTAAAGGCAAAGAATATAAACATAGAGCCATTCCTTTTTTCCCTTAAATAAGAAAGGACAAAAGCAATCTAGGGTAAAATATTAGTTTCAATGTAACACAATCACCTTATGCTTTTTTTAAATTAATAAGCTTTATTTTTGAGTGATTTTAAGTTCACAGCAAAATTGAGCAGAAAGTACAGAGTTGCCGTATCTCCTCCAGTTATCAACATCCAGAGTGTTACATTTGTTATAATCTTCCTTCACTTAGTTTTAGGCAGTTCAGTTTCCTCAATTTCTTTGCTTGGCTTTATCACTCATTTAATTTTAGCAGTGAATCATATTCCACTGTCTTGGATATACCACAGTTTATCTCCTATTGAAGGAAATCTTGTTTGTGTTCAAAGTTTACCAAATTTCAGCAATTATGAATAAAACTACTGTAATTATCAATGTGTAGGTTTGTGTGGACATAAGTTTTTGATTCATTTGGGTAAATACCAAGAAGCATGATTATTAGGTCAGATGGTAAGAGGATGTTTTTTGTTTCTTTTTTTTTTTTTTTTTTTAAGATTTATTTATTTGAGAGAGAAAGAAACACAGCAAGCAGAGGGAGAGGGAGACAAGCAAACTCCCCACTGGGTGGAGAGGTTAACCCTGGGCTCAATCCCAGGAGATTATGATCATGACCAGCTGAAATCAAGAGTCAGATGCTCAACTGAGCCACCCAGGTGTGTGAGGATGTTTAAGAAGTTGTAAGACGTTGCCAAAGCATCCCCTAGGGTGATTGTACCATTTTCCACTCCTGCCAGCAATGAATAAGAGTTCCTGTTGCTCCTCTGTCCCATCACCATTTAGTGTTGTCAGTTTTGGAATTTGGCCATTCTAATAGGGATATAGTGGTATCTCATCATAGTTTTACCTTACTTTTCTCTGATGATATATAATGTGGAACATCTTTTCATGTACCTATTTGTCATCTTCTTTGGTTAGGTGTCTGCTTGTATCTTTGGCCTCTTAAAAATTTCTTTTTAAGTTTAAATTCAATTTAATTAATGTATACTATATTATTAATTTCAGAAGTATAATATAGTGATTCATCAGTTGCATATAACACCCAGTGCTCATGACATCAAGTGCCCTCCTTAATGCCCATCACTCAAGTACCCCATCAAGCAACCCTTAATTTGTTTTCTAGAGTTAAGCATCTCTTATGGTTTGCCTCCCTCTCTGTTTTTATCTTATTTTATTTTTCCTTCCCTTATGTTCATCTGTCTTGTTTCTTAAATTCCACATATGAGTTAAATCATGTGGTATTTGTCTTTTTCTGAGTTATTTCACTTAGCATAATATCCTCTAGTTCCATCCATGTCATTGCAAATGGCAAGAATTTACTCTTTGATGGCTGAGTAATATTCCATTGAGTATATATACCACATCTTCTTTATCCATTCATCTGTTGATGGACATCTGCATTCTTTCCATAGTTTGACTATTGTGGACATTGCTGCTATAAACATTGGGGTGCATGTGTCCTTTCAAATCACTATGTTTGCATCCTTTGGATAAATACCTAGTAGTGCAATTGCTGAGTCATAGGGTAATTCTATTTTTAATTTTTTGAGGAACCTCCATACTATTTTCCAGAGTTGGCCATTTCTTAATCAGTCTTTGTTTTCTTATTATTGGTTTTTAAGACTTCTATGTATATTTTGGATAACAGTCCTGTATCAGATATATCCTATGCAAATATTTTCTTTGAATCTGGCTTGGCTTATTTTCTTGAGATTGTCTTTATAATCTATGTTTTTGAAATTGAAAATAAAACCATTGCTTTCAATGGGCTTGTACTGATATGCCTCAGGTTTAAGAACATCTCAAGGTCATGTATAAACTTCACCGCTGCTCCATCATCCACCTCTCATTCTATGGACAGCAGTTGTCTATGGACCAACTCATGCATTCCAGACAGTCACCTCAATTATTACTGCCTCTTTCATTTAACATATTTGCCAAAATTAGAATAGGCAGAGATAGATGAAATGCAATATGGTCTTAAGTGATGTCAAACAGGACTAAGTTCAGCACTTATTTTTTAAACTTTATCAACATAGCACAAGTATGAAATGAATTGACTTTGCCTTCTCCTGATGCAACAAAGAGAAATGCAGTTTCCTTCTTTATGCTGATAACCTTTTTGTATTCTCTAAGAGTGAATTTAAGAAGCAGTGTGAGTCCATTAGCATCTGACTTCCATAAGGAAAAACTCAGCATAAAATTCTGCAAAACAAAACAAAACAAAAATCACTGTATTTGGTACACATTCAATTTTAAGTGCCCTCAGGCAACAAGTCAATTTATTATGTCTTTTGTAGGGATTCAGTCACTGTGGATCCACAAATGGATCTATTCTCTTATTCAGGCATGCATTTTGCTCCTAATTCATTCTAATGGCTCCTGAGGATATCTAGTTCTTAAAATGAGATATTTGCTAGTTTATGTGTTGATGTTCTTTTATAGATGAGGCCAACAGCTGGTCATATATACACACACACATACTTCTGTGAGATAAAAGTTAAGTAAGATTAAATCTTTTTATTTCATATTTCCTGGTTCTGAACTGTGGAGTTTTAGACAAATACACATGCTTGAAAGCATTAAACCTCTGCTCAGGAAAAAAAAGAAAAATTAACTTTATCTCTAGACCTCTCTGCTACTCTCCACTATTAGAGTTAAATTTAATGCATGGCATATTTCCATTTTTGCTTCAGCTTCCAGGAAACAGAATATTATTCACTTTGATAGGAATTGACTATTTTACTTGACCCTAGCCTCTTGATAAGCCTCAATTGCTTCTGTGTTTTTTGGATAACTTTTTATTGTTATTTATTGTATTCAGAAGTATGTTTCATTTTTTAAGCAATTTAAATGATTTT
Source organism: Canis lupus baileyi (assembly GCF_048164855.1). Taxonomy (NCBI): domain Eukaryota; kingdom Metazoa; phylum Chordata; class Mammalia; order Carnivora; family Canidae; genus Canis; species Canis lupus. Next base: position 19,914,216 of record NC_132851.1, read on the forward strand.
TTAAGAAATTCAAATATTTATAACTTCTTTCAGCAGAAATTTATTGAGTACTATTCCAATAAGTTATTGTTTCTCAGCTCCACACTGACCCTTTACACTCAGCTTTGTGGTATTGGCTGGGGCTATGCAGGCCTCATGTGGCTCCATGTTAGGCTGGCTTCATGTTGGGTTCTACCAATAGGGGCCTACAGTGGGAGACCACCAGGCTTGAAGAGAAGGGATATTCTTCCTCCCAGCTTCCTGTTGACCAACAACCTTTAAGCTTTCTGTTCCCAGCATATCACCCAAGTAATACTTCATCCCCTAGCAGTTGTTTTTTCCCATAGTAAGCACTGGATCCAATGTGCAGTTAGTTCTTCCAGTGTGAGTAAAGCCCATTTCATCCCACTTACCATTGTGCCAGCCCCATCCTGTCATAGTCTCTTTTTGATGATCTGGGTGCCAAGCCCACTATTTGAGTTGGTTGGACATTTAGGCAGACAGGGCCTGGGTCTGCAACAAGACAATTTGGAGTCAGGACAGCTAAGATAAAATGCAACTGACATCCTGTTCTGCAGCTTAGATAGGACCACACTAGCATTCCGTTTTGTAGCCTTTGCAGAAATGACTTCTGCAAAATGACCTAAAATAAGACAATCACAGAGCATTTATCACTATTACAGGCAAGGGGCAGTTAAGACATGAGCCCTCAAATGTCAGCAAAAAAGACCATCAGCATGTAGACATTAACCTAATAGGTTGACAGATATGTGACCAAAGCCCTGATTGGAATGACTCAGCACATCCTGATTGCTTAAGATATTTCTGCTCATAAAACCCCGTAAGCTTAGAAATTCCAAGGGCAAAGCTCTCGGGTGCACCTCTTCTCCAGGAGTTTTATGCTATCACTCAATAAACTTTGTTTTGCTGCCCACCACTGTTCATCTGGTCTACTTCCTCTTTCTTCGAAATGGTGTGACTAAGAGCTGTGGGCACTAAAGGCTGATGAATCCTGCAACATCACCATATTGCTTCTCAAAGCTCAGAGATACCAGCCATGGAGATCTCCCTCCACAGAGCCCAGAATTTCAACTCTGCAAGGACCCTCTCTAGGTCTCCAGGATTTATTAATTCTAGTATCTCCTTTGCTCCCTCAGCCTGAGAGGTTGCTCACTGCAGTTGTTACTTGAGAATTTTCTTTGTATCGTTTCAGGTACCGAGTTAACTTTCTAGTAGTAGTTACTTCTTAATGTTAAATTCCCTTTCATCAAACTGGCATAGTTTCTGATGCCCAGTTAGCTCCTCACTAATGCAGGTACTTAACATGAATTAGGCATAGTTCTAAGGGCCAAGGAATGATCCTGACCCAGATAAATCTACTGCTTTCATAGAATTAATCTTATAGGATTGGACAGGTAACACACAGAAATATGAATTATGATAAATGGTACTTTTCCATTACTATGAAAAAAAAATAAAGCCAGGTAAGAGAGAAGAGAGTGCCCAAGGTGTCAGGAAGAGGCTACTGTTGTATGAGAATGGTAGAGAAAAGCCCTCTCTGGGCAGGCCTGGACATTTCAACATTTTTGAAGGAAGTGTAGGATCAAATTATATAGCTGTGTGAAGGAAAAATGTTTGAGGCAGGGAGAATAGCAAATGCAAAGCCCTGTGGGTAAAGCAGGCTTGCCATGACCAGGAATGGAAAGGCCAGTCTGTCTCTAGCAAAGGGAGCAAGTGGGAACGTGGTAGGAGATGAAAGTAGACAGGAAGCTGGAAGACCGGATCCTGTTAGGGCTCTGGGAGCCATAGTAAGGAGTATAACTTTTCTCTTCTTTTCTTTTTTAAGGATTTTATTTATTTATTTGAGAGAGGGAGAATAGGAGTGAGGGGGAAGGGGCAGAGGTACAAGTAGACTGCCTGCTGAGCATGGAGCCCAATGTGGGGCTTGATCCCAAGACCCTGAGATCATGACCTGAGCCAAAGTCATCAGATGCTTAATTGACTGAGCCACCCAGGCCCCTTCCTTCTTTTTTTTTTTTTTTTTTTTTTAAGATTTTATTGAACTTTTCATCAAAGTGAAATTGTAAGCCACTGAAGGAGTTTTGAATATAGGAAGCACAAGCCAGTCCTCCATGATCAAAACTTAATTGAGCATGTACTTTGTACTAGGCACTCTTCTGAAAGCCAGTATTATAGCAGTGAATAAAACCGATTTATTCCTGCCCTTCCAGTGGTGAAGATAGACAAGGAACACCTAACTCAGCATATAATAGGTCAGATGATATGTGCTCTGGAGAGCAGGATCATGGTGCAAGAGAATCTGGAGGAGAGCCTAAAGAGAGCAAAACAAAGTAGGAAGGTCAGTTAGGAGACTACTGTGATAGGCAGGAGTTGTTGGTGGCTTGGACCTGATGGGGATGAAGATATTTTTTTAAATGTGGTCTGATTCTAGATATGCTTTATATGTTGAGATGGTAGGATTTTCTGATGATTTATAGAATAAACCAGAATAAAATACAGATCCTAGTCATGGCCTACAAGATTTTGCAAGGTCTTGTTTCTTTTTTTATTTAAAGATTTTATTTATTTATTCATGAGAGACACAGAGAGAAAGGCAGAGACATAGGCAGAGGGAGAAGCAGGGTCGCTGCAGGGAGCCCGATGTTGGACTCAATCCCAGGACTCTAGGATCATGCCCTAAGGCAAAGGCAGATGCTCAACCACTGAGCCACCCAGGTGCCTGCATGATCTTGTTTCTGCCCTACGTTTCTAACCTCCTCTCTTATTCCCACTTCCCCCAGTATACACTGTTCTTTTACTCTATTGAACACTTACCAATTTCCTAAAGAGCCATGCTCTCACTGTCTGCTAGTCATTGCACATACCGGTCCCCCCATCAAGGCCTTATTTACCTGGAGAGCTTTCTCCTCCTTCAGCCATGGCTTACATTTTCCCTATTCACAGAAGCCTTACCCATCTTCTGAAGATGAGGCTCTGTGTCTCTCCTATGAGCCTTACCACAAGGCCCATTTGATCTTCTACAGCTAATCAGACATCCAGACAGCTGTGCACTCTCTTACTGTAATCAAAATTCTCAGTCTGTTTACTCACCTCATTAACTCTATTTTGGGGAGTTGAGGAAGGGTCCTTTAGACCACAAACACAAAGGTCCAGGATCCAAAGCAGTAGAGATGGTTGGTGGCCATCATACCATTCAATGGATAGTTGGTGCAGACTTTCTTCAGACATTTATAAGGGGATCCCTGGGTGGCTCAGTGGTTTAGCACCTGCCTTTGGCCTAGGGCATGATCCTGGAGACCTGGGATCGAGTCCCTCATCAGGCTCCCTGCATGGAGCCTGCTTGTGTCTCTGCCTCTCTTTCTCTCTGTGTGTCTATAATGAATAAATAAATAAAATCTTAAAAAAAAAAAAAAAAGAGAGAGAAACAACTTTATACTAATGAAGAAGAATTGGATAAGTCATTAAAGTTTTTGTTTTGGAACCTAATGTTTTGCTGTCATGGCCTTAAAATGCCCTCATTTTCTCAAGATTTTAATTTATTATGTTCACTTATTTTAATGCTGTTTTTACTTCTTGATTGTGAACACGCAACAGCTTTTAATCACCAGCTCACGGCACGCTGTAGGAAGAGAAATGCTTCTTTTATTAAGACAACATGCAAAATATATCACATGCTCATTTCCCGAAATATGGAATGAGTATCTTCAAACCTTGGAAACACTTCAGTTCCATGAAATAAATCTCCCCAGACTGGTAAATTCCCTGAGATTATCATAACAGACTTGCTAAGTCGAACTGAGGAGGGATTTCTATTTTGAGAGAATACTGCTTTTGGCAGCCAGGAGAGCCTTCTGTAGACATCTTTTGGAGAATGGAATAACTCATCTGAATTCATCATAGCCAGAAATAAATATTCTTGGTGCCTGATGTAGGTGCATTACCGGAAGGATGGTAGTCTGGCTTAGTATTGCTTGCAAAAATTACTTATGGTTGGCACTCCCAATGTATTTTTTTTTAAATAAAAACCTCTTTTCATACTTGGTTAAATGTGTCTGTCTTGCTTTTCATTATTATTTGAAGTCTACCTTCAAAATGCTCAAAATAAGGTTGTTTTTGGACAGACCTCTATCTGAAATCCAGGAAATAGTTTTCATTTTGGCCCCAGTTAGAACCCACATCATGTATATTAATGCAATTTTCTCATTCTAAACTACTTTTTGTTCTCGTTGCAGCCAGGCTTTATTAACATGCATAAACCAATAAATCTTAATCTTTACTGGAGTGAGCTAATTGTGTCTTCTAATGAAGAGGTCTGAACTTAGTTTTTCAGATTTATGTTTATACACAGGCCACCTCATTGAAAGCAGACCAGCTTAAGGAGTGTCTTGTCAAAAAGTACATTGAATGAGTACTTTAAAAAAACTTTCCTTGCTAATGACATTTTAAAGACTTAATTCCATAGATGTTATTTTTGCTGGAAGTATACAGATTCTTCCTACTAATATTTACAAATCTACTTCACGATATGCCATTTTCTATTGCTTTGAATGTGCATCTTACCCACAATACTCATTCTTATATGAAAATATATAGTCATTAACTTGTTTCATTACTTCCCTTAAATGACATCTCCATTCTTCCCTGCTTAGCTAAATCCTCTGTCTCTTTCAGTTCAGGGAAAATCTTACCTTATAGCTTTACCTCATTTTGGCAGAATATTCTGTAGATCATGGAGATGCCACTACTAACTGTATTGTGTGTTCTAGGTGGAATCTATACTGGCCAATATTTCCTGCATGTCAAAGATTTGCCCACTCATAAAAATTAACATACTATTATCTTAATGGAAATTAGAGGCACTGGGATAAGTTTTGTTTGTTTGCTTGTTTTTACAACTCTGAGATGCATTGTAGGTGATGTTGTTTTGGCCTCTCCAGAAGCCAGTTACCTTGACCCATGTAATAGCACTCTAATATATCTGGGGATTTCTGCCAGTGATACCTACACTGTGGATCTGTAACTGACCAGAGTAAATGAGGTTCCGTACCTGAGAAGTCTTCATTGCCTTGGCCTTGGGCTATGATAATATTATCTTGAGTTCTAAGGGCCATCATGATGGGAAAGCATACTTGAAAATTAGGCCATTTCAGAAGAAAGAAGGCATATGGGAAAGATTACTTCTTGACAGTATGGAACATCTGAATCCAAGTGTGTCAGAAGCTAAAGGATCTTAGGTTTTTCAATTACATAGTCAATACATTTATTTAATTTTTACTTGTATTTTATTTATTTATTTGTTTATTTGCTTAAGAAAGCATGGGTTAAGTTTTTGATTTTTGGAATTGAAAGAGCTCTGAATAACTATATGAGTCCCAGGTCTACAGATGAGGAAATTAAGCTGAGAATCGTCTAGGACACTGAAGAGCTAATAACAAATGAAACTGGAATTGGCATTTAGGTGTATCTGCCTCTATGGCCCATTCCCTCTGCTCTATTGTATTGCATGACAATTCTCTAGTATGCTTTACCTGGAATATATGTATATATATGTGTTTATTAATTTATTTTGGGGGAATAAATAAAGGCCTTGATTTGCAGTGATATCGTTTTCTAGTATTTTGGTGGAAGAAAATATGAGGGACACAGAAACATCTATGTTCTGAGTACTTGTAATAATATAAGCTGCATTAATACTCACTGAATTTTCCAGGGATTAATATTCAGCACATGTGGTCTTCCTTAGTTTAAAGCACCTCGGTTGAAGTCAACACCATTCTTATTCATAGAAAGACCTGCTAGTCTTTGAGTCTGTGTTACTCTAGTGTCTCATGTCCATAATCCCTATCTCCATCAATTTACATTATTTTCAGAAACACAAACAAAGGTTGAACTAGACCTTCACAAGGACATTTCTTTGGGAAATACTAGGAAAATTATGCCTACTCCCAGGCTGGATCAGAGACAACATTGCAAGAAACATCTGAGTTTCATTCCTGGAATTGTCACTGAATTTCAGGGTGGCCTTGGACATAATCATTTTTCTCTGTTTCTCCTCAGGGAAGATAACAGAAGTGGGAGAGGAATGAATAGCCCAGAATTAATAAATTTATTCTTTGCCGAGCTTAAGTATTGCATTCCCATTTTCCTGAAATTACTGTGAATTTACAGGCCAGATCTCAGAGAGAGCCTTTAAAATATTAGAAATAGCCCTTTTTATTTATAGCCAGAAGAACAAAAACAAAAACCAAACAAATAGAAAACAAGCTTGGGGCACACACACAAAGCTACAGGCAGGTGGGCCATTCTGGTGAGTTGGTGTCACTTACTAAGACCTAATTAGCTAGACTGCCTTGGTGGCATTTTCAGAAAGGAAGCTGGAATCCTCTGCCTGTAAATGTCTCTGTTAGCTCAGTGTGCATGTTTTCATTGGCCTTTGGAGAAGACTCTCAGTCTATTATGGTTTTGTTGATGGCTAACAGTATTCTTGGCGCTGAGTGAGATATAGAAGAAGGTGGGATCCGCCCAAGGCACTGCAACCTAAGTTAGTAAAACAAATAATTCGCTATTAGCCTTGACCTTGCTGGAAATTGGGCTTAAATATCAGTGGTGCTAAATTCCAGAATATTTCTATTTATGCCCCTTTGGGATGGGCAGGAATGACATTGTGGAGCAACCGTATTTCTTGGTATGCTTCCTTTCTTCCATTTTTAGCATGTCCGTCTGTCTTCCATACTCCAGGGCTTTTTCCATCCCTGAGTTAACCACATACATGGTGTCTCAGCATCCACTTATTTTGATGTAATATTTGCCCTAATTTTAGTTCATTATAGTAGAATTTCATTTATCTCTACCCACTGTAGTAGGAGAAAAAAGTGTTGGCTCAGATCAACCCTAAATAATTTTTTGTATGTGTGGGAATGAATTTTTTTTCTTATATATAATTGTGTGGATGCTGTAGCACTTCATTTTTTTTTAAAGATTTTATTTATTTATTCATTCATGAGAGACACAGAGAGAGCGAGAGACACACACACACAGAGGCAGAGACACAGACAGAGGGAAAAGCAGGCTCCATGCAGGGAGCCTGACATGGGACTCAATCCCAGGTCTCCAGGATCACAACCGGGGCAGAAGGCAGCACTAACCCGCTGAGCCACCCGAGCTGCCCTACTGTAGCACTTCAAATAAAATTGTGAAGCTTGAATGTGAAGACCCAGCTAGACAGCAATTGAAAATTAGCCAATATCCTCTGCCCATGTAGTTATTTTTCCATATAAGTAGGGAAGAAAGATATTACATTGCAGACTTCACACCTTTGGGAAGAGTGAGTGAAGTAGGGGAGGTGATCACAAGAGATTGAAGATGACCAGTGGAAAAGAGCCTGGTAAACTGAGGCAAGAAATATATAATTTGAAAGCCCATTTTTATGGCTGGTGTCAAGCCATTGCCAATTGGGAGCCTCTATGAGAAAGGACAAATAAAGCTGTTTATAAGTTAAAAAAATTGTTGGTCTTGCCTCTAATCCATACATAGCTCCTGCTGGTAAGCACTCAGAAGTGTGCTAGATTTGAGAGAGAAAGCTAATTGAAGTCTACTGGTAAGGTCTGTCAATATCAATGAAAATGTGATGGACTGTTACCACACCCAATAGCATGGATAAACCGTTCAACCATATGTTGAACAGAAGAAGACAGATACTAGAGACTAGGGATCGATTTACTTCATTTAAATAAAGTTAAAAAACAAATTATGTTGTTTTAAGTTTGCAAAGTATGACCTTCTGCAGGGGTGGTGACTGAAAGGGGGGGTGATGGGGTGCTCTGGGCTGTTTCAAATGTTCTGTTTCTTGGTCAGGGTGATGGTTCTACAGGTGTGTCCCTTTGTGAAATACTTATAATTATACTTGTAATTTGTATATTATTCTTCATATATTTTATATTTAATTTAAAAAGATTATTTAAAATTGCTAATGTCTAACCAGAGAGATGTTTGCTTGTATATATATCATTATGGAGCTATTAAAAACTTCTAGTGCTCACTTGGGCAGCACATATACTAAAATTGGAACAATACAGAGAAGATTAGCATGGCCCCTGCACAAAGATGACACACAAATTCGTGAAGCGTTTCATATTTTTGGAGGGTATTATGCTGAGTGAAATAAGTCAATCAGAGAAAGACAATGATCATATGGTTTCACTCATATATGGAATATAAGAAATAGTGAAAGAGACTATAAGGTAAAGGAGGAAAACTGAGTGGGGAAAAATTAGAGAGGAAGACAAATCATGAGAAACTCCTAACTCTGAGAAACAAACAAAGGGTTGCAGAAGGGGAGGTGGGTGGGGAAAGGGGTGACTGGTGAGGGGCACTAAGGGGGGCACTTGATGGGATGAGCATTGGGTGTTATACTGTATGTTGGCAAATTGAATTTAAATAAAATATTATAAAAAATTTAAAAACTAAGGAACTGTATATGCTTTTTTTTTTTCTTCAAGTTAATAGCTGACTGACATTTGATTTCTGGGAGATATTTGTTGTCAATAATTTCTGGTTACAAAAAAGAAGCCAGTTTGTCTAGGCCTGATGGATACCTAGGTATTATGGGTTGATGTGTGCTTTCCTCACAATCAAAGATAGTTGAGCCAAGAGCTGAGTCCTCTCCTGAGGCAGGAGGTAGGGCTAGATTATGGCATTTCCATGGTAGATAAAAAATAATGATCTTTACTCCATTGCTTCTCAGGTCCTGAAATGCGTGGCAGCTACTGTCACCAGAGTCTGTCACCTTCCTTCATTCCACGGCTCACTTCTAACCAGCAATATCTAGGAGGAGAACCTACCCATTCCCTTCTCCAGCAGGAACATCCTCTCTCTCTCTCATACAACACACACACACACACACACACACACACACACACACACGGGGAGTAGGCATTGGAAAGACCTGGTATATGAGAGCCAGAGAGAAGTAGGACAGAGGAATAGGAAGGAAGACAAGGCAGGAAGGAAAAGGGAAAAGTGGAGTTGGGAAAAAAAAGAAAGAAAAGAAAAGTGGAGTAGGTCAAGAGAGATGTGTCAAAGTATCTGAAGGTTGTCAACTTCCAGATAATGAGAAAAGGGTAAAGTCTTTACACTGTCCTATTTTTTAAAAATGCTTCAAATATACTTACTATATGCTAGGACCTGCCACTGTGCTATATGTCCTGTATCATTCTATTTAATTTTAATCATACAGATGATAAAAACTGAGGGATCAGGAGGATGAACACAGTATGTTTAATTCTGGTCTAACCCTTCCTTATTCACTAAGCTAAACCCTCTTAGCAGAGCCCATTGACTATAAGAATAATAATGTGATGTGTTGAGTGCCTACAACATCCCAAGTACCTCTCATTCACCTTTTATTTTCTTTTAGCTTTATCATGGTGAGAACACTCCACATGATATCTGCCCTCCTAACAAAATTTTAAGTATAGAGCATATGATTATTGACTGTAGTGCAATGTTACACTGCATGTATCTAGAACTTGTTTTGCTTAACTAAAACTTGATGCCCTCTGATGAGTGATTCCCCATTTCTGTTCTCACTCCAGCCCTTAGTAACCACTAGCCTATACATTGATTCTATGAATTGGACTGTTTTATTATTTCACATCAATGAAATTGTTCAGTATTTCTTTCTGCAACTAGCTTATTTCACTTAGCATAAGGTCTTCAAGGTCCATCCCTGTTGTAACACACAGCAGAATTTCATTTTTAAAAGATGAATGAGGAAAAAAAAAATAAAAGATGAATGAGGGATGTCTGAGTGGCCCAGTGGTCAAGCATCTGCCTTCGGCTCAAGGCGTGATCCTGGAGTCCTGGGATCAAGTCCCACATCGGGCTCCCTGCATAGAGCCTGCTTCTCCCTCTGCCTATGTGTCCGCCTCTCTCTGTATGTGTCTCTCATGAATAAATAAATAAAATATAAAATCCTAAAAAAAAAAGATGAATGATACTCTATTGTGTGTAAATACCACATTTTCCTTATCCATTCATCTGTCAAGGGACATTCAGGTTGTTTCCCCATCTTGGTTTTTGCGAAGAATGCTTTAGTGAACACAGTTGTGCTAATGTCTCTTTGAGATCCTAATTTCAGGTCTTTGGGATAAATACCCAGAAGTGATATGGGTGTAGTATGTAGTAGCTTTATTTTTAATTTTTTGAGGAACCACCATACTGTTTTCCATAGTGGCTGCACCATTTTACATTCTTAAAACTGTGCACAAGAGTGAGAGTTTGCCCACATATACATTTGTCCTCACCTCAACATACTTCATCCTAAATAATTAGTTTTTGTTCATGCTGATCAACATGTGCATATGGCTAAGTCTGGCTATCTGTGCCCATTTGTATTGGCTACTTGTTACTGGCTGTGACCTTATCATCTGGGATTCCAGCTGGAGCTGGGCGGGACTGCCTGGAGCCACTCCAGGCCACATGGCCCCTCTGGTCACTCTGGTCTGGACTCATTCCTCCTTGCCATCTATCCTTCCCACCAGGACTTATCTGGAACTTAACCAACTCCCAAAGGGAAAGATAGATCACTGGACAGATGACCATGAGCCTTTAACTGGTTACCCTGATTTGTGTGTATTGGCTTTGAGGGAGGATTCTTGTGGTTTCTTTTCACTCTGAGTTTATATTTTAAGCAAAGATTAGATTTGCTACACACTTCTCACTGACACATGAAGGTTTTGGGTGTGCATCATTGGATAGCATCCCACAAAACCAATGAGCTGTAGAAGTCAATTGTGCCATGTATATGTGATCAACTTGGAAATTCACATTTGAATGACTAAAATAGCTAAAAAATTTTGTAGAGATTAGTTACAGAATCATCACAAGTATTTGAGTATCCTAGACCTGCAAGTATTAAGCCAGGTAATTGTGTGGATTCAGAAGCTGGAATGAAGAAACAACAGATCAGGCTGTCAAAGACTGTACTAAAAACCAAGCCTATGCTGAATTAAGTAATTAGTAATAGGAGTGCAAGTGGACACATATAAGCGGAGAGAGATGGTCACTTGGTAGTGTGGGTAAAATGATCTTTCCTTACATCTATGTAATTGATCATTTCTATATATTTACAAATCAGATACAGTGATAATTGGTTGTTTGTGTAAAGTGTGTCTTTAGTGACCAAATAAGTTAGGAAATGCTAGTTAAAGAAAATATGTATAGGTTTCTCTACAGTAGGATCTTCCTAAGATCCTACTAATTTGGTAATTAGTTTTTGCTAATTTGGAAGCTCCAAGAGAAAAGGTAAATTTTCTGGTAGCCCACGTTTTGCACCTTGAAAAATTTTTATATACAGTATCTTCTGGAACTAGTCTTTAGAAAGGCTGGAAACAATGGTTTATTTAACATTTTCCGAATCATCTATCATTTCACGTTCTCCTTTCTTTTAGGTCTGGTGGAGAAAATCTAGGTAGCATAATGTAGTGGAAAATTCAGCAGAGAGTAGCCCAAATCCTAGGCTCATCACTCAGGGCTATTTTGCTTTCACCTTCTATGAAAATAAATCCACCCCTATTGTCCTCAACAAAGTGGGTCTACTTGAGATTCAGTGACCTAGAGATTTCAGGATTTCAGATTTCCTTAACCAGGGAACAGATCCAGCCATAAATCCTTTAGATGCATTCCCAACAAGCATCTTTCCTTTTATTTTCTCAAAGTACTCAGCTCTGAGCCCTTACCTTGTGGGTTTTTTTTTGTGTGTTTGCCTAGGGCAACCAAAGGAAATGAAGCAGATTAGTCCTAGAAAGGTCCTAAAGAGGGCACATGTATTCAAGTCTCCTAGTTTACAGATGAAGAATCTAAACATTCTTTGGAGTTTGACTTTCCCTTGGATTATAGTCCTGGTTAGTATGAGGGGCTGTAGGGGATGTATTAAGGTCATCTGACTCAGTCTATGCTGCTTCCTGTGATGGCGTACAGAGACCCTAGGATCACCCTGAGGTTTGATTCCCTTGACACAGGGCTAATCAGTGGGAAATGCCCAGGGGGAATTCCTCACTTTCACCCAGATCCTCTTTTGTCAGGCATGGTAACACTCAACTAAAATATAGTTGCTCTTATCTCTTGGGGAAAAATATTCAACAATTTAAAACTCCATTTGTTTATTAGGGATTTATCTAACTCTGTCCCAGAGCTATTTAAAAAAAATTTTTTTTAAAGCCCTATGAACAGATCTAGATGCTGTTACATCAGGGATCCCAGGAAATGATTGAGTTTAACACTCGATGGTTACAGAATAAGGGCTAGGGAAAATGCATGGTGTCTCGAAACCTCAGGCAATTTAACTGTGGCTGCTAAGGCATCCACAGAAAGAGTTTTTCAATTGGTATATTTATACTTTCTTTACTTAGTATTGATTCTAAATAAGGATAAAACCCATCCTTGATGGGAAGCCCTATGAGTAAGAACAGATGAATTAAAGTTTGTTTTATCTTCCCACTTTCCTTTCACTGTAGCCAAAAAAAGCCTTCCCTGTAGAGGCAAATGGGATGTATTCTAGAGGAAGCAGCCACTGCTTTCAGAACAACTAAATGATGAAGTAGTAGGAGAATCCAGGGCCAAAGGGATGGTGGGTTCTAGTGCAGGTCTAGGTCTCCCTAAACCTTTTGTCTAGAAAGTTGGGGGAAATAGGCCATCTTAAAGGTTCACAGTTCTCCAAATTTCCCCTGCCCAATCTGTATATGGATGCCCAGGCTTGTCAGTCTCCAAACCCTGTATTCCTCTTAAAACACCTGCTTTTGAGCCACTTTTAAAACAAGCACTCTCTCTCTTTTAGGTCTTGCAACAGATTGACTTCATCATACATATTTGCTTATTGATTATTTGTGGAACTGAGAATAATCTGTATATCTTGCCTTATGGCAGAAAATGAATAGAGAGAACGCGTGATCAAGGTAGGATTATTTTAGGCATCAGCTGCTCATTGTGTGTGTAGGTGTATCTGGGTGTGGGTCTGCGCGAATAATCTACAAACATCATTAAGTCAGACTTGCTCAAACAGAAATTGTAATGCGTCTCCAAACTTAAGGTAGGGCTCAAGTTTATCTTTCCTTCAGCTGTACAACAAGGTATGTGAATATGCAGAAAGATTGTCTGGACTTTAAAAAACCATCTTTTCCAACACTCTGGAAATTCTATTCTCATCTATGTGTAATCCACCCCATCTTGCAGCTAATTTTCTATATCCTGATACGTAGGCTGCTTCCACCCACCCCCACCCCTAACAAATGGATACCGCTGAGCTTTGCTGATAGTTTTCACTTCTTGGAGCCCCTTCTTCTTCGCCTTTCTCTTCTGTTATCCCACTTACCTTATATGGTTCCTTTTAAGTGTCCTCATCCTCCATCATCCAAGTTCATTGTTCTTATTCCCAGAGTTCCACAGGAATTTACTCATGCCTCCAACAGAGTGCTTATTTCATTCTGCCTGACATTCTAGTGAGATGTTAAAAGAGGGATAGTGAGAGAGTAGAAAATGAACAGGCTTTGGAAGCAACAAAGAAGGTTTTAGCCCTGGAAAATTCTAGCTGTAAAATGTTAAGCAAGGTTATTGAGTCTGTTTGAATCTTAAGTTTTCTTCTCTCTAAAATGGACATAACCATCACCCTGCCAATTTTTGTCAGGTAAAATGAGCTAATATATGTAAAGAGCTTATTACAAGGTGGATAACAGATCTAAGCTGCTATTGCCAGTTATAATGATTTAGGCATTTTTATCTTTGTGTCATTTTCTTAGTGTTTTCACAGTGTCTAGAAGACTGTTTCAAAATTGTTTGTTGAATAAAGAAATAATTCCCTTGATACATATAAGTTCCCTTTATACCTATAGAGCTGCTGCAAAATTTCATATACCACCACTAAATAAATAAGGGAAATAATTGTTTGATAAGGTAAGCAGAAATGAGAAAAGATGATGATGCAGTTGTTCTGAACTATTTAATTTATTCACCAAAGTAGCAATTCCATGGGGTAACACTGGGGATTTATTTACTGAATCGAGTCTAACCAGAGAATTTTCAGTGCATTGGGCTCAGTATTTGGAGGAGAGCAATCATCAGCAATAAGAACTGATAATTATTGATCATTAGTGATTATGCCTGCATGTGGGCATAGTGGTTTTAATAGAGGCAGTACCAGCAATAACTTTTTGAGGTAGATAGTAATGTCCTCATTTTACAAAAATGAAAATGAAGCCCACAGAAATGGAAAAACTAGTCTAAATTTGTTAAGGTATAAGTGGCAGACACTGTACTCAAACCCAGGCACTCTGGCTCACCAAATCCACTGTGACTACCATGCCTCAGGCAGTTTATACTCTAGTTGAACAGAGTCCATCAGTGCAGAGAAATACATGCTCCAATCCAAGGAACTCAAGGCGATTTGAAGCATTGAGAGGGTGCCATTTGAAAAGCAATGTTTTGCTAGGCTTTCTTTTTATTCCCCTAGCTACTTCCTTAGTTCTATTTTAAAGTTTTTTGACAAGTGATTGGTGGATTTTCCCCTCACTTTCTCATAGAAATACTGTGATTCATTTAGCTGGAGGTTTCAACTGAGGGAAAGTACCAGCCTTTGGTCATATTTACTCCTTGGCTGTCTGTAGGGGTTGGATGTGGTCATGCGAAGAAATCAAATACTTGATTGTATTCAGAACAATGCTGCTGCTGGCCCCAAGGAGCAAGTAGATAGCCCTTCAGCTCTCTCCAGTTTCTCTGATAGAGTTCTGCAAACAGTGCAGTGGCTTTTTCACAATACTTTCTATACAAACTTTGATTCTTTCAAGGCTGGCTCTGGAAAAACCAGAGAGGATGGAATTAGTATAGCAGCAACGGGTGGCCAGACTTACTCAGATCCTACAGGGACATTTCTCAGAGCCACTTCAAGAAGCTGTTAGAGGAAAGTAAGGAGAAAGGAAAATCACATAGGGATCTCTCTCTCACTCACCTGGTACAGGACTTGATATTGCCTCATGATAATGGCCCATATTAGATTCTTTGTAGAGAAGAGCTTTTGGTGGGTTAAGGATTTTGGGTTTCTGTTACATTGATTTATTAGTACTTTGTTTTAGAGTACTAATGCATTCACACTTGATTGCTACTTGGCAGAGAGAGAGAGAGAGAGAGAGAGAGAGAGAGAGAATGAGAGAGAGAAAGAGAGAGAGAGTTCTGATAGAGAGATGGGGGAAGGAATCCAAAGCATGGTGGAGACAAGCTAAGGCATGCCGTAAGGCATAGATGAACCAAGAGGAAGAACATCTTTCACAGTTGGGAATGAAGGGATTGGGAAATAAGGCAAATCCCCTTTTACCTTAGGCTGGTCCAGTTGTCTTGCTTACAAATCTCCCTCCTTCCTGTCCTCTCTCCCTTCCTTTCTTCTCTAGACACAGTACAAGGCAAATCACCAAAAGAAATACAAAGAGAAAGGAGACCTGATTCCTCCTCCTTCTAATTCACAATCTAGCAAAGGACATGTGTGTGCAATTAGGTCTACGGAGGGCCTGGTTTTAGAAGGAAGGTATACACACAGTGCCATGGAGTCACGGCACTTATTTTCTTTTTATCTAGATCCTAAGAAAGTGAAATAGAAGGAGGGGCAGGCATGGTTGGGACTCAGGGTGGAATTTCTCCTGCTCACCTTCTTGTTGGTGGAGTTGTCTCCAATGTGATGTGCTTGCTCTCAGCCTGGGAAACCTGCAAGCAGTGCTTTGGCTTCATGGGAATTGGTGTGACCTGTTTTGCTGAGTGAGTCTGACCAAAGCAGGGGGTGTGCAAGTAGATAATGAGAATGCTAGCAATGACAGCTAACTTTTTATTTATTTATTTATTTATTTATTTATTTATTTATTTATTTGCACTTTTTATATGCTGGTCATCATACTAGTCTATTTAATGATCTGGGCAATCCTTTTTGTTTTTTAAGATTTTATTTATCTATTCATGAGAGACACAGAGAGAGAGAGAGGCAGAGACACAGGCAGAGGGAGAAGCAGGCTCCAAGCAAGGAGCCCAACGTGGGACTCGATCCCAGGTCCCCAGGATCACACCCCAGGCTGAAGGCAGCACTAAACCACTGAGCCACCCAGGCTGCCCTGATCTTGGCAATCCTGCAAGTACTTTTATTATTCCCATTTTACAGATAAGGAAATTGATGCTGAAGGAGTTCAGTAATATGCTCAAAGATACACAAGTTAAAGGACAGAGCTGAGATTTCCTTCAGTAGTCCAACTCTACGGGCTAAGCCTTAACCATCATTTTCCTGAATATCCAATATTTCATAGTGGAGTCTCCCTTTGCAAGTAACTCTAAGAGCATACCATGCTAGAGATCCAGATCAGGCTGTGGGAGTGCTAATCATTAGAAAGGAAAGCATGTACCATCCTGGGAAGTCGTGGTCTCCTGGTTTTAGGGGAGAGGTTTATCAGTAACAGGAGCAAATATGGGTTTAGAACAACTGGAATGGTTTCTTCCCAGTGATCCAAGAAGCAGTGTCATATCCTACTTTTTTGAAGAGATGATGTGGTGTTGTTCTCTGGGCCTAATATCTCTGCTCAGCCAGAGAGACACTACCATCATCAGTTTAATGTTCAAATCCAACACTAGTATCAGTTGAATAGGAAAGCAGTAGTGATTTTTGTGTTCAATAGATAAGTTTAAACGAGTATTTTTGTTTTGTCTGTGGAAAACTGTAATAAAACAGAACTAGCCTTCCAAACACAGGTTGCACTATATAATTAGGTAGATAAACATGACTGTAGAAGTTGGAACTACATGAACCTTTAATGAACAGCAGGGAAAAGAATATTCTAGTCATCTTTTGGTGAGGATATAAGACCATGGCCAAAAGAACAATGTTTCCTTGATGACAGTTTTATTCCTAACTTGAGCAAATATGTGGCTTTGTATACTGCCATGAAAGATTGTTTTCAGATGAAGATGTCAGAGTACATTTGACTTCTGACATCAGTACTAGAAGGCACTGACACAGAACTTCTTATTCGTTTAATTTTTCTTGACTTTGGACTGGAAAAAAACACAAATTGAGGTATGAAACTGAAGCCTGACTGAATGTTTTGTACATAGGGTTCAGGTCATTCCTGAAAAGGAGGGATTATCTGAAAAAATATCATTCCTTTTCATGTTGCATCTCCTCCAGACTTTTTAGTGAACTAAGCTGTAGAGAGTAAACAAGCCAGGTTTCTCCCTCATGAGCCTTCCAAACATCCTGTCAATCATTTTATGTTTTTATGGAGTTGGTATGTGCTACATAGTTAACTATGAAAATAATGCTACAGTAACACCCTTGCATAAATATCTAAGCATCATTAAGTAATCCTGTAGGAGAGAAACTGAAAAAGTATAAATGCATTTTAATTTGGTGAAAATTACAAAATTATACCCCAAAAAAGCTGTTGTCCTCCTACATAGGGAACATGAAAGTATCCATTTCTTGCCCTTGCACTTTTGCCAATACCAAACATCATCTTTTTAATTTTTGTAAATCTGATTGGTGAAAAACGGCATCTTGGTATGGTTTTAGTTATGTTTAGGGGCACCTGAATGGTGCAGTTGGTTAAGTGCCCAACTCTTGGTTTCAGTGCAGGTCATGATCTCAGGGCCATGAGATAAAGCCCCATTTTGGGCTCTTTTGCTCAGTATGGAGTTTGCTTGAGATTCTCTTCCCATCCCTCTCTGCCCCTCCTGCTTGTGTTCTCTCTTTCTAAAAAAAATAAGTCTAGGGTAGTCCCAGTGGCTCAGTGGTTTAGCGCCGCCTTTGGCCCAGGGCGGAATCCTGGAGACCTGGGATGGAGTCCCATGTCGGGCTCCCTGCATGGAGCCTGCTTCTCCCTCTGCCTGTGTCTCTGCCTCTCTCTCTCTCTCTGTCTCTCATGAATAAATAAATAAAAATAATAATAAAATAAAAAATAAAAAAATAAATCTAAAAAAAATTGTTTCCTCAATTACCACAGATTAAATGTCTTTTAATCTTTATTGGTGACTTGCCTTCCTTCTTTTTTTGAACTATCTGTTCAAATGCTTTCTACATTTCCCTAGTGGTCTTGTTACATTACTCTTAGAGCTTTGTAAGAGCTTTTAATATTATGAGTATTGATTTTTTGAAAATATTTTCTCCTACTCTTCCTTGTTTTCTAAAGATCTTCATGATGTTTTTCAAAGTAGCTAAGCTGAAAGATTTAGGTAAGTCTACCAATATTTGAGTTTATGTCCTCTGAGTTTTGTGTGTTGCTTAGAAAGACTTTCATAGGTATATATAGGAAATATATATAATTATATATATATATATATATATATATATATATATATATATATATATATATATATCTCCTATGGTTTTTTCTAGTGCTATATGTTCATGATTCAAGTTACAATTTATTATCTTATTAGTATGTTTCCTTCTGATACTTTTCAAAGATTTATTTTAAGCATTTCAGTCATTCTGTTGTATATATAATGAAATATTTAGCTGATTTTTCTCCAAATAGAATCTAATTTTTCCAACTACATTTTAAGTAGCACATAATTTTACCACCAAATTGAAGTGTCATTTTTATCACATAATAAATTCTTATAGATGTTCATTTCCAGACTTTTATATTCTGTTCCAATTTATTTGTCTATTCCTGACACTGTCACCACAGTGTTTTAATAACTATAACTTTATATTTTGATTTGATCCATTGTTTTGTTTTTGTTTCAAAATCTCATGACTGTTCTTAGGTACTCTTTTGGTTAACTTTAGGAGCAGCTTAGTAAATGTCCACTTGAAGAATCTCAATGGAGTTTTGATTGAAACTATATAGTGTATGTAGGCTCCCTAGAGAAAAGAGAATAATCTTTCCAAGCCAGGGTGTCTACTCACACAGGATATCTGCCAGAATGTTATCAAGAACTGGTACCTCTAAAATGTTTGAGTTGCTCAACACAGTCCCAAAGTCAACACCGAAGAAAAATATTTCTCTTCCTTTTCTTAATGAATGTTAAGTCCAAACCCCGACTCATTTTATCTATGAAATGGAACTAAGATCCTGGGATGTCTGCCTGGTTAAGTTCTTGGCATATCATTTGAGAAGCTGTGCTGTCTGGCTCTAGAGGTGGTTCACAATAGGATATCTGCAAGATGTCGAAGTATGAGAATAATTCTGGAAGCCAAGGACTAGATTCATTAGATTAGATTCATCTCATTTTCAGTGAAGGCCAGTTTTATTGGATTCTGTAGCTTTTATCTAAGGCTATACCAACATGTCTTCCAAGAGTGCTGTCCAATCCAGTTAAGCCTCATTCTGGAAAGTTACCAGTAAAATTTAACCAAAAAATCTCACAAATATGTTAACATTATACACACCAAATGAGTAGATAAATTAATAAAGTTTTCACTTTTTCTTTCCTTCCAACAATGCTTTAATCTATTTTTAGAAGAATGAAGAAAATAGATACCATTCTTCAAAGTACAGTCTTTGCTTATTATAGCATTTGTGATTTACAAATTGCAGGCAAGGGGTGCCTGGGTGGCTCAGTTGGTTAAGTGTCTGCCTTCAATTTGGGTCATGGTCTCAGGGTCATGGGGTCAAGCCCCATGTAGGGCCCCTTGCTCAGCAGGAAATCTGCTTCTCCCTCTCCCTCTACCCCTCCCCACCCCTCATGTTCTCCACCTCCTTCTTAGTTTCAAATAGATAAATAAAATCTTAAAAAAAACAATTGCAGGCAATCTAAATGTTCAAGCAGGTTGGTAAATATTTCTTGTATATCCATATAGCATATTATGCATCATGTTAAAACAATGAAAGGTTGTTTGTAAAATGTAACGGCATAAAAGGCTTAGGATATATTATTCAACAGAGCTGTATCAATCTGTAGAACAGCGTATATAACATGATCCATTTTTGTTTAAAATAATTTGTTAAACACACACCGACATACCTAACAACATATAAAAAATAATCATTGAGTTTTGGAGTTGAGAAGGATAAAATTATAATTCTACCTTATACATATTTATATCATTTAAAAATTTTATAGTGAACATATGTGTTTTATAATGAAAAACAATAAAGATTTTAATTTTGGAAAATGAGATTTTTAAATTATTTGTTAATGATGTTACTTTCTACAATAACCTTTTTTCATTATTATAGAGTACTGAGAGTCGATGGTGCCTCAGAAATCATGTTTTCTTCCATTACAACCCTGTCTGTAGATTCATTTCAGCAGTATTACCTTTATCATAATTCCTTGAAGTTTACTAAGTGCCTCTAATAGAACTAGGTATATAAATTGTGTCAGTTAATCCTCAGAACTGGGCTGGATATTATCCCCATTTTACAGATAAACAAAATTGAATTTTAGAGAGGTTAGGTTATTTGCCAAAGTCCTTCAGTCAATTAATCAACATAGTAGGGATTCAAACTCTGATACCAACTATGGAGTCTCCTAATATCCTACAAAACAATTTCCATATGGAAATTAATAAATACAAACCAGAGAGTTTTTTAAAAATTCAAGGCCACAACCTTCCCATATTTCTTTTGTAAACTTGGTAGGGGTGCCAAAGTATCAGAATGAGTAAAGTGCAGATCTACTGAATGAAAACTTTATGATATGACCTAGGCTCCATTGATGATTATAATTCAGATCCCAGGTTAAGAAACACCACTGTGTCACACCATACTACCCCTGAGAGACAGGGCTACATAGTTACATGTACACACAAAGGCACAGAAATACACCTGTATAATACACTATTGTGCTAGGGTTCTTTTAGGTTCCTTTGATTTATTCTCTGGTTTCAGCCTGTACACGTATGTCCTATAGAGAGAAATTTGTAGAGTACAGTCTAGGCATCATTGAATGTGGCCATGAAATATTGCCAGTGGAAGTTTTTTTTTTTTTAATTTTTTTTAAAATTTATTTATGATAGTCATACAGAGAGAGAGGGAGAGAGAGGCAGAGACACAGGCAGAGGGAGAAGCAGGCTCCATGCACCGGGAGCCTGACGTGGGATTCGATCCTGGGTCTCCAGGATCGCACCCTGGGCCAAAGGCAGGCGCCAAACCGCTTTGCCACCCAGGGATCCCGCCAGTGGAAGTTTTATTTGTTTTCCCACCATTCAACTTCTTAATCCATTAAGCGTGAGAAGTTACTTTCCTTGATCAGAATTTGTGTTGAAATTTTGTCAAAAAAATAAAGAAAATGCCCAAAGGATAAACTTTCTATTACTGTCCTGAGCTTTCTAAATTATAGAACATTCAGAGAAAGTGTAATAACCTTGTGAAACTAGCTATTAGACTATGTTTTATTCATCTTTGAGTTCTAAACAGTTACCTGACATAAATTTGATGCTCAATAACTCCTTCGAAATGGACTATTTCTATATGTCATGAAGGGATACTTCAAACAGTCTTTCAAACACTCTCCCCACAACCTCCCCCCCCTCCCCAAATTAAGTGACTTGCACAAGGTCTCTTGCCTTTTTAGTTGGAGAGCTGAAGCTAGAATCAAGGTCTTGTGTCTCCAGAACTTTCATCTTCATTCAAACCATCACAACCCAGAATTGTTAAAGCAATGTTTTATTTAATTGCAAAAATGCTGTAGGATCATGGACATCCCTGATGACAAACCAGATCTTAAGTTTGGAAGTTCATGTGAATAGAAGTTCAAGAATGGAACTATATTTCAGTAGTTTGTGGCTTAGAATTGAGTATTTTTATGTTGACTTCTTTATATTAACTGGATTTCCATGACTCTGTCCCCTTGGATTGCAGGTGTAATTATGTAGCAGTTAACATATTCTCTGGGCCCAGCACATCCCATAATTAGCTGTGTTCTCTCCACAGCATATGACTCAACCCCATGTGGTTCTTCTATATCAAAGGCAGGGTGGCCAGAGTTTTTTAACCACAATACTTGAGCATGTAGTGGCAGATGGCTGCACAACCCAAGTGCACCAGGTCCTTTTGAAGAGCAACCTCACCAAAAACAAGCAAACAAACAAACAAAACCAGACCTTGAGATTTATTTTTGAAAAAAGGAAAGAACTTTCTTGGGGGTGTTTCCAAACACTGCATCATTTTAAAAGAAAAGCATGTCTTTTTTTTTTTTTTTTTTTTTAAGAACTAAAATAGAAATAAATGAGTTAGAACTTTGAGGTCAGCCTTGATCAGGAAGGAGGGCACTTCCTGGTCTCTAATCAGAGGTCTACAGAAGTTTATTTAGTTGTGCTAGGACATTGGGTATAATGTAGTATGTAGTGGGTAGAACATGGAACTAGGGGTCTGTAGATCCGATTTCTGGTCTTTCCTCTGCTGCTAATTAGGTATCTAAAGCTTTCTGAGCTTTGGTGAGTCTTGCTCCTTCTATCTGAGATCATTTATGAAAACACCTATTATAAATGCAAGCTCTTATATTATGAGACAAGCTGAAAAATAGACTCTCTTCTGCACAAGCACATTAATCTATATCTACTTGTGAAGAACCCTAAAGAAGGAAAAGACTCAGTAGCTGCCCTGGTAAACTTATTATAGGCTTAGTGAAACTCACCATCAGGGAGTTCCTTATTACGTTAGTGATAACATATCAGAATGTTTCATCAGAATTCCATTGGGAAAAACAACTATATTTGTTATGAAAAGCACTTAGAATGAAAGGTTAGACCTAGTGGGCTTTCTAGCAGTGTACTGCTTAAAAGAACAGATTTTCCTGTCACTTTCCAAGGTGGAGGAAAATGGGAAAAGGAAGAGAGGGGATGGGATTAATGTGATGGTAGGAATGCTACATGGTCTCAAATATTGAATTTTTCAAAAATGTGTAAGTACTGGTATATGTGTGTGTGGAGATGGGAAGAAATTGTTAGAGAAGTTATTTTTTTTAAAGATTTTATTTATTTATTCATGAGACACACACACACACACACACAGAGGCAGAGACACAGGCAGAGGGAGAAGCAGGCTCCACGCAGGGAGCCCAACGTGGGACACGATCCCGGGACTCCAGGATCACGTCCTGGGCTAAAGGCAGGTGCTAAACCGCTGAGCCACCCAGGGATCCCCTGTTAGAGAAGTTATGAAGGGACCCAATTTACACTTATTTTAATTCTAAGTGGTATCAAATTTGGGTACAGGAATGAGGAGGTAGACAGAGAAAAGAGAACATCAACTTTGGGGTCTGGCAGAAATATAATGAGAACTCTTGATTTCCAATATATGGAATTGTACTTCAGATCGAAGTCAAGATCTCAAAAAAGTAAAAAAACAAAAACAAAATCTCAAAAATATTTATAACATAAACACAGCAGCTGATACCTACGATTTGTGCACTTTCCACATTCTAGGTACTGTACCAAATGTTTTACGTGCATTTTATATATACATACCTACAAGCAAAGAGTATTCCTTTAAATCTTTACACTGGGTCTATGAAGTGGGTATTATCTTAATTCCACACTTAGAGAAATGAAGACTCAAAGAGGGTACATAAATTGCCCAAGGACATATAGGTATAAACTTAATGTGGATTCCAAATATATTGGAACATTAATTTATTAAATTATTCATTAATGTAAAAATGTATCAAGTATTATATCTACTGGACATCACAGGATGTACAAAGATGCTTCTCAAGTAAATCTTGCCTTGGCATATTTATTTTGTCATCTAACAGGAGCTATAGGATGAGGACAGAGCTATCTTACCAACACAGTATAAGGCATGAGGCATGACAGGTTTAAATGTTGTCAACTTCAGAGGAATCAAAAGATCTAATTCTCCCCACACCCGAGTATAGCATGAGTCCTTTTCTCTTGTGATGTTGGAGATTAGCTAACATATTCTGGATGTAACCCAAAGTCAGATGTTCTCTCATCCAGTGCCATCAATCATGACAAGGAACCCACCTCTTTATCAGTTTCAATACTTTTGGCAGCCTCTACTGAAAATCCTAGAGATCATGAGCAGTGGTCGCCTCAGGAAGCACACTGCATTTTATCCTGCATACTCCCCAACTGACATTTTTTTTCTTTAAGCTCCCCTCAGATTCATCCTTTTCCTCTAGTCTACCACATTCTTCCTCCTTATCTTTCCTTCCTTTGGCTACCACCCCTGCACATTCCCTTCCTAAACCTGCCCTGAAGAAATTTTAAGGAAATATTTTCTCAGCAAAGCAGATCTCTTTAAGGGAGCTATTTTTTTAAAAAATTTGTTGCAAGTAAAATAAATTCTTCCTCACGTAGAAATTTCTTCCATGGCTATATAGACCTGCTAGATAGAGCCTTCCATTTCCCAATGACCCACTGTCTTCTGAGGCTTCCCCAAGATCTCTGCTCTTTAACCCTCTTCCTTGACCTCAACTCTCTTGATATTTGACTACTCATTAAGTCACTATTTTCCCTACAGATTAGATAGGGGTTTATGAATGACATGGGAAACTCCAATCAGCCAAATGTTTCTTGTGCTACTTTCATAAAAGATTTGGAGGGAGAAACTTTAATGGCAATTAGAGGTGGTCTAGAGGTTGTCATTTATTTGATTTTCCTATTTCATCAATATTAAAGTTGATTTTCCAAATGAAAAGGGGACACTTTCTTAATATATTGGTGTGGTTTTATAAAAACAATTTTATATGCTGGAGCCAGTACTGATCCCGAGGTTGCAGAGACTGTATAAATCTCAGCTCTACCAGTTCACAGTTTTCTGACCTGGGCAAAATTATACGTAACCCTTCTGAATTGTAGTTTTCTCATCTGTAAATTGGCATGATAAAACTGTACATACTTCATAATGTTATTATGTATCTAGACTACAGTAGGTGTTTAATAAATGGAGGCAAATGATTACACTAGGAATCTCAAGCATGTCCATTAAGGAAAACAACTCTTGCAAAAACATAAAAATTCTCAAATTCCCACATTCTCTTTGACCTTCTTCTAATATTGTAAAGTGGTACATGGGGTGGCTATCCTTTGGTATAATCCAGTTACAATTCCGTAGATATATAATAGGAGTGTTTACAATTGAATTACAAACTCTGCCAACTTAGAGAAGCCTAGGGTTGGCATTCAGAGTTGGAAAAAAATCCCACCCCTGGTCTCAGTTTCACATCTCTGCAATTCATTTCCTGAGAAGCTTTCCAAATATGTGATTTTCCATAGCTTCAGGCTTTGTTATTAGTTAAGGGCCCTGTTGGGCTTATCACCAGCTCTAGCAGCTGCTGGCACAGGTGACTGTACATGGTTAGGCATGTGGACAGAATGTAAGTGGGGGCTTTCCAGTTCCAGGGGAGAAGACTATAAGATGCTTTGTATAAGAGCTCTGTAAGGAAGTAAGTAGGTGTCCACAAAGAAAGTGTACTGAAAAGCTAAAGAGTAATGATTGAATTTAATAAAAACTTCCATGTAAAGTGAGTTCCACATTCCCTTTGTGTTTTACATGGGAAATTACAAGCTAAAAGCCTTTGAAACAACTTTTCTAGCTTGTATTGACTTGAGAAACCTGGTATCATATGAAAAGTGTACAAAAAAAGTGATCAAGGAATAATAAGTAACTGTCATTATTTATTGAACAATTATTATGTTCCTCCTAAATCATATAAAGTAGATACTCTTAATTTTCATTTTATAGATGAATGTTATGAGGTTTAGTGGTAGTACATGATTAATCAGCAACTAAGAAGTTATTTCCAAGAATCCATCATTTCAACGATTTCCTCCCATTGAAAAATATACACTAAGAGCTATTCATTGATACCACTTACCTTTATTTATCCTAATCACTTCAGAAGACATTTTACCAGTGACTTACATTTAGGACTGTTTAACTATAGAAGAATCTAATTTGTTAGGCATGAAGACTACTTAACTGTTTGTTTATAACCAACTAACTGGTTAAGACAGCTTCTAAAATCCCTTTCTAGGAAAAAAAAATGTTTTTTAATTCTATAAAACCCAATACCTCTTAATAGCACAAGGCCAATACTAATGAAATATATTCAGTCCCAGAATACAGGGAAGTCTTAAATAGATTCAAGAAAAAGATAACACCATCCAAACAAAATGCAATCTGATCTTTTCTAAAATTTAGCTTCCTTTAGGGTGTGAAATCTTGTCTTTGTGTACTTTAAAGCACCCATCAGTTTCAGCGGACAGTGTGCCTTTAATGAAGTTTTATCAGATGAATAGCATTTAACCATCTCAACATCTCAGAACGTCTTGTTTCCAATGTCTCCTTATGATTGAAGCATTTTGTCCCAGTCCAAATAAAGAAACAGATAGGAGGCAGAACATGCATCAGCTCCCCTCCAAACATACAACAGTTAATTAGGAAAGTGAGATTATGGTTGAGATGTTACTGTATTAAAAGATGGGAGCTCACGTTATTGACCGATGACCACATAGCAAGATTTTCTCCAGATTAACTCCTTTCGTGTGATGGTTATTTCCATTTTATCTGCAAAGAAATGGTTATTTCCATTTTATCTGAGTGACATGTAGCAGAGCACCTAAGAATATGTGGCAGGTTGAGTAGATAGGCAAGCTTTAAATCTTGCTACTTAACCCACTAAATTGACCCTGAGCTTCATTCCTTCCACTACAACATACTCTTTCCTAGTACTGAAAGGCAGTCCTGAAGTTCAGGGTAACCTCATCGCACAGAGATTGCTCATGGATGAAGAACGATCCCTTTGAGGTATCTGGACCAGCAGCGTTAGCCGCCTACAGGAGCTTTTTAGAATTCAGCATCTTGGAACTCCCTCCACTCCCTACTGCATCAGAATCTACTCTAAACATGCTCTGGCTGTGATTTGTATGGAGATTAGTGTTTTAGAAGCACCGTCCTAGAAGTTACGCCCCCACCCCCACCCCCCAGCATCTCACAGGTGTTTTTTTTTAGAAGATAAAACAGGAGTGCGCTTTTTCAAATAGGTCTTTCTGTTCTTGGTAGTGAAAAATAGTTTGACTGTTATGATTTCTGTCAGGCTTATGGCAGAAGATCAAAAATGTGTGCTTTGGAATCATCCACTAATTTATGCTGCCAGATTGCTTTTATGTTATCAGTGCTGAGGAAATTAAGCCTCGACAGGACAGTTTCTCACTGGAGGCACTGACATTCACAATCTTTCCTGTAGAAGGGGAAGCAGATGGGCCTGGACATAGATATTATGCATTCTGATAGCGAAGAGGCAATCTTTCATGAGCTGCCCTGGAGCAAAGTGGGAAGAGTTCTGTGTTAATTTTTTAATGTCTTTTTAATTAAAAGTGTCAAGCAGTAGTCCCTGAGTTTCACTGAGAGAACTGGATTCTTCTCTGTTATCATCTTTGAAATGAAAGCCAATTCAAGGAGCCATGTATTTTTCTTAGTCTTTGTTTCTGGTTTCCTTGTTTCTGGTTATCCAATTTTTGGTACAGTTCAAGGTGAAACTCAGTTATCATTATTTGCTGACTTTCAAGTTTGCATTTGAAGTCATCTTGAAACAAAAAACAGATGCCCCCTGGTATTAGTCAACCATGGCCACAGTATTGCTGCATAATAACACAAACTGTCCCTGGCTTTCAACAATAAACATTTATTTCTCACACTGCGCCTGCAGAGGGGATAGATTTGCCTCACCTAGAAGGAGCCTGGTTAGCATGGCTGCCTGCTGTGGCTCTCATCCACAAGTCTTTCATCTTCCTCCTGGGACCTGCAGGTGGAGCATGCTTTTCTCATGGAGACAGCAGAGGTCAAGAAAGCAAGCACAACCAAACGAGGCCTCTTATTGCCTAGTCTAAGCCTGATGTGACTATCACCACTGCTTTGTTATGTTGACCAAAGCAACCCACGGAGACGAAACCTTAAGTCAGAGGGAAGGAAATGTATTCTACTTCCTTTAAGGGTAGAACTACTAATTACATGTAGATAGAGGGAGAAGTGAAGAACTGGGGCCATCGCTACATCGCTACAATCTACCACACTAGTGATTTCCTAGGATTCCTATTATTCAAAGATTCCTAGCCTTGTATTTCTGATGACAGTAGGCATTGTGATATATGCAACATGGTGGATAATGCATGGTTTCCTTCACATGTGCTGGAAACGGGTCTACTTAACATATCAAGCTCGATTATTCAGTCTTTTTTCATGCTCAGAGTTAATGTGACATTATAGAAAACCATGTCATGCTAATTACAAAATCATTTTAGCTGCCCAATATTATGGATTTTTTTTCTTGCCTGATAATATAGCCTTTCAGAGATGGTCAGATCACACTGGGGAGAATTAATTGCTCAGTGTAAATAGAGGTGAATAATTCAAACACCAGTCATGAATCTGTTGAGAAATAAGTTCAGGATAGGGAATCTAAGAAATATTCCATGTATTAATAGTATTAAAATATGACTTTCCAACAACTATTTCAGATTTTAAGACAAACTTTCTTAATTTTCTGCTTGAAGTGCCACATGAAGGAAATGTTTTCCATAGTTTTGGAAAATGACAGGAAGACCACCTTAAAGGTAAAGCAGACTGATTGTCTTAGGCACTCTGATTTGAAGAGGTGATTTGAAGATCCCTTACCCCTTACCCCAATATCTCCATCCCTGTTCCCAGTGTCTAAAACATCACCCTTAGAGAATTAGTCTTTGGGCTAAGATTTTATTGATTTTTAAGACATTTACCATATATCTATGTATTCTGTCCCCCCCAACTCATGCACAGGAGACAACAAAATTGGTTATCAAAACATCAACCTCCAAAGAACACAACCTTTTACATCATCTTTCACTTTCGCTACCTTTGTTTTGTCCTCTTTACCCCAGATTGGCCTGTGGTCTTGCATTACATAACCAAAGGCCTCATTAAAAATTATAGCTAAACAAAGGAATAATTTTTCCTTAGGATGCATTGTATTCTTTTCCTAGAATCATACTTTATGGGATTGCTGTGAGGACTAAGTGAATTAACACATGCAAACCACTGAGGGGAGTGCCAGACACAAAGAATATCATTACTAATGATATTTTGCTATAGCATCTGCATCAGTTTATTGCATCATTTTTTTAGGTTATTTGTCTTTTCTTGTCAAATATGAGTTTTTTGAGGGTGGTTCAGTGGTTGAACGTCTGCCTTTGGCTCAAAGCGTGATCTAAGGTTCTTGGGACCGAGTCCCATGTCAGACTTCCTGTGGGGAGCTTGCTTATCCCTCTGCCTGTGTCTCTGCCTCTCTCTGTGTGTCTCTCATGAATAAATAAATAAAATCTTTAAAAATAAATAAATAGATAAATATGAATTTTCTGATATACCTAGAAAAATCCATGGCTAATAGTATGTGCCACATATTTATTAATGGAATGAATTTCTTGAATATTCATTATGTGTAAGAACCAAACAAAGCAAATATACAAAAACAAAAAAAGAAAGAAGAAAGAAAGAAGAAAGAAAGAAAAAGAAAGAAAGAAGAAAGAAAGAAAGAAAGAAAGAAAGAAAGAAAGAAAGAAAGAAAGAAAGAAAGAAAAAGAAAGAAAGAAAGAAAAATGTCTATTTAGGTCCTCTGTCCATTTATAAATCACATAATTTGCTTTTTTTTTTTTGCTGTTGGGGTTATATAATTTTTTTAAAAATGTTTTTTTGACACTAACCCTTTATTAGATGTATCATTTGCCAATATCATCTCTCATCCTGGAAACTGACTTTTTCTTTTTGTTAATGGTTTTTGTTAATAAAGCCCTTTTTATTATTATTTTTTAAAGAACCATACAAAGCAATGGTTATGCAAAAATAACATAGCTAATACCTACCCTGGAGGAGGGCATAGTCTATGAAAAAAAAAAAAGACACTTTTTTTTTTAAAAGACACTTTTCTATGGATCATGGAGTATATATAAAAATGAAGGAATATAAAAAGTAGTGCAAGAGACTAGATGCAAGAAGGACACTCCATGACCTCATGGCTTTGTCCTGGATGGCAGGAATGTAATCTCGGAAACTAAGAAAATGAGTTAGAGCAGTGCTTGTCAAGTTTAACATTAATGTGAATCACTTAGACAAGTTGTCAACGCACAGATTTCTGGACTCTGTGCCCAGAGTTTCTTTCTTTCTTTTTTTTAATATCTTGTTTATTTATTCATGAGAGATACAGAGAGAGAGAGAGAGAGAAAGAGAGACAGAGACATAGGCAGAGGGAGAACAGAGCTTCTAATTTAATTGGTCCAGGATGGGCCTCAGAATTTACATTTCTAGTAAGTTCTCAGATAATGCTGATGATGCTGGTCTAGGGAACACACTTTGAGAACTGTAAAGGAATGGGGAGGTAACACTATAAATAGAGTCAGTTCTTGAAACTCTTGTCATCATGCAGGGAACTGAGAAGTGCAAACACTGAAAGAGCTGGATAAGGCCCCTCTCATATAAGGTGATTTACATTTATTTTCATATATTCTTCTAGCAATGTTATGAAGTAGGTTTATTAAGCAGTGTAGTGTCTAAGTGTGCTGCCAATAACAAATCAGCAATGAGATCTCAGGGTTAAACACACACACACACACACACACACACACACACGAGTTTTATTTATGTAGTACAGGTAGATGGAACTGCTCTATGTCGTCACTCAGGGAGTGTAATGGATGTTGTGGGCCACCACCCATAGGGCTTAGATACTCAATCCTTTCATCTGTTGGGACTTGTGAACAGCTGAAGAGAGATGCCATGCCTAAAGGCACATTCACACCCAGGCACCAGTTAGGCAATGTAGGCAATACAGATCTGGTCCACTTGCCATGCCAAGTCACAACTTGGAAGAGCCATTTCAACTCTAGAACTTGATTGAATTGGACTAATATAATCCTGCACGCTAGGGATTTCTGTCTTAGGCCAGATTCCCCCAGGAAACAGATGGAAATTTTTTTGTTGAGGACTTTTACTGGGGGAGTGCTTTAGGTATCTGTATCTGGAGGGAGTGAAGAAAGAAGCGCTGGGCAGAGGGTATGATTGGATTTAGATTCTGGAGCTGACATGGATGCTACACCTAGCAGGGATGCTTAGCTCAGAAGTGGTGACATGACTCCAGTGGTGGAGGCTCATTGCTGTCATTCAAGAATAGCAGTACTGGTGGGTGAGAATAATGGACTCTGCTTTGGCTGGCTGAGTCTTTGGAGAGTCACCTTGGCATTCTTCATGGGTTCCACTGTTCTCTTTACCCAACATAAATTAATTAGAGCATCAGTATCATCTGGGGGAAGTTTTATGAAATACATAATCTAGGCTCTGTCCAATAAATCAATCTATTGTCTTAGACTCACCAGGCTTGAGTATTGCATTTTATTCTAGGTGACAGATTATTCAGATGACCACTGAGAAATGTGGAAAGAAGCTGACTGGGATAATGAAATAGTCTGTAAAACACTTGAAATGAATATATAGCACCTAGAAAAGAGACACAAGTGGAGGGATCCTGATCATCCATCTCAGATGTTGAGACTGTCCTGTGGGGGAGGGTATCCCTCTGGCTCACAGTCCTTAGCTAGATGTTAATCTCTAGTAGATTAGAAATAGTGTCTGCCACAATTGCATTATTACCTCCCTGGCCTAGCATAGTACCTGCCATAAAGTAGCTACTCAAGAAATATTTTTAAATAAATGACACTGAATAAATATTATGTGGGTTCAGATTGTAACTCAACAGAATGAAGATCTGCATACTTTGGACTCTCTTTAAAATAATGGAATAGGCTGAGTGAAGTAAGTCAATCGGAGAAGGACAGTGTATGTTCTCATTCATTTGGGGAATATAAATAATAGTGAAAGGGAATATAGGGAAGGGAGAAGAAATGTGTGGGAAATATCAGAAAGGGAGACAGAACATAAAGACTCCTAACTCTGGGAAATGAACTAGGGGTGGTGGAAGGGGAGGAGGGCGGGGGGTGGGGGAGAGTGGGTGATGGGCACTGAGGGGGAAACTTGACGGGATGAGCACTGGGTGTTATTCTGTATGTTGGTAAATTGAACACCAATAAAAAATTATTTTATTAAAAAATAATAATGGAATAGGCTGCCTTAAAAGCCAAGTCAAGACCTTATATTGAGAGGTTCCAGATGTAGGTGGGATAACCCTGTCAGCAAGAGAGATTGAAAGATTGATCAAATTTCTGATCTGATTAGGAGGTAAGATATTTAAGGTTTCTTTCCATTTTAAGATACTTAATATTTTAAGCATAGAAAAGTGACTATTTTGTGGAAAAAGAACTGCCAAAAGGCATGATTGCTACTGTACACAGGAAGTTTTGAATTTTCTGAATTCCCACAGAGATTCCAGAAACAAGTTGAAGGAAGTCACATTTACTCTACCACTTTCAACTTAAAACATCAATTATTAATAGGCCAATTCTCTTCCTGCACTCAGAGATGGCTTTTTGATAGACCGTGGGATCCCCAGAACTTTTGGGCATGTAGTGATAGAGAGTCTAAATCCAAGGATGCTTCCTGTCCTCATGTACCCAGTACCTGAGGCTAGTAGTGAGGAGTGAAATCCTTATACTGTGATTCAGGACAATAGAATAAGAGCAGAAATTATAGGACAAGCTCTATAGGATAGGAGAGAGTATGGTTTCTAAATTT
Source organism: Canis lupus baileyi (assembly GCF_048164855.1). Taxonomy (NCBI): domain Eukaryota; kingdom Metazoa; phylum Chordata; class Mammalia; order Carnivora; family Canidae; genus Canis; species Canis lupus. Next base: position 19,946,864 of record NC_132851.1, read on the forward strand.
AGGTACCGTGGTTATCTTCGAGGATTTGAAGAAAGCTTTCATCAAATCTATGAAGAAAAAATGCATACTTGTATGAAATTGTATAAACATGGGCCTCTTGAAACCCACTAATGAATTAAGAACCTATGGGATAAAGATAGAGCTTTTTAGAGGCCCTTGTGCCTTCTAGGTATTACCTTTTGAGCACAGAAAGCTACTTTCTCCTTCATGCCTTCTAAGGAAACAGCTTATAGATATACAATTCATTGCATTTATGAAGTTCAAGGAGAGAAGAGTGACTTGATTCAGAGTCAAACAAGATCAGTATGGAACTGATGTCCCATTTATGAGCTGGATATATTAAAGCAGGTCAGGCTTTAGCTTACGATTACAATCATAAATGGTATTGATTGGCAGTTGGTCTTTTTTAATTTAAATTTTATTTTTTTATTTATTAATTGGAGTTCAATTTGCCAACATATAGAGCAGTTGGTCTTAGGAAGACTTGTATGCTTGAATTATTCAAAGTCCTTCTAGGTATGATACTTTAGATACTACATATCTACATATGATACACCTATGATACCTAGGTATAGGTGGTTGAATGTCATGCCTACTTGACCCGATTAATGGGCATTGATGAACCTACCCACTGGAAGATGTGTCAAGCCAAAATGGTTGTATGTTTATAATTACTACCATATGATGAGCCCTTCAGAGATTTCTAGATGCATGCACCAGTTCATAGAGAGAAGGCAAAATGTGACCTGAGAAGCTATGTGTTAAAGTGAAAAGGGCAGGCATGGCTTTAGGAACAGAAAGATCTGAATTCACCTTTACCACTGGTTAACCATATGATCTTAGGTCAGTTACTTAGTTGTATGGCATGTCAGGCACTTCACCATAGATCAAGGCTGAGGGTACCTGTCTTGCTTCTATTGTGATAGTGCATGTAAACATTTAGGTTAGGTTTGGATAAAAACCTGCCCCATCTTGATTTTTGTCCTCCTTTCATATGGGACACATTCTGGACAAGTATTATCCAATAGAAGATTGGTTTCTTTGATTAAAAGAGCATTGAGGAGATCGGTATTTAGTAGCCTCTGCAAGGGGAACACCCTACAGCAAAAACTGAGAGTGACATGCCAGGAAGAGAAAGCAGCCAGATAAAAGGAACTGGGGTCAGATGGAGGGGATAGGGACACAAAGTTCACCGTGTTCTCTAGGGCCAGTCCTGTATTCTCTCCCTATCTCTTCAAGATCTACTTAATTCCAACCTTTGACTTTCCCCGTTGGACACTTCACATCCACCCAGAAAGAAAGACTGATTCTCACCACTCCTCCCCACCTCCTGCCCATTTTTCACTTGATCCATAGTAATCCTTGCCTGAAAAAGAGTGAAAGTGCAGAGTTGGTTACAATGGAGGAGAGGTGTATAACTGTCTCTTTGGAGGAGTTTTAGAGAATTGGAATATACTTGTGGGAAGGAACTTTACATTTTTCTAGGCTAGGATTGACAATCTAGATTGGAGAATTTTTTGAGACTGTTCTATGCATTCTATATTGAGCATATTTAGTTGCATCACTGTTCTGTACCCACTAGATGCCAGCAGTCCCCCCTGCTCTGAGTTCTAACAACCAAAAATGCCTGCAGACATTGTCAGATGCTCCCCGGGGGAGCAATATTGTCCCTGTTGTGAACCCTGTTATAGTTCAACCTTTTATCCAATAAATGGCCATTCCTCTCATGGCTTTTTACTTTTAAATCAGCCCCTGACTCAATATCCAGACATTTTCATCTTTATATTGCATAGATGTTTAACTAGAAACAGGATGAGGAAACCCACATTTAGACTGTAGCCAATTGGAATTTTAGTGAAGACTTTGAGCTAGAAGACATAATAGAATCCAGTTGTTTTTTTTCCCATGTTGGATTTTGGAGTTAAAACCTGAGTCATTAAAGGAAGTTTTGATCTTCTATTTGCTTAAATATATGGGAAACTAGACAATGAATCTTTGATTCTCCTGCCCCTTTTAATTTGACAAGCTAACTTTGGCCTCTGAGAGTGAAGACAATCTCTGGACAGGGATTAATAACCTCTGAAAGGTGCCTGAATGCCACTCAATGGAGACTGAGTAACATTGTTTTCTGAATTATGCCTGCAGGAGCATTTCAGACAGGGATGAAATAAGAAAATGCATGTGGAGCATCCTGCACTATGTCTCTCATGATACTTGCTAAGGAATATTGTTATCATTATCATTATTTTTTATCACCATCACTGTGGTGCAGTCAGGGCACATCCAAGGACCCAGGGGGGGCGGTCCTGCAGGACCAGTCAAGAAGGTCCTTGGCTTCACTCAGGTTGGAAATCGAATGCAAGCCAACAGGAAGTGAGAGCAGAGTTTACTGAAGGTACAGAGAGAGAGAGAGAGCAGATACAGATGGAGGGTCTCAGAGACTCAGAAAGGCAAGGGGCATGAGTCTCAACTTTGGGATTTTTATTGATGATTGTGGTCTGGTGCATATGTCCTCTTAGGCTTCTAGGAACTGCTCTGAACAGGTACAGGGTCCAGGTGTCTGTCATAAGTCATTCATTCCCTGGAGCCAGGAGGTCTTGACGTTGACATCTAGTGAGCACCAGTGTCCTGGAATATGACATGCTGGCTTTGCCCATCCATTCCTGAGATAAGGTGTAATCTAATGTGCTGGAAGACTCCAGAGCAATCACTAACTTCCTGTCCCTTACAATGAGGATATACATTAAGGCTATACAGAGGTACAGGTCCTAGTGAGAACAGAAGCAGGAAAGGGAGCAGAGGAAAAAAATCAGCTTTTTCTCTCCTTGGGTCCTTCGGTCTCCTAACTGTCTCAGTTGCCCTGGTTGAGCTGCTAACCCACTTACAGTTAAACTATAAGTCTTTGTTTGCTGGTTTGTTTTAGTTTTTTCTCTTTGAATGATAAATTCATACCTTACATCAGGTTATAATGGTGAATTTATTTTGAGTAACTCAATTAGAAATGCAAATCTGTAAGCTTTGTGTGGTTCCATCTAGTTCACAAAAAGTACAGGACTACATGAAATAAGCACTTGGAAATGAGATGGTCTGGACCATAAGGTGTTTCTCATGTCTTGTCAATGGCCTCCAAGGACAAGTAGCAGATTTTAGTGAGGGCAAGGAGATAGAAAATAGAAAGTCATCGTTGCTAATTTGCTGAAAGAATCCCAGGTGTCTGTGTACTGCAGGGCAAAAAGTAGTTTCTTTTAAAGCAGCCCTGAGGGACGTTCATAGGCTATGATAGCCAGATTTCATCCAAATCCATGTTTTGCTTCTCATATAGGATTCTTTCTTTTTTAAATCCCTGGATTACTCTGTTAGATGCCTAGGCCTTATTCTGGAGAATTAGGGTATTGGATTAGAGGTGAGGAAATCTGGATGCTACAGTCTTTTTCTCTGGAGTTAAATTAAGGAAAGAAGTGAGTTGTGGATAGGGAGAAGGGAAGGGAGAAGAAAATGCACAAAACTGGTTACATATACTTCTCCAGGACACAAGTAGGATTTGCCCAATGCAGTAACTGTTGGCAGATTAGCAGTTTTGCTAGGGCAGTGCTGGTGATAAGAAAAATAATCATCATCGTAATTATAGCCAACGTTCCTTAACAGGTACTGGGCTAGACACAGTGCCAGGGGTTTGACATGTGTTCTATCATTCCACCTTCACAGAAATCCTATGAGGACCATCACTAACCTTCCTTTTGCCGATGAGGAAACAGCAAGATAAGAGCTTGAAGGAATGTGTTCAAGTAGTGGAACCGAGTTTCATATCCAAGAGCAAAGCCAATGCTCTTAACCATTTCTCTCTATTGCGTATCTCAAGATGTGTAGCATTGTTCAGCCTGAACTAGAACCAGGATGGCAGTCAAGAGGCCAGAATGACCGGGATCAATCCCAACAAATATACATCATGGAACCACTTGCTGGAGGCTTGTAGCAAGTTATTTCTAAAGGAACCAGAGCAAATGGTGTTTTTGTGCTGCTCTATGAAATCACGCAGGAAACCGTATTCTCAAGAGTAACAGAATGCATATGCTCTTGTTCATAGAAACATGTGTAGTAGCCTGATATTCTAAGATTTAGCCAGTTTGGTTTATATAGGATACTATTTAGCGTCATTGAAATGTTCCATGGCTCACTTTACTCCATAACTAAACATATCTATTTTCCCTCACATCTTCTATCTAGAGCTGTGAGAATGGTTCATGGGATCATGTTTGTAAGAAATTCTTTGACTTGCTTTGGGAAAATTATACAAATACATAATGTAATAATCTGATTTATACTACCTAGAGAGAGTTAACTGAAGAGGAAAATTAAATGATTATGGGCCTAAGTAGATGATTTATGAGTAAGGGCTACAAAGTATAAAAGTCTAACAACAACAGAAGTCCCTTTGAAGGTTGAGATGGGAGAAAAATGATGTAGGTTGGTACAAAGGCTTCTAGGTAAGATTAACCGGCTGAAATTGAAAAGAAAACAATTTTGTTCCTTATGACAAATATCAAGACGTTCAGATTAATGATATACTGAGTACTTTTGTAGAGAACCTTATACCCTCCAATCCTAGGGGGCCTGAAAACAAAATATGGCAACACACAATATATTTGGAGGTAAGAAGGTCCAGTGGTGGAATATAATGATTGATGCTTCAGGGATCTTTAGAGACAAGAACATTGATGGCTAAGGTTATTGGCAAATATAGTTTCTTTGACTCAACTGCTAAGACTTAGAATATACTAAAACATATATTAATAATGCTTCTTTCTGACCTTCTATGATTTATAGACTCACATGTTAGCAATATATAATTTTAGACAGAGAAGATAAAATATTTCCATAATACAAATTCTCCTGAGTGTGGGACACTTCTGTGCAATTGTTTAGAGGAAGTATAAACTGTGTAACTCTCTTCAGGGAAATAGTAAAGTAATACTAGACAGTATTTGGGTTGTGCTACATGTTATAGCAAGTAGACAGAGTGCCCAGTGTCTTGAATAGCATTTCTGCCCTATATGTGATTTGATGCTAAAACTTACAGGGTGTTATGACTTTAGAAAAAAAGGTGAGTATTGAATATGGAAGCAATAGGTTGTCATTGTGACAAGGTGAAAGGGATGGTCATAAAACAAATGAAAACAAATATCAGCTCTTTGGGGTCATTTTGAGATGAATTCATTTCATTTCAGCAACTATCTATTGAGACGTGACTATGCACAGTGCTGTTCTAGGAACTGAAAGGGAACAGGATGAGTATCACCTGGGTGCTCACAGTATAGTGAAAAAGACACAAATCAACACTGAAAATGATCCTTGAATAAAAGAGCCTAAAACAGTGGTATAAAGGGGAGCTATAAATCGAGGAGGAGAGAATAAGAAGAAATTCATATGAAATGAGATAATTTCAGATTAGTCTTTAAATCCCTCAGGTGATGAGGGATAGCATGCAAAAAGGGATTTACGATAAAAAAATTTTCCCAAATTAATTTGCAAGATCAGTAGAGCTGCCTTGTTCTAGCAACTACCATCAAAGAAATATTCTTTTCTAACTTATTTTTTTTGTTGTGTTTCAGCCTAGGTATAGGACGCAAATGCACAAGTTTATATAGATATATGTAATGTTTTTCATACCATACTAGTGAGTGGTTTTAAGAACATTACTGTATAAATCATGCACACATATATGTAGATTTGGAGCTCAAAAAGACCTAAGTTTGAGTTTCACATATGCTACTTACTAGCTGTGTAACTTTGGACGCTTAGTGTTTCTAAATCTCTTTTCTTATCTGTGAAATGGAGACAGTCCTGAAGTATGTGTTTGTGAAATATTTAGGCACGGTGCTAGATGGAGCATTGCGTAAAAGGAATAACTGGGTAAGATTTGGTGTGTAGGATTAGGGTGTCAGTCGTGGTATGCTGGTAAGGATTTAACAGTTGGCTCTTTGGGGGGAAAAAGCCCTGATGTGTAATGTTTGCCAATTCCCATGGTGTAACTACTTCTGCAATGGTCCATTTAAAACTAAACAACATGACGTCACTGAATGTAGAATTGGACATTGATGTGCATAAGTGGCTTTTATTGACTGGTGCCAACCAGGGTCAACAAATGACTGGATGTCAGTGTTTCAATGCAATGGAATTTAAAACTAAGTAAGTCTGATGGGAAAAGAAATTGTTGACAGTTGAGATTGTCTTGTCTGGATCATTGTGCCAGAATATACCCTGAAAGAATTGTCAGTTCTGAGAAGAGGTCAATTCAGTAATAGGAAATAATTTAGGTTAGGTACCATGGAAAGGAAGAACCTCCTCCTCTCTGGGACTGGTGAGCAGGTCCACATAGACTCTAAACTGGGATGTGGCAGGGAACATTCCAGATGGTGTGAGTAAGCTAATCTTTGCAGCATGGAGGTAGGCAGACTCCAGGCAGGGAACTGGGCCAGTTAATCTTAGGTCTCTGAGACTGGTTTGTGCCCATGAACTTTTAAGAGTAGAGATTTCCTAAGATCAGTTTTAAATTATGCAGTTGTATTTCTGCTTTCTGCTAAATTGTAGGGTAAAGTTATAGTTGGGTGACAGCTGTGAAACAAGGAGCTAGGGACACTAGGTGGGATCTCCTTTCTATTGTGGGAGGAGCTCTCTAGCTCCTGGAAACTTCCAAATCAAATGTAATACTCATTTACTGAATCCATCTTATCCCATGTTCAAGATATAAGGGCCTCCCAATCTTGAATATCAGATTCCCTTAAGCTAGCTCCATGGCTTCCATTTGAGTCTCAAAAGGACCCATAGCCCCAAAAGAGTAAGAAAGACTTATGCATATATTACATATCTTGTGATTTTTTTACTACAATAATTTTTAAAATGACTATAATATTGAGAGGCATCTGGGTGGCTCAGTTGGTTAAGTGTCTACCTTTGGCTCAGGTCATGATCCTAGAGTCTTGGGATCAGGCCCCATGTCAGGCTCCCTGCTCAGCGTGGAGCCTGTTTCTTCTCCCTCTCTTCCCTACTTCTGCTATTTCCTGCTATCTCTCTGTGTCTCTCAAATAAATAAATAAACATTTAAAGATGTGTATTTTACATTTCTAATCTGAACCATCTCAAATTCTCTTTGGCAAGAAAGTTATAAATGATACATGACAGTGAGAAAATAGTGCTGAATAATGATGTTTCATGGACTTAAATTTATATTCTAGTTCCTCAAAAATTAAACATAGAAATACTAGGTGGCCAAGAAGTTCCTCTCCTAGGTATACACCCAAGAGAGTTGAAAAGAAATGCACAAACAAAAACCTGCACAAAAATGTTCATAGCAGTGTTTTTCATATTAGCTCAAAAGTAGAGATAACATAAATGTCCACTGGAGGCTGAGTGGGTAAACAAAATATGATACATCATACAATAGAATATTACTGAGCCATAAAAAGGAATGAAGTCCTGATACATGGTGCACTATGGGTGAACCTGGAAAACATAATGCTAAGTAAAGGAAGTTAGATACAAAAGGCCACTTTGTGTTTGCTTCCATTTATATAAAATGGCCAGAATTGGCAAATCCATAGATTACTGGTTGCCGGGACCTGGTCGGAAGGGAGAATATTGGCTTGTCAATAGTTATAGAATTTATTTTGGAGGTAATGGAATGTTTTGGAATTAGAAATGATAGTTGCACAATAGAGTGAATATACTAAAAACTACACAAGTATACACTTCAAAATGGTAAATTTTGTTTGTTATATGAATCATATCTCAATAAAAATACATATGCTCACTGAAAAAAACTGAAGTAAGCACCCACATGTATGGTGGTATTCCAAAGAAGCACAGGAACCAACTGAAAAGCTCCTGGTGGCCAAAGGTAGAACAATTTGAGAAAAAGAGATAATTTATTTGAATTATCACCCAAAGTATAAAATATCTGTAAGTCCATGATGATATAAATAAATGAATTAATAAATGAGGACAATAAACACCTTTACACTTTAAAGCATTTTAGATGTACAGCATTCTAAAAATGTAGCTGAATATAAAATATTTTTTAAGCTTTTTTGCTATTTTTCTAATTATAGAAGTCATATACTTCTTGGTTTCTTGCTCAGATCTATTTTACTGGGCCATTGTACCTATCTTCCAGCTGCTGGGAGTGCTAGGTGCTAATGGCTTAAGCTCTGCTCTGATGGTTATCCCCACCCCAACACCCTGGGATGCTTCTGAGCAATGACTGATACTGCCTCAGACTAAGGGACCAACTGTATGGGAAAGTAGGTGTGGGTAAAAGTAGGTGTCGCTTGAAGCAGTGGCAGAGATGCCAGCTTGGAGATAATACCATTTTTCTGTATGTACCTTAAAATAATGGATATTAAAAGATTTTGATAAGTAGTAAGCAGGGAGCCGAAGTATGTGGTAGAGGGAGGAATGATTTCATTCACTGTCATTCTCGATGTCCCACTAGAACAGTCTGCTTCTCTCCTAGCAACTTTAGGCTCTGTAGGTCTCACACTTTCCCCAGGGGCACCAGAGTCCCACTAAACTTAAAACTATGGCTGGTATTGGTCACTTAGGATTTTTATGCCAGCAGGCTAGTAGGCAAAACAGGTAGTCACTGTAAAGGCCAGGCAACTGACCCTGATTGTTTGGGGGAAGTAGGGATGCTGCTACATAGTGAGGAAAAGGAGGGAGTATGTTTGTCAGCCAGATGACCCACTGGGCATCGAGTACTCTCATGATAGTTTGTGAGAAAGGGAAACAACTTTGCTAGCCATGAGATCAGGCTCCTTGGGAATAGGTCAGACCACTAGGCAAGACATCTATACCACCAGAAGTAAGTTACTGTCAGAGGAAGAGGAGGATCTAATAAGGATGATGGATGAGAGAGATGATGAGTCTCAGCTATGGTCTTAGAATCAATTTTAGGGGGTATGGAGGGATGTAATTCCCACTCATGTGTTCTTAAGACCAAAAAAGAATTCTAAAGAACCTGTGTCTGGATGTAGTAAATTTTTTTTAAAGACTTTTTTTGGGACGCCTGGTTGACTCAGCAGTTGGGCATCTGCCTTCAGCCCAGGTCGTGATCCCAGGATCTGGGATCGATTTCTGCATTGGGCTCCCTGCGTGGAGCCTGCTTCTCTCTCTGCCTATGTCTCTGCCTCTCTCTCTCTCTCTCTCTGTCTCTCATGAATAAATAAATAAATCTTTAAAAAATATATTTTATTTATTCATGAGTGACACAGAGAGAGATGCAGAGACATAGGCAGAGGGAGAAGCAGGCTCCCTGGAGGGAGCCCGATGTAAGACTCAATCTCAGGATCCCAGGATCATGATCTGAGCCAAAGGCAGACAGACACTCAACCACGGAGCCACCCAGGTTCCCCTGGATGTAGTGAATTTAATGCAAGAATTTTAAACAGTGCAAAGTAGAGACTGCAGAAGACTGGGTGTCCTACACAGATCTCCTTTTCAGTCTGGTACATTTTCCCCACAGCTGCCATGAATGTTGGTTTCTCTTGACAAAACTGCTCCCCTCTCCAATGAAGTGCCCTAAGCCCAAGGGAACCCCTTTGCTCAGGAGGTTACTTATGCACACTCCTGGGAGTAGTTGATCACCAAGGGCTGACTCTGTCCATACAAAGAGCTGGCTTCCTGATGTGGAGGTAGGGCTTACTCTGTGTTGCTCCAAAACTTCCCATGGGATGAGGCTGAAGCTTGACATTCTGGCTCAGTTTCTTCCTCTTTGCTATTCTGCTTCCTTTTTCCTTCTAAGTTCTTTCTGAGAAAGAATGATCTCATTTCCTTCCAAGTTCTTTCTTGACAGCTCTTCTTCAATAAAGTATTTGCACATGAATCCCTATTTTTTGGAAATTCAAGACAAGATACATATTTACTACGAAAAGTTCAATGATAGAGAAAAATATTTTTGAGTCATCCATAGCGATACCTTATGTTTACCATTGATGATAGTATATAGTCTTCCAGATGTTTCCATATTTATTTAAATACTGATGTAGAATGTATGTGGTATATGTTTGTGTACATGCATGTGCACATGTATGTAGTGTATGATTTTTTTAAAAGATTTTATTTATTTATTTATTTGAGAGAGAGAGAGAGAGAGAGAGAGAGAGAGCATGAGCTGCGGAGAGGAGCAGAGGGAGAAGGGGAAGTAGATTCCCTGCTGAGCAGGAAGCCTGAAGCGGGGCTCTGTCCCAGGATGCCAGGATCATGACCTGAAGGTACCCGCTTAACCCACTGAGCCACCCAGGTGCCCCTGTAGTGTGTGTTTTTATGTATGCATGTACAGACAGACACTGTGTGGTGGTGATTTTTTTCAAGTCAATAAATAGAACTACACCATTCTTCTATACATACATGCTGGGTGAATATATAATTATTTAACTAATTCCCTATTTGTCCTAATAGTTAGTTGTATAAGTTCTATGATAAAAGTATTTACACCTACATTTTTGCAGACTTATACAGTTATTTTCCTCGGATAAATTTTTAGAAGTATATTTGTTAGGTTAAAGTGCACATAATAAAAGGATTTTATTTCCTTCTGGCAAACTGCCTTTCAATGAGCTATGTATGAGACTGACAATTTCTCTGCATCTTTGCCAATACCTGATCGATGACAATTTAGAGCTTAATCAACCTATATATTAGAACTGACAGTTTAGAGCAGAAGTTTTAGAATGGCCAGTTGAATTGAATAGTAATATTATCAACTAATTTAATATTTTAAATGAACGCTTAAAATACAAAAAAAAAACCAGTTAATTTTCTACATGCTCAGTGCTTAAGATAACTTCACAAACCATCTGTGAGAAAGACTCAATCGCTTATATTACTCAGCTAGTTAAAGACAACCTGGTCTGCCTGTCTCCTAAGCTCTGCTTTTTCTACAGAGCCCAATATCTCCCATAGGTTATTGTAAACTTCAAAATATTATAGTATGAAAATAAAATCAACACAAGAAAAGAATCGATGAATGTTAACCCGGAGGCTGCTGGTATCTGAGGTTTCAGTGGAAAATATTCATATGCCTTTCCTGGATGACCTGCTCACCCTGTCCTCATCTTACCTATTAGCCCTTTCCCCAGAGGTAATCATTGCTTTGGCAAACACACACTGTCAAGAACAAAAATGCCAGACCCTAAGTAGATAAGACCAAAAGGATATTACTCCTAATGTGACATTAGACTAGCATGAAGGGACAAAAAAAGATTTCTTTTTTTTTTCTTTTTATTTTTCTGCCCCACCCCAGTTAAGATTAAAAAAAAAATTGTAGCATTTCCATTTCTTTCCTTTTTTTTTTTTTTTTTGAGAGATTGAGCCAGGGGTTGGGGGGTGAGGGGAAGAGCAGAGGGAGAGAATCTTAAGTAGGTTCTATGCCTGATGCAGAGTCCTACATGGGCCTCAATCTCATGATCCTGAGATCATGACCTGAGCTGAAGTCAAGAGTCAGCCACTCAACTGACTGAGCCACCCAGGTGCTGCAAGCTTGCAGCAGTTCTTTGACAGGTCTCTCCAAGAAGGGGTTTTGAGGGTCCATCCTTTCTCTGCTGGAGTCTACCAGGCTTCAGCCCTCTTGGCTAAGTCTGCTATGACGGGCCGTGCAGTAGCAGGGGAGTGACGCAGTGGTAGGATGTCTCCGGGCAGGGCACAGCACAGATTGCCCTCCTTTCCCATAGCCTACTCGTTGCCATAGAAGAATTCCAGATGAGGGAGCTCAAAATTGCTAACTAGTTTGACCATAAAGTGTCACCAAAAACAGAGCTTGGGAACTGAGGGGACCAGTAGCAGTAGCAGTAGGGTAGGCAGCCAGGTTGGGAGTCTCCTCTAGTGGGGAAAGGGATCAGTCTACATGAAATCCAAAGAAAGCATCCATCAATATTAGCATTTTTGAAGATGCTTATCTAAATTGTCTTTTCTATCCCTTCCTGCTCCACTCAGTCAAGGGGAGGGTATGAAGAACTGCCCTATGAACAGATTTAAAGCATTATAACTTTTCTACATTGACAGATAAATCACATGACAGCACTGAATTTGCTGAAGGCGATGTAGGTATAGGTGCAGTGATATGGACTGTGCATGCGTGCAGTAAAGTGGAATGTGCTCAAGAGCAAATTATTTCATTTATAGAAATAGTTTCACCTCTGTACATTACGACTTGTCTGCTGCCCTAACTTTAAAATATCTGATTGGTTACAGGTGCAGTAGTTACATCTCAATACCAAATTTAGTAAAAATGAAGCAATTCCATGTTATTTTTTGCAGAACACTGAAGTAGGTGGTTGGGGAGTAATTGAAGATATGAGTTGGATCTTGGTTATGCTGCGTGAATTTTCCTTTAGAATTGGCTTTGTGATGCAGATGCTAGCCTGAAAATGGTCTTTTTGCAACAGCTTCATCATTGTAGCCGTTGCTGTATTGTAATAGAAGCTTTCAGGGAATAACAGAAGCCCCAAATCTTATAGCAGTGATTGGGATAGAACTTTATTGAACAAGCCTCAGCTGAAACCATAAGTTTACCCACAATACAATATTTGAAGAAAGACAGGAAGTTTCATAATCTTCCACTCCACAGCACACACAAAATTTGAGTCTATTCATAGATGAGGTAGAAAAATAGAGAGGAAGATGTGCTATTTATGGAATCCTAACAAGGAGAGGATTCTTGTCTAAAGAGAGACAGTTTGGTTTAGCAAATTTACAGACAAGCTTCAACATGTAATATTCTCAGGTCATCTAAAGCCTGTGCTACTTGCCCCACTCATCTGATAAGTTATAAGGAAGTGTGTGTACTTCCATGTGTTTTTTTATAGATATGGGTTCATTGTAACATTTGGGTATGAGAAATGTCCATTTTTTTCTCAAATTAGATTAAATCTAGATCCAAATTCTTGTTCATCAGAGCAAAGAGAAATTCTGTCGCATTGTTTTTGCAGGAGGGAGGAATAGGTGAGATGCAAATAGAAGATATTTCCTACCTTTGGGTGATATAATAATTCCAGAGAATTACAACTAGCTCCAGAAGTGGCATAAAGGCCTGGTCCTTCTTTCATGATGCCTGGTATAAGGAGATATGGTCACTGTAATCACCTTGTAAACACAGGGCAGACTGGAGCAAGCACTCTGCTCTTGGCACTTGGGCCTTACATTTCCAACAAGGAAAATGAGACACATACATGTGACTCGATAATGTGAAATTAATTACTTAGATAATCCAAAATAGAAGGGCTTTAAGAGTGCAAAAGGGAACTGCTTCTAGATGGGCTGGTTAGATTGAATTGGGCAAGAGAGACTGGTGGCCTGGGGTAAAGGTTAATGTTAGTTTTGAGGCAAGATAAAATGATATATTATTTGTTCTCCTTAAGTGAATGAGAGGCACCGTTCATCCTTCCCTATCCCAAATATGCAGACAGACTTTCCTATTCTAACAAGGGTGGACCTCTTGCCTTGGAACTTCTTTTGCAGCTTTGGCCTCAACATGAAATAGAATTTTCCAGGCCTCCATAAGCATTTAACTCCTCCTTCCCCATCTTCTATTCTTTTATTAGGGATACAGAGACTCATCAAAAAAAGGAGAGGCTGGTATTGGGAGTTGAAAAGGTCCAGGGACAGATAGGGTTAGCTTTTGAAGACCAGGAAGTTATTGGAGTTTTGAGTTAAGGCCGGGGCCGGGCTTGTATGCAGTGATCTGGATGGGGGTGGTGGTGGTGGGGGGATGGGTACCTGCAAAAGAGGCAGAGGTGGCTCTGTGCCCTGCGTCCTTGAAGACAATGGTAGGGTCATGAAGACAGCTGCTGCCAAAGGCACTTGGCACCTTTGATCTTGTCCTTCTTTCCCCAGCACCTGGCCCTTCTGACATATTAGAAACAGCATATCTGAATTTCTACTTGCACATATCCGGGTATGCAATGCATTTCCACTGCAAAATGAGTAGACCGGACCCCAACATCATCTCACATGCTTTTGCTGGCTAACTCTTCTATGGAGAGTTGAACTATTATTGCTAACAAAGAAGCAAGAAGAAAGTCCTACCCGCAACCCACTTAGTCATAATTTTACCACTTACATCCCAATAGTCTCTCATACCCCAATTTTAGAGAAACTAAAAAATGTTGGGGTTCCAATCAGTGACTTCTTTGCTGCCAACAACTAATGGGCATAGCCAAACCAGGTCGATCTGGATTTGAAAAAGGCAGGGGGCGGGGGGTTAGATATAAAAATTCTCAGAACAATAAAATAAGAGTCCATTTTAAATGGAGCCTCTGGGGATTATTCATAAAAGGCTTTAGAAATCCAGGGGATTTTAGACACAAATGGAGATGTAGAGGGCATCTGAACTCTCCTCTTTCCATTTTCTTTAACTGCTGCCTCCATTTATAAATGGAAAACTATAGGAGGCAGATGTCAGTGAGAGATAGTCAGGCAATAAATAGTTTATTCACAATTGCCAGGCTCCAAAGAGAATTGTTAAAACCTAAGCCATCCCTTCATTCAGTAGAAAGTTTTCAGAATGAAATGGAAAATCAAAACTCTATTTGAAGAAATTAGCTTTGAGGATTGAAAGTAAAAGTGGACCAGCTGTTTGTCTGAGCTGAAAGAATGATTTACATTTAGCAGACTGTCACTGAGTCCAGGGCAGCAAGAATGATGTGATCTGATGACCACAGTCCCAGGAGTAGGGACTGGCTTGTACCTCACCTACTTTTGCACACATTAACCTCATTGGGCTCTAGGCTGAGAGAAAACTCCAGACTGGATGAAAGAAGCATCTTTAACTATGTCTAATCTTTCCCAGTTTAGTTGATCATAGCTCTATCTCCTTGATGTTAAATCTTGACATACTTAGAATCATTTGGATACTTTTAAATTCTGCATTCCAGATCAATTAATCTCTGATGTTGGGACTTCGGTATCAGTGTTGGGACACTCCAACGTGAGGCCAAAGTTGAGACCAAATACTACCTTGTCCCATCTTTCTCCAATATCATCATTTTTTCCTTCTAGAATCCCAGCCCAGAATGACTACCAATTATTCAAATGATCATTTTTAGAAGGCATCACATTATTTTTTTAAATAGTAAGAGAAAAAAAGACATAAACAATACGAACTATTGGGAGTGTGTAAATAGGAACTCTGTACTTTCTTGCTCAATTTTTAATGTGAAACTGCTCTCTAAAAAATGTATTTTTAAAAATCTTGAAAATTCTGGTAGTCAGTTTTTTATGGTCTTTATAACAGAAAGACTATAGACAGAGTGGCTTATAAACAGCAGAATGTATTTCTCACGATTCTGGAAGTGGGAAGGTGCACAATCAAGGCACTGATAGGTTTGGTGTCTGGTGGGAGCCTCCTGCCTGGACAGCCTCCTTTCCATGGTAACTTCACATGGCAGAAAGAGTGAGGGATCTCCTTTATAAGGACTCCACCCTCAAGACCCTCTAACCTTCCATAGGCCCCACCTCCTAATGCCTTAGGGATTAGGATTTCAATATATGAATGTTGGGGGCGAGGCATAAATATCTAGTCCCTTGAATTCTGCCCGTAGCCCCACCAAGTTCATATTCTTGTCACATGCAAAATACATTCAATAGCTTCCAACTCACCTTCCAGCATCAACTCTAAAGTCTAAGGTTTAAAGTTTCATCTAAGTCTCATCTAAATCAGAAATGGGTGAGACTCCAGGTATGATTCATCCTGATTCAAATTTCTCTCCAGCTGTGAGGCTGTGAAATCAAGTTATGTGCTTCCAAAATACAGTGGTAGGACAGACACAGGGCACACATTCCCATTCCAAGAGGTAGAAATAGAACAGAAGAAACAAGAGACAGATTACTAGTAAATCTTAAAGTTCAAGAATAATCTTTGGCTCAATGCTCTGCCCTCTAGGCCAAGCAGCTTTGGGAGGCCCTTATCCCCATGGTTTTGCTCAGACAGACCATCCATATCTCTCACAGGTTGTTTATCCTGTGCTGTGGATCCCCCAGCTGGCTCTACTATTTTGGGGTCTAGGGGATGTTTTCTTCCTGGGTGACATGCTGGTAGCTCTGAGTAACCCCTTCCTTCCAAATCTAGGTAGAGATAGCCATGTCCCCAGGTTCCTACACCATGCACACCCACAGACAGAGTGTGGGATGCCAAAGTCTGCAGCCTCTGTCCTCCGGAGGGGTGGTCGCCATGACCCCTGCCTCACTGGAGCAACGGGAGCCACACCTGTGTCTGGATGGCCCCGGAGCCTGGCACTAGAGTGAGGGAAGCACAGCCTTCCCTGTGCCTGAAATGTGAGGGGACACCTACACAAGGCAAGGCGCACAAAGGTAGTGCAGGCACAGGTGGCCCGTCCCTTGAAGTTGTTCTGATGAGCTCTGGATCATCAGAGCTCATCAGAACTCTCAAGGAGAAGGGGGCTCATTCTTTCTTTGTCTTGAACCTTAGCTCTTGGCTTCCGTTTAGAAGGCTGACTAATCTCCTTATCAGATGGTCGTTTGGCTACACCCTGAAAGTACTCTCTCAAACAGGACTTCTCATTCTTTATAGCGTGGACAGGCTGAGAATATTCCATACCTTCAAGTTTCACTTCCCTTCTGTTTAACAATACCATCTTTCCATCACGTCTCCTCCCATTTCACTGAAAGCCGACAAGAGGAACCAGGCCACTCCTTTAACACTTTGCTTATATCCTCAGCCAAATACCCAATTTCCCTGTTCACCTGCTTTCATTGTGGAATTTCTGCCTTCCTGGAAACACTAGGGCACAAATATTAGTCTAGTTGGTGGGGGGGTTGCTGCTTTATCACGAGGATCACCTTTCCTCCAGTTTCCACTAACATGTTCCTTGTTTCCTTCCAAGACCTTGTCAGAACACCCCTTACCATTTCCCACATGTCTGCTAACATCCTGTTCGGGATTCTTTAAGGATTCTCTAAGAAGAATGAGGCCTCCTCTCTGCTCTTTTCTTTCTGGATGCTCACCAAACTCTCCCTTCATAGGCCATGCACAGCAATCTCAAAACTCTCCTAGCCTCTCTTCATTACCCACTTCCAAAGCTGCTTCTACTTTTTGGGTGTTTGTCATAGCAGTGCCTGGCTCTTGCCACCAATGTTTGCCTTAGTTCAAGCTGCTAGAATAGAAATAGCATGAGCACTCTCACGACCTAATCACCTCCCCAAGTCTCTACCTCTTAATACCATCACCTTAAAGATTGGGATTCAAACTAATATGAATTGTCAGGAGGCTGGGGGTGGGGATATAAACAGAAACAGAAACAAACAAAAAGACATGGAAATGAATGGGTTAATCTTGCTCCAGCGTGTGGTAGCCATGCAGCTCAAGGGAAATCAGCCATGTGTCTACCAACTCAGCTCAGTGGCATCTCACTGTCCATCCTGACCATTTCACCAATAGTTTATTTACCAGCCAGTTCACATTAGTTCTATGTAGTGAATAAACCTAGCTTCTCTACAACCCAACTGATCGCATCCTGTATGTGCCTTCTAACTTCTGGAAATAGGGTCCTTCTCCCTTTGCAGCATCTGTAATCCTGTTGTGGGCCACCCACTAAGTCCTCCCTCCCGAATAAGCTCCCCACTGAATTTACTGAGCTCAGATGACTTGCTTACTGTCAGGCCAAAGGGCCAGCTCATCTTACCAGTTCCACCCACTTTGATGTGCGTAACTGCTCCAAAAGGGTTCATTCCTGTCATCTGACCCCAACAAGTATGAAATATGACAGTTATAGCTGCATATAAAGTAATAAATTCTGCCCATGTTTGAGAAATCACTGGTAGCCATGTAGGGTACATGCTCTGCATGTTCAACTGTGTGTCTGCACCTGAATGTTAGACTATTTCAATATGGAAACGTGACTTCTGCTTTTTATTTTATTTTATTTTATTTTATTTTATTATTTTATTTTATTTTATTTTATTATTTTATTTTTTTTCCTCTTTTGATGCATTAGAAGGATTTCAGAGAAAATTTATTTATTTATTTATTTATTTATTTATTTATTTATTTATTTATTTATTTATTTCAGAGAAAATTTAAACTTGAAGCTCTTCTTGCCTTCAAGGAAAAAAAGGAGCCCAGATTTTTCTGTTGCTAATGATTCTAACTTTGGGTTTAATGAGCCAGAAAGGTTTAATGTGGAAAAAAAATGACAGAGGAAAATGAGTGGGACAAGAAGAGGAGAGAGAAGAAGTTGGAAAGAGAAAGAGCTCTTCTCCCCAGATTAAAACTTGTCAAAGCAGGAAGGAGTAGACAAGGAATGGGGCCAGGTTAGCTGAGGGGCATCTCGCTAGAGGTTCATGACACCAAGGAGCCCCCACATTGAAGGGAGGTGCTAAGGGCAGTGGGGTTGGGAAATAAATCCTTGCATCTATACCTCACCAAGTGACAATACAGCTGAATTAACCCCTGAGCTGGGCGCATAAATGAAACACAATTTGGCATTTCACATTGTCTGTTCAGTCAACAACAGCCTTTGGGGTTTAGAAGTAAATGGAGACTCCGAATCATCTACCCACCTACCCCTACTTCTTTGCTATCAGGTGTCATAATGAAAGCAAGACTTGAGAACAAGGCATGAAAGCAATCACTTTGCTCAATCTCAATTTGGAGATTTGATCCAAAATGGATAAACGAGATTCTGATGGTGAAGTAAGTGCATCTTTTGATCCATGTTTGGAGATAGGGTCTTTACAGAGGGAACTAAATTAAATGAGGCCACTAGGGTGGGCCCTAACCTAACCTCCTGCTGTCCCTGTAAGAAAAAGAGATTAGGGCATGCAAAGAGACTTCCTTGCACACAAAAAAAGGCACTGTAAGGACCTGGTGAAAATGCAGCCATTTGCAAGCCAAATAGAGAAGACTCCAGAAACCAAACCTGACGATTCTTTGTCCTTACACTTCCACATTCCGGGACTCTGAGAAAATAAATTTCTGTTGTTTAGATTTCTGTTGTGGGATGCCTGGGTGGCTTAGCGGTTGAGCGTCTGCTTGGCTTGGGGCATGATCCCAGGGTTCTGGGATCGAGTCCCACATTGGACTCCCCTAGAGGAGTCTGCTTCTCCCTCCGTCTATGTCTCTGCCTCTCTCTCTGTGTATCTCATGAATAAATAAATAAAAATCTTAAAAAAGTTTCTGTTGTTTAGATTTCTGCTGTTTGCCACATCCAGTCTGTGGTATTGTGTTATGGCAGCTTTAGCAAACTAGTACAATTACCAAAATCTGCAGGCGGCTTTTTCAACTTACAATGAGCTCTTTCTCTTGAAGTGCATGTATCTAAGTATGGGGCGTGTGGCACGTACAGTATTACTCAGAACCACCACTCCTCCTCACATTTGCTGGGTACCTCTTTTGGGGCAGACTCCTTTTCCTTTGTGGTTATCAGGGACCCTTGATGGGGGAATATTTCTTCTCTACCCATTCCTTTCCACAAGAAGAGTATTTTGCTAAAAATTCCTGGTATCTTAGTCTCCCTCATTTCCTTTTCCTCCCCCCCCAGAAGTGGAGTGACTTATCCAACTGGTGAGTTTGAGAGTGGGAACAGGGTGGGAGTATCTCAGCCCCTTTCTTCCTCATTGTCATGGAAGGAAGTCTGTCTTCAGAAAAAAATGTGTTCTAGTCTGCTCCTCTGTACCCTTCATTATATTGAGGTACCCCTGCTTGGAGAGGCTGTGATTATCTGGTGTTGTCTGTGACAGGGTAGCAGGATGCCCATTGTTACTACACACCTTTCCCAGTTATCTAGTGCTATATGGCCAACTATCCTAAAACTTAGTAGTATAACACAATAATCTTTTTTTTTTTTAAGATCATAATTTTGTGGGCCAGAAATTTGGGCAGGATACAGCCAGGATGACTTGTATCTGCCCTGCAATGACTAGAGCCTTCAGTTAGGTTGGCTCAAATAGCTAGATCTGGCTCAGCTGGTATGACTGGAGCCATACATCTTGGGCCTTGATTCTAGCCATCAGCTGGGTTGGGTTTTTTGTTTTTTGTTTTTTGTTTTCTAGTTTTTCTGTTTTTTGTTTTGTTTTGTTTTGTTTTGTTTTTCCATACCACATATACCAGGGTTAGGATGTCCAAGGTTTTCACTGACATTTCTTTGCCTGGCAAAGCTGACTGAAACAATTAGGGCTAGCTGGGCATATCTATCTCTCTTATGGACACTCTATATGGTTAGTGTGGGCTTCCTCATGTTATGGTTGTACTTCTTATGTTGTGGCTGGGTTTTTCCCAGAATGAGCATTCCAGGTGACCCAAGTGGAAGCTGGAGGCTTCTTCTGACCTAGTCCTGAAAGTGTCATAGCATCACTTCTATTATAGTCTATTGATTACGATTGAGTCACAGGGCCAGCCAAGATTTAATAGGTGAGGGATGGCAATACAGGGATGTTCATACCAGGCAGAGGTTTAGAGAGGTGTGTGTGGGGGTGTCTTTTTAGAAGCTGGCTACCAAAATGCTTAAGCTATGTTCTTAAATCAGTAATTAAGGTCCTACTGGTATCTCCATCTGTCTTACTCTTTTGTTTTACTTTGCATTTGATTCAAAACTGAGGCCAGAAAAAGTGAAATGTTTTTTATTGATCTTCCCATACATCAGCAACAGCTATCATCTGTCCTTGCAATATGGCTTATATCAGAAATATCCTAATTATAGACAACATTTAAAAGTGCTCTGCTTGTATGCAAAAAAGAGGCTGTAAATAGATACTTGGGGGTTGGGATGTTGTCTAACACCATGTGTTAGATTAGCATCACATCTTAGTTAAGGAATAAGTTCTAAAGACAGGAAGGAACTCTGAAAACATCATGGCTAAAACATCCTGCTGAATTCTCAAATTCAACTTCAATTCTTCATCCTCATGAGCCAAATGGCTGGTGAGGCTAGAAGGGAGCCAGACCCTGAAGAATGAGAATGAGATTCTGCAGGGCTTGCCATGCATTGGCTGTCATGAGAGCCGGGACAGATGAGCACTAGGGTGAATATTTGAACCAGGCCCAGGTCCTGGGAAGGGGCAGTGTTGGTCTGTCATTTGTGACCATCTGAGAAAAACTGAGCAAATGAGTTGAGCCTACTCCACCTTTGAGACTAGAAAGCTTGAAGAGGCCAAGGAGCAGACAGTGTTCCTCAGGTGATCAGACAAGAGTCAGAAAATCTGCTGGCTATATCCATATATAGTCTCAGGGGAGCAGAAGCCACCATGCTACTTAGGGGAACAGCTGGCCCCAAATAAGCAGACAAAGAGCTATACACTGGAACATTCCCAATGCCTAGAGAGAGAAGAACAAGCATAACAGGAGAAGCAGCCCCTTCCCCTACAAGAGCTGGTGGATGATGTGAACAGCAACTTGAATGAAACAGGAGCAGATAAAGGAGATTCATTACAGTACATAAATGACTTGGGGATAAGTCGCACTAATTTTTAAGTAAAATACAAGCAGATAAATTGAAGGAAAAAATAGTCCTTACTGAGATTCAAATTAGAGGCTTGGAAGATAAGTGGAGGAAACCTTAAGAGACTATCTAAGTCAAACTGAAAAGAGATTAACATCGAGGGAGAGGTGAGAATTATAGTTGCAGGAGACTTGACATGCAAGTAGTATTAGTTTCGAAAGGAAAAACAAGAAGATTTGGAAGAAAGGTAATAATTAAACAAAAGAAGAAAAATTTTCTAAACTGAAGGAAGACCTGTGACAGTGAGGTACATTGGAGTGGGTCCTAATGAAATTCTTTAAGTTTAAGGATAAAGGGGAAAAAAATGTAGAGGCTTCCAGGTAGGAAGAACAAGTT
The DNA here is from genome assembly GCF_048164855.1 of Canis lupus baileyi. Taxonomy (NCBI): domain Eukaryota; kingdom Metazoa; phylum Chordata; class Mammalia; order Carnivora; family Canidae; genus Canis; species Canis lupus. The sequence goes on from NC_132851.1 coordinate 19,968,703, forward strand.
ATTTTGAAGGTTAATTTAAAAATTCAGGTTGGCATTGGAATTCTCATCTGCAGAATGAGGAGTTGCTCACTATACAGTGACATCTACAGACTACTTAGAAGGAAGTGCAACCATGGATCCTAAAAGCTGCCATGATGCCATTATAGTAGCATAATGAAATAAAAATATTGTAGATACCAAAGGACTTAAAGCATGCATCATCTGATTATATTCCATAGGAGGAAAATTATGGAGAGTAGACCACAACAAATAAGTCCTAACAGAGATGAGAATGAAGTGCTTGAGGGGTGGCAGGGTTGACACTGAATCAGGAAGAATGGGGAATCTGAAGACTCATCCTAAGAGGTGCATGGGAGATGAAGGGAAATAGTTGAGGAATAGATCACTTGGTAAGGGTTTTTGGAGCTAAAATTAATATTAATAGAGAAATAATGGGCTTGGTTGTAACTGCCAGGAAGGAGAAGTGAACCATTAGTACATTGGAAAAGTATAATACAGGTCCTGAATTAATAAGCAGTTCTACTTGCAAACAAGCTACAAATAGAAAAAGAAAATGTCAAATTAAAATTAATTAACATAGAGTAAGATGGAAAATATTTAAAAAGTATATTAAAAAATAAATTAAAATTAAAAAGTATATTATATATATTGTGTTAATGATCTTCAGCTGCATTAAAAGATTAACCCAAATCTTGGTGGCCTAAAGCAATAAACATTATCTCATCATTTATGTGGATCAGGAATTTTGGAGAAACACTTTTAAGCCTTAGGGTCTCTCATGATGTAAGGATATTGGCAGGAGCCAGTCATCTAAAGGCTTGATCCAGGCTAGAGGATCCAGTTTCAAATGGTTCATTCACATAGCTGTTGGCTGGAGCCTTAGTTCTTCACCTACCCCGGTCAGAACAGCCCTCTACAGCTACAATGCCATCTGAACCTCTGTTTTCTGCTTAATCTGACTAGAAAATTAGTAGATCCTACCATCAGAATATTTGTTTTGTTTGTGAAGGGGTAAAGTTTCCAAGCAAAGTATTCTTTGGAATTCTTACAAGTTGAAGAGATACTAGGCTTCACTGATTTTAGAAATTCAAAATGTGTGACTATTTTGGTTCCTAACTGCTAATAAATGATTATATAATTATTTTCATTTTCACGTACAGTCTGGTATGCATATGGCAAAGTAGACATTCAGTCTTTATTCATCTTTAATTGTTGGAGATTGTTAATATTTATTTTTTTTTAGAAAGAGAGAGAGCAGGGGTAGGGGCAGAGGGAGAGAATCCTCAAGCAGACTCCTCGCTGAGCACAGAGCCCAATGTGGGGCTTGATCCCGTGACCCATGAGATCATGACCTGAGCTGAAACCAAGAGTCAGATGCTTAACTGACTGAGCCACCCAGGCACTGTGAGATTTTTAATATTCATTTTTAAAACCCAGATAATGACAAATGGTAAAAATAGTGAATATGAAATAATTTTTTACTCTCAGCATCCCAAATAATTATAAGTATCCTAAATGGTCAAATATGAAAACCATCTCAACTAAAACAAAAGCAAGAATTTCGGAAAGGAAGTTATAAAACTATTGCTTTCTACTGGTGAAAAACTGTGTAAAGAAAAATCAACATGTACATTATTTATTGAATATTAATAAGAATTAATAGAAAAGTTAGGTCAAAGAAAGTCATTTATATAAGAAAGATATATATTATATGTTAATATAAGATAAAGACATAAAAAGCAATGGATTTCCTCTAGAATAATGGTAACCAGAAATGAAAGTAAGAAAATATTCCCCAAATGAAGACTCCTAACTCTGGGAAAAGAACTAGGGGTGGTGGAAGGGGAGGAGGGTGGGGGTGGGGGTGAATGGGTGATGGGAACTGAGGGGGGCACTTGACGGGATGAGCACTGGGTGTTATTCTGTATGTTGGCAAATTGAACACCAATAAAAATAAATTTATTATTAAAAAAAGAAAGTAAGAAAATATTTCATTCATAATGGTGGCAAAAATGATGATGTACTTAAGAATGAGTTCAAGAAGAAAAGCATCAGAATTAAATGGGAAAATTTAATAGTAAACTTATAGAAAAATATTAAGTTTTATTGAAAGGCATAAAAGGATATTCATGTAATTAGAAAGACATGCCATATTTTTACATGAGAACTTTAATAAATAAAAATTTCAGTTCCAATTATAATTATAAGAAGAATTTTTGGGAATTTCATAAGAGATGTTCTTATGAAAGACAAAATAACAAAAATAGCCAAAAATAGTGTAAAAAAGAAATATCATGATAAGGATATTGCCTTGCCAGACATTAGGTGCTATAGAACTCTGGCATTTAGGGATCCCTGGGTGGCGCAGCGGTTTCGCGCCTGCCTTTGGCCCAGGGCGCGATCCTAGAGACCTGGGATCGAATCCCACGTCGGGCTCCTGGTGCATGGAACCTGCTTCTCCCTCTGCCTGTGTCTCTGCCTCTCTCTCTCTCTCTCTCTCTGTGTTTGTGACTATCATAAATAAATGAAAATTTATTAAAAAAAAAAGAACTCTGGCATTTAAATGGATAAGTAGATCATTGGAACAAAATAGAAAATTAAAAAAAATAAGCTCTAATATTTATGAATTTTGAATCTATCATAAACTTGATACTTTATTTCATTAGGGAAAAAGATAGTTTATTTAAACACAGCTGACATTTTAGTTCATCTGGAAGAAAATGAAATAGGAGCCCCATCTTGTACCATGTATGAAAATAAACTTCTGGATTAAAGGCTTCAATATAAAATTTTTTTAAGGTATAAATAAGAATCTGAAGAAAATAGAGGAGGTTACGCTTACTACCAATGGATTAGAGAGAACTTTTAAACCAAGACAAGAAATCCAGAAAGTAGGGGGGCCCACATTCTGGGGGTGATTAAGTTAGTTAAACATCCGACTTTCAATTTGGGTTCAGGTTGTTCATGATCTCAGGGTCATGAGATCAAGCCCCGGGTCAGAGTCCATACCCAGTTACCCAGTTTAAGATTCTCTCTCTCTCCCCCTCTGTGTCTCCTCCCCCTGCCCATTCATGGGTTCATTCTCTCTCTCTCTCTCAAAAATAAAAAATAAAAAAGGGAAAAAAGAAATCCAAAAGGTATAAAAAACAGACATATATATATAGCAGATATATATATAGCAGAAGATACCAAAGCCAATGGATGACAGATCATAGATTCGCAAAATGTATTTGTAACATAAATGTAGACAACATTTTAAAATCTAGAGAATACAAAGAATATATAGGCCTCAAACTGAAATGAAAATATAGTTCAGAATTGTGAACAAAGAATGTAAATAGGACATTGTTAGAAACTCAAAACCAGGGCAAAATCTTTAAACTCATGATTAGTAGATTGGATATGAAAATAGGAAAGAAGAAGGAAGGTGTGGAGAAATAAAAAATAAAAGAGAAAAAGACATAACAAAAAGTTTCTCACAATATTTGACATGAACTTCTGTGTACAAAATATTCAATGTATGTGAATATATGCATAAAAACTAGAAAATAGATCAAGTTAGATCTATATCTACTAGTACTGGGCATTTTTAATCTATACAAGTTAAGTGTAAAAAGTCCACATTGTCCAGTGATATATATACTATAATTATATTTTGTTAAAAACAATAACAACGTAAGTCCTATAAATGTGTATACATGCAATAAATTTGTTAGAGAGAATGATTTGAAAGGTTGCATACCAAGCTGTGTGCGAATGTGTGAGCATGTGTGGTGGGTGAGAGGGGGATTATTGAGAGTGGTGGCAGCCCGCAGATTTGCTTATCTTTTCTTTTATAGTGTTTTTACACATTATAAGAATATATTACCATGGATATTTAAAAAACATGAAATACTGAAAAACTAGAATATTAATTTTTCAGCTGCCTGTGCTATGTTAAAATAATAGGATAAACATTTACTAAAAATGGAATTCTAAATCATTGTATAAGGTAAATTCAGGATAGTTAGTATTACTCCAAAAATTCCTTTTATAACTCACAGAGTACTAATACTTGATTTTTGGCATATAAACCTATAAGATACTTTGCACATTAAAGTTTACGAATGAAGCTTCCTAAGGAGGAACAAAAGAAAATCTCTTTGCAGACGTCTGGGCTTGTAGCCACTGTGCTCTGGCATAACCATCCCAACCCTGGGCATGAGCAGGGTCTGAATATGGAATTCAAAAGTATTCCTTCTTGCCTGTACATTCAGAATTAATTAAGTTTCTAAACCATAATACATTAACTTATTGTGAAGATAAAAATAGTCAATTGCATTTTTAGTGTAGTTCAGGTTCTCAGGTTCTCTTAGATTCTCCAAAAGTTATATGACCTTGATGGTTTTCTGCAATGATATTAAGTGACTGTCTCCAACCTAGCTGACAATGCAATTAAACCTGCCTACCTATTAGCTCTTTGGCTTAAAATCTGCATTTTACAGAAGGGAAACCATAAAAAATAAAAAATAAAAAATAAAAAAAAAAAGAAGGGAAACCAGTTCAGAGGCTTTAAGTAACTTATAGAAGACACACAGCTAATGAACATAGGGGAGTTTGAATCCACATCTGCCCCAACTCAGCCCAGTTGGTATGGTTCTCCACCTATGCCAACCACAGGCAACAGTTGGAGGAAAATTAGCAAAGCAACTCACAAATGTACCACTCCAGCAGGTCAAAGGACAGAAGAGTGAGAAGCAGGCAAGGCAAAGGGCTTACGTTCGTGTGTCTGGGGTTGTGTGTGGATTGGGGGTGGTGCTCTCGTGTAGGATAAGCAAACCCAAGAGGAGGGAGGAAATTGACTTGGCCCAGGGGAAATCTAAGTGGCTCAGGAGTGAGAATTGTCGGTGACAAAAACTGCAGTGGCTGCCAACCAGTAATTTGCACTTCATGCTACCTTTATTTCTTGTCCAAAGTGAGAAAAAAGGCCTTGAGGCCCCAGAGTAGGAGGGAGAAGAAAGGAAGAGCTGGTGGGGGCCAAAGCCAGGTTGGTTTCCTTCCTGACCTCACCCACGCTCTCCCACTCTTCCTGTCTGTGCTTAGCTGCCGCCCAGGCAGAGGCTGCTAAGGAGAGCTGGCTCGAAGGAGGCTTTATAGAAAACTGGAAGCTGAAGATGGAGCATGAGCTCCTGGGTGACTCTTCAGGAATCAGTGGCTGTGATTCCTGAGAAGCCCATTGTCCCCTCCTTGCCATCCCATTGAGTTATAGGGGCAGCGACAAGAGGCTCTGATGTGGTAGGTTTCCCTTAATAAGTAAGTGAATGAATGAGTAGCAATATGGCCATAATCTTACTTGCCTTGCAGGATATAGATGCTTGTGACTCTACAGTTTTCCAGTTCTCCAAACATCAGCTAGGTTTCTGACAATTCCATTTGTTCCTGAAAGTAATTACCTGGAGTTAACATCAGACTCTGCAGGTCTAAGGGCTCAGTCCCAAAGACTGCTCCCACTTCAGACTCAGTTGCAGATAACAGATAGCAGGTTACCCATTTCTGTCTGACTTGCTACAAATTCATGAGTTCCAGCAACTTCCTCTTAAGGTTCGTTAATTCCCTAGGATACCCTGCAGAATTCAGGAAGGCCCTTTACGTACTATTATGGGTTCATTGTAAAGGGTACAGGTTAGGAAGAGCCAAAGGGAAGAGTTGCACAGGGCAAGGTATGGGGGAGGGGGCACACATCTACCATGCCTTTCTCGGGCTTGCCACCCTCCCAGCACCTTCACATATTCACCGACCTGGATGCTCTCTGAATCTCGTTGTTTAGGAGTTTTTATGGAGGTTTCTTCACGCAGGCATGATTGATTAAGTGATTGGCCACTGGTGATTGAACTCAATCTCCAGCCCCTCTTGTCTCCATGGAGGTCAGGTAGTGGGGCTGAAATTTCCAACCCTCTAGTGATGCCTTGTTCTTTTTGAAAGCAGCCCCTATTCTACGAGTCCTCAACATAAACTCGGGTATGGTTGAAAGATGCTCATGGTGAATATCAAAAGGTACTTGTATCACTCAGGAAATTCCAAAGGTTTTAGAGACAAAGGCCAAATATATATTTCCCATTTATACCATAAGGACACATTTTGATGTTAAAAATTGAACTCTTTTGGGGGGGAATGTGACTTTTTAAAATTACATTGGAATAATCATTTGGCTCATTCTATGGGTAATCTGGTATTTCCTGCCCTTCTCAAAGAAACAGGGATTGTTCTGAATAAAAACCCTGACACTCTAAAGGAAAGGCCAGTACCTCTGTATTCGTTTTCTAGCGCTGACGTAACAAAGTACTACAACTTAAACAACAAAACTATGTTTTGTTTTGTTTTGTTTTCCACAATTCTGGGAGATAGAGGTTCAAAATCAGGGAAATGACAGGGTTGACTCTCTTTGAGGGCTGTGAGGGAGAGATCTGTTCTGAGCTTCTCTGCATGGCTGGTACCTGGCCCTGTTCTTTGTCTCATCATCTTTGTCTTCCATCTGCTTATCTCTGTCTCTAAATTTCCCCTTATAATAAGGCCAACAGTCATATGGGACAGCCTACCCTAATAGGACCTCATTTTTACTTGATTGACTCCATAAAGAGCCTATCTCCAAATCAGGTTACATTCTGAGAAACGACATGTTAGAACTTTAACATGAATTTTGGGGGCACACGACACCATCTTTACCAGTGGTTTGTCTCTAAACGTGAGATGATCACTTTCTGAATTAGTCACAAAGAACTCTTACGGGATGGAGGCAAAAGTAGGACTTGTTATGAACAAAAAATTTCTGTTCATATTGAGTGTAGACACTCCAAGGAAAAAGCAGCATAAATGATCTCTTTCATTGGAAAGTCCCTACTTGGACACACCAAACTGCCTGGTCTTGTTGGCCTGTTCTCAGCTCCATGCCCCTCTCATCCAACCTGTAGTGTGAGATTGCATTATCCCACATCCCCTTTTCATCACAGACGTTGATTTTGGTCCTAGTGCTTTCCATCAACCCCATCCACGTTTCCAGGATGTATTTCCAGGATGTATTATTGGATCAGGGTCATTGTCAGAGCTGTATTTCCCAAATTCTAGTATCTTCCAACCTAGAACACAGATTTGTTCTATTTCTCTGTTGTGTTTAGAAACAATAGTCTATTTCTATCCCATGCCTGGGTCATATTCCAGCCCAGCCAAATCAGAAATTCTGATTGTGGGACCCTGATTTTACCCTGATTCTCCAACACAGCATTAAGAATCACCAAGCTAGAAAAGCAGCGTGAGGAAGGGCAGGAGTGGGGCTGGTTTGGATACCCTGAGTACAGGGTGCATATACATTTCCCCAAAAACAAGCACTAAGTCTCAGAGACAGTGCAGTCTAGATACATAACATGAGGAAGAAATATTTTTCTAATTGCAGGATAATTTAAACAATTGTCCCTGCCCGCAGTATGTGCAGTATCTTACCTCGTTATGTATGAGAAGTTCTAGGTTGTTTGTTAATTGGATTCTGGATTGCAGAGTGTACTTTGAAGGCTTTTAGTACATGAGAAAAAAACTAAGTTCAAATGTAGCTACCTTTAATTCTACACTTAGCTACACAAAAAGTTTGCTTGAGTCTTAAAATTAAACTCTTTTTACCACTTTCCTTTTTGGCTGTTGGAAGTTTACTTTTGAAATAAATTATACATTTATGTCATTTAATGGGATAAATCATTCTAGAATTATTTATTAAGAGAACAGCACCTTTATACCCCTCATTCTATTTCCTTCTTTCATAGTAAAAGCCTTTTTATCATTTGCTGCTGCTTTGTAAATTTCAGCTTCTTGCCCTCACCTGAGCCCCAGGGTCTCTACATTTGTCCCCACAGATTCATTACCTTGAGTAACTTGGTGCCAAATTTTGATCATAGTTTTCATTCTTTGTGATGCATTATTTTTCTTGTGGGTGTCCTTATATAAACTTTTCTTTTTCCTCTTATCTTCCCATTTTTCTCCTAGTTTCTTTGTCTTGTGCTGTTTCCTTTTTCAAAAAATATTGAGGTAAAATTCACAGAACACGAAATCAGCCACTTTGAAGTTTACAATTCAGTGGCATTTAGTACATTCACAATTGTCCCCATTACCACCATCTAGTTCCAGAACATTTTCATCATCCCAAAAGGAAACCCCTTACCCACTAAGCAGTCTCATTACTTTTGGTAAGACCAAATACTTATTATATTACCTATTGCAGTCTAGCATATGGCTCTGAAATATAGCAGCTTACTAGTAATCATTTATTAATTTATAGTTTCTGGGAATCAGAAATCAAGACACACCTTAGACTTGAGCTCAGTTTCTTGTGGTCTATAATCAAAGTATTAGGGGCTGTCGTCATGTGAACACCTGATTAAGGAAGGATCCATTTCCAAGCTCACTCACTTGCTATTCGCCAGATTCAGTTCCCTCTAGTCTGTTAGACTGAGGCCCCAGTTGCTTGCTAGTTTTAGCTAGAGGTTCACCTCAGTTACTTGCCACATGGGCCTCTCCACAGGGAAGTTCACATCATGGCAGCTGGCTCCATCAGGGCAAGCATGTAAGACAGTAATAGAGGACTCAGAGAGGGAAGGAGGGTGGGGAGAGAGAGAGAAACAGAGATCTTGCAGATGAAAGTCAGTCTTTGTATAACCAGTCTTGGAAGTGACATCCATCACTTGTGCTGTGTTCTAGTTATTAGAAGCAGTCATTCGGTCCAGCCCATAGTCAGGGAGGGTGTTACATAGACAAAGTGAAGGCCGTCTCAGAGGCTACCAGCCATGTTTGAGTACGGCTTTCTTCAGTTATTTTCTGTCTGAAAATGGTTGTGATTTGAGGATCTTTTATCCAATTTTGAGTAATCTTTGGTAATTAAAGGATGATTTTGCTTTTTCCGTTGAGCATCTAAAAAATTTTACATGAATTTGGAGTAGAGAAAACTTACAGAGGCAGAATTCATGAAAATTAAGACAGAACAAAATAAAATTTTGAATGTGTGTGCCTCACACATGAAAAAGACAGGCAGATGGGATGCCTGGGTAGCTCAGTTGGTTAAGTGTCTGACTCTTCATCTCAGCTCAGATCTCAATCTCACACTCATGAGTTCAAGTCCCACATTGGGCTCCATATCTAGTGTAGAGCCTACATTAAAAAAAAAAAAAAAAGAAAAAGAAAAAGAAAAAGGCAGAGAGAGTTGAATGATTATTAAATCCTGTATCCAAATGTCTATATTTATAAATCCATATTCCACATACTAGGTTTGGAGCAAAGTTATATTGATAAGTAAGAAGGGAAAAGATTGGTGTTGGCTGAAGTTATTAAGTGGGGAGAAAACTTGAAAAAGACCTTACTTAAAGGAAAATGAACACCAGAGTGTTAAAACCATATTATTAAGCAGTAGGAATCAGACAATATTTACCATGAAAGAGAATATTTTGTGAGTTTTGACAACTATTTCAAAAACTGCCAAAAGAGGATTCTGATGTCTTTGTGTTTCCCTGAGGTAGGACCTCAGCGTGGAAAAAGTTTCTTAAAGCTCTAGGTTTTGTATCCTGGATACCCCCCTGTAATAAGCTGTGTAACTTAGAGCAACTTATAAGTCTCAACTTCCTTGTCTGTAAAGTGGGATAATCATAGTACATGTCCCAAAGAGTTAATAGAAGCAGCTAAGTAGAAGTTTAAGGATAGACTCTTATATTTATTTATACTGAACTAAGACTAATGGATGGAACCATTGAGGGGGTAGATTTTGGCTTAATACTGAAAATAATCATCACATTTTAGAACAGGAGCTGGCAAACAATGGCAAGTAGGATTTTGCCCATGGCCTGTTTTTGTTTTTTGTCTAGTTTTATTGAGAAATAATTGACATACCTCCTGTGTAAGTTTATAGCGTATAACATGATGGTTTGATTTATAATATTGTGAAATGACCACAGTACGTTTAGTTAACATCCATCATCTCATATAGAGACAATAAAAAGAAAAGAAAAGAAATTCTCCTTGTGATGAGAACTCTCCGATTTACTTTCCTTACAATTTATCCTAGATATCATGCAACAGCACTAACTAAAATCATCATGTTGTACATTATATTCCTAGCACTGACTTATAACTGGAAGTTTATACCTCTTGACCACCTTCCTTCAATCCCCCTGTCCATATCCTCTGCTTCTGTTAATCACAAACCTGATCTCTTTTTCTAGGAGTTTGGTGTGTGTGTGTGTTTAGATTCCACAAGTAAGTGAGACATACAGTTATTGGCCTTCCTCTGCCTGACTTACTTCACTAAGCACAATGCCTTCAAACTTTATCTATATTGTTGCAAATGGTAGAATGTCCTTGTTTTTTATGGGTGAATAATATTCCATTATGTATATAATATTTAATGTATATATATATCAACTTCTTTGTCCATTTATTCATCAATAGAAACTTAAGTTGTTTCCATGTCTTGGCTATTATAAACAATGCTGCCATGAACGTGAGTGCAGATATCTTTTGAATTAGAGTTTATATATCCTTTGAATATATTCCCAGAGGTAGAATTGCTGGATCGTATGGTAGTTCTACTTATAATTTTTTGAGGAACCTCTATATACAGTTTTCTTTTTTTTTAGAGTATTAGTGAATGTATTATATATATATATATTTTTTTTTTAAGTTGTTATTTATTTATTCATGAGAGACACAGAGAGAGAGAGAGAGGCAGAGACACAGGCAGAGGGAGAAGCAGGCTCCACACAGGGAGCCCAATGTGGGACTCGATCCCGGGACTTCAGGATCATGCCCTGGGCCGAAGGCAGGTGCTTAACTGCTGAGCCACCCAGGCATCTCCATACTGTTTTCATGGCTTGTTTTTGTATGGACTGCATTTTAGTCAGTTTGGGCAGGATAGCAGAATACCACAGATGGGATGTCTTAAACCATAAATCTTTATTTGTCACAGTTCTGGAGACTGGAAAGTCCAAGATGAGGGTGCTGACTGACCTGTTGTCTGGTAAGGACTTGCTTTCTGGTTTATAGATGGCCATCTATCCTCATCTCCTCACGTGACTCAAGGAGAGGAAAGAAGCAAACTTTTTCATACCTTCTCTTGTAAGGGCACTAATGCCATTCATTAGGGCTCCACCCTCACACCGCCTCTGCAAATACTATTACATTGGAGGTTAAGGTTTCAACATATAAATTTGGGGGGGAACACAAACATTCAATTCATAACAGATTATGAGTGAAGAATAGCATTTATATTTCAAAGGGCTATTGGGGAAGCAACAGCAGCAGTAGCAATGGAGACTGTATATGGCCCAGAAAGCCAAAAGTATTTAGTGTCTGCTCCTTTACTGATAAAACCTTTGCTGACCCCTGGAAAGTATTCTCAAAATTGGATGTATTTACTCCCTAAGAATGGGAGTAGTAAACTGGTAAAGAAATAATTCAAACAGAGAGGACAACTGAAGAAATAACCTCTGAAGTCCCCTGAAACCCTAACATTCTATCAAGTTTTGGATATTCATTTCATATTTTGGCAGCTCTGGTTGTTAGAAAATTCTTTCTTATATCGAGCAAACCATGTTTTTGTTTTTGTTTTCATGAATTTTGTCCATAGCTGCTCTGTTTTCTGTCCTCCATTCTTTGTTCCTCTGTGTTTTAGAGGAGTTGTCAGGAGGATGTTTGGAGAATGGAGGCCAAAGCCATTTCTGATATCTTGATACTAGATTAGTCCATCTTTTATTGCAAAGTGTTGGAAAGCCATAGTACTGATAGTAGTGAAGGAACAAAGGAAAATAAGAAGCCAATCTTTCTGTTAATGGCTAAGAAAAGTAACTTAAGAAAGGCGATATTGGCTTGGATTTGTTTAGATGTTCAACCTGATATGGCACCAAAACATATTATAATCATAACATTTATTGACCTTCTATGTACAAGGCATATATGTGTATATTATCTCATTGAATTCTCTCAAAAACAGTATTAGGTACCAGTTGTTACCACAATGGTAACTGAATACAACAATAAAGGCAACAAAAAAATTCCTTCTACAAAGTATTATCTCCACTTTATAAATAGGAAAATAAAGTTTAGAAAGATTAAGAAACTTGTCTGAAGTCAAATGAAAAAATGAATAGGAGGTTCTAGATTCGAGCCTAGTGTGCCTAACTCTGAAGCCTATTCTCTTACCTGCCATAGTACCCAACATATGATACCTTCTGTTTGTGAGAATTGTAAGTAATGTGGATACCGCTTGTCCAAAACCTCTTCCTTCCAGCCCCTAATAATAATAATAATAATAATAATAATACAAATCCAATTGTCTTTTTTTTTAAAACATATTTTCCCCCTTTCAGCTGTAGGAAGGAGCAGAGTTCCTTACCCTTTACCTTCTCTGGGTGCCTAAAACATGATGAGTATTTTTTAATGTTTATTTTGGTTATCTAGTATTATGCACATAGGGAAATGGGTTGCATGAAATTCAACATTCTTCTTTGATTTGTTTGGTCAAAAAACAATGGTTTTTGGTTCTCCAGGCAAGTATAATGAATATTTTTAAAAGAAAATATTATCCTTGAACTACCTGAATCTATTATTTGTGGTAAGATTCTACATTCCTTCCTGAATGTTTTTCTACTTCTCCAAAAATATGGCTCTTCTGCCTTTCTTTGTTCCTCAGAAGAAAGACTAGGTCTTATTTTCTTTGTTTCCTTTACCTTAAAAGTCAACTTAAAAGAAGTTGGGTACCATGTGCTGGGGATGATTGTTAATTCTTTTAAAAAGATAGATCTTTCAGGATCATCATGTGTGCAACGGCAAAATAACCCCAATGTAAGTTGTACATATAGCAATGCTTTTTCCTTTTTATTTATTTTTTAACCAGTAGATATAAATTAGACTAAAGAACAAAGAAATTATTGATTTGGGGATAAGGTCATGGAGGGAGTTTGAGATGGAGGTGATTTTAAATTTTTGGAAAAGTTGGTGGTATTGGTACAGAGGGATGGAAAGTTGATGCTCTAGTGGGACCATTTCTCTAGCATTGACTATAACCTTACATGGTCTCTGTAGGCTTGGATAGATTAGGATATGAGTAGTCAAGAGAGATTACATATAATCCCAAATCAGCCTGCTGATCTTGCCCTTCCCAAAGCTTGAATACTAAAAGCAACTATAATGAGGCTGAATCATCCCAAAGGTGCCCGGAAAAAGGCCATCCTTTAGTTCCTGAAGAATTCTAGGATCTTGGTGGCAGAGCCACCTGGGCTTATGTTTGCATGCTTTGGCTTGAGGATGGGGAAAGGCCTGATGGACAGAACAAGCAAAACTATAGGAAATGAAGGAAGTATAGGCAGATTGAAGTTAACAAAGGAAAAGGTTGCATTGCACAGGCAACAAGCCATGTAAGTCCTAAAGCAAGCATTGGTCATACTTGCTTAGTTTTGTTACTAATCCTCATCCTCACCTAGACTAAGACTTATAACATTATTTATTTGTTTGTTTCATTAAAAGGAAAGATTTCTACCTCACCATCTTTCCAACGTGCTTGATTTTACATTGCTTATAAGAAATAGTGACACTCCATTGTGATTCGATGCAATGTCTCCTATGTGACTCTGCCTCAAAGGAGATAATATCAGCTTGTGGCAGCTAGAAAGAAAATGTGAATAAAGAAGATTATGAGCCAACGAATCCTCAAGTATTAAAAGGTGTGAATTAATAAGAAGATGGAAGACTTTGAGAGAGATGAGATCTGATTTGAGGGAAAGACTAGCCCCAGCAATCGTGGCAATGACATGGAGGTTTGCTATAGTGAATTACTTCAGTGTCATCATCCTTATTTTTAACCCCGCATGTTCCATGACCTTGTCTCCAAGTTACAATTCAGTTAGCAGACTGTTGAGCTGTCAATTTGCTTAAAGCATTTCAAGGTGTCTTTTTCAACACACACACACACACACACACACACACACACACACACACACATATGTATCCTTTCTTTTCCCTAAGACCACTTTGCTTTATTAACATTTCTTAATCCATTCATACAAAAATCTGGTATCACCTTTATGAAATGCCTTTGAGGCTGCTCAGTTTGGGATAATTGCATTCCTCCCAAACAATATCTATCATTGCATTTACCATATGTTATTATATTTTCCTATTTACATGTTTACCTCTTCCAACTACTCAGTGACTTCTTTGTGTAGAGAAAAATAAATGGTTTTGAAAGGCCACAGACTGAAATAAGTCCCTTTTCTGAATAAGACTGCTTTCAGATAAACTAGCAGATGATCACATAGCTGACTCATGCTAAATCATCTAAGAAGCCAGACACAAAAGGCCACATATTGTGTGATTGCATTTATATGAAATATCCAGAAAAGGCAAAATCTGTAGAGACAGAAAACAGATTAGTAGTCATGTAAGGCTGAGGGAAGAGGGAAATGGGGAATGATTGCTTCATGAATATGGGGTTTCTAGGAAGGGTGATGAAAAAATCTGTAACCGAGTATTGATAATGGCTACACAACATTGCAAATATTCTTTTTTATTTTCTTTTTAAGTGGGCTCCACACCCAGTGTGAAGCCCAAGGTGGGGCCTGAACTCATGACCCTGAGATGAAGATCTGAACCAAAATCTGAAGTAGGACAGTCAAGCAACTGAGCCACCCAGACACCCCTCTAAATATTCTTAATGCTCCTGAATTGCACACTTAAAAATGGTTACACCAGTAAATTTTATGTTACCTGTATTTTGCCACAATAAGAAATAAAATAAAAAAGTTAAGTAAACAGGGGCACCTGGGTGGCTCAGTGATTGTCTGCCTTTGGCTCAGGTCGTGATCCTGGGGTCCTGGGATCAGGTCCTGCATCAGGCTCCCCTTGGGGAGCCTGCTTCTCCCTCTGTCTCTGCCTCTCTCTGTGTCTCTTATGAATTAATAAATAAAAATCTTTTTTTTATAAAACTGAAGTAAACAAAAATACAAACAGCCGAAAAAAGAGAAGAAAAAAAGAAAGAAGAAAAGAAAGAAAGAAAGAAAGAAAGAAAGAAAGAAAGAAAGAAAGAAAGAAAGAAAGAAAGAAAGAAAAAGAAAAGTGGTAAGGCCAGTTTCCATATGTCCCTGTATATTTCTCAAACGTTGTCCATAATGTCCTGACTTCCTTTACCTCCCAGATTTGGAATCCTTGACCTTTTCTCATCCTATATGGTAAATCCATAACCTACAATTCTCCACTGTAATTTTCTTCTCTATCAGGGGTCTCATGATGGAGAAAAAAAAAGAAAGAGGATTTTCATATAGGGAAAATGGAATTAAATATTTTCAGAACTAGGTAAAATTACTTATCAGGCATGACCAGGGACTCCTTACCTTTGTGTATATAACTGTTTTAATTTTCAAAGTAATAACAGTTACTTCCAAAAAATAAAAAAATAGGACAAATGTATAAAGTAGAGAGGAAAAATTGGGGGGTGAGATTTTATTTTTATTATGGTAAATTTACATATAAAATTTACCATCCTAACTATTTTTTTTCATCATGATGAGTGTACTCCTTACTTCCCATCACCTATTTCACCCATCTTCTCACCAACTTCCCCTCTGGTAACCATCAGTTTGTTCTTTATAGTTAAGAGTCTGTTTCATGGTTTGTCTCTTTTTATTTCCTTTGCTCATTTGTTTTGTTTCTTAAATTCTGCATGACTGAGATTATATGGAATTTGTCTTTTTCAGACTTATTTCACTTAGCATTGTACTCTCCAGTTCCATCCATGTTTTGCAACTGGAAAGATTTCATTGTTATTGGCTAAGAAGTATTCCATATCACACACACACACACACACACACACACTGCACATCTTCTTTATACTACATCTTCTTTATCCATTCATCTATCAGTAGACAGTTGAGCTGCTTCCGTAGTTTGGCTCTTCTAAATAATGCTGCAATAAACACTAGAATTCATATATCCCTTTGAATTAATGTTTTTGTATTTTTTTGGGTAAATACCCAGTAATGTGATTACTGAATTGTAGGATAGTTCTACTTTTGTTTTTTGAAGAACCTCTATAATGTTTTCCAGAGTGGTGAAAAATCATTTTAAAAAATCCCCTCTGACAGAGACAAAGCTATATATAACCAAACTGGGATTTTGTTTTTCTTTTCTGAGCATACAACCTACCTTTCCCAGCCTCTCTTGCCATTAGGGGAAGGACTATGTGTTCTGGCCAATGGGATGTTAGTGTTTTGAAATAATGTGACCCACTCCCAAGGCTAGCTATGAAATCCCTGTGCAGTCATCATACTCTCCTTAACTTCTGCAATAACTTTAGAGGTGATGTATTTGAGATTAAGTAGAACCACAAATTAGAAGAAATCTATTTCCCTCTGTTACTGAAAGAAAGGTGAGCAGCCAAGCCAAGATCCAGGTGACTTGAACAAGACTATGACTTGAATGAAAGGAAACTATATGGTTATTGCATTAAGCATTTGAAATTCAGGGCCTATTTGTTATCACAACATAACCTTTCATGTTCTGATTCATTGACCTTTTAATCTTACTCAGTGGAGGTAACTAACTGTATATCCAGTTTTTCAATCAAAGTATAGAATTTTTCCTGTCATTCTTTGTCCTGTCCCTTTAAAGTAGGTCCCAGATGTAGTTTTGGTGACCCACTTAGTGCTAGGAAGCCATGTTCTTTCTTAAACCAAGTAAGGGAAACCCATTCTTTTTGCTAGCGAGGTATTTGCTTAGCAATGGGTATATGATATGATTCTGGCCAAAGAGAAATAAGCGGATGTCCAAACATAAAGTTTCCTGGAAAGACATTTCCATAGGTTACAAAAAGATGGCTGTTCATCTTTTGTTCAGTGTTGGTATAAAGCAGGGGTTGGTGGTGCCATATATTGGCAAGTGCTGTTATTGCGAGAACAAAGTTTTTATGGTAAACAGAGGAAAAAGGTGGTAGTAACCATTGTTCTTCATGATATCCCTGAGCCAATAAATTAACCAACTCTCAAGATGTTCTTTCACATCTTTTAGCACATGAGATAATAAAACTTTCTTATTTTTTAGCTGCTTTGAGATTTTTACTGTTACTTGCAGCTGAAAACATCCTAGATACTGATATTTGTTTCCAATGATTTGGATATTTCAAGTAATAGTGCAGCAAATACCCTTGTACACTTATCACTGGTGATGTCCAAAATGCTTTCTCTAGTTGTATTGCTAGGTCAAAGAGTATAAACATCTAAATGTCTTATAGGTAGTACCACATTTTCCTCCAAAAAACATTACCTTCTCCTTAGCTTTTAAGTCTCCTTATTTGGATATTATTGATCTATTTAATTTTGCTAATCTGATAAGCAAAATAATATCTCTATGTTTTATTTTGTATTTCTTTCCTTATTAATAGACTAGTGACAATTTTTTTAAAGATTTTTAAAATTTATTTATTCATGATAGACAGAGAGAGAGAGAGAGAGAGGCAGAGACACAGACAGGGGGAGAAGCAGGCTCCATGCCGGGAGCCCGATGCAGGACTCGATCCTGGGACTCCAGGATCAGGTCCTGGGCCAAAGGCAGGTGCCAAACCGCTGAGCCATCCAGGGATCCCCAACTAGTGACAATTTGTAGGGTTGTAAGTTGTCTATCCAAAAATTTTGTCTATTTTTCCACTGACATTTGTATTCTTAATTAGTAAGAACTCTTAATAAAAATAAGACTATTAACTTTTGCATTGCAAATATTTTCTTCTGGTCTGTTGTTTATCTTTGACTTTGCTTATAACCCCTGTTCCTACTCAGGAATTCAACATTTTTATCTCATCACTTTCCTCACTCTTAAATTTAATGCCTTCCAATTTTTTATCTTAAAATCCCAAGTGTTGTTCTTCTCTGTGGTATTTTCAAGGACCAAGAAATCTTTAAAGTGTAAATAACCGAAATTGTAAATGATTGACAAGATATTTAGAGGGCTAGGATATATGAACAAATACTTCTTAAATTACTTTGTGTAGTTAATTGTTTTTCTTATGAGGACACCTGAAGGAAAGGGAATATATTTTTGTCAAGTACTTACTTTATGCTAGGCATTATGCTAGGTGCTTTACATGTAATTTTTTTAAAAGATTTTATTTATTTATTTGAGGGGGCAGGAAGAGCACAGAGGGAGAGGGAGAGGAAAAAGCAGACTCTCCAATGAACAGAGAGCCTGATGTGGGACTTGCTCCCAGGACCCTGAGATCATGACCTGAGCCAAAGGCAGATACTTAACCGAACCATCCAGGCGCTCCAATATGTGATTTTTTTTTTCAATTTCAATGCTCATGACAACTCTTTAAGTTGGCTTTTATTATTACTATTTCAGGAGAAGTAAGGTCAATAGCTTGCTCATGGTCATATAGTCAATAAAGACTAGATCTGTATTGAGTCCAGGTCTTCTTAGCTCCTTAACAATAACCTTAACCAAGGTACTCTATGATACTGGATAGATACGCAAAACAAATACAATTCCTATTTTCCCCTTTCACACTTCTCTTTTTGATACTCTTTCTTTTATCCTGGAACCGGGAATAAAAAGCATGCAATTCAAACATTATTTTCTTTTCATTGTACCATGGTGTCTTAAGCTAAAAAAAATAGGACATGTTTTACTTTTTAGGTATTTTTATCAAGCACTGTTTGTGTACAAAACTGAATCAATCACCAACATTATCAGGAAAACATTTCATGATGTTTGTGGGCTAGATATGTATGTTTTTGAAGACATTGATAAATTGGGTGATGGCTTTATGTCATTTATCACCCGGGCTTATTTGTTAGGGACTTACCTTTCTGAATCCCTCCCTGTTTGAACAGTCACTTCCTCCTGTCTCAGCTGGCTGTCTTTGATGTCTAGTACTGTCTGGTATTATTTTTAAGATGAGAGTGTGGGAAGAAAAGAGGAAATGTGTCTGCATATTGCACCAACCTCTGATCCAGGAGAACTTTTCTACTTCTGAATTTCAAGATATACTCTACCAAGGATTTAAGTTTCTTTGCATGCTAATCCCAGTTTGAGCCCTGTCTAATAGCTTTTTCTTGAATAAACATTCAGAATAACCAAAATAAAAGAACCTTTAATTCAGAGACTGTACGCCTTGGAAATAGGATCTGGAAAAACCCTAACCAAAGATCCTAATCTTGAGAGCCACCGATTTTTTTTTTCTTAGCAAAACAGGTGGGGAGTCGGAAGTCTAGATTTCCAATTGTTATTCCGTCACTTACTTGCTGAGTGTCATTGAGTAACTCAAATGTCCCAGACAGTGTTTTCTTTACCCTCGAAGAGGAGGAATTGAAGCAGGGTATCTCCAAGGTCACTTCTGTTGTCTAGTCTCATACTAGAACACCAGAGCAACCGACACTACATTGTGGAGTTGCCTGAGTTGAGTACTCTAAGAGCAAAATCAAGTGCTCTTATCTTCCCTTCATGTACCTTCTCTCCTCTGTGCACTATGCACAGTAGATAGATGTTTATATCTTGGTCCATGAAAGTCTCAGAGTCTCTGGTCCTGCATATCTTTGTTCCCATTTTCTCAAACACTACTTCTTGTTCCAAAACCTTTCATATTTGTAGTCTCCTAAGGACTTTCTCCTTGGTATGAAAATGATATATTAATTCATACTAATCACTTAATGGGCTACTTCTTGGTAACTTGCTTGCATTCTAACAGGGACTTTCAATACACAGAATATATTGATTCTAAAGAAGTGACTCAAAAAGTGGAAATTACAGTTACTTTGGGTTGGGCCAGTGGGAAAGGTTAAGGGTGGGGGTAGTTATGGGGGGCTTCTCAGAAATCATCAGAAAACAGCCACTTGGTCTGCCTTGTTGAATTGAATATAACATGTTATGTTCCTGATCTCTCTGAAAAGACTAAATGATCTTGACATCCTTTTTCTGTTTGTAAGGCCCAATATGATTTTTTTTTTAAAGAAAGAATTTGTATACCTTGGAGGGAGAAATGAGGACCACAGCTTCTTATTAATTCAGAGAAACCTGAAGCCCCATCAGATGTCAACTGATTCCAATGGCCCCATTAAGGAGTAGAGCCTAAAGAGACCTGTAAAAATCCCTCTCTTAATTTTAAGACCTTTAGGCTCTAGTCATTGGTTATGGAGACTTACTCTTTTCCTGAAGAGAATTTTGAGTTTTCTGTAGTCAGGGCTCAGGCATTTTACTTCTTTTTATGCTCCATGGAGCCTTGCACAGGCTGGGAACATACAATTGCTTAATGAATACTTGCTGACATATCATCCTCCTGGAAAAGAGACCAAAACAGCTATACATTTATTACCTCATTTTTCTGGGATAAAGCAGCTTTTGAAAACATCAGTAGAATTGGAATCTCTATTTTGCAAAGAGAGGAAAACAAAACAAAGAAGTTAAAATAACTTGTCTCATGTCATATCTAGAAAGGTTGACAGAGTTTTGATTAAAATTAAATTTTGACAAGTGGCTGAAGCAGAAAGCACAAGAAGAATCGTCTCTTCTGTGATCATTCCCTTGGTCCTTGTATTCTCCTGAGCAGTTTTGAGCAAAAGGAGAGAAAAGATAAATTCCTGAGCATGGAAGCTGGTTTCATAGAAGAATTGGAACCAGAGATAATCTAGATATACTGGATGCTGGTGTGGTTGAGGACATAAAATGGTGGAGTTTTGTGGTAATACTTAGAGCTGTGATCCAGGGCCTTATCTGCTTACCTAGAAAACCCATTCTTTGGGTCACCATCTGAGATTTTGAGTTAGAAGGCTCAAAATCAAGCCTCAGAAATTCCACCTAGAAGCAGAAAACTGTTTGGTGATATTCAGTGTAAAGATACCAAGGCTTTTCCCACTGCCTACAAGGCCCTACATTGCAGGGCTCCTGGCTACCTCTGCTTCAGCCCCATGGCCAATCTTGCTATTTCCTTACCACACCAAGCCTGCTTCTATCTCAGGGCCTTTTCTCCTTAGAGTGCTCTTCTTATATAGAGCTGCATGGGTGGTCTCTCACTTCACTTGGATCTTTGCTCATGTCACCTCATCAGTGGCATTACGCTTTCCTCATAGTCCAATCTAAAGTACTGACTCTGTCTTATCATATGTAAAACAAGAATAATAGCCCTACTTGAAGAATTAATATATGTGAAAAATCTTGGTAAACTGTAAGGTGCTATAGAAATAAAGAATTTTAGTTGTCTTTATACCTCTGAGACTTGGAAAAAATTTACTAAAGGCTTTAAATTTAAATATTGATCAATTTTTTTTTCCAAATTAGATTGACCTATTTTTTTTTCTTCCCATTTTAGGGATTATATCCTGATATAACTATGATGGCTAATGGTGATAAACATGTTATCTATGTATGTACATGGTTCTGTTTTCTAACTTTCTTAGCCTTTAATTGAATCAAATCAAATTTATACCTCTAACTACCTTCAAGAACAAAGGGATTTTTCCAGTTTAACAACAGTGGTTAATTAGAGGGACTCTTTTTAGGTGGAAGATGATAAGTTTGACCTCAGAAATTGCAACTTTGATGTGCAGGTATAACTTCCATATGAAAAATCCCTAGTGGGCCGTTGGATGTTATCAACTGATGTGGTGCAGGAAAGAAGTTAGCAAAGTGTTATTTATTGGTTTTCACCCAAATGGAGATAGTACAATTAAAGTGAAAACCAGCCATACCCCAGTACAAGTTCTATATTAAAACAGCAACTTGAATGACACAGTATTGCCAAGTACTTACTATGTGCGTGACACCATGCTTTGTATTTTTCATGCATTATTTCATTTAATTCTTATAATTACCTTATGAGTGGGTGCTAACATTATCCCCATTTTCAGTTGAAATGACCAAGGTTTAATGAAATAAATTAATTTGCAGAAGCTCTCAGAGCTAGTGAGAATAGGAGCTGGCATTCAAACTCAGGTTTATTTAACTTGAAAGTCAAAGCTTTTAATCACTGTATTAGATTGTACGGTGTGTAATTTATACAA
Source organism: Canis lupus baileyi (assembly GCF_048164855.1). Taxonomy (NCBI): domain Eukaryota; kingdom Metazoa; phylum Chordata; class Mammalia; order Carnivora; family Canidae; genus Canis; species Canis lupus. Next base: position 19,990,743 of record NC_132851.1, read on the forward strand.
TACAAATTAAACATATTCTCAGCAGGAAGGCTGTACCCTTGTAATGCATTACATGAGAGACCCACGAAGTTCCTGAAATGACTCCTGGTTTATGGTTTCTTGGCTGTCTCAGAGTAGAGCCCAATATGCAATCCAAAGGGAGGGTTCATATTTCCTACTTATACATTGGATATTCATACCATGTCCTTTAGGAAACCACAATCCATCTTTTTTTAAAGTGTCAATGCAATTGCATGTGACACAGGCTTTTGTGTAGAGTTCACTTTTATTTCTGTAAGTATTGAGATATGTATTATATGAGTTTTTGTATCTCCTTGAAATAAATATAATGTCCATATTATAACTAAGCTGAAATAGTTCCTGGCATGAAAGCAAAGAATGATGAATGAAACCTAGTGTGATTTGCCTATAATTGTGCTCCTCTGTGTCTGTCTTATGTCCTTTCTTTCATTTCATTCCAAACAGGTCTAACACAGAACAAACAGCCATGCTAAATCATACTAAATAATTCAGTGCAGCACTTGCAGACATTTGCAAGGTGTGTATATTAAAGATGACGGTGATCTTCCTAGGAAAGAGAAAGACCAAAGAGTTTCCATATATTCAGGAAATGTGTTTAGACATGCATTTATATTCTTTGCTTTGTTTCTTTTAAAGATTTAGTTTCTTTAAAGTTTTTGTTGAGTGTATTATGGGAGGACTTGGCATATGACCTTTTTTTTCCATTTTCTCTATTAGATACTTAGGGGACAGATATCATACCAAAGGGTATAACAGTAGGGCAGGTAGTATAGGTAGGCAGTGCCATTGGGGGTTTAAAACAGACACACACCCTTCCCTCACAGGAGGTGTCTAGAAAACAGAGGAATTCACAGACTGATGCTAGAATTTTTAGAGGTCAGCAGCAACAAGCAAGGCAGTCAGCCGGTAACTCCCATTGCACTTGGGACTATGGTCAAGCTTCCAGTTCCTGGCACCTTGCACTGCCAAGAATAAAGCAGTTTTGAGTCAGCGTGTAGATTATCATGATGGAGATGGAGACCCAGAAAGAAACAGAAAAAAGTACAGTTTTAGAAGGCCAGAGTAGAAGGCCAGGGTTAGGACCTAGAGGTCCTAAATTCCCAGTATTTGGCAGGAATGGTTTAAGTATCTTTTGTCCTCTGTTAGTCTGAGTGCAAAAGGTCAATGAGACCACTTCTGCAGGTAGGCTCAAATGATGCAGGCACAAAGCAGGGTCTTTTACTCTGCAGTTTACATTTACTGCACCTCCATTGAACAAACCATACACAATGATACTGATTTGGACTAACAACACCCTTGATTAGTACTGGGCAATGGAGCAATTCTGTGTGAGTTGCTGAGTTAATAATATATACAAATGCATAAATGTTTAGCTAACTCATAATTATCTTTATCACTTAGGGTCCCAATAGGAAACAGATGGCACATTCAAATGGAGTAATTGAATAAAGTTTAATAGATTATTGATGAGGGTGTAGGCAGGAAAGGAAAACCAACCACAGGGTGATGAAGGACGCTGCAAGCTACTCACAGTGGGGATCCATTGCCATCCCTAGTCCTGAAAGGATAGGGAGCTGAGAACAGAAACCTACCTATACCCATGGGGCATTCAGTCTTCATTGACATGACTTTGCTCTTTCAAGCAACTCATGCCCAGGAAGATGAAGTTTCAAATAACTTTATTGCTTGTTTTAGGAACTTTCTGAAAGTCCATTCATCTCAATACTATACTGCTTAACATGTTCTCATTTGTGTAAATATCCCTACCCAGGATAACAGCCTAACCAAGCTTTTCAAGCAATTGTTTATTCTTTAACTCACCTGGAAACCCTCTCTTGCTGTATTCTATGCACCAGTCCTAAACTATTATATCATGAGCTTTGACCAGTCCTAACCAACTGCACACATCGAAAAATCCACCTTAAAAACCAGACCTTCAAAACTGTATATACATCCTGACTTTGCTCTTCTTCCTGCAAGTGCCTGCTAAGACTGGCAAGGTGCTGATCTGTCTTCCTGTGATAAGCAAAACACTCAACTTTGCTTTATCAATAGATAATTTTGGTAATGGTTTAGAGAGCCAGTATTTGACAGAACTGTTACTAAAAACTGGAACAAAACCTGGCCAACGGGAACTATGGCCTCTGGAGGAAGGGAATGAAGCGTTAATCAGCCAGATCAGGGGAAGGCCTGGGGATACACACCCATTGTCACTTGGCTCTCACCCTCTGATCTTTTGCTGACATCTCTCCATGTTCACATCCAACTGGAAACTAGAGAGCATGAATGCTCTGGATGCAGTCCCCTAGATTCAGAGTAGGGCGGCAAAGGGTGAAGTACAGATAGGGAGAGGAAAAGGAGAATATCCAGCACACTGATCAGAAATAAAAATCAACATGAATCCCTGAATGCACATATAAACCGCATCCTTTAAAATTTAGAGCTGCAGAAATTGATCTAGAAAAAGTAAACTTTCTAGAAATGCATTGAAGTAACATTTTTTACAAACTGATTTTTAAGTTCTCAAATAAGTTAAAAGTCCTGTATAATAAAAAATGATCTTGGAAAAATCTCTGCATTGCCCATAGAATACAAACATTTTTGGTAAATAGCCCTGTCCAGTAATATGTATGTATAACGGGATAATATATACAGTATGCAATTCCATGGGTGGACGATAATCAACAGGAATTTTGCAGCACTTCCAAAATTTTGTGAAAATTACAAATTGCCAGCTCTAGCATTTATCCTTATGCTCTATATTCAACTTTAACAGTCCTTCTAGTTTGGGTCAGTGTTCCTCTAAGGGCTTAAAGTAACTATTATTACTTTTTATAGATTTTATTTATTTATTTGAGACAGACAGAGAGCACAAGCAGGGGAAGGGACAGAGGGTGAAGCAGGCTCCCCACTGAGCAGAGAGCTGGAGACAGGACTGGATCCTGGGACCCTCCCAACCAGGATCATGATCTGAGTGGGAGGCAGGTGCTTAACAGAATGAGCCACCCAGGTGCCCAGTAGTTACTTTTTAAAAAGCTATATTTTGGGCAGCCCAGGTGGCTCAGCAGTTTAGCGCCGCCTTCAGCCCAGGGCGTGATCCTGGAGACCTGGGATCGAGCCCTACATCGGGCTCCCTGCATGGAGCCTGCTTCTCCCTCTGCCTGTGTCCCTGCCTCTCTCTCTCTTTCTCTCTGTGTCCCTCATAAATAAATAAATCTAAATAAATAAATAAATAAAGCTATATTTTGGAATAATTTCCAATTTAAAGAGAAGTTGCATGAAATTATGAAGAATACTTGTATGCCCTTTCTATAGATTCACTCATTTTGACTGTTTTGCTACATTTGCTTTCTATTCTCTCACTGTGTGTGTGCCTGCGTGCACATGCACACGTACACACTCAGCTTTTGGCAGACCTGTTTGAGAGTAGATTGAATACATCGGGACTCTGTCACTTAATTATGTCAGGGTGTATTTCTCAAGAACAAGAATATTTTCTTCTATAACCACAGTCTAGTTATCAAATTCAGGAAATTTAACATGGCTACACTTATTTATATAATAGTCCACTTCCAGTTTTTTCAATTATCCCAATTACATCATTCACAGAGGTTTTTCTCTAGAATCTAGTCTATGATCATGTACTTAGTTATCATTCTTATTTAATATGGAGTAGTTCCTTGGCTTTTATTATCTTTCCTGACCTTGATAATTTTAAAGATTATAGGCCAGTGGTTTGACAGACTGTCTTTTTATTTTAAGATTTTATTTATTTATTAGACAGAATGAGAGTATGAGTAGGGGGAGGGGCAGAGGGAGAGGAAGAAGCAGGCTCCCCCCTGAGCAGGGAACCCAACTTGGGGCTCGATCCAGGACCCTGGGATCATGACCTGAGTCAAAGGCAGATGCTTAATGGACTGAGCCACCCAGGCGCCCCTACAGACTGTCTTAGAAGGTGGTTTACCTATGTTTCCCCATGATGTAATTCTGGTTACATATTTTTTGGCAGGATTGCTAGATTAAGCAAAGCTGTGTCCTTCTTAGGCTATCACACCTGTAGGCACATCACGCCTGTCATGTATTCATGATGCTCATTTTCATCTGTCGGTTAAAGCGCTGTTTTGTTCCTCCACTGTATAGCAAATTATAGCTTTTGTAAATTGTAATTTGTAGGGAGATATTTTGAGATTATGTTAATAAGCTGTTTCTCATCAACACCCGCCTCCTCCCACCCCAAGTTAATTCCTTAATTTCTTTTTGGAGGAATCACTACTCAATTCTGTCCTCACCATGTATGAAACCTTTTAATGTTTGAGAATCCCTTGGGGGTGGATTTGGGAAAACACTGAAACTCTTAGATTTATTTTAAACTTTGGCCAAGCTGATTGAATTCATGTAAATTAAATGTGGATCTGTTGAAGCTCTATTATAATAACCATAAAAGAAAAGTACTATGGGTAGAAGCTATAATCAGTCACATTTTATATGGACAAAATGACTGACCAATAAATCAGATGTTCAGTGTACAGTTTACAGAAAAACGATCCTGATGAATATAATTTCAATAAAGTAAACATAAAAATGTTTTCACTGTGCTGAATAGAAAATTCAATAATAAATTAAACTGGCCTAATGATATTTGCTCTGTAAAGCGCTTGCTTGACAAAAATTTGTCAGTGGTGTTATAATTCTAAATTAAATGTTTGTATTCATAAAGATGGAACCCAGATATCCATGGCATCAAAAATGGGGGTAGAAATTGCAGGGTGAGGCAGGATTGCTGGGCGCTTTAACACATGGGGATTGGAGCCTAGGCCCCTGGGTTTGAATATCCCTTCTGCCACTTACTAGGTATGACCGTGGACAGGTTATTTAATCTTTTCCTCAACTGCTCTATTTGTAAAATGAGAAGATAAGGACATACACTATCCGACTGTTATGAGAATTGAAAGACTTAATATGTGTCAAATGCTTAGAATAGTGAGTACTATCATATAGCTACTCTCAGTAAGAGTGAATCTCAGTAATTAATCTCAGTAAGAGTTGCCATCATCCTTACCACCATCTCTATCATCTTCGCCTCTGTGCTGTATCTTTTGAGCATGAAGGAAGGGGCTATTTCCAGGCTGGGAACCTTAAATTATTAGAGATTAACTGATAAACTAATAATCCAGAATATTGCTTATTATTCTTTGGTGACAATAATGCCACGGCAGTTTGTAAACCAAGTAGCACTGTAGAATTTCCTTAGCATAGGTCACTAAGAATCATCTTTAAAGAGTTTAGATTATACCTCTCAGTTAAGGTTTCATCCCTAGAAACATCATTTTAAAACCATTGCCATTATCATAGCTGCTAGGCTATCAGTTTTAATGCCAATGGCATGCTATGAGTTTATTTTTATTTTTTTTATGCTATGAGTTTAAAACAAATTATCTCACTGATTCTTTGCAACAGTTTTATGAGAGAGCTGCTATTATTAGTCTCATCTTATTAGGAAAGAAACAGGTTTTGAGAAACTATAAGATTTGTTCAAGTTCATGGATCTAGCGAGAGGGAGAACCGGATTTTGAACCGTGGTATTAAAGGCCGGGTACTGCTCCACTACACCATACTGCTTTCTGGAAATATTCCCCTTGTCTGTGGGTTTCCCTTCCCTTCCCTTCCCTTCCCTTCCCTTCCCTTCCCTTCCCTTCCCTTCCCTTCCCTTCCCTTCCTTTCCCTTCCCCTTTGCATTGACTTTGCTTATGAGATTAGTGTTTCTTCAGATTTGATGTTGTAGTAAATGATATTTCTTTACTAACTTTATTAATCAGAGTTCTAGAAGAAAAGGAGATGTTGTACTTAAAAGAATAATTTAAGAAAATGCAATAAAGAGACTTGTATCAAGGTGTGGCAGGGTTAAGGGATTCAAAAAAGGATGACAAAGCCCTCTAAGACTAGCAGTGACAGGAAGCTTCTCCCACCATCAGGCCAACACAAACACAGTCAAAGAGACTACCTCTGGAATCTAGAGAGAGCTGTAACCACCTGACAGGGTCCGTCTGAGACACTCACTCAACGGGAACACAATCCCTTCTTAACAACGTCTAGTTGGAAGAGAGTAAGGATAAAATATCCCCACCTTTCTCTTCTAGTATTTGATCTCATGTCTATATTTCTTATGGGTCAAACCCAATTAGAAGGCAGAGGGCAAGGGAGCTCATGTGACACAGTTGGTGGAGGTGATTCTCCCTGGGCACAGGTTAAGGCTGAGATAAGTGGAAAGCCAAGTTGGAGGGGAAAAGGGAGACATTCTATCATGCAAAGCACCCTTGACATATTCTAAATCATGATCATGTACTATGATATCAGAAAAGAAAATGGAGCAATTCAATAAAAAAAGATAAGGGACACCTGGGTGGCCCAGTGGTTAAGTGTCTGCCTTCGGTTCAGGGTGTGATTCTGGAGTCCCGGGATCGAGTCCTGCGTTGGGCTCCTTTTGGGAGCCCAGAGAAGAACTCCCTCTGCCTGTGTCTCTGTCTCTCTCTCTGTCTGTCATGAATAAATAAATAAAATCTTTAAAAAAAAGAAAAGAAAAAAGATACAACATACATAAATGACAAATAGTATATTCTTCTGAGTGTGAGAGGGGACAAAGGCTTTTCATTAATAGAGGACATCCTGAAGGTAATGCTATCAAGTAGATAGGTGGAATGTAAAATGTTCAAATGTGATCAGGAGTCTTCTCCAAGTTGTTTATATGTTAAACCTGTCCTTTGATCAGTGGCTATAACTGCATTTTAAAAAGTCCAGCAGACTTACACACATTTGTGGCTTTGTTTTAAATTGGCCCTCTATTTTGTGCCAGTAGAGTTTACCAGGTAGTATGAGCTCAGTTCTGGTTTCTGAAGGGCTCACAGTTCTGTGGGCCACTCCCGATGTTTCCTGGACACCCTGTTTAATGTTGCTCTACTGCACGTCAGTGTGAGGAATCACACTGTCATCCATTCTCCTCATGTGTCCTGTCCTGTGCTTCAGTGTAAGGAACCCCATGCCCCGAGCCTGCTGGGCAGGATTTGATTTATGAGCAAGAACAGATGTTGTTCTCTTACTCATCTAGAAGATAATTCATATGCCTTCAGTTTAGTGTGGCATCTGCTACCCTTGGTTTTAGTTTCCTGCTCTTTTCTCCAGCTTCTGAATTGAGGCTTTTGTGCTCTTGCCTAGTAGCACACAGTGCAACAGACATAGCCTATCTCCCACTGGGCTGCTAAGCTGAGCCTAGCCCAGAGAAAGTCTCACTGGTAGAGAGAGCTGAACACTGAAATCCATTACTTTATTTTCAAACCCTGTCTTTTCTTATCTCAAGCAAAGTAGCATAGTTTAGACATTATTATAAATTGTTTCCAGGATTGCCTTCAACATATGTCATAAAAAAAAAAAACATATGTCATAAATCCAAGTTGGGAGAAATTCTCTGACCTAATCAAGAAGAATGGGAATTTATGAATCTAAAAATTAAAATAAAAAGATGCTGCTAAAGCTGCATTAAAGAAAGAAAAGGAAAGGCCAGGGGCTTTCTCTTTCTATTATAATATATTTTGTCAAAATTTTCCATTTTTAATTCCCCCTTTTTAAATTCTTCTAATGATTGAAGCACTTTGTTTAGGGCAAAGAAATATAAATCGATGGAGAATTACTTAACTAGGAAATATAAATCAATAGCCACTTCCTTATGCAGGAACTTTTTGGTCTGAAATGTTTAGCGACATGCTATTTGTTCTAAAAAAAAAAAACTGGCTTTAATAAGCTTGTAATTATGCTATTTACAAATCAAAGCACTGTATAATAATCTTTCATTTATCACAGGGCACAACCAATTAGCACTTTTTCATGCACATTATATGATAAAGAGTTAAGTAAACAAATTACATCAGAATAGCAGTAAAAAAGGAAATTTCTAGTATGAGTTAATAAATAATACATACTTAACCCAGATGTCCTATTTTCTTTATAAATCTCTAATGAGAACTGTTGTGTATAATAGTCATTCAAGAGAACTCAAAATTGAATGGAAAAACAAAAATTATTTTGTGTTGGGTCTTGTTTTTGTTTTATTCTGACAATTTTCTATGCCAAGAAAACAAAAATTCTGAGCCAGGAAAATTAATTTCTTTAGTATCTGCTGTAACATTTAGAGAAAAACATTATGCTGGAAATGAGCCCCGTAGTTGATGATTATGAATACACCACGTATTAGCTGTTTGGCATTGAGCAAATGATTTGTGGAGGGTTGTTTTGTCTTTCCAGATTCTTCTTGGCACAGATCCTTTTCTATGCTGACAGTATGCTACTGGCTGTCCCCATGCTTTTATGACTCAGTGCCACTGGCAGCAGTTAACTTGGACCCAACTAGATCAATTAAGGTCCTTCCCTAGATTTGGTTTGGCCCAGAGAGCATCTCAGCATCTCAGGGGTTAAAACTCTATGATATATAACTTAAGAACTATGAGCAGCCGTATTTCCTGCTCTGAAGAATGCTGGTTTACAAAGAGAGGGAATAAAGCCAACCTGCAGAGACAAACAGAGACAGAAACAATCCAATGAAGTTCATGTCTCTGGTTCTAGTTGTTGCTGATGCCCCTCTGCTTCCCTGCATTTCCAAAGATTGTGTTTTTCAATACTTAGTTGGCTTTTCCCTTTTCAAGTTGGATTTTAGAATGTTAAACCCACACTTTTGTGAGCCACACCCAAAGTCCTGTATATGATTTTGTATTTGTGATTTTATTTTATTTTTTTAAAAACTTACTCCCAGAATTGTGTAATGTAATACGCCCATAAACATGAACTCGCCTTTTTTTTTTTTGGTGAACCCTCGGTTTTGAATTTAATTAGTAAAACTTCGCTTCTCTGATTTTCAGTTAACTCATTTGTAAAAGACTGGAAATCATTATTAAATGCCACTAAAATTCTGTGACTCTACGACAGTATAAAGGGTAACTTCCCTTCATGTTCCATTTATTTTTACAACCATTGGGAAATGGCTCCTTGTGTTCAAACTTTCACTGAGATTGTAACGATATGCCATAGATTAGTAACAAAGAAATTTGAGAAGGAAGTGACCATGAGAACTGGGAACTTGAGGGGATTTCAGATAGAATTCTGTTATTACCCCTTTGGAATAGACAAAGGGTCTCAATATTGAAGGGACAATTGCTGAAATGAAAATTTTAGGTATTATACGTTGGGGATTTTTTTCATTAGAATACATACTTCCTCCCTAGTCATTAGATGATACTTGGAAGTTTTGTGGTCTAGTGTGTGATTCTTGCTTGGGCATTTTTTTCCCCATTTTATTCATTTTTGCATATTAAAAATGTAACAGCTTTCCGATGGATTAAATATACTGTAAATAGTTTACTACCCGCAAAGCCTTTATTATCAAGAGATGAAAATTTTTATCACTGTTTTTTGTTGCTGTGCCCAGCTGTTCAGACACTGAATCCTTGTTATATGGTTCTGGTTGCTTCTTATCTTCTTAGTTTTCTGAGTGCATAGTACCTCAACATTTTCTGGTTCTAAAGGTTATTGCAGTTTTTTCACTGGTATGATTATGGTTTCACTCACTTTTAAAGAAAAATAGTTTTTTGTTAGGTGTGAGATATTGAACAGAACACTTTATTCTCTGATTCTCAGTCCCCAACTTAAAAATAGGAATAAGAAACTAACAATAAAGGTTTTGTGAATTTTTGAAATTATAAGGTGCAAATGTGACAGCATGGGCTTCAGCAATGTTTGTCCTTACTCTTTTCTGACCTCTCAGAATTCTTTTGACAGAAAAGTCAGGTTACAGATAAAAATTCTCACCAAAAATGGTAGACAAAGCAAAATCTTAAATACTGAACATCAGCTAGTAAGAACGGCGGTATCACCTAGGTAATGTCAAACACTGAATATATTTGAAACGTTAGCCATAAATATACATAAATCTAAACTATTGTGTATGATTTAAAAGTGTGTGACTAACAACTTTAGTAACATGGATAAAGTTATATGAAGATACTGAAGGCCTTATTAAATAGCATTGATTTACCTTTGTTGAGCATTGTGGGGAACTTTACGACAATAGCTTAATCAAAGTCACTGCCTTTCTTCTGAAAAATTACAGATGATTTATCCAATTATCTACCCAATTTTTCTTCACTCTAATAATGTCTCCCCATGTTTTAGTCAGAGTGTGACCAGAGAAACACAAAATCTCTGAAATACACATTAATATCTAAATAAGGGATCTATAATAATGTCTTGGCCTTACACAGTTGTGGGACGTGGTTAAACTATTATGGTTTCCTTCTGGATCTGGTGGCGGAGGCAGACATCCACAGGGCAGGCAGTTGAGAAAAAGGTTGGATGTGAGGGGAAACATGCACAAACAGAAACCTGCAATGCTGACCAGAGCCCAATAAGGACAGGCTTTTAAAACCATGACAATCTCTCCCTGCCTTTACACCTGCCACCTGGGTTGGGGGTATCCTACAGGGGAAGCCAGTGACTTTCATCATGGAACTAAATCTACACCTAGCGCAGGAGCCAGAGAAGCCAAATAAGGATTTGGCAGGAGGTACATACAGGAAATGGTGGAGGGGATGCTACCCCAAGGTGAGAAGCCAGCAACAAGCAACTATGTATATAAACTACCAGGAGCCTCATTGCCTGCCCTCACCTTCTGCATGCAAAAAGAGTGTGGCTGATACTTCATGCTAACCTGGAGCTATATAGGCAAGGGAATTTTTGACATTCAGTTCCAGTTGAGCCAAATTGACGTAATATAAATCTACCACACTCTGAATAATTGTGTAAAATTCCATCTCTATGCTTTTTACTTTCCTTAACATAACTTGTTCTAGCCTACATCCTTGGGATAACATCCTTTCCCAGATATCCTACTCTTCTTGCCAAAATTAAGCTCTATTTATTGTTGTTCAGTAGATAAATAAATTCAACTCACTTGTATCAATTTTCCAGGGCAATGTTTAACTTTTGTTTCACAATGGGTTTCTAGAACTAGTAATCACACTCAACCCATACCATCTAGCAGAAACTTGTTTAAAATGAATTCTGGTTTAATGGTTTTTCCATGTTACTCTGAAATGCAGGCCTAGCTTTCCTCTTCATTTCTCTTGCAGCTAAATCTTTTATTTACAAATGTACACAGATCTGTGTTATACAGAAAACCTGAAATGGATTAGTGAAGTATCCTGGATATTGCAAAAAAGGAATTTATTGTTCAAAATGAAAATAATTTTCTAGTTCAGCTTTGAAGAGGAGTACAGAAAGTCATGCCATTAGCAATAATTTACTCATTTATATATTTTATACAGATTGAATAAGCCCTTTGTTTTAAGCTAGGCTTTTCTATGAAGATTATGAAGTGCTTTGTCAGGTTTGCAAATATAATTTGAAAGCTTAAACTTGACTAATACACCACATTGCTGATTCCCCTTCTTCCTACTTTCACTGGTAGAAGTAGGAGCTAACCATGCAGGAATGGGTGCCTTAAGGGAGTGGAGATGTAGGGATGAGATGTGGGGCTAAGGAAACGGTAGATCTCAAGCCCTAAAATTATTACAGTGCAACATCTCTAGGCCAGATGAGTATTGTAGCTTCCTACAGAAGTTAAGAATCTCTAGCAAAACAGTTCCCTAAAACTGAGGGGCAGCTGCTGGAGGAAGGATGGGGCAACCCACTGGAGCCTTGCTAGAAACTCCTCAAAGAAAAAGAGAAAACATAGAGAAAGCACCAAGAAGCTCTGGAACAAGGGGAAAGGGAATGGTTCAGATGCAGCATCTAAGAATCTCTGGCCCTTGAAGAAGGAAAGTAAGAATCAGGCCAGCACCTGCAGGGCGGCTAGCTATGTTCCCAAAGGACATTGGACTTATCTACATACAATCATTTCCCAGCACTCACAAACCCCTTCACCATCACTGAGGCAAAGCCTGGGAAGGTAATTTGTAACTATCTTACACAGGTCATCATCAGGCTAATCTTTACACCTCTACTTCACCCTTGATACTCATTTTGTCCAGACTTCAATTGCATGAAGTTGACATTAAGAGGAACATTTGAGAGAGAGATGATATGGCATGAGATGTTGCCAGTTTCACTGAAATACTGTTAATAGAATTTCATTTATTTCCAAAATGATATCATGGATACTGCCATTTATAAAGCCAATTCAAGAGTTTGTTCCAAGGTTGGTCTTTCCACAAATATTTATTGACACCTTCTCTGTACAAACACCAAAGAGATACAAGGAAGAAAAATTCTTTGACCTCAGGGAGCTTGCATCCTTGTCACCTTGTCCCCTGTCAGTTCTTTACCCCATTCCACAAGACGGTGAATCTAAACGCATTTAACCTCTACCACTTGCTGTTTCCCCAACTTTGTCTCACATCCTTCATTCGTAGCAGATACTTCATATACCACTTCACAGGAGAACAGAGGATCGCAGCCTAGTATTCTCTCCCACCTTTTTCTAGAGTGGAACTCAGACTCTCTTTCTGACTCAGGAGACCAGGCATCATTTATGAACTTCCCCAGGGCTTTGGTAGCCATGGAGTCATGAACATGTTTGTGTCTGGTGTGGGCATTTGTCCACAAGATCGAGGTTACCCGCTTTGCCTTCATTTGTCTTCATTTACTGACATATTCCAAAGTTTTAGCATGTCCTCAAAGCATCCACTACATTTTACTAACTCATTTTGATAACTTTAAGGAAGACTGCACTCACTCTTTGGGTATAGAATTGCTTCTATAATCATGTATTAGTTGTTAGCTAGTAAATAATATATCAAAAGGGTGATAGGATTGTCAGTGCTGGTGTCATAAAGAGTGTCCACAAAAGTGTTTCCCCCCCCCCACCTGAGTCACAGAGATGCCGATATTTAAGAGCTCAGTGAAAAATAAACCCTTAGTGAATACTAGCTAACCTGATAAAGAGTGATGAAGTTAAAAGATGATGGACTTTGGAACAGATAGTCCCTGGTTTGAATTCCAGCTGTGCAACTTAGTAGCCATGTGACTTTTAAAAGCTATCTGGTATCTATAAAGCCAACTTTTATCACTTGTAAAATTAAGATAAAAATCCAGCCTTGTCACGGTTATAGTAAAGAATAGATGAGATAACATAACATATCCAGCCTCACGCTTGGGTGAAATGGCAGCTGATTCAATATTAAAGGCCAGTTTCCTTTAGAATTCCTAGGCCCCTCCCAAGCCTCCCCTGCACCCCCTCATCTCATTTGTTTTGTTCATACTCTGTAATCGCAATCTACTGTAATACAGTAGATGGGTGGAGGTTTCCAGAAGAGCTGACCAAATACCAGTGTTTCCAAACTGTGAATCCGCTTAGAGATAGTATTTGAGTAAATTTTTGTCTTTGTGTTAAGAATCAGATCCTGTCTATTTGAAATAAGTTGAGTAATAGAAACCTAATGAGCCTTTTCTCATCTGAAAGCCATGTCTACCCCAAAACAAAATGTATTTGTGAAGAGCCAATTATTTTTATGCTTTCTTGGCCAAACTTTGAGGTGATCCATTAGTAACAGGAATTATAATTAGAACATTGAGAGTATCGTTCAATTTTCTGCCCACAGAAATCCTGCTACTTTATTAGTAAGACATAGGCCCAAGCAGAAACACTGATAGAGAAATTTGTGATTTCAGATTAATTTAGATATAGGTACATGCTTTTGATTAATGTGGGAGTTCTTGTCCTCTGGATAACCTTGTTAATTCATTTCATGGAGTCTAATCAGTCTTCCATAGTGAGGAGAAATAGGATCATTTCCAAGGGATACAGTAGAGACCAGAGCCCCATATTTGTTTTAATCTCTGATGATATACTGTGTTGCAGCCAAGAAAACATAACTGAGAAAATGTTTATTTCCTAGAGTCGGCTTGATATTTACCAACCTAATGCTGATTTAATATGGGAGTAAGATGAAAGTGAGGAATGGAAAATAGTCTCAGGGAAGCTGAAAAGGAGAACAAAAGAAAATTCGGTTTGATATATGGCCATTAGCAACTGTTAATGAATCTATTCAATTGATGAGGTACCACTCTTTTGTTATGTGCATTACGGTAGGATAGAATTGTGGGGAGTAGTGTCTTTACCACCGCCCCCCTTACTTCAGAGCTTACTATTTCTCCTGACAATTCATATTTGGTCTTAGAGAATGGTTGGTATTAAATGGTAATGGCAATGATAATCCTTAAACCCAGATCTTGCTTTTCCTAGGATTTATCATTCAGTCCAAGAAGAGAATAAAGAATGAGGTAAATATACTCACATATTAATTCAAATTTACAAACTTTTTTTTGAATGTTTAGTCAGGCACTGAATTAGGTACTGGATATGAAGAGATGAATAAGTCATCTTTTCTGTTCTTATGGATCTCGGAGTTTTAATAGGAGAAAGAGACCACTTGTCACAGAAATCAGTGCACTTAGAGGTGTCTCAGGTCAGATTCCCACTCCACAGCTGATGGAGTGTTTCCAGGAGAAGCCTGTAAGGAAATGAAGGAAACAGATCTGGGCAGGATAAGAAGCTAAGCAGAGATGTGGATACAGCTGAGTCTAACCTTAGCTGATCTCCAGGGGAGTTGCAGGGCATGAAGTACCCCACAGACTGGTCCCACCTTGAATTGAAAGGTTGGGCCTGTGTACCCTTTAATCATCCAGTCATTTGATGAGGGCTCTCCTCATGGGCATTTTTGGGCTCCTAGTCCGAAAAGAATTCTCTGGAGAAAGATTGCTATGGGCCACCAGTAGCCAAGACTCCTAGCAGCTGAGAGATAAGTGCGCTGGCTTGGTAAAGGCAGCCCAGTTCAGGCAGTATCTGCCACTGGATTCAAAAACAAGTATAGGGACGCCTGGGTGGCCAAGGGACGCCGTGGTTGGGCATCTTCCTTCAGTTCAGGGCCTGATCCTGGAGTTCTGGGATCTAGTCCCATATCCAGCTCCTGTGGGGAGCCTGCTTCTCTCTCTGTCTCTCATGAATGAATGAATCTTTAAAAAACAAACAAACAAACAAACAAAAAACAAGTGTAACGTGGCTTTTCGCCCAGGTAAGTCAGAGTCCCACTGTATAGACTGGCATTAAACAAACAAGTACAGCACAGTAACCATAGGAGTTTGTACTAGAGGCAGGCACGAGACCGCGATTATCTCATAATACATTCACTGGCAGTTAACCTCATTGCACAAAATACTGGTGGCATTTTGAAAAATAGCTCTATCTTTCTAGTAGTCAAGAGTATGGGCATGGAAGTGTCTTCAGAGAAGATGCTAATTGAGGTAGATTTACAAGGAATAGATTTTATAACTGACATACTGGTGAGGGGGGAATTATGAAAACTGCAATGTCTAATCCATGACCCTAAATTAAATCTCAGTGGGAACTCTTTTTCAACCCTATTGCCATTCTATCCTATAATGGCATAATTAAGCATATATATATATATGTATATAATGATATATTATGTATTACATATTTTAATATAACCATATATTAGGTAATAATTATAGATTACATTGTTATATTACATTACATATTTCATTATAAATATAGTATTATAAAGTATAAATATATGTAAATAAATAAACAATAGTAAGTATAATCCAAATAATGTATTATAAACATATTACATTGTATTAATATATATTATACGTAATAGACTATATTTTTATTGCATTATATTATATTGAGACTTTAAGAAAGGAATAAGATTGGATTTTAAGGAAGAAGGCCACTTGTAATAAAATGATAAGAGCCTTTCTATTATAGTAAGCACATGGTGATAGTAGTCTCTTTTGAAACTAGGAAGGAAGACAGACATACTTTTAATAATAGAGTTGGCCTGTCAAGTTAAATGATTGAGGTATGTTTCCATAAGATGCTTTTCCAAAGGTGGCCTACAATATCCACTGATATTTTCATTTAGCAATACCATTGTTTTATTTGCTACATCTTGGAAGTAATATTGGCTGTAGGCTTGTAGAACCTCCAGGGAAAACAGGCCCAACCCAGAACTGGGAACATCTCTAAGTGGTTCCAGGTTTTCATTTCTTGTGATGTACTTCTCCAGAATCAGTGGTATTAAATAAAAGTGATGTTTCAGTGTAGTTATCTGATGCACTACCCATGCAAATATCCATGTTTTAAGAACACAATAGAATTAAGTGAGATTTCTTTGTATGTGTGGCTCAGTATCAGTTTCTATGGTTTCCTTACTCACTTCAAATCCTGGAATATAATGCTTGGCTTAGAGGTTGACAAACTGGCAGGCCATTTATTTGTGTTCATTATTTATTACTTGAAATTTTCATATTTCATACTTTTTAAATGGTCGTCCCAATGTTTTCCCAGAATTTTCTTTTAATTTGAAGACTGTACATTTCATTTAAAAACAAAAAGAGAAAAGAAACTTTCAGTGACCTCCATAATTATCTTGTGCATTTTCTTTTTTTTCTTTTCATGTGAACATATTAAAAAAACTGCTTGTATATTTGCTGTTCTATTCAAGAAAGAAGGTTACATTGTCTAAGTATTTCTCTCTCCTCCATGTTTGATGGCTTGAGTGGTAGATAACCATGGAGAGGAGAAATTTCTTGTGAGAAGAAATGTGGGGGAAAACACATATATGGGTACACTGAACACACACACACACACACACACACACACACACACACACATCCCACCACCACCACTATCACCATCACCCATGCGTAAATGACTCTAGGACAAAATGACCTGATTTAAGTACTATTTGGAGCTTGGCATCAATAAGACTTTTACTTTTGAAAAACCTTCTGAAACAAAACTACATTAGGAAGTATTGGCAATTTATGTCTGAATTTTGTTACTGTAGCTTATTCTTTCCTGCGACAAGGGAATTCATGTGGTTGTTATATATAACCTTGATATATATAATATTATATTATAATATATATATCCTCGTCATATATATATGCAAAGACAGACACGCAGAGGAAAATTGAACCTTTTATTTACAGAATTCAGTCCTTTTATTTGCATATTTCCCATAGCGCTAAGTGATTAGCTTGAATTTGGGGAGTTATGCCTTTCAGTAGGAGCAAGCTGGTATTTGAAAATACTTTCATTTCTCTTGGGTAGTAAAGTCATCCTACATTGATTATCCCTGTTTAGTTTAGCCCTATGGGGATCAAAGCAGGTGTTTCTGCTCTGATTTTCCTTTAGTGATTGCCTCCTCTCTCACTCAGTTCATGTGGTTTAGGTAGCACAGCACTCCCTTTTCCATGTCCTCACCATCCCAGACCTCTGAGGAGGCCCCAATACCCAGGTCAACAACCAAAGAACTCAATATCATTGCCAGGATGGGCACAAGATCTAAATTTGGGCCAAACCACAGATATTCCTGTCCTTGCAACCGAACTGCTCAATGTTTTTTAGAAGGATAAAGGGGATTTCTCTTTTCTCTTGGTTTTAATTCATAAGGACTTATAAATCAGACAACCAAAAAAAAGGCACTTCTTACTCTCATTCTATTATTAAAATAATAATGTGTTGGGAGCCATGCTCACTGCATTTGGTTCATCATCTCATAATTTCTACAATAATTCTCTGAGGTGGGTACTTGTATTATCTCCATCTACACACGAGAAACCGAAAGTTAGACATACTGTTATTTTAAGGTCACATGCTAATAAATAAATGACAAGTATTTGACAAACTAAATCTATAACTCAAGGTAGCCTGGAAGCATTGCATTCCTTTTAGTGTGAGTGCCATATTTTAGACTATTCCAAAGTTGACTAGATCTAAAACGTTTGGCTTGGTACCCTATTGTTTCATGTTTATTAATAAATTTATTTTTTATTCAGTCATTCATTTCTTTGATTTTTACTGAGCATCTGCTAAGTGCCAGGTATTAGATGCCTAGGATGTATCAAGGTATCTGTCCCCAAGGAACTCCTAATCTAGAATAGGAGATGATGAGTTAAAAAACACATTATAATGAAGCAGTAAATGTTCAACAGTTTCAGTAGGAAGGAAAAGAAGGAAAAGAAATTATAATAGAGTAGATTTGGTGACCTATACTGGAACATACAATTAAGCCAAGAAAGATGCCTCTAATATTTACTCTTATTAATTTTATTTATTTAATTATGAGTGAATTTAATTCTGGAAATGATCCCAGATGCCTTTCCCTGCTGGGGAATACAACAGTTTTATAAATAGCAAACTTTCCCTCATGGGCTGAGAGGAAGCCATGTGAATTCTTCAGTGCCTCTGCTAGCAGCTACATTTAAAGAATTTTATGCTGAAGTATTTTGATATAATTGGAAAAAATACAGTGAATCAGATCCACTCACATTCTAGTTCAACCTAACTGCTTACTAAGTGTATGATATGTGTAAATTATGTAACAACTTAAACTGTAAGATGAGGATGCATACATAAAATGTAAATGAATATGTAAATACAAAGTGCACCTCATGTTAGTATCCATTTGCTTAACAGATTTTAGTTTTCTTCCCTTCCATGATTTTTCAGTTTCTGTTTTCTCATTTATCATATTGGGATAACAGAACTTATTTGTAGGACTGATCAATCAATTAAAGTATGTGCATTAAAAAATAGTTGTCACATAATAGATGCTCAGTAAATGTCAAATAGCCCTTGCTGTTTCTCTTACACTCTTGAAAATGTAAATGCCTTCTTATCTTAATTGGCAAAAGTAACTTCTCTGATAAATTCTAACAAGAAAAAAAATCCTACATATCTGAATAATTACATTATTAACTCAAGGTCAATTACAGTTCTCCACTTTGCCTGGAAAGACATAGTAAAAACATAAAGACAAAGTAGAAAGCAGATCACAAAGACATTTAATGTATAAGGGAACTAATTAAAATTTTCAGTAAGATTTCTGTGAGTGTGTGTGTATGGCTTGATAATTATTCTTAGAAAAATAAAAAGCAATGCTTTGGAATCATAGACAGTACAAAGAAAAAACAGTTACCTTATTTGTACTATGGAAAAGGTGATTTAGAAATAACTTTTTATTCATTTGTCACATATATTTTTGTGATATTGGGCCCCAACCTCGTGGTGATAGTCTGGTTTCACCAGAAGCCCTCTCCTTGCTGAAAAGTAGTTTTCTACTCTAAATCCATTCTATTTTCACTTATGCTGATGAATAATGCAGTGTTGAATTGCTTTTTTTTTTTTTTTTCTGGTTTAGTACTAGCATAGGAACTTTCCTCTAGAATAATATCAATTAAAATTCTCTGTGGCAGATGTGGGTTATGGACCTGGTCAAAAGGCATAAACTCTCAACCCACCTTGTGATTGTTTTAGTAGAGGATTTCCAAGCATTACTTCGAATGACCTCAGCCATGCATTGCAGATAATGAGGGAGACACAATTTCATACCCAGCTTCTTAACTCCTTGGCTGCTGTTGAAGGTAGCTTTATTTTTCATTTGGTGGACTGGAACATCCCCTCAGATTAGAGAGAAGGAAGCCCTTTGTACTTTATAAGCACAGCTCTGTCAAGAGTGAGTAATAATAGCATGGACTCTGATTTTTATAGTCAATTTTATTTCTACTTTAAGGAACAAGTTCTTCATCACATTTGTAAGCAGAAGCAGAATGGCTCTCGGCAAAAGTTAAAGCATGAATAATATTAGCAAGATAATTGGAATCTATACATTTAAATCTAATTCTATTTGATTTCTTTCCAAATAATTATTAAGTCCTTACTATATACAAAAGAGTATGTTCAATGCATATATGTTGATTTAAGTTTGTCAATGTCCATTATCTAGATTGGTCCACCAATATTGAATATACTCTCCCAGTTTTCTGCTGTTCAACTAGTCATGAATAACTTCGATTTCCTTCTTGTCTTCTTCTTGTTACTCATAAAGTTTTAGAGCCTCTTATGTTCTTAGAATATATTTGCTTAAGTAAAAGCTAATTTCATGAGATGATTCCAAGAGTACCTCAAAGAAATCAAAAATAAATGTTTTCTGAAAGAGCTAGGCTCTTTCTTTCCTATCAGAATGATCTGAAATTGACTAGTGTGACAGGTATATTGCAGTATGTCTTCCAATGGTCCCTGACTCGTGGTAGTCACACCCTCATTTGATCCCTTCCCATCCAATGTGGGCTCACCCTTTGATTTACTTCTAAACATTAGAATAAGGAAAGATGATGGGATGTCACTTCTGTAATTGGGTTACATAAAATTATGACTTCTATTTTGCTAGCAGAGTCTCTATTGCCTTCTCAATTTGCATACTGTCATATTAGGAAGGTGCATGTGGCAAGGAAGTAAGAAATTCTAGCCAATAGCCAGCTGGAAACAGGCCCTCAGTACAATAACTGCTGAAAAACTGAATTTTTCCAACAAGCCTGTGAGTATGGAAGTGGATCCTTTCCTAGTCAAGTCTTCAGATGAGACTACAGCCCTAACCAACACCTTGATTAAAGTCATGTTCCCTGCAGCACTGGTCACAATAGTCAAGATGTGAAAACAACCCAAATGTCCATTGACAGATGAATGGATAAAGAATATGTAGTATATGTACAATGGAATATTATTCAACCTTAAAAAAGAAGAAAATCTTGCACTATGGAACAATACAGTTTGACCTAGAGAATTTTATGCTAGGTGACATGAGCCTGTCCTAGAAGGACAAATACTTTATAATTCTACTTATATGAGATATTTAAAATAGCCAAGTCCAAGGAGGCAGAGAGTAGAATGATTGCTAAGGGCTTAGGGAGGGGGGAAATGGGGAGTTGTTCAATGGATATAAGGTTTCCATTATGCATGATGAATAATTTCTAGAGATCTACTGTACAACATCATGTCTATTGTTAATGATAATATACTGTACCCTCAAAAACTTGTTAAAAGGGTAGATCTCATGTTAAATGTTCTTACTGCAAAAAGAAGAAAGAGCATATTGTCAAGGGAATTACTCTGAGCGTGATTGGAACTTAATACTGCTGGGGAAATGGGAAATTGAATAGAACAAGCCCAGGGGTTGGGATAACTCAGTGACTATCCATGTACTCCCCAGTTATTCATTGATTAAGGACTTTTGGAGGTAAGTAGGAGGCATTAATTCCTCCAGAACTTCCAGACTTTCCCATAAAGAAATAGAAAGGGTTTCCTGGTTGGAGGAAGACCTCAGGCAATGAGTCAATGGTGCTGGTAGTTGGAAGTTGACTAAGCAGGCATGGATGTGATTAAGTGCTGGAGGATATAGGCAGGTAATCACAGGTATCTGACTCATTATGCACAACTCTTAGGACTCTTAATTCCACCTTACAAAAGAGGAAACTGAGTGAGGAGGAGTGGAATCCTTGCCAAATCCTGCAGTTTTTCTGGATCAGAGCTAGGATTAAAAAACCAGTGAGACTATGAAATAAAATATTTCATATAGGATTGTTGTGAGGGTTAACTATACATAAATGTACCTAGCAAGTAGTGAGCACACAGTAGTCAACAGGCATTCCATAATTGTCATACTTTCATACACCTGGAGTTTTCCAGCAAGACCCTGGACAGCATGGCATATAAAGGACCTGGGATTGGGGACCTGTGTCCTAATCTCAGCAATACCAACAAATAATAATGATATGGAGCACTGCAATAAATCCACTCTTTTTTTGTGTGTGCAGCGGTAAACAGAAAGAGACGGAAAAAGTTACTGTTCTTCCTCTGTAAATATAATTTTTTAAAAGATTTTATTTATTTATTCATTCATGATAGACATATAGAGAGAGGCAGAGACACAGGCAGAGAGAGAAGCAGGCCCCATGCAGGGAGCCCGACGTGGGACTTGATCCTGGGACTCCAAGATCACGCCCTGAGCCATAGGCAGGCACTGAACCACTGAGCCACACAGGGATCCCCCTGTAAATATAATTTTAATGATAGAAGAAAATAGTAACTGTACTTAGAAATCTCAAAATTAATGAAAAATTAAGGCATCCAAATTCTTTTATGTGACTATTAACATTTTTGTGTCCTCTCTTTCATTCTCTTTCACACACACACACACACACACACACACACACACACACACGCCCTACTTTACCTGGTTGTTATCATAGTTTATGTATATTGCTGTATGCAGCATTTTATTTTATTTTATTTTTTTATTATTGGAATTCAATTTTCCAACATATAGCATAACTCCCAGTGCTCATCCCATCAAGTGCCCCCCTCAGTGCCCATTACCCAGTCACCCCTACTCCCCGCCCACCTCCCTTTCCACCACCCCTTGTTCGTTTCCCAGAGTTAGGAGTCTCTCATGTTCTGCCTCCCTCTCTGATATTTCCCACTCATTTTTTCTCCTTTCCCCTTTATTCCTTTTCACTATTATTTATATTCCCCAAATGAATGAGACCATATAATGTTTGTCCTTCTCTGATTGACTTATTTCACTCAGCATAATACCCTCCAGTTCCATCCACGTTGAAGCAAATGGTGGGTATTTGTCGTTTCTAATGGCTGAGGAATATTCCATTGTATACATAGACCACAGCTTCTTTATCCATTCATCTTTCGTTGGACACCGAGGCTCCTTCCACAGTTTGGCTATTGTGGACATTGCTGCTAGAAACATCAGGGTGCAGGTGTCCCGGCGTTTCACTGCATCTGTATCTTTGGGGTAAATCCCCAGCAGTTGTATGCAGCATTTTAATACAAGTTAGAATGATGTAGGAAAGCATCTGTCGATATACCTTTGCCAATCCAGTGTGTTACCAAATTTTTAAGACTTTTTCTCTCTGACAAGTGAAAAGGGTACTTCAGTGTAATTTCTCTTGCTTGTAAGACTGAATATCTTTGCATGTGTTTAAGAGTCACTGCTATTTTCTTTCTTTAATAATATGCATTTTCCATTGAGGGAGGCGGAATTCTAAGAAAAGAACTCAGGTCACCTGACCATTTGATTTCAGCCTTGTGAATCCTTGAGTGGAGAACCCAGCTTCACCACATGAGACTTCTGAGCTACACAACTATGAGAGAACAAATGATGTTTTGTGCTGCTAAGTTTGTTATTACACACCAATAGAAAAGTAGTGTATCCATGTTTCTGTATAATGTCCACATTTATTTTTCATATCATCACAGAATATCCCATGAGTGACACTGTTATAATTGAACATTTAGGTCAACTATATTGAACATATAGTTGAACATTTGGGTCGCTTTTAATTTTTTGCTCTTATAAACACTGCAGCAACAAACAGGTTCATGGACATAGCTTTACCCATTTTTTATCATCTAATATTTATTTTATCTGCTTTTATTTCGAACAGATAATATATTACTGGTTTCAAAAATCAATGTAAAAAAATGATAAAAACTGAAGAATTTTCTTCTCACTCCCATGCCTTGGCTATATACTTTTCTAAGATCCAAACAATCCAAGTATTAAATTATTTTAATCCTTCTAGAAATTTTTTTTGTCTAAATGATAGCATATAAATGATACTACACTGAGATGCCTGGGTGGCTCGGCAGTTGAGCATCTGCCTTTGGCTCAGGGCATGATCCCGGATTCCCGGGATGGAGTCCCGTGTTGGGCTCCCTGTATGGGGCCTGCTTCTTCTCCCTCTACCTATGTCTCTGCCTCTCTCTCTCTCTCTCTCTCTGTCTCTCATGAATAAATAAATAAAATCTTTTAAAAAATGATAGTACACTAAATGAATGTACATTGTTAGGTAGCTTGCTTTTTCACCCAAACAATGTATTTTGGAGATTGGTCTATATCAGCACCTAAATAATAGCCTCTCTGTAGCTGAATAGCATTCTATTATATAAATATGCCATCATTTATTTAACATTTTTGTTATTCAATCATAAATGCATAATAATTTATTCTGTTGTATGAATGTACCATAATTTATTGATTGATGAACATGTTGGGGTTTTGGGAATTTTGTTCCTGGTCATCATGCAAGATAATATGGAAGTGTCCCACAAGGATAACCAGAAAAGCTAGCTAAATGTTAAAATATATATATATGTATATATATATATATACACACACATATATATATATATATCATATACATATGATATCATGGTATAAAAACACACAACACACACAGACACACACACAAATATTGGTAACATATTGTGACCAAATGGGCCTCAAAGATTCAAAGATTAAAAACAGACAAAGCTTTTGACGGAAAATATGTGGGTGGATAGTATATTTCTATGGGTGGGTCTATTTGGTAACGGTTTGACTGTGCCTGGTTTTACCACCTGTTCAGATGAGAAGATTTTTTTGTCTTTTTGTAGCACTGATAACCAGGAGAAGCCATTAAAAGCCACTGGTTATTTTATTTTTCATCAGGCAATTTTCAAGGTTTTAATTTGTTCGGTATTTTTTTTTTACACTGTGTTACATATAAGCAACTTTAATAGGTGATAAATGTACAGTAGTTAGACTTCACCTGCCTAGACATTTTTCCATTTTATGCTCTATGATCTGAAAAAAATGCTTTTTGAACTGTATAAGATTTATGTCTACTGTAAACATTGTTTAATTTTTTTTGCTCTTGATTTAAACAAAAAAAAGTTTTGTTGAAAACGCTATTGAATATTGCAATCTATATAGTGTATTGGATGGCTTCTTTTGTCAACCTGATCTCCTATGTTACCAATGTGTATCGTCTCCTTCTCCCTAAAGTGTACTTAATCTTTGCTTTCTTTGCACAATGTCTTTGGTTGCAAGTCATAAGCCTGAGGCAAATAAAATTCCAGTAATTTCCAAGAATGTGGTGTTGGTGCTTTCCTAATAAAGAGATAATTTAGCTCAAAAAATATATATATATATTTTATCTATATATCTATATCTATATCTATATCTATATCTATATCTATATCATCTATATCTATATATCTACCTGATATCTCTTCCCTAGATATTATCTACCTGAAGGTATTAGAGAGTTAAACAGAAAGAAGGAATTACTTGGTTACTTGGTTAGGAGCTGAGGGGAATGGAAACCCAGGACTGTGAGGCCAGCCTCTGAGGGTGCTTTAGACCTGAGTGAGAATGCTGAGGACTTTGTGAACAACTTCATGGGACAAAAATGTTAAGGGCACTCCAAGGTGACCCTTCAACTTTGGGCTGGGACTCCAAAGGGGTAAACACAAAGAATGAATGAATTCCAGTCCCAAGGGGCAAGCCCTTACAGGATCTGATCATGACCTCATAATTCCAGAAATTGGATTGAGATGATTCAAGATTGCTAATAGCTCTTGGTGGAAGCAAAGGTACATCTTCACTGTGAAATGTAACCACAATTGGCTTCACATTATTTTTAGAAATAATTTTACAAATAGAAAGTTCCAGCCACCAAAACCAACCAAACAAACAACAGGCACATGAGGAGTGGTGACAACCTGAAGAAAAATTAATAGAACTGATAGGAAATAAACAGATCTACAGGGCTCCCAAGAATTCAGAGACTGACTTAAAACTCAGCATTGTTACTGTGCCCAAGGCAATAAAGGAAGAGAAAATATTTTCAGTGGAGGATTGGAAACAATAGTTTGCAATCTTTGGTCTTACAAATAGGGCAGCAGTGAATATACTTATGCAAGTATATTTGTAGAAGAAATATGTAGATGTGGTATTTCTGTGTCAAAAATATTTGCAATTGTAATTTTGATAGCTACTGATGAATTGTCCTCCCTAGAGGTGCTACTAATTTACATTCTTACCAGCAGTGTAGGAGAGTGGCTGTTTCCCTACATTCTTGACAACCCATGTATTAACAAATTTTTGTTTATTTTTATTAAAAAATTTTTAAAGATTTTATTTATTTATTCATGAGAGACACACATGGGGGGGCACAGAGACATAGGCAGAGGGAGAAGCAGGCTCCCTGCGGAACTCGATCCCAGGACCCCGAGATCATGACTTGAGCCAAAGGCAGACACTCAACCACTGAGCTACCCAGGTACCCCTAACACATTTTTAAAGTATTTCCTAATATAATGGGTGGGAATGGTATCTCACCATAATTTGTATTTGCATTTATCTTCTAAAAAGTTTGAACATAATTACGTATGTTTAAGGGCTATTATTTTTCTCTAAATACTCCTTTAATTTTTCTATTGGATTGTTGGTCTTAATGTTTATGGGAGGTTTTTTTTAAGTATTAGGGAAATTGGCTCTTTTTTCCCTAAGATATAAAATGCAAATATTTTTCTTGTTTTGCTGTTGACAATTTCTGACTTTGGTTACTGTAGGTTTTGCTATGTCCAGATTTTTTATTGTCAAATTTTCACTTTTTTTTTGGTTTTATTACTTCTGGTTTTTATATCATGTTTAGAAAGACCTCTTCCACTTAGAGATTGTATATCAAAAATCACTACAGTGTTTTCTGGAACTTTTATAGGTTCATTTTTAAATTATTGATCTCACTAGACTTTTCTTTCAGTGGCCATCTAGTTATTTTGTACCATTTACTGAATAATCCTTCTATTCCTCATTGATTTGAAATGCCACCTTTATGATATGCTTAATCCCAGTGTACATCTGAGGCCATTTTTTGAGTTATTTTCTATTTATTGGGTCTGTCTCTTCATCTATCCATCATATATCTTGCAGATTATTTTGCTTTATACGATATTTTAACATCTACTAAAGGTTGTCCCTTCTCAATATTCTTCTTTTTTAGAATTGCTCTGGATATTCTTATTTATTCTTTTGTATTGGCTTTGGAATTTGCTCTTTGTTTCCCAAATAAACCTGTTGGTGTATTTAGTAAAATGACACTACACTTATAGAGTGATTTAGAAGGAATTGACATCAGTTCTTTCCATCCAAGATCATGGTATGCCTTCTCATTTGGTCAAATCTGTTTGTCTCTCGGAAGAATCCTACAGTTTTCTGTAGTGCCTTTATAAATGGGGTGTCTCTCAATTGGATGAAAGCCCCCAGATGTGGGGTGACTATTGGGTAGAAGCTGTGGCATGGGTGGTGAAAGAATTCACGTAGGGCAGAACCAAGGAAATAGAAGTTTATTGAATACACTCAAGGGAGCAGTGGGCAGGACGCCATGGAGAGGCTGTCAGCCATGAGGAGGTGTGGGGGGATTTTAGGTTATATGCATATAAAGCCAGTAATGCCAGTTGGCTCTTCTGAGTGGCAACACCAGTCTGTATTCCTATGAGCAGAGCATGAGAATTCTTATAACCTCCCAAACTCCCTACTAATATCTATATGAAAGATTTTCTATGTGCTTATCCCTTGCATTTTAATTTCTCCTGTGTATTGATTGTTCATGTGTCTTTTTCTAAGTATTCATTTATAATATATCATAAGATATACCAATTTCACCTTATTGCTAGATAGGTTTTTCAATATATTATTCATGTTTGAAAGATTTGTGATGTTCCTTCAAGCATTACAATTTTGTGATTTAAAAAACATTTAAAAATTATTCCTATCAAGAGTTTCTACTTTTTGTAAAAGGGATTTACTTCTAATTTTCCCGCAAGCTGCTTGTCTAAATACAACAGAGAAGTAGCTGAGAATTCTAAAAAAAAACTAGGATAGGGACTAGGAGGGGCCAGGAAGTCAATGTAGGCACAGCAATCATTTTAGAAATATATTTGCTCACTCATTTAATAAACAACTACTAAACTTATTATGAGCTGGGGACTGTAATAAATGTTGATGATACAGAGATGAGTAAGACAGTCACCTCCCTTAAAAAACACATGTTCAGTAGAGGAGAGGGGAGTGTAAAAACAGATGAATTGCAAGTATAACTACAGAAACATTAGCAAAGCCCTAGGGACACAGGTTTCTTCCATTATGTGACTCAGATTTTCCAGTGTGAAATTAATGTGTTTATTATATTGATGACACATTTTCTGTCATATTAGAAAAGAGAAAAATAAAAGAAGTAGAGATGAATCCATTGATTGTTGGTTTTAGTCAACAAATATTTACTGAATGCCTCATTTTGTCACTGTGCCATATATCAGGGATACAAAAGTGAGCAAATGTTAAGTGATAACCTACAAAGGACAAAAACTGTTGTCTGATTTTTAAAGCTCACTATGATTCATATAGCACAGTGAGCCAGAATATTTAACATATTCTTTAGTCATCTGTGTTGGATGTCGGAGATCATAGTATGTGTGTATATTTGAGAGTAAGCATTTCAGTTTTGTTGGTTGTGGCTAAGAAATGCTAATTACATCTTGTTTTACTAAGAATGAACAAAGCTATATTAAAAAGAAGAAATATTTCCATAAAGCAGGTGATTCTGCTTGCATGGATAGTGACCTGACCTCTTGAGGATGTCCACAGGCAGAGATGTAATGCATAAAGTCAGTCCTCTTCAGTGATTTTCCACCACTACCCCAGGCAGAGAGACATCTTCCATGTGAGGGAGCTGGGTGTATGCAGATTTAATGGTATGTGATGGCAGAGGTTGTGAACAGTTTGTAAAGAATTGTAAAAGCTAGAAGTAATAGAAGTTTTTAAACTAGATATAGTCATTTTATTTCTAAGGTGATAATGGGGGTCCTTTAAAGCCCAGAGAATCTAGGGAAGAGCAATTTAGAACCGTTCTTTTTTTTTTTTTCATATATATATATATATATATATATATATATATATATATATATATGAGATAAAGATTTTGTTCATTTGAAAGAGAGAGAGCACAAACAGTAAGAAGAAGGGGGAGAAGGAGAAGCAGGCTAAGCCAGGAGCCCAACCTGGGGCTTGATCCCAGGACCATGGGACCAGGGGATCATGATCCTGAGCCAAAGGCAGATGTCTAACCAACTGAGCCACTGAGGCACCCCTGGACTATTCTTTCTTTAAATCCCCTTGAGGAAACATATTGGACTCTGAGTTTGCCTCCCATCACCCATTCCCTAATTATGGAGCAGCCCAAGCTTGAGATGTGACTGACTTTGTTGGTAAATCAACTGCAATAACCCCATCCTTCCTTCCATGTTAGCTGGTTTCATTGGCAACCAGGGAGGCCTTTGTGGAAGAGGTAAATCAAGTTAGACTTTTAAGACAGAGTAGAATTTTGATAAGTGGAGAGCAAATTACGGGCAAAAGTGAAAAAATAAGAATATGCAAGGTTTGTTCAGGGACGGTGAGCAAACGTTTCTCAGCTAGAGCAAAATGTTATACTGTCTATCTCCCAGAGCTGCCCAGGTGATTAAACTCAATTCTTGCATTTAGTAAGCAATTATTGAATGACGCCTAGTATGGTACTAAGAAATAGACAGGCTTCAAAGAAAGTTGCCTCAAGGTTGAGAAACCCCACAGCAAAGGTAAACCCATTGATTTTAGAACTAAAAAGACCTAAGATATAATCTAACACAATCCATTCATTTTCAGGTCACAGAAGCAGAGGCCCAGATAGCTTAGGTGAATGGAAGCAGTAAAGTACGCAGGGAAAAGAACAAGTTGTCAGAGTCATTTAAACTCTTTTACTTTAATTTCCATCAGCAGAAAGAGGGCAGTAATAGCACAAGAAGCTGTCACTGCTGCCCAGGGAGACAGCATATGCAAAGCGTCAGGCACAAAATAGATGCCAAGTAAATATTCCCTTTCATTTTCCTTCTTTCCTTTATTGATAGCAACATAGAAATTCTATGGCAGACTTAGGAATAACTCTACCTGACTCCAGAACAGCTCCCTCCTGCACAGTACAGCAGTCCATTGTTAGAATCCCAAGGAAGGAACCACAAAGGCTTCTTTCTCCAAAGAAGAGGAGCTATATTCAAAAACTCTTACCTTGTTGTCTTAATCACATACCAATCTCATTCTCTTCTCTAGACCCATGAACGCCTTGATTCTGAATCCCCACTCCTGTTCTTTTCCATCTATCTATCCAAATCCTCTTTTTCACTCATTTATTCATTCAGTTATTTGGTCTGTGTAGAGTCAGGGAGTCATCAAACCTTTATTGAGCACTTATTATGTGGCAGGCACTGAGATAGGAGTTGAGATTACAGGGCCAAAGAGAAGAGCTGCAGGGAGTCTGGCAGGGGCAGTCTAGTTTAAGCACAGATATGCCCATACCAGGAAAGTTAAGGGATGGTGTTGTAGAGGTAGGGACATGATATCTTGGGAACATTGGACAGAGGAGACAAGGTGTACCTGCAAGATCTCTGCCATTATTCTCCTGTAATTACATACTCATCCTATTCTTCTTTGCCTCCTATTACACATAGAGATGGCCACACACAACAACTGAGCCCTTACATACATATACTACTTACTATCAGTGCAGTGATATCAGGATGTGGATAGGTATAAGGTGTATATGTAGCCAGAAAGGACCAAGGCAATCCAATCAAGGTACCTCAGGTTTATCTAGAAAAGTAGTGAGCATACCCAGGGGTAGAGGATGGATAATTCCATCACTAACAGACTTTGATAAGGGCCTCCTGCAGTATTTCTAAATCTTGGTTGCAGGTCAGAATTATCAGGGGAGCATTTGAAAAATAAAGATGCCTGAACCCTATCCTAAACTTATAGAAGCAGGATCTTTTGGGATGAAGCGCAGGCATGTGAATTTTTAAGTGACATGTGGTTGATTCTGATGATTAATTAGCAGTGTTAGGAAGCACTGGTCTATTTTGTGCCAGACATTTGCAGAACACTGAGAATACACAAGCAGTCCTACTCATGCCATAGAAGATAAGTCTCTGTCCTAGAAACACTGCGTCAGGTGGAAGAGACAGGCAAGCAAAGATACACAATCAACCAGATCAGTTTTTAGATAGAGACAAATACAAAGTGTTGTTGGATCACAGATGAGAAGGACCAACATACTTCTGGGAAGTGGAGAAGCTTTCTAAGTAATGTTGCATTTGAGACAAGATATAAAGGATGAGCAGGGGTGCCTGGGTGGCTCAGTTAAGCATTTGCCTTTGGTCAGGTCAGGATCCCAGGGTTCCAGGATCAAGCCCGGTATTGGGCTCGCCGCTCAGCAGGCAGTCTGCTTCTCCCTATACCCCTCACGCAGCTCTTGTGCTCTCGCTCACTCTCTCTCTCTCTCAAATAAATAAGTAAAATCTTAAAAAAATAAATAAAGGATGAGCAGGAGTCTCCCAAATGAAAGAGGTGTGGAAGGATATCCCAGGCCTAGGACTGAGATCCTCTAGTTCCCACAGGGCTTAGCCAGTAGGTGAGATGATCTGCAGGGAAGTCTGAGGGAGAAGAATTAGGGCACTTTGATCCTGGGAATGGGCTCTTAGGTGTGCTTGAGGTGGAGACAGTGATTTGATGGATTGCGTCACTGATTTATAGCTGTTTCATAGACCATTTTTATTTCTTTCAACTAGACCTTATACCTACAAGACAGTCAAAAACAGAACTTGCAATGGGAATATGCAAGAAAGAAAATTCCTTAAAATTTGAAGCCAAAGGAAAGCTTATCACAGAAGGGATAAGTCTATAGAATTCTATGGAGTGATCATAAGAAGGGGGAAGGGCAGAAAGGGGTGGCGTCTTTTGGCAAGGGCAAAGCATGGGGATGGGAGCAAGGTCTGCATATTCTAGGATCTTCAGGGTCAGTGTGGCTGAGGCAAAGCACCAGAGGAAAGGCAGTGGCCATGGATGAGTTCGGGGAGAAAGGTTTGCTCCAGGCTCTTGAAAGGCCTCTGATGCTCTGCTGCAGTATAGACTTAATCCCGTTGACATTGGTGAATCCTGGTTATTTTATGCTGAGCAGTGACAGGGTCGTTTTTCCTTTCTGAAAGGTAATTCTGAACGTATGTATATTTTCTTTCTCCAACAGAATTGTAAGCTTGCTGTCAATAGGGATCATATCTTGGCTATTTTTTGTTTTTCTTTTTTTTTTTGCTATCACCTCTAGTGCTTAGCAAAGCAAGAGCAAGGGACACATGTTGAGATGTCCATAGTTAATGGATTCACTAATTATTTGAGCCATACAAACCCATACTCAAGTCAATGTTGTAATACAGATATTATATCCTATGTGGTGCCTGATACTCAGAGATCTCAGGCAATCTTCCACTATGCTTCTTCATGTAACATGCACGCAAATCACCTGGGGATCTTGTTCAATGAGGATTCTGATTTATTATGTCTTTGGTGGGGCCTGAGATTTTGCATTTCTAACAACCTTCCAGATGCTGTCGTGCTGCTGCTGATTTAGATTTCTACCTTTTGAGGGGTAAGGAACTTGAGATGCGCCTACATTATTTGGAAGAGTTATAGTGGTAAGGTCATCTGTGAACTGTAGAATGTTCTATTGAGATTATGGAAGTGAAGAAGCCTTATCTGGAGAGGATAAGACTCCAGAGAGCTCCCTTGGGACTAGTTTTGAAGGTAACCACATGTCTTTGAGGCCCCAGGGGTAGATATTGATGTTATTTGCCTTTAAAGCAGCTTCTTGTGCTGCTGCCAGTTTCTTCCTTGCTCTGCTAGAATTGAGTTCCAAAGAAAATCCATTAGTAACAGTGGAGTTGATAATAGAACAGCAGATTAAGTCAGAGGGCTCTACAAACAGCATGCTATCAGCGTGTAATTTGTTTAGGTCCACGTAGAATAGTTTTTTTCTCAGGAATTTTCAAGTTTGAAATTTGATTATGGGCCACTTAATAAGTTCTTGATATTTTCCTCTTCTTTTCCTCTGTGAAAACAATACTCGTGGCCATATAATGGTAAATTGGAAGTCCCTCAGGCCTCATCAACTGGTAAGCATCAAGATGGCCGCATTGGAAAGGCTAAATCTGGGCGCTTGGTGCTGCTTATCAGTGTGAACAGGGGCTTAGTCTTCATTTCGATGTTTCCTGACCTTTCTTTTGGCTCTTAGAGCAGCCTTAGGCCACATCTCCTACTGTCCCAGTATTAACGTGCGTTGTTACCTGCACTTGCATCTTTTGGCCATGGACCCACCACAGCTGCTCCATCTGAGATTGCTCCTCACGACACTACCAGTCTCTGTTGTTTCCACTCCATGCATGGGTACAGCCATTGCTCACTTGGACCAAAGTTTGGAGATAGTCCAGGGTAGCAGCGGAATTAGCTTTGGAGACAGAATGTTGCATATAAGCTGTGTGATTTGCGCACATTCTCTAACCACACTAAACCTTAGATTTCTTAACTGTAAAATGAAGTTAACTGCAGTTCTGTAATCTCAGGATTGTTGAGATAATAAGGTAATCCACCTAAGCTCCTAACTCTTCATTCTTGGCTTGATAAACATTGACCATTATCCTCACTGCTTTTCACTATCATCCATGGTCCCGGTCTGGATGAGCTTCATTTTTCTTTGGATACAGCTGAGACTAGTTAGTTAACAAGTTTTCATGACATGGCTGATGGCTCTGGGATAAGAGATGGGGATTAAATCAGGGGGAAATACACTGCTGTTTGATGTGGAGACACTCAGGCATGATAGACCCAAGTGCGTTCTCCTGGGGTCCCTCTCAGGGGTCTCGTGGCATCTCCAGGACTATCTTTGTCTTTGAACTTATCTAGACTTCATGGAGTCCAGGCTCAGAGATGAATTTTGTCATCCTGGGCTCCATTTCTTTTTCCAGCATCAACTCTTTTTTGAGGTTACTGACAGTAGGAATCTCCACTCTCTAGAGAGTCTTTATCCTACTCTGGCATGTCACCTGACCTTGAAAGGAAGGCCAATGCCTCTTTGCCCCTCCCAGTCTTGCCCCAGGGTTCACGATGTTTCTTTCATGCAGAGGACAATTGAACTCTTAAATCATACTTAATCTCTATTCAGGCCCACAGGAGAGATCATCTCTTATAATAATAATAGTAGCAACAAAAACTAACTTTTCTCTTGTTTTCCTTGCACCACTGCCTCTAAAATAATCTTTCTTAAACATGCTTCTTATTATTCCACTTTCTGCTTAAAGCCATTGTGGCCTTCCTGGGACTAAGGTGACGGAAATTTATGTTACCATAAGCAGTTCTTTATATGTGCTGGTCTTTTGTCCTGAGACGCTCTTTGTTTCTTTGTTTTCTCAGAGAACGCCCATTCAGCCATCATGGCCTGGCTCAAATCTGACTTCCTCTGTGAATTCTTCCTGGAATCTGGCTGTGTCCCCTATCCCAGACATCACCCAGGATCCCTCCTCCAGGCCCCCTTGACACTCTACACCTTATCCCATCACATGGCAACATATGATAATTCACTTCCAGTTTTGCCTCCCCAGTGTCAAGGGCAGCTCCAGGAGGCAGTCTCCAGTCACAGGAGCAGCAGTGAAGGAACTAATGCTTACCTCACATTTTACTGAATTGTTTTTTGTCTGCTGTCTCTTCTGATCCTTCCTATAGGTCTGTGAGATAAGTAGGACGTACTACTGTGATCTCTGCTTTATATGTGAGAAAAGGAGTCTCCAACAGGTAAGTGACTAGTCCCTGGTCACCCACATCAGCTGATTGAGGGAAGCAGGAAGTAAACTCAGAGTGGGTTCTTTGGTCTGGAATTCCAGTGTCCCTATTCACTCCTTTTTATTGCTTCCATTTTGACAGAAACTAAGCCCTGGTAGGAAAGGGTCTCAAGGAAGACAAGGCATGGGACCAAGGAAGACTGAGGGAGGCAGTGACCTGCTGAGCAACCAGAGCTGCAGTATCACTGGGCCTCACAGGTAAGGCTGTTGGGTATGATAAGAACCATGGGGTGTACTCTTGGCTGACTTTAGGACTTGAGGGAAGATGCTCTTTGATTAAGACAAGGTAAGTGGGATTGGATATAAGAGAAACACCATGAAAATGAGTTTTATGCAAAACCAGATCACACTCAAAATCTGGTCTCAGGCACCACCTCGCAGAGTGTCATTCCTTTTCAGCAGCCCTCTGGATGGCTCTAAGTAATGACAGATTAATTTTATAAAGGTCTTGAACTGCTGCTAAGACTCCTTTTTAAACCTGAAGGCAAAACAAACAAACATGAAGTCCTACAGAGCCGAGAATAAGCTCCAAGGGAGAGTGAGAGCATTGGAAATAGTTACTGGGATGAAGAAGGGGATCATGATGTACCTTGTTTCAAACCCCACCAGCATTGTCAACTCACCCACCTGCAAATCCTGTGGGCAGTCTGAGCTCGGCTGGGGGTACTAGGGGGCGTTGCAGGGAAGATGCCAGGATGGGAGGGCTCAGAGCTATTTCAGACTCAAGGCTAACATTCACGGAGACCTTGAGTTACGTCATGAAAACTGTCTGGACTTTAGGCCCCCTTATGCCAAATGCGGTTTCCAGAAAAAGGATCCACTGCATATTTGGAAGCCCATCAACCAAAAGTTGTCTCGTCACTTTCGTGCATGAGATCTTTTCATTTGTGAAGAGTATATTATTTTGCTTAATTATGGGCTTAGAAGAGATGGCATAGAGCAGTGGAAAAAGCATGAGCTGGGAGTCAGAGCGACCTGGGTCTGAATCATGGCTCTGCCATCCGCGAGCTGTGGGACCTTGGCTGGGTGGGCCTCAGTCTCCTTGAACATGAATGGAGAATAATCTTGTAATAATGACCTATATTGTTGGGCAGTTGTTAGGACTCGATTGTTAATGCATGTCAAGAACCTTGTCTTATTCTGCTATTCAGATATTTAATAATCAGTAACTAGTATTAACAAAATGTCTGACTTTTAACATGATAACATTTGGTAAATGAAATTTCATGTTCACTGCAGAAATATATATGTAGTTATATGTTATGTATAATCTTTTTTTGCAGGGAAATATACTGTTGATTTTAAATTTCCATTTCCCAGTGGAAATTGCTGTTATTCCATATCAAAACACCTCCCCAGGCTCATTTTCCTTCTTAGATGGAGCCTCACTGTACCCTACTGGTCCTGATTTTCAGCACCTTGACAAATGGTTTTTAAATACTTACAGTATATCTGTAATCATTTATGCCATGATTAATTATTCTTTTCTTAAGGAAAAGTGCATCCATAAAGGAGATAGGATTATCTCTATCAGTCACTCACTGCCTAAGACTTAAGTTATCATCTCCAGTATGGCGATAATATTTAACCCATGTATCTTACAAAGGTGTTTTTTTTTCCCCACTGGAAAAAAAAATCAGATAAGATCATAAGTGGGGAAGAATTTTCTACGTTATAAGTAGATATGTAAATTCGAGTTGTGACGTAATTTTTGCTATAGATCCTTTTACAGCAGATAGGAAATTTCTTTGTGCTCTGGCCACCTGCCTGGGAGTCACCTTGAGGTTACTTAGAGACTTTCTCCACCACCGGATGTTAGGAGATTGGGCAACTTGCTTGAGTAATTTTCTCCTCTGACTCACGTTCCTTGCGGTCCCCATAGTGACCTGTGTACTACCCAGGGGCTATTAAGGAATAGCCCCAAACTTTCAGCTTAGTCTTTTTTTACACAACTTCTAGTACTACCTACCTCAGTGGCCACAGAACAAATCTGTGCAGCTGTTGAATTTGGGTTTGTTGAAATATGAGTACACACTGTTGGAAGGACATAGAGTCTCCACTCTAATGAAACTCTTTCTGTGGATACCAATCTCTCCATAAGGCCCAGTTGGGGTAGAAGAGCATAGTTAATACATAGCATGAATACTAACACGTCATCCAGAGATAAATTTTAGGTATACTTGACCATCTTTCTTTCCTTACTTTCTCTGTGTCTGCTTTCTCTCTCTCTCTCTCTCTCCCCCTCTCCCCCTCTCCCTCCCTTCTTCCCTCCCTCCCTTCCTACTACACTACAACTTTTTAAATCCCTTCTGTTTCCTACTTCCTTTTTACTACACTCTTTCCCAGTCAGTAGACCCACCATGGCATTCCCAGGCATAAGTCATTACTTTTGTTACATGTACTCAGAGTGCAACAGTTGTAGAGATCTAGTCCAGGTCTGAGATTCTAATCCCTTGCTCTGTATTATAATTACCTGAAGGACTAAAAGATACTGATGTCTGGGTGTCAGTTAATATCTCAGGGAGGAGGGGGGGAGCTGGACCCTGAGGCTGAAGCTTTTAAAAAGCTTCCAGAAAGATTCTAACGTGAATTCAGCCTACACTGGTTGAAGATATTTGGAGAATGAAGATATGACAAAATGATTCTAAAAATAAACTAAAATAAGATTTATGGCTCAAAGAGCTGCAATCATGTGGTTTGGCCACACTTGCTTGTTTTCTGTCCATCAAATAACAAGTATTTTTTGAGAACCACAGAAAGAGCGGTTGGTTATGTCCAGTCAGAGCTTCTAGATGAGTTTCAAAGATAAGGCATGTGCCTCACTAAACCCTTTTATATACATTATGTCATTCAACCTTGTCAGCAAAGCTAGGAGGCCTTTTTATTCCTCCCAGTTTACAAATGAAGAATCAGAGGCACCAAGGGATTGCTTAAATAGCTCAAGTTTTGACCACTAGTTAGAAGTGGAGCCAAGAGGTATGAATATAGGCATTCTGCAGTCTTCCTTTTAATTATCATGTGATATACCTCCTCTCTACATTGAGAGATAAGATGAAAACACAGACATTTACTGGAGCAGTGGTTCTCAACCTTGGGTGCACTTTAGAGTCAGTGGGAGAGCTTTGCAAAAATGTCCTTTGCTCAGGTCACACCATGGACCAATTTAACCCCCCACCAGTCTCAAGAATGGAACCAAGACATCAATATTTTTTAAAGTGTCACAGGTGACAAAATTGAAAACTACTGAACTATAGGAAAGAGAGCAAAACAAATGAGAGTCATTAGGATAAGCTTCCTAGGTAATACTTCACCTGAACTTAGTATGAGACAGAATAATGCCCTCCCCTTGCCAAAGATGTCTGTTTCCTAATCTCAGGGACTTCTGAATATGTTACCTTATATGACAAAAGGGAAGTAGGGGTGTGGATACATTAAGGTTGTTAATTAGCTGATGTTAAAATGGGGAGTTAGTTTGGATTGTTCAGGTGGACCCCATGTACTCACATGGGTCCTTAACTGTGGAAAAAATAGGCAGAGGAAGGAGAACCAGAGAGGTGGTAACATGAGAAGGACTTGGCCTGATTTAGAGGGCTTTGAAGATGGAGAACAGACTTAAGGAGTACAGGTGGCCTTGAACTGGAAAAGATAAGGAAACAGATGCTACCCCAGAGCATCCAGGATGAACACAGCCTTGACAACATCTTGAGTTTAGTCTAATGAAACTCATTCTGGACTTCTGACCTCCAATACTATAAGAAAATGAATTCATATTGTTTAAACCCCTGTTCATGGTAATTTGTTTCAGCATCAATAAGAAATTAGCATGGTGTCTTAAAAAGGAAGAGTTTAGAGAAATGTGTGGTGAGTGTGAAAAATACCCATTTAACTGCAGATTTGATTTTCTGTATTTAAGTATCTATATACTGCCACACCGTACATCTCTGCCCTATACAGTGCATCTACAATGGTAGGCATCTGTAGCCTACAGTTGCATCATGATTCAAACCCAAACCTTTTGGACTCTAGAATCAGTGCTCATTCCAGTTACTTGTGTACTTTTCCTCAAGACTATTTGGCACAGTGATGGTTTTTCTGATCTCTGCTTTGAGCAAAAGGCAAGGAAGCATAATGTCACAGGGGACCTTAGAGCACAGAGAAAACAGATCCTCATTCAAGATGCTTAAAGGAACAAATCACCTCTAATTACTTGGATGTTTAAGGAAGATTGATCTGAGAGTTGTGTGCAAGAAGTATTAAAGTAAATGAAGGTGGGATAGACAGATCAGTTAAGAAGCTCCACAACAACCTGAGGGTTTGAATTCTGAATGGCTGTGGTAACAATGGTAGGAGAACTTGAGGAGAGGATGAATCCAGGAAACCTGGAGAAGAAAATCAACCCAAGGGAAATCACGCTACTTGAGAAGGACAAAGGAAAGACAGTCAAAGACAGCTCCAAATTCTCAGCTGTGGCAGACTTAAAGGGTGGTTGGTAGTGCCCCTGACAGAATTGAAGGTGCTAGAAAACAGAACAAATTTGGTCTAAGTGGGATGGGATAGAACAATGGCATATAATAAAGAATTTGGTTGGCCTTTGTTCATGGAAGGGATACTCTAATCCTTGGACTATCCCAAGTAATAAATAATACTGTTTTTATGCTAATGAAATGGCTCAAGGTAGGCCCCTAGATAATTTTTAGAGAGTTGGGACTTTGAGCAATCTACATCTGTGGCATGGAGAAGGGCTGGAAATTGAGTTCAATCAATCATGCTCATGTAATGAAACCCCAATAAAAACTCCAGACAGTGGAGCTTTCTGGTTTGTAAACACATTATTGCTGTGCTGGGAGGGTGATGCACATCTGATTCTCCAGGGAGAGAGCACAGAAGCTCCATATCTGGGACCCTTCCAGATCTTAGCCCTAGGAGTATCCTTTATAAAAAGTATAATCATAAGTATAGTGTTTCCTGAGTTCTGAGAGTCATTCCAGCAAATCATTGAATCTGGGGGCATGGGAACCCCCCTTTTTTTGTATCTAGTCTGTCAGAAGTTTTCATGGCCTGAAGAACCCTGAGGCTTGTGGCTGTCTGGTGGCTAACTTCTGAAATGGAGGCAGTCTTGTGGAAGACTTAACCTATGAGGTCTGTGCTACCTCTGGCTTGTTACTGTCAGAATTGAATTTCTGTTCACCTACTTGGGGTGGAAACAGAATAGGTGGATACTGCATGGCATAAATGTCTGTGGGCAAAACTCAATAATTGTGTGAAACTAATTTCTCCTCAACACCAAGGCCAAAAGAAAATGCTGAGGACATTAAATACAACATTAAAATACTCACACCTTGCTTCTTAATTGACCATTCTGACTTCCCTAATGTCTTTGAGCCAGTGTGATAGAATGAAATATCGGATTCTAAAAGACAAAATGGAGTTTCTGTTATTCACTTGCAATGAAATGGTGGGCATCTAACTTATTGTCTTTGGGCCATAGCCCTTTATCTTTAAAACGGGAGTATTAAGGCCTAATTTGTAAAGCTGTTAAGAGAATGAACATAAAAAGGTAAGATATTGGCACGACAGGTATTCCGTGAATGTTACTTTCAGCTGTCCTTTAAGATTATTTCCAATTGGAATGGTTCCTTCTGAGCGAGATTTTCTTTTATACAGTTCATCAAAAGGAAGTCAAAGTGATTGATGTGGCTTCACTGAACATTCAGTGAACTATCTGACTTTGGGGGGATATGCTGACTCAACCTCTCAAATGTCAGTGGCTGTTAGAGAGTTTCATCTTAAAGAGGGTCTTACTTTAATTGAAAAATTCACAATGTCTGCTGTGCCTATGAAGGGAAAACATCCCTACAATGCCTGCATCTACTCTCTCTATGATTTCTGCAATAGCTTGGTGCCACATTTGTCAAAACCCATCTTGCTGCAGGTGCACTGTGTCTATACTCTGTATACTCTGAACAGCACCATTCCCATTGGAATACCATAGTGGTATTCACTGACTTGCCTAGGGAGGCCCAGCATGTCTGGGGCCCAGAATAAAACCCAGGCCTGTAAATGCCTTCTTGTCCCCTCAACTGCCTCCTCCTGACTTGCCCTCTCTTCCATTTTGTGGTGAAGTGGTTACGGCTCTGAACCAAATGACCAGCATAGTTTCCTGGAGGAACGCCCATTTATCATTTCCCTCAAACAATCACACAAAATGGTTGGGTGTCATCCCTCGTGTGAATTTATGTCTTATGAAGGAATAAGTTTTTAAAAACACTTGTTTATTATGCCAAGTACTGTGATAGAAACTTATGTGGAATGACCAGATAAGCTTCTGAGGTTTTATTCTATCAATGGTGCAGACAGGAAGGCTGAGCCCCAAACCAATCACACCATTTAGGAGAAGAGACAGGATTTAAAATTAGGCGTGTCTCCTAATCCCTTTTTTCTTTTACTGAAGGTTTATTAACTCACATGGACCCACTTCTGAGAAAGACAGCTACTTATTTCTAGGTAGAATCTGCTCTTATTTTTCTTTTATTCCCGGACCCCATTTTATTTTTTCTAGAAACTTCATTATGATATTCCCTATTCTTTAAATGTGGCTTAGTCAACAGCATATTTTCAAATAATTAGGGAAAGATATAGTGCCAGCTACACCCAAGTGCCAGTCTGTTGGCTTTAAGTCTTTTTTATACCCAGTCTTAACTCCATGGTTGGGTTTAAACAAAAATTTATTCTGGAGGCTTTAGCAAAGCTTACTTCTTTTGCCATCCTCTCTTAGTAAGCAAATCCTGGATGCTTTCCTTGCCACGAGTGCTTAATGGCAGAGTACATCTTGTCACCATCCAAGGCAGATCCTTTTGAGTGGCATATTCTCGTGGCTGGAGGGAAAAATCTGATCCAGATCCCACAAAAAACAGATGGAGTTTTCCATGCAAAACCATTACTCTGGGATTCCTGGCTAGTGGATTTCTGTTTTTCAAATTGTGGGTTTTTTTTTTTTTTTCTTCTTCTTCTTCTTCTTGACTCTTGCTCTCTATCTCAGGAGTGATGTTCGATACCTCAAGCTTAAATCTAAAGGTGCAATTGGGGTTGGTCATTGGAAGGATGTATAAGACTTGAGATAGCTGGGACTAGATCAGGCAAATATACCCAGTCCAAGCACAATATAATAATATAAATCCCAAATGAAAGAATGGTGGATGTTAGGGGAAGTCAGCTGAAGGCTGTTGGCTTCTAGTAAAATGATGATGGTGATTTGATAACTGGGTTACTGGGATATAATGAGATGATGTCTGTAATAGTCTTAAGGGTGGGACTTTGTTCCTCACAAGTTCTCAATAAATGACATTTACTGTGAGTACCAAGGTCAATGTAGAAACAATGGCAAATCAGATGAATCAGTCACTTCCTAGCTTTTGCCTTTATAAAACATTGTTTTCTAACAACCTAAATGGACCCATATCTAACAGAAAAGCATTTAATAAGTTATAGTGATGATTATTATTATTGCTGTTGATATCATTACCATAACATCAGCATCAAGGGAGACAGTTAAATTGTCAGGTGCTAAATGCAAGGATAGGCACATACATGATGGGATTAAACACACTCCAGAGAGAAAGCTGGTGGTTCCCCATCTTTGTTAGGAAAAGCATAAAGTAAAACAAGAGTCTTGATAGGACTGAGAAACTCCGAGTTCTGATAGAAGCTGTGCAACTTAATTTCTTGCAGCCTCATTTGGATTCTTAAGGATTAGATATAATGTTTTCCAAAATTGCCCAATAAGAATTCTGGCACCCGAGTCCTGACCCATGACTCAGAATCATTCTGGGAGGATGCTAGAGAATGTACATTTTGAATAAACATCCCAAGTGATCCTCATGATTAGGTTAAGTTTGGTAAACAGTAGGTTGAATTAAAGGCCACCTGCTCTAAAATTCCAAGAAAGTAAAAGTTTCCATTAAACAAACCATTTTGCCCAATCTCGATGTCAGAGTGAGAGCTATTAAGTGCAGAAATTGGGTTCTGGTGTCTGTGTGTGCTGTGTTCATGTGTATGCATGCATGTGTGCACATACATATATGCTGTGTGTTCATATCTGTGCACATGTGTGATGTGCTTGTGTGTGTATGTACGTGTGTGTATGTGTGTTAAGGGAATCACTGTAGCAATAAGATGCTTTAAAAATGCTTAAATACAAGGTTATCACTCTCCAGGATGGTTTAGGAATGGCTGGACCAAGGCAGGAGAGATGAATAGATGACCTCATGTCTTTCAGAAACCTATGATTGCATGAGAACGACACAGGTTTTATGCATGATCTGTCCTGTTTACCTCCTCTTGTCTGAAGTCAGTGAGTCATGAAAAACCAAAATTGCTATTGAAATGTCAATTTGGAAGATGTCTTTGTTTTAGTTAGAAGGATTTTTGTGGAAATATGACTTAAGCTTTTGTGTCTCAAAAGATGAGGTGGATTTCCCTGGGAAAAGACTCAAGAAAACCCAAGGAAATGGGAGACTTATTTTGTATTAAATATTTGGAAAAGGACAGAATCTCAATCCATTAGTCATAACCAAATGCCCAGTGATGGTGCTCTTCCTCTGATGACTCTCCTGGAAAGATTAATGGTTTTTACTGTGATCTTTCCTTTCCACTCTGGGCTCCCACCTGCAGTCTGGGTTGCCTACTTACCTCATGGCTGAACTATTCTAATAGTCAAACTCATCTGGTTTAATAATCTCTAACCTATTCCTGCTCCAATCCATTTTATTCACTCCCGTCAGAATAATCTTCTTAAAATTCTACTTTTGCAAACATCAAAATCTTTCTTAAAACTTTAATGGTTCCTATTGTGTTTATAGGTGAATATTATCTAATTAAGTGTTCTCAGATGGAACCTGGCAAGCATCACAGCTCCTCTAATCCACACACCTTTGTCTGACATTCAAAGACCTCTTACTTACTCTATATATTAGTCAGGGCTCCTGTTTATGAATTACAGAAACTAGCTTGGGGGAAAAGGGAAAGCCAATGATTCACAAAACTAAATAGTAGGAAGAAAATATGTGGCTAGAACCAGGGACTTGAACATCATCAGGATTCCTTGCTTGTCTCTCTTCCTTGTTCTCTCTGATAGCTTCCATTCTTTGTGGCCTCTGGCAACTTTAGCCTCACACTTCTATAGATTTCCATTGGACAGAAAAAAATTTTCTTTAAGTAATTCCAAATGCACACATCATAAGGAAGGTCTCTTACTGAATACCTTGGGGGTAGCAATAGGAAGAGTTGGGGGTACAGAAAGAGAGGCAGTTATTGTCAGGCTCCATTGGAACTATGTGGTTGAATTGGGGGTGGGATGGGAGACAGCAGTTCCCTAAAGAAAGGAGGTGTTACCAGACTAAACTGAAGAGTTCTGTGTAGATGAGCAGTTAATTTTACAGCCCACTGGATGCTACCAATAAACTAATTTGAGCTTATTTTATAGTACACTTTGAATTTTTAGGTAAACTACATGAGTCTAGACAATGTTTCCTCAACATGTTATGTACATTTTAGCCTGTATGGCTTTTCTAATACAATTCCTTATGTCTATATCCCACCTCATTCTCTATGCCTAGATGTGCCTACAGGACTAAGTTGAAGTTATTGCTTCTTGGTCTGCCCTGGGCTTCAGAGATGACATTTGATGAATGTGCCATGTTTATGCAATTCAATTGGTACTAAGTATATCCTGTCTGGTATTAGCAATTACTCTCTCATATATAGATCCTGTCTCTCCAACTCGATTCTAGCCATCTTCAGGACAGATGTATTTAAACTCAGTGGCAGAGATCATTGCTGCTGCTTAATATCACTGTTAAATCCCTGTTTTATAGTTTCCTAGATTTGAGGAGAGATAAATTTGGAAAATAACAGCAAGAAAGTCAAAGAATTAGAGCATATGGTTGTATTCAATATCAACAATCATAATTATATTTATTGAACTGATAGCAGCTGCTGTTTTGAACTTTGATCAAGAGAAGAGAATAGTAAAAGTTTATATCTCAGATTGAGTTTGGACAACTGTTTAGGAAACATCTCCAATGATGCTAAACATTTGAAAAGGAGCTACTCCTAGGGCTATTGGTCTCTGCATTGGCAAAATGCATAGAGTTCTCTGTTCTAGGGCTCTTCCTTTCCCTCACACCTATTTCTGCACCTGAGCACTGAGCATAAACACCACTGTATTTGACAGAGATAGTTTCACAAATAGTAAATTAGAACAACCCAAGACTATGCTCCTGGGAGTAATGATAGTTTGCCACTATATCTCTTGCTTAGAACTGGTATAAAGTGCACTGTACTGAGTACTACA
The DNA here is from genome assembly GCF_048164855.1 of Canis lupus baileyi. NCBI lineage: Eukaryota > Metazoa > Chordata > Mammalia > Carnivora > Canidae > Canis > Canis lupus. The sequence continues at coordinate 20,035,616 of NC_132851.1, forward strand.
ATTTGGCACACAAAAATATTATTTTCAGTGGATTAACAAATTAGATTTTCAGTATATGAATAAAATACTAAAGATGGTCTATTGAATAAGAGGCTTAACAAAATAGAATAGAAAACCATGATTAGTAAGTAAAAACTTCCTGGAATATTTTACATGACTGGTCTAGAATCAGGATTTCAAAACCATTTCTTGGTCTGTATTCTTTAGTCCATAATACCAACCCATCAAAAATACTTTACAACTGTGTAAGGTTCTGGATCAACAAGAGGATACAGTTGATCTGGATTAAATGAGGATAGTTTGAATTCCCATCTGATCTTTCACATCAAGTTTTTAAACAGCAGAATTGACCAGGTTCTAACTTCTTCCTGCGAAGAATGCAGAGAGCTAGAATTGGTGATGTTCTCAATCTTACAAATAACCAAACTAAATTCAACTTTGTGACTTAAAAAAATCGATTGGACGTACACCACCAAGAGTGAACCCTAATGTAAACTGTGGACTTTGAGTGATAATGATGTGTCCAGGTAGGTTCATCAGTTATAACAAATGCACTGCTGTGGTAAATGATGTTGAGAGTAAAGGAAGCTATGCATGTGCAAGGGCAGGAAGTATGTGAGAAATCTCTGTACCTTCCTTTTAATTCTTCTGTGAACTTAAAACTTCTCTTAAAAAATAGTCTTAATTTAAAGCAAACAAACAAGCACTCATTAGACCCCTGAGGTCACGGAACAAAAAACTGGCCCAAAATCTGAAAAGAGAAAGTGATTCCAGGGAGAGAGGACATATGAATATGTGCTTACTTGGAGCAGATGCAATGGGACACAAATAAGAAGAGCTCACTAGGATAGCTGAAAAGTTGATGAAGGCTATGTGTGGGCTGGTGGAATAGTGTAGAACTGGGTGCTGCAGAAACTGGAGGAGTCGGCACACTTTTTGTTGCTTTGCAACCTTGGCAGCTTCTCAGGTGAAATCTGAAATTGGTCCCCATATACAGAGGGCAAGGAAAGACTAAAGAAAGACCACTCTAGGTGGTAGATAGCAGGCTTAATAAGCAAGGGAATTATATACAAGGCTAGTCTTGGGCAGCTACAAGATGAGTAGATCTCTACACCTGCGCATCAGATTCTTAAAGTTTAGGAGACCTGACTGGGGTTCTGTTATGTATTCAGTCCCTATAGTCCCATTGACACATTGCTTTCTTGGGGCCACATCCTAGAAATGGCCTCCACTGTGGGAATGGTGGGAAGAATTTACATTTCAAGGACAGGGATTAAGTGAGGAGCCTCTAATTGCCTTTGTCCAACTAACAGGTCAACCAGAGCAGGTCCACTTGATGACTTCCTCCAACACTTTTGCAGGCTCTTTCTCCATGAATCCCATTGAGTATTCACAGAATAGGTAGGGAAGAACCACAGGATCTTGGAGGGAGGGGCAGTAGCCCTGTAGGGAGATGGGTAAGACCCCTCACCCATAAGAATAAAAATATTAATATAGCAGGGGAAAGGGAAAACCCACTAGCTCTAGAACATTGGTGAACACTCATTACAACTGAAGAAAAGGAACAGAAGGTGAGAAAAAGTCTAGTCTTGGGACAAGGTCAGGATTAAGTGCTGAACGCACAACTGGCAGACTTCAAATGACAGTAACAGCAAGATGCTACTGGGAAAGGAATGGGAAAGGAACAAGAATATGCAGATAGAAGCTTTTGAGGAACAGCTCATGGGGAAGATCTAAAACTCAAACAGGCATTGCTCTGATACACATCCACCACCCTAGAAACAAGCTATCTATAGGAATTTGAAACCCCTGATGTACTGAGTATAACCATTGCAAGAAGAAAGGAAAAGAAGAAGAAAAGAAATTAATTGACAAGATAAGTGAATTACTAACTGGATTAATGCAAAACCTTCCTTTATAATTCTAGCAGAAGGAAAAGCATGCCCATATCCAGGTATATAAACTATTTTCCCCAGTTTCTACTGATCTACACAACATATTTGACTTTTAACAAAAAAATGATAAGACATAGAAAAAGGCAAGGAAAGCTAGTATACTCCCATGTAATAGAGTAATCATCAGAAATAATTTTCAGCTTTACTATAAAGTACAAGTAATTAAGACAGTATATTAGGTGAAAGGATAGATTTACAAATAAATGGAATAGAATAGAGAATCTGGGAGTGACTCACACAATATAATCATCTGATTTTTAACACAGATTCAAAGGCATTTAAGTGGAAAAATGCTAGTCTTTTCAATAAATCATGTTGGAACAGAAGGAGGATCATATGTAAAGAAGGTGGCAGATGGGGGGGGGCTTCAATACATATCTCACATCTTATATAGAAATTAACTCAGCTAAAGGGCTAGTATCTAAGATCTATAAAGTACTTATCAAACCTAACACCCAGAAAATAAATAATCCACTCAAGAAATAGGCAGAAGACATGAACACACATTTCTCTAAGGAAAACATGAAAATGGTCAACAGAAACATGAAAAATGCTCAACATCACTTGTCATCAGGGAAATACAAATCAAAACTACTATGAGATAACACTTTACACCAGTGAGAATGGCTAAAATTAATAAGTCAGAAAACAACAAATGTTGGTGAGGATGTGGAGAAAATGGAACCCTCTTACACTGTCGGTGGGAATGCAAGCTGGTGCATCCACTCTGGAAAACAGAGTGGAGTTTCCTCAAGAAGTTAAAAATAGACCTACCCTATAACCCAGCAATTGCACTAGTAGGTATTTACCACAAAGATACAAATGTAGTGATATGAAGGGGCACCTGCACTCTAATGTTTATAGCAGCAATGTCCACAATAGCCAAATTTTGGAAAGAACCCAGATGTCCATCAACAGATGAATGGATAAAGAAGATATATATGTACATCATGGAATATTATTCAGCCATCAAAGAGGATGAAATCTTACCATTTACATCAACATGGATGGAACTGGGGAGTAATAACGCTGAGCAAAATAAGTCAATCAGAGAAAGACAATTATATGCTTTCACTCGTATAAGGAATATAAGAAATAGAGCAGAGGATAATAGGGGAAGGGAGGAAAAACTGAATGGGAGGAAATAAGAGAGGGAGACAAATGATGAAAGACTCTTGACTCTAGAAAACAAACAGGGTTGCTGGAGGGAAGGTGGATGAGGGGATGGGGTAACTGGGTGATGGGAATTAAGAAGGGCACGTGATATGATGAGCTTTGGGTGTTACAAGCAACAGATGAATTACTGAACTCTACATCTGAAACTAATGACGTACTATATGTTGGCTAATTGAATTTAAATTAAAAAATAATTCAGTTACAAAGGTTAATATCAACAGTAATTAGTCTTGCTGATATCACTGGCCCCTGATATGATATGATATATGAGAAGGGCCATTCATTACCCACATGATATTCTCCAGATCCCTAACATCAGTCCATTCATGAGAAAACATCAGAAAGACTGAAATTGAGTCATACTTTACAAAATAGCTCACTAGGGATACTTTACACTGTCTTTTCAGTGATTCTATAAATCTGATGTTGTTTTAAAATTAAGTTTTAGAAAAAGACTGTTTGAGGAAATATACCTGCCCTACGACCCAGCAATTGCACTGTTGGGGATTTACCCCAAAGATACAAATGCAATGAAACGCCGGGACACCTGCACCCCGATGTTTCTAGCAGCAATGGCCACTATAGCCAAACTGTGGAAGGAGCCTCGGTGTCCAACGAAAGATGAATGGATAAAGAAGATGTGGTTTATGTATACAATGGAATATTACTCAGCTATTAGAAATGACAAATACCCAACATTTGCTTCAACGTGGATGGAACTGGAGGGTATTATGCTGAGTGAAGTAAGTCAGTCGGAGAAGGACAAACATTATATGTTCTCATTCATTTGGGGAATATAAATAATAGTGAAAGGGAAAATAAGGGAAGGGAGAAGAAATGTGTGGGAAATATCAGAAAGGGAGACAGAACGTAAAGACTGCTAACTCTGGGAAACGAACTAGGGGTGGTAGAAGGGGAGGAGGGCGGGGGGTGGGAGTGAATGGGTGACGGGCACTGGGTATTATTCTGTATGTTAGTAAATTGAACACCAATAAAAAAAAAAAAAAAAAAAAGTTTTAGAAAAAGAGAAATGGATGTGAAGTCACCTGCCATATTTCCCTTGGAGGAGAAGGTTGAGGTAGAGTGAACCCAAAGCAACAACCAGGAAAGCCAAAGAAATTGGCATTTCAGTGATTTATACTTGATGCCATTAACTTTCAAATGTTTCTCAAGCCTACCCGGTGTGAGTAGGTCATTTTATTTTCTGTTAATAGGAACTCTGATGGAAGCACTAGAGCTTCTGAAGGAGAAACACAGGCTTCTTGTTAACTCTTGTTCAGCTGCTTATACCTTCAACACTTAATTCCTACAATTGTTTTCACTTCAAGTGATGTTGGGATTCTGATTCTCTGAGTTTGAGCCTCTTGACTTCATTTCTGCTTTTTATTTCCCCAGATTTATGCGTTTCTCTGGTGTTTACCTGGATCTGCCCTTCTGTCAAAGTGGTCATAACTGATGTGATTTTACAAAGGTAGGGCTGATCAGCAACAACATTATACTGTAAGTCATGGTTTTGACGTTTGTAACCCACAAAATGATGAGATGGAATCAACCATGCTCACAGTGACATCCCCTTTTCGGGAACTGAAAAAGACAGACCTGCACTGGCCATTTCTTTACACCAGTCCCATTCTAGGACAACCAGAGTCTCTATCCCAGGAGTTTGATTTTGGGCCTACCAGGATGATTTCCTCATCTCAAGATCCTTAATTACATCTTATAAAGACCTTTTTTTTTTTCTTTTTAAAATTTGATTTATTTATTCATGAGAGATATATAGAGAGAGGCAGAGGGAGAAGCAGGCTCCATGCAGGGAGCCCAACATGGGCCTCGATTCCAGGACTCCAGGATCATGCCCTGGGCTGAAGGCCGGTGCTAAACTGCTGAGCCACCCGGGAATCCCCAGACCCTTTTTCTAAATAAAGTAACAAAGGCTCTGGAGGTTATGATGTGAAGATATTTTTGGAGAGCACCATCATTCAACCCAATATCCCACCCTTCCAATTATTCTGTTAAACTAAGTAGTACCAGTTTCCCTTACTTGTGATTAAGAAAACCTAGTTTGAAAAAAAAAAAAAAAAAAGAAAACCTAGTTTGGTGTCTCAGTGCTAGCCATGGCAGTTGTAAGTGGTTTGCACCACCTATATGCTACTCTTGACTTCAGAAATTCTCTAATTTCAATGTGGTAAGTTTCTTTGGAACTTATTGAAAATACAAGTTTCTGTCCTCTTCCCCAGCTTCTTAATAAATCGGTCCAGGAATCTGCATTTTTAACAATTTTCAGGTGGTCCTGATGATAAAAGAACAAGGAAAATTGTGACAGCTCAGACCCATTAGTGTCCCATTCAAATAAAAGCAAGAGGAAAAGCAATGAAAAATAATTTGAAAACTTTAATGATGTTTAGATAGTAAAAACATAAAATCTTTTAAATAAAGTACATTCAATTTCTCAGAGCATCTAATATTCAGATAATTTATACTTCATACACTTTCCAACATTAAACAATTGACTATATAATGCATTTTCTATAAAATGATATTACAGCTTATACAGGTAAAAGTATATTACAAAAACACTCCACACAGGAAGGATGGCCGTACCTATTAAGAGATGCTATAAACTTTCCATTAAAAAATATATTTTATCTCTCATTTGTCATAATAATAAACAGAACATATATTTTTCTTTCTAAAATTGTCTTATACAATTTCCCTTTAGGATGATAATATGTACAAACCTTATATCTGAATGAATATAAATAGAAATACTGTAATAGTGTTACAGATATATTAGTAACTTTACAGAAAAAAAATAGGGCTTTCTAATAAAAGCCTCTAGCACAGCTGAAATCTCAAAGCTATTTAAGTTAGACATTCCCATATTTAGTAAGGCACAATGGAATCTAGTTTCTTATTTCCAGTTGAATTACTGCGAGCAGTAATAAGAGAAAATATAGTCAGTAGATATTGGACCAGATCTATCAGTTGGATAAACTTTTTTGGGGAGACGTTAGTTCTTTCTCCACACCATTGTTTCCTTTTGTGCCCTGTGGCCAGATCTAGTCCTTGGCGATGAGAAAGAAATCACTGTACCCCCCGCCCCCAACAAGTGCCTGAGAAATAGTTTACTCATTCATTGGATCTGGTCTATTATGAGGACATAGCCCAGTGACCATTTCCAGTTATAAGCAGCTTATTTTTACTGATTGGACCTGGTTCCCTATCATTTCTAAAAATAGCTTCTGATATAATCTGTACATGGTAAAGCTGTGAAGGAACCTGATGGTCTTCTTCAGGCTCTGAGTGACAGTTTTGGGGAAGTGGTATGGCTTCAAGTGCTTCAGAGCATGCATTAAGCCCTTCAAGGTGTCTTGGTCACCATTTTTTATTCTCCACAGGCTGAGCAGCTTCAGAATCTGCTCACTTGATTTGCATGTCTTCATCGTCTTCTCAATGTCTTCTGTGGTGACTTTCTTCCCCGGTAAGCTTTCCATCAAGCTGCGGAGCTGCTCGAAGGTAAGGTTTGTGTATCCAATGTGCCGCTGTACGCTGTTCTCACACAGGTCAATATCTGCATAAAGCAAAAGCCCAAAGAGATGTTCACATAACGTATATTCTAAAGCCACCAGCACAAAACTATCATGAGGCTGAAGGAGGTTCTCCTAGAATTTCGTAAATTTATTTTAAGGATAACCTCTTTCCTTTTTTTTTTTTTTTGAGAGGGAAGGGAGGCCTAAGTGATGCTAGTTATTTGTGAGAACTGAGCTGAATATTATTTTGTGGTAAAGGGTAATATGCTTTATGTATTCTAGGCATCCAACAAAGCTTTGTAAAAAGCCCTAATTTTGGAAATGAACAATAGAAAACTATAGACACATCACTCAGTTTTCTAAGAAAAATTGGGAAAATTAAAACCATAACATTTCAGAAAAATAGAAATAAAGTATTCGAGTTAGCCATTTTTTAATATAAACTTGAACTAGTGGATATCTGGTATATACCCCATTTGAAGAGAAAAGGGCTAGTTAAAACCAAGATAATTTATAGCACAAGAGGATAATAACTACGGAGGAGGAGATCTGAAAAACCCAATAAAATGAGGGCAAAGAATGGTAGGATCTATATGGCCTAGAGTGTATTTCAGTAATGAGCTGCTACATAAATGTAAGGGAGAGTATCTAACATTTCCATTAATGACATGAGTCATTTACTGTCTGTGAGCCCTAAGGCAAGTCAGTTCATCTTTTTGGGTTGAAATGTCCTCATTTTTAAAATAGAGAATTTGGCCCCGTAAAATTCTAACAGTCTCTGATTCTCTATCCCACCCCACATCCCCCGCCCCCTTTTTTACTTGCTTCAGGGCTAATTATACTTTCAAAGAATACATTTTGTTTGCCAAAACAGAAGAAAACTTTACTCTGCACAAGTGAAAGCATTCAGCTGTCAAAGATCTTAGTCTCCTAAAATAACAGGCCTCAGTTTCAGATGCTTGAGGCTTTTGGGGAAGTATAAAACTCCTCAGTCATCTACCTGCAGGTAAATTGTAGATGGGTTTCTCACTGACACTGTCTGCACTATGAAAACCTTCCTCCTTCTTTCTGGCAGGTGCTCCAATGCTAACCGAAGTCCAGATTCTTTCCACTGTATATTCTAAAGCTTACAGTCCACACTGCATGAAACTTCCTTTTCCCCTTTGGATTCTTTCCCATCATAACACACACACACACACACACACATACACACACACATGCATACACACACACATTGTTTCTAAAGGAGATTCTTTATAAAACCCTATAACATGAGCATACTTGGTTTTAACTAACCTCTTTCTCTAAGAAGCTCAAACACTTTACGGACCTCATCTCATTAATCCTCACAACATATGCTATTAAAATGGTAATTTTAAAATAGGCTATGTTGTGAGGATTAATGAGAGGACATCTGTAAGACACTTGGAGGCTCTCTGGAGAGAACTACCAAATGAATACAAATAAATACAACATAGCTTCTTGGTGGAAATGCAAGATAAGATCCAAAGTGTGTAAAGAACATCCAGGTAGGCCAGAGGGAATGCTAATAAAACTGCTAAGGGATCTAGAGGTGGAATTCCTGAGGTCCTGTATGTGAAATGGACCATCTCTTGGTTTAGAGTGTTCAATATACTTTAAAAAGCATTTGGGGGTATGGAGGAGGTGACACTACAACCGTGGATGACCGCTCTAGGGATAGCTTCTACACAATCATTTGGTGAAAATATTTTAGTCCAATAATAATTCCCAAAGGGAAACATCATCCACACAACTAAACAGGTACCTAGTCTTCTTAATGATAAATGGGTATCTTTGATTTCTGTTTGATTTGTTTATTTCAGGTTACCATACCTTGGAAGATCTTCTTGACTATATCTTGATCTTTGTTTTGATGTTTCCATAACTTCAGTAGCTGGAAAGTCTGTTCTTGTGAGCTGTGTCGCCGTTTTATCCTCTCTACACTCTCTGCATTTACTCTGGTGCCAGGCAAATTGTCTACCAGGACGCTGAGCCAATTAGGAGTGAACTTTGTAGGAACAGCAAACCTGAAGAATGCCTCCTCACACAAGGTGACATCTAAAGGTAGGAAAACCAAGATTTACTTAGCAACTGGATTCTTGGAAGTCCAGTGGGCAAGACATAAATAAGCCATCACAATAGGGTTTTTCAAAATCTAACGTGTTAAAAATGTGAAGTTCGAATAAAATCAACCCTCTGTTGGCTGGGTCTTAGTGGCAGGTTGTCAACTCAACTGGGTTTATGTCCTTTCTAATGTCCTTTTAGGGCATTTGGGTGGGGGGAGATTTTAACAAATGTCTAATGAAAATATTGCTGTAAATTAATTGCAGCAAAAATTCTATGACTTGAAGTACGCATTAACCTATTTTCATGTAAATATTAAATATCCTGTTAGAGGGTTAGCTAGCATCCACAAGTTACGTCAAGATCTGTGTCAAAACAAATATAATTACTGTCTTTAGAGGAGTGTGAAAAGTAATCTAGAGTAGTATACCATTTTCTGCACACACATAAACACTTAGTTTACCTTTAAGAACAAGGATAGATATAGATAATATATAGTAATAGTAATAGAGTAATAGATATAGATATAGTATATATATATATAGTAATATATAGATATAGTAATAGATATAGATGTAAAAACATACATTAAGTGGGAAAATAAACACAAAAAATATGCCACTTAGAAAAAGAGATACAATGGCCTGAGTGTCTGGGTAGAATCTGTTTATCCCAGAGGTTAAGAGTTTGTCTGCGGATTCATCAGACCTGATGAATCTTCTCTGATTCTTCATCATCTATACTGAACTTAAGCAAACTTCACAGTGTTTTTGTAAAGATTAAATCTCATATAGCAAAAGTACCTGGCACACAGTAAGTGCTCAATCAATGATAAAAATAAAATTTAAAATGAATTAAATAAAGAGAATGATAAAGGTCAAAGTCCCTCCTCTTATCACTCCTTCCCTCATTCCATTGTTTGAATAGGAAAGCAGAAAGGCTAAATGGCTGGTCTAAGATTCTGATGAAATGGTGAAAAAATGTTGGAACTGGGTTTGAATCTTAAATATCTCAGCTCACAGTCCTATGTTTCATATTCTTCTTTGTCATACAAAAAAATGCCTGGGGGGGGGGTGGTCAAGCTGGTTAAATGATAAAAGGCAGGTCATCTTCAGTGTGATGCATCCTTGATAGAATGTCTGAGATTAGTCAAGTTGTAGGAATGACACCAACACGGGATACATTCACATAATGAGCTTGGAGCAGTGACCCTTCCTGAATAGAGTTTAGGACAACCAGAGGAACTGATCACTTCAGTGCCATAGAGGTAGTAATACCATAGGTAACAAGCCAGATTTGCATTTTCTGATTTGTTACCAGTCTATGTCATGGTGCTTCTTAGTTGCCGGTTTTTATTCTTAAAACTGATTAAAAATGCATAATTTATTAAAAGAAACCTCTAAAATGTTGACTGCTAATTTGACTTTAGATATAATCTTTGCATCACCCTATTCCCCATGGGTAAGATTTGAGTCAAGTGTGAAAGGGACAAAGTCAAGTTTGGGAGCATGATCATGACAAGGTAAGACCTCTGGAGAGATTTTGACTTGTGGCATTAGCAGCAATGCACAGAACAGTCTTAGCCTGTTAATGTTCAAGAATGAAAAAACATGAGTTTTGCTAAGAAGGTAGCCAGAGGGTCTTGTATTTAATTCAGAGGTAGTAGAAGGTAGAAATTTAAGAAGGTATAATTATTTAAGAAGAGGTAGAAATATAATTACCTATTCCACATTTTTTAGTCGATTCACTGTTTCCAGAGCATACATTGTCATGAGTTGCATTTCCTTTCTGTGTTAGAAGGAGACCAAATGCACTGCAGTTTGTGTGTTTTCTACAGGGTGCTTTAGATGACGTCTCATTCGAGAAGAACCCATCTGGGCATCTTTTGCAAACTGTATTTCGTTCTGGGGTTCCTACAGAAAATACCAAGCAATTTAGCACCTTCTTCACAAACACTTGCACAGCAGACATCCTCTTAAGACATTTTGGAAAGACTTCTAACTTGGTTTTTACTTCTACTATTATGTTGCACAAAACTTTAGGCATTTTTCACCTCGTTAGAGAACAAAACCTTTAGTTAGTAACCCCTTAGGTGGTCTCCCTTCCCTGAAATACAAACACAAATATATTTTGCTGTGACCTACAAAACACGAAATGAGAGGGAAGGAAAGAGTAAGGGTGTTCATTTGTCCTGCCTGTGCTGAAGCATCCATGAGGCCTTGCTGCCAACCATATTCTTCTCACATTTCTTTCTGGAAAATCATGAAGATAACTGCTGTGTATATCTGCTGTAATATCATTCTTTGAAATTAGTACCCACTGAATGCTAGGTTGTTAAATTCCAGTCGGTGCCTCCTGAAGTTCTGTCTTTCCTTAATCCTAATTTTGAAGCAACTCATAAGTATGCTAACCTTGAGAAGTAAAAATTTACAACATTATAATAAACTTTTGAAGGTGGCAATAAAGTTGATCACTGACTTAAAAGCGTAAGCCTGCAGTTAAGCTACACAGTAAATGGGAAATGATATACCGTTTGCTTAAACTATTGAGTTTTAAAAGAGCACCATCAGTAAAATTTCAGGGAAGGGTGATTGCAAGGGCATTTTATTTCATGGTGGAAAGATACATGATAAGTTTGGAGAACTCGCTAGTTAGAAAAACTTGAACCAGTCAACAACTAAAGATAAATACCTTCAAACCCTTGACTTTATTATGCGTGGCTAGATTATACATTACAGGGTATTTGCATATGAAAATACCTCCATCTAGTGTAAGCTAGTTGAACAGATTCAGACTTCAATATTCAAATGTACTTTTTCCAGGCCAATTCTGGTTCAGGCGAGATAACAAATACAAAAGGGACAAATGAAAGGAACAGCAAGTTAATAAACTTCATTTATTAAAAATTCAAACCTCCCACCTCATTGTATCAAAACCAGAGGTAAGAAAGAAGGAAAGAAAGAGCAAAACGATTTGGTTCTAGTTTCAGCTCCTACTTCTTCTAAAGGAATTGATGATGCGTTGACCAGTAAAAATGACAAAGGGCTGGCAGGAAAAAAAAAAAAAAAAAGAGGAAGGGGCAAACCACAGGCCTGAAATTTTCATGTGCCGTTTCCAGCATTGCAGTGACATTGTATTAGGGAAAACCTTCCACAGAGGTCTAAGTTTTGTTGTTGTTTAATACTTTCTTACTATACCTCTCACCTTAAGTGGGATCCAACTTCACACCAGTTCCTACAATATCATAAGCAGAGGTATTTGGCAAGGCCTCCATAGTATTCTTTCATTGCTAACATATTGGGAATAAGTGGACTTGGCCATCTGGATCTAAGTCTCCCTCGGCCAACTGCCACGTGTTCTGGAAAGCCAATTGCGTAAAGAAGAATCTTATCATTTTTCAGAAGAATTTTATCATTCTTCAGAAGAATCGTATCATTCTTTAGATATCATTCTTCAAGAATCTTATCATTCTTCAGACCCATAGTTTGGGTCTTGCCACACATCCCAATGACAATGTCAAAGATATAAGACATTCTTTCAGGTAATGTAATTTGTAAAGTTCTTTAGCAGAATCCAAGAAAAATGGAAGGAAAAGTTTCTTAAAATATTTGGGAGGCTTTATATAATGACCTTTCTGAAGAGGACTTCCCTCTTTTATCATTGTTAGAACTTTCTGTAAAAAAAAAAAAAAGGTTTATCCATCTAAGTAAATGATTTTGCCTTATTAATGTCAGTGGAAATAAAGGTAAAAGGTATAATCTGACAGGCAAAATGTGAGACACCATAATGGGGAGGGGAGGTCTGCTTTCCAATTGAGGATGTCATCATGCCAGCCGTAAGAAAGGACAGAAGAATTACAGGACGCACACACAGAATGGCATAGGTAAAACATGGAAAAGGGATAATCTGACTTCAAAACAACAGCGGCAAGGAATGGTTAATACTTTTTGGAATAACACTACATAGTCCTCCTTCTCTTTGGACTGGAAACCTCTTATTTTCCATGAGGAACTGCTCTGTGGGTTTTTAGGGAGGGAGAGGTAAATAAGCCCCACTGTGGTGCCACAAATAAAATGTGTCTTTTTGTCTGTCTTCTGGCTGCCTGCTTGCTTCATTCCACAAACAAATTTTCATGCTGATGTGAGAAAATGCCATTTCCATTATTTTCCAAATTTTTCTAGTTTCCAAGCTATAGAGCCCCTGCTTAATTAATTTTTCTGCATATACAACTTAACTGAATTGAATTAAATGGATTTGGTTTTGTTGGGTGAGTTTTACCCCCTACAATTTGGTTTAGCTTTTGAATCCCAAAGCATCATGCAATAAAAGCTAGGAAGTCTCACCAATTTCTTCATACTCATGATGGAGACATTTTAAGGGACACTCATGCAATTTGCACCTCCTGTAATTATTTTTATACGATTCACAATTCAGGCAATGAAATAGATTTCAACTTTTGAATGTTTCCTTTGTATGCCTTTATACCTAAAGTATTTGTCATTGAATAATTTAGGCTATGTAGAAGTGGTAGAACACCACTTCTGAAAGTTAAAATAATTACAAATAATTAGCATCCTCTAAACCAGTAGATCTGAACCAGGGTGATTTTGGCATCCAGGGGGCAACTGGCAATGTCTGGAGATATTTTTGGTCATCACAACTAGGGAAGGAATACTATTGGCATCTAGTGGCTAGAGACCAGGGATGCTGCTAAACATTCTACAATGCACAGGACAGCTGCGCATAAAAAGAATTATTCAGCCCCAAATGTCAGTAGCACTGGGGGTGAGATACACTGTTTCATACTGAGTAATCAGAATCTATACTGATTACTACTTCCTCCAGAAAAGTGGGAGAAAAAAGGAAAGGAGAGGAAGTGAATATTCTTAATTTTCCCAAGTCACGAGAGGATATAGACTGCATTGAAGCTTCATGAATGTGGTAGGAAAGAATGTGGGTTGCAGCTTTATAAGATTCAATGCACACTGGCCCTAACCTGTGCTGTTCAAAATGCAAAAAGAGAAAGTACTTTTGTTTGTAGACAAGTACTTACTCTTGGCTTGACAATCTGTTTTGTCTATGATAAAGAATAAGCTCATTTTAGAAATACTGCTGGTCTTTATCCTCATAGACGCTCGACTCCCATGCCAAGGGAAGAACTAACTTCATTTTTAATAATGAAATGCATTTCCCCGAACCATTCTCATTTTTTACATAATTAATTATAACTGCTTATTGTTAGCACTCCAGAGCCTCATTAATATCAGCCTAATTACTCTCTTGGTATCAATTATAATTTCTGATGTTTGTCAAAAAGCACTGTAGTTTGAAGCTGTCCATGCTGAAGGGAAACACAGAGGTATGTATCAACTATGAACAGTGCGACTCAGAGCATATCCCTTTAAAAAGGAGCACTCCATCACGCATCTCATTAGAGACCCATTTGCTGCATTTGAGATCTGTCACTAAATTGCCCAGTAGTGGCAAAGTATTCCTCTGAGGAATGGTCCTTTGGCAGCCAGCCAGACACACAGGACGTACCTAGCAGGTTCTATTACCTTTGCAATTTGCTATCCTATAATATCACCAGGACGCAAAGTGTTCCCTTAAACTTTCAGTACTACCTGACTTTGTATGATCTCATTAATTTTGTCGCATGCTGAAAGCCGATGCGTACCAGCGTGGAGCACTCCAAAGCCAGGGGGACAGCTCCTGTGCTTCAGGCAGAACTCAAGCTCCAGGTAGCGCCCTTCCTCACACTCGCACACACGGTTGTGGGTCCGGTTGCACTCCTGCTTGACATACTGGAGCTCCTTGCACACCGGCCTGCAGTATAGACACTCGTCACTGGTGTGCCACAGGTCCGTGTAGTAGTGGTTGGGACAAGGGACACACACAGTCTTCCGCCTTGCTGTGCAGTGCTGTTTCAGAGAAGTGCCAGGAGGACACTTGTCACACATCAGCTGGCGAGAGGTTTCTGGGTCATAATGAAGGTACTTTGGAGGAAAGGTTTCCTGGGTGGTCCATTTAATGGAGATGTCCAGGAACTAGGAGAGAGGGAAACAATGGCATGTTAGCATTGTTAGATAGGGTGGCTCTTCTGTGCAAAAGCATCATTAGACTCAGAAAGTCCCTGACTACCCTCCTGCCTACAGGGCTGCACCACAGAAAGTGAGTTCAGAAGCCGTCATTTTTGCCTCTCGTAGCTTAATTTCAAAGACCAAGATGGGGGTGGCAGCACACATTGATTTAAGTAAACCCAGGCTCATAGATAATAGGATGTTTAATCTCCCTGGGTTTCAGGATGTCTAGATGAATGAGTTGGATGAATTAGTAGGCCTCAGAATAGCTATACCAGAAATCTCCTAGACTCCCCGATAAAAATGCGGATTCCTGGGATTCACAACCCTACCCATTCTGATTCCGCGGGTGTGGAGCTGGGATTAGAGATTAAAAAAAACTCCTGCAGTGACTCCAGTGCTTGGAGTCCATACTCAATAACTATTCTTTCATTTATTCACTTCACAAATAGCTACTGAGCCCTTAATATGTGCCAAGCTCTGTGCTGAACAATTAGAATGCAGCTGTTGAGTAAAACAGTCAAGAAACCCTCCCTGCTCTGGCAAAGTGTACAGTCCAGTGGAGTAGTGGGTAAGAGAATAATTACAGATAAATTACATGTTAGAAGGTAAGTGTACAAAAAAAAAAATCAGCAAGTCAAAGAGATTGGAAGTATGGAGGGGGAGGTGGAGAGACTAACATTTAAATGGGGGGGATCACTGTAGCTATATTTAGGACTACGTATCTTTCAGTTTTCCCATTCTAAGACTTGATGTATAGTGAAATAAAGAGCTGGTGATGTGTGAAGACTGCATGATTACATTAACAGTCGTCCAGACCATCCATCCATTCATTCAATCATGCACCAGCCAGGCACTGAACACCTATCAAGAATGCACAGGAATATGCTAACAGATGAGACATAACCCCTGTCCTCATGGAGCCTGAAGTTCATGGAAAGATTCCAAGACTTTTAAGACTGATATTTTCTCCAGAACATCCTACAGCCCTATCTTGACTCTTGCACGTAAATGGTGACAAGAAAATTAAATGACCACCTCTTTTCACGTTGGTTGGGAAAAACCTCAGGGAACAGGCAGGGTTTCAAAAGTTTCTATACATAAAATCAGGAATAGGTCCAAGACAGCAGGTGAGAAAATCTCATGGGTGAGGGTGCTGCTTGGGAGGGCAGCTCCACCTGGGTGCTCTATCTCATATTCTAGATCTTCAAGGGAACATGGAAGTAGTTCTTCACACTAATTACCGAAAGCACACTCTCAGAAGACACAGTGTTGTTTGTGTGTAGGGGGTGGTTCATTTGGTTTTTATTGTTTGTTTATGGTACAGGGATCAACATAGACTATTTTCAGGCTTTGGGGAAGTGGCAGACCAAACACAGTAATTTTTTCCAAACTTTTCTTCTTTATAGAACCCAGGAAATTTCACAGGAGCCCCTTGACCTGGGAAAAGCATGCCCAGCTATGGAAACAACACTCCCTTATGAATTTGGAGTGACAAAGGTAAAGAATGGCCCTTTTCATAAGCATTTGGGCATTTTCATCTAATTAACAACACATTCACTTCTTACTGGAACATGACAAGCATCAAAGCTGACTAGACCTAATATGAGCTGATAAGCCAAAAGAAAAAAAAAACCCAAAATATCTCACACTGGGCCATGAACAATCTTCAGAGTCTTGTGAGATAAAGGACTCCTACCTAACAAAAAGTGGAATACAATGCAAAATCAGGGCTGCTCTGGGGGCCTTCTCAAGACACTTTCATGACCTGAGGGTTTCTAGGGAAAAAAGTCCTTGAATTTCCCCAGGGACTTTCTATTGGCTCAGACAAAGCTCATCAACATGAGGAGAAAGAAGAAATGGACCAATAGTGGGTGGAAACTCTGGCTTGCTCTGAAGCTTTCAGAAATATGGAATCTATTTATTCATTCAACACGCATCTGGTGAGCATCCACTGTGTACCAGGCATTGTAGAATGAACTTAGCATAGAGTGGTGCACAAAAGGCAAGATGGCTGTTGCCTTCAAGGAGTTCACAGTCTAGTGAGGGGAAAGACCGCAAAGAAGTGAAGAAATAAATAATTATATGTTTTGAGGGAAACAGAGCAAGATGGAAAAGCCTTGTAGCTACTTGGTCATTTGAGTAGATGATGCTACCTCTTTCAAGGCCCCTTGTGTGAATTTGGCTTAAATATTCCTAAAATCTTCAATATTAGGGAATGAAGTTTTCCCAGTGCAACTTGCAGACACATGGAAGCAAAGAGAAATGCTTTTTTTCTCTCACTGTTCACCTTTGATTTTCTGAAAGACTGTTTTTACAGGTTATGTCACTTTTAAGAGCTTTGTCTCTGAGGTGCAAAGGAACACCTTTATCTTGTGTGCTACAACTGAGTGAGCCCCATCTTGGTAGAACTAGAATTCCTAAGACTTTCTCCAGCCTGATTCCCCATCAATCCCCCTTTCTCATTTCAACATGGCTTAGTTGTGCCCATTTACTCATCAGCTGACTATTTTCTCCCTTATCAAGAAATGATAGGATGGGATGGGAACCCACACCCCCAGTGCTTGTGTTTCTCACTAGAAGGAGCCACATAAATTGAAGATCTGACCAAGAAAGCTGATGCAATTTATATTTTTCTAGGCAACTGGACATGACACTGTTGGTTTCCAGGAACCATGCATAAGAAATTAGTTGCCATTTCTTCAAAATACAGGGAAGTTGAGGTGAAAGGAATCCACAGAGACATAAATAAATAAGGTTGATTTAAGGATTAGAGGGCAATTATACTAGTGAAGGTAATTTCTCCAAGGCCACCGCATTGGGATTATCATATATATTTTTGCAAATCAGAAGGCCTTGAGGAACTGCAAAATAACTTGTTTTTAGCAACTTCTGTTGGGCCTCTGTGTTTTATTTGAAAATTTTCCACTATGGTAAAAAGACAGAACTGTGTGGCCAAAACTGGACGGTGAGGTCTTAATCTCTGGTTAGCCCTAATTCCCGCACAGAATTTCTGGAACCAGTTACTGGACAGAGGATGGGCAAGATCAATGGAGCTCTTCATGTCAGTCCTGTCCCTTACTTTCTTCAGCATTTCCTGGAAAAGCAATGAAAAAGATGCCATAGAAGGACACATCATCTTAACATTGGCTCCATCTCCTTTTTCTCTTTATTTTTTCTTTCTTCCTCCTCCCATTTCTTATGCATACACCCTTTGGGGTAGACCACTTTTGCTTGAGGGAATCTGGGACTCCTCCAATTTAGTGCTTCCATCTAGTTTTCCTGAAGCCCTGGTGCCTCTTTCCTTGAAAGGTCACTTAAAGTGCCATGTCTAATAGCTTAGTTCTTCTCCTTGCCCTTCCATTTTTCATGGTGGACAGAGGTTAAAGAATGTTCTATGTCAGCCCAACCATCTTTTCTCATCTATCAAATGTTAGTAAGGGTGGTGGTGAGTGGGTTGAATTGTTTGTTCTTTAAAGTCCTTTCAAGCTACCATCATAATATTCCGTGGTTTGACAGCATTTAATTAGCTAATGGCCTTGGAAACAAATCTCTTGCTTTAACTCCCTATTTCTTGCTCCACTGTTTTATTTGTGAAACCACTTTGGATCTCAGAACCCCCTTTTCCAATCTCCATTTTTCACATTCACCCATGTCTACTACTCCTTTTTGTAGAACCAACAACTGATGCCCCAGTACCCTGACTTTTCAGCCATCCCTTGTCTTCTGACATGCCATCTTTCATCTGCTCTTACCATGATGTTGGTACTTCACAAAAGCCAGTTGCATGTTTGTTGCTGAATCTGTTATGCTAGTTTTATCTCTGTATCTGTACATGCTATGGTTGTAACTATCCTTAGGTAATTCAGTCAAATATTATGCAAATCAATCAACAGGGGTGTGAAAAAAATTACTTTTCTAGGAAAAATGCTTTGGGAATGACTTGATAAAGATGAGCCACAAAGAAGCAAAAACAATCTATTATAGAATCTGGAGTAGCTGGGACACCTAGGTGGCTCAGCGGTTTAGCGCCTGCCTTTAGCTCAGGGCGTGTTCCTGGTATCCCAGATCCAGTCCCACATCAGGCTCCCTGCATGAAGCCTGCTTCTCCCTCTCCCTCTGCCTATGTCTCTGCCTCTCTCTGTGTGTCTCTCATGAATAAATAAATCTTTAAAAAAACAAAAGAATTTGGAGTAGCTGAGACAACTGTAAAAACAAAATGGGGTAAACGTCTAGAATACTCAGTTTGTTTCATAAAGGTCTTTAAGGGCCAAAATTGAAATGCATGGGCCATATATATTATAAAACATGTTTTGTTTTTTTTTTTTTAAAGAAAGATAGCATAGGACTTAAGTTAGCAAACCCAGATTCCAGGAAAAGCCTTGGCCAAATCTCAAATTACAGGTGAATGAATGTTTATTTAAATGTTTTAGTTTATAGTATATGTGTATACTTTTTAGTATTAATGTTTTAATTGATTTTCTTGTTAATCATCCAACTCTTAGTCCCAATCAAAATTTCTAATTAGAATTCTTAATATTTAGGAAGTAGAGTGGTATGGTAATGATATTTGCAGGTAACAAAAAATGGACAATATGAAGATGGAATTCTATTTTGCCTATCCCATTCTAACATACATGCATCAAATCTCTACTCTGTGATAGGCAGTAGAATTAAAAATAACCTTTATAATATTTTGATTTGTACCTACATTAGGATATTATTATTGTTGTTGTTGTTGTTCTACCAGCTACAAAAATGAGTCTTCGAATGAGTAACTAACTGTCCTAGGTCACAGTCATTATTAGTGGAAGCAGAATTCAAACCCAGAGCATGTGCCATATAATACTGTTTTTTGGTCAAATCCTTTAACATTTACCAGATGCTCTCACTTATACTATAGCCTTCATGCATAGTTTAAAAGTAAGACCTGATTTGCTTATTTTTCATTTAGACCCAAGAGCACAGAGTTAGGAGATCATGGAAGATCAACCAAAGCCTTCCTGAAGTCCAGATGAACTGACATTGACTCTTCTTTGTACTGAGACTAGCACTTACTGGTCCAAGCCACCGAGATAGAAATTTCTCAGATGGTGATTTGACTAGAACACTCTACTGGTCTATGTTTCATCCTAAAGGCCAAGTGAAGAATACACTTTCTCTAACAAGTTTATTTTTACATTATGCAATGCAGCAAATTCCATACTACTGGGCTTGCTCTCTGGTATACAGAACCATGAGTGACCCAGTGGGTTTCTGTTTATGGAAAATTCATTAAAAGGAGCCCACGCACAGCCTGAAATAACTACTTGGTTTGGGAGTTCCTTTTGTGATCTCTCGTCATGATCTTTGCCACAGAGAACTATTTGAGGACTATCCAGAGTTAGCTAAAGTTCTGGTCAGTTTAGAAACCATGCCGTTTTACAGTTCATTTTAGCCAAGAAGGGAGACATTCAGGACACATATCATGGTGAATTTCCTATAGATCTCTTGCAGTATAAACTATAAAGCTTATTTTTTTTAAACTATTTTCCTATGAAGTTTAGTGTATTTGATTTTCTATAGTTTTACAGTGTAGTAGCCCATTCTCTTTTTCCTCCATTGCTTAAATAATTCATTTATTCAATCAACAAACCCTTCCTGAAACAATTACTATGCTGTAGAAATACCTCTAAATGATGGAGTTGAATAAGTTAATGTTCCTGTTTCATAGGAACATTCATCTAAAAGCCCAGCCTGATATAAAATACTCATAAATCACTGCAAATCAATTGGAAGCAGAAGAGAGGAGAAAGAGGATCAAGAAAAGACTCAGCAGAGAAACAGGTCAGAAATTATAAGGGACTGAAGTTAGGCACTGATAAGGGAGGAGAAGGAATAGATATGATATGTTGACTGATTGCATGGAGAAGATGCCCTAGAAAAAGCGATTGAAGAACATACCCATGAATTTGAACTATTAGGTATGTAGTATTGTCATTAATTACTGATGCCAGGAGAAGAAGGCAGTTATGGAGAAAGAAAATGAATATACCTTGGGACATTTTCCATCTATGAGACTCAAAGTGATATCTACTAGATAACTGGATATATGTATTGGGAATTTAGGAGACAAAGGCAGCTAAAGACACAGGTTTCAGGGTTAAGAGCACATAAATGGCTCTATGAGCAGAAAGGTCAGATGGCCTACGGATATTGCATATAAGCATAAAAGGACAAAAAGTTAACCCTGGAATTTATATGCAAGATGGGATGAAAAAAGAGAAGGTAAAAAAGGAATTTCACAGTGTTTTGAAAAGAATGCTAAATGGATAACTTAACAAATTCTAAAAAGTATGTATCTTGGCCATTAGATCAATGTTAATTAAGAAGAGCACTTTTATTTTTAAAGATTTTATTTATTTATTCATGAGAGACAGAGAGAGGCAGAGACACAGGCAGAAGGAGAAGCAGGCTCCATGCAGGGAGCCCAACATGGGACTCGATCCTGGGTCTCCAGGATCACACCCCAGGCTGAAGGCGGCGCTAAACCACTGAGCCACCCGGGCTGCCCAAGAAGAGCACTTTTAGCTGGGAACTTACATTTAGACTATGAATACCAAGCTTCCAACTCAGTGTGACCACTAGGTTTAGAAACCTTGAGCCACTATCTCACCTCTAAAATGAGAATAAACCTTATTTTAACTATCCCTGTACAACTGTTGTATTTCAAATGAATAAAAGAAGGTACACAAATAAACTTGGTAAAGAATAAGCTCCCAGACAAGTAGGAGGTATTATTACATATACTAATTATACAGAAGGTGGGAAATGGGAGATATTTTGAACCAGACGTTTCAGAAGACATTTTGAAATTTCCTGTGCAGTAGGAAGTTAACACACCTATGATGTGTCGGAAGTTGACTATCTACCCTATTCTTAATTATCTCTAGAAAAAGTGATTTTTTAAAAAATTAGTTTCAGTATCTTCCCAACTGGTATCATTTTCTTGGTCTATTTCAAATATTTCCAAGGCAATTTCATGGATTTGCTTAGGGGGACCAGATAGAAAAGAATTTGTTTCCATACTCCTTATATGCTTAACCATGGTATCTTACACATATATCAAGTATTCAATATATCTCATTTAATTTTATTCAGTTCAATAGGCACATTGAATGCTTACTGTGTGTAATTAGGATTACTGGTGATGATGTGTGCACACAAATACCCAACATGTAAATTTGCAAGAACAAGCAAAAAATCTGCAATTTTCTCATCTGTAAAATGATACTGATAACACAATGTGCCTCTAGGAAACATTTTTTTAAAGTACCTTTCATCTCCCATGGCATTTTGCAGGTACTGTCTATTTGCATTTAGCTTCCATTTTAAATGCGAATGTAGAAAAAAAGCGGGTAGTTCATTTGAGAGATTTATCTGCTGCTGCCAGTTCCCCACCTAAGGGTCTCCCACTGCTTAATAATTTTCACAATAGCCAGTTGTTTGGCTGAGGATTATGTCTCTAAGTAAGAAGTAAGAGCAAATGAATTAAATCTGTTCATCTATACAGAACTGATTTGCTGCCAACAGCTAATACTAGGCAAACGGGAAAGGAAACACGAAGAATTATGATTTGTTAGATGAATCGCTGAGCCAGATTCTACACTCTTTTGCTTCCTTTGGGGCTGAAGAACTGTCTCAGGTAAACTTCAACTTTCAAAGCAATTTTTTGTTCCCTTCAGAAGTTTCCTTTAGCTGTTTGAAACCTTTTAAGTTAATTAGCAGTAAATTGTTTATGTTTGGAATCAACCAGAATTACCAGGACAGATTTGCTTGTGATGCTTCTGGCACTTTGGAGGAGTTTTACAGACAGCTGAGTTTGATAGATTCACAAGTGAAAAGAAAAAATCTGAAGCAAAAGAACTAGCAATACAGGTAAACTTAAGACTTTCCCAGAAAGGTATGTAGAAATCTCACATGTTTGGCTTCTGTTAATCACCAGATTTGAGATTGAATATTAATTCTGAAAAGTTCAACTCAACCGCAGAGCTGGTTGCAATTTTCTCTATAATTATGTCCATTCAGGTCCACTTAATAAGCATTACTTAAGAGTATTTCACCTGCTGTCCTTGGCATTTGGGGCTGACAACTGGCAACACATTTTAGTATGTTGATCATTTTGAACACCAATTTTTAAAATTCCTTTTTATTTCTATAGTGCTTTTCTTTGAAGATAATACATTACTCACATTTTATTAATCTCTTCTGGTTATTAATGATCTGGATTGAGGTCCAATCAGCATATAGTTAAGGGCAGCTGGTGAGAAAAAGTTAGGCTCGAGAAGCTGTAGTGATTATAAAATGGAACAGAAACTACAAATAGAAATGGAACAAAATAGGGTATGAGTTAAACATGGAGGGATTTACTGTGTGCCTCCAACACGTGAAATTCTAGGAGCCCCAGGTGATACAGGAATAATATTAGCTTAGTGCATTATATTATGATATAGCAGGCTCTATACTAAGCCTTTTCTTCACATGCTATTAACATCCATCCCCTTCGCCAATCTCTGAGGAGATATGATGATCCCTATTTTATGGACAAAGAAATAGCCTCTCACAGAACTTTAGTGATGTGTCAAAGGTCACAGGGCCAGTACACACGTGAGCTGGGATTCAATCCAATCCTGTTTAAATCTAAGCCCTTTAACAAATGGCTCTTGCCTCTGGGAACTTGCAGTCTTACAAAGGAGAGAGGCACAGAAGTAATCAACTACAACACAACATAAAGTTCAATAAGATCTACCTTGTACCTATGCATCTTATCTATGTATCCATCTTGTCTGTCTTTCTATCCAGCCAGCCATCTATCCTGCTGAATAAATTCTTCTCCCTCTCTTGTCCTAAAATACAATAGTTTCCACAACTTCTCTGGACAATGGTGCTATGAAACTGAGACGTACTTTAATTTTTTATTTACTTGCCACAGAGAGAGAAAGAGAGCTCACACACAAGCACAGGGAGCAGGAAGCTTGATACAGGACTCGATCCCAGGACTCTGGGATCATGACCTGAACCAGAGGCAGGCACTTAACTGACTGAGCCACCTCAGCACCTGAGAGGTACTTTATACTAAGCAGTAGCTTCTTGGTAATGTGCCCTCTTGAAGTGCTCTCCTTCCTTTTCCACCTTACTCTTCTTTCACTCGCTCCTCATTCCCTAGGATTGTAGTTTCTAGTAAAGTACTAAAATGTGAGTTTGCCTCATGCTGTGTTTCCTAAGGCATCTGGGCTTTTAACTCATGTCTAGTAAGGAGGCCAAGGCATTTAATTTTAAAAGAAAAAAAAAAGAGGAAAAAAGATGGAAAATACATTGGAATCGGTTGTCTCAAATATTTGACACTCAGGGGCCTCAGCTGGGGTTCTTTTAACCTCAGCAGAGAAGAGATCACTGGGTGTGAAGGCACCCACAGAAGCTTGGCTCTAACTTATAGATATTTTGTGTCCCACTGGACTCGAGCTACTAGATGTAAGTTCTTATAGGACAAACAAACTCAGCTAGGTTACCTAAGAAAAAATTACTTCACTTCTCTGGACCTCAGTTTCTATGTCTGTGAAATAGATACTAATCTCCACATCAGAGCCTTTCTATGCAAATTAAGTGAAATCCTGTGTGTGACTTTCATTTACAAAACATATTCTAAGTATCATTAGTGTCTTTCTATTTTAGGATTTCCTTCCTCCGCTCAGCTTCAATGGGTCATCCTGATGAAAGATGGCAGTGAACCTGTATGAAAGAAGGGTCAGTTGGAAGCAATGAAGAGAAAAGACTGATCCTTGTTTTCTTACTCTCACATAATAGGGTGTCTGATTTAAAGTCTACTGTTAGGTATCTGTTGACCCTTCCATTTGCAGCCCAGCTAAGCTTTTACATAATTTTAGTTCCCTAAATTTTGAATTTTTAGCATTAGAAGAAAGAAGAAGTCCTTCTCATGAACACCCCTAACAATATCTTTGATACAGAAGGAGTTTCAACTGATAATCTAAAATAATAGGTTTAGGGGCACCTGGGTGGGTGGTTTAGTGGTTGAGCATCTGCCTTTGGCTCAGGGCAAGATCCTGGGATTCTGAGATGGAGTTCCACTTCGGGCTCCCCACAGGGAGCCTGCTTCTCCCTCTGCCTCGGTCTCTTCCTCTCTCTCTCTCTCTCTGTGTCTCTCATGAATAAATGAATAAAATCTTTTTAAAAAAACCCTATAAAATCACAGGTTTAAACATTTGTGATTTTAAATGCTCCTTGAAGTTCCTGCCGCTCAATGAGCTGATATACTTGGGGTCTGGCTACTGTGTCCATCAGGACAGGCTGGGTTTTATGCTGTGCTAAGAAACAACTTCAAAATTTCAGTGGCTTAAATATAACAAAGGTTTATTTCTCACTCATGCTATATTCCTAGTGCATCCACTGAAACCTATTAGCATTGTCCTTTGTCCAGGATCTAAGATGATAAAGCCACCAATATCTAGAATATGGCTGGTTCACTGTGGAGGAGGGAAAGAAAAAAAAAAGTTGGAGGAGGGGGTCATAGGTCCTCACTTAAGTATTCTTTCGTGGAGTGACATATCATTTTAACGCTCAAGTCGGTGGCTGGCACTGTTTGCATCCTCTCCTCATCCTCCACCCTCACCAGAAGACTGGAAAGCACAGTCTTATGCTTCGAGAAGGGAGGACTGAGAACTATTTACAAGCAGCCCTAACAACTACATCCTTGATCAAAAAACATCAGTCATACTTTCTCGAGGACCTTTATTTTAGCACAATCCAGTTGATTTTCTCTTCTTTTTACTCAATAATAAAAGAAGGGACTGGGGTCACCTGAATGGCTCGGTCCATAGAGCCTGTGACTCTTGATCTCAGGGTTGTGGGTTCGAGCCCCATGTTGGGTGTAGAGATTACTTAAAAATAAAATCTTAAAAAAAAAAAAAGAAAACAATGTATGGGAGCAGAGATTTATGTCTATCAGCCTGATGTAGTCCTCAAGGGAAATATTTAACCTATTACCATGCCTACTCTGCCCAAAGGTTTGACATTTATTCTAAAGAGCCATGTGTAGTTGTCAAGTACTTCCTTGTGAAGACAAATGCAAAGAAAATTCTGCAATGAGTCTAAGGAGATTGCTAGCAACCAAAATTATACCTCTTTAGTAAGTCCTGAGGGAATGTCTTGGATCTGGCTTCTGGCTAAATGGAATATGAAAAATACCCACATTAACGACTTCTCTGCATACTAGCTAACGACAAGAAAGACTTGTTTCCAAATGAGAAAATGTTTTATGGTTTAAAAGAATAATCTGTGATCTTAAAACAAATAAGTCTCACTACTTAAAAGGAGGTAACATTTCAAAAGCTGCTTCCTCTGGGATCTCACTGACTTAAACAGAATTTCTTATATGAGAAGCCAGTTGGGCAGAAGAAAATGGCAACTGCAACAAAATAGATTTTTTTTTTTTACGATTTTATTTATTTATTCATGAGAGACATAGGCAGTGGGAGAAGAGACATAGGCAGTGGGAGAAGCCGGCTCCCCACAGGGAGCCTGATGTGGAACTGGATCCTGGGACTCAGGGATCATGACCTGAGCCAAAGGTGGACACTCAACCACTGAACCACCAGGCGCCCCAACAAAATAGATTTTTTTAAAAAACATTCCTTTACGATTATTTTTTTCATAAATAAGTCCTTTTGGTTTTTGCATGTTCGGTGTATTAGTGTATCTTCAATTTGTTATTTTAATGACAAAAGCTTAAAACTAAGGCAGACCTCCTGCATATCACCTGATCCAATACCCCTATTATTTATTTATTTCTATGATTATGGTTTTTAATTCTAGTATAATTAATATCCAGTGTTATATTCATTTGAGGTGTACAGTATAATGATCCAACAGTTTTTAGAGATGGTAAAGTTAAAATCTCACATTGCTGGCATCACCAGTCGGACTGCAGACTAAGACAGAACTTGGCTTCCTGCCACTGGAGTGATCTTACTGTCACTATGTCCAGTTGAATTCCTAATTACTTCATTTCTTTTTTTTTTTTTTGGTGGTGGTGTTATTGCAAATTGATGGTGGGAGGAACTTTTTAAAGAATAGGTTCCTGATAACCGTATTTTCTAAGAATAAAAGAAATCACTTTTTGAACAAGAAAGTACCATTACATGGGAAGGAAATTGAGGTTTTTTGAATCAAAGACCAGGGGAGAAAATTGAATTTACCAAGGCAGCCAGAAAGTTTAGATGAATTACGGTCTTGTTTTAAATCTAAATCCATCTTGACTCCCATTTTCCTATTTTATAGTTGATTATTTAAGAAGTCCTGATGGAAAATGCTTCCAAGATATGGACAAAATTGAAGTAAAATCCTAAGGCTCTTCTTTTTATTTTTATAGACGATGCTTCACATCTTCACAGTATTAAAACATCATTTTAGAGAGGCAAATTTTTAAGAAATCAAAATAAGAAAGTAATAAATCAAGACCATTAGGAGCACATTACTTTCTTTTTTTTTTTAGAAGGGCTTTAGGAAGGACATTTCATTTCCTCCTGCATCGCCTACCCATTATGGCCAGGCTGATATAGGTGTTTCTCAGAAATTGGGGTGAAAACAACGTGCCCAGGCCATACCTGGGAAGTTATGCCACCTTTAGTTGGGAGAAACCATTTTGGTGTGTCTGCATGCTGTTCTGGCCTTCGGGGCGTTAATTTAGAGAGGCCAGGTAAATGTGAGACGGAGTGGGGACCACAGAGCTTCGTACCTAATGTGTTGTAATACTATTCTTATCCCTTACAACTGTCTAAAAGAATTCTTTTTTTAGACTTTCTATGCTAGTCACCCCAAAATATTCTGTGGTAGTGAGTTCCAAAAACTAATTACATGTCACATAAAAATACTGTCCTTGTATCTATTTCAAGTTGGCCATACCTCAGTCTTTCTTCTTGCACAGATAGTTTACAGATGTTGCTAGGATTTCCGATTCACTAGTTCCTGCTATTATGGGTTGCTCAGTTTTATTTTGATTTTTGTTTTCTTTTCTAAACATGGCTGCTATTACTGCTCATATTTGCATTTTGTTTACCGGACTATCAGTATCGCAAATGTGCTCTGGGGCTGCTTCTCTCTCTCCTCTCTCACCATGTGCAATCACCTTTCCCTACTGCTTTAAAAACCTACTGTATAATGATGACCAGATTTTTATCTTCAGCCCGGGCTTCTCCTATACTCTGAAACCTTGAATCCAAATGTCTATTTGACTTCTCCATTGGCATGTTTTACAAACATGTAAACTTGATCAAACCAAAAATGAATACCTGATGCCCAAACCAACCAAATGGGTAATGAGAAAGTGGGTTCAGCTGAGCTTAGGTAGGACCTCCACGAGTCACTATATGAATCTAGTTCATCTCTGTTGCTCACTTAAGAATGGGTCTTCATGAAGATATTGATACGAACCTTCACAGTAGAAATGTACAAATATTGGCACCTGGCCCAAAATATTGGTCAGGTGGATAGGGTGTCATACTTAATATTATGAAAGCCAACATTAGAATGTTAAATCTCTGGCAAAATCAATCAATCAATCAATCAATCAATCAATCAATCTCTGGCAGTAAGGAGAACTTTAGCAAGATTTGTTTGCCATTTCAGAAAAGCACAGCACGGAAGCCAACACTGATCATGGTTCTGAAACCCAGCACATCACATGGGTTCTGGCCTTTGTTCCTAGTGGTCTGTTCATGGAAATTTCACATAAAGACGCTAACATGTCACTGCCTCATGATGTCTTACAGTGAAGCTTATTTTATTATTAGCTACTTTCTTTTTATTTCTCCTTTATAGTATAGTTATGCTAGTATATTGACTTTAAAAATTATGTATGTAGGTAAAATATATGCACTCTAAATTTTGTTTCAGGAGAGCAAGAGAGTTGTTACAAAGGATTTATTTTCAGCGTGCATGAAAAAAGTGATATGATTGAGAATTACTGCCCTACAGGGCAAAACGTACAGATATACTGATAATTTTGGCATTTTTGCTCCATGGTAGCAACATAAGGGGCAGCCAGGCCTCATTAGTCAAGGCTTTGAATAATGCAAACATAAATTTTTATAAAATTACTCTTTCTCTGCAATCTATTTCCCAGTTCCCTCTTTTTGACTACAAAGGAGAAACTCGGGCTTAAAAAAATGCTAGTGGTTAATGAGATGCTGAAGGAAATAATACTTTTCAGAAAAAAGCTTTCAGAATAGGGAACATGCAGGCAGGGGGGCTGAGGGTTGCTCAGGGCAAAACCCAGCAGGCAGGTTAGTGGATAGGAGAGCTAGACTAGTTGAGTGTGTGTTTAGTGCCCCTTTGATAGACACTGCCATAGCTCTCCTTCTAGAACCAAGTGGATAAAACATCTGGCACAGAGGGACACCTGGCTCAGTGGTTGAGCATCTACCTTTGGTTCAGGTGATCCCAGGGTCCTGGGATAGAGTCTCGCATCGGGCTCCCTGCAGGGAGCTTGCTTCTCCTTCTGCCTGTGTCTCTGCCTCTCTCTCTCTCTGTCTCTCATGAATAAATAAATAAAATCTTAAAAAAAAAATCTGGCACAGAATGCTTTCTTCCCCAGTCGATGGAATTTGACAACTGTGGTTTAAGACTAAGAAATAAAATTAAAGATCAGATTGAAATTGGGAGACTGGGGGATCCCTGGGTGGTGCAGCGGTTTGGCGCCTGCCTTTGGACCAGGGCGCAATCCTGGAGACCCAGGATCGAATCCCACATCGGGCTCCCAGTGCATGGAGCCTGCTTCTCCCTCTGCCTGTGTGTCTGCCTCTCTCTCTCTCTCTGTGTGACTATCATAAATAAATTAATTAATTTAAAAAAATTAAAAAAAAAGAAATTGGGAGACTGTGCTGATGGGTGCTAGGGGCAGGGATCAGGACTGTTTGGGACTGAAGATACATCAGATTCTCCTACAACCTTCAGAGTGATTTTTCTCTTAAAATAAGTAAAGAAGCCAATAAATAAAAAGGAGACAAATACTCTCAATCATTGGATGAGGGGGAAGGAAACCAAAATAAACAACAAAACAAACCAGGAAAGGCATTATTCTGATGGATGGACAGATCAGGCAATTGTCCTGAGAAAAACATCATCTACCTCCCCACAACCCCTTCAGCCCCACGCTCCACCCCAAGTCTTATCACCCTGACATGAATTGGGAGCTTAACTCTGAGAAGGCCATTGGATGGTTCAGGGCACTACACAGTGGGAAGTTTCACTTACCAGTTAAAATCTAGGCCTAGGCCAGGATGCTCCCAGAGTACCTGAGCACCCATGAATGGAATGGCCTCTGCTTGACACATTAGTGAGCATTCCGGAGAGCCCCGTGACTGTGACTGTGGCAGGAGTCTTGGTGGCCATGCCCCTGCACTGCTTGCCTAAGGGCATATCCTCTGATCTCTTAGAAACAATCTAGAATTCTACTTTGCCACATGATTTTACTTTCTCCCACTTCTTAGGTTCAGGACACCTGGATTTTATCTGCAACAATAGAAACATTCTAGTCCTCCTTCAAGGTAATAGGTGCTGGCCTCCTCTCCCCTCCCTCCTCTGAGCATCATCAGCTTTTCATTTACAAAATTCACTTGGGTCTAGATTTACCTACAGTGATCTGTGAGCAGACTTCTAGAAGCTACTGGTAATAGGCAGCAGGAGATTTATGTAGTTATCTTGCATGTGTGCATAACATTCTGTCTATTTTACAGAAAGCAAAAACACAAGAAAGATGTAACTTGCCCATGGTCACTTGTCACGTAGATGGTACTGCTGGACTTGAATTTTGGCCCAACTGCACTGCAGCTTCCTTTATAAGGACCTGGAGGGCGAATCTTTTATACACCCAGGACACCCAGCTCTTGCCCTTTTGTTATTCTCATTAGACAGAAAGTTGATATTCCAATGTCTACCTCCTCCATTTGACTGTGAGGCTCATGGAAGTAGGCATGGTGTCCATCCTGTTTTCCACTCTGTCCCTAGTCTCTGGGCCTGCCTGCCTCAAAGGACAAATTCCTCTAATGCTTCTACTTCTTACAGTTGCACCAAGGTGCTTATGAAAGGGCATCTGGACTCCTTGTAAGTACAGTGTCCGTCTCCAATCATTTATCAAATAAAGTCAATCTCAGAAACTGCAGAAAGGGAAAGTCTTCTTCATTGAAAGAATTCACTAGGTTCAAAGCACATAGAAAGTTTTCTCCTTTGATAATGTTGTATCATCCACAATTAGTTTTATCTACGTACGTATCTATCTCCCTAGATAGACTACATATCACAACGTTCATTTACTTCTTCCTTAGGAACACTTATGATTAGGTACATACATTATTTAAGGGAAATTCTGAGATTTAGAAGTCCTTGGTCATACGTTTATTATTAATTAAATCTGACAATACAAAGGACAAGGAAGACTAATGTCCCCATATTAACAGCAGAGTTATGTAAACTAGCAAAACACTAGAATGGTTACGTTAATTGTGGTACATCCATACAATGGAATACCATACAATGAAAATGAATGAACTATTGTACAACCAATGGCAAAAAATGATCGCATAAAGGGAACATAAGTGAAAGTAGCCAGACACAGAAAAGTGACGAAGCCATTATGTAAAGTCCAAATACAAAGAAAGCTTATCTATGATGTTAGAAGTCAGAATATTGATTACTCCGATTACAGACATAGTAGTGACCCAGATAAAGCCCGGGGTGCTGGTAATGTTGTATTTCTTGATCTGGGTGCTAGCTCATAAACGATCACTTTGAGAAACTTTATTAGGCACTTATGAGTTGTGCAATTCTCTGTGTATGTTATGCTTTAATAAAGGTTTACTTTTTAAAAAGTTCTACTTAGTATCTGTACTGGTGGAGTTATTTTATATATTATATCTTACATACGTAAGATCTTAGCGGTAGCTAAGATTCTCATTTGTGCACTCCTGTCTAACCTACATTTTCTTTAGTGACTTTGCTATTTATTTCCTTATTTATGCTTGTGTATCCTGGGAACTAACTGGAAGACTTCCTTGCCTACTACTCACTATTTGTGGGCTGGATGTTGAAACTCAAGCGTTTACTCCAACATGT
Source organism: Canis lupus baileyi (assembly GCF_048164855.1). NCBI lineage: Eukaryota > Metazoa > Chordata > Mammalia > Carnivora > Canidae > Canis > Canis lupus. The sequence continues at coordinate 20,067,605 of NC_132851.1, forward strand.
TCAAAACACATATGTGGCTTAAATATGGGTTTTCCTATCCTCTTGTGAATGTCTCATTCACATCTTACTGTATTCAACACTCTAGTGACATATAGAATAATCTACAAACAAATCTTATTAGCTTGATTGGCCAAAACTCTAAATTCAAAAAAAAAAAAAAAAAAAAGTAAGCTAAGTCACAAAGACTCCTCTCTTTCTTTCCAAACAGCACTTTAAAAACATCTTGTAGCCCTATTTAGTGCTGAACTTCAATTATTTAAATCTATTTTGGAACATAATCGGCATCAGCCCACCAGTGTCTTCCACATTATATCGAAGTTGAGAACTGGAATAAACCATTTCAATAATAAAATTGTATTAGAATGTTAAATTGCACAGCCATGAAATCTATATATGCATGTGTAGGCAGGCATTTGTGTGCATGATCTTTTTCTCTGGTGCCAGTTATGCAAAATTTCCCCTAACGTTCGCTTAAGTGGGGTTGTGGGGGGCGGGTGATGAGCCTAAGGGTGCATCACACCATGTTCACTCTATCCAAACTTTATCCTAGCTGTCATAGTGTTCAAAGGCCTGGCATCTGCTTCTACGCGACCCCTTTATCTACCTACATATTTAAAACGATAAATTAATCCTCGCAGTGGTAGTACTAGTAATAATATGCAACTAACTGAGCAAAAACTCCTTGAGGGCGGCGGATCATCTGCAAAGAAGAGAGTAAGTAAGGAACGTGGATGCATATCATATTGCACCGGAGCTCCTCCCGGATTGCACAGCCCAGCAGAGGTCCCCCGGGCAAAGGGCCCCCCGAGAGGCGCGCGAGGAGCCCCGCGAGGGGGCCCCGGTTGCATCCTGCCCGCGCCGCGCCGCGCCGCGCCCCGCGCGCTCCGGGGAGCGGGTCCGGGCGGCGGAGGCCGGGAGGCGGCGGGCGGGGACTTACCAGGAGCGCGCAGCACAGCAGCGGCTTCATCGCGGCCGCGGGGCACGGCGTGGGGCGCGGGGCGCGGGGCGCGGGGCGGCGGCGGCGGCGGCGGCGGGGCGAGCGCTCCGGGGCGTCTCCGCAGCCCGCGCGCTCATCACCTTATATACAGCGTCCGGGCGGCAGGAAGTACCGGCGGGGCTTTGATCGCTCATCCTCTATCTGCACCAAACTTTGCACCTTTCTTTTTTAGGAACTCGGGCGGGGCGCAGAGGCGCGGGGTTAACGCTTTCGGGGCCGGCGCGGGTGGGGGCTGGGCGCGGGGCGGGGCCGGGCGGCTCCGCGGGGGGCGGGGGCGGGGCCGGGGCGGGGGCGGGGCCGGGGGCCGGGGCCGCGGGGCCGCGCAACAAGGAGGCCGCTGTCTCCGCGCCGCGCTGAGGTTTCCGGGCCGCGTCCCGCCCGCGGGCGGCTCCTGGCGGCGCTGGGAGGGCCGGGCGCGCGCCGCGGGGCTGCGGGGCCGCTGCGGCCAGGACCGGGGCGGGGGGGGGATCCCCGGGGGGTCCTCTGTGCGCCCCCCCGGGTCGACCCCGCGCTGTCGCAGAGCTGTTGGGAGCCCTCCCGAAGCCCGGGGCCCCGAGGTCGCGCAGCAGGGGCTCCCCTCCCTCCCGTCGGGTCCGAGAGCCGGGGTCCCCCCCCCCCCATTCGCTTCTCCTTGTCCGGGGCCGTCAGAGCCGGAGATTGAGCCGTGCAGCAGCTTGCGGCCCAGGGCAGGGCAGGGCAGGGCAGGGCAGGGACAGCTTGCGGGCTGCGGGCTCTCCGGGCCTGGGTTTTCCCCATCAACACCCCCATCAGCAAAGGGGTCCCGGGCCCCTGGGGCCCTACCTACGGCCCTACCTACGGCCCTTCCAAGCTGTCGACCTAGGTCTGGGGCTTGCCTAAAGAGGTCTCGTCCTCCTCACCCGCTCCTGCAAGCTCCTCCTCTGGAAGGGAGGCCCGGTGACTCCTGGAACCCTTGGTGCCCGGTCCTGAGAGGTCCGAAACTTCACCCGCGAGTTCTCCCGGGTTTCCACCCGAGGCCCAAAACATCACTGCGGAGCCGGCTTCCCCGTCGGGGCCAAGGGCTCACTTACAGGCCTCTCCAAAAGGGCAAGTTCTACTCTTCATCAGAGTTTAAGGATGGAAGGTATGGAAGGTGATAATCCAGGAGAGGGCCCCCCTGGAGGCAGGTATTGCTCACAGGGATCAGGCCATCTGCCCCTTCCTCTTCTTCTTTTTTTTTTTCCTTCAAGATTTTATTTTATTTTTTTTATTTGAGGGAGACAGAGAGAGAGAGAGAGAGAGAGAGAGAGAGAGGGAAAGGAGGGGCAGAGGGAGAGGGAGAAGCAGACTTCCTGCTGACCAGGGAGCCCTATATGAGGGCTTGATCCTAGGACCCCGGGATCATGACTTGAGCTCAAGGCGGAGGCTCAACTGACTGAGCCGCCCAGGCCCTACCATCTGCCCCTTCAAATGAACATGCTTCTAACCAGTTCAACCTGGGTCCACAGAGTAGAATGTATTTAGAGGATAAGAATGTCCGCTCTTCTGTGAATTACGAAGATAGAAGGGTTCCCTTTTTTTTCAAGATTTTATTTATTTATTCATGAGAGACACACAGAGAGAGAGAGAGAGAGAGAGACAGAGATACAGGCAGAGGGAGAAGCAGGTCCCATGCGGGGAGCCTGCCATGGGATTCGATCCCAGAACCCTAGGATCATGACCTGAGCCAAAGGCAGCCGCTCAATGGCTGAGCCACCCAGGTGCTCCCACAGAGGGCCTCCTGCAGTTTTGCCTCCTCCCAGGCTGGAGCTAACAGCGAACTATGAATGAATGAATGAATGAATGAATGAATGAAGACCAGTGAGTGAGGCCAAAGTTGTACGACTCCAGACCTGCCCCTCAACTTTCAAACCTCAGTTTTAACATCTACAGCCTGAGCTACTAACATAGACTTACTGCCGGACTCAAGTAAATTCAGATGTTAGAAGTAAGGCACTAGATAAGTGACAATATTATTGTGGGTTGTTTTTTTTTTTTTTTAATCAGGGTGTTGTTGGTCTAGGATATTATTTGAAGGCATTTTTCTTGAAATGTAATCTAATGCCAACATGCAGGAGCCAAAGCCTTGGAGAAAACAAGCAGTAAGTCCCACAGTGTTCACCCTGGGGAAGTTTCATATCTCCCTAAGCCACAGTTCATTCATCTGTAAGTGAAAAAAGAATACTGATATTATGGAAATTTGAGAGGGAACAAATGAGAGCATTTTAAAAATATTCCATAAATAAAGCTAATCACTAGTGGTGAGCATTACATAGAGGAGTACACGTAAGATCACTTAGCAAAATGTCTGGCTTATAGGAAATATTTACTAAATTGTGTCTATGATTGTTCTAGAGATGCCTAAGATGCTGGTCCTTGGAGCCAGACACCTAGCTTTGAACCCCAGGTCTACTACATCCCAGCTCGGTGACCTCAGGTAAATTTTCCCCGACCTGTTTGCCTTTCTGTGTTGTTTCTTTACCTGTATTAATGAGGATAAAAGTCACGCTGACCTCAGTGGATTCATAAAGGTTATTAATGAGGATTAAATTGGATAAAACATGTAGGGCCCTCAAAATGGTGTCTAGCACATAGAAAGCGCTCATTACCTGCTAGCTACTATGTTATTCTTATCTGAGGTTCTCAGAGGGACATTTATATGAGCACAAGGTGAGCTGAGATTAGAAACTCCCAAGGGCAGAAATCCTATATTTTCCTGTGGTATTCCTTGAAGCTTTTAGCTTAGTGTCCGGCTCCCTGGAACTGTTGGGAGCTACTACAGATAATAGCAACAGTGGTTAGTGGTGGTTGGTTGTGTGCTTAAGGAGGTGTGTGTAATTACCTGTAATCTTGAGAAAAGCCGGGGCACCATTTATCTAGAATTACAAAATCGACTGTGTATTGACTATGTGTTTCAGGGCCTGGCTATGGGTCATTTTTAAATCACTGACTGACAGGAAACAGACACTATGAGTTATTGGTCGTTTCATTTGTTATATTCCTGAGGCAATCTGGCTGATGCCCCTGGGTCCTTTCATGTGCTCCCCCCCCCCCCCACTATGGGCAGCAGGCCCAGCACTCTCTGTAGGCAGAGTTCCTCTGAAGCTGGCATTGGAATGGACCCAGGGATTTGGGACCGAACCCAAAGGGGGCTGTTTGACACCAAGTTAGCAGACCACATTCATCTTCCTGTGACAGATCCCTCATTGGCAGAGACCACTGGTGACATTAAATGGGCTGCCCCATAAATTTAACCTTCTGTTCCTGGTCACCAGATATGTGTGATGCTGACTTTCTAGGCATCACCTCATCAGATAGCTCTCATCTTCTCTTGCCTGAACCCTTTCAACTTCGGCCCCATGTTGAACACATTTTCACTGCCTGTATTTCTGATCATCCCTGCCTCCATTCCTGCCACTCCTAAGGCTTAGAGAAACTGCCCGAATAGTGGGAGCTCCCATGAGGAAAGCACTTCATCTCTTTTTTTTTTTTTAATTTTTATTTATTTATGATAGTCACACAGAGAGAGAGAGAAAGAGAGAGGCAGAGACATAGGCAGAGGAAGAAGCAGGCTCCATGCACCAGGAGCCTGACGTGGGATTCGATCCCGGGTCTCCAGGATCGCGCCCTGGGCCAAAGGCAGGCGCCAAACCGCTGCGCCACCCAGGGATCCCTGCACTTCATCTCTTTAGCACAGTAGCAGAGCACCTGAGAGAGAAGGCCACTTTAATCATCATCGTAATGGAAATGCCTGAAACTCAGAACAGGAATTGATTTAGGTCATTTGGGAGACAGGGCATGCCAGGGGCTCTGAAGTGACTGATCAAGTATCTAGATCATCTTGCACCTAAGTCCCCTCGCCTGAAAATTGGAAATACTGGTTCTGAGATTATGTAAATGAAAGATTGTTAACTTGAAGAACAAAAACATACTCCTTGTTATTTTGTTGCTAAAATGAAGGCTTTTCTGGTTTCATAGGAGAAAGAACAGACGGAGGAGGCATACTATGCTATTGATATTCTTTTATTAATGTTTGCCAATTTCTTCTCTAATGAACATGATTCTAATATCAATGATTTTAGACAAAAGCTATCTGACTCTTAAGGTGTTACAGACAATGCAGAGGTAGATGTGTACCTGCTTTACGACAATAATGAAAGCTGAAGCACTTTCTGATTAAGTCATCAGTGACTTAAGGATTTCTTGCAAGTATCAGACCAGATATCAATAGGCACTACTTATCCCCCACTCAGTGGTGGTGCGACACCAGCATTGTCACTCATTCCATTATAACTGTTTCTTTCTTTTTATTTTTAAAGATTTTATTTATTTATTCATGAGAGACATACAGAGAGAGGCACAGAGACACAGGCAGAGGGAGAAGCAGGCTCCATGCAGGGAACCTGACGTGGGACTCGATCCCAGGTCTCCAGGATCATGCTCTGGACTGAAGGCAGGTGCCAAACCTCTGAGCCACCTAGGGATCCCTAATAACTGTTTCATGGAAAGCTGGTAATCCAGCAATCACACAAATACATCAATATAAATAGGACGGTGAGCTGCCTGGAAAGAAATGTTAAGGTAGGAGCATCTGACCCTACGATGTTAGACAGTAAAAGGAGTATTAACTAGTGGTGAGAAAGTAGTGTTGGAGGGAGAACATGTGAGCAGGGAGGACAGGGAGGAAGCTGGTGTGATTGGAAAGAACCTGACGTGGCTGAGGATGGCTGGTGCATGGAGAGCAAGGCACTGCACAGACTGGAAGAGGCTGGAGAGGGGTGTGGACAGAGGTCAGGCTGCAAAATGCCATCGATTCTATCTTTTTCCAAAGGACTTTAGGAAGCACTGGAGGGTTTTAAGCATGAAAGTGACTCTAGTTGCCCTCAGGTGGAATTCTTTGAACTTTACCCTGCCAACTTCCTGGGGTTCCAGGTCCAAACACAGACATGCAAGGAAAAGCCCCCTGAAACTAAAAATCACAGCGCAAGTGTAAAAGTATTTATATGCGTTTAACTAGGTTTCGACTCTTTAAATCCTTGCATATGGTAAAATTCAGATAGTATGGACACATAGAGAATGGAGGGCAAATCTCCATGTCACTTAAGAACTCCCCACCCCTTTACAAAAACTGCTTTTGAGAGGAGCTGCTAAATTGTTATATTAACAATTACCACTACCAAATATGTTATTATTCTTAATATTAATCATACCATTGCAGTAGGTGAGGAATCAGTAAAACCATCTCTCATGTTATTCCCCATAACCCCCGTCCATGGCACTGGAAGGAGCCCTGCACATTTTAGTGGGAAGCCTAGTCTTTTGAAATGCGATCTATAAGAAGAGCTGCCTCATTTACAATCCAGTGTTCAGCAACCCCTATCAGTGCATCAAGTGGAGGGTAGAAATATGTCTTGGTCCGCTCCTGCAGCTTTATCGGAACACCATAGACTGGGTGGCTTGAACGATAGACATTTATTTTCTTTTCTGGAGGCTGAAAGTCCAAGATCAGGGTGCCAGCTTCTGGTGAGTCCTCGCTTCCTAGCCTGTGTGTGGTCACCATTCGCTGTGTACTCTCGTATCACCTCTTCTTTGCCAGTTGGGAGAGAAATACCTGTCTTCCTCTTCTTAAAAGGCCACCCATCGTATTGGACTAGGGCTGTACCTTCATAACCTCACTTATTCTTAATTAACTGCTAGAAAAGCCCTTTCTCCAAATTCAGGCACATTGATGGTTAGGGTTTCAACCTATGAATTATGTCAGGGAGCCAGGGGGAGGGGGATGAAATTCAATCCTTAGCGGCATAGTTCTTTTTTAAAAATTTAAATTCAATTAATTAACATATAATGTATTATTGATTTCAGAGGTAGAGGTCAGTGATTTATCAGTCGTATATAATACCCAGGGCTCATTGCATCACGGGCCCTCCTTCATGCCCATCACCCAGGTACCCAATCCCTTCACCCACTCCCCTCCAATGACCGTCAAGTTTGTTTTCCTGTGATTAAGAGTCTCTTATGGTTTGTCTCCCTCTCTGATTCCACCTTGTTTATTTTTTCCTTTCTTCTCCTATGACCCTCCGTTTTTTTTTCTTAAATTCCACATGAGTGAGGTCATATACTACTTGTCTTTCTCTAATTTATTTCATTTAGCATAATACCCTCTAGTTCCATCCATGTCATTGCAAATAGCAAGATTTCTTTGTTTTTGATAGTTGAGTAATATTTTATTATATATATAATATTCTTCTTTATCCATCCATTCACCTGTCAATGGACATCTGGGCTCTTTCCATAGTCTGGCTATTGTGGACATTGCTGCTATGAACAGTGGGATGCAGGGGCTCCTTGGGACCACCTTGGGACCATTTGTATCTTTGGGGTAAATACCCAGTAGTGCAGTTGCTGGGTTGTAGGGTAGCTCTATTTTTAATTTTTTGAGGAAAGTCCACACGGTTTTCCAGAGGGGCTGCACCAGCTTGCATTCCCACCAGCACCGTATGAGGGTTCCCCTTTTTCCCTTAGCAGCATAGTTGTACCTTCCTCTTTCTGGACTCATAATCTCATGCTTAAGTTTCCAGGGAAGATCAGCTTTTGCCACATTAGTGCTCAATACATGCTATAGATACAGAACTGTAAAGTCAGTCTTTTTTCTCCCTCAAATTTCCTTTTTCTTCCTCTTCTGAACTTTCTTCCCCTCTCTTCCATCTAATGAACTAGCCTCTATGGTTCTGGCAGTTCTGATTTATGCCTACATCACTTTCTAGAATGCATCACCCACTTATGGATTCTGGTTTCTCTGACTGAGGTTAGGAGGCTACTGGCTGGGAGGAAATTTTGTGCATTCTCTGATAAAGGCTTTCAGTAGAAGAAATCTGTATGGCAAGACTTTCTACACATACAACACACACCACAGTTTCCTTTTTGAAATTTGTGTCAAAGTTGGTGACAAATTCCTGATACCTCTGGGTGGGGAAGTTGGGGAAAAGGCACAAAAATCTCGACAGACCATAACAGACTATCTGTTCTTCTTAGCAGCCTGAGGAGGGGACATAGTCCCCTGCTTATAAGCATTTTGACTTTGTCCGCCAATTGCTCTAGTCACTTCAACGAAGGTTTTCTGAAACTCAGATATCCATATAGTGCCTACTCATTCCTGAGAAATTGGTTCCTTAATTAAACAAGGATGCACTTCCCAAATCACTACTCACCTGGAGGTTTCTGAACACTTAAATGTTTACATCCGAGAAGTGTTAGAGAATACTGCATATACACTCAGAGTTCTTCAAAAATCCTTCAGGAAATTTGGTCACCTCTAGTGTTGATGAGAAGATTTTCCCCTTCCCCAAACCTCCTGTAATTTGTCTGTACCTGGCTCATACAAATATGATAAATAAGAACCCTTACAACTATTCTCTTGATGTCAAGTTGGTACTTCTAACTGGGAAACTCCCCTCTTTTAACTAAAACAAACCTTTAGAAACAAAGCTTTTGATGAGATGGTCTTCAGAGAAATTAGCCCACAAGAGAGAATTGCTTCCTGAAACAGGAGTTTGCCGATAAAAGACAGCCCAGGGCAGCCCGGGTGGCTCAGCAGTTTAGCGCTTCCTCCAGCCCAGGGCCTGATCCTGGAGACCTGGAATCGAGTCCCATGTCAGGCTCCCTGCATGGAGCCTGCTTCTCCCTCTGCCTGTGTCTCTCTGTCTGTCTGTCTGTCTCTCTTATGAATAAATAAAATAAAAATCTTTAAAAAAATTAAAAAAATAAAAGACAGCCCAAAGGACCCTCCTCAGGTGAAGATAAGTGAAGATAAGCTAAAGAGGGAAATACAGTTATTTAACATTCAGCAGAAGGGACACCATTAACAAAACCAGGAAAGTCTGTTTCAGTACAAATAAAGTAACATCAATCATTTATTCAACAAATATTTACTTAGTACCTAGTAGCTGCCAGCCATTGTGCCCCTGATATAGGCAGAAATAGTTCCCACACATTTGAAGCTTCCAGTCAGGTTAGAGCAAGAGAGTAATGAAGTAAACCTAGAAATAAACTCTTCAGAAGGTGGATAAGCCAATTGCAGAGAGTGGTAAGAGAGTTGAAGTCCATAATAATATAATGGTGTGTAGTTAAGAAGGGGATACTTCAGCTGAGTTTCTTAGGGAAGAACTCTGAAAAAGCAACTTCTGATCAGACAGTAGAATGATGAGGCCTATTCTAGGAGGTGGGGTCAAGGTCTTCCAGATAAAGCCAAGAATAAGTGGGCTACCCCAAATGAGAGGTGTCAGTTGGCTAGAGCTAAGGGAATGAGAGATTTGAACTATTTGTGGCCAGAGAGGTAGGCAAGGCCAAACCATATAGTGACAAGAGGATTAGAATAAAGATTGAGCACTTTAGTTGAAAGGCAGGGAAGCCACTGGCCTATCTTAAGATGTGAGTAAAGTGATTTGACTTACATGCAAAAGGATCATGTTTTGGTGGGTAATGCAGCTAGAGCAGAGATAGGAAGACCACAGAAAGTAGGAGGGTAGTTGTCACCAGCATAATCATCATCAAACCCTTACGCCCTAAGATGTACATTCTTTGATAAAGGCTTTTAATAAAAGAGCTCAATTACATGAAATGGTATACCCTGCCCACTTGAGCAAAGGAAAACATATGTCAAGCCTTTCTGTACATGGAGCACACATCACAATTTCTTCTTTGAAATGTCTGTCGAAGGTTGTGCCAAATTCCTCATATTTCTGAGTGAGGAAGCTGGGGAAAAAGGAATCTCAACAGACCATAACAGAGTCCATCATTTGTATCCAAGTGTCTTTGGATTTCTTTGAGTCTTTGATTTTATTGTCTGTAAAGTTAATATTCCAGTTACCTGATAAAGCTGTACATACTTCCTAAGGATATCAGGAGGATCAGATGATGTATGTAAAAGAGCTCGTTAGTCCTAAAGTGCTATATAAATTTCCAATACTACTAATAAAGAATCTTTTTTTGGATCCTAGTTTTGGAGTAGGTGACTAACCTATCAGAAGGATACAAGAGAGCTAAATGGCAAAATAAGTAAATATGCAAAAAAAAAAAAGCATTTATGCAAAGAGTACATAAACTTTTACTTTTTTTTGTTTGTTTCTACATATTTTTCTAGATACTTGAGGTTTAATTGTTCCTCAAAGTAATGGTAATATAATTGATTAATCATCATAATAATGACATTTTTGAATACCTACAATTTCTAACAATTTCTACAATTTCTTTATCATATTTATTAACTTCCATGATATAGAAACTATTCTTCCCATTTTACTAAAAAGAGGACTGAAGCTCTGAAAAGTTAAGTAACTTACACAAGATCAACAGCTAATGAATGGATTTGGGCCCAGAGAGTCTCATTCCAGAGCCATAACTACTAACTCTGGGGCTTATAATAAATTTGAGGATTTTCTAAAGCTAGAAGTAAATTCTGTTCTGCAAAATAATTAGGTATTTAGTATATGTTGGTAACAGCCAACAGTTAAAAGTAGATGAGGTTTAGCTTCTCTTCTTAATCAAAATCTGCTATATGTATGATACTTATTAGCAAGAAGACCCCCAGTGGCCACACACTATGAATTTATACTTTGATAAAGTCTCAAATTTGTGGTCTTCTATACACAATTTGTGTTACAGGTTGACCTGAAGCAATTGTGACAATATTCAGTGAGAAGATGCAGCCACAAGAATACAGCACAGTTCAGGGATCAAACCTAGGGCACAGATCCCAAAAATATTTTATTCCTAAATATTTTATTGTTTTGGATGCTAATGGAAAAGGAGGTTGCTTTCAAAATTTCACTTACAGATAGTTCATTGTTGGTGATAGAAATACAATTGATTTTTGTATGTTTATTTTGTACCTTGCAACTTTAGCAAGTTTGTTGGTTCTAACAGATTTTTAGTGAACTCTTTAAGGTTTTCTGTATATACAATCATATCGTCTGTAAACAGAGATCATTTTATTTCTTCCTTTCCAATTTAGACCCAACTGTTTTCTTTTTCTTAATTGTTGTAGCTAGAACTTCCAGTACTGGGGTGGTGGAAGGGGAGGAGGGTGGGGGTGAGTGGGTGACGGGCACTGAGGGGGGCACTTGGTGGGATGAGCACTGGGTGTTATTCTGTATGTTGGCAAATTGAACACCAATAAAAATAAATTTATTATTAAAAAAACAGAACTTCCAGTACTGTGTCTAATAGAAGTAGGGAGACTTTGTCTTGTCTTGGTCCTGATCCTAAAGAAAAGTCGAACCATTGAGTATGACAGCTGGTACCAAAGGAATATAAAGAATCATCAGAGTCTACATACCAACAAACTGGACAACCTAGAAGAAATGAAAAGTCTCAACAGATTGATTAATTGCTAATAAGGAGATCAAATCAGTAATAAAAAAATCTCCCAATACGTAAGCCCAGGACCAGATGGCTTCACAGGTGAATTACACCAAGTGTTAAAAGAAGAATTAATACCAATCCTTCTTAAAGTCTTACAATAAAGTTGAAGAGGAAGGAACACTTCAAAACTCGCCATATGAGGCCAGCATTATCCTGATACCAAAGCCAAAGAAGGAGCTACAAGAAAAGTAAAGGCCAATATCTCTAATAAAAATTGATGCAAAAATCCTCAACAAAATATTAGGAAACTGAATTCAATAGCATATTAAAAGGATCCTACGGCTGATCAAGTAGGATTTATCCCTGGCAAGCCAGAATGTCTCAACTTAGGCAAATCAAAGACCACATTAACAGAGAGGAGAATAAAAACCATTTGATTATTCAATAGATGCAGACAAAGCATTTGACAACATTCAGCATCTTTTCATGATAAAAAAACTCTCAACAAATTAGGTAGAGAAGGAAAAGATCTCAACACAAGACAGGCCATATATGGACAAGCCCATAGCTATCATCATACTCACCAACTCTAAAAAGAAAGTGCAAAAAACTGCTATATTCTGTATTCCTACAAGGATATAGGGGGTATTAAAATACTTTAGCCCAGCATTACCTCACTTATCTTTTCATTGTTGCCCCTCAAAGGAGAATAATTTAATTTAAAGGGAGAAATTAGATACTGAAGCATATGATTTTTTTCAAGTAGGATTGTGCTTTTGAGAAACATAAAACCCTTGCAGTATCTCCGACTTTTTTCACTTTACACCCCATAACAAATTTTGCCCACTTGTAGAATATGTTCTCCCACAAGGAATGCATGCTTTAGCAACCCAGTACCTTGAATATTCATAATTTCACCAAATAAGAGCCCATTATACCACCATCAAGTTAAGTAATAGAGTCTGGTGGCGCCAGGAGATGGGTAGGGATGATTCCCTGGAATGCGGGCCTTCTCATGAAATGCTAATTTATCTCCTGGAAAGTGGGAATCCTGGTTAAGTCAACTGTTTACTTGTAGAGAGTAGATTCACCTGACTAATGTGTATATGACATAATACTGGGCTGATATATTGTAAAATAAATTACAGACATCATAACAAGAACCCACAGCAAGGGAGTGGACAGAGGGGAGAGTCTGTGTGCAGGGAGTAGCTCAGAATACAGGAGAGAAAGGATAGAATTTGGCTCTAGAGGAATATAAACAATTTGTGAATGAGAACCAGCCCAAATCCTGTCACAACCATTCGTCCTCAGGAACATGAAATGGCCTTTGAAGGCTCCTATTTCCGTAGGCGCCACAGGGCAGTCAGTGAGAATTAGGAAGGTGGGAACAGTGGAGCCCGCGGACAGTTAAGGTCACCTTCTGGGTCCCAGTAGGAAGGACATCATTATCTGTGCTAGGATTTCTTCTCTCAAGGGGCATATTGCTTCTGCTGGAAGGAGTTCCAGTAGAGGCAAAGGCACCCTTGCACTTCAAAACCAGTCCAACTGGGACGACTTTGCACAGTGGGACCAAGGGCCAAACATAGAAATGATGACTTGTGGCTTCAGCTCCGGTCAGGGGGCAGCAGGGATGCTGTCTCGCCAAGAACAAGCCTCAGGGCTGGGGCTTTCAAATTCATGAAAGCTGTTTTCAGGACTTCCAGCCAAAAAAGTGTACATAGGCTCACATAAATTTTGCACTGAATTGTAAAAGCTTCCTGGCCTCTGACTCCAGGAGGGAGATTGATTTGGAATATGATGAAACTCCTTTCTGTTTGGTTTTACAGAAATGTTTGTACCTTGGTTAATCATAATATAGTCATATTATCATTTGTCATATTTCAATATTTATATTTCCTGGGTTCTTGTGTAAGATACCTAGCCTGAATTTTCAACGTTAAATAAATGAGGGTTGTTTTCTTCTCCCGAGTGGATCATTTAACTGACCTAGACTCTAAATGGGCTCGACCTTTCAAATTGTGTACACTCAGAACGGCTCGGATCTCAGGGCAGCTGATCCTGCTTGGCAGGTGTGGGATGTGTGGTTGAGTCATCCTAGAATCTCAAAGAGATATTTGTTAGAGGGAGCAGCAAACAGTGACTGATTCAGTAGCCTCTTGGTTTCCCAACAACCTGGTACTTACCACAGTTTACATTTGAAGGAAACTCTGCTGTTCCTTTCATGGTTGTTAGATGTAGGGGAGAAGAAAGGAACACGAAAGCAGAAGTCCCAAGGGGCAGGGACAGTGAGAAGTGTGGAAGAGGGGGTTTTGGTTACCTTAAAGAAAAACATGTAAGATAAGGTTCAGATATCATAGGACGAAGATCTGGCAGGTTAGTAGTCAAGTCATTTGGGGACCTTTTAGATGAAAAGCAATATAGCCCGAGTGGTCGCCCTGACCCTGAAGCTGGACCGCTTATATTTGAAAACTTGCTGCCTTGCACTATGTGCTTTCATTTCTCTGTATCTCGGTTTCTCTATCTGTATGATGGGAAGCTAATAATATTATTTACTTCTTAGAATTGTTCTGAATATTAAATGGGCAAAGATACACAAGGCACTTAGAACAATGCCTGGCAAGCAGTAAGCTCTACACAAATTCATTGATGGGTTGCTTTAGAATGGTTGTACTTAGGCTGGGTATCATGGCTGTGAAGGACATTGAATGGAGAGACTTTATAATTTCAAAGACTATTCATGCTACCTGTTTAAAACTATAGATATTCAAAATAGAAAATCTTGTGGCAACCATGGAGGTAGAATCAGCTGGAACATGTGTCCAATAGTGCCTACAGTGTGTTCAACCCAGTACCAAGCACTGTGGAAACTGACCATGGGCAGATGTCCACGTGTCTTCCTTGTCTTCTGGGATTTTATTACTTGGTCTCTCAATCAGAGGTTGGTCTGTGCATTTTTAAAAGTTATAGGAAGGAAGTGGTGCAGGAGGTCAGAAGCCATAGTGATAAAAACATGATGTGAATTATTTAGGCATTTAGGGGGTGTGCGTTTGAAATGGGATTGAGTGTGCATAGGGGGGTGTCTGGAAAGGCTTCCTGAAAGAGAGGGCCTTTGAAAGATTAGCAGGCCTTTGAGAGACAGATATGGGAAGGAAGTAGATTCCAGGCAAGAAACCCAAGGCTATTGAAGACCTTGTAGTGGTGGTGGATGAACCAGTGCTGCGGGGTGTGTGGTCCCAGCAGAGGGAAGGCAAGCAAGCACAGATGGGAGAAGACCTAGTCATTGGTGCTGAGGGAAAAATGTGGATGCTTTTGAATCACCAGGTACTACTCTTGCTATATGAGAAGTAGAGGTTCAGATTTATGAGATACCACTGAAGACACCATTTGTAAAGCACTTTATTCTTTTCAAAGAACTTTACATGCGTTATTTCATTTAGTACTTAAAGCAAGACAATGCATTATATAAGGGAGCCATTATATGCCTCGTATCTGCCTAGCCAAGCCACACACATTGCAAATAAAGCAAATCAAGAGATTGTCCTGTTCATGCTCAGATAAAGATCAGGAGAAAGGTGCCAGGATGATGTGGACCAAGCATGGACCACTCTGCAAAGTTGCTCGTTTCAAAACAGTCTGTTTTTGTTTCAAACTGTGTTGAAAGTTTAAATAGAAATGATGTTCTTAGTCATAAAGTGTATCTATATTGTCACAGTACCTTTCAATATACCCTATCATTTTATCACTTAAGGCATAAGACCACATCCAACATGTGTACAGTGTTTTTAAGCCAACAAAATGTCAGCAGATCATTTAATCTTCTCAATAACTGACAAGTAGATTGGTTAAAATATGATTGGTATTTCTATGATAAGGAAAGTAGCACTGAGACCCCCGTGACCAGTCCAAGGTGGCACAGTTAGCAAGAAATGGGCTAAAATTTAAATCAAGAACTTGAACTGGGGATCCCTGGGTGGCGCAGCGGTTTGGCGCCTGCCTTTGGCCCAGGGCGTGATCCTGGAGACCCAGGATCGAGTCCCACATCAGGCTCCCAGTGCATGGAGCCTGCTTCTCCCTCTGCCTGTGTCTCTGCCTCTCTCTCTCTCTCTCTCTGTGTGACTATCATAAATACATAAAAATTAAAAAAAAAAAAAGAGCTTGAACTGTAGGGGTGCCTGGGTGGCTCATTTGGTTAAGCGGCTGCCTTCTATTCAAGTCATAATCTCAAGATCCTGGCATTGGACCCCCAGGTCAGGTTGGGCTCCCTCCTCAGTGGGGAGCCTGCTTCTCCCTCTCCCTCTGCTCCATCTCCTGCTTGTGCTCTCTCACTCACGCTTTTTTTTCTCTCCAATAAATAAATAAAAATCTTGTTTAAAAAGAGTTTGAACTCTAGATTATTTCAGAACTGTCATACTCCATCATATTTTTATTACTTTTTTATTGAAGAATAATTGACATACAATACTGTATTTGTTTCGAGTATACAACATAATAATTTGATATTTATGTACGTTACATTCTTTTTTTTGTCTTTATGTTCTTTTTTTAAAAAAGATTTTATTTATTTATTTGAGAGAGAGCACAAACAAGGTGGGGAGCAGTGGGCAGAGGGAGAGGGAGAAAGCAGACTCCCTACTGAATAGGGAGCCTGATGCGGGGCTTCATCCCAGGACCCTGAGACCATGACCTGAACTTAAGGCAGGATGCTTAACTGGCTGAGCCACCCAAGCACCCCTACATTACATTCTTTTGCTAGATGTTTCTTTGTTTAACTCAATTCCATCATTTTACAGTAAGCTTTTGTAGACTAAAGGTGATTTTCAAATGTTATTAGAATTCTCTTTTTCCTATTTTTTGAGGCCTGTGGGCAGATGCCAAAATGGAAGACTACAACTGGCTCATCTGATGCAGGGGCTGGCTCTCTGCATGGTGCAAAAACTGGTTAATATCATTTAGGATTCTGCCTGCTAACTTGACCATGAGACATGTTGCACTTTGTTGATTCTTTGGCCCACATTCCTCTCCTCCCATCTTCCACTCCCTTCACTCCCAGGCTGGAGAAGCAGAGAGTCTGACACTGGAACTCTACCTTTTCTGGCTAAATCCCCATCTGCGTCAAAGTGGTGTTGGCTTTGGCGCCTGGGTGGCTAACTCGAGACCATCCATCCAGGCAGCTGAGATGATTTCTTTCTAATGGTTTCTTGACCTGCAAAGCCAGAAGAAGGTTATTTTTGCTTAAAGACCTCAAAATTTCAATGGGGATTTTGGTTTTAAACATTTTCTAATGCCCTACTCAGTTCTTAAGAAGTGAAAAAAACAATCATTTTCAAAGAAGTACACTTGCGGGTTGGCATGCCGGCTTATGGGCCTACAGCTCAGCTCATGCTATCCAGGTCATACTTGTCTAAATGACATAGGGAAACCAATCATCCCCCTGATGTTTTGCATCACCTAGAAGGCAAGCCTCCCACAGAGAAGTGGTGGATATCAATTCTGGCACCCATACAAAAATGTTGAGAAACATTTGTAATCTCTTTAGAACCTTATAAAGTTAACAGGTTACCATGGGAAGGAACTATTGGAATGGCTCATCCAAATCAAACTGAAAGGAGTAACTGCCTTTGGAAGAGATTAACCGGTGTGATGGGGAAAGCCCTAGATGAGTACTGACCTATATATTCTATGGGATATTCCCATGTAGTCCAAGGAGTAGCATTCTCCTTTGAAACTATTGCTAGTTAGCACTCAAAAGTTGTTTTGTTGAGTGATGGATGGATACCCACTGCATTCATCACTAGGGCTTTATCGAAAACTTTCCCTTTGCTCTTTGGGGAGTGGGAAGGCCCATTACCCAACACATTTGTTTTTACATTCAGTCAAGAAATACTATAAGAACCTTCTAGGAGCCAAGCACTATATTCTAGATACCACAGGTACGAACAAGTCAGGGTTCACATGTTCAAGGAATTTATAATCTAGTAGAGAAGACAGATAAGGGACAAGTTGAAACAGAAGATGTAAAGACAAAGTGTTAATTGAGGAAGGAAAGTCCAGCACTGCAAGTCAAAGCAAGGGTCCAAGAGTTAAAACAAACAAACAAACAATAAAGAGAGAGGAAATCAACTGAAATTCAGTTCAGGAGTTACTGACAAAAGTATTAAAAACTATCATCTGTTAGTATTTATGGAGTTCAAGTTCTTTTACACACACTATCTCAAATATCACATTTTATAAAACCTATTTTCCAAATTAGGAAACCAGGACTCAAAAACTTGCTCAAGCCCACACAACAAATTACTACCTACCATGTAAATACAAGGTTGATTCTTAATTAATGTATCAATTCTTTATGACTACCTGTTCCCCTATCTCCCACTGTCCTTGCGTATCTAATTCCAACCTAATTCATGCATCACTTTGAGGCACTCTCTTGACACATCCCGCATGCCTTTATTTTTTGCTGCAACCCTTCTCATCATCTAACATACAATATATTATATTCTATCATTTCTAAGGCTGTCCTTCATTCATATTTTTAGATCTCTGAAGTTAGTATGCATCGACACATCAAGAGCAAAGTTTGTGATATCCTTTTCTTTCTTTAGACATAAAACTAACTGTGCATCTTCACATTGGTGGCATCTGAAATTCCTTAAATGTACAGTATTGTGCTTATGTTATACTGCTTATTTTCTGTCTTCCTCCAGTAGAATATAATCTGTGAGAGGGTGGAAACTTTTGTCTGCCTTTTTCATCTTTGTACTCCCATCTCCTGGAATGCTGTTGAATAAATTCATGACCGATTAGATATTGAATGTTTATTATGTATCCGTAGCTGTGTGAGGTGCTGGATATAGACTGGGGAATAAAGTAGACATGGCCCTTACTCTCCTGGAGGAGATGCAAATGAAACAAACAAACAAGCAAAGGCATAGATAAATGTGCAATGTGAAGTGGGAAGTCAAGAGAAGTGAAAATGTTGAAGGCGCTTAGAGAGAAAAAATGGGGTGCTTTCCAAGTTTAGATTGAGAAGTCAGAGAGGCTCTCTCCAAGCTGATGTCAGAAGAGTGAAGGCAATAAAGTCAAGAATCCAGACTATTGTACTACCTGACATAGATCATAGCAAATCTTGACCATTCCAGGCCAAAATATTCTCTCCCCTCTTGCAACAATGGATGCCACTTATTGTAGCTGCGTGCACTGGTAGTTATAAATTTGCAGGTTATCCTTTCTGTTCACCTAGATTACAAATGTATTCATCCCTTGGTAGAAAGAAAGTGCACTGGATTAAGAGTAAGCCTAGGTGGTAGTTCTAGCTTTGCTCCTACTACTTTGTGTATCCGAGAATTTATGTAAACTCTTCAGAATTTTTACTTGTAAGAGTTTACATTAGAGGGTCTCTAAAGTGTTATTGAGCTTTAACATTTAAATTCTGTAATTATCAGCCCATTTTCACAAACAGTTATTGAGGAGCTACTATGCTAGTCTGCTAACCTCTCTGCAGGGCACTGGAGGAATTGAAATGAAAGAAAGGGAAAAGGTACAATCTGTTCATTTTAGATGTTTATGAGCTTGAGGAGGAGACTGGTATATTGATGACTTCAGTATAATGCAGCATAGACTTTCCTCTGTTTCTGAACTTTAAACTACTATCATTGCATTTTCAGGTGTGAACAAAGTCCCCCTCTTGGTAAAGATACTTAACTTGTCTGCTACCAACCCATGGGCAGGTGGTCACACCAATTACACTGTTGCATTGGATTTGAGAGCTATTAGATGAGAGGGAGCTTTGGGAACCTAAGTTGTTTGTAGGAAAATAAGTGGCTGTATGCCAGGGTAACATGGGAATTGAAAATAAAGGTTCCTTTGTTCTACCTGACAGAGGATGAGAGCGAGAGTGTTGGTCGGGGGGTTGTCAAAAGATGCTATTGAGGGAAGTTTTGGAGGGCATTAATATCTCAGCTTTTTGAAGAAAGAATAATAATTAAGGAAGTATATTGGCTGGCTAATTACCTTATATATTAGCCTTCAGTTGCAAAAGAGACTGCCCACTTAAAGATGAATTTGATAAGAAGTGCAATCATTATTCCACATTTATAAAATACAGGGGCAGGGAAATTCCAGGTTTCATTCAATGGCTCAAAATGCCATTGAAGACTCAAGCTCTCCTAACTTCCACTCTGTCTTCCTCAGAATGTTGGTTTTTGTTCCAAAGCTTTTCCGCCCTCATGATTGCAAGGTAGCTGCCAAATAACTTGGCAAATTATTTGGAACAACTGTATAAAAAAGGCTGAGAGGGACAACTGTACTCTAAATCCTTTTTATTAAAGAGAAGAACTGTGTTCTTCTTGCCCAGTTTCTCACCCCAGTCTCAGTAGAGTTCCTTTTAGGTTCCAGTGGCCATGGTGGGCCACAGGGTCATGCTCCAAATGTAAGGGAAGCTGGGAAGTGTGTACCTGGCATTTGTAGTGTCCATATTGGATGCCAGATTCTGTCTGCTGGGAGGAGGTGCATGCATGAAGTGGGGAAGTGATCAATGGTATTGGGCCAGCCTCTCACACCATCTTCAAAACAGGAAAAGAAGGAATGGAGAGTAGTTAATGGATCTCACGCTCAGGCCCTCGCACAGTCCTTTGCTTCTTGAACTGTAGGCATTCAATTAATATTTGTTGATTGTGGGATCATTGTCATGGGAATGGAAAATCAAGATGAGGTCAGGCAAGTGAGGAGTAAAATCAGTTATTCTTTCCAGTCTGTGGCTAGATGACAAATTTTTAATTTTGTCACTTAAATGGGTGACTGTTGATATTTCTTCTGGGTGGATAAACTAAAATATTAATTCGACAGCAAGAGAGGTAGTGGTGGTTTTATAAAACCATGTCTAATTTGGCAACAGTTACATAATCTAAAAGCAAATCAGGGAAAAACCAGAGTTAAATGGAAAAAGACCAGGTCCTAGGAAATAAAAGTTTACTGAAAACACCATGTGTGAAGTCCTAATGAAAAAAACAGACTGTAAGATGGCCCCAGTACTGAAAAAAATTCAGTACTAACCTAATAAAGTACTTAGTGTCTGTTGATTACCCATGGAAACTCACAACAAGGAAAAAGAGGGCACAAACTTAGTTCATTTAAAAAAATCGACTATCTAAACAAGCAGACATTAATGTGTTTTAAAAACTTTGCCTTTCTCACAAATACAAACAAAGCAGAAAGTCAAAAAGTTGTCTTTGGACTATAGTAACGATGACAACAAGGATACTATGTAGAGACCGGAAGAAGACATGAGTCATTATGTTAAAGAAGTGTGAATTATTTTAAATAATTCATATGACGAAATACAGAGAGACTTCCAAATTAGTATGAGCACGTCGCAGCACACTGATCCTTTGAAATGACTTCTTGCATTTCTTTTTAAGTTCGTTAAGCCCTTTTGCAGAACAGAGCTTGCCTGGAGACTGGAAAGCATTAGAAATGAATAAAAGGTATGGGGTTATTTCCCATTGCTCTTTCTTGTAAGAGATTGGTCCATTTTTAAGTGATTGAAGCTAGTTAACTGTAACCACAATATATTTTCAGTGTTTTTCTCGTCTGGAGTTCTATTCTTTTGCTTCATTCCACTCTAGCCTCTCACAAATGCAAAGGCATGCCCCAGCACAGGGAAAGGGGCCACACAGGACCACAGGCAGTTAGTTGACTCATCTATAAATGTTTCTAATTTCTTAGTGTTTGTTATATATCAAGTCAGGTACTGCATTTCTGCTGTAAACTTTTCTTCGCACCTAGGCCGAATTCACAATCTTTGTGGAGTTGTGGTATGCTTTTGGTGGATCAGTTTTCTGACATCACTTGGATTTCCCAGTTTTCTCCAAGTCCTTGAAGGTAAGATGCAATCTCTGCACTTCCTTCGGCATCTGAAAACCCTTATGCAGTGGTTCAGCCTCAGGAGTCCATGTAGAGTTACATAGGGAACTTTTACCTTACACACAGGTGTCTACTTGCCCCAGCACACTGAATCAGAATCTCTACTGTTGGGCCTGGAGAATATCTCTAGAAACACTTCTTTGAGTCATTCAGATGTAAAGGTCTGTTTCAAACCATTAGTGCGTTCAGATTATAAATTTACCCTCCAAAAACGAAAGGAAAAGAAATGAAAAAAAAAAAATTGGGAAGAAATAGAAAGAAAGATGAAGCTTACATAGCCAGCTCTTGCATCTGATTTCTATGGCACCCAACCACGATGGCAGTCCTGGGAATTTGCATAGGACATGGCTAAGAGACCAATTCCCTGGATTCAAATCTCTGCTCTGCTGTATGACTTGCATCAAATCAAGTAGTCACTCTATGCCTTAGTTTACTCATCTTACAATGAGTATAATAATGATATTGGCTGTAATTTTGAGTTTAAATTATGTATTACATATACGATGAAAACTGATTAAGTATTTGCTGATAGACTGGCATAAAGTATTTGTTCAAACAATGTCAAATTGATATTATTTCAGGCTGCTTAGAGGCTCAGACTGAAAGTTAAATAGTATGTCTGATCTAAAAAATGAAAATATGAATGATTATAAATAAAAGTTTTTTTTTTTTTTTAACAGAACATAAAAACTGAGATTCAAAGTGAGATTTTGTTTTAGGTCTAAGGTGTTATCAATGTTGGGCCCATATTTTAATTAAGTGATTATATTAGCGTTGAGAATGCCAGAGTCTGTTTTAATGGCATGAATAAAACCCTAAGGTACCATAAAATGACAGCCAGAAATTACTGGCATGGATAATTAAGGATGGTGTTATTTCCTGCAGGCCCAGAGAGCTTGGTCATTCATTTTTTCACTGATTCAACAACAATTTGTTGAGCTGCTAACATCTGCCAGATACTATTAACAGGAAGCATATAATCCATGCTATGCCTTTCAGAAACTTTTTCCAGGACCCTGGGAATTAGAATGGGCAATGCAGAGACCAACCCCCAGAAGAAAGATGTGTGAAGCTGATGAATTCTGATGGTGGTTCACCTGATCCCCAGAGCTGTGCGATTTCCATTCCTTCCAGAGGTTTGGTAGTTTGCTTTTGTTTTGATTTTTTGAACCACCCAGGTCCTTATGATAAATTCCTTTATTTATATAAGTTGGGGAAAGTGTTCCTGTGGCTATTTGGCCCACTCCAGTAAATTATCTAAATAATAGTCAATCGATAGCATCTTCTGATCACATCCAAGTTTTGTGAAGGTATTTTAGACCAACAATTTATTTTTAGCAAGCTCATTTTACTCCACAGAAATAGTCTGCAGGTCATTAGCCAAGTAATGCTTTGTCCCCAACAAGCTAAGTCTACATCCTAATCTCAGCATTTGGAAAATATTTTTCCCTGTCTACGTGGAAAGAAAAATGTGAGCCACAGACCGAATTTGCAATCTTCTGATGTCTGAACTACTAAAATTTGTTATGGAAAGAATAGTTTTGTTATGAATATGAATTTCATAATAATCTCCATGAGTATTACCTACCATCTGCAAAAAAGGAAATTTGCCTTTGTTGGTTAGCTTTTATTTTTATTTATTTATTTTTTAAAGATTTTATTTACTTATTCATGAGAGACACAGAGAGAGGCAGAGACACAGGCAGAGGGAGAAGCAGGCTCCACGCAGGGAGCCCGATGAGGGACCCGATCCCAGGACTCTAGGACCACGCCCTAAGCCAAAGGCAAAGGCCCAACCGCTGAGCCACACAGGCATCCCTGTTGGTTAGCTTTTAAAATTGGCTATGGATGGAATGATGACAGATGTATGATGCCTTATATAAGGAGCTATCACCCTGCTCAAGGAATAGCAAGTTCTTCCAGTAAAGAGAAAGGATAAATTGAAGAGCAGAAGCACTGCCTGCATGGGCTTAGGTCTATGAGGTTTGCATAATGATTTCAAGCACAGAATCTTGTCCTAGACACCCTTGTGACTTCATTGTATCTCCCCTTACAGAATTTTCCAGACTCAGCAACATTCAACAGACTGGTGAAGTGACTCAAGCTAAGTTCAGGCTTCATTGTCTGATTCCCTTGATCAACTCAATTAATAACACTAAGCCTCAAGATCCTTGGTGGGATACCTAAAGTGGGACCAATGATAGCGTCTACAGACTAGCTGAATAAAGCTTAAATGAACAAACACGTGGATAAGGATCATAGAGACATTCAAAATATTGTCATTCTCTTCTCCTTTTGGTAGGTTTAAAATTCCTCACCCCTTTTGGAGTGAAATGACTGACTCCGGCCAATGAAATATGAACACATGTTGATTCTGGGAGGAAGCTTTTAAAGAGCTATTGTTATATTTACCATTTCACTGCTTGTTTCAGTAACATCAGTATTCCAGATGGTAGTCTCTCCACTGACCAGGGTCCAAAAGAGAGGGTGGTATGGTGCTGAGCCCCCCCCCCCCAGCTCATCTGAAATAAACCTTTGTTGTTTTAAACCACTGATATGTTTGGGGGCTATTTATATCTACCACATAAACTGGTCTGGAACTGAATGTAAAGCACTTAACACATAGTAACCTGTCAGTTTGGATGAGAGGTGAAACCATAGGGGTGATTAGTTTACTTATTTAACAGAAGTTTACTGATTGCATTCTAGATGCCATACACGGTGAATTCCATGGGAAGGACAGAAAGAAGATCCATGAACTTCTCAGTTGCACTGACCCTGCTACCATTCTAAAACTGAGGAAAGCAATCAGAAAACTTCACATCCCTGTGGGAGAGGAAAAGTCACGAAATTGGGCTAGCCAAAACTCTTCATACAAAGACATTGGAGCAAATAATAGTCATCCCTGACTAAGATCTGATGTGTACAATGGAGGTAACCTGGTCAGTATTGGTTCTGGGCATGACTAAAGGTGCCATCCTGCCTAGCCATGGCATCATTATTGATGCTTCTGCTCTGAGTTCCCTGACCCAACACGCCACTACTGCACTTAGCAAGATGGCCCTCCTTTAGAGAACTCCTGCCTAGTTCATCCATAAATTCACATTCTGCCTTAGTCCCTGCTACCCCACCAGATGAAAATAAAACCAAATGTTTGCCATCCTGATCTACCATCCCTCCACTCTGGGTATGCTAGACTCTCCATTGCTAGAGTCTTAGGATAGTTTTCTGAAGAAGTTGAGAAGCAACAAATCAAAGGGCTATTTACTCCCTTTCTGGAAACAAATGGCATTTGGTGAAGTCTGGTGATAATCCTAATGGGCTCCTGGCAGGGGGCCTAAGCTCTGTGGTGTGGAGCTTCCTTGCATTGAGACAGTAAGGCAGAGATCCTTGCTGTACTGTTGCCTGCTCTCACATAAGAAGGAGTGTTGGTGGTATTGGACTTTGAAACTCAAAGCAGAACACCCTATCGTTTTGAGTCCAGCAGTGAGAAACTTGGGCCAGGCAGAGATGCCACAGCCCCCACTGGTACCTAGCACAGTGCCCTGGGACTTCTAGGGTTTCTTCTTGGCACCTAATAGAGAAGGAGAGGCTGATGTTGATCAGCTTCTTCACGCCCAGGTGAACTCTGAAACAAGGTATACAAGTTTTCTATATTCTGGTGTAGCTTTAGGTAGGGTTAATGATATGGAGGGAAAAAAAACAAACACAATACATTTGATTGAAATTCACATTGCTTCAGTATGAATTCTGGCCTTGATGCTTATAAAAATGGATCTAGCATGAATTATTTGCTGTCTCTGAGCCTCAGTTTTCTTACCTATAAAATAGTAATATTTTTTGTTTTTTTTTTAATTTAAAAAAACTTTTTAAATAGTAATATTAACATCAATTTTATAGCTGGTGTTCAAAGATTAAGCATTGAATAATGTCTGAGGCATAGTGGACTATCAATGTATGTTTGTGCCTTTTCTTTTTTCCCTCTAAAACAGGTATAACTAAGTGCTTTTGATCTTATGTCTCTCAGAGCTTATCAGAAATCACTATGGCTCTCAGCATATTATAATGTTCTTTCACATAGATTTTTTTTCTTTTTTTTTTTAAGTCAATTGAAAGAGGTTTAATAAAAAGATGAATGTACATAATTTATAAATGGCATCTCAGAAGTCAGGATCATTGCCCAAAAAAAATCAGTTGAAAGCAGAATACTGAAGCCTAATACATTTGCATGACATTTAACAATTGTTTTGCATACAAAAAAGAAACATGAAGAAAAGGGAATACTTTTGGTAAATTGAACACCAATAAAAAAGAAATTTATTAAAAAAAAAAAAAAGAAAAGGGAATACTTTATATTGGAACTTAAGACCCAAATCAAGTACTACCAAGAAATACTACATATAACTTCATTTTTCTTTTGAATTAAGAGGCTTATACGAAGTTGATTTTGTGAACAAAACAAATCACACATTGATAATTACCATAAAGTTTTATGGATCCAAAAGCATGATATCTACTATGAAATATGAGTCACTGTATATTTTTAGTTTGAAGAATCATCATGATGCCACAATTTAGATTTACTTCCCACCTCTACAATTAAATACTAAAACCTTTTGGGAGATCATGATACCTCTATTATCAATTTGAGATTGTTTCATTTTTCAAATTTTTTTTTCAAATATCTTTTTGAAAAATATCATTTTCAAATTTTTTTTGAAATTTTCAAAATTTTTCTTAGAAATAAAAGGCACAATCACAATGTATGCTAAGCACCATTCCTAAAAAAGAAATCTTTAATCACATGGTGTTGGTTGGGGCTTAAAAATGCACTTATTTTGGGAATAGCTTTTGCATAAGTACAATTTGATTTTCATTTTTCAAATATCTTTTTTTCAAATATCTTTCTTAGAAAAAAAAAATTCATTTTTCAAATATCTTTCTTAGAAATAAAAGGCACAATCACAATGTATGCTAAGCACCATACCTAAAAAAGAAATCTTTAATCACATGGTGTTGGTTGGGGCTTAAAAATGCACTTATTTTGGGAATAGTTTTTGCATAAGTACAATTTGATAACGTTAAAAAGGCAGATAGTGATTGCTGCAAACAAATTATTAGCTCCCGTAAAGTACCAAGGTGCATTCTTGATATACTAAGGCATTTGGAGACCAGAGATACCTCTATAGTTTCCTTAGCTTAGAGCTTGCTTTTACTCTTGAAAGTATTCTTCAAATGTTTGACAAAGGAAATGTCCCCTGCTCCATCAGGCCAGTTGTCATGATCTGGTACGTCGAATATGTGCGTATACAGAGACTGGCCCCCGTCCACGTTCACCAACTGTCCAGTGATGAAGGAAGCTGCAGGAGACAGCAGGAAGCAGACCACCGAGGAGATCTCCTCAGGCACTCCAATTCGCTTAGCTGGGATTTTCTCAAAGTACCCTGCAAACATGTTTTCTGCCAAAGGACCATAGTTGTCAACAGCACTCGGGGAATAAATGGTTCCAGGGGCAACACAGTTGATCCTTATTCCACTGCTGGCCCATTCCACAGCTAAGGATTTGGTGAGGTTGTAAACCCCTGCTCTGGCAGCTCCACTATGCGTAAATCCTGGATATCCATTTCTAGTAAGGATAATAATATTGACAATAGATCCTCCAGGCTCTTTCATCCAGGAATTGTAAACTGCTTTGCACATGTAGAAGGTGCCTGTCAGGTTGATTTCAATCACAGCATGCCATCCCTTTGCATTAATGTGTTCCATAGCAGCCACGAACTGGCCTCCTCCATTGTTTACCAAAAAATTGATTTTACCATAAATCTCTAAGGTGGATCTGACCAAATTGTTCACCTCTTCTTCTTTGCGAATGTTGCATTTTATGGGAGTGACCTGAGCCTGGTTGGTCGGGGGTAGGCTGGCCCTCAGTTCTTCTGCAGTAGATTTTAATCGATCAAAATTACGAGATGCAATGACCACATTACATCCCAGATGCAGGAGCTCGGTGGCGATGGCCTTCCCGATGCCCGTGGCCCCGCCGGTGACGATGGCCAGCTGGTGCAGCAGCAAGCCGGGAGCCAGGAAGCTCCTGCGCTCGACCCACGACCTCATGTCGGCGGAGCGCCAGGCTCGCTGCAGCGCGGGGCTCTCAGGACCGCGGCCCGCGGGTGGGCGGGGCTAGAGGCCGCCGATTTTTTTTCATTCTCCCAATAATTTTATAAGTAAGGACTATAATTATGCTAATTTTATACATAAAGAAATTGAAGCTCAAAGAGATTAAGCAATTTGATCAATGATCAAAAAGATAATATTTGTCACAAGTATGACCTACACTGGAATCATTGGACCCAGTGCCCCTTTTCTTTATAGTCCTTACTACTTCTTTAACATTTGCATGGAGCCTGACTTTGTAGTGACCAAAGATCAAGCCAGGTTACCACTGTCTCTGCCTACTGCTCTTCCTATTTCCACTGCCATTAGAAATAACCTTGATCTAAGGTCAACTTTAGACATGTTGAGCCTTCACTTGGAAGGGGAAGTTGTATAAGTGATAGGTTGAGTGTGGCCCCTTTATTCTGTAGACCAGGACACACATTTTAATCTTGGTAGGGCCACAGATAGGTACTCTAAAGGGGAAAAAAAAAAGATGTGCCTACTATCTTTCCATCTCTCATCCTCAAACTCCACCCCAATCCTAGGGATGCTGATCTGCAGGGAATGCACCCCTCTTTACAGATCCCCCTCTGGATGGCTGGATTTCTCTACTGAAGGTCATAGCTTGTCTGAAGGTATGACTCTCTTCTTCTGAGTTCCACTAATCTTGCCATCTCCTCATTTTAGGGGGTCTAGGAGTTTAGTGGTAAAAATCTCGGGGTGCTGAACATTAGAGTAAATAATGCCGTACTAAACCTTCCTCAATTAGACTAATTTCCTGATAGGAACTTGAATAACACAATAGAGAGCTCCAAACAGTATTAAGAAAATGCAGCCTAGGTAGATAATGACTGTCAATATCAGTTTCTTTACCTATCACCAAACCGAAGTCCTCAATTGTACAATGTTCTATGGTATGGTTTTTCTCTTTTAAGGGTATTCTAAGTAGTATTTTTAACTTGGTCTTCCCTGTATATAAAAAAGTATTGGAATCTGGTGATGTGGACACAGTAATTTTTAATAGAGCTTAATCTCACAAGATTGCCCAGCTGAACTTCAGAAGTAGTAGAATATAATTATTTTAGTCTACTTAGGCTGCCTTAACAAAATACCATAGACTGGGTGGCTTAAACAACCGGAATTTATTTCACACAGTTCTGGACACTGGAAATCCAAAATGGTGCCATCAAGTTTGAATTCTGGTGAGGGCTCCCTTC
This sequence comes from Canis lupus baileyi, assembly GCF_048164855.1. Taxonomy (NCBI): domain Eukaryota; kingdom Metazoa; phylum Chordata; class Mammalia; order Carnivora; family Canidae; genus Canis; species Canis lupus. The sequence continues at coordinate 20,096,252 of NC_132851.1, forward strand.
CTGGATTACAGATGGTCACTTTCTTCCTGTGGCTCTCATGGCAGAAAGAATAAGCTCTGGGGTCTCTTCCTCTTCTTATAAGGGCATTAATCTCATCATAGAAGGTCCATCTTCATGACTTCATGACAAGCCCAATTACCTCTCAAAGGCTTTATCTCCTAACACTATGACATTTGGGGTTAAGGCTTCAACATAAGAATTTGGGGGTGGGGAAGACACAAATATTCAGTCTATTAAAATAATGTAGTGAGAGCAATGGAGTGAGATCTCCTGGGTTAAACATTACAGTAGTAGAACTTACTAACTGTTTGCTTCCAGTTTACTTAACTCTTTGTACCTCAATTTCATCTATTAAAAAATAGATCTTGCTTAGTGGAGTTATTATAAGAATTAAATGAACTAATATATGCCCACTAGATATTACTGAAGATGATTATGAGGTGCCTCAGGAATACACGTGAAAGTAAACAAAAACATTATAATGCTCTGAGTGATTGAAAGGACCCTGTAACATTCCTTTAAAATGACATAGAAACTGTAAACGCTTTGATAATATGCTAATAATCGTGTATATTGCTTCACAAAACAGAGAATACATTCCATAATTGTCCTGAAATTATTTCAAATGTATGCGTCTTCATCTTATATCCTAGTGACTTCTACCAGAGAAATGTAACACTCCCCAGGGAAGCTCTCCGTGCCTTACTCAGTAATGTTAGAGTGTCACCCACATGTTACGATAAAAACTCCCAGAAGGGATCGCATCAAGAGCTCTCAGATACTTCCGCCTTACACTGCTACCTGAAAACAGCCTCTGTTACATTAGAATGAATTCCTACTTTACTGCCTCCCACCCCCACTCACTGCTCATCCTCTTATTAACTCAAGAACTAGTCAATTAAATGTATGAATCTTCCTTGACCTATGATGGGGTTATGTCCCCATAAGTGAGTAAAATATCCCCATAGTAAGTTGAAAATATCCTTAAGTTGAAAATGTTTTTGTTTTGTTTTGTTTTGTTTTTTTTAAGTAAGCTCGACACCCAATGTGGGATTTGAACTTATGGCCCTGAGAACAAGAGTCTCATGTTCTACTGACTCAGCCAGCCAGGCACCCCTTGAACATGCATTTAATATACCTAACTTACGGAACTTCATAGCTTAGCCTTGCCAACCTTACGCATGCTCATAATACTTAAATTATCCTACAGTTGAGCAAAATCATCTAGCAGGAAGCCTATTTTTATAATAAAATGTTGAATATCTCATATAATTTATTAAATACTACACTGAAAGTGAAAAGGCCGAATGGTTGTATGGGTGCAGATAGGTCGTCCGTATATGAGTTGCTTACCCTCATGATCAAGTGGCTGACTGAGACCTGCACTCCACTGTTGCTGCCCAGCATCACGAACGAGGCTCATACACCATATTGGTAGCCCAGGAAAAGATTCCGTTTCAGAATTTAAAGTATGGTTTCTACTGAATGCATATCATTTTTGCACCATAGGAAGGTTGAAAGATTGCAAGTTGACCCATAGTAACTCAGAAACCACTTGCATTTGTTAATACCATTTATGTGTCTCTCACAAAGTGGCACCTGATTGGTGGTTTGAAACTTTTTATTTATCACTTGGTGACCATATTTTCTTGAGTAGAAAAGATTATGTTGGGCTTGTAATCAAATTTTTTACTTTGCCATTCATTTATTTGTTTATCTTCATTTCTTCCCCAGCTCACCTACAAACTAATAGAAACCAGAGACTCTCAATAATGGAATCTGAGGCTTCTCTGTAACTTCTCCCAGTTTTACTCAATTCTTGACCCTCAAGGAATTAAATAAAGAACTATTTTCATGCTCTACTTTCTTCTTTCCTCTCTAGGGCTTGGTTTCTTTACTGTCTTCCCAAGGGTAATGTGAGGATGAGTTGCATGACTTCCAAATTTGCATACCTAAGCTGGGCCTTCCCCTTGACTCTAGAACTTAACATCTACTCAGAAGTGTCCAAGAGAGGGATCCCTGGGTGGCGCAGCGGTTTGGCGCCTGCCTTTGGCCCAGGGCGCGATCCTGGAGACCCGGGATCGAGTCCCACGTCGGGCTCCCGGTGCATGGAGCCTGCTTCTCCCTCTGCCTGTGTCTCTGCCTCTCTCTCTCTCACTCTCTGATGACTATCATAAATAAATAAGTTAATTAAAAAAAATTAAAAAAAAAAAAAAGTGTCCAAGAGACATCCTAAACTTGGCACATCTAAGCTAAAACTTTTATTTTCAACATCTGCCTCTTCACCTTCCAAAAAAAGGTCAAATAGAAGACAAACTTAAAAAAAAAAAAAAAAAAAAAAAACTTTCCTTCTAGTTTTCCTTAGGTGGTAAACAGTAACTTGAATTGATCTGGCTAAAAAGCTTGGCATTTACCTTGACTCCTCTTTTTCTCTGATAGTTCACATTTGAAATATCACAAAACTCATAGTTTTGCCTTCTGAACAAAACTTTTTGCTTTTTGCCTTCTGCCTTGTTTTCTCCTTCCCAGCATAGCCACTGTGGTAGCCCTACTCCAGGTCACTGATGCCTCTCACCTAACTGTTCTCCCAGCTTCTATCTTTATCTCCTGTATTAGTTATCTGTTGATGGATAAGAAATCAGCACAGTATTCCTGGCTTGAACCCACCTAAATTTGTTATCTAATAGTTTCTGTGGATCAGGCGTCTGGGCACAGTTTATCTGGGTCCTCTGCTTCAGGGAAACCAATAAAGCTATAGTCAAGGTGTGATCCAGGGCAAAGGTCTCATCTGAAGATAGGACTAGGAATAGGTCACATGATTATAGGCAAGTTTTATTTCCTTAGGAGCTGTTGGACTGCGGGTCTCAGTCCTTGGTTGTTGCTAGCCAGAGGCCACACTCATCCACCCTCCTTTGCCACATGGACTTCTCCAACATGGTTTCTTGCTTCATCACAGTGTGTAAGTCAAGAAGGTAATAGAGGGTCTGCTAGCCAGCTGGAAGTTATAATTTTATATAATCTAATACATAATCTAGAAGCAATTTCCCGCCATATTTACCATATTCTATTGGCTAATACAAGTCAAATATCCTGCTCACACTAAAAAATCCTGCTCACACTCAAGGGGAGGGGCTTATACAAGAGCAAGAAGGAGGCAAGAATCATTGGATGCCATCTGAGAAAGTCACCTACTATATTCTTTTAGTTTATTTTTCATGCAGTGGTCAGAGATCCTTTAAAGCAAGAATCAAGTTATGTCATATCTCTCTTCCAAATCTTCCAAGTGTTTCCTATTTAACTCCTAACAGACTCCAAACTCTATATCATGACCTTGCCTCATCCACATCTCATCCTAAACCACCCCCACCTGAGTTCTGTCTTGTCCAGATGTACTGACTTCCTTCCGGTTCCTTGAACCCACACAATACTGTCCCACTCTGGGGGCCTTTGCACAATAAATTACTCTGCCTGGAGCCCTCTTGTCCCAGATACACATATGGTCTACCCTTCACTGAAATCAATCCTTTGCTTCAATGTCACGTTTTTAGAGAGAACTTTCTAAACCATCCTACTTAAAATAGTAGTCCTTCATTGCTCGCTGTCTTCTTTTCCTTCTTTAATTTTATTCTCAGTATTGTTTTTTAACCACATAAAATGTTATGTACCACATTTAAATGTCTGTCTTCACCATTAAAATTAAAGAACCATGGAGCAAAGACTATTTTGTTCCTGCAATATACATAAGATGGCCTATTTAGTGACATAAAGGGGGAAGTTTGTTAGGGCAAATGCAAGCACTTACAGAGGGAGAAAAAAGAAAGTACAAATTTCTTCTAATGATTATCCTGTAATCATCCAAAAGAGTAGACCAGCATACTATGTTCCGATCACTAGAGAGAGGTGTATCTTCCTTTAATTAAAATGAGAATTCCTTCAAGGACATTCAGTTCCCTTTACTGCTGTTTCATCAAACCGCTTTCTATCACTAATTCTGTTTTGTATTGCCTTGTTCCCAGGAAAGACTCTGAATAGAGGGCTAGTTGTTCATTCTTATTGTTCTCAGTATCTCTCTTAGTAATTAGTAAAGCGACATTCCTGTTTATAAGGTAGTATCTGAGCTAAAATTTAGGTAAACTCACAGAATTAAGTTTACGAGCGCAAAAGCCAAGGATTCAACTCTTCACTGTAATCATCCTCCAATGGGAGGCAGCCATGATCAAATACATCTGGAAAAGTCATCCAATCTTACCTACTGCTGTTTTCTGTTATTCCAGAGAGACACGTACAATTTGAGAATGGTTAGATTCAAGTCCATATTTGTTTAGATGCAGCAATTGCAGATCTTCAGAATTAACCTAAATGAGCTGAAGTTTTATAGTTTATTACTGGGAGAAAAGGGAGACATTTCTGTGGCATTGACCACAGAGTTTTCTTTTAATGGACTGATTTTCATCTAGTGAACTGCAGCAAAACAAAACAAAAATGCTGCAGACATTTTTCTCTCAGTAGCTACCTAATAAAGCCTAAACTGGCCAACTTCCATGCCCTTCAGGGTTCCAGAAATACAAACAGGAAGTTAACATTTCCATAGCAATAACAATTCTGTAATAAAAGCTGAGGAGAAACAATAAAACAGAAGGTCAGGATAAAAGCAATTTACATTTTATTAACATCCTAACACTACATCAAAATAGATTTTACATATTAAAATGGAATCAGAGTATAATCAGAAAAACATTTCTAATCAAATGACCTTTTTTTTTTTTTTTTTTTTTTTTCATTTTTCAGCATGACTTTGCTTTGGTCTTGTAGCAAGGTGCAAAAAGTATGTATAGTGTTTCTAGATTCTCCCAATTTGTAAATTCTGCTGTGTCATCTCAAGAATTATTTTGCCCAAGCAAGTTTTTCTACTTCAAATAAAAGCTGTGTGACTCATTGTGTTGTCTGTTTGTTTGTATTCATTCCATTACTGTGAGACACTATGCACTCTAATGAGTATAATGAAGATAGTGATCTGAAGCAAGTCAAATGCATTCTTTCAGGCATCTGAGGGAAGCCAACAGGGTGACAGATTGTCCTTTGGGCACAGACACAGCTGGTAACTGGTAAAGTTTCCTCGATTTCCCAGTACTTGGACCTTTTTTCCCCAACTATTAAACATTCATTTCCTCTAACTATGGAAAATGGAGGCAATTTCCTAAGAGAATGAGAAGGTACTTCAGCATTAAATGGGAGGATAAACTGAATGCCAAGGAGAGAGAAAAGGAGACATTCCAATCCCCAGGTTGAGATGAGTGACCAGGAGATAATGAGCCAGTGTTGAGAACAGAAGAAAGAGAAAAGAGTGTTTAGTTCTGTAAACCCTGAATTTGTTATTGTAATCTTGAGCTGCGCAAGCTTCCATGGCCTTCTGTCCTTGTCAGACATTGGACTTCTAATACAAATAACATAGCTAATAACTGGGCCTCGTTAAAAAAAATTGGAATTCCTCTCATTGTAAGAGAATCAATCTTTCATCGATTACCTTCTGTTGTCAAAATCCTGTATTTTAGTATACTGAGCACTTACAGAAAATTATGTAAGAAATTGTGTAAATGCCCTCTTATGGTTCCACAAATCCTTCTAGGGCCAAACATAAAATGTCCGTCTCTTGTTAGGGCAATTAATAGAGGGATTTAAGAACTGGAGGAATCTAGAAATTTAATACATACTTTGATTTTATAAATTAGAGAAGGGATTGCATGAAGACCACTCATTTCAAGTTCATATATCTAGATAGTATAGTGCCAAGGATGGAACATGGTCCATTACTTTTCCCATTCTAGTGCGTATTTTAATGTAATTTTAATTTCTGGCTTCATAATTCAGATATTTCAAGGGAAGTCACAAAACATCAATTTTATCAAAGGAAGTTGTACTAAGAGTAATTATACTAAGTCAATATGATGTCAAAACTTTTCAAATGTTAGAGGACTTCTGCATTTTATCAACTCAGAAAATTTGAAAAGTTCTCAAATAGCAAACTCACAAATTTCCAGTTTTCAGGACATTTTACTTGAATTCTCCCAACACAGTTCTTATTCTTATTTAACATCCGAGGAGCCACAGAACCAGTTGAATACTTATAAAACACGTTACTCTAGCAAAGCAATTTTTTTCCTAAAACCTTCTATCTCTTCCAAGATAACCATTTGCATTTTTATTTGTTCCCAGGCTGTTGTTTTTATTTGAGTTGGCTCTATGGAGGTATAATTTACACACAACAGGATGCACACATTTTAGTGGACAGTTGAGTGAGTTTTGATAAATATCTCCATGTATGTAATCTCATCAAAGTCAAGATATAGGACAAATACGTCTCCCAAGAAGGTTTCATTGTGCCTCCTCTCAGTCAATCTCTACCCTGGCCTCAGGCAACCATTTATCTGTTTTCCGTCAGGAAGGATCAGTTTTGCTTCAATATAAGAAATTACAAAGTAGATACTCTTTCATGTCTGGCTTCTTTCTTTCTTTTTTAAAAAATGTAAATCTTATTTTATTTATTCAATTAATTAACATATTACGTATTATTGGTTTCAGAGGTAGAGGTCAGGACTCGCTAGTCTTATATAGTACCCAGGGTTCATGACATCATGTGCCCCCCTTAATGTCCATCACCCAGTTACCCTATCCCTCTTTCTCCAGCAACCTTTAGTTTATTTTCTAGGATTAAGAGTCTCTTATGTCTTCTTCTCTGATTTCATCTTGTTTTATTTTTTATTTTTTGGCCTCTTCTGCTATGGTCCTGTTTATTTCTTAAATTCCACATATGAGTGAGATCATATGGTAACTGTCTTTCTCTGATTGACTTACTTCACGTAGCATAATGTCATCTAGTTCCATCCATATCATTGCAAGTGGCAAGATTTCATTTTTTTGTTGGCTGAGTAGTATTCCATTGTGCATATATATAGATATAGGTATCTATATATATAGATAGATATAACCACTTTTTTATTCATTCATATGTCAATAGACATATGTGCTCTTTCAATAGTTTGGTTATCGTGGACATTGCTGCTATAAACATTGGGATGCAGGTGCACATTTGGATCACTACATTTGTATCTTTGGGGTAAAAACCCAGTACTGCAAATTGCTGGGTCATAGGATAACTCTATTTTCTATTTTCAACTTTTTAAGGAATGTCGCTACTGTTTTCCAGAGTGGCTGCACCAGCTTGCATTCCTACTAAGAGTGTAAGAGGGTTCTCCTTTCTTTGCATCCTTGCTAACATCTACCATTTGATGGCTTGTTAATATTAGCCATTCTGACTGGTGTAATGTGGTATCTCATGTCTGACTTCTTTCATTCAGCATAATTGTTTTGAGATTCATCTTTGTTATTTTGTATATGTATCAGTAGCTTGCTCTTGTTTATTCCTGCAGAGTATGCCATAGTATGTATATATCACAATATTTATCTTCTCACTAGCTATGAGACATGAATTATTTTTAGTTTTTTTACTATTATAAAAAATTCTGCTGTGAAAATTTATATAAAAGTCATTGCATGGTCATATGTTTTCATCTCTCTTAGGTAAATACCTAGAAATGCAATTGCTGGGCCATATAAATATATATTTAACTTTATAAGACATGGCTAGACTCTTTCAAAGCAGCTGTATGGTTTTACATTTTCACCAAAAATGTGTAGAGTTCCTGTTGCTTCAATTTCTTGCCACCACTTGGTATCATCAGTATTTTTTTTTTTTAATTTTAGCTATTCTAATGGTTAGTAGGGACATCTCACTTAAGTAGGTTTTTTTTTAATTTTTTTTATTTATTTATGATAGTCACAGAGAGAGAGAGAGCGAGAGAGAGAGAGAGGCAGAGGGAGAAGCAGGCTCCATGCACCGGGAGCCTGACGTGGGATTCGATCCCGGGTCTCAAGGATCACGCTCTGGGCCAAAGGCAGGTGCTAAACCGCTGCGCCACCAGGGATCCCTTAAGTAGGGGTTTTATTTGCATTTATCTGATGACTAATGATGTTGAGCCTCTTTTCATACACCTGGTCACCATTCAGATATCTTTTTTAATGATGTATCTGACCAAATCTTTTCCTTATTTAAAAAAAAAATGGGATTTGCAACTTACAATTGAGGTGGAAGTGTTCTTTATATATTCTAGATGCCAATCCTTTGTCAGTTTTAAGTATTATCAACATTTTCTTTCATGCTTGTCTTTTCATTTAAGTGATGGTTTTGAAGAATGTTGAATTGAATGCTTATGTCTGCTCTCAATTCATATGTTGAAATCATACTCCCAAGATGATAATATTAATAGGTTGTACCTTTGGGAATAGTTAGGCCAAGGGGGCAGAACCTTTTATGAGGATTAGTGATCTTAAATAAAGAGAACCGAGAAAGCTCTTTAGCTCCTTCCACCATGTAAAGACATAGTGCAAAGATGCCATCTATGAGGAAGTGGGTCCCCACCTGACACTGCCTCTGCCAGTGCCATCATCTTGGACTTCCTCAGCTCCAGAACTATACAAAATAAGTGTTTGTTGTTTATAAGCCATTCAGTTTACAGTATTTTTGTTACAGCATCCTGAATGGAGATACTTTTAAGTACTGTTATGCCCTCCTCTCACAAATTGGTATCCTGTTTAAAGATACCATTTGGTTATTGATCCTTTCAAAATATGGCTGTCACAGATGATCACAATCCTAGTAGGTATTTCTTTTCCTTTTAAGTCTCATAAGTATATTACTTCATTAGAGAAACATGTACATAAAACTCAAGAATAGAGGCTGACTGCTTAATCAGTATTGGGTTTTCTTTGGCAGTGATAAAATGTGTGGAACTAGCTAGACGGTGTGGATGCACGATACAGTGAATACACTAAACAACACTGAATTGTAGATTGGGAGGTGGTGACTTTTATGTAAATTTCACTTTAATTTAAAAATAGAAAATACATAGGGGAAGCGGGGGAGGGTACCTCATCCTGTCTCTGAAAGAAATAGGGCTGCCTATGGAACTGTTCCTGGAGAGTGAGAGAAAAGACCCATACATCAACATATTCAAAGTGGAACTTTAGAACTCCATGAATAAGGAGAAATTCTAAAAAAACTTCCAGAGAGAAAAACAGATAACTTACAAAGGAACAAGAAAGATTGGTAAGAGATTCATTTTATTTTATTTTATTTTATTTTATTTTATTTTATTTTATTTTATTTTTAATAAAGTAATTTTTATTTGTGTTCAATTTACCAACATACAGAATAACACCCAATGCTCATCCGGTCAAGTGTCCCCCTCAGTGCCGGTCACCCACTCACCCCCACCCCCCGCCCTCCTCCCCTCCCACCACCCCCAGTTCCTTTCCTAGAGTTAGGAGTCTTTATGTTCTGTCTCCCTTTCTGATATTTCCCACACATTTCTTCTACCTTCCCCTATATTCTCTTTCACTATTATTTATATTCCCCAAATGAATGAGAAGATACACTGTCCTTCTCCGATTGACTTACTTCACTCAGCATAATACCCTCCAGTTCCATCCACTTTGAAGCAAATGGTGGGTATTTGTCATTTCTAATGGCTGAGTAATATTCCATTGTATACATAAACCACATCTTCTTTATCCATTCATCTTTTGATGGACACCGAGGCTCCTTCCACAGTTTGGCTATTGTAAGAGATTCATTTTAAAAACTGGCTCAAGAAACCATATTAAGTTGGGATACCTGGGTGGCTTGGCAGTTAAGCTCCTGTCTTTTGGCCCAGGGCAGATCCTGGAGTCCCAGGATCGAGTCCCACGTCGGGCTCCCTGCATGGAGCCTGCTTCTCCCTCTGCCTGTGTCTCTGCCTTTCTCTGTCTCTCATAAATAAATAAATAAAATCTTAAAAAAAAAAAAAAAAAGAAAGAAACCACGTAAGCAACATCTTCAAAATTGAGAAAAGATTATGAGCCTTGGATTTTATGTCCCACCAACTATCATTCATGTGAATGGCAAACTAACATTTTTAAAAAGATTTTATTTATTTATTCATAAGAGACATAGAGAGAGGATAGAGACATAGGCAGAGGGGGAAGCAGGCTCCCTGATGCAGGACAAGGAGCCTGATGTGGGACTCGATCTCAGAAAGCTGGGATCATGACCTATGCCAAAGGCAGATGCTCAACCACTGAGCCACCCAGGTGCCCCTGTGAAGGGCAAAATAAAGACAGATGTAGACATGCTAGGTTGCTTATGACCCCAAACTCTAACTGGAAGGTTTATTAAAGTTATAGTTCAACAAAAATTTTTAAAAACTTAGAAGATGTACATTTTTTTAATAGACAGGGTTTGGATCCAACTCTACAACTCAATAAATGTAGGATGCTGGGAATTTCACTGAACTCCCCTGAATCTGCAATATAAGTGGGAGGACAGGCACTACTCATCCACCGATGAACACTTCGATTGTTTCCATATCTTGGCTATTCAATGAACATGGGGATGCACACACCTTTTTGAATTAGTATTTTAGTTTCCTCCAGATAAATATCCAGAGTGTGTGATTATGTAGGTCAAAATAATTTGCAAAATCTAAAACAATACACATCATGATGCCTGGAAATAAGAAAAAAATGAAAACTATAAACAGAACATTATATAGGAAAAGTCAAGTAATAAGGATAAGGATAAACGGCTAGAGGGAAGGTTCAAAGTTGACAGCAGAAGATGTGAGCTTAATGCAAAATCCTGAAGTTGAGCCACAACTGTACTTCTGAATTTCTTGGAAGTCAAGGGAAAAAGGAAAATAGAATATATGGCATGGTTCTCGTTATATAGTAAAAGGAAGACTGCAAAGTATCAAGGAGAAACAAACTGTGTCAGACTGTATTTCCAGCCCTTCATTTAATTTCCCAGTTCTGAGCTTGAGAAAGTACAGAGATCTCATCAACGCTAGTTCCTGAGACTAATGCTTTAATTTTGCTGGCCAGAGATGGAGCTTCAACAAATGCCCATGTTTCAATATGCCCATATGCCAATATGCCAATATTTTCTTGAATAATATTTTTTAGAATCAGTTTATTATAACTAAAATAAACCCAAAACACTTCACTCATTTTCTCCAACTCCTACCCTTTGTCTCTGGCAAGCACTGACCTGTTCATCATATCCATGAAATTGTTTTTTGTTTTTTTTTTAATATAAGATCACATATAACAGAGGTCATATAGTATTTGTCTTTCTCTTTCTGACTTATTTCACTTAGCATAATGCCCTCAGTTGGCATTCTTTTTTATGGATGAATAATACTCATACACATGCACACACAAATACACATCCCACAATTTCTTTATTCACTCATCCACTGATGGACACTTAGGCTGTTTCCATATCTTGGCTATTCAATGAACATGGGGATGCACATACCTTTTTGAATTAGAATTTTGGTTTCCCTCAGATAAATATCCAGAAATGTAATTACTGAATCATACAGAGTTCTATTTTGTATTCTTTTGAGGAACCTCCATATTGTTTTCCATAGTGGCTACACCAATTTGTACACAACCAACAGTGCATCTTTCCCTCCACATTTTCACTAATACTGTTATTTGTAGTCTTCTTGACAATCATCATTCGAATAGCCATCTCACAGGTGTGAGAGACACCTCATTAGGGTTTTGATTTGCATTTCCTTGATAATTAAAGATGTAGAGCATCTTTTCATGTACCTAGTAGAAAAATTTCTATTCAGTTATGATCATTTTAAAATTAGTTTTGTTTTTGTTTGTTTGTTTGTTTGTTTGTTTTTTGCTATTGAGCTGTATGAGTTTTTTATGTATTTTGGATAAGTTGCTCCTTATCAGATACTTGATTTGCAAATACTTTACCCATTCAGTAAATTGCCTTTTCATCTTGCTGATTGTTTTCTTTGCTGTGCAGAAGCTTCTTAGTTTGATGTACTCCTACTTGTTTATTTTATCTTTTGTTGCTTTTGCTTTTGGCGTGAGATTCAAAAAATCATCACCAAGACCTATGGCAAGAAGCTTGCCATTTGTATTTTGTTGTAGGAGTTTTATGGTTTCTGTTTTTACATTCAAGTGCTTAAGCCATTTTGAGTTAATTTTTGTGTGTGCTATAAGATAGAGGTCCAGTTTCATCCTTTTGCATGAAAAAAGTGTCTAATTACCCCAATATCATTTATTGAGACTGTCCTTTCCTATTGCATATTCTTGGCTCCTTTGTTATAAATTAGTTGACCATATATGTTTAGATTTATTTCTGGGCTCTTTATTATATTCCATTGATCTGTGTATTTACTTTTATGTCAATATGATACTGTTTTATTTACTACAGCTTTGTAATATAATTTGGAAACAGGGATTGTGAAATCTCCAGCTTTGTTCTTTTTAAGATTGTTTTAGCTATTTGAGGTGTTTTGTAGTTCCATACGAATTTTAGGACTGTGTGTTCTATTTCTGTGAAATGCCATTGGACTTTTAATAAGGATTGCATTGAATCTATATATATAGCATGGGCATTTTAATAATATTAATTCTTCTAATCTATGAACATGGAAGAGCTTTCGATTTATTTGTATTGTCTTCAGTTTCTTTTTTAAAATGTCTTAGAGTTTCAATATAAAAACTACAAGCCTCACTAAATCAGTCCTGCCTTAATATTGAAGAAAGGAGGATGGTCTGAATTTCTCCTTCTTCACTGTAAATTGAAGGGTAAAATTAAAACTGACAAATATGTAAAAACACAACTTATTTCTCTCCACAAAACCTTTAAATGTTGTGCTAAGAGATAGAGCTTCAAAGGGAAATAATTTGTGCCCAGAACACAATTTTTCATTTAAACACAATCTTCATTTTGAAGAGAAAACAAATGGATGTAATATGACCCTGCTGGCCTTATGCCCACTCATGTACCACAAGTGCCATATGAAACCATGAAAGGAACCACATCAAGGCAGATTAGACCACTAGGAACTTCAAGGAAATCATGTCAGCCACACATGATTTATCTGTGGACCTTTGTTAGAAAAAGCAAGCTGAGTGGCTCAGGGCTAATGGGAAAAGTCATCAAGTTGGAAGTCAGCTTTTGAAATGACATGAAGAAGCAAAAATCTAAAGAGTTTGGAAATGTCATCAATTTCATATACTTGGGAATCAATTTCATATACTTTTACAGAATAAAAAACAGAGCATAACGTTGTTTAGTGTACTTAAAGCTTTATCAACCTCACAAATTGGACAACTTTTTATTCTCTCTTTTCAGCCCAAGGAAAAACTTTTTAATTAGTGTATTTTTATTTTTATACATTGACAATATAATAAATATTCCTTTTTTGCATTTAAATATTTCTGGAATCTCACATATATCATCTATAATCTGTAAGTCAGTGTTGTGTAGTGTGTGAAGAAACTAGATGGTGCAGCCATACTGCCTGGAATGGTATCCCAGGTGCACCATTTAACAGCCATGTGACATTTGTCAAATATTTACTTTCCTGTGTTCGGTTCCCTCAACTTGAGAATGGTAAACTAGTACACATTTCTTCAAGCCATTGTGAGGTTTGAATGAGATACAATAATCAAATTTCTCACAACCTTCCTTTGGTACAAATTAACACCAACAAGAAATAGCTATTAAAATCCCCATGTCAACCGCACAAAATAGATCTTCATTCTATAAAGACCTTGAAGGAGAAAGTAACTGGCCAAAGAACTCACAAGTGGTGGATAGAAATGGTGGAGATAATGCAAATCCAGTGGAGTCTGGCTACAAAATGCCCACTCTAAGTATTCACTAAAAGAGACTATTTCGTATCTTCTCATATCACAGTAATTCGAATTTACATTTGGATGCGAAAAACAGGAAGGCAAGAGCAACTGTGCCTTCTACTTGTTATAGGTTTTCTGGTGTGACCCAGTTTAGCGTCCTGGAGATACATGGCAAAAATTGCTGAAAGAGAGGAAACTGACATTTACAAAGCACTTAAGAAATGTCTGCCGAGAACTATGGCCAGATACTAAGATAAATTACCTTTCTATTTAATCTTTACAATAATCTCAAGAGGCAGGTGTTAACATCCCTGTTTTACAGATGTTTTACAGATGTTGCCTAGAGGATTTTTTTTTCTTCCCTCAGACTATGTTTTCTCTTTATGGAACAAATGCAGCAATTGAGAGCAGGATTTCAAAGCCAAATCAAACTTGGTAGGAAACTTGGGTCTGCAGACTGTTGGCAGAGGGAAAGGGGACAGAGAGTTGGGCAAAATGGGTGAAAGAGAGTGAGAGATACAGGCTTCCAATCTTGGAATAAATAAGTCATGGAAATAAAAGCATAGCAAAGGACATATAGTCAATAATATGATAATAGCATTGTGTAGTGACAGATGATAGCTACATTTGTGGTGGGCACAGCATTCAATAAAAGGAAATTGATCCCTAGACCTGAAACTAATATAACATTGTGTGTCATCTATACTCAAACACAAAAATTAAAAAGAAAGAAACTTGGGGGGCACCTGGGTCAGTTAGTCAGTTAAGCATCCAACTCTCGATTTTGGCTCAGGTCATGATCTCAGGGTTGTGAGATGGAACCCTGAGTTAGGCTCCATACTGGGCATGGAACCCGCTTAAGATTCTCTCTCTTTGTGCTCGCTTCAGCAGCATATATACTAAGATTCTCTCTCTTTCACCCACCCTTTGCTCCCTCTGCCCCTCTCAGCCCTCCCGCCACAAAAGAAAGAGACTTGGTTCTGCTACTTACTGAAATGCACGATTTTCAGTTATTAAACTTCTCTGAGTTTCTTCTATAAAATGCATATAGTGAATACAGCCTTTATCAATGGATAATTATATTAAATGAGACAATACGTTTGAAGCCCTCTACCGGAACCACAGTAAGCAGTCAATAAATGTTAGTCACTATTGTTGTTGTGATTTTGTTATCACTTTTAATATGAGTTTTAATGGAGTCAGCTGAAGTGAAAGGACCTTTATTAAATTTTAGCCTGTCAGTGTCTGCTTTAAAATGAAAAATAGCCTCTAAAATGGAAAGGCTTTGGGAGTCGATTATGTAGGTAATCAGTTTCTACAACTCCACGGGACAGTACTTGTCCAAAATAATCATTATTTCAGTAAGAAAGTCACTAGAACTGTTTTACATAAAACAGTAGAAATATTACTTCCTAACAGGAGTGTTGCCTATAAGTTTATGGGAATAGTCAGCATGTGATGTGGAGATAGAAATTTGTATGCAAGGAGTGTTTCTTCTCAAATGAAAAGATCTGACCTCAAGAGGGACTGTGAAGCTAAACCTATTGAGATTTTATCATCATTTGCAGATTGCACTTCAGAAGTTCAAAATCCCTAGGGGAGGAGAACTTCACACATAATATTTTAATCTCATTCTGTTTTAGAAATTATGATAAATTACTTTTTATCCAGAATGATCAGTGAATTGAAGGTGCTACTTATAACCCAATAATATTTGTCAAATGTCCTAAATTAAAGTCTAGAATATTCACATCAAATATTATACCGTAAAGAGTATAATATGAGAACTTTAGTGAGTAAAATGTTTTCTTTGGCTGTTCTGAAACCACTTTAGATTCTTAGAGTTCTCAGTGTTATTATTATGAACCTTAATTATGATAGCATAAATTTCAGTGTAAAGGAAAGAAGCTTTTTACCCAGGAAGAGCTGTTCCAATTTGAACTGGGCCATGATGGAATTTTATGGCTTCTCTTTGCAAGGAGATTCAAGCAAAGGCTGCAGGATTGCTGGCCTGGAAGTTTGCAAAAACAGATCTTAGCATAGGATGAGGAATCCTAGAATTGATGTTTCCCAGAGTTGATTTCCTATGGCTGACATTGAACAAAGGCCACAGACATGGTGGCTTAAAAAAATAAAAGTTTATTTTCTTTAGTTCCAGGTGAAGATATTGTTAGGGCTGATTTCTTCTATGGATTATAGATGGCCACCTTCTGCTATGCCGTCGTATGGTTTTCCTTCCACGTGTGTCTGTGTCCTAATCTTCTCTTTTTGTAAAAACACCGGTCACATTGGATTAGGGCCAACCCTAATGACTAATTTTACCCTGGTAATTTCTTTCAAGACCCTTATCTACAAATACAGTTCTATTCTGAGGTACAGCATGTTAGGACTTCAATGTAAGTCCTGGGTTTGGAGGTTAGGGGGTGGTATAGAGCACAATTCAGTCCCTAACAGTGGTTTTGCAGGAGAAGCTCTTCGGTTCCTGGTTAAAGATTGTGAATTCCTCAGCTCCACTACTAAAGAATGATTCATTAAGTCAAAGGAACTGCATTTTTAACCAGTGTCTAATAGGAGTTGTTCTTTTGCAAATGGCATAAGATCTGTCTCAAGCTGCATCATTCAAATAAATAATTGAACATTTGAAGAGTAAAGCTTTAGGCTGGATCAAGAGCCTAAAGGAGGGATCCCTGGGTGGCGCAGCGGTTTGGCGCCTGCCTTTGGCCCAGGGCGCGATCCTGGAGACCCGGGATCGAATCCCACATCGGGCTCCCGGTGCATGGAGCCTGCTTCTCCCTCTGCCTGTGTCTCTGCCTCTCTCTCTCTCTCTGTGACTATCATAAATAAAAAAAAAAAAAAAAATTAAAAAAAAAAAAAAAAAAGAGCCTAAAGGATACTATAACATGATTCTATAGTAAAAATGATGCCATAATAGCCTGGCTTCTCTTTTTATGTTGCTTCCACTTGCTTTCTCAATGTTGCCTCCATTTCTCAGTACCCTTCTGTTTGGAAGATGGCTTGGCCCAGCCCCTATATCTTCAGAGGTTCATATATAGTGGGGTTGAGGGTAAATCTGATGAACTCTTTACTATAAAGAAACAAAATGAATGCTAAGTGGCAAAAATGGACCCTAAATGGCAAAATAGAGAAAGGATAAGAATATGTGAGTTTCCATGCTTTGGAAGTGACCTAACATAAAAGATACAAAATGTACAATTATACAAAGTATAACTGCAAGTTTACTTTAGCAACAGATTAATAATACTAGTATTTATTTAAATTTAACTTAGTGCTTAGTATGTGTTAGCCTTTATGCTAAATCCTTCACGTGTATTTTTCTATTCACGTTAGGTAAGATCATTATCAACATTTTACAGACGGGGAAACTAAGTCTCCCACGGGCTGCACTTGCCCAAGATAGCAGAACTAATAAAGCAGGCAGACCTGGGACTTGTGTCTTAGTACTTTAGGTTTCAAAGTTCCTGCTTTGAAGTGTCACTTTTTGCTGCCTCATTAACATACTATCTATCAGAGTTAGCTCTCTCTCTCTCTTCAAAAACAAACAAACCCAAAAAACAAACAAACAAACAAAAAACAATTAATTAAAAAATCTTTTCCTTGTAATTTTCTTTTTCGGTTTTATTGAGATATAGTCGACATACAGCACCTTATGTTTAAGATGTACAGCATGATGACTTCACATATATACATTGTAAAAAGATGACCACAAGTAGTCTAGTTATCATCCATTAGCTTATATAGACACGAGAATAATAGTTTTTTCTTTTTCCTTTAGATGAGAACTTGCAGGATTGATTCTCTTAGCAACTTCCAAGTATGCCATATGTAGTGCTAACTGCTGTCATCATGTTGTACATTACTTTAGAGTTACCTCTCCTTAGCAGAACTGAACTCCCTCAAATTTCAGTGGTTTTAATATGACAGCAGTGTGGGGGTTGAATGGGAAGCACTGTTATTTATTATAATTATCAGCATGCACTAGAAAGACCACTCATCTGACATCAATTTGCAAAGTTGCCTTACAAACTCAATTAACAATGGTCATTATATCTCCTAAACACTAGCCACAGGAGTCTCCACAAGGCAACAGCTTATTAATTCTACTCAATGTGGACAAAAGGGAAAAAAAAAAAGAATCCAAAAATGCTTCTTTATTCCCTACTGAAGCTATACATCCTACCATATGACTAGTTCACTTGATGACCTTACCAACTAGCAGACCAAGACGCCTAAAGCAGTCAGTGTGTGTTGTCCTTATTCAGCTAAGTACATTTATTTTACTACTGAATTGCACCAAAGTGTAGGTAGGTCTTTCCCTGGAATTTGAGCAGGATGCTTGTGTCTTTTTGCTGAGAAAATGCATATAAATGCCCGAACCAGTTTAGTGGTCTTTACCAAAAATAGCTTGGCCTTTTGACTCACCCAGGCTGCCAGTAAACTCTGTTTTTTTTTTCCCCCTCTCCACAGATAGGCTAAATCTAGTAACATCACGTCAGTGCATTCCAAATTGGATGCAGCATTGAATTTGTTTTAGTTTGGGAATCCTTGTTATCAGTTCATATATTGTATCAGAGAACACTGAGACAGGAGGGGTCTGGGAGATATTCAATATTCAGCCCAGCCTCATAGATTTATAGATAAGGAAACAGAAGCCCAGAAAGGTTAAGTGACCCACATAAGGCCACATTGCTGGTAAGTGGCAGACCCAAAATAACTCTGGGCTGCTGATGTGTGAAGCAATCTGGTTTTTGTCAGAGTCTCAGCAGGAGGTCTCATGGGTGGGATAGGACAGGTCCCCCTCAAAAGTAGTTTGGGAGAGTGATCGCAAGGTCTGAATCCTGGCTGCTGCTGTATTTACAGAATTTTCAGGAAGGAATGTTCGAGAATCAACTGATATGAAACCTATAAAAACAAATAGATATTTTAATGCTTGGATTTGGCCTTGGTTGTGGGTGGCCCTCTTAATGGGGCCTGGGGAAGAAGCTAATTCACATCAGCAAGTTACACTGTGATCTCTCACAGCACCTGAATCATTCCTGTGGCTTGCCAGCTTGTGGAAGCCCTCCCGCCTCCCTAGGTGGCCAAGTGTACCACTTTGTGCAAGGAAACAAAACCAGCAGCCTGCCCTTCACCCAGCAATCAGAACCTCTGGATTTCTCCCCATACTTTTACTGATAGACACTGGTTTCATTTTCACACAGCTCTCTTCTTTGCTCTCTCGAGTCTTTCTGTCATCTGCTTGGATTTCAGGAGAGGTTTTGTTGTGTTTTGTTTTTAACAGAGAAGGATATAAATTATTTCTTTTTGAATTCAACTTGCAATGGTTGTCTGTAACGTAACGATGGAACTTGCAGTTAGAAAATGAAACTTAGTCACACTCAAGAAAGCAAATATGCCTTTGCTGAGTATATACGAAATGTCTCTTTAAATCAATATCCTGAGTGTAATTAAAACCTGTGTAGAGTCATTTCAATTTTTTTTTTTTTTTTAGAAGTAAATCAGGGACAGATCCTGGAGCAACACTTCTTGTGTGTGCCGATTTTGCAGGTGAGGAAACCAAGCCTTGGAAAAGAAGGGTCTTGGGTTAGGTTGTGAAATCGAGAAGGCAAAAACAAGAGTTTGGACCTAGATCTGAGGCTCCCCAGTGACTATGCTCTTTCCATTTTGTTAGACAATCAACCCCTACGGACTTGACTATCAAATGGCTGACTTCAGGAATAAGAAAATAAAAATCTGGTACCCAGAGTCCTCACAATCATTATATCTTTTGCTTTTAAATCTTATATCTTTTGCAAAGCCTTGGGAGGAAACTGGATGCCATTGCCCCTATTTTAAGGAAAGATATCTGGAAAAAAAAAAAAAAAAAGAAAAGACACCTGAGCATTAGAGAAGTTAGTTGACTTGCCCGAAGTTGCCTGGGCAGAAGTAATTGACATGGGACCTAAATCAACACCTTTACACTAGAGTAAGGTGGATAGTGAAAGAGACCCAGGCTCAATCAAGTTCCAGCCATTCATTCCATTTATTTGAAGTGTATCTTAGACAGATTACAGATTGCTTTTCGAAAGTTTAAGTTACACCGCTTTGCTTTTATGAAAGACCTGCATTAGTACGTACCTGTTTTCACTAACCAAAAGAAATACAAAGAGAATTAAGTGTCATAAAGGTGAGTGGTACAAGTCTTTGAAGACAGCTATGAACATCATTTCAAAACCCTGGGCTTTTGAAATCACCTGAACCTGGCTTTGATTCCCTGGTCTGCCACTTAGTAACTGAGTGACCTTGGCCAAGGGTTAGGGTAGAAAAGTTCTTTACATAATCATACTTATTTAATTCTCTCTGTTGTCATAGTTCCAATTGAATTTGCACTTTGCAAAGAGAAAGCCTCTGGCTGAATATCATAGCAGGTTTCAGTAACTGAAATATATAGTAAATATTTAGGAAAAACTCTTTGTGTGGCCAATTACAACAGAGAGAAGTCTAAGTCTTTATCAAATTATATTTTTCATCTATTTTTTTGTAAATCTCCCAAGTCAGATGACTTTAACATTGTGCTTGACAAGAAAACTGTATTTCAATATTGCTTGAAGATTCAAAGTCAGGAACCACATAAACGGAAATGGTGTACGGAATAAATTAGACTTTGTAACAGGTTCTAGTTCACTGGTTTTAAGGCTCCTCTGAAATGTTTCCTTGGGCCCCAAATGGCAAAATTGTTTCCAAAAACAATTTTTGATAGATTTTTAAAAGGTGAATTTCTGATGTTGTCATCACAAACTGATTATACTGTAAATAGAATGAATGATTGGCATCACTGAACATAGGCTGAATTAGTTAGATATTCTTTTTATAGAGGATGCTTAGGAAGCAGTGCAGATAATTTAGAGAGATCTGGCAATTGTACCTTCTCTCTTCTTGTTTGATCATAGTTGTGCCACTTACCCTATATCCTTATCTTTAAAGTTGAGATAAGTTGCCCAGATTCTCTAACTTTTCCACATCTTAGCACACATGGAAAATTGTAATATTCACCTAGCACACTGAAGCAAATGGATGAGGCCAGAGGAAACTTGCTAGAGGTTCTCAACTATGCTGAGCTGGTTAGCCTTCTTGGGGAGATCAATATTTCATCACTTAACAACTAAGAGAATCCTTTAATTTATCATGTGGGGATCCCTGGGTGGTGCAGCGGTTTGGCGCCTGCCTTTGGCCCAGGGCGCGATCCTGGAGACCCGGGATCGAATCCCACGTCGGGCTCCCAGTGCATGGAGCCTGCTTCTCCCTCTGCCTGTGTCTCTGCCTCTCTCTCTCTCTCTCTCTCTGTGACTATCATAAATAAATAAAAATTAAAAAAAAAATTTATCATGTGGATAAATTAAAAAATAAATAAATATTAAAAATAAAATAAAATTAAAATAAATAAATAAATAACTATTAATAATAAATAAATAATAAATAACTAAATATTAAATAACTAATAATAAATAAATAAATGTTAAAAATAAAATAAAATTAAAAATAAATAAATAAATAACTCTTCTGAGAGTTGAATTGTGCATGTTAATAATAACTAATAGCTAATAATAACTAATAATGTACCACTAAGATTGGTACATTAGGGATTTTACCGGGCAAATCAAGACATATTTAACCTAAGTATAACCCATCCACAGTAAGCAGCATGATTTGGGGGGAGCTCTAGACTCAAAATAGTATTACATATATTCTCATGAGGATAAAAGGTACAGCATAGGGAATACGGTCAATGATATCATAGTTGTGTTGTCTGGTGCCAGATGGTAACTACCCTTGTGGTAAGCATGGCAAAACCTATAGACGTGTAGAATCCTTATGTTGTTTACCTGAAACTAATGTAACATTATGGTCAACTACACTTCAGGTTTTAGAAAGTGGTTAGCTGCTGTTATTTATAGGAAATCTAAGTGGGGAGAAGTGTTCTGACCTCTACGAAAAGAATTGCCTCCAAATGAGGTACTTGTTCAGCCATGATGCCTACCATTGATTCTAGCAACTCCAACTATAGGTTCAAGGGAGGACAACCAACAACTATGATCTCAAGAATCCTAAATTACCTTTTCTAGTGTCATGTACTTGTTGCTTGTTTCAAGTTCAGTTTTTTCCCTTTTATCTCACAGCTGCCAAGGACGACCCTTGAGGGAACCCTGTGATGAGTAGTAATCTTTCTGAGGCTGTTATTTTTAGCTTCCTCAGCATTCCACCTGTATGCTATTAATTTCACTGCAGCCCAAGTCTCTCTCTTAAATTCCGTACTCTTATTCTCAATTTTCTTTTGAATATATCCATCCAAATTTCCACCCCATTCTTCAAACTCTACACACCCAAAGGGAGCTCTATTTTCAATTTCATCCACACCAGCCTTTTTCCTAGTTTATGTTTCTAACTTGTGTATGACACCATTAAGTCACTCAACTCACTTCAGAGTAATCCTAGATTCCTTTCTCCTATACTCTTCTTGGTCAACCCAGACTCATCCCACTAATTCTTCTCTCAAAATAGCTTTCAAGCTGGTATTTCATCTATATTCTGCTAGATTTTGAGTATGATCATATATCACCTCTTTGTTGAAAAGACTTATTTGTTGGTCTTTATACCTCTAGTTCCAGCACTGTTCACAACTTCCCACACACTTGTTTAAACATGCAGATATCAGTGTATTATTTCCATGCTCAAAATCCTTCAATGATATCTGCCAAAGGGTGAAATGTGAAATAATTTTCATCTCATAGAAATATCCTTGAGATCAGATCTCTAAGTGTCAAGCCTAATTTTTCTCAATCCTTTTCACTTTATACTGCATCAGACACTTCTTGTGAGCTATGTCAAACTTCTCAATGCTCACCTCTTATTTCAGTCACAGTCATGTTACCATGACCAGTTTTATATAGAACTTGACTAGCCTCACTCAGATGCATTTGGAAAATGCCTCACCTTGTACTCAAGTCACATAATTTTTCCTTCCCTGGGACATATCTGTCATCAAAACAAGGGGATCTCCCACTATCAGGGACAGGCAGACCCAAAGTATGGGATATTCATACACATTGAATCACCTTGATGTACGGGGAGAAGAGCCTAGACCAAAAGTTCAGAGAGTTATTTTATAAATCTCTTTCTTCTGTAGGTTATGAAGGTTTAGCATGTGTCACCTGTGCCAATGGCCAATGTAACAATATTTATTTATTTTTCTCTCTTTTCATTTTTTAGTCTCAAATAGATTATCTTTGTGTAAGTCTTCAGCTGAGTCTTTATTTTCAAAAAAATATGAAAGACCATAGTTACTAAGAATGTTCATGTAAAACAAATCCCTGTGTTGAGACTTTGAAGTTGGATTACTCATAGATCAGAAAGGAGTAAAACTCTGATTACTTAAGGAAAGTGGGTGGTGATAATCTTTGACATGCAGTAGCATCATGATTAAGACTATCACATATAGTAGATTGTGATGAAGTATGGGTAGGAGGAACATTGGATTATATGGTAGCTTAAGCATTTGATTGGCATAGAGCTCTCTAAATCATAAAGATTCTTCTTCGTATCATACCACATTGGATAACTTTGTGTAGATGGACCTCGAGATCATGAAGTTGCCAAAAATATAACTACTCCCGTAGGACACATGTGAGCCAGAATCACAGGATAAGAAATGAACTCCACAAAGATTTAGAATGCTGCCACATTAGTGAATATTTTGATGTTGGTACATTATATGGACAATAGTTTAAAGGGACTGCTGCCACACCAAAGACCCAGTCATGGATAATAATAATAAGTGAGATTGGTGGGGAAAATCCTACGAAAGGTCAGAGTTTGTTCACTTTGTATGGATGGGGAAATGGCCTGAGGTATGCATATGGATTAATTCATAGCTATTAGAAAATAATTTGCCTATTGGTCATAAACATAGAATGATTAAGACAAACAGAAGGGCAAAAAAGGGGTATGCATAGGATTCATATGGATAGACCTCCAGTAGTAATCACAAATCATGAGGATAGCATGAATCAAAAAGGAGACACTCAATGATAATTGGAGAGGATAATAGCCAGCTCCACTTTTTGCTTGGCATTGGCACAATGGGCTTATGAATTAAGTGGCTGTGATGACAGATACAGTCTATATGCACAGACACAGTAACATGAGATGTCTCTCCCCAAGGCTGACCTAAGTATTTCTGTGGCTAAATTCACAATCTGTAAGCATTAGAGACTAATACTGAGCTCTTGTAATGGTACTTTTGCTCAGTGAAGCTAGTCAGTAGCTTGGTGGTTTGTCGACTGCATCAAACCTCTTGATAATTTTTCCTTGCTGGAATTATTATATGGAAGCACATGGGTTGCCTTTTGTGCCTTCTGTGCTACAAGCAGCACCACAATTTGGAGGTTTATAGAATGCCTGAAATATCATCAGAACCATGAGATCTACTTATTATATACTCAGTCTGACCTAATAGAATAGTAGGAAGGCCTATTAAAATCTCAAGTAATGTGCTAGCTCAATAATATTGACCTTAGAATTGTAAATGTACTGAGTCAATGGTCAAAAGATAATGCTAGGTCCCCAGTAAGAAGAATATATGGATCCAGGAACCAAGGGGTTTACAGCAAATTAGGCACTCTTATCATCATTCTCTGTGACCAATCTGTAAAATTTGTGCTTAAGCTCTGATGGACCTGAAGCGCTATTTTCCTAAAGAGTTTACCTCTAAAAGAAGGGTTCCATTCTATTTGGAGCTAGAACAACCACTTAGTCATTTTGGATTTTTCATATTAGTAGACTAGCAAGCAAGGAATGACTACAGTACTAGTGTGAGGAATTGATAATGATGGCTATGAGGAGCTAGGGTTGCTGCTGTAAGTTGCAGTATAGCCAATTCACTTGGAAATGTCTTGCTTGTTCTCCACCCACTGAAAGTGGCAACTGGGCAAGCATAACAGGAATGACTTTAGAAGGGCATTCATCCAAAGCCTGCAGGATAGAAGGTGTAGGCAATCTCACTAGGTAAGCAGCCTAGATCGCCAGGAAATATTACTAGACCACCCATAGTGCTGGCTAAAGATGATAAAAATACCAAATAAATAGTGTATTAGTCTCTTCTCAGGCTGCCATAACAAAATACCATAGACAATGCGACTTAAATAACAGAAATTTATTTCTCATAGTTCGGGAAAGTGGAAGTCCAGGATTAAGGTGTTCGCCCATTTGGCCCCTTGTGAGAGCTCTCTTCCTGGCTTGTAGATAACATCCTTCTTAGTGTGTTCACCTGGCCTTTCCCTTAATTGCTTTCTAAAGGCCCTATCTCCAAATACCATATAATATTGGGCTTAAGGCTTCAATGTATGAATTTGGGGGGGGGACCCAAACATTCAGTCCATAACAGATAGTGTAGGAGTAAGAGAATGAATTACAATCATGTGCTTCAGGTCGAGTTATAGCAGCAGGGACTGAGCTGATTCCACTAATCCACTTTTAATCACTGGCTACCACTTTAAAGGGGACTTTGTGGCGGATTGACTATTGGAAGGCACAGGTGTAAGAAGTGAATAGCACTGGAAATGGTTGGTGTTGGGTATCTCTCGTGCGCCACTTCAAATCCTCTTAGAGCAGTTATAAGACACATTTCATAAGCTGTCAGTAACGACTCTCAGTCTCAAGCAATAGTTGCCTCTATCAGGGCCAGCTAGACAATGCAAGCTGGCTTGGCTTATCTTCTTTTTCTATGTCACTTTCCCCTATCTCTCACTTATGACTTTTGAGATCACTTTTTAAATGTACTATTTTCACTCAAAAATTAGGTTCAGGAGCTGTTTTGGGGGGCACTTTCACTAAGGCATCCGCTTTAAAGAACATTACCAAAATAATTACAGCACCTAGCAAAGGGACTGATACCTGGTATGGACTCATTAAACATTTATGTAATGTTCTTTCTGGACATGGCATTCTTCTTCTGGATCTTTGGCTCTGTCTGGATCTTTGCACAGCAATTTCTTTCTGTCCAAAGCACCTCCATTCTATGAATCACCTATAAAACTACCCATTTTTCAAATCTTAATTGGTTTGCAAGTCTACAAATGTAAATTGCCTGAGTTCCTATAGGAAACATAATGCAATTTGTTCACCAAACAATTTGATTTCTGGAGATACTGGAAGAACACATTTCCCAGTCAGCATTGTATATCTGTAGGACAATGTGACTGAGTTCTAGACAGGGAAATGTGGGCAGAGGTGATACAAATGATTTACAACCCTAGCCATAAAACAATTTGCATGATTTTTCATTCTCCATCTATTCCTGTCTATGCAGTTGAAAGGAGAGTTGCAGTAGAAATATCCCTCCCTTCACATTAGACTTTACTTGGGTGAAAAAGAAACTTTCTTTGTATTAAACCACTGAGATGTCAGACTTTATTTCTACTTCAGGATAGCCTAACAGATCATAACTAATATATCCCAGACAGAGGATTTCTCTAAATGTAACTCTATTAAATAAATAAATATTTAATTCTAATTGTCTCATTTCATTTCCATCTATTTGATGTTAGCTCTTTGGATTCCCCAACACTAGTACTATATTTACATACTTACTGATTGGATGAATGGATGGGGAAGAGCATGTAGATTTATTCTGCAGGATTCTAGGAGAAAAATGTTTAGAAATTTTTGAGAGACATATTATGATTGACTAGGAAAAAGAAACTTTCTAAAAACTGTAGCCATGGAATAATGGTATAGGGTTGCTGGTAAAGGTGATGAGAAATTTATCACCAGAGGGCTTAGTTGGCCTGTAATTTAAAGACCAATTGTCCAAACTGCTCATCAACTTCTTAATGAAATAATTAAGTCTAGGGAAGTCAAAGGACTTGTCCAAAGCATGTTAGTAATAGAACTAGAAATGAAATTGAATATTCTTTGATGCCAGTATTTTATTAAATCAAACTTCAGAGAAGCTGAGTAACCAGAATGTCAAATATATATCAGATCTGAGTTCAAATTCCAATGATTTACTAATATGTGTCTTCAGGTGAATTACTTAATCTGGCTCAGGACGATTTTCACATTTATAAAAGTGGGATATGATACCTTGATAGATTTTTATGAGATTTTTATTGTACAATATTATAATTATTACATTTATTATAATTTCAGTAATTATTAAAAAATAAATATTTCTTATTCAAATCTATTATTTACATTTTACCAGCATGGTGTTGGTAAATTTCAGCTATGTTATAGACCAACGAATTTTTGGTCACTAAATCTATAACATGAATCCTATGAAAAAATGAAGTTCAGGACTCAAACAACAGAATTTGAAGTGAGTTGTGGAATACAATGTTTTTTTCAAACTGGGGACTCTCTGGGAACACATTTTATAATGTATGAGTCCAATTAATTGCAAGTGAGTAGAAGAGGATAACAAAAAATAATCTGGGAACTCAGACAACAGTGAAGGCTGGAAAGTCCCAGAATACCATGCCCCTCCTTACATTCTTAGTTCCCATATTTTGGAGTAATATTTTTCAATCATGATTCCCATGAAAATGAGTAATAAATTTATTAAGTGTAATACTATAGCGCTAGGGAAGGATTAACTTAATAAAATCATTACCAAAAATTGTTTTTTGGTGGTGGTGCTGTTGTTGCTGTTGTTGTTGTTGTTGTTTGGCATTAGGATTCAGTTTGTGCTTACATTTAGGGTCCATAATTGCTCAAAGGTTTGCATTTATTCAGGGAGATACTTCTAGAGAATAGTCAGTGTGATGATCACTCTAGGAACCTGACCTCCTAGAACCGCTCAGGACCCTGGTGAGTGTCTTTTAGAAGGCAGTGAGCCAGGTGTGTGTGATGACCTACATTCTGTCACATTAGATAATGAATCCTGGCTATGCCTGCAACCTTTGTAAACTTAAGAAAGTTACTTAAATCTTTAGAGTTTCAGTTTCCTCATGTGCAAAATAGGGATGATGATACCCATCGCTGTCAAATTGTTATATTGATTAAGTAAATGTGTATATATTATCTAGCACAGTACCTGGCATTTAGCAGGTACTTAGTAACAATTTCTCCCTCTTCCTTCCCTCCTTCCTCCCTCCCTCCCTCCCTCCCTCCCTCCCTCCCTCCCTCCCTCCCTCCCTCCTTCCTTCCTTCCTTCCTTCCTTCCTTCCTTCCTTCCTTCCTTCCTTCCTTCCTTCCTTCCTTCCAGAATTCTAACTAAGCAAGAATAAAAAGAGCAAATCTAATTAAAAATGAGTACCAACTTAGAATTCTTGAACACAAACATATACACTGTTCCAGTTTCCTCCCTTAGGGAAGCATTGCCCTTCATACCCTGCTTCAGGCTCTTGCCAACATTTACCCATAAAATTAGCCTTTGAGAGTCTTTTTGATAAAACCCTATAGATACAGACAGTTGAGTGAGGAAGGACAGGACCACGGCTTAGATCCCCCTGCACAAATCCCTCCCCTTACGGGGAGGATTCTGTGGGAAGTTAGAATAAATCCTACAGCAGTGACAAATTCACGGGGCACAGTACAAACAGGGGTTCAGTTTTTCTTTCCTCCTTTATTTCTCTAGGAAAGCTGGGTAAACCACCTTTGATCTGCTAATCTGCGGATTAAAGATTAAACTCACTCCAAGAAGACTACTTAGGCTTCTGATGGTTGTAATGCAGTTAACAACTTACTCAAAAATGAAGCTAAGAAAGCTTAGCTTTTAATGTTGTCTTTATTAAAGTTAATGACGAGTCCTAGGACACATAGTATGTGCCCAGGAGTTACCTAATCCTCACATCAGTTGTGATAAAGGCAGACTATCATTCTACCCTTTACAAATGAAAAAACTAAGGTGCAGAAAAAGCCTAAGAGACATGCCCAAGGTCACAGTCCTAGGGAGTGGTGGAGTCAGAATCTGAATCTAGGAAAAGGTGGCCCCAGAGACTTTGAGTTTAACCATGACATCCTACTGCTAAGTTCATTTAGCAGCTCTTAATTAAAAGGCAATGCCTCTCAAGAAAATGTGTTGCATTCTTTTGAAGAATTCTTACTGAAGGTTTTTACTTCCAGTGAAGTCCTCTTTGGCTTGATAGAGAATAAGAATTGCCAATTATGTCACAGGATGCTGGCTTTCTTCAAATAACTTATTTCTCTTCCATTTATAGTTATATATTTTTCTTCTACAGGGTTTTCATTTTTTTTTTTTAAACCTACGTAAATCCCACAGAAGATGTCCTCTACATGAGTTATGAGAGCCACAGGGGTCTGCACAGGGCAATCCATGAAAATATAAGAAGAAATACTTGAGCACCTATTCATTCTATTTCATTTGTTTAAATGTTCCACTGTTAGTGCCTTTCAATAAATAATATACTATTTATTGCTACAGTAGTTCTTCTATGTAATTTATAAACTAATATTCACCTATATTGGAAATTAGCCCTCAAAAATTTTTTTAATAAAGGTGACTATTCTTTAAACAAGTTTGGAGATCATATTTTAGAGATCCTAGAATTTAGGAAACCAACCTTTAATACTCTATTGCAATGAACCGATTTTATCTCTTTCACAGGACAATTTAAGCTGCCTTCTAAATACTCACCGGATTTATAGGCAATATCAAAGCTACATAGATTTTCTGAGGGATCTACCATGACACAAAGTTTTGAGATTTCTAGCATAATATCTAATATATAATGAACCCTCAAAGAATATCTTTGGAAGGATAGAGGGAGGGGGGAAGGGAGGGAGTTTCCCATAGTTGGGAAACTTCCTAGGTAAGAAACACAGATTGTTCTTGGGTTCAGCATTTTAGGATGTTCATCCTGAGCTGAACAAATCTGGGGTCTGGTGGGAGTTAGGGGAAATTTCACAACACTATTGTGAAACAGATTCTGTTATTAACCTAATTTTACAGACAAGGAAACTGAGGCCAGAGAGATTAAGTAATTTGCTCAAGGTCACACAGCTAGTTACAGATGGAAAATTTAAACCCACATAATCTGGCCCCTGAGGCCTTGCTCCTAATGACTATACTACTACACTGGAACTTTCCATCTCTTCCTTCTTTCACATTTTTAAACTTCTTTTCCCTTTTAAGGATGACTTTGATTTTCACTTGAACGTATTTATCCTGGATTTTGCAAGATGGGGGCTCGGGGATATGCAAGAGAGAATTCCCAGCATATGGAATGGAAAGATTATTTGAAACCATAATACCAAGAATATAATAAACATTGTCATAATCACCCACGCTTTGTGTTGGTTCAGCACTTGAGTTTCCAAAGTTCCCACATATTTAATGCTTCTATATCTAACACTTCCAGACTCTTCTCAAGGAGGTAATATTTTCCCATTTCTGGTAAGGAAAGAAGCTGGCAGAGAAAAGGTTTAGTCACAATCTCAAAGCTAGCTAGAATTTGAATCATCTGATTCCTTTTCCTGCACTCTTTAAATACCCTTTGACACTGGGCAATGTAGATGGGAAATTGTTCTTAACATTATCTAATAACAATTCCTGAACTTTGTAGGGAGCCAGATTAGCATTCAGTTTCCATACTGGCTCTTAGTTATTGATGGTGATCAATTGTGTTAAGAAGGATTCTGAGGCTCAAACTCAGCTCTGTGGGAATGAATGCAATGACAGATTAGTCATGTCTTTCACAGGTACATGTGCCATGATTAACAGAGCACCTAGAGTGTATTCACTGAACCTCTTACTGAGATTTACGTTCTGGAAATTGATGTCTTATATATTGATTCTTCCAGATAGAGTCATCCACTTAGGGATCTTACAGCACTATATCCATATTTCTATGATTTTATATTAATAACTACTTAAGTATCTAATGACATTTTTCTCACACTCACTCTTAAAGTCAGAGACCTCATGTATCTGGGTATTTCTTCAGCCTGACACAAATCCTGACACATAGCAGGACTCAATAAATACTTGTTGAACATTTTACAGCCAAAAATAATTTTGGGAGATGAGCATTATCAGCTGTCAGTTTAAGAAGGCTGAGGATTCCGTAAAAGCCATCTTGACTTGTGCAGAGCTAATGAGCTTTTTCTACTCACTGTCTTATTCCTAAGATGCAAATGGCTTTCCTCATGACCATTGGGACTTTTCAAAGCCATTAGTATTCCAGGAGGGGACAAAAGATTTCTAAAGTTGCTCTCTCTAGCTGACCTACTGCACTTGGTTTGAAATTACACTGCCTGTGTTTCCTGCAAACTTCATCGGTTCCCTACAGACATGAAAAGGAATCGTTTCCACTGAGCCATCTTGCTAGGAGACCTTTACTAAAATTGTCCTGAAGAAGAAATTATACTTCACCCGTGGGGTCACTTGATAGCTAAAACAGACTTCTCCTTTTTCTTTTAATCTGTTCTACTTCACTGCCTCTGTTTTTCTGTGTTCTTAAAGGTATTGCCTTATTTACTTTGATGGTTTCTCAACTAATTGAATACAGAGGTGAGCTCTTTCTTCCTTGACTCTTTTGGATATTTCTACTACCCCAGGGGGAAGGGTCCCTATCAGA
Source organism: Canis lupus baileyi (assembly GCF_048164855.1). Classification (NCBI taxonomy): domain Eukaryota; kingdom Metazoa; phylum Chordata; class Mammalia; order Carnivora; family Canidae; genus Canis; species Canis lupus. Next base: position 20,127,616 of record NC_132851.1, read on the forward strand.
CAGCTTGACTTTGAGATCCTTGCTTATCGGAGTCACTTTAAAAGCTATTGTTATTTACGGTGCTGTTAAAAGTTTGCACATTTGACTAAAACATAGTGAATGGAGTGATATCAGCCTTAGCTTGTGGTGGCAACATGTGTAGGTTATGGGTAGGGGAATAGTTTCTGAAAACAAAAGGGTGGGTAAATCCTGTTCCTTGAAGTTAGGTCCATGTATATTGTCACCAAAGGGTCCTAAAAGATTAAAAAAAATAACCAAAACACACATTTAAGGAATTATCTGTATATGAAGATAAGGAATGCAAACTGTGAAATCCAAATCATACAGAAGCATTACTTAGGAGAAAGAAGGATTTGTCTTGGAACTGAATCCTTCAAATTCTGACACAGAGATGACTTCTTTCTGACTCCATAGTTAGCAAATATTTTCTGATTCCTTAACACATGTGCACACGTGTACACACATGCACACACCCCACAGTGAAGGGAAGTCGTCCATAATCGGTCATGGTAGTATGTATCTTGTCACTTTCTTTCTCCATCCTTTATTTACCACATTCATTTTACTAAATGCTCTCCAAACCATTTTCACCAAGGTACGGAATTTATGTGAAAAGCCCTAAAACTCTAAGAAAAGATTCCTACTACCTTCTCTCCCTCTGCACACTGGCCCATACCCAGCAACTCGCCAGAGCCCAGGATTTTCCAAGCTTCTATCTTTAGTGAGCTGTATGTGTAATGAATCATAGTGTCCACCTGTAAGTGTCATAAACAGATGGTATAAATACGCTTGCATAATGTGACTCAAAACACATCTCCAGTTTTAGCTGGAGTTCAAACAATATTTGCAGTTCCAAGAAACCTGTGGCTTGCAGCTTCAGGGTCAGTGGGAGGAGAATACGGGAAAACTGAAAGCCCGTGTTCCCTGCTGCCTGTCAGTGCAGGCTCCGTGGAAGGGGCTGGAGAGAAGGTGGAGTGGAGGAGGAGTGACAGGAAAACCTGTTTTCCACTTGTTCTTGAAGCCATTCATTTTAAAGGCTCCCAAGAAATTGGTCTTTGGATCCTATGGGAGTGGGTGTTTCACACATGCCCTTCCCTCTTCCTGGAATGTCCTTCCCTCCCTAGGACCCCTCCCATTTTCCCTGTTTGTCTCAGTTCTGCTTATCAGATCTCAGCTTCCACAGCTTTCCTGTGGGAGGGGAGGCCTTCCCAACCCCCAGCCCAGGTGAAGGGGCCTGCCTGCGTTCAGTGCTCTGATGACACACCAGAGTGGGAATCCTCTAGGGCAGGGGTTGTGCCATCTTCTACATGGACAGACGTCCAACATGGAGCACAGACAGTGCTGGGCAATTAATATGCCTCACTTATTTGAAGGCCTGTCCCAATAAACAATGAATCAAGTGAAACAGTCCTGTTGAAATTTCAGTATGAGGGCATCTGGCTTCTTAGAGAATGATGAGGATTGACTTTTGAAGAAAAAGGTAAACAGATTCATCATTGGTTCTTGAGGTTTCATTCATCAGTACATCCCTCAGGAGATCCTGATCAAGCATCCTATCCTCTCAGAGATCCTGTCTGGGCTCCCCAGGAAGGCAGGAGCTTTCTCTTCTGTGACCACACAGTGCTTACTCATAGCCTGGGTTTCTTTTCATCTCTTTTCATCCCGCCCTGTCAGGTCACCAGCTATTTAAGGAGGTGAACTGGGTCTCTGGTTCTTCTGCCTCAGTCTACTTTTCCTAGGAACCAAGCTCATTGCTGAGCATTGGCTAAGCATTCACATTAGGTGAAATGGTTGAAACGTTGGTGAGAAAAATAAAACATCTGCTCATTTCACCAACCTTCAATAAATATTTATTGAGAGTCCTACTGTTTACCAGGTAATGTCTCAGGTGCTTGGAATGTATCAATAAAATATTCACTATCCAAATAAGTATTTTGGAAGTGTTTAACTTTTCCAAAAACTAGAGAGAGGGGTTCCAGGTTTGTTCTGTAACTCTGTTTCCTAAGAGATGCACAGAGATAGGTAGTAAAAGTTGCTTAAATACTAGGTGTTGAATCCTGAGGTGGTGATTGAGTCAAGCTCAATGGCATTTCTTCTTAATAGTATTCTTAATGGATGAACGTAGTACCTTGAAGATGTGTATTTAGTAATGGAAATACAAAAAGGAGTTAAGTTAGCAAATAATTTCTATGCTTACCAGTAGGCACCAATATCAGCACAACAGTGAGTTTTCTTTTCACTTTTTCATTATAAACATCCTAAAATGTCAGAGGACTAAGAGCTTGGCAATCTTGAGCCAGTTTCTAAAATCACACTCAATTAAATTTCATTTTTTAAAAAGTGCTTAGTTCTTCTTAAGTAAATAATCCTCTTTATTATGTTTAAATTAAATTCACCTAGAAATAGATTTCTCACAGCTTGTTTTAAGCTAGAATCATTAAAAATGCACACGAATTTCATGCTGTGCAATCTTTATCTTTTCTAATGATGCTACTTTAGTTGAAGAGTGTTTAAACAACTAGGACTTGCTCATTATCAGTCATTTTGACATTGAGGATGATGTATGGAATAGAGCAATTCATGTCAATTATTATCCACAGGCACGCTTCATATCTGAGCCAGTAAGCAAAATTTTGGGGAGCAGAGCTTCAATGTTAATTGAAAAATCAATAAACTTCTGATGGAGTGAGTTTTGTGCCTTCTATTTCCCTAATTTTAGAAGCTGCCTCAATTTAAGTCTGTGGTATTAGCCCCATTAATATTATTTTGTGGAAAGGCAGATGGTGACTTTTTATTCTTCTAGCCTGTAATGGAGACATGTATCAAATTATTTCTAGATTTATACTAACAGGATTTAACATTTCTTAAAGGGCTTTGTGGCACTGCAGACTTCATAAACAGGTCCTCTCATTCATCATAGATCTTTACTCCCCGTGGAAGAACTACAGCAGCAATTATATCTAAGACAGGGACTCTCACACAGTTTAGGGGCAGGGAATGAATGTCTTCTACAATCGAAGCATAGGAGCTGGCAGGAATTATTCCCACTGGAGTTGGTGGAGGCCGAAGGCTTTCCTCTGGAGGGGGATGGAATAAGTAGTGTTTCATCCTGAGTCCACATCTCAGGTCAAGGCCTTGGGGAGCCTAGAAGCTTATTGAACACCACCACCTTTTGATCCTGGAAAGACCAATCCTCAGCAAGACTGTGAAATAGAACAATGTTCATTTATGATCCAACTTCTCTTCACAAGAGCCAGCAAGTGTAACAAGGAGGAACAGGCCGAGGCCCCATAGTAGAAATGTGATGAGAATTAAATTCGGAACCCAGCTTTGAGCCTGGCTCAGTCATTTCTTGGTGATGTGACCTGGCGAAATCAATTCACCTCCTTGAGACAATATGCTCCTCTGTATAATGCAGCCAACAACACATAACTCCCAGGTTTGTTTTGAGGATTACATAGGTTAATGTGTGTAAAACAGCTCAGTCAACTGAGAAGCAAACTATACACTTGGTAGGTAATGTCATCATTATCCATAAAGCTGGCTCTGGCACAGAACTTGGCAAGACCATTTCATGGTTGGTGTTCCTCCCCCTGGCAGTCATCTTGTTCAGATGCCAAGATTTCTCATCTCTCTCCTGGCAACATCCAAATATAAGGTCTTGATGTTTTGGAGGAAAAATAAAAGCTGTAACTATCAGAAGTCTGATGGAATTTTATTTTATTTTATTTAAAATTTTATTTATTTATTCATGAGAGACACAGAGAGATAGAGGCAGAGACATAGATGGAGGGAAAAGCAGGCTCCTCCCAGGAAGCCTTGATGCAGGACTCAATCCCAGGACCCCGGGATCACCCCCTGCTCCAAAGGCAGATGCTAAACCGCTGAGCCACCCAGCTGTCCCTGGAATTTTATTTTTTAAGATTTGTTTATTTATTTTAGAGAGAGTGTGTGTGTGTGCGAGCAGGGGGAGGGGTAAGGGAAGGGGGTGACAAACAGACTCCCTGTGGAGTGGGAGCACAACACAGGACTCCATCCCAGGACACTTAATTCATGACATGAGCGGAAATGAAGAGTCTGATGTTTAACTGACTGAGCCACCAGGCACCACCTGATGGAATTGTTGGAAGCAAATTAAATCAACTACGTAAATTGTGAAACACATATGGGTTTTATTTGTTCTGTGACAGTTTAACACTGCCCATTTTTGTTTTAAAGGAGAGTAATGAGAGACTATGGACATCCCATCTTAGAGAGGCCTGCTGCTCCCATTGTCAAACAGTTGTGTTCCTTAAACCTTTTTTTTTCCTGCTAAGTCTGTGATGGATGAAACAGCAAAGATACAAAAATATTGGTGAAGTGTTAGCATTACATAAAAATGATTGCAATACTAAAGCAGAAGGAACTGCTCAAAGTGGAGAAGATATAAAGGAAGTGTTCATCATTCGTGGAGCATAAAGTCACTGGGGAAAGCCAGCCAGTTTTTCATACCCACATTCAACCTCTCTGGAAATCCTGTTGGCCCTTTCTTCAGAATAGATCTAGAAAGTGCCTTGCCTGGATCAGTGCAGTAGCCTCCCGACTAGTCCCCCACAACTGTATCTGTTTCCCCAGACTTCTCTCAATGCAGCAGCAGAGTAATCCTCTTAAAATGAAGAAAAAAAAAAAAAAGTCATGACATTCTTCTGTTAGATACCCTTCAGGGGCTTACAACTGACTCCAAATGAATGCCAAAATCCTGAAAATGCCTAGAAGGCCTTCCTTACCCCCACTCTATCTCTCTGACACCAGCCCTTATTAGTCTTCTTCACTCACTCTAAATGCCTACATCTTCCTCCTTGTCAACAGGCATCTCCTGCCTAAGGACCTTTGCACTGGCCACTTGCTCTGCAGGAGACAGCTGCAGTAATTCATGCTCTTTTCCAAACAATCAACTGGTTGTACTTGCACCTGCTTCAATTCTTTGCCTAAATAGCACCATCTCAAAGCCTACCCTGAACCAGAATCTGCCCTCCCACTCCCAGTTTCCCAGTATTGCTGACCCTGCTGTATTTTTTCTGTGGCACTTGTCATCATGCAATATACCATATAATTTATGTATTTATTATGTTTATTAATGATCGCCTATCTTCCATCCATTTTCCCCCTAATATAAATTCTAAGAATGCTAGGATAACATATGTCTACATGTTTCATGTATGTATCCAATTTGTAGAATGAATACATGGCTGATATTCCTGACCATATATTTTGAAGAAGGTATTTTTCAAGGGAAACTTTAAAGAGAAGCTCAGAGCCTGAAGGAGAGTACTTTGTCAATAGAGGGAAAACCCAACAAAAATAGAGGGCAAGTTATAGAAAGACAAATGATACAATTGAATTTAATGAACAGAACTAAAAATGAGATTATAAAAGTTCCAAAGACTCATTTTAAACTTCCAGTTTCCTTTTTTAATTTAATTTTTTAAAATTTTTATTTCTTTATTCATGAGAGACACACAGAGAGAGGCAGAGACACAGGCAGAGGGATAAGCAGGCTCCTTGCAGGAAGCCTGATGCGGGGCTTGATCCCAGGAACCCGGGACCACACCCTGAGCTGAAGGCAGACGCTCAACCACTGAGCCACCCAGGTGTCCCTCCAGGTTCCTCTTTTAAAAAAGATTTTCTTTTTACATATATTTTAGAAAGAGAGAGAGAAAGCATGCATGGGCAGGAATGAGCGTGCTGAGCAAGAGGGGAGGGGTCGAGGGAGAGAGAGGGACAAGAAGACTCGATGCTGGTGCTGGCTTAGCTTGAGCCCATCGTGGGGCTCCATCTCATGACCCTGAGATCATGACCTGAGCTAAAGTCAAGAGTCAGAAGATTAACTGACTGAGCCACCCAGATGCCCCATTAACCTCCAGTTCCTAAACATATTAATTATTCAGCTTGGTTCTCCCTTTGTGCTTTCTATGAAAATTGGAAAACATTCTGGTTTTAAATTTTTGTTATGTTGAAAGAGTGGATAACATTTAGTGAAACAGAACAATGATGTTTCTGTTAGAATTTATACCTCAATTACTATGTCTTACAGCAAAAGCCACAGCCCATTCCGTATTTATCTTTCAGTCAACGTATTTGATGTCAATACATTTGGGGAAAGGTGTAATTATGTACCATCATTTGAAATCAGAAGAATAGCTTTTGAATAGGCAGAAGCAGGATTTTGTCGCTGCTTTTGTTTCAGAAGACTGCGTGACAGTCCTGCCTTCCAGCCAGCTGCTTTTGTCCAGAGCGAGGCACTGCAGGTCAAAACCTCACATGGATGCCTCTTCCGCTGGACGCCTCATCTGTCAGAAACATGTTCACATACCGATATGATAAGGGCTGGGGGGTGGAGAGGATACAGTACAGTTTATTTTATTTTTTAAAAGATTTTATTTATTTATTTGACAGAGACAGAGATAGCAACAGAGAGCATGAACAGGGAAGAGAGGGAGAAGCAGACTCCCTGCTGAGCAGGGAGCCAGATGTGGGGTTCAATTCCCCAGGATCATGACCTGAGCTGAAGGCAGATGCTTAACCCACTAAGACACCCAGGCGCCTCTACAATACAGCGTAGATACCAAATTTGCTTCATACTCACCATTTTTCAGCACTCCATTCCAAGAAAGTGTTTTAAACTTCGTGTTTCCATGCCTCTGCTTGGGAAAGGTTGGCCATATTAGCTACTGACAAAAGACAAAGTTGATGGGTATCCAGAAGTTATCTCTCACCCATTCCTAGGGTATTTTTGGGGAGTGTTTGGTGTGATCTTTATAAAGGAAAGTTTCAAAGATTGGGAAAGTTGAAAGTAAAATGAACTAGGAAAAATATTTTTATTATTTTTAGAGCTTCCCCAGAGATTGGGACAGATTATATTTTACTAGTTTTCTTATAGTGGGACTCCTCGTAGGGCCTAGATTATGTGTGTGACCTCAAATGGGAATGACTGCATGGAGCATCTTGAGATGCTGGACACTGAGGGTCAAGGCCCAGTCCTCAGGGTAGAACCCCGCCCCCCAACATGTACATACATATGTACAGACGCACAAATATACGTATGTGCACACATACATGTCTGTGGTGATGTGTGGCCACCTGCCTTAGGAATAGTGGACAGAGGGTCCTTCACTGAATGTTCTAGATGGCATGAGGCCTCAACCCTTCTTGCATGACACTGAGGAGAAGGTGTCATATTAAAGCCTGGATTACATTTGTTCACTTTTTCCAGAAACACGGAGGCTCGAACAGACCATCCAGTTTCCTGAAAGAGAGTAATATGAACTTCCCTGCTACAATAGTTCAAAAGGGAGTCCAAAGGAGGATTTATAACTTATGAATTAACAGTTATCGCACTACTCTTTTTTTAAACCACTGACATGTAATCTCTCAGCCTGGTTACAGTGAATTGGGAATTTACATGGATTATCCTAACTAACAAAAAGATCCCATTTTCTAGAAGATGTTTATACAATTGCAATAACACATTATTGCATCTGCATAGTGCTATTTTTCACAGCTTAGTCTCCAGCTCAAGCCTACATGGAGTCCATTCCTTCCAGAATGTGGAAATTGACTGCAAGGTCATGCATTTGATCTCTGCTTTCCAAAGCTAAATGGAGAGAAAGTGATACTGAAGTATCTGGCAATTCAATCCACTGAGTGGAAAATCTGAAATGTTCCAGTCTTCAACATTTCACTTTCAAATTTACCACAGAGATTATTTTTTAAAGTTTAGCTGCTATTGCCTCTATTACATAATGCTTGGTACTGCACTCTGCTGAGAAGAAACAAGCACAGAGCAACACAGGCATTTCAAACATGGATTCTGTGCTCTGTGGGTTCGTGGGAAACACTCTCTGTGGTTAATTCCCCCGGGGCCACCCACCCCTGTGGCCGTAGGTCAGGAACTTCTTACCTGAAACAGCTCCTGGCGCTCTTCATTGTGTAATGGCAGGGCAAGACGTTAAGGAAAACTCTGGCTTCCAAAAAATCGACAGTGTGGACACCGGGTATGAAGTGACTAAGCACGCGGCTTGACCACATCACAGTGTGGGATTTGAGAATTCACTTTTGGGAACCTCCAGTTCTTGAGAAAGGAGATGTGATGTGAATGGGTGTTCCCAGAGTCTTGGATGTTTGCTCAAGATTTATTGCAAACGTTATTACTCTGGATTTCCTGTGTGTATGCAGTAGAAGTGGACCCTACTCAACCTTGACAGATGGGCAATGTTAGAAAACATCAAGACTCTACCCTGGCTCCCTTGAAAGCTGTGCTCCTTGATAGCATTGTTTACAATCAATCATCTTTACATTTCCTCTCCATTCTCTCTGCAGTGCAGCAATGTGCGGACACCTGCATTACACCAACAGAAGTCAGGTTGCTCAAACTTCCATTGCCAAAGCCACTGGACAATTTTTAACCCTTATCCCCTTTAATCTTTCCTCAGTATTTGATGCGTTTGACTAGTTCCTTCTTTAGATGTTCTCCTTATTTGATTTGACAATGCCTGGTTCAACCTCTTCTCAATTCTCTTCTTTTCATTTCAAGTAAATGTTTATTGAATGACTGTTCTGTAACATGAAATAATACAAAAAAAGTCAAATGTGTCCATTTATGAATCATTTTTTGCAGTACTCAGTATTGCCCCTAGGGTCTCTGATTTCATGAAGCTATATAGAAAAGTGTTTGAAACCATGGCTATTATAAGCCATCTATCGGAGTTCAAATGCTAGCTCTGCCACTTGGTGGCTGTTCAGAAGGGAGTCCTCAGAGAGCAGATTCTGAAATGATTAGTTTGTAGGGTGTTTATTAAGGATTGCTCTTGAGACCAACAGCGTGGGCAGGAAGCGAGATTGGGCAAAAAGAGAAGTCGAGCTGTGTGCATTCTCTTATCAGAGGTAATCACATGGGGATCTAAAGCTGGAACAAGCTTTCAGAGTTATCTGAAGCTGGGAAGAAGAGAGTCTGCCTTTGTAATCCTGTATTTGTCAATCATCGGTTGTAGGCTGCCCCCCTGGAAGGGGCTTTATGACTTTGGGCAATGTGGCTCTCCTAAAGGAGCTGAGAGCTGAGAGCTTTCAGGCAGCTGCACTGCCTGCCATTAGGGGAATATGCCCTGGTCCTAAAGGGAACCTGGGCAGAGCCTCACAGTCTTCATTACCATTGTTCTATGTCCTTCTGAAGTCATCTTTTCTGTGCCTCACTTCCACAGCTACAGAATAGGAATAATGATAATACCTAGCATGTGAGTTTATTGTGATTGCTGAAAATTATATCTGGCACTTACTAAGTGCCTAGGAAAATTAGTTATTGTTTTTTTTCAGTAGCTACTCAAGACAGCATGTGCTAGAGGGCCGAATTCAACAGATTGCCAAACTATAATTTTGGACTGATCAAATACTCATGCCCACATTCAATTTCAATTCATAAATTCTATTGATTTCTTTCTTTTTTTAAAGATTTTATTTATTTACTTGAGGGAAAAAGAGAGCAAGCATGAGGGGAGGACAACAGAGGGAGAGGGAGAAGCAGGTTCCCTGCTGAGTAGGGAGCCCAAGGGGGCTCCATCCAAGAACCCAGGGATCATGACCTGGAACAAAGGCAGATGCTTAACCAACTGAGCCACCCAGACACCCATATTGATTCTTTCGTTTAAACATTCTTCTTATTAGTGACCCCTTCTCCAGCTCCAACAATACTTCCCTAGTTCAAATCCTTATTTGCTGTTGTCTGGACCAGTCTCTGCTTCCAGTTTTTCTGTCTTCCAAATAATCCTTTGTAAATAGCTAATGATCTTTTATACAAATTCAAATCCAGCCATCATTTTCCTACTTAAAATACCATTGCCAGTAAGGCAAAGTACAAGTTTTTTTTTTTTTTTTTTTTTTATCAGAGAGACAATCATTCCATTTCTTGCCACTCTCTTGTATGTAGCCAGTTCACCAGTAACAGCTAATTACTTTTAACTTACCTTATGAGGCTCTGGCATTCCTCTGGGAACTTAACCAATTTTTTTTTTGTGAGTTTAACTTCTCTCCATAGCTGAAATATCTTTTCTTCTAAAGCCCCAATTTGTATATATGAGTGCACAATGCACACAGACCTTCCCTTCTCTGCCTGTGGGAAAATTCCTATCTCCTATCTTGCCTCCTGTGTTTAGGTCTGGATTTAGAGTACTTAAAATTTTGTATCATAATGTGATATGGTGAGCTCTGAAATTGGACAGTCCTAGTTTAAAATCATAACTCAGCTCTTAGTGGAGTGGCCTTTGACCAGTTGCCCTTTGATTTTCTTAATTTACCTTGGAAGGTCCATGTAAGTGTTAAGTGAGAAAAGCATATACCCACCACACAAAGTGTGTACTCAGTATTTAGTAGATGTATTATTGTGTTTATCTGCCTGTCTCCTTTATTTAGTACAAATTCCTAGAAAAAAGAAGTCTTATCTTCTACATCTTGGTTTCTTTGACATCTAAGAGAATGTCTGGCATATTAAATGAATAATTGCTGGATACCTGGCTAAGGAAAGGTTTAATATGTTATCATATATCATATTGAAATTGCACAGTAGTATAAAGGACAGACTTTAGGAAAAAAGTAAAATGTCAAGTATATGACACAGAAACTTAAGGAGTTATTATCTCTATTTTAAAATAAGAATGCTTCTTAATCTCCCTTTTGAAAAAGTAAAAGCTATTTTAAAAGTTAACTCATATGTGGTTGTGTCATCCCGGGTAGATAAACATTTTCTCCTGCTGGTAGGAATAAAAATCATACTGGCTAGTTAATGATAGTATGGTATTTTTTCATTCATTCATTCATTTATTCATTCAACAATTACTTTTTGAGCATCTGCTAAATGTGAACCATCTAAGGTGAAAATAATTAGAAGATAAGCAAAGGCAAATATAGTTCCTGCCCTCAGAAGCCTGTAGTCTAACTTGCGGGATGACTGTTACAGCAGCAAGCAAAAGTCAATGTGTAAGACCTCTCACAACTGATGTACAGGATGTTGCAGTACCATGTAACAGACGACCTAATTCCTCTGGAGGTAGTCAAGGGAGGCAGGAGTACAGTATAGCATCTCAGAGCACAAAGCTCCTAAGGGCCTTTGTAATCCTCATTAAGTCTTTAGACTTGATACAATGGTACTTTGTGGGATTAAGCACAAGACTAAAACAATCATATTTCTGTTTTATGAAAACCACTCTGACTTCCATATGGGTATTGGATTTAAAAAGCCAAAACTGAAGCCAGAAAGATCATTTGGGAGGCCACCAGCAATCTGCATAATTGAGTCTTTAGCCTCAGAGTCTGATCACCATTCACTATTTCTTTGTCTTCCAGGGAATGAGTATTATGGTATTAGGATAATAAAGAGTAGGTTCCAAAGATATAATGGCAATAATGACTCTATGATAACATAAAAAAACAAAATACTTACTTGTAAAGGAGCATTTAGAAACCATCTTCTCTACAACTCTTTCAGACAGAGAAATTTTGGATGTAGAAAGGAGATGTCTGTCTCATCTGAATCCCATTCACTAAGTACAATCCATGTGCTTTACATTGTACCATGTTCTGAAGGCAAGAGAAAATAAATAGAAGAACAGTTTCCTTATTCGAGGAACTTTTAATCTGGTTGAAGAAAACAAATAGTTCTACTTAAGTGAATTGAAGCCAAAGATAAAGAGTGAATTTGAGGCTAATTTTGTTCCCATTCCTCTAGTTAAGCATTTTCTACATCTTTGATGATGAATGGAAAATCTTTATGAGCCCTTCAGCTCTATACAAACCTATACAGATTCATAGCCAGCAACAGAGTTTCTAGAGGAAGCCTACCATTACTTTGTCTGAAGGAATTTTAAATTTTCTTCTTCTCTATATGAGTAGTTTGCAGAAATAGGGATAGAGTATGAATATATCCTTTTTCACCTTCTTTAGTCTCTCCACCAGATGATTGATGGCTTGGAGCCACATATCTACCTCCTTGTTCCCAGAGCAGACAATGAATATGACCATGCAAAAGGGCTTGAAGACACATGGTTGGATACTATGGAAATATTTTAATTGTAGAACAAGACTTTTAAGAATATCAGCTATGTATTTATTGGACATAATGCTTTTACTGCAATAAAATGTATTTTTAAAGCATAGGCAGTTTCTAATTTTTAATGTATCACTAAAAATTTAATATTTATAGGCAACTTAAACATTTCTAAAAAAGAAAATACAGTTCAAAATATGAAAGAGTGTCACAACCTTGCAGCTGTTTGCTCTGGAGTTTGAATCTTGGTTCTACTCTGACTAATCATATGAACATAAACAGATAACTTATCACCTTTGTCCCTCAATTCCCATCACTAAGATAGAGGTAATAAGGATAGTCACTTCACTGATGTCATCAGGAGGATTAAAGGATTCAATACATGTAATGAACTTAGAATAATGCTGGGCACATAAACGTTACTTATTATTATATTGTTATTTTGAAGATTTTGAGAAAATGTGGTCCTATCCACCAATAAATTTCTAAAAAGCTGTGAACATGTGAATGCTTGCCTGTGGAACTAGCCATATTTCATATTATAGACAATTACTACCCTACCCCTCACCTACAATTCTGAGTTGTTATGTGGAAAAGTATTTATAATTATTCATCCTATATTTTACATGAAGATTTCAAAATTCCACTGATGACTCTGGGATGGGGGAATGGAAGTTGAGAGAGCGTCACATCATGTTGGGCTCTAATCATCTTACATAGAAACCATATCTAAAGGTCCAACATATTCTTTGGAAAGAAAGATGTAGGGTGGTGCCAGGCCAGATTAAAGGACTCTAGAGTTGTGGTTGTGCACACCCTGTTTTACGGTTGTGAGAACCCACTCCACAACCGAGGACACATGAGCTTCCTTCAAAGTTCCATCTCAGAAAATTGTTGACCAAATGAAGTATCATGTGGCAACAAATGATTATCAGTCACAAGTGAGGAAGGTTCTTATCCATTAAAGTAAATCTGCCAAGTACCTACTCTTTGCCCTGTATCTGGATAGACATGAGGGTTCCAATAAGGAGAAAACTTCAACCCTCTAGCCAAGAAAGTTCCAATGGAGGAAAGAGACAAGTAAAAATTTCCCTTACAGTATGATAATAAAGGTGTGTAAAATTCAAGACTAGGAGACAAGGCAAGTGAGGACAGGATCCTATTAGAGAAGGCTGTCCTCAGAGAGACAGAACCTGAGCTGAATTGTGAGGACAAATAGTAGTCGAGCATTAAGATATTACCATGAGAAGAGCTTTTTAGTTAGAGAGAATAAAGGCTGGACATTTGGCATGTTTGGGAAACTGCAAGTATCTCAGTATGTCCAGGACATACAACCGGGGGTAGGGATTGGTGGGAGTTGAGGCTGAAGGCTTTTTGCTTGACTATCTTGCCAAGCAGTATAGACATTATTCTGCGGACAGTTGGGGCCCCTGAGTGATTCTTAACAGCTAGTAACACTATCTTATTTTTTGTCTTAGAAAAATTCCTCCAGTGGTAGTGTGGAAAATGGGAGGGAGGGAGGGAGTGGGCAGGGAGAGCTACGGAGATTCTTGTATAATTAAAATGACAGGTGATGGGTGTTAACATGTCACTGGTGGGATGGAGATAAGAGATAGATTAGATGCAGAGTACAGTGATAAAACTTACAGACTAAGCCACTGATTAGCCAGAAGTGTTGGGAAAAAAGAGAGAAAGTAGGAGTCAAAGAAGATCACCATATTTCTGATGTAAATAAATAAATGAGCAAATAGAGATGCTGACGATTGACATGAGGTCCACAATCGAAACAGATGGTAAATTGGGGGATGGGCTAGACCATTTTCCAGAGAGCTTTTCTACTCCCGCTGTGAACTACTGCAAATACTTCTCTGGTTATCTGGAACTTTTTCTTCTGATCATGTAACATATTAATTCATAAGAAGGGTAAAGAAGAGGAATAATTATATATAGATTTCTATTATGTTACACTTGACCTTAATTCACTTGCAATAAAAATTGAGCATTTATAAAGAGTAAATGCAATTTTTAAAGTCCATATACATCACATCTTGGAGAATAAGACCTTGACTTATAAAGCATTGCATTAAAAATGATAATAATAATTGATGTTAAATTGACACCGCGTATCAAGCATTCTGTTAAGCCGTTCTCAGGCATCTTTTCCTATAAGCCTCACAATAAACCTATGAGGCAAGTACCAGTATTCTTTCTATTTTACAGATGCGGAAACATGAGGCCTAGAGAATTTGAACACCCACTTTTAAGAAGTTAGCCAGGATGCAAAGTGAAGTCCTCTGATGTCGTGATATGAACAAAGGAGTGGGGATTCAGAAACCTGGTTTAGAGTCCTAATATCACCATTTATTGGCAAGACAACAGTCACATCACCCTTCTTCATCTATAAAATACAAGGTGAGGGATGAGTTGCCAGGGCAAGGAGATTTGAAAAAGCCAAAATCAAGACCTCTGTAGCCTCTTTTAGTGTTGGTGTTCTATGATTTTGATGGACATGATGGAGTGTTCATTTTCTTAGTGACTCTGAGCTCCAAGGGATATGGTGACTGGTCCATACCATATGCTGAGGGGACAGGCATGTCACTGAAAGGAAGGCAGAACACTGTGCAATAAATGTGATCATTGGTTTAATTCAGATGTTTGTAAAAGCCTCTCTGCATTTCTCCTGGTTATGGTTTTGTACTCAGCCTCAGGAATTATTTAATTATTTGAATTGTTGCCCTTTCCTTTATAGGAAAAGGACTGAGAATAATTTCTCCAGATGAGAAAAATCTTGTTCTCCCATAAGCAAACTCAGTCATTTTCTGTATTTTTTTTCAAGATTTCATTTATTCATGAGAGAGAGAGAGAAAGAGAGAGAGAGAGAGAAAGAGAGAGAGGGGCAGAGACACAGGCAGAGGGAGAAGCAGACCCCATGCAGGGAGCCCGATATGGGACTCGGTCCTGGGTCTCCAGGATCACACCCCCAGCAAAGGTGGTGTTAAACCGCTGAGCCACCCGGGCTGCCCCATTGTCTGTATTTTAAAAACAATTCAGAAAGAGACTTTTTATAAAGTTCAGTTCTCTTGAATTTTGTCATCTCTTTTACCTTATAGTTATATTGCCCAAATATTGTAGAATAAAAGCCCTTCTAAGTAGAGTTGGAGAGTATAAATATTTCCAGGAAAACCCACGGGAAAGGTCTTTTCAAGCTGCTGATGGGGGCAGCAAAGTGAGAGGGGAAAATATTATTTCTGACTTTGGTTTTTTTTTTACATTGGGCTTTGAACTACTATTTTATTTTTGCTACAGGGAAGTTATTGGGGTTTTTTGGTAATTCCTTTTCTTAGGAGATAAAACAAAATGGCTACTTTGGGCATTTGAAGCCCTGTGATGTTAGTCCCACTCTTAGGGTTTAGAAGAAAATACATAAACACTTGAGTCACAACTCTCACTAGCTGTGTGATTCCAGAGAATATTCTTTTTTTTTTTTTTTTTCCAGAGAATATTCTTGAACCTCCATTTCTCATCTGTAAAATTGAATCGACATCTTTATTTCAAAGGTTGCCGTGAAGTTTAAATGCAAAAATATATGTAAAGTATTTAGGCCAGTACCTGGCTGAAGCTCAGTAGATGAGAACTAATCACATTACTCAAAAAGAGCAGACTAGTATTCTGAGTTAACAGAGGTAATACTAGTAGCATACTATGCCCCATCTATTGGGCACGATCATCTAGAAGACATTCTTCCGCCTTCCATATTGAGCCTCTTGACAGCACACATGAGTAACAATAGCAATAGATGCTGCATCAATAAACAAACAGAATAGAAATAATTAACACAATATGCTTGCATGCATGGAAGTTTCTATCAGAAATTACAATGCTTAGAATCTGAATTCTTCTTGAAGGCAATTTTGAGCTCAAAATAGCTTTGTATGTGCATTAGCTATTATTTTGTGTACTTTTAGGAATATCCGCTATCTATGGTTGGTTGTGATTATTTGTGAAAAGTAGACACAGGAAGAAAAGAAATTGTGCTGGATTGATAAGACTGTCTAAGGCATAGAAAGAATATTAATATACTTTGTGCAAAAATAGGCTGGGCCAGCTGAGCTCAGATATCAAACCTATCTGAGTATAAGAGGATGTTAATTTTTAGTGAAAAATCTTGGATGGATACCAATAAATTCTGGGAAAAAGAGATAGTATTATACAGATTCCTTCTCAGAGACCTTTTCTGTCCACAAAGAAACCTTTCCTGAAAAGACAATTATTTTCTTCTTTGGCTCATCTTTGAGGATTGCTCGAGTTAGGTCATTTTGCACCCGAAGACCACCACAAAGTTCAGAGGAGGTAGGAGGGGCCTTCCCTTTAAATTCTTGGTCAACCATTCACATTTTCCAAAAGTTAGCTGACAATTACAAGGTTTGGGGACTTCCAGTTATAAGTGTATTGCAAAAATAATAAGAGAGAAAACAAGCAGAGGTTATGTTAACAGGCCCCTAGTGGCTGTCAAGGATATGTGGTTCAGCCTTTGAAGTCAGTTTCAATAGATTTTCATGAGAAATAAGTGAAGTAATATGCTCCCATTTTAGGTTTTACAAGTCATATTATTTAATGTCCTGATGCTGTTTCTTGTAAATTTGTTTTAGGGACTTACTTTATTTCCTCTGAATTACTACTATTTTGGAAGCTAAACAAAATAGGGGGTTAAGATTTCATTTCTATTCCTGTTTTTATGTTGTTTAATAAGATTAATTCAAGCACATGGTTTTTAAAAGATGAAACAGATAGTTAAAGCTAAAAGAATGTGAACTAGCAATTTCCCCTTCCTAGCATTGCTTCCCAAAAGTATCTCTTTCAAAATTTTTTATTCTATATGTCCAAAAAAAAAAAAAAAGAAAAGAAAAGAAAAGAAAACCATCCCACTACAAAACCCAACCAAAAACCAAAACCAAAACAAATTTTATGTGTAGATCTGCTCCTATGGATTTTGTTTGTTTTTCACAAATAGTATATAACATACTCTCAAGTACTTTGATTTTTTTCACTTAATATATCTTGGAGATTTTTCAATATTAACACATTCAGATATATTACATTCTTTTTAACATGTGCATATCATTCCACTGTTTGGAATGTACCATAATATATGTAGCCAGTGTTTTCTGTATCTTGTTATTACGAATAATGCTGTAATGAATCCACTAAATTTTTTGCATGGTATTTCTGGGGCAACGGGTAAGTACATTTAAAATTTTGACAGATATTTTAATTAAGTTCCTACTAAGAGTATGTGAGAATGCTTATTTTAGGCAGGCATTATTGTTCTCTATCTTTGTGTCCTCCCCTACACCTGATTGAGGGTGTGGTGTCAATCAACATTAGCAGAATAAGTAAATGAAGAATAGAAACTTCAGAGACAGCAAAGGTGTTATTTTAGGGTCTCAACAGGGAAACGGAAGACACATCAAATTAGGAAAATTTAAGGATGAGTCATTTACAAAGGGACTACTTACAAAGATGCAGGTGGATATAGGGGAAACCCATGGAAATGTGCAATAACCTGGAGCTAGAAAATAATGGCTGAGTTGTTACCACTCCTAAGACATCATAGAGAGAGCAGGAAGCTGATATTGGATCTTAAAAGGAGTCATGTAGATACATTCACCTTGAAAAGAACAATACTTTGCATTGAAGGTCAAGGCTTCACCTGCAATGCTGCTGTGGCTTCCCATTGGTTTAGCCAAGAGGAAGCCAAAACATATGCCCTTCAATGAGATCCATACTGGTCAATTTCACAAGGCAAAGAGGAGACTTGACAAAGGTGAAGAGTAGCTCTGTCTGAAGGGGCAAAAAATTCAGATCACCCAACACAGAGGTGATTTCTATTATCAGTGATTTTAAGAATAACCATCCCAGGCCAGATAAGGATTCATACAACTTTTATACACATTGAGGAGCAAAGTCTGAAATATTTTTGGTGAAATATTATCCTGTCCATTATCTACTTCTCTTACTTTGTTGTCTGAGGGCGGGGACCATGTATAACTTATTCTCACACTTTTGGCAGAATCCACAACAGTGCCTGACACAGATGAAGCACTTAATAACTAGTTGTTTAATAAATGTGTGAATGCATAAATATCAGAAAAAATATTCCTTACTTCTGTACCTAACATTTTATAGTGTTACTTAAGCTAATTTCTTCATTGTTAATGAACTTTTTTAGTGTTGGTGGTGAATAATCTCCTTATGGATAATGGCTGGGCTTCCAAAATCTGAAATCATACTTACGTCTGTTCCTCCAATGCATTCACCTACATTCTTCTTCTCTTTTCTAGGGTCTTCCTCACACATCCTTAGACTTTAGAGATAAAGCAAGGAAATTTATTCTCATTCTTTTCTGCTGCTGAAGAGAAAGCATAGAAAATCAACATGGTATGATAAAATAAACTTGGGCTTTGATATGAAACATACCTGGGCTCACATCATAATTTTGCCATTTCTAGCTTGATAACCTTGAGTATTATTTGACTCCCTTGAGGTTGCTAAGAGAATGCAATAGGATTGCATACATAGTAAATTCACAGACATGATAAAATATTAGCTTTCCTTACTCTATCACCTTCTCTTTTAGGATATCAAAAACTATGCTCTGGTTAAAGTCAAAGGATGGGGCATCAGATTTAAATAGGGGATTTAAGAAATTTTCATTTTTTTTTTTTATTTATTCATGAAAGACACAGAGAGAGAGAGAGAGAGAGAGAGGCAGAGACACAGGCAGAGAGAGAAGCAGGCTCTATGCTGGGAGCCTGATGTGAGACTTGATCCCAGGTCCCCAGGATCATGCCCTGGGCCAAAGGCAGGCGCCAAACCGCTGAGCCACCCAGGGATCCCCAGAAATTTTCATTTTAGAAAAAGAGCATGACATAATAGGAATCAGCATTCTCTCAAACTTTCATATCCCTCGGGCTGGGGAAAATTGATGTTAGTATTGTTTTATCTAAATAAACCACTGAAAAAACTACCATAGGATTTTATTGTACATTCACTCTCCCTTTTTCTGTATAAGCTGTTATTTAAGCTTATTTTAGGACTGTATTTGAATCAATGGATGTTGGAGTCTAAACAGTGATGCAACGCCCTCACTCTCATCCATATGTGAATCTTATGATCAATCCTTGTGAATCTTTAGATCTACCATAGTATTTTATTCTTGAGCTAACCTATCCACACAACTTACTAAACACCTCCAGATTGTAGAACCAGTTTCCCAAACTTATCAGACTCTGCCTTGGTTTTGGTTCTGCTGTCTCACCAGCCCCTCCAAAGTTCCTTCATGCCCCAGTGACCTCTGGCCACATCCATTTTCTGTGAGTTCTTTGCAATTTTGCATGACTATCTAATTAGTATTATATACAAAATTACAATATGCATGATTGAATATATGTAATAGTATCCATCTTACTAATAGTGTTACTGCATAACACCTAAAGGTTCAGAGGTCACACTGTGTGGCATGTCTAGCACAATTCATTTGCCCCTATTCACCTTGACAGCTTCATCTCTCATACTCTCACTTAAGCCTTTGTTGCAGCCATGTAGAACCTCCTTTTCATTGCACGAAGGCCTTCTTTGTTTTATTCGGGAACAAGTTCTTCTGTCTGCTTGGATCTCTTGTGCCCCAAAATCCAATCCCACTTGTGCTCCCAGGGTCAGTGCATTTCTCTCACCCTGTAGTTTTTGACTTGTAACAGCTGCTTCTGAAGAAGATTCAAGGTGGCAAGTTGAAAATTATGCTTTATTCCAAAACATGAAAAGTGAAATTCAAGATGTGATGTAGGAGATGCATCTATCACAAAGGGAAGGGGGAAATCCTTCTGGACCAGGGGCACACAGGGAAAGAGAGAGATCTAAGGGAAACATGTAGAAAAACAGACATGTGGTGGCTCTCCTCTATGATGAAATCCACAATGAGAATAGCCTCTCAGATGTGGGATATATTAATCAGGTCCTTAGCAGGAAGATGTAGACTCAAAGAAAGGCTTTGAGCAAAGAAAATTTGATAGAAGGACCATTAACAAAGAGGCATGGGCAGAGTTCAAGGAATCAGAATGAGATGGTGAGGCATCAAGAGCTATCAAAGGGAGTGTAGGACATGGAAGAGAAACTGGATTATTGGGGTTCCGCAACAGTGAGAGTTTGCACTATACACAAGAGGGTCATTCAACAGCTGCTGTGGTCATTGATAGAGGACATGGCCGCTGTGGAACTCTGGCCCATAGGGAGAGTGTGGAGCGGAGACCTCACTTCTCTTTCGCCCTACCTTGTCATCTCCAACCAGGGCTACTTCCCTATTGAACAAATTCAAACCTGGAAGCCGCAAGACAAATGAGACTGTGACATCCACTAACAAGGACAGTCCCCCAGGATAAAAGAACAGGGACAAATGAAGAATCGGTAACCTAGAATGAGTCCCAAACATAGGAAATTATGGTTTGTGTGCCCAGACATAACTGGAGTGAAACTTCACATTTAGTTTGGCACAATGCCAAAGAGGCACACGGATCCTTGTCTAAGGGTCTGCTTGTGGCGATCGTGGCCGGAAACAGGGGTGGGGCTGTCTCCCTCTCCTAGCTTTGCTTGCTCCAAGGCCCCTGTTGTTATCTACTGCTTGATGCTGGCTCTTATCAGATACTCAGCAGAGAATCTGTTCAAGCAGCATTTATTTTTTCCTGGTCTGATCCCCAAATGATTGAATACCATTTAATTCTGGTAGAAAAACTTGAAGGTCTTTTTTTTTTTTTTTTTAATGGCTTTTCATCCAGTACATCAATTCGGTAGCAAAACACTATTGGAATGAATTTCTGGTATTTTTATAAAATGAATCAGAGACTAAAAGAATACTCCCTAACAGAATTGGTAAGTGCCAATGAGTTAGAAATCTTAATTCTTCTAAACTGCACTAACTAGGTTCAAATTCTCATCTTGCCTCTTACTATGCCTCTTACTGGAAAACTACTTGAATCCTTTGTACTTCATTTTTCACATCTGGGAGATTGAGTAAAATAAAATAGCTATTAGGATTAAATATTATAATACGTCTAAAGTACCTACAAAGCTCCTGGCATATATTAATGATTAAGGAATTAATAAATATTATTATTACATGTCTTAGCAAAAAATGCCTTCTTTTAGTCAACAAACTTTTAGTGATCACTCAGTTGATGGAAAGAACTGTTAAAACCTGGTTTCTGTACTTACCACTAAGATTGAGCATGAAACTCATACTAGGCAATATAAGCTAGTACGTGATAAGACACGGAGTTGTAGAGATTTGGGTTATATTAACCACCATTACTGGGGTTGTCACAAATTCAGACTGGCCAGACATTGGCTGGGGTGTAAACCAGGCAAGAGAGGGGAAAGAAGGACTTGTAAACAGTGTGACCCAGGAATTCACTACTAAGGATTTACCCCAAAGATACAAATGTAGTGATCCCAAGGGGCACCTGCACCCCAATGTTTATAGCAGTAATGTGCATAATAGCCAAACTTTGGAAAGAATCTAGATGTCCATTAACAGACGAATGGAAAAAGAAGATGTGGTATATATATATATATACAACAGAATATTACTCAGCCACCAAAAAATGAAATATTACCATTTGCAATAACATGGATGGAACTAGAGGGTATTATACTACTTGAAATAGTCAGAGAAAGACAATTAACACATGATCTCACTCATATGTGGAATTTAAGAAACCAAACAGGGGATCATAGGGGAGGAAAGGAAAAAATAAACAAGGTACAATCAGAGAGGGAGACAAACCATGAAGACTCTTAATCATAGGAAACAACTGAAGGTCGCTGGAGGGGAGGGGGATCAAGAGATGGGGTAACTGAGTAATGGACATTCAGGAGGGCATGTGATGTGATGAGCACTGGGTGTTACATAAGATGAACCACTGACCTCTGAAACTAATAATACACTATATGTTAATTAATTGAATTTGAATTAAAACATTTTTTTAAAAAGAAAAAAATGGTATCTCCAAAATTTGTGGTTAATATGGCAATTGTTCCTTATTTAAGATTGATTAATTATGCTTTCAAATTTTTGTTTAAGGTTTTATTTACCTTTTTTTGAGTTTTTTAAGGAAATAGCTCTGGTTTTATAGATTTTTGCACTAGGGCAGCTGCTAAAAGACACAGGTACAGTCTTACTGGCACTATGGATTGCTAGCTTTGGGACACTGGATCATCCTCTCCAGACACTGATTCTTCATCCATGAAATGAACCTAGCATACACCCATTTTGCTGCCGTCACAGAACATCTTGAGGACCAAATATACTAAATGGATGTACCATTAGGAGTTTTTAAAATGTACAACTTTGTTTGAATGTAACAAACAGAGTTGTTACCCCACAGTGTATCTTTAGATAACATAGTATAGTGGCTAAGGACACAGGTTTTGGATTTCAGATATGCGTGGGTTTGAATCCTGGCTTTACCACTTACTAGTTTTACAAACTTGGTTAATTAACCTTTCTGAGCCTTATTTGTTTCATTTGTGCAATGGATCTTATTGAGAATTGGTTGAGATTATTGGTATAAAATGCTTAGCACATTGTTTAGCTTGATAAGTTCTTTTTTAAAAAGCTATTTCTTGTGCTGCAGTTTGAGAAGGAATGTATTGGAGTAACTGAATGAAGAACCAATCTTGCATTTTTATAACAGAATCATAGCAGGGGTACCTGGCTGGCTCAGTCGGTAGAGCATGCAACTCCTTTATCTCGGGGCTTTAAGTTCAAGCCCCTTGTTGAGTATAGAGATTACTTTAAAAAAAGATAAAATTTTTCAAAAAAAAAAAAAAAAAGAGAGAGAGACAGAGACAGAGACAGAGACAGAGACAGAGTCATAGCAAAAGGGGGAAACCACCCATGTTTGTACTTGTCTTCCTGACTCAGCAAGATTACTTGAGGAAGTTTTGAAATGTTAGACTTCAGACAAGCATTATAGAAAGACAAAATACTGCCCTAGATTGTACCTGTGACATATGCAGAAAGCAGATAAGGCTTATCGCTTATATTTTAAAAGGGGGGATTTATTAAACTAGATAAGAATCTAGAATTTATTATATTCTGTTTCTTATCCAACCACTTTTATGTTTTTAATAATTCACACCTCTAAAGTTACATGGGCCATGTAAAGCTCTTTTATCACCTACTTAGTCTTTCCTTTCAGTAGACACATAAAAGATAGCCAGGACTTGCAGACACCCAGAAACAATAGCAGGAAGCCAGAGAATTTGCCTAAAAATTGAAGGTGAGTCAAATAGGAAAAGCCTTTGTAACCAAGAGCAACCAGACAGCGTCTAATGTGACTTTGCCACATGAAAGACTTTGTATAACAAAAAAACCACCAGTATCCCAAGCTGTAGAGTTTTGCCAAAAACACACATGAAAAAACATTTCCTGTCTGTCACTGAACTACCAAGTTGCTATAACATTATGTCTCTAGGTGTGACTTTCAATATAGATAAACAATTTTGCTTTCTTTTCAAAGATAATATTACCAACAGTATACTCCAGACTCAAAGTCTGGTTATTTTCTTATTTAATATTTATTGAAACTTTATATCTTTTTAATAACTGACCTCTATTTTTTATACATGCATATGGATATGTGTATATGTATACATGTATGTGTAGGCACATACATAAAAATACACATATATTAATTGGAAATTTGGAGGGCAAATAAATCCCAGACCTTAGGGCTAGAAGAAAAGTTAATGATGACTTAGTCCGTCCATGTCTTTTAATTGGGGCAAATACTGAATCCAAGAGAGAACAATGATTTGCTGAAAGTTTCACAGTTAGCACTAAGGCTTGGACCACCAGATATTTATCTATTTCTTTTCATCTTTCCACTACATAATGCTGCCTTTCAAAATAAAAACAAAGCAAACCATCAAATACCTACAAATAGACAGAGACAAATGTCTGAATGTACAAGGAGCTTTTTAGTATTATGGATGTTGGAATCACTAATGTTAGGGAGATCACATATCCTAGTTTGCCAAGAATAATTCAAGTTTGCACCCTTATCCTTTAGTAATAATGAATAGCACCCCATCCACTCCCACAAATGTGTGATTTGGAAGATAATTTATATGATCTCCTTAATTAAAACACAAGTTTCATGTTGAATGTAAAGATTCATATTTTACTTGAAAAAAACCTGAAGATACATTCTAAAGAAATATACAAAAACCATCACAAGAGCTTGGGATTTAAAAAGGGGGTCAGGGGATACAATGTACTTGAAAATGATCACAATCATACGCAAAGGCCATAGCAGGGCTAACTCTTGCCAGGAAGACCCAAGCACATAAGTGTGGCTTTACAAGATGTCCTTAATGAGAATTTTAGTTCCTCTTTTCAATTCTGTTTATGTTTAAAACAAAATGAAAATCCATGAAAGAGTAGTAAAGCCATGCTGTGACTGAAAGAAACCACAGCTGGGAGTTGAGACCCAAATACATGTCTTTAAGGCAAAGTATGACTTGGGGCTAGTTGCTCTATATCTCTGGGTATTATCATTTTAATCATCTGCAACATAAAGGGATTTAATGACACTATCTCTGGTTCTTTCCAGCTCCAATTTCAGGCCCCCATAGATTTGTATATTAATTTCCATAATTTTATCCTTTCCCAGGAAAATGTATCATCCACCACTCCCCCCACCGCCAGTTTGCCCCAAGTTCTCTATGATACAAGTGTTTCCCAGAACTTTCATGAGATAAGAGAATTTCTCCTTCTGGAATTTACCTTAGGCATCAATACAAACTAAAGACATAAGGTTAATACAATGAAGAGTCCATCTCTCCATTCCAGTGTCCAGGCTGGTTCAATTGTTACTTGTTTGTCTCCCATTTTTTTCTATTAGCTTCATGGCAAACCAAGACTCTATAGGTGTGGATGGATAAATGTGGCATAGCCAATTGGCTCAATTCTGTTTTTTCCCTTAGTTGGTTCAGACTGCGGCCCAGCAACTTGTGTTGACAATAGAGAAAGCTGGAAACGACAGGATTAGATATGCTATAACCCTATTTGATGGCATGAATAGACCCAGCTTCATTTTTCCAGCCTCAATTGCTGAGTTTTAATGAGAAGTCCAAAGGTCAATTACTTTTTGACCGACTGTATGAAAAGAAAACTGATAGCTAGGGAAAGTTGATTGTATTATTCGCTCTGCGCACACACGGCAAATTGGTTTTTCTATTTATGGAGAATGTTTTTAATTAGTGCTCGAATTGTGCATTAAAATTGGGCATCTATAAATAGTTCACAGATGTGATATTTTATACCTTAAAATTCAAAACTTTTTCTTCCCCTCATTTGATGAATTCTAACCCATAGCTCTCTGTTTACATGTTTGCTATTTTGGTTCTGTGTAATTCTAGAAATAACTAGTTTCAGACAGTTATGGTTTAGTGAACGCAGGGAATTGCTTTAGCTAAAATTATTGTTGCTTGTTTCTAAAACTCCTACAGAATAAATCTACGGTCTTCGGAAAAGCAGAAGTTATTTCCAATGACACATACTATTTGCTGAAAATTTACGGTAGGTTGACTCATGCATCTTTGCATTGTACTTAGATTAAAATACTATAGCTTTGGTTGAGGGGTAGATGTGTCAGTGGCCTCACTGTGGCTTAACAGTTTGTTTTGATAGGACAGAGAAAGTTTACCTAATTATAGGAGACTCATTATTGGTTCTGAAGGAGGAAAAAAGTCACCTCAACATTGATTTCTTCTGGAAATGAATCATGCAGTTGTATAACTTTTAGCACCACCGTCTGTCTCCATCTATAAACTTTTTTTTCTCTTTTACTTAATGTGAAGTTTGTCATTTCAAATAATGTCTGATGTCTGGCCCCAGGCTATTTGTAGATTTATCCTACCCAACATGTGTCACTCATCTCTGTTTAGAATCTGCAACCTTCATCCTAGCAACCTCTTTTTATTTTATCCTTTTCATTGGTGACTCTGTACAGATGATAATGGGCCCTCTCAGTAAAAGTATGATTAATGGTGGGTATCATAAGTCCATAGATGTACAGTAAATTGGAATTCCTGACATGAATTTATCATCCAGATAAATATTGGCTGCATCTTATTTTAGCAGTTGCTTTGCTCATACTTTATAATGGATACCCCATCCTCTTAGTGGCACCTTTTAAAGAGACAATAGAAAGTTCAAACAATTCACCCTACACATCCCTTCTCTAAATTGAAGGTGAAGATGTCAGACTTCTTCCAAATATGAAAAAGAAAGATTGATTTTCAAATAGTTGTAATTTTTATCCTAGTCTTTCATGATTTTATATGATGTCTGCTTTGCTTACTTGCTTACAATTACACAAATAAAAAATGGCATGTTTTCGCCTATTTAGGAATCAAGTTTCTCTTCATTTCAGCCTGATCCTGAGCCATACACTATCTTCCTATGGCCTCATGTGCTAGTCAGTGGCCCCAAAACACATGGAACCATAGAATTGTCTACTTAACTTTTAGCTTTTAGTATGAAGTAACTGTCATGAATTTGTACATCAAGAACTCAGCTAAGAATGTGACAAGATGTTGGCAACAGTATTCCTTTGGGAAACCCCTACATGATGATTTAACTCTCCTAAGTAATCAAGCACTCCTACTTTGGACTTTATTCAAAAATGTATTTTTTTTGGCATATATGTTATTCCAAAAAACAACAGATGTTAATGGGTACCATCTCAAAAGAGATAGTACAGCATTTTCACAAAATAGCAACTACCTTAAAATAAAAGAGTCTATGGATCAGTGTACAAGGTAAACATTTTGGGTACATCTGAGCCTTGGTGAAAATGGTTTACCACTTTGGCTCTCTTGTCACATGGGTAATGGATCAGGCAGCCAGAAAATCATGGACTCATTTCAACTGTGGAAGTTCAGGGCGCAACTCCAAGCCAAAAGCGTGGCCATGGCCAGCCATCTCAAGCCTCTGTGTGTACTCAGTAACCAATAGATGTTACAACATACGCTGTGTCAAATCCAGCCATTAGCCATCTAGATCAAGTTAGGGAAGTCTTTTTTGCATTTGGTGCACCAGGAAGGTAGTTTCAACTGAGTTACAGGGATCAGGAAGTAGAAAGGTGGAGAAACTAAAGAAGACAATGCAATGTGGACTTTTACTTTCTGAAAAAAGACAAAAACCTATCCATGTTTGTCTTCTTATAGAACTAATCTATATGTATCAATAGATGCAGGTTTTCCAACACCTTCCCCCTTAGTTGGAATGCTGAAGAATTTCCTCTCTGAGAAATGTGGGGAAAAAAAGCACATGTGAACTCTATTAAGCATAAATTCCAGGGGCTGATGGTTTGTATTCATTTTTGTATTAAAGATCTCCAGGTTGTTGGGTTGTTTAAAAAGATTTTATTTATTTATTCATGAGAGTCACGGAGAGAGAGAGGCAGAAACATAGGCAGAAGGAGAAGCAGGCTCCTTGTGGGGAACCTGATGCAGGACTCAATCCCAGGACCCTGGGATCATAACCTGAGCCAAAGGCAGATTCTCAACTACTGATCCACCCTGGTGCCCCTAAAGCTCTCCAGTTTTCTACATTTTTTCTATAGGAATATGATTGCCTAACATAAAGTAAAACTAAAAACTAATAGGATAAACCAAATGGCTTTGGTGCGCCTGGGTAGCTCAGCGGTTGAGCGTCTGCCTTCAGCTCAGGGCGTGATCCCAGGGTCCCAGAATCGAGTCCCGCATCTGGCTGCCTGCGTGGAGCCTGCCTCTCCCTCTGCCTGTGTCTCTGCCTCTCTCTCTCTCCCTCTGTCTCTCATGAATAAATAAACAAAATCTTTTAAAAAAATAAAATATACTAAAAATGGCTTTGAGTGTCCAATGTCAAGGGTATCATGCCAATTACAGTAAAAAAGCAATTAATAAAAAGCACGGCTCTCAGCAATGATACAAATACATGGGAAGTTTGAATTGCCTTCTTTTATTAAAAAAAAAAAAGAAAGAAATGTCAGGCAAAAAGTTTATCTCATTGGTGTTAGAAAAAGATTATTTTTGAGGTAAATTCTAGAGTTTGAACAAATCTAATGTTATCTACATACAAAATATTCATCTACTATAAGTGAGGACCATCATTCCACATGACAGCCCCCAATCCTCAAGCCTCAATTATCAAAGAGAGAAAGCATTTTTTTAACATACTTATTTACCAAGGCACAAGAATAGCATAATAATATTTTTGAAGTTTGGGCTTTTTTTTTTTTTAATGAAATTGGTTTTTAACAAAAGGGGATCTTTAAGTTCAAAGACTAAATCTTATTCATTGTATTATCTCCACTGACTAGGTGGCAGAGTAGGTACTCATAAATTCCTGGTGAATCAAAGGAATCTTCTTTTAACATCAATTGCAGAAGCTGTATAATTGGCTCTGAAGAAGGAACATAAAGTCATCTCAGCACTGATTGAATCTGGAAGAGAGCCATGCTATAACTTCTAGCACTCCTGGCTATCTCCATCAAAGATCTGAGAGTTCAATTTTCTGATAATTAGATCTCATCCATTTTCCAGGGATTGTACTATTGGTATGGTTGAACCAGCTTTTGGTAGGCTTTTAAGGCTGAAGTTGATGACTTGGCTTTTTGTGAGAATCTAGATCATATATGTACAGACTTTGCAAAATAGGATATTCCCCTAGCACTCCATAAGTCTTAGCTATGTTATTTTTGATGAGATTTCTAAAAGTAAACATTTGATGTAAAGCACTTGTCATTGGTAATTTCTAACAATTTCCAGAGTAACCAGAGAATAGCGGAGTTTCCTTTTAATATATTCCCGGATGTCAAGGAAAAAAATAAATAAGAAAGTTCACTTTCCCTTTAAAATTTTAGTTATAAATTCACAGTTACCACTGGAAGTCATCGTATGGCAGTCTTAAAGTGACACAATTTTTCCGAAGTTGATCAGTAAAGAGATTTTCTATCCAAAAAAGTTGTATAAGTTATTAGCTAGAGTCTGCAAGAAACAGTATATACACATTTATAGTTTGATTAAATATCTGAGTGAATATGTTTTTTTTAGGAACAAATTTTCATCATGTTTGGCTTGGTAATTTATTTTACTTTAGGGACATCTGGGTGGCTTAGTGGTTGAGCATCTGCCTTTGGCCCAGGGCGTGGTCCCGTGGTCCCGGGATCGAGTCCCACATCAGGCTCCCTGCCTGGAGCCTGCTTCTCCCTCTGCCTGTGTCTTTGCCTCTCTCTGTGGGTCTCTCATGAATAAATAAATAACATTTTTAAACGAAATTTTATTTTAATTTATTAAAGCTACTACCTTTTAAGACAATACAGAATTAAATAAATGACTGCATTATTCTAAGACCCATGTGAAAAAAAATATATATATACACACATTTTGGGAGATAAAAAGGCCAAGAAATCAGTCCACCATCAGTTGGAACAGTGACTAATGCAAAGGAATTCTCTGCCACTAAAGAACACATCGCAGTGGTTCTGTCCTGGGTTTATGGACTTGTTTATAGAATGGAAGCAACAAGGCCAAAGTCATGTTTTCTCTGCCTGTGTTGGTCAGGTTACTGTGATGTGCCCATCACTCCCACAATGCTTCACATTCAGTTTAGCCAATTAATTTTTCATACGTCTAAAAAATTCTGAAAAGCTTCCTCACCAACAAGAAAGACTAAACTATCAATAAATACTTAGGCTAAGGATAAAATAGAGCAAAAGAGAAAACAAGGTGCTTTTTAAAAATATATAAACCTTTACTTCCATCCTCTTTCTCCTGACCTAAGCATTTAAGGGAAACACATGTCTTTCATCGCTATTGACTGAAGCTCGTTTCCAGCTTGGAGGTGTAAGAGCTCTAAAATTCAAAACATACTTGCATTTACCTATGGATATTAAGAGTCTCTAATAAAATGAAATTTAAAAAATTAACCGATTATGGGAATTAGTGTATCAATAAAAGCATAAGTTACAAGTAAAGTGCCCATTCTTGGCTCTTCCCAGGTAACTGTTGTAGGTAGAAGTTGGATGACTGCAACTTTTTTCCTTTTGAGTGCTGCAGTGAGAAAAGCACAACATAGCAAATCATGAGCCCATACATCTGGGCTCAAGTGCCTACTATTTCCTAGCCATCTGGTTGAAGGCAAGTCTCTTGCCCTTCCCGAGCCTGAGTTATTACATTTATAAAATCAGGTTTTTATGAGGAAGATGAAGGTCATGTCTCTAAAGAAAATGTTACCAGTGTTTTCAAACAGCAACAAAAACACTTTACTCAGGAAGTCTGGACGTGCATTGCAAACAAGAGTGCCTGGCACACAGATGGAGCCAAATAAATGTTCGCTGATTGTTCCTATCAATATATGAATGTACAATAGATGAAAGATTATGACACTTATCTTAGCATGGGAAAAAAATTTAAAAATGCGTCTCATGTTAACAGAGGCAGAGACACTACCCTCACGTGGGGCAGAGAGTGCATTATTTAAGTTGTCAATTTCCCAAATGCACAACATACATATTGCTTAACATGTTGAAGCAGTTGGGTACACTGTGTAAAAGTAAAGACACTCAGGCTCAGCCTAAGTACAGTATAGGGTTGAATCCCATCTCTGCACCTTAATTGCTGTGTGATATTAAGCCAGTAGCTCAAACACCATCTCCGTTTTCTCTCATGTACAATGGGATAACTGTTTTATTTATTATATATTTTTAATATTGTATAGCACCAAAAGAGATAACTGAGGTACTCAGCCCTTAGCAAAATATGACCTTTTCTGAGGTAACTTGGTCAGCCTCTGAAGAACTGATAGAAAGCCCATCAGGATGGCAAAATCGCCATAATGATTCTCATCTACAAGATTATTGGAGTTTCTCATTCCTACATAGGCACATGGCTTGGTGACTGCAAAACATTTTATTCAATATGGATCCACCAACATCCATCATTTTCGCTAGAGCTTGCAAAACACATGTATTTTTTTTTTTTAATAGCAGGTCAGATGTTAGCCAAGTCATGCAGAATGGTAACAATGCTGAGTCTGTGCAAATATTGATTGCTCACCAAGATCATGTTATCACCACCTAGGCATAACTCTGAGGGCTACTTACAAGTCTTGTTTACTAGGTAGGTGTTTTATGATAAAAATGACAGCTCCTTCCATTGTCCGAGGCATTGTCTCATTTAATTTTTGAGGCTACTACAGCTATCATTAGTGATCCCGATTTTTTTCTAACAGATTTTATTTTATTTTACTTTGCTTATTATTTTTAATTGAAATACAGTTGATATACAATGTCATATTAGTTTTAGGTGTACAACACAGTGATTTAACAGTTCCATGCATTGTACAATTATCACTACAATAAGTGTACTTATCATTTTCCAGCACACATCATTATTATAATATTACTCACTATATTCCCTATGCTATACTTTTCAACCTATGACTTATTTATTTTATAAATGGAAGTTTGTACCTGTTAATTATGTGAGTAAAAGGCTTCAGGATCTATGCATATTATCAGATAGACATTAATTTATGAGAATCTAAGAAATGAAGGATATTTGCTTAATTATTAAGTTTAGATCTTCTCAAAAATATTTCATGAAAATATGTTTTTGAGAATTATATATGATATAAATGACCAAGATTTGTGATGCAAAGTCTCTAAAACATAAACAGACTGTTTAAAAAAAAAAAAAAAACAGAGCATGTCATTTATTACATGTTTCCCGGCACAGCTGAAATAAATATTTATATCCATGATGCAGGAAATATTTTCCCAGGAATGGATTATATTCTGCAATTCTTCAGTTCAACAAATGCCTGATAGTCTCTCTTAATTCCTCTGTGTAGAGTGTCAAACAGATACAGGAGGTCAACCACATACTCTCTGTCTGTGTGGAAACCCTGCTGCTCCAGGCTTTTCAGAAGCAAGGGGTAGGGCAAGAGTGCACGGTAGCGATTACTCTGAAGAATATTCATCCCTGACCTCTGTTTACAGGAGGAGACAGGCAAAGTTGTCCTTTGTTCCTCAGTCTATATCTGTTCGGTTCCTATCTCCTAGAGCTCAGGTACCATAACCTTTATTTGACCCATCTGCACAAGCAGAGCAGGGATGCAGGTCTCCACATTTGCAAAATAGAGAAGTAAGATGTAGAACAAATAAATAATCTTCCCAGAGGCAAATCTGTGATAGAATTGAAAGCTGGGCTCAGGCCTCTTAAATGTCAAGTCATGACTACTGTTTAACATAGTTTCCATTAAACGTATTCAATTTAATCATCTATTTGTCCTAGAGAGCATAAAGCAATTCAAAAGAGATAATGTATTTGAGCTGACTGCAAATAATAAAAATGCCTTGTCAAAAAGGAAAAAAAAATGCCGTAAAGAATAATTTCCTTTTTTGTGCTGCCAAAAGCATCCAAGCATCTCCCAGTTATAAAACGTGAACTTTCTTCATAGTTTTGACAACTTACCAAACTCTATTGATACTTCCTTGAAAATACCATAAGTGTGTTTTCTTCTCGCTTTTTATTCTCTCAAGATCTTGTCTACTCCTATGGCTTTAATTACAATCTATATGGGGATGACTTTCTAAACTGTACCCCTGGCTGAGATATCTTTTGGGCCATCGGATGCATCCTCTTGAATATTACAGAAGGATGTTGAACCACGTATTCAAAACCTAATCAGCATATTTTCTCTCAAATTTGCATTCCTTGTACCAGTAAATGGCACCACATCCAACAGTTCAAATTAGGAACCTGGGAATCTCCCAGACTCCCATCTCACTCCTCCCTACCATTTTTTTTTTTTCTCCCTACCATTTCTAAACAATCAACGAGTCTTGCTCCCTCCACTTTGTTTTAAAAATCCATTTGCTTCTCTGTATTTCCATTGCCACTGCTAACATTCAGGGCCGTCAGAGAGTCAGGCACTATTACCTACTTAAGATCCATTCTTACTTCCAAAGCCCTGGTTTACCTAACTGAAATATTTGATCTCTTACCTTCCTTTGCTGCTAACCATAGGACCTAATCCTGCCCAAAGAGATGTAAGTTGATTTTACTCCAGAAATTTTCCAGGAAGATTCTTTAAAAAGGTGACTAAGTCAGCAGTTTTGTTGTCCTCACACTTTGTCTACAACCATTCTCTTCATCCTGCCTGGTAGTGAAATGTGTGAACTGTAGCAGCCCTTTTGTGACTATGAGGAGAAAAACCACACATAAAATATGGGGAAGGCAGGAAGTGGAAGTCATGGTCCCTGGTGATAGCATGGTAATACTCTGTTAGATTCTCTACCTTCAGATTCCTTAATATGTGGAAACAAAACAAAACAAAACAAACATGTCCTATTTAACTAAGCCAGTAAGTTACTATTGCTGGGCTTCTATTACACAAGGCTGATGACATTTTATCTCTGACACATCTCTCATATTCTGATTATCAGTTCTAATAGTGACATCTCCTTTCTTAAAATCCTTCATGTGCTCCCACTGCCCTTAGGATATTTTTCAAACTCTTTATTTATTTATTTATTTATTTATGATAGTCACAGAGAGAGAGAGAGAGGCAGAGACACAGGCAGAGGGAGAAGCAGGCTCCATGCACCGGGAGCCCGACGTAGGACTCGATCCCGGGTCTCCAGGATCGCGCCCTGGGCCAAAGGCAGGCTCCAAACCGCTGCGCCACCCAGGGATCCCTTATTTTTCAAACTCCTGAGCAGCACCTATAATGCCCTGTGGGATCTAGTTTTTAACATTAGCTCGAGCTTCATCTACCCTACAAGTTCCAAACTCTAGTCTCGGTGAACTGCTTTCACTTCTCATAGATTAGTGTATGCTAGTCTATTTATGCGGAATATCTTCCCTTTATTCCTTTTCAAGTTTATTTGGCTAATTCTGATAGGTTTTCCAAAACCTTGCTTAGGAAACATCTGGTAGAGGAACCCTTTCCTGATCCACCAAGATTAGGCTAGGCCTCTCTCTTCTAGGCCTCCACAACAACTGGATACTTGGTATTTATCCACATGGGAAAAAAAAGTATAATGGCAACTACTTTAAACTTCTCTGTTTTGTCAACAAGACTATTATAAATTCCTTAAAGAAGGGACTGTGTCTTGCGGACTATTGTAACTCCAAATATTGTACCTCAATATCTGATAAGTAATATATAGTTGTTGAATGAGCAGGTGAATTAATGCATCTTCATCTCATATTTCTATCATTCAAATTCAAGCTCTCATCATTATGTGCCTGTATAATTATTCACTCATCCAACGTTATTCAAGAGATTACTATATATAATCAATCATAGAACAAAAATAATGAAAATCAAGAATTTGTCCCTTGCTCCATTAGGGCCAGAAGAAGATATTGATACCTTAGTAAATGAAAAAGATTGGGGATACCTATTCTCTTTAATGTAATTTTGTAATGAATTTTATACTTAGAGGTATTTAAATAAAATAATTTAGCTGCGTTTCTATAGTAATATTTTTTCTCTGGTAATTTTCTATTGGTGCTTCAACTGAGAAGATGTATCACATAAAGACACTCTTTAGGTGTGCTAAACCAATACACACTGAACTGGAAATGATCTTAAGATTGATGACTTACTGAATCTATAAGGGCTGCTTTCCAAAGTAGAGCAAAATTACGTTTGTCTCATTCATGATTTCCAGGCTTATAAACACTTCTTGAGAATTAAAACATTCCAAGAGTTTTGAATGCAATTTTAATGTTATTTTTTCACAGTTTTATGGAGGTATAAATTATATACCATACAATTAACCAGTTGTAAGTAAAGAGTTGGATTCTTCAGTGTATTTATATAGTTGTGCAACTATCCCTGTAATTCAGTTTTACAATGTAGCTATCACTTGCAGAAGTTCCAACATGCAATCAATCCCTGTTTCCACTCCCAATTCTAAGCACTCACTCACCCATTTCCTATCTTTAAAATCTTGTTTTCTAAAGGGCGCTTGGATGGTGCAGTTGATTAAATGTCCAACTCTTGATTTTGGTTCAAGTCACAATCTCAGGGTCTCAGGTGAGATTGAGCCCTATGTCAGGCTCCAAGCTCAATGTGGAGTCTGAGCTCAGTGGGGAGTTTGGTTGAGAGTCTCTCTCCCTCTCCCTGTGCACCTCCATCCTGTACTCTCTGTCTCTCTCAAATAAAGAAATCTTTTTTAAAAATCTTGCTTTCTTTTTTAAAAGAAAATCTTTTTAAAATCTTCTTTCTTTTTTAAAAATCTTGCTTTTTCATTGTTTCTTATTTCCTTTATTTAGCACAATTTGAAGAGGAGGC
The DNA here is from genome assembly GCF_048164855.1 of Canis lupus baileyi. Lineage (NCBI taxonomy): Eukaryota > Metazoa > Chordata > Mammalia > Carnivora > Canidae > Canis > Canis lupus. Next base: position 20,163,099 of record NC_132851.1, read on the forward strand.
ATCATCCATGTTGCTACATCTATCAGTAGTTTGTTCCTTTACCTTGAATAGTATTCCATTGTATGGATATATTACTTGATAGAAAAAATAAATTCACTGCTGGATGGACATTTGTACTGTTTTCAATTTTTCACTATGATGAATAATATTGTGAACATTCATGTACAAATGTTTATGTGAAACATGTTTTAATTTCTCTTAGGTATATATCTAAGAGTTAAATTGCTGGGTATATATTAGTTTACATTTAACTTTTTAAGAAACTGCCAAACTGTTTTCCAAAGTGACTCTACCATTTTACATCCCTACCAACAATATATCAGAATTCCACTTTGTTACATCCCAGCCAACACTTACTCCTGTCACATTTTTTATTATTATGGCTAGTCTTGTCTGCGTATAGTGGTATCTCATTGTGATTTAATAAATAATGAAGTAGGGCATTTTTCATACCTATATTAGCTATTTGTCTTCTTTGTAGATATGTCTGTTCAAGTATTTAGCTCATGTTTTTTATTCAGTGATTAGTATTCTTTTATTGAGTTGGATACAAGTCCTTTATTAGATATATGAATTGCAAATATTTTCTTCCAGTCTGTGACTTGTCTGGTTTTTCTCTTAAAGATGTGTGTGCATATGTATGTGTCTGAATGTGTGTGTGTTTGAAGCACAAATGTTTAAATTTTGAATTAGTATGGTTTATCAAATTTTTTCATGAACTGTGGCTTTGGTGCAATATCTAAGAAATTTTTGCCTAACCCAAGGTCACAAAGATCTTATCTTATGTTTTCTTCTAGAAGTTTTATACTTATGTTTAATTGCTTATGTTAATACAAGTATATATAAGTGTAAACATAGTATAATGTGTATATATATACACTTGCTTATATGTATATATAGTACTTATATGCAAATACTTTTTAAAAGTATCTACATTAATCTCATATTTGTCTTTGATCTCTTTTGAGTTAATTTTTGCTCGCTTTGTGAGGTATGGTTCTAAGTTCATTTCTTTTCATGTGGCTATCCAGTGTTCTATGTGGCACTGTTTGTTAACTATCATTTCCTTCACTGAATTGCCTTGGTACTTTTGTCTACCTTCAAGTGGCCATCGATGTTAGGATTTATTTCTGTACTCACTAGTTGCTTACATTAATATGTAACTGTGTTTTCACACTCCATTTTGTATTGCATCTGTCTGGTAGCAAAGTTGCTGGATTTTTTTGGCCATCCTTGTGCTAATAATACTGCTCTTCTCACCAGCAGAGGTGGGGAAAGGATGGAGTTGGCTCCATGCATGAAAGCCTCATACTTTCATTATATACAAAGCTATGGCATCTTTCCAAGAATAAATACTTCTAAATTTGTCTCTTTGGTCAATTTTCAGAATCCCGAAATGGCTATTAAAAAAAAAAAAGAAAGTCTAATTTCATACATGTTATATGGAAAAGCACTCTCTGGTCTCTTCACATGGTCAAACTAACTCCCTCTCCAAGACTGATTTTTAGGGGAGAAACTACCTTTGTTGAACCTCACCCATAGGAGTTGCTTGAAACTGTATTATAAGGTAATTGAAATATCTGAGTCTATTTAGCAGATTTAATCCATGTGTTTATGTCCTGATCCCTACAGAATGTCACCAAAATAGCAGTAATGGAATAAATAATAATCATAATCTACGATGACAGAAGAAGTAACAGAAAAGTGACTACAGATAACCCAGTGCAGTGAATGCAAAAAGGCCAGTATTAAGGACATATTACCAAAATTTCAAAGCATAGCATATAAAGAAATGCTCCTAGAAGTTTTCAGAGGGAGGGAAGAAGTATTCTGTACAAAGTATAGAGAATTTGAATGACATCAAACTTAACACCACAAGAAGCTAGAAGAAAATAGAACAATATTTTTATACCTCAGATTGAAAACTACTTTCACCCCGGGATTCTATACCCAGCCAAAATATTACATAATTTGGAGGTAGAATTATTATATTTTCAGATGTGCAATATCTCAGAAACATATCTACAGCTCCATGCTCTACAGGAAATTACTAGAAAACATGCTATAATAAATATAAAACATGCTATAATAAAATGAGAATTGAAAACCAAGGAAAAAACCAATGAAACCAAGAAAAAAAAAATATGTGGATACAGGAAAAGGAGTTATAACATAGCTTTCTAGAAAATGATGAAAGACACATACCAAATGAATAGCTCTACTAGAAGCCTAAAGAATATCCAATCCAGATGGAGCAAGAAGTATGAGGGTTCTAGAAGACATATTTCTCAGAAAAGCAATGAAGACTAATTGCATATTTCTCAGAAAAGCAATAAGACTAATAATTTTATATTTTCTACTGAACTGACAAATCTCAAAGAATTAGTGGTTATTATGAGATTGGTACATAGAAAGCTATGCAAAAGAAAACAACCCAATTATTAAATCTTGTAAAAACAAAATTAGTACAAGGAATGAGGTGTAATCATAATGCACCACATGATTCAGCTATGAATAATTGTTACAGAGTCATTATGATATAAACATTGAATATTGTAGTAAGTGATAATATTATTAAATTATAAAGAGAAAGAAAGGAAATGTGTGTCAAGGGGGACATAGGGCTAAGAATGAAAGAGAAGAAACCTCCATCTTCCATATTAAGAAGACAACGAGTATCCAAATAAAACCAAATGAAAATCAAGAACATTAGCATAAATTTATTTTAAAATATGGAAGAGATAAAAGAAGAAACACTAAAATTATTAAAATAATTTCTTTCTAGAAATAAGAACCAAGAATGGGGCAGGAATAGCAGGAAGCTTCTATTTAATCTCAGAAGCTTGTGAAATCATTTTTTAAAAATATGTTTTTATAAATATGAAATTTAAAAAGCAAACAATAATAAAACAGTTTTATAAGTGTGTTTGTTAGCATGTTGCTTTCTAACCATATGTCATTTTAAAAGCTGTTCTACTAATTCCCATTTTTTACAAACTGCATTCAATTAAATTGACTCACAAGAGAGAACTTTAATCCAATATGATAGTTATGTGAATGGACAAATACAAAACCAAGTCCAAAGCTGAGGTTTATCAATTTGTCAGGAAATTCCTTCAGGAGAGGAGGTTGTCATTTTGTTGCTATCCTATTTTAACTAGTAAATCACTTCTGCCTTAGGATGTGCTCGTTTCATATCCTGTATTTTATCTCCCTCCAGATATCATATAAGCTGGATGCATGATAATTAAAATGCACAAGAGCAGATGTTGCTCAGTCTCTGTCGGGCATTGAGTAAATGTTTTCATGTGTCATTCCTTTCAGTAACTGTGGATGAATATCACAAGAATGGTGCATTAATTTTCTGCAGGGTTGCTATAACAAATTACCACAATGTGGTGGCTTAAAACAAGAAAAATTTATTAACACAGTTCTGAAGGCCAGAAGTATGAAATTGAGGTGGCAGGAGAGCCGAGTTCCTTTTGAAGACTCTAGAAGAGGACCCTTCCTTGTCCCTTCTAGTTTCTGGCAGGTCCAGGTGTTCTTTAGCTTGCGGCTGTGTAACTTTACCTCTGCTTTCACAGAGCCTTCTCCTTTTGTCCCTGTGTCTCTCCTTTGGGTGTCTCCTAAGGATACTTGTTCCTGTCACCCAGATAATCCAAGATTATTTCATCTCGAGATCCTCAGCTTATTTATATCTGCAAAAGACCCTTTTGCCAAAGAAGATCACATTTACTGGCTCTGGGGATCAGGATGTGGACATATCTTTTAAGGGCCCACCATTCAGCCCATGAAAAATGGATAAAAGAATAACAGGGGGGAATATCACATATTATTCACTTTAGTGGCATGTCATATTTAGACAAGCACAAAACCACGCCTGAAATTTCAATGTCCGGGGAAATGGAAGACAAAAACGTTTATTCAGGAAAATGTGGAATTACAGAGACAGTTTCATAAGCCAGTCACTGATTTCTGTCTTGTTAGAATTACCATTAACTTCTTCCAATTTTGCTGAAAACATGATTGGCTTATTGTCTATTTCCAAAACATGGATTAAAGGAAAAAGCAGTGTTACTTGTAGTTCTCAAAGACTTCATTTTCTAAATAACTGAGAGTGGATGGTTTTAAGTCTCAGTAGAAATCTTTCAGGGTGTTAGGTATTACCACACATTAAGAATACACTTACCATAATTTGAGCCCTTTCTTGCATTTATCCAATCATGTGTCCTATTTTAAAACTGACCCCATATGTATTTATTTATTCCACCCCATATGTATTGAGTTATCAGGGAACCTGTACGCAGTTCTTAAGTAATGGCATCAGGCTCATGATTTTCATGCACATACACCACCCTTCAATGATTCACAGATAGGGTTTGGTTTATACTTTCTTTACATTATTTTCATTTCTTCTATCAACAAGTTTTGGAAACTTAGTCTAGATTCCATTGCCTCACATGCCATGCCATTCAGTTTTAACTGCACTCTTGTTTAAAGACCGTTTAGAATCCTTGAGAAGAAAATACTACGTTCATAGGTGCAGAGAGTAAGAGAAACTTGAGTCAATAAAAGTAAGTGTTGTTACTATTATTGTTTTTATTGTGATGACTTTTCAACAATGACATTCCCAATGGTCGTGGGACTGTCACTCCTTTCCTTTCAACTTTATGACATCTCTCCACTGACTGATCTATTTAATTTATAAGGTTCTATTGATGTATTATTGACTCCTAAATCCCATGGCTTGTTGTCAACCTTCATCTTACCCTTCCATGCATTAATTGTGATTAATTGTATGTTTACCTTTCTTGTCCTTAGGCTTCCATGACATTTTGCTCCCTCTCTGATTTATTTGTTAGCTTTTTCTTCTCTTTCTGGCCCCTGAATATAGACTCTGACATTTATACTCTTGAACTTTTTTACTGAACATTCTACTTTCATCTATAATCTCCATACCTTGTGACTCTAAAGCTGAAATCTCAAATTCTAGATTTTCTCTTAGCATCAAGACCTGCATTCCAAACTGCCTGCCTATTATCTCCATCCTGTTATTTTCCTGACCCTTAAACTCACCCAGCTTCATTATTGTCTTCTCAAAACTAGTTCTTTTCTTAACCAAGATTTCTTAGTGGCAATAGTGTTTTTCCAGTCACCCAGATTATAGCTGAAAAGAGATTTTTAAGATCACATTTCTTAGTAAATCTTAGCTAAAAGTAGAGCAGTCCTCTCTGATTTATGGAAGCATTCTTCTTTGAATTTCCACCTAGTTATAAGCTCCCCATATTTACCAGTCAGGAAAAAAGGGAACTATAATTTCTAAATTAGATAAGAAAGAAATCAACCATGGAGTCCAGTTTCCAGAGAAAGAACAGAATATGACTACAATATAGGAGTTATTTTTTATTTTATTTTTATTGTTATTATTTTTATTTTTTTTAAAGATTTTTATTTATTTATTCATTCATGAAAGACACAGGGGGAGAGAGAGAGAGGCAGAGACACAGGCAGTGGGAGAAGTAGGCTCTATGCAGGGAGCCTGATGTGGGACTCGATCCCAAGTCTCCAGGATCAGGCCCTGGGCTGAAGGCGGCGCTAAACCACTGAGCCACCCAGGCTGCCCATTTTTAAAAAATTTATCCTTATATGTTGCTCTCAACATTCAGTGAGTTACCAAGCTATATACATTTGTCTTCTTTAATGTTCAGAAGGAATAGGTACATAGATTGCACTCTATGGGGTGCCTGGGTGGATCAGTTGGTTAAGCATCTCTCTTGATTTCACCTCAGGTCATTATCTCAGGGTCCTGAGATTGAACCTCACTTAATCTCAAGAGTCTGCTTGAAATTTCCTCTCCCTTTGTCCCTTTTCCTCCCACTCACACATTCACACTCTTTCTCTCTAAAATAATAAATAAAATCTTTAAAGATGTTCCTTACAGTGCTATTTGTATTAATAATATTAGAAATGTTAAATTTCCAACAATAGAATAAGTAGTATTTTACATACAAAATATGTGATGAATAATCTGCAGTAATTTAAATTCTGGTATAATAGTCTATTCATTTATACAGAAAGATATTTATATGCATTTTTAAAAGTTTTTATTTAAATTCCAGTTAGCTAACATTCAATGCAAGATTAGTTTTAGTGTACAAGTTCAACACTTCCGTACATCACCTGGTGCTCATCACAGCAAGTGCACTCTTCAATTGCCATCACCTATTTAATCCATCCCCCCTTTTCTTCTCAGTTTGTCATCTATGGTTAAGAGTCTGTTTCTTGTTTTGCCTCTCTTTTTTTCCCATTTGCTTATTTATTTCTTAAATTACACATATGAGTGAAATTATAATGTATTTGTCTTTCTCTGACTTATTTTCAAGTAGCGTTATATCTTCTAGATCGATCCATGTTGTTGCAAATGTTTGTATTTTGATAGGGACTGCATTAAATCTGTAGATTGCTTTGGGTAGTATGGAAATTTAAACAATATTTGTTTTTCCAATCCATAAGCATGGAAAATATTTCCATTTGTGTCGTCTTCAATTTCTTTCATCAGTGTTTTATAGTTTTCAGAGCATAGGTATTTTACTACCTTGGTTAAGTCTATTCCTATTTGATCATTTTCGGTGCAGTTGTAAATGGGATTATTTTCTTAATTTGTGTTTCTACTGTTTCATTATTAGTGCGTAGAAAGAAAATAAATTTCTGTATATTGACTTTGTATCCTGTAACTTTACTGAAGTCATTTATCATTTCCAGTAGTTTTTGGTGGACTCTTTAGGGTTTTTAACATATAATATCATGTCATCTTCAAATAGTGAAAGTTTTACTTTTTTCTTATTAATTTGGATGCCTTTTATTTCTTTTTGTTGCCTGATTGCTGTGGCTAGAACTTCCAGTATCATGTTAAATGAAATTTGTGAGAGTGGACATCTTTGTTCCTGATCTTAGAGGGAAAGCTCTCTGTTTTTCACCATTGAATATGCCATCTGTGGGTTTTTCATATATGACTTTTACTATGTTGAAATATATCTTTTCAACTTGAGGGCTTTTAATCATGAATAGATGTTATAATTTGTCAAATGTTTTCTTTGCATCTATTGAAATAATCATATGGTTTTCATCCTTTCTCTTGTTGATGTAATGTATCACATTGATTGATTTGCAAACATTGAACCACCTTTGCATCCCAGAAATAAATCCCACCTGATCATAGTGAATGATTTTTTTTTAATGCATTGTTGGATTTGGTTTGCTACTATTTTGTGGAGGATTTTTGCATCCATGTTCCTCATAGATATTGGCTTGTAGTTCTCTTTTTTTGTAGTATCTTTATCTGGTTTTGGTATCAGGGTAATGCTGGCATCATAGAATGAGTTTGGAAGTTTTCTTTCCTCTTCAATTTTCTGCAATAGTTTGAGAAGAAGCGATATTAATTCTTTAATTATTTAACAGAATACACCTATGACGTCATATAGTTCGGGACTTTGGTGGGAGTTTTTTGAGTACTGGTTCAATTGCACTGCTGGTAGTCTCTTCAAATTTTCTATTTCTTTCTGATTCAGTTTTGGGAGGTTATATGTTTCCAAGAATTATCCATTTCTTCTAGTCCAGTCTGTCAACATATAATTTTTTCATAGTACTCTCTTATAACTTGTATTATAAATTGTGGTGTTAGTTGTTAGATCTCCTCTTTCATTTCTGATTTTCCTCTCTTTTTTTGATGACTCTAGTTGAAGATTTATCAATTTGTTGATCTTTTCGAAGTACCAACTCTTGGTTTCATTGATCTGTTCTTTGTTGTTTTTTTTTAGGTTTTAGTTTTCAAGTTTCTAGGTCATTTATTTCTTCTCTAATCCTTATTATTTCCTTTCTTACTGTTCTTCTTTTTCTAGCTCCTTTAAGTGAAAGGTTAATTTGTTTATTTGAGATTTTTATTGCTTCTGGAGGTAGGTCTGTATTGTTATAAACTTCTCTCTTGGAACAGCTTTTGCTGCACCCCACAGATTTTGGACCATTGTGTTTTTCTTTTCATTAGTTTCTGTGTATTTTTGGATGATCTCTCTCATTTCTTGGTTGACCCATCTGTTGGTTATGAGCATGCTATTTAACCTCCATGTATTTCCATTCTTTCCAGATTTTTTTGTGTGGCTATTACTAGTTTCATACCATTGTGGTTGGAAAAGATGCCTGGTATGTTTCTTGTTGAAACTTGTTTTGTGGCCTAATATGTGATCTATTCTGGAGAATGTTCTATGTGCACTTGAAAGAAATATGTACTCTGTTATTTTAGGATGGAATATTCTGAATATATCTTTTAGATCTATCTGGTCCAATATGTTATTCAAAGCCATTATTTCTTGTTAATTTTCTGTTTGGATGATCTATACATTGATGTAAATGGAGTGTTACAATGTTCTACTGTTATTGCATTACTATCAGTTACTTCCTTTATGACTGTTATTAGCTGCTTTATTTCTTTGGGTTCTCCTGTGTTGGATGTGCAAATATTTACAATTGTTGTATCTTCTTGTTGCATTGTTCCCTTTATGATTATGTAATGTCCTTGTCTCTTGTTACAGTCTCCGTTTTAAGGTCTATTTTGTCTGATAAAGGTATTGCTACCTCAGCCTTCTTTTCACTTCCATTTGTATGATAAATGCTTTTCCATCCCTTCACTTTCAATCTGTATGTGTATGTCTCTTGCAGACAGCATGTAGATAAAGCTTATTTCTTTGATCCATGTTATCATCCTGTCTTTTGATTTAGTCCATTTACATTCAAAGTAATTATTGATAGATAGGTACTTATTGCCATTTCGTTACTTGTTTTATGATTGTTCTTGTAGTTCTCTGTTTCTTTCTCTCATGGTTTGCTGGTTTTCTTTAGTGATATACTTAGATTCCTTTTTCTTTATTTTTTTTTAGCATATGTATTATGGGTTTTGATTTGTGTTTACCATTAGATTTGCATACAATATCTTATAGATAGTAGCATATATTGTTGAGATATATATATATATATATATATACACCATTATATATATGATATATATACATATTGTTGTTTATATATACCATTGTTGATGGTGGCTTAAGTTTATTTACTTATTTTTTTTAAAGATTTTTATTTATTTATTCATGAGAGACACAGAGAGAGAGAGAGACAGAGAGAGAGAGAGAGAGGCAGAGACTAGGCAGAGGGAGAAGAAGGCTCCTCACAGGGAGCTTGATGTGGGACATGATCCCTGAACCACTCCCTGAGCCAAAAGCAGATGCTCAATCACTGAGCCACCCAGGTACCCTGATGGCTTAAATTTAAACCCTTTCTTTACCCCTCTTCCAGCCCCCACATTTTAGGTATATGGTGTCTTACTTTACATCCTTTTATTTTGTGAATCCTTTGTCTGATTTTTATAGATACACTTAATTGTACTGCTTTTGTGTTTACTACTTTCCTTACTCTTGCGTATGGTCTTTTCCACTCTTTTCCACTCTTTCCCTTTAACATTCCTCATGGGGCTGGTTTAGTGGTCATGAATTCCTTTAACTTTTATTTATCTTTGAAACTCTTTATCACTCTATTCTGAATGATAGCCTTACTGAGTAGAGTATTCTTGGTAGCAGGCTTTTTTTCTTGCAGTACTTTGAATATATCATGCTGCTCTCTTCCGGCCTGTGAAATTTCTGCTGAAAAATCAGCTGATATCCTTCTAGTGTATCCCTTGTATGTAATTTTCTTTTCTCTTTTGACTTTTAAAATTCTCTTTATCACTACTTTTTGCCATTTTTAATTATTGTGTGTCTCCTTGGGGTGATTTTGTTGGAGGCTCTCTATGCCTCTTGGATCTGGGTTTCTATTTCCTTCCTCAGATTCAGGAAGTTTTCAGCTATTATTTTTTCAAATAAATTTTCTTTGCCGTCTTCTCTCTCTTCTTCTGGGATCCCTATAGTGTGAATGTTATTATAATTCATGGTATTGTTGAATTCCCTAAGTCTATTTTCATTTTTTATTATTATTTTTACTCTCTCTTGTTTTGCTTGATTGCTTTCCATTACTCTGTCCTCCAGGTTGCTTATCTGTTCTTTGGCTTCCTCTAGTCTGCTATTTATTCCATCTAGTGTATTTTTAATTTTAGTTATTGTGTTCTTCACTTCTGATTGGTTCTTCACCTTTTCTGTTTGTTAAGGGTCTCACTGAAGTCCTCCATATTTTCCTCAAGTCCACTGAGTATCTTATGATTATTACTCTAAGTTCTATATTTACATTTAGCTGGAAAGAGTCTGTTCTGCTAGTCTTTGGGTCATTTTCTGGGTTATTTTCACTGATGTTGGTGTTTTCTAGGTGTATCTTTGGACAAGTGAGCTTAAGGTCCTCCTACTCTGCTGTCTTCCCTGGAAGTCTCTATGCTTTGTTGAACTGGAAAAAAAAAAAAAAAGGAGAGAGAGGGGGAGAGAGAGGGAAAGGGAGGGAGAGAGAGAGAGAGAGAGAGAGTTAGAAATAATAGGCATAGGATACCCCAAGGAAAAATACTAAGGACTATTATTTGCTTCAAACTGTAACCAAGGATTTCTACATATAAATGTAATGAATGTATTTCACTATGTGTCAGGGAACTCTTGACAAAGAAATGAAAGAAACAAAATAAATTAGGTTAATCTAAACAACTTAAAGAACATCTAGAACTTCAAAGAATCTTAGAATTCAGAAAGTACATTAAATATCAGGTCTAAACTCACTTTATATGCCTTATGGCATTTGAAGTTGAGTGATTTGCTCTATATCATTTATCTGGTTATGATAGATATGGAATTTGAGTTTCTCACACCATTCTATGGATTCCCACTATTTTCCTATCACTGTTGATATGGCATATGCAATCATTTTGATGTTTTAAGAATGTGTGAAAATTAATGCATCTTCAAACCTTGAGCCTATCCACCTTTATGGAAGGTAAATAGCATTTTAAAGCAGGAATTTTGGGAAATAATTTATATTTGAATTTTTTGTTCCTTTTTCAATTGGTGACTTTTAATCAGGATTCTCCAGGGAAATAGAACCATCAAGAAATATTTATATCAATATCTATATCTGCATATATCAATATATACATATATCTATATCAAAAGAGAGAATGATCTGTTAGAAGAAATTGACTCACATGATTATGGAGGCTGAGAAATCCCATAATCTGCCATCTGCAAGCTGGAGGCCCAGAAAAACTGGTGGCATAATTTTGGTCCAAGCCTCAAGGCCTGAGAATCAGGAAAATAATGGTGCTAAGTTCAGTCCAGGTCCAAAAGCCCAAGAACCAGGGAAATGATGCTGTAAGCTCCCCAGTCTACGTTCAGGAGAAAGCCAAAATCTCAGCTCCACCAATGAGGCAGAGAGGAAATTCTTCCTTCTTCTACCTTTTTGTTATAGTAAGACTCTCAATGATTTGGATGAGGCCAACCTAAATTGAGGAGCAAAATCTGCTTTACACAGTCTTCAGATTCAAATGCTAATCTTGTCTGGAAACACTCTCATAAACATGCCCACAAATAATGTTTTGGCAAATATTTGGGTACCTCCTAATCCGGTCAAATTGACACATAAATTTAACCTTCACAATGATCTCAAACAATTTGCTAAATTTTTCTGAGCCTCAAGTACTTTGTCTGCAAAATGGGGGAGTTACTATCCATTCCACCAGGTTATTTTAAGGCTTAAACAAGATGCACTTAAAAGATCAACCCTATTTTACACATAATGACTATTCAATTAATGACAGTTCTTTTTCCTCCCTCTCTCTGTATTGCTAATAAAAATATCCAGTTACATTATACTAATAGCCTGTTATGGGTTGAATTGTGTCCTCTCAGACAAAAGAAAATTCATATGTTGAAATCCTAACTCTCAGTACCTCATAATTTAACTGTAGTTAGAGATAGACTGTTAAGAGATAATCAAGTTAAAATGAGATCACTGAGGGGGAGGGGCGCTAATCCATTATGAATGGTATGCTTATAAAAAGGGAAATATTTAACACAGAGAGACACACACAGATGCACACAGGGAGAATGTCACATGAAGACTGGAACTGTGCTGTCACAAGCCAAACAAATACCAGAAATTGGTAGGATAGGGGCCTGGAATAGATCCTTTCCTGGTGTCTTCAAAACAAGCATGGTTTTGCCAACACTTTTTCCAGCCTCCAGAACTATGAGACAATAAATTTTTGTTATTTAAGCCATTCAGTTTTTGGCACTTTGTTACAGCAGCCCTAGGAAACTAATACACCTGTATTTCTTAGATTGATGATTACTTATAATGACATCTCTTAGAAATAATTCTTCATTAGCCCTTATGAGGATATATAAGGTCCTTCTTTTCCAATTTCAAGGAAAGTAGATCTAAAACCCCTTCTAGCCTAACTCTTAGTTAACATGCCTCTCAAGAGTAGAGAAGGTAAGGCATCTTTTATTATATGTGATTCTAGTTCTAGTTTTTTAATATCCTACTAAACCTAGGCTATTCATACAGGTCATGGGTTGATGGAATAGATAGGTGGATGGATGGATGGATGGATGGATGGATGGATGAAGAAAGAGAGATGACAGATGATAGAAGATAGAGAAAGGAAGAATGATCTCTATTTCTATTCCTGTATATATGTCTATATCTGCATCTCTATTATCTATATCTATCCTGCTTTTTAAGAAACATAATAACATAAGCTTCTTCCCCCCATTTTATCAAAAACTTGCTACAAACATCATTTTAATAAAATGGTCATGTCATACTCTCTCATATGTTTGTATTTACTATGATTTGCCAATCCCAATGCAGTTAGGTGATTGATGTCCCTTCCTCTTTTTACCATATTTTCTTAAATAAAACTTTGTCCACATTTCAAGATATTTTCTTAAAATAGTGTACTAGAAAAGCAATCACTAGACCAAAGGCTATAGACATTTTTTAATATTCTTGATACCTATTGCCAATTGCTTTGCAGAAAAACTGGTGTTCTTTCCTTTGGGATTTAATCCCAAGACAATTCTTTGTAACAAGAGAAGGAAATAAGGTCATGAAGAGCAATGGGAGCACTAGCATTCAGCTGCCACAAACAGGTAATGAAATTTCCTTATGAAGAGCTCAAAGCCCTGCATGGTGTATCTATAATATGCAGGTAATTCAAGCAATCTCTGGCTCAATCTTTCTGGAACCCAACATACAAATGCAATATGGGATATTAAATTGTCAGCTCATGTACTGAGCAAAATCATCTCTATCCTCTCCATTCTCTGGGTTGTTTCTTCTCGAGTGTTTAGTTCAGCGATAATTTCCAGTAAACTGTTGTCACTTGAAAATAAACAGTCTGGACAATGTATGGTCCATTTGGAATACTGAGAAAATAAACAACCTAGGATATGCTTCCTACTTGTCTATGTAGCCCTTTTTGGAATGTGTGCTCCAGATACTTTACTTTTTTTCTTTGAAGCAGAAGTTTTATTTAAAATAAAGCTACTTATTTGGTACTCCTGGGCAATCCTCTTTTGAAGAACCACAGCAATGAGTGGCTTTGGAGCCCTACTTCGAAGAAACCAGTTCATCCTTCTGGTGCTCTTTCTTTTGCAAATTCAGAGTCTAGGTCTGGATATGGATAGTCGTCCTACCACTGAAGTCTGTGCCACACACACAATTGCACCAGGACCCAAAGGTGAGGAAAGAAACAAAATGTTCATAAATGATAAGTGAACTCTCTTCTCTCCTCCTTCAACCCTATTGTAACTCTCGATGACGTTCTTTTCTCCCTAGCGTCCTTTCCTTCTATTTTGGAAAATCAATGGCCTGTTATCTATTTAAAAACCTTCCTTGATGTTATTAGGTAGGAGAATGCTGGGAGGGTGTAGAACTCACCCAGAGCAGGGGAAAATTCTCTTCTCCCTGCTGTCCCAGGGAAACATAAGCTGAGACTTTAGCCTTTCAGGAATACTTTCCTTAAGACCATCTCTGTTCTTGGGCTGATTTTATTCCAATGCTTTTCTCAACACTGATTTTGGTAAAGTTGCCAGGCAAAAGCTCAGTAACAAGAAAATTAAATCTCTCATATATTTCATAAATTAGTGGGCTTCCCATGAAAAAGAGAAATTTTGTCAAGGTTGCAGGTAGTGTATAAATGAACAGTTATTTATTGAAAGTTGAGTCTTTGGGCCCAAGTGCCTTCAGCTGAAGGATGATAGAGTATTGCAGAATTTTTTCAAGTAGAGCCAAGGTCTAAATGTGCTTCAAGCAACTGGTTGATAAAAAATGCTGCTGTTTTCCTGGTTTCAGTTCTGACCCTTTTGTTCTAAAAGTGGTCACTGCAGTGCAAATTGGTGCTTCCGCATTAGTAATTCATGTTATGTTTCTCCAGGCTATAGGGTGGAAGAATTGCAGCTGCTTAAAATTTTAAGTAGAAAAAAAGGGTCTTTCAGAAAAAGCAGAAATACATCGTCTTATGCTTGTCAGTTATTTAAATGTGTATTGCTTAAAGTGCATTTTTCTTAATCAGTGAATTAATTTCCTCCTAAGATTGCAATCCAAGCTTTAACCTTTGATACCATAAAATAAATGCAGGGAGGAACAATGAGACCTTGGGGCTTCCAAATAATTTCTTGGGTGAATAAATGAATAATGCAAGGGCAAATGTTCAGAAAAGAAAGTTTTGATTAGAAATAAAAGTATTTACTTAAAACTATTATTGGACTTTCCAATAATGTACAGATAACTTTGTGTTATTCCTGGGGTATCATGGAAAATGCTGAAAATTAAAGTTTTCCTTGTCCCTGCAAATGAGAGAGTCCATTTGGAAATAATACTGTTAAACAATTTTCCTTGCCGAGAACTACAGCTTTCAAGCTAGAAGAATGCACAGAGTTTGTCAAAGTAACATCCAAAATATCATGCATTCCAGTACCACAATTCTATTTATTCCAATTTGGCCAAAATATATCGAGTACCTATTAAGTGCCAAGCATTATTTTAGGCATAAGAGATGCATTAAATAACATATATTAGTGCCATAAGCAATAAATAGAAAAACTTAGGAGGGAAGAGTGGGCAATTAATTTTTATTAGATACTAGCAGCCTGTTCGTCACGGTCTTCCTATTCCCATTTCTTTTTTTTTTTTTCTTTGAGATTTTATTTATTTATTCATGAGAGACACAGAGAGAGAGAGAGAGAGGCAGAGACACAGGTAGAGGGAGAGGGGCAGGCTTCTCGCAGGGAGCCCAATGTGGGACTCGATCCTGGGACTGGGATCACGCCCTGAGCCAAAGGCAGACACTCAACCACTGAGGTACCCAGGCGTCCCAATTTCTTGATGTAAAATGTTCCCCTTCCCACTAGAAACCTTGCTAAGATTTCAAACAATGTAAATCCTTCACTCTTCCTGAGCCTGTGTTCTCTAGAACCCTGGGGTTCCAGAACTACGTTCCTAACTAAGACCTAGCATGATTTTTTCTTCCCCCAGAGCCTGAGGGCTTTGCATCAAAATGAATTCTAAGTTCCCTTCTTATTTTTTTTACGATGTTATTTATTTATTCATAAGAGACACACAAAGAGAGGCAGAGACACAGGCAGAGGGAGAAGCAGGCTCCATGCAGGATTATGCCCTGAGCCGAAGGCAGGCGCTCAACTGCTGAGCCACCCAGTCATTCCTAGCTACCACTTCTCCTTGTCTCTGCCCTACTGGATCCTTTCCCATTAACCAGTCTAAATTCTTGGTATCTGGCTTTAGATCAGTCTACTGTCTCCATTTTACTGAAATCAGGGAGGATGTTGTAGGTCCTCTGTGGACAGATACATAGTTAGCTCAAAGAAGGAAACACTCAATTGAGAGTGGGAACTTGTGCACAGAAAAAGGCAGTTAAAACCTGAATGCCCGCTGCGTTGATCCTTTGTTAACTGAGACAGATCAGACATGAGGAGAACCAGCTAGGAAAACCATTAAAAATGGGTTTTATTCTGTGCCTGTATGTGGCCAAGGTCATTTTGAAAAATGCTTCCCTACTTGCTCGGCCCAACAAACACATGCAGATCAAGGAATTCAAATCTTCAGGTTCAAGAACACCCACGAAACTGCCTGAGTTATCAAGGCCATGCATATCTGTAAAGCCACCAAGTATTTGAAAGATGCTACTTTAAGCAACTTCCGCCATTCGGTCATATGATGGTAGAGTTGCCATTGCACAATTCCAAACAGGGGCACTGGACACAGGTTTGGTGGTGCAGAGTGCGAGCCAAAGGCCAATGCTCAACCACTGAGCCACCCAGGCATTCCTAAGTTCCCTCCTTATTAAAGACACTCTACAATTCTGGAATGTAATGTATGGAATACCTTCTACATCTCAGGCCTCATCTTAGGTGCTAAAGGTTTCAAATTAAAGCACTTATCCTAGAACATGTTTACATTTCAAGCTGGATATTAGATTGCAAGCTGTTGGACTCAGGGCTCGGTTGACTCAGTTTTTTCTTTGCAAATTGCCTATATTCATGTGCATGGAGCAACATGTGTATCTCCATCACCGCCTCTCTGCCACCCTCTGCACTGCACCATGCTAGATGCTGTGCCTACAAATGAAAAAAAAGAGTTAGTTTTTGTCATCTCTCAAGACACAAACAGCCGTCTACCCTATTTCATTCCTGAACATAATAGCTCCTCCCTACCTCTGAACAAGGCAGATTTGCATATTTATTTCTGCAAAAACCAAATACTAACAATAAAGAAAAACAAGCTTGTTGGCGAAGGAAACATTTTAAAGGACTGAATTATTGCTTCTGTTCAATATATTTTTCCTACAAGCAAGCTGGTCTATCATTTTTCTCTACAGCAAATCACGTCAATACTATAGTTACCAGTACTGTGCTCAGAAACTTCTAGATACTCTGAGAAACAATAAAAGGCGTTTTCTTTAAATGCATTTGGAAGGCTGGGAACTAAATAAACTATTTAGAGTTGCAAGAGGAAAACAAGTAATGCTAACCTGTCATATAATATATTGTCCAATATCGACTCACCATTTTTTACTGCATTATTTCCCAAGCATAAATTGGTGGGAAGAAAGACATTGAATTCAATCTGTTTGATCTCCAGTATGCTATAGCATATATTTGTATTTAGTTCCTTTATTTGCAAAGTGCTTCATTAGAGAACTGTTTTAAGAATAATATAAGTTAATAAATGTATACTTTAAGCAGTGTAGACATCATAAATAGATAATTAAATTCTATTTATTTTCCCTTCTTCTCCTAGTTTATCTAAGTCTGTTGAGTAACAATGTTGGGGTTAAGTAATGTTCCAATTATCAAAACTTCTCTGTTGAAAGCCATCTTTATTTTCCTTTCTATGCCTAAATTTATTATTTTATGCTGTTTAGTAGAAAATGTCTTTCCCACCTTCCTGGTTTCTTTATTAAACAATTCGTGTAAAATTCTGACCTCTAGTGGTTTTACTTGAAAACAGCAGTGGCAAGAAATTTTAACAAGAAATGTTCAAAAGAAATGTAGAAATAATAAATATTTGAGTGATGGTTCATAATTTCGAAAGTATTTTCAAGTAGATTATCTTGTTTAATTTTCACAATTGCCCTATGTGACAGCAATTACTTTAAACTTAAAAGATAAGGAAACAATCTCAACGAGGCCAAGTAGAACTGTCAAGGTCTCTCACATACTTAAAGAACAGATACACAATTTTAACTTTAGCCCTGGCCTCCTGGCTCCGGGTCCAGTACCATTCCATGACATCTGCTGGTTTCTATCAGAATCAAGTTTGAAAATATAGTCTACTGACCCCTTTGTGATAAGAAATGGATGCAACGATGCCTAAGAACATAATGTTCATGCAACCTTACAGCTCAACATTGTACTGGATATTAAAATATGCTGAAAGTAATGATATCCCTCCTTTTTGATAATCAACTCCATTACTTCATTAGTTTGTTTGGAAATTAAAGATATTTTGCCTATGCTTATGTTGGATTCCATTAGCTTCTTTATTTAGGAGCTATTTCCCCCCAATGACTTTTGTGTGTGTGGCCTAAAAGCTTTTTTGTAATCCATCTGGCTTCTCTCTACTTCTCCTACATCAAACTGCTTTTCCACTTGTAGTCTGATTCAGGCATTCTTGCTTTGTCTTCCATTGTTAGCCCAATATCTTTGTCCTTGATGTTTCTTCTGTCTGGCTCAAACTTACCCCAGGCCAGATCTCCCCAAGGATCATTCCTTCTCCTCATTTACATTTTAGCTCAAATGTCATTTGCATGGTAGGGCCCTATCTGATACCCCGTCAGTCTCTGGATCCTAGCAACTGGCACAACTTGAGTTATTTCCAGGTAACTTCTCAGCCTCCAGTGCAAACAAGCCTTCTCCTGACTTTCCCAAACAGATGGCCAGATATGCCAGGGAATGTCTGGATCATTTTCACAGCCAAATTGTAAGTCTTACTACCCATAATGTAACTATCAGAGATAATTTGGTTTAATACTAGATGTTTTTACATTTGTTAAAGCTGAAGCCCAGAGAGGTAAAATAACTCGTTTAGGTCACACAGTGATTAACTGGTGGCAGGGCTAGAACTGGAACTCAGATTCCAATCGCCAGGCCAGTCATTGTTCCATTCTGCCATTTAAATCATCATCCTCATGTTTTATCATTCTCATTAAGCATGAAATTATTCTTCATTTAATTTTATAAATTAACATTAGAAAAGGAGTTCTGTGAGGTCAATGTATAAACATGGTACAGAATTGTTTTAGCTCGGTCACCTTGATATAAATTAAGTTGCTAATTTCTTTCTGGCAGCTTTATCAGAGAGGTTAAGCAAGTAGGTATTTTCCCAAGACCTTTATATTAACTGTATTAATTCACTACCTTCTTTCATTGAGAGTTTTAATATGTATTTTATGCATAAAGACAGACCAAAAATTTAAGTGGCTTGACCAGGGTGCTCTGGACCATTTTTCTTTTCCTTTTTCCTTTGGGTAGATGCCAAGAAAGCATCTCAAGGTTAGACCAGAAAGGGAAGAGTAAAACTCCAGTCAATCAAAGTGTGAGCAAAGATGAGTCAGGGGGTACTGAATGATAATGATAAAAAATATTAGCTTGTTTCATTTTAATAAGGATGTATTCTTTACCCAAGCCACTCCTTTACTCAATTCCCTTGCACAATAACTTGGCTATCCATCAGTCACCACTAGGCCATAGTAGTAAGTACTTGCATGCTGGCAAAGATCATGGACTTTGAATTTGAGCTCTGTCACTTACCTGTTCATGCGACCTTAAGCCTTAGTGTCTTCATTTTTTAAATGGAGATAATGCTTAATTTGAAAATTAAACATGTGTAGCATATGACTTAGGTCTCCTCATTTTTCCCATTAGCTTCCATTTTCTTTTTTTTTTTTTTAATATTTTATTTATTCATGAGAGACACAGAAAGAGAGGCAGAGAAACAGGCAGATGGAAGAAGCAGGCTCCATGCAGGGAGCCCGACATGGGACTCGATCCCGGTACTCCAGGACATGCCCTGGGCCGAAGGCAGGTGCTAAACCGCTGAGCCACCCAGGGATCCCCAGCTTCCATTTTCCATTACTATAAGCTCCCTCTTTTCCCACATGCATAATGAAATGCTCACAGACTGTAAAGTTGGCTCCTCAAGTAGAAATCCATCAGGGATATACCCACCACCTTCTGCTCTTTGATGCAATTTCCTGCCTATTGTGATCCCACTGTGAAGTCAACTTTTATCAGTAGTTCACAAACCTGAGCCTCCTCTTTCTCTTCCCTCCTGTTGCCTTCTTTCCCTTGTTCTCCAACTGAGCCTGATGTTCTGTATCAATTAAATAGGAATAATAACAGTATAAATACCCCCAGGGATATAATGGGGTATGAGTTAAATGAGTTAAAACCCACAAAACCGAACTTTAGTTTTCTTTTCAGTAAGAAAAGATGGGATAGGTGTGACTACTTCATAGGGCCATGGTGAGAAGAAATGAGTTAAACCATACAAAGCACTTGGTATTGTCCTTGACATATTGCCAAGGACCCTTTAAGTATTCAAAAACCATGGATTAGCAAAGCTCAAGAGAAAGAATGTTTTCTCTGCTTTTTGGTCTTTTTTTCTTCCTGTAAGGAATATTTTCCTGTGCCCCGGAAAGGCAGTTTTGTTGGCCTTGGGTCATCGATCATATGTGTAGGCCAGACACCATTTAAGTCTCATGTTTTTTATTCATGAAATTCTACTTCTGTTAGAAATGGTGTTATTTGGCCTTTTTCATCTTTTCTGAATATTGCAATCCATAACCAGTCTGTCTGGTTTTTTTACCACATATTTGATCTGCAATATTCTATAATTTTACAAAATTCTTTTTTTTACAAAATTCTTTAAATTATATTCTAGAGCATTCTCTGATCTTTTATAAATTGTAATTATAAATATGCATAGTAAAAAACTGACACTCAGAGACTCAATTGAAGTAGTATCTGAATAATTTAATTGTTTTCAAATTATTTATTGTGATTGTTCTTGATTTAAAAATTCTAGACCATCATTTCAGGTCTCTTGTGGCCACTTGACAATACTTGTATCTGTTAAATTATAGGAGTCTTTAGAATTTACAAAGGGTTTATCAGTTATTTTTCTTTTTTTTAATTTATTTATTTATTTTTATTTTTTTAATATTTTTATTTATTTATTTATGACAGTCACAGAGAGAGAGAGAGAGGCAGAGACACAGGCAGAGGGAGAAGCAGGCTCCATGCACCGGGAGCCCGACGTGGGATTCGATCCTGGGTCTCCAGGATCACGCCCTGGGCCAAAGGCAGGCGCCAAACCGCTGCGCCACCCAGGGATCCCTCAGTTATTTTTCTTTAGCTCCTTTGACATACTATAGGAATCATTATTCCCATTTTAAAAAGGGAGACAAATAAGTAAATAAATAATAAAGTAAAGGAACTAAAGCACACTACTCTTGCCTGTAACCCTTCTGAGGGTCATTTATTTGACATCAGCCAGGGATGAGTGTATATGCGAGACATTATAGTATTGAGTGCAGTCAAAAATAGTTTAAATGTTGGTGTTCTACCTTGCTTGAGATAAACAAAAATCTAGAAGAGAATTTTGGACCCCCCGCCCCCCCACCCGCTTCATACTACATGCTGAGTGACCAAATAGCCCCTTAGTCCAACAGGAACTTGGGAGATGGAGTGATACAAGTGTGACAATATGCTGCAGACCAAAGTCAAAGTCCCCAAAGAGATGGAGGGACTTGGATATATTACAAAGGAAAGTCTCTAGAATGGATTTATCCTAGCACTTGAAGAGCAAAGCTAGACCATGCCACCAGTGATCCTGCGGCAACGTCACTAGTGGCCCATAGACACAAACCAAATACACTGAAATAATGCTCATATGGAGCATACAAAAGCAAGGGATATGGCCTTCTTTCCTAACTTAGAGGACCCTGATGGGAGGCAATGCAATGGTAGTATTATTCTAAGATGACCCAACCATGCTAATATGGAACTCTCTCCTGCTCTCTCTTCCTGATGCTCTAACATTTTAACTCTGCACAGATGAGAGTATGCAAAATTAAAATGCTCAGCATTCACTGATGCCAAGGTATTCCTGCACCTGCCTACAAGGCTTTCGCATTGAGAACTGAATCTCCCCCAAATCTATTATTTTACTGCCTGTTTTCCTGCATTCCTTCCTATCTTACTTTTTGGAATTAGAAATACATGCGGGTGTGGGAGGTTAGGGCACAGTACTGTGCCATGTCAAAATGCATCACTAATGCAACAAAATGATTGACATCACTTTCTAATCATAGAGACCTACTGTTGAAACACGGGTGACCGATGGAGGAAAAACTGAGTGTTATTCTGCCTCCTTTTAGGTAAATAGAATCAATTTTTTAAGAACATAGAGCATAGAATGTTTTCCCTATTCTAGCCAATGGCTTCATTGTAAATGGATACTCATTACACTTTGTTAATCTAATATTCCTTATACTGTGGATTTTCTTTCTTCTTTTTTTCTTTTTTTCAGTTTTCATAAGCATCCTGTAGAGGTTGTAAGATTGTATCAGGTCTGACTAGCCAAATTATAAACCAGAAGAGCCAATGGAAGTCTGAGTAGGAGAATGAAGCAACTTAGACTTTTTTTCAAGTAGACAAATCTCTTGGCTGAGTTGAAGATAGGCTAGAGGACTGAAAGGATGTGAGAAGCTCCTGGTGGATCATGAACTAAAAACAGGAGATGAATTAGTGTTGTTGGGGTAGGGAGAAAGGGGTGGGATTAGAGAAAGATTTCAGAAGTAAAATTGGCAGATTACAATGAGTTCTGAACAGTTTGAACCGCCTCTGGACATCCAGATGGAAAAGTCCAGCAGGCAGTTGAAAATAGATACCGTAAATATTTTTTAGGCATTTCTTCTCTACAAAAACAAATAACACTATTTGTCTTGACTCATGGTTTTTATAACTTGTCTCATTTAGTGGACTCATCAGGGACGACTCTGCTATTCTCACAGATAGGTGGGATGTCCATGGATTGGGATGTTGGAATATAATCATAGTTATTACTTATAATGCTATTCGTTTTCTTTACATTAGTTTCTGCCCCACTTTGTACTGAAAGGAATTTTAGACAGAATATTGTGTGTTACATCTACAGAGTGTTGTAAACGTTTTAATGCTAGAGGCACAAATCTCTGGAAGCAAAAATACACATCGGCCAGGGAGTTGCAAATCTGCACAGCCATGGTATGTGCTAAAAGGGGTATTGTCTGCCCTTGGCCTCTTCTTTATCCCTCTAATTTCTAGTGCCTAGAAATTCTGGGTGGCTGTTGGATGATAATTGTTATAACACAAATTTCACAAGCGCTCACGGCATTCCAGGCACCATTTGACGTTTCATATGCATTATCACATTTACTTCTCTCAACAACACTGTAAGGGAGATATTTCACTACTCCGATGTACTAATAGGGGACTTCGACTTATGGAATTTAAGGGGGTTGCCAGTAAGGTCTCAATGGAGCTTGGACTTGAACTAAGCCCTCAGATCCCAGATCTTCTGCTCTTAACAATTGCATTGTATTGCAGAAGCACGCCACTTCATCCTAGATGGATGGAGTTCCTCTTTGCATTTGTTACTACTGACTTGGCTGTGAATGCATTTTAATAATGAATGATATGTGCAGGAGGAAGAAAACCTGCCCAACAAATCTTAATATTGTATTTTTCATTAAGTACAATGTTAGTTTTTTTTTTTCCTCCCTGTTGCTCAGACATGGAATGACAACAAAAGACTTACAGGTTCCATGTAGTAATTCTTAAACCAAATAAACCTGCAAAGAGGAGGTCTTTGTAATTCAAGTAGGAAACACTGCAGGATCCTTGAAATCCACTTTTCTTTGCTAGGTTATTCAAAAAGTAGCTGCAAGGGGAATAAAGTTTATGGATCTCTGAAATTGATGGAGCACAATAAAGGGATTGGTTGACGTCATGGTCATACACATCAACAACCTGGACTGGATCATAGGAAGCACCCACTAAACATTGTTTCATTAGTATCATTGATATTATTATTAGATAAATTAATCACAATAGATGTCTTTACCTATTGTATTTCCTTGCCTTGTTTAGCATGTTTTAGCTTGTTTTTATAGAGGAAAAAAATTTCTATTCTATTTCCTTATTTGATACATTATCTTGTCATTTGAGGAAAGAGCAGTATAGATGAATAAAAGCCAAATCTCCTCACCAGGGAGAAGGAAAAAGAGCATTGATCTTTTCAAAAATCCCACCTTATTAGATGCCAACCACACACATGACAATTTCCTATTCATAATGCTCATAACATTTATAAGACCTTGTTTGGTGTCTCCTTCCCACCAAACTTTTAGGTTTAGATCATGTCTGGTCTGAGACAGTGCTGTATGCCCAGGACTGAACAGAGGACTTTGTAGCTAGTAAAGACTCAATAAATATTTGTTCAAGGAATGAATGAGTGAGTGAGCAAATTGTGAAGTTTTGAGTAGCTCTTGAGAACAAAGTGTAAAATATTTGCCCTGAAAACAAGAAACTTACACTATAATTAAGTAGTTGACATTAATACAAAAAGTTAAATAACAGTGCATTTTAAAATAATACTCCAAGGCAGCAATTAGAGAGTAGTAACAAGGAACCAGATGGTGAATTACCAAGGAAATAATTCTATCAATAAATTCAGAGAATTTAGAATTTGAGACAAGGCTAATTGGTAAAATTTACAAAAGGAGAGAAGCTCCACAGTTTCTTTACATTATTTATGATATATTTTTCAAATTGCAAGAGTATTTCATGATTGTTTAAACATATAGCATGTGTACTACACTAAGCAAAATAAGTCAGAGAAAGAAAAATACCATATGATTTCACTCATGTGGAATTTAAGAAACAAAACAGATGAACATAGGGGAAGGGAAGGAAAAATAAAATAAAATGCAAACAGAAAGGGAGGCAAACCATAAGAGATGTCAAACTCTAGGAAACAAACTGAGGGTTGCTGGAGGGGAGGAGGCAGGGAATGGAATGAGTTTCTGGGTGATGGGCATTAAGGAGGGCATGAGATGGAATGAGCACTGGGTGTTACATGCAAGTGATGAATCACTAAATTCTACCCCTGACTAACAATACAATATTTGTTAAATAAATTTAATTTAAATAAAAAACTAATTAAAAAATATAGCATGTGAAAATATGTGCTGAATAAAGATGTGCAAAGAAAATGCTAATGATCTCACTTTTTACTGTGACTCTTCCCTTTCCACACCCACTTATCCCATGTAACCATCATTAATAGCTTGGTATTAACACATTGCTCTATATTTTTCTGTTTATTCTTTCTTCTAAATAGTATCATATGCATATGACTCTCCAAGAGACTTTCTTTATATAAAATGACATGGAGATCACGTCTTCTTCAGAGGTCTTTCTAAACACATTATTTTTCATCAGTTTCATGATGGTACACTTTCAGATTGTGGTTTTTGTTTTTGCTACTACAAACATTCTCATATATATAAATATGCACACACATATATCTGTTAGTCCTTTTTTTTAAAGATTTTATTTATTTATTCATGAGAGACACAGAGAGAGAGGCAGAGACATACACAGAGGAAGAAGCAGGCTCCCCGCAGGGAGCCCGATGTGGGACTTGATCCTGAGATTCCAGGATCACACCCTGAACTGAAGGCAGACGCTCAACCACTGAGCCACCCAGGTGTCCCTATATGTTAGTTCTTAAAGTTATTCCCATGAAATAGATTCCCTAAGGTAAAATGGAAGATGTGGATTCTTTATTTTAAGCCTTATTGACAGACTAGCTTCCAGAAACACTGTAGCAATTCATGTTGCCAGAAGCAATGAGTGAGTACTTTCTGCATCTATGGCATCCTTGAATGCTGTAGTCTTTTTAAATTGTTACTAAGTCTGATGGCAAAATATGATATAGACATTTCCATATATACTATTTTTCTGATGAGTAGTGAGTATGGGCATTGTTCATCTATTATTTATTATTTATATTTTTAGATCACCTTTTTATTTCACTTATTGTCTTTTTGCAAAAGCTTTTTGCATGTTAAGAATATTAATCATTTTTGATGTCTTAGTGTTTGATTTTTTCCTTGTCTGTCATATATTTGTTTACAAACTCTATATATTGATGTGACTCCTTTTATCATATAGAAACTTTTAATTTCTTATATGGTCAAAGATATCTTTCTTTTCTTTTATAACTTCTGCTTTTTTTCCTCCAAAGAGATGAGCTTCAAACAGAGAGAAAAGCCTTTCAATGGAGGCATGAATTGAAAGACATTTTAATGAAAAATGAATAAACAAGTTGAACAGGAATAGAAGATTATGAAAGTCAATGTCAGAAAATAATGCTAGAAAGTTCTACTGATGCCCAGTCTGTGAAAGTCCAAATGCTAGACTAACTCGATTGGATGTGGCCTAGAAATACAGAGGAACTGCTGAAATGTTTTGAATAGGGCAGTTTTGTAATGAAAATGTGATTTTTATAAAGATCAGTCTGCAAGATGATTTGAAAAAGTGAAGCTCAGATATAAGGAAATCAGTATTTCAACAGTTGTTCATTGAACAGACACTATTCTAGGTACTTGGAGTCACTAGTGAATAAAACACCATGAAGACCATGTAGGGGCCACCTGCAAAGACTAAGGGCTGGAGTATGAGGACAGAGAGAGATAGAATAAGAGGGAAAAGAAAGGAGAAAAAGTAAGAATCAAGGTGGAAGTTAGGAAGGATGAATAGCCAAAACCAATTTGAGTACTTAGCCTGGGAGATTAGAGCATGGCAGTGATATTGGGAGACACCAGCAAATAAGAGGAGGAAGCAAAAATATGCGGCAGAAGGAACAGTAGAGCCAGTCTGGCTGCCCTCCTAGATCACAAGCCATCACACAGACTTCTCCACTGGCCAACTCAAGTCCATTCATTAATCAGCCATTTGTGAGAATGACATTTCAATCAATTACCAACTTATGTGACTGTATTGTCACTAAGCTCACATTTACCAATCTTCACTTTAAGATTATTCCTTTTCTTTTGAAAACCTTCATTGAGAAAGCACTTGTTGCATCTGAGCCTCTGTGCCAAGAACCAGGGACACAAAGGAAATAGTGTATCTTCCCTGACCTGTCCCATCATCTGACACAGTGTGGTGGATGCTGTGATGTACAGGGGGTGTTCCCTTCAGGGTAACTTAAAAAGATTAATCCTGATGGTTAAGAGGGAGATGGCAGCAGGAAAGTCTGCACTGAGCAGACTCCTGGGGAGAGGAGGTGACATGTGAGCACATGTGAGCATGGTTTGAATGGAAGATAAAAATCCACACAAACTTTTATTGATAAGAATGTTTTAGTATGAGCCTGCCTCATATATAAGGACAAATTTGTGTTTTAGTTTTCACTTTAAATACAAATTTATTTTGATGGAGTCCAGGGCAAGGGATCCCATTTACATTTTCCGGAGAAAGAATATGGAAGTTTCAGGTGTAAGCAGGTAGAGACAGGTGTTTCCTCCTTATGCTCCCGTAACAGCTGCTCTTCCAGCATTTATCACAACAATCACATATTTACCTGCCCATCTTCACCTAAGGTTTTCATCTCCTCAGAGGAAGGCTCTCATTTTCCTGATCTGTGTCTAGTAGTTCTATTATTAGTAAGGAAACTTGTGTTTGCAAGTGAAAGAAACCAAATACAAACCAAGCTTAAACTGGTTAGTTAGACCAACAAACAGAGGCAAGAAGGGGAATCTATAGTGTCACGTCACAGGGCAGGACTCAAGCTGTGCTACATCCTGTCTGGAACAATGTGCTCAGGACTCAGCCTTCATACCATATTCCTCAATAATGACTTCATTTTAAAGAAGGTTCTCCCTTCATGGCAGTAAAATAGATTCAGACATTTCAATAATAGTCTGTCTTCACTGCAACCCCAAGAACAAGTCTCCATTTTTGCAAGTTGTAACTGCTTGCGTTATTGAGGAGGCTTATCTCCAAATTGAGACTCATTGCCTCTTACTATGGCACATGCCCACTGCTGTACCAATCACTGTGGGTTAGGTTCAAACCACATGGACGAAGAATAAATGAATATGATTTCCTTTGGAAATGTGTGGGGTCGTTATTGGAAGCACAGATTGAGGGTACCAGGAAGGTGAAAGCAGTAGATTCCCATGACACATGAGATAGTTAGCGGATCGATAAGGGCACATGCGATGCACAGGGATCCTGTTAGCTCTGTCATCTATAATGTTATTTAATCTTTAAGCAACTGCATAAGAAAAGTGTAACTATCTCAATTTTCTGGTTTAGGAAACTGAAGCAGAGAGAGGACTTATTTACTATAATATTAAAGAGCTGTTAAGTAGAGATTTGAGCCCAGGTCTCTGACTATTAATTAGTTTGCTAGGGCTGCCATAATAAAAAAAAAACCCACAAAGTGGGTGGTTTAAACAACAGGAAGTCATTGTCTTGCAGTTCTGAGGCTGGGAAGTCCAAGCAAGGTCAAGGAGTCGACAGATTTGGTCTCTGTTAGCTAAGACCTCTCTCCTTGGCTAGCACATGGCTGCCTTTTCACTGTGTCCTCACATGGCCTTTTCAGGGGTAAGTGCATTCATCCTTTGTATCCTTTTGTGTGTCCAAATTTCCTTCTCTCATAAGGACACCAGTCAGATTGGATTAGGACTGTTCAAACAGCCAGAATTTAACTTAATCGCCTCTTTGAAGGCCTTATGTCTAAATACAGTTACATTCTGAAGTACCAGGATTAGGGCTTCAACATATGAATTTTGGGGGTGAGGAAACAATCCAGCCCATAACAGACTACAAAATTCCTGTTCTGCTCATAGGACCACGTTTCCAAAGACTTGTGGTTCTGAGGCTGAAACCCTTGGCAAATTGCATTTTTGTTAAGAGCTCCTTTCTCCCTTGGACAGCTTTTCTCCTTAGAGGCAGCAGTTTCCTACAGACTAACATGAACTTAGTTCTTTTGTAACCATATTCCTGCTGTAGAACTAAAATAAATAGTTTGCAAATGTTTTGAATGTATTAGGAAAGGTATTAATTGTTTTACAAGGATGGTCTTATTCCAAGCACATTCATCATAACTGAGTAAGGTAATGTTTGGGAAACGCCTTGGAAAATCTCTTAGAGGATGTCTGTCTTACTGTCATGGAAAGACCTTTTTCTATTCATGGAGTATAGTGTTTATTATTATTATTATTATTATTATTATTTTGTTGTTGCTCTTAAGCCAGGTTGGCCAAGGTCAGGTCTCAGATAAGTTGCCTCATGGTAATGAGGATACAAAGTAATGTCTACAAACCATTTTTCTTTTAGAAATCACGCTTGCTCATTTTTTATGATTTCATTAAAAGAAATATGAAGAAAAACCCCTCAGTGTCTCAAATGAGGAAAGAGAACTGCGATGAAATGTCACCATGGGTCTGTAATCTCTCCACAGTTTATGACCACTGCTATCTTTGAGGGTCAGTGAGCCATGCTTGCAGATGCTTGGTTTTAAATTACAGGTCACCTTCTCCTGTTGGCTCCTGTTAACCAAGTGCTTGGCACCAGTTCTAGAGTATAAGACCTTTGGAGAGCTGAAAAAACCCACCTTCAAGGAATGGGCAGGAGCAGTACAGGTAATACTACACATTATCTGCAATATATTTGACAGGGAAAAAAGGAAATAAGAAATCTTTTTATTGATTTCTTCCTCTACCAGCAATTTCCATCATAAAGCTATCAAAATGAATCAAAGTACCATGTGTCTCAGAGTAAGCAAACAGCCCTCAGTTTGGGAGACTAAACAGGTAGGCACTCTATTTATTTCTATTTACAGATAAAACAGAAACTTTGAAAGGTTAAATACCATACCTAAGTTCACAAAGCTGGACAGGCATATAATTAGAAATTGAATTCAGGATCTGTAAGAGCGAAGCCCACAGATTTCACCAAAACATCATTCCAGCTTCACAGGAACTGTAGTCTTCTGTGAATAACCAGTGGAAATGTGCCTTCTTCCAGCCACTCTGGTCATGGTCGTTTCTCAATTTATTAGTAGTCCTTTCAGAAGAAAAATGGAATTTTTGTCATGATTTGTTTTCACCAAACCTAGGTTTACTCCTCTGAATGTCTGCTCCTCTATCTTTTTTATTAGTTTATATACAGCACAGTAGTATGGATCCAAGATAAACAAGGTCACAGAACTCCATAAAGATGACTTTAGTAAATCCCTGTAGCCAATTAAAACTTAAGATTGACATAGGAGAATGTTCTTATCTTTTAGAGATTTGCTGAAGTATTTAAGGAAGATATGTCATGTCTGAAATTTACTTTTTAAAAAAAAATCAATAAAAATACATAGATGGAGCAATGGCAATATGTTAATTGTTAAATCTCAGTAACGGGTATATATTTATATTTATTTATCTTTATGTGAAAATTTACTTAGTATACATAATCAAGTAAAAAAGTAAGTGATGATTAAAAATAAGGATTGAGGTGGTGAATACCTCAAGATACCTCAAGGAAGATTTAAAAGAGATGTCATTTCTGGTGATGAGGATGATAATCATTCTTATACCTACCTTCTGACTTATTAAAAGAAGAACAGATGATTTTACCAAGCACCAGGCACTGGGCTAAACACTTCTCATGCATTGTCCCCGTTAGGGACACAACAATCCTATGAAGTAATGATTGCTTTCTCCATTTAATGGATGAAACTGAGCGTCAGAAAAATGATAACTTGCTCCAGAGCCCTCTTCACCGAAGAAAGGCACTCCTTTTGCCTTAGGGAGAGTGATGTAGGAATGAGTGAGTTGAAAGAATTCAGGACACATGGGGAGATAAGTAAAGGCACAGAGAGACTGATGAACTAAGTGAACGGGGAAAAAGCAAACATAGTAGGTCCCAAGAATGGCTGAATATTTCAGTGAAAGGGTAAGGTTGTGATCGAGGACATCAAAGTACTGGGAGATAGTCCATTGTATGACCATACTGATACACCTGGTGCATATGAGAGGTCCAGGGAATAATTGATATGACCACAGATCTTTCCATGAATGAGAATGCAATCAGCAAAAAGGTGTAGGTAGAGATGGGGAGGATATATTCTAGAGAAAAGTCCTGGCTCAATTAATAAAGCACACCATACCATCTATTCTACTCAATTCTAAGGCTGATCAGGAGAAGGATTGCCAACAACTTTCCTCTAGCCCATAAGATTATTTTGGCTGTGGGAAAAGTACAGCTTCTAGTGAATTTTCTTTAGCCTTTTCAAAACCAATTCACTAATTTTTAATAATTGCTTCCTTTGAGCAGGGGGTACTGACCTAAGTTCAGCTATTTCATTTCAAACTAGAATTTAATTTTAAAAGACTTTTTTGCTTGTTGGGGAAAAAAACTTTACCTAAGAAAAACTGGTCAACTGTGTGCTCTGCTGGAATTCTGCTGGAGAGATTATCACAGCAAGCTGGTGGCCTAGGGGGGCCAAAACAAATCATTTTTGTAAAATTGAAATTGGTTCATTTCAATTGATAGCTTTTCATTTAATTTTAAAATGTAAGTAGCTATTTTTAAAAGAAAAAAGAAAGTCTAAATTGCACTACTAATCCAATGAAATATTGCCAAGAGGATGAAAGCAGACAACTGTGAGCCATGTGGGGGATCCTTTCCAAAGCTTGCTTTTATACCTCTCTTCTGTTCTCATTAAAACAAGTCCCAAAGATCAAATGAACTCAGGATACAAGCTGAAGGCAAGGGCACAAGTTGTTTACTTCATCTCTGCCAGCAGCCTGCTCGCCACCAGGCTGGAATACAGGCACACAGGTCAGAAGAATAATAATCCTATTTTCACCCTCCCAGGTCTCCATCAGGAGCCACCAGGGAGCAGTAGATGACTAAGTCACTCGTTTGGCTGCCTTCAGTTAGATATTTACTTGAAAATCAAAGGGAAAGCTCATAAGAATGGGGAAGGGAAGAAGAATAGTAATAGCACCAATAGTTCACATTTGTGTGGTTTCATGATTCACAAAGTGCTTCACATACATGCCTGCGTTTGATCTTGCCTTTTGGTGAACAGGACTTGCAGTCTTTGGTCCCATTGCACAGAAGAACAATTCCAACCCCAGAAATGTTAACAAGAATTTGTCCCCAATCATTCAGCTTGATTAGAACATGGGCTTTGAAGGCAGATGCCCTGGTTTGAATCCTGGCTTTATCATTTGCAAGCTATGTGGCCCTGGGAAGTTATTAACCTTTCTTGACCCATTTCCTCATCTGAAAAATGGAGCTTAAAATAGTATCCATCTCAAAGGTTGTTATAGAGATCAAGTGATAGGATGTGTATCAAGGACTAGGAACCCCTTTGACCCATAGTATTCAGCAAACACTACCATTACACTTGTAAAATGTTTTATGACTAACAAAATATATCCAGTTCAACTATATTCATTAAGCACCAAAAGTCAAACACTGTGTCAAATGATGGGGATGCTAGAATAAATCAACCATGACCCCAGCCATCCCACAGGTCCAGATGACTATAAGGAACAGCACAGAAAAATAGGCTCACTCAGTACAAAGTTCATTGTTTTCAACCATGAAGGTAATTAAAGGGAGAATTTAGCCCAGCCTGAAAGTGTTGGAGGGGGCTTCCTACAGGAAAATACTTCTGCAATTTTATCTTTCCTAAAACTCTCTCAAGAAACTTGTATTTTGTCCATTCTACAAATGAGTGAATGAATCAAGGCTTAGAAAAGGTCAAGGACTTCCCAAGCTCCCTCAGATGGTGAGTGGCAAAGCCAAGTCTCAGTGATACTGAATTACCTCAAGGATACATTCCCTGTAAATTAAGTCATTGAGATACTAGGCTATTTTTTTTCTTCCCCACTGTTTTCCATTTTTAAAAAGGAATAAAAGCAGTCATTCTTTCTGCATCTCCCTTTTCTATCCTCAAAAAATTTGGCACAATGTCAAATTATCTAAACTCCCAAATCTGCTAAGGGTCACAGTATCCTAAATTGGAAGGGACAGTTGTTTATTGGTAGGGATCTCCAGGCACAGAGACACACATTTCGTTGCACCACCTACAAGCTCTATGACAAAGTGCAAGAAATTATTAACCTCTTTGAATCTGTTTTTCCATTCATAAAATGGCACCATAATAGTTTCCACCTCCTAGAATTGGTATGATGATTAACAGTGTTGGCATACATTATAATTACTCAATAAACATTTGCTATTAAGTTTATCTAAAGAAATGCCGCTTAGTTCATCCACTTCACCTCTCTGTTCTGATCACACAAATCATCTGTGTGTTCTTTTTTGAAAGCCTTCCCTGAAAGGAGATTTTAGAGCTTCACGTGTGAAGTGTCTTAATGTTTAACCAATCTCATGACCTGGAAATCCAACTATTCCATACTTGACTTATGCTTTCACTTAATATATTAATATTCTTCTGTGAGAAAAAGAGAGGTTGATCATGCTTTTTCTGGATAAATAAGTAACATCTCAACTTTCTCCCTCCCAAACTGTCTAATCCAAGAAGCTTCACTTTTGTCATTAGAAGTCTTTTATTTACTTCTTTCTACTTCTTTTTTGCTAGGCCTGGACAGGACTCCTTCCTATCTTGAGATTGGTGTGGTGATAATGCAGGTCATAATATTGTGTGTATGGTGCTCTTTATTTTCAAAGCATATTCACCTACTTACCTTCTTGGTCAAAAAACAACTGAGAGACATAGGGAGTGCAGGTATGAAGTTCATATTGAGGATAAGGAAACTCAAATATGAAGTAAAACATAACAATAGCTACTGTTGCATGGATTATGTTCCATGTCTCTTATGCATTTTATCTTATTAAACTTCTTACAAGGATCCTCATTTGGTAGATGTTATTAGTTCAATTTGCAGGAGGGGGAAATTAGACTCAGAAAGGGATATCACATAACCAAATTTCTCCAGATAATGAGTGGTCAAGCTGAGAAGGGCCAGATCTGTTTTACTACAAAGCCAATAAGCTCTATTACTGATTTTGAAGGTCTGCTCAACTCATCAGTGACTAACATGATGTGAAAATCCAGGGCTTTTGATTTACTGTCCAGGACATATCTATTTTTTTTTTTTTAGATTTATTTATTTTAGAGAGAGAGCATGGGCAGGAGGAGGGGCAGAGGGAGAATCTCCAACAGACTCCCCACTGAGCACGGAGCCCAAAGTGGGACTTGATCTCACAATTCAGGTCATGACCTCAGCCAAAATCAAGAGTCAGAGGCTTAATTGACTGTGGCCCCCAAGTGCTCCCCAGACACTTTTCATTAAAGCACTCATTCAGTCCTTGACTGGGCAAGGTACTAAAGCTAGACCCATCTATGACTAAGGTAGGTGCTGCTCACACAGAACCGCTGTGCATCCCCATTCCTAGCTGTCTTCTATTCTTAGCTTCCTGGTCTATGCCTATAATTTTGAGGCTCTCAAGCATGCAGTCACAGAGTAATAATTTACAGATATAAATTATAATTTATATATTTTTATAATTTTTGTATATTTAGATAATTATATATAAATATATGTAGTATATGTATATATCACACATCAGCATGCATGTTTGTACATGTACATGTTTCCAGAACTGGCCAAATTCTCCAGCAAAAATAAAGATTTTTCACACATATAAATATGTGCAATATGTATACATGCACATATTTATATACATATATGTGTATACATATACACACATATAATGTATATGTGTATGTATATGTATACACATAATGCAATATTATTTAGCCATAAAAAGAATGAGATCTCACCATTTGCAACAACATGGATGGACCTAGAGTGTATTATGGTTTTTTTTTTAAAAGACTCCGTGAGAGTCTTTTTTTTTTTAAGATTTATTTATTTATTTATTTATGATAGACAGAGAGAGAGAGAAAGAGAGAGACACAGGAGGAGGGAGAAGCAGGCTCCATGCTGGGAGCCCAACATGGGACTCGATCCCGGGACTCCAGGATCACGCCTTGGGCCAAAGGCAGGTGCCAAACCGCTGAGCCACCCAGGGATCCCCGAGAGTGTATTATGTTAAGTAAAATAAGTCAGTCAGACAAAGACATATACCATATGATTTTACTTATATGTAGAATCTAAAAAACAAAGTAAGTGAACAAATAAACAAAGAGCAGAAACAGACCCATAAACACAGAGAACTAGCTGGTGGTTGTCAGAGGGGAAGGAGGTGGGAAGATGAACAAAATGGGTGAAGGGGAGTAGGAAGTACAAGCTTCTAGTTATGAAATGAATAAATCACAGAGATGAAAGGCACAGCATAGGGAATATAGTCAATGGTATTGTAATAACATTGCATGAGGACAGATGGCAGTTACACTTGTGGAGAACATAGCAAAATCTATAGACTTGTCAGATCAGTATGTTGTACACCTGAAACTAATGTAATATTGTCAACTACATTTCAATTAAAAAAAAAAAAAGATTTGTCAAACCAAACAAAGTTCTCAGGAAATCACCACTAAAGATATTTCTTTGAGCATAAAATTAGTAGGTTTGCAAAAATGAGAATTTCTTGCAGAAAATTTGAAACTGTTCTCTGACCCCTCCCTCAACATACACCGAGAGCAAGGGAGAACCAAGAAACAAAGCAGATCAATCCGGATTGGTAGGTGGTTGTGTTAATAAGCAAGGGAAGTTACATATGAGGCTTATCTTCAGTGGTGGTACGAAAAGGTCTCCACACGTCTGCCAGTCTCAAACGTTTATACAGAAGCCTTATCAGGGTTGAGTCACATATACCAGCCAGATGGTCTCAACAACTCACTCTCTCAAGGCTGCCTCCTTGAAATGGCTCCCACTGTGGGAACAGTGGGTGGCTCATACATTTCAAGACAGAGGAAGAGGAGAAGCTTTTGATTGACTTCCCAGGTCAATTCTAGGTATAGGCCAGTGGGTGATCACATCCCCTAATGACCTCCCCCAACAATGTGGAAAAAATAAAAGACAAAATATACCAGAGGTGTCCTCCCTTCCCCTGAGTGTCCAGTCCATGTGGGCCAATACACATAGTCACATCAGAGTTATAAGGCAAGCACTGAGCTGAGGAATGGATTCCAACCATCTTCACCACCATAACCTGGAAAGGATGTGCTATGTTATTATTTGAGCTGCTCTACTCATTCATTTTCCATTTCAAAAGGAGATGATGGTGAAAAAGGAGATCCAGGAGAGGAGGGGAAACATGGAAAAGTGGGACGCATGGGGCCGAAAGGTAAGTGCAATGACATGAATTTGACATTCTAATATTAGAATTGCTTTCTCTCTCTACTGGTGTTGCCCTGGAAATTGGCAGCTTTTGTAACACTCTCTGCTCTGAAGAAAAATGAAATGTATTTCGGATGGGAATTTACTCACCGCCAGGGAGCTCCTATGACACTGTCGATAGGACTCAATGCATTTCTCAAGCTGCCTTCTTGGGGTGGACAGGAGTGGACACTCCAGGAGCTCTAGGGAATAGCAGTCTCCAGAAACATCTAAGAAACCCTGAGTTTTAGAAATATAGCTGGGTTGATAGCTATGTCTCTTCTCAGAAGCCACTGCTAAGCAACTCTTTTTGGATGGCCTAGAGCATAAGGAGGAAGATAAGGAACTTCAGAAAGAGTTGTCTGATCCATTGACTCACCTATTTTCAAGAGCTGTCAGCAAATGGTGGGGTATGGGAAGAGCAGAGCAAAGAAAATGAGAATGACACAAAGGCTATTAAGGAGTGTTTTTACTCACAAAGCAAGAGCAATCTCACCAAAATATAGCTTTAGACGTGATGTGTAAGTGTGTGTCTTCCAAGCATCGGACATATTTCCTGCCAACTGCTACAAGGCAGTGGTCATAGACCACTGATTTCAAAAATCTTCAGAAAGTTAAAGAGAAAAAAAAAGAACTCAGGCCTTTGAGATCTCAAATTGAGAAATACTGATTTAAACTCTTCTTATTCTATAAATATGTACAATATTTTATAATTATATACAAATAGTTGCAAAATTATCACAGATACAGTTTAATAGCTGTTAGGTATTTTTTAAGTCATCATAGAAAGAAACAAAATTGATAACTATATATATTTATGTTTATATATTTATATAATATAAATATATCATATTTATAATATAATATATTTTATTATATATAAATATAATATATTTATATATAAATATATATTTATATATTTATATTATATTTATATTTCCTATATATATATAGGAAAAATTGGTGGGACAATCACTGATGTCCCTTTGATCACTAGATTTTATGATTATACATTTCTTCCTGTTCTAAAAAATGGCTAAGATAGTCAAATCTTTTTTTTTTTAAGATCAGAGGTTCTATTTTTTTAAATTTTTTTAATATTTTATTTATTCATGAGAGACAGTGAGAGAGAGAGGGAGAGGCAGAGACACCGGCAGAGGGAGAAGCAGGCTCCATGCAGGGAGCCTGATGTGGGACTCGATCCTGGGTCTCCAGGATGTCGCCCTGGGCCCAAGGCAGCGCTAAACCGCTGAGCCACCTGGGCTGCCCTAAGATAGTCAAATCTTAAAATAGGGAATCAATAGGCTCTCAAAGTGAAGCCAAAAAGGGGCTGCAGAGGAATAGAATTAGAATGAAATATAAGAATTCTTCCGCTCAGCCCTTTATTTGACCTTTAGATTAAACATCCTCTACTATAGACCTTTTAGAAGTATTGTGTTGGTCAGCATTTTAATATTATTGGGTCCAGGATTTTCATACTTAACCACATTTAGTTTTAATACAAACACTATAATGTTATTAAGGTAGATAAAAAAAGCACAGGATATGTGTCGCATACCACAGATAGAAGAGTGCACTTTTGGTATTTCCTTCAAGTGCATATCATGTGTTAGCCACATCTTCAAAGGGAGTATAAGACCTTAGCATATAAAGATGACATGCTTTGCTTTTCAGGAATTAAGGGGGAGCTGGGTGATGCAGGAGACCAGGGCAACATTGGCAAGACTGGGCCCATTGGCAATAAGGGTAAGCTATATTTTCCTTTCCTCCAGTGGCAGTTTGAAGCAAATCAATCACACCCTTGATATATTCTGAAGGACTCTGTATCATGAAAATGATCTCTTTTCTTTGTTTTAAAACATGAGTTTTTCTTCATATCTTAGCTGTGCCTTTCATACATAAACAATGTGTCTAAAAAAATAAATAAAGGCCTTGAGCAAGGTTAAACTGAAATTCAGAGACAGAATCAAACATAAAGTTCTGGTAGTTTCTGTATTGAAGTATCTCCTAGAATCTGCTGATTATAATACTTGATACAATTAAAATGGGTATAAATGGGTATCGTGACCATAAAGCATGTTCAGTAGTAGAAAGCAATTATTCGTAAGGCAGCACACAGCAGAATTTTCTTTCTTTCTTCTTTCTTTCTTTTCTTCTTTCTTTCTTTCATTCAGATTTTACTTATTTATCTGAGAGAGAGAGAGAGAGGAGGAAGAGGGGACAGAGAGAGAGGGAGAGAGAGAATTTCAAGAAGACTTCCTGCTGAGTGCAGAGATCAATGTGGGGCTGGATCTCATGACCCTGAGACTATGACCTGAGCTGAAAGCAAGAGCTAGACACCCAACTGACTGAGCCACTTAGGTCCCCCAGTATATTTTTTTTCCTTAAACTGAGTGAAATAATAATGATTCTGCATCTGGGATTTATTAACAGATTAGAAACTTTAAGTGTATATATTCATACCCTTTCGTCTTGTCCCAATCCTGCACAAAATTACTACTTTCCTATTATAATACAGGGGTGGCCTCCTCTTTATTATCTAAGCACTCCTCCGTATTGTCTTCTCATTGAATGATAGCAGGTTCCAATAGCTTCTGCTGGCCAGCAGTTCATACTGAGATTGTTCTACTTGGTTTGAAGATACAAAGGCGAATGAGATTAACAATTTTATTGTAAAGAGCTCATAGACTATTTAGGGAATAGGACATAGGACTTTCTCAGAAAGAATTATAATACTAAATAACTAAATGACTACTATAGGAACCATGTGGGAGACTAAGGCCAGATTGATATAAAGACTTGACCTAGGTCTTGAAAAACAGTGACATGTTTATGGAAATACAGGGAAAGGCATTTGAGGTGGGAGGCAAGAGATACTTGTGCAAAGGTACAGATCTGGGGAAACTCAATGCCACAGGTAACAGAATTCTGCAGCTTTGATGCATATCCGGCAGCCTTCCTTCCATATGTGCCTGAGCAGCTGCATAACCAATCATGTACCTCTTAGGCACCTGCGGTATGTTCTTGGGCAGGCTGATAAATGCATTGGAAGCTGAGACTGTGGCCCCACTCCTCTTGTCCTATAGCTTGGTACCTCCTCTCTCCCTGTCCTTTTCCAACTCATTCCTTTGAGAATTTTCCTTCAGCCTGCATTTGAGAGCAGGGACAGAGTGTAGTGCCACTGAAAAGAAATCGCTACGCTTATTTTTGATTCAGTGGCTTATAGTGTATGTTCACCTGTGATTGAAATTCTCATAGCTGGAACAAGCTAGAAGGACTCCTCATCGATTATGATTCTTTCTGTAGTATGTATTTTGGGTGGTTTTACCATTAAACTAATGAAACTTTGCTTCAGAGCCCCACACTTTTTAGATTCCTTCCTAAGTCCCTGAGAAGAGTCTTATCAATGGGTGCACATGGCCATATATCTTGGTAAAGTTTGTAAAGTAAGGCATTTTATCCTCAGCTGGTTAAAAGAATGTCTCTTAAAAAAAAAAAAAAAAAAAAGAATGTCTCTTAACATTTAAAAAAGCACAACTATTTCCTACTTAACCAGCCTTTTTTTTGTTTTTTGTTTTTTTGCTTAACCAGCCTTTTTAGACATATTGCCCCCCAAACCAACCAGTTTGTTAGACATTTTTTTCTAATTGCCCTCCCAAATGAAATTTTAATACTGCCCTTGGACTATGTATCTGTTATGTATTGTGTGTATATTTTTGCTTTATGTAAAAACATAGTAAGATTTTTCACCCCTCTAGAACTGATCATTTAGCAGGTGATCCTCATTGAGAATGCATCACTGTATCCTGCTTCAGCTTCCCTCCATTACATTTTTCTTTGTATCAGCTGATCAAGGGAGTGGACACAAGTATTTTGGGAGCTCACCAAGAAGAGTTTGAGTGAGAGAAACATATAGTTTAGACTTTATGGGATATGCTTACATAGTCTGCAGTTATTTCCACATACAGTTATAGCTAATATTTTCAATCTAGGAATAGCTTCCAAGAATATTCCTACCACTTACAGTGCAGATCTCTCCCAAGTCATGGTGAAAAAGTGCAGGAGTAGAGATTGGATCATCATATGAATGTGTCTTGGCACATCTAGAACAAGGAATGTGTGAGTTGTGGAAAGAAACAACGTTTGAAATGTACAGGGCCAGGGCTGGGCTTTGGAAAATGTTTTCAAACCCAACAGCTCATATATGAAAAGGATTTTAGAGAGGTATCCTCAAATTTGACAATATTTTTAATTTACATAAATCATCAATCATAAGTGGCAAAGGTAAAGAAATTTCTTAATTTTACTATTAATAATAAAACAAAATTCAGATTTCTGCTATAAGCTATGAGAAATTCACTTGCATTAATCCATCTGTTAAGAATGACCACCTGAGTCAAAACAAACAAAACAAAAAAACAAATATAAATTTGAATGTGTGGGAGAGCTACCAAACTGAATAGGACTTTAGGGGCCTAATCTGGAGGAGAAGAGAAACACACTAAGGTGGCTGTGCATTCTGTACTATTTTTCCTTTCAAATCATTCACCAATTCATAAGCAAGGCAGCACTAGAAGACTGAGAAGCTCATGCACAAAGTTGCTCAAACTGAACTGGCATTCAAGGCCTACCAAAAGAGAGTGGCCCAGGAAAATGTCACTCTTTTTCACTTCAAAAATAAACTTTTTCATTTAGAACTCCAGAAATTCTGAAAAATATTTATTAAACATACACCCATCCGTGTTTCAAAATATATTTGAATTAGAGGGTAACATTTAATTTGAAAGGTAATATCAACACCAGGAAGAGAAACCTATTAAAAATCATACTCAATAAGGGAATCTTGAACACTTCTCTCCTGAGATTGGAAACGAGATGAGCCACAGCCCTCATCCCCAGTTCTAAGCAACATCATAGCAGAGGTCCTAGCTAGAGAAAAATGGTGAGAACAAGAGATAAGAATCACAATAATTGGAAACAAAGAAATGAAAGTGTCATTATTTGCAGATGATGTGATTGCATATCCAAAAAATACAAGCAATCAATGTTACCCAGGGCAATTTACACGTTTAATGCAATCCCTATCAAAATACCATGGACTTTCTTCAGAGAGCTAGAACAAATTATTTTAAGATTTGTGTGGAATCAGAAAAGACCCCGAATAGCCAGGGGAATTTTAAAAAAGAAAACCATAGCTGGGGGCATCACAATGCCAGATTTCAGGTTGTACTACAAAGCTGTGGTCATCAAGACAGTGTGGTACTGGCACAAAAACAGACACATAGATCAGTGGAACAGAATAGAGAATCCAGAAGTGGACCCTCAACTTTATGGTCAACTAATATTCGATAAAGGAGGAAAGACTATCCACTGGAAGAAAGACAGTCTCTTCAATAAATGGTGCTGGGAAAATTGGACATCCACATGCAGAAGAATGAAACTAGACCACTCCCTTTCACCATACACAAAGATAAACTCAAAATGGATGAAAGATCTAAATGTGAGACAAGATTCCATCAAAATCCTAGAGAAGAACACAGGCAACACCCTTTTTGAACTCGGCCACAGTAACTTCTTGCAAGATAGATCCACGAAGGCAAAAGAAACAAAAGCAAAAATGAACTATTGGGACTTCATCAAGATAAGAAGCTTTTGCACAGCAAAGGATACAGTCAACAAAACTCAAAGACAACCTACAGAATGGGAGAAGATATTTGCAAATGACATATCAGATAAAGGGCTAGTTTCCAAGATCTATAAAGAACTTCTTAAACTCAACACCAAAGAAACAAACAATCCAATCATGAAATGGGCAAAAGACATGAAGAGAAATCTCACAGAGGAAGACATAGACATGGCCAACACGCACATGAGAAAATGCTCTGCATCACTTGCCATCAGGGAAATACAAATCAAAACCACAATGAGATACCACCTCACACCAGTGAGAATGGGGAAAATTAACAAGGCAGGAAACCACAAATGTTGGAGAGGATGAGGAGAAAAGGGAACCCTCTTACACTGTTGGTGGGAATGTGAACTGGTGCAGCCACTCTGGAAAACTGTGTGGAGGTTCCTCAAAGAGTTAAAAATAGACCTGCCCTACGACCCAGCAATTGCACTGTTGGGGATTTACCCCAAAGATACAGATGCAATGAAATGCTGGGACACCTGCACCCCGATGTTTCTAGCAGCAATGTCCACAATAGCCAAACTGTGGAAGGAGCCTCGGTGTCCATCGAAAGATGAATGGATAAAGAAGCTGTGGTCTATGTATACAATGGAATATTCCTCAGCCATTAGAAATGACAAATACCCACCATTTGCTTCAACGTGGATGGAACTGGAGGGTATTATGCTGAGTGAAATGAGTCAATCGGAGAAGGAAAAACATTATATGGTCTCATTCATTTGGGGAATATAAATAATAGTGAAAAGGAATAGAAGGGAAGGGAGAAGAAATGGGTAGGAAATATCAGAAAGGGAGACAGAACATGAAGACTCCTAACTCTGGGAAACGAACTGGGGTGGTGGAAGGGGAGGAGGGCAGAGGGTGGGGGTGAATGGGTAACGGGCACTGAGGGGGATACTTGACGGGATGAGCACTGGGTGTTATTCTGTATGTTGGCAAATTGAACACCAATAAAAAATAAATTTATTTTTAAAAAAATACAAATGAATCTACAGATTAACTATTTGTACTGAGTTTTTGCAGTTTAGCCATACAAAACTCAATTTTCTTTCTATATGATCAGAAATCAATAATTAGAAACATGAAATGAAAAATATGCCACTTATTACAGCAACAAAATTATTAAATATCTAGGAATAAAATTACAAAGGTGTCTAAGACTTCTACAACAAACAGGACATTGTGATAATGAGAAAAATTAAAGACTGTTTAAGAAATTGGAAGTAAAACTACATTCATAGATTGGAAGACTTAATATAGTTAAGATGATCAATGTGAATAAGATGACCCTCAAATTTATGCATAGATCAATGCTATCTCAATAAACATCCCAGAAGTAGCTCTCTCAGAATTTAATAAGCCAATTCAAAATGTATATGGAAATGAAAGGAACCAAAAACAGCCAAAGAAAACCTTAAAAAAGAAAAACAAAACTGGAAGGCTGAATTTAAACATTTTTTTTAAAGCTACAAAATAGTGTTAATTTATGCAGAGGCAGATAAATACACCAATGAAAGTGAATGGAACATGCAGGAAGACTCCTAAGTTTGGTTTTTGCAAAGTTGATGCTATTTTGCAATGGGAAATGATGCACTTATCAATAAGTAGTAGTAGGTCAGTTGCATATTCATGAAAGCAGCCAAACATATGCAGCCTACAGGTGTGAAAAAAAGAACTATAGATTCGCAACTTTATTAATTAAAATGTTATGATTATTAGTGAATCTTCAATGTGGTGTCTACTTTTAAAATTTAGTGATTTGTTTTTATTTCTTTTCTTATAGGTATTCATTTTTATACCACTTTTCCATTTGTAATTGTGTATTATTTTTCTTAAAGAGGGCTCCACAGATTGTATAATTTTCAGATAAAATGCATCATGGAGCTGCTCTTAGCTGTATCAGCTTCATTTAACTACTGGCTAAGAGATGGAAAGATATAGCCAGAAAATGGGATCTTGGACTTCAAGATTTCTGAAATGTCTCAATGTTCCGTGTGGTTGAGATCCCAAGTACTGCCCTGGAGATGAGTAGGAGTGGAGCGGAAAGAGGAGTCATTCTCATGAACATGTCCAGAATTTAAGAAGTTTGTTTTTCAATGAGTTGTTCTAGCTGGTGCATTTGCCTAGATTTAGATGTGTCAAATACAGAGACTAACTCAGAGAGTTGTTGTTCATGAACTTGAATCAAGTCTTAAACCTTTCATAGAATAAGACAAGGTGTTTTGGGGAGGGTGGTGCATGACAGAGATAGGAAGAGTAGAGTTCAGTATGATTTTCTGAGCCTCATAATGGATGAACTTCCACAAATATTGAAGAAGTAACGTCTGGAAATGATAGAGTTAACTAACCTTATGTTCTTCAAGCCAATTTCATATTT
The DNA here is from genome assembly GCF_048164855.1 of Canis lupus baileyi. Taxonomy (NCBI): domain Eukaryota; kingdom Metazoa; phylum Chordata; class Mammalia; order Carnivora; family Canidae; genus Canis; species Canis lupus. The sequence goes on from NC_132851.1 coordinate 20,207,091, forward strand.
GTACACTTCTATCATTTTACACATTGTCATGGCTTATTAGCTTGTCTTTTTTCCCCTACAGACTTGTGAACGTCTGGAGGAACAAATGAGTGAAGGCTGTATTGGGACTTTTAGTTAAATAAATATAAGCTCTGCATGGGGACCATACTTTTTCATCATTTTATCATAATGCCTATTATACAGTGGAAACTTTCTAATTTACTGCATTAAGAATGAAAAAGTAAATGATAAAATATATCATTTCCTATGATGTAGCCTATTTCTACTCTTTATTTCTATAAGTACTACTGTCCCTTAACATCAGTTTCCACCATTCACTGAGATTTCTTTCTCCTCCAGAGATATGCCATCAAAATTTATGAGCATGTCCTGGAATTTCAAAAAAATGGAGGGTTAGTGTTCTGGCTCACCTGGATTAATTTCATTTTTAATCTGTACTTTGAAATTTATTGTCCTCGTTTCATCAGTGGGCCCTTCTAAATTTTTCACTGACTCAGATTAATCTCAACTTTCTGGGCTGACCTTAATGTTGTCACTCGCATGGACAAGGTAGCTTTCTGGATGTCAATATTTCATTTTAGGAATAAGAGAGAATGATTTAATATAGGCAAATTCAATCTCATAGCAAAATAAATGTTTTTACTTAAGGTCAATAATCCTTTTACAGTAAAAGTGCTATGGTTTGTTTGTTTAAATACAACCTCTAATTCTTCAGCCTTAAGACAGTTATTACTGACACGTTCCTGGTCATGGGCCAAAGTAAGTTTTGTGTATGGCTTTAAGCCAGAATTCATTTTTGGGAATAGGCACTATAAACTCACATCCTCCATGAACCAGCTAAGGATGTGGCATGCTTTCTGGCTAAGTACTGGCAGAAGCTAACATTGGTTGACCATTCTCTATGACTTAAGCACAGAGTTAATTCCAGGATAAGATGACATTATCTAATTTATCTCCCTTCATAATCTACTGCTTCTTGCATCATTATTTCCACTTAAAGAAATAAAGAAATAGAGGCTTAAAAAATTATGTAACCGGTTCATGTTTATCTAGTAAGCGGCAGAGCCAGAATTCAAGCGTTGGTTTTTTTGGACTGCCATGGTTGTTCACTCTACCATACTGCTTTGGCTTTCCCATCTGTTAAAAAAGGAAAGAAATTCATGTGAAAATACTGGAAAGTAGTCACAGTCCTTACATCTTGTCAGACAAGAAAGCCATCTATCAATTTAAAAATCTGTTTTCTGCACTCTTAAGATCCAGCTGAGTACTGGGTGTTAAACTATATGTTGATAAATAGAACTTAAATAAAAACAAATGTAAAAATAAATAAAATAAAATAAAATAAAATAAAATAAAATAAAATAAAATAAAATAGCAAGCTAGGAAGATCCAGCTGAAGGCTCTTGCTTCAGTGAACATCTTCTCTACTCTGATCCACACCATTTTTGCCAAATATCTGGGAGGCACTTCCTTTATTTCACTCTGTGGGTAGGTAATAGTAACAGTGTCCCATTTCTGTGGTCTCTGATGTATGCTTTGTTTTCCTTAAAACCCCCATTATTTTTATAAAACAAACACTACATGTTAGCCTTCTTTGATATCCACCATTGGGTTTAGCCCAGAACTAGGATCATAGCAGGACTAGAATAAACTTTCAGCCCACACTGAATTGAAAGGATCCACATTTAAAGAAAACACACTATTTTCAAAAGATAAAATATTAAACTATATTCATATGATCTTTTAAGTCCATATTGTTTCTGGTGGTGACAAGGACTTGGCATTCCTTTCAATTACTGATAATATTTTTTCAATACTTTATTTCATTAAATCATTGGTTCACTCATTTGGGAGGCACCATGAACTGGGGAGCCAGAAATGGTTGGGTTTCAATAACAGCACAGCCACTGAATTGCTTAGATGTCCTTGAACAAGTTATGTTGTCTCTATGATCTTCCATTCTTTTCATTGTAGAATAAAGATAATATTACTTAACTCATAGGATTTAATTTGATGGTATCTATAAATAACATGATAATATCTATATAAAGTATCTGGAACAATACTTAGCAAATGTAAGTTCTCTTTCTTCCATTAATATATTCTCAGAATCTATTTTTATCTTTTACAATTTACATATAAGAGAAATTGAGGAATTTGCAGGACACAACTTAGGTACGAGCAGAGCAATCTTCATCTGGGTGTGTGGCATATTTCCATGCTTTTTTCCAACTATACCTCTGTTGTGTATTGTCCCCTACCTTGCTCCCATCTTCATCTTTCATAACTTCATCTTTCATTCTCTTTTTCATAACTAAGCTCCAGAGCTATCTTCCCTGGAAAGCCTTTCTTCATCCTCCCAGTAGAAGTACTATGTCATCTACCTCCCTCCCAGAGTATATTATCTCTGTTCAACACCTCTTTTACAGAATTTACCACATTCCATTTTCATGGATTTCACTGTTGTTTTATTTCACCCAAGTGCAAGTTCTGGGGCTTCATCCTACATATTTAATTGTGTTCTGGATTTCAAGGACCCCTCCTTCTGTTCGGGGAGCTCATGAATATCCACCATCACTATAAAGAGAAGTGTTCACGGGGGTCAATTTGGAAAGGCTCAGCAAATTCTTAGAGCCCTGGCATGCAGGCTTTCCTGGAAGATCAACAGTTAAGACATACAGGACTCTTAGTGAAAAGTAGTCAGCAGACAGTGATGAAAAGAATAGATAATGAGCAGGCAATGTGGGCCACCTTATGGGTTTTAGAGTGGCTCTCATTTTTTCCCTTTTGCTGGTAAAGGATGAGGTTAGGCGGAACCTTAATTCTGATTCCATTTCCCCTCACATTGCTCCCTCGGGGAATATAACTAATTCCCTGGCCTCACTAAACTTCCATGAAAGTAAGCCCCTCTACTCTTTTAGCATGGATGACCTTCATCCTATATTCATTCCTCTCAAATTCTTTCTTTTTCTTTTTCCAGTTCACCATTGAAGCATAAACTCTATTTTATTTCCATCAGGATCTTCTCTTTTGATTCTCAAGAACTTCAGCCAAACATTTCCTCTTGGAAATCAAAAGCTTTTGCTTTCAATTATTGTGTCTGATGTAGGCTTCAAGGGCTTATTTTGAAGCCGAAAAAAATCAACATTTTTTTTCTCTCTGCTTTAATAATCCTGATTCTCTGAGAAGTATTTTGTGGATACCTCTGACTGAATAAGAAAATGGCCACATACAAAGAGTAGAAGGGAAAATTATCAACGTTGATATTTCAGTATAATATATTTGACACAACTTTATATTACAGATATTTGCATATATCACATCTTTTCAAAAAGTGTAAAATCCTTCAAGTCAGAAGTTTAATCTTGTCTCTCTTTATATCCTGTCAAAGTACCAAGCTTTTTGTCTTGCATAGGGTAAGTAATAAATAGTAAATATTTGAATTAAATTGAAAAAGCACAACATATCTTTGAAAATCCAAGGACAAAGCCATATGGAAGGACTTGGAGACATAATAAATACATAGACACTGCAATGTGCTCACTAAGTGATTCAGATACACAAAACAATGGCACTTTTGAAGTTAAAAACATGCGGAGAATTGTATTAGCCTTTCTCAGAAGGCTATGTTAGTAGGGCAGGTAACACAAATTTCAATCTTTCTTTGCCATCCCATCAGAATTCTGCATTCAATCTAAATAAATTATGACTTGTTTGATTAGTTTTGTACTTGAGCAATTAACTCAAAATCAAATTATGTATATAAAACCAAGGGATATTAGTTGGAGATATGGCAAATGAAATTTAAAAACTGTTTCCCGTGTTTTTAGGTATATAAGATATTTTCTGCCAGAAATGATTCACCATTTTAGTTCATTGTTCATATCCTGGCTTTTCTTTTTATTCAGGAGACAAAGGGGAAAAAGGTTTGCCTGGAATACCAGGAGGAAAAGGCAAAGCAGGTACAACATGATCATTTTTCTCTTAAATTTTAGCATTATCCCAAATGTATTCATTTTTTAAAGATTTTACCTATTTATTTATTTGAGAGAGAGAGAGAGAGAGCAAGCATGAGTGGGGGGCGGGGAACAGAGGGAGAAGGAGAAGCAGACTCCACATTGAGCAGGGAGCATGACGTGGGGCTCGATCCCAGGACCCCAAGATCATGACCTGAACTCAAGGGCACACGCTTAACTGACTGAATCCCCAGGTACCTCTAAATGTATTCATCTTTAAATATAATGTATTTTTATGAAAAAACAATTGTCCTCTCCGTGTTTAACCTTATTTTACTTGGGCTAGGAGAAAGGAAAGAAGGAAACTTTCCTCTCTATCTGCTGGTGACTTTCCAAGCCCTGGGGAAGGGAATGATGGCACATTCCATCCTAGTCATGCTTAGTGGGAGGAAACAAACCCAGCACGTTAGGAAGTAGCCCTCATTGTCCTAGAGCCCTAGGAAAATCCACCATGGCCTTAGCAGTAAGTAGGACTGCACCGGCGTGCCTTACATTCCACCAGCATCTCAACCAAACAGGGGCCAGCAGTTTGCCCACAGCAAACTGGCCTGATCCAGAAAGACCCCATGGATACACAACATCCCTTCAATGGTCAGGGAGAGTCTCCATAAATTGTAAAAGAGTTTTATTTCCAGTGATATTTGCAGGGAAAGAAAGCAGATTGCTCTGGGGGAGGTCACAGAAGTGTAGTGAAGACTAATTCTAGGACCTGTTTTAAATTCCTTATATTTAACTGTGAATGTGGATAAATAAAGCCACAGATTTTTCCCCCCTTTGGCTAATAAAATTCTTTCTGCTTTTCAACTGCCAAAGAAGAAAGCAAAAGGAACTGATTACATGAGGCAGTCATTAAATAGAAAAAGGGAATCATTTGAATTTCATATCATTTTCCTTACACTTTTTTCTCTGTCACAGTATCAGCAGGTAGTTGAAAAAGTAAATGAGCAAGGAGGGAATGAATGGCAGAAATTAAAATCAGAGTTAATCCACAAATGGGACAACTGGTTCTTGAAATTATAAGTTGAATCTATTCACAAGAATTAAACTTAGTCCTTGAAACATTCAAGGATCATTCAAGCTGTACTTGAAATGGATAATTAGAATTATCATTTGGTTTCATCATGAAAGTTTTCTCCTGTCTTGGGAGAGTTGTGTGAGCCAGTGGGCAATGCAGTTAACAGAAGAGAATATTGACTAGAAATTTAAGAAAGCTGTAAAGATTTTATTTTGAGATTGGACAGGCACATTTTGTGTTCAACAAAAATGCCAAACGGTCCACAGTATGTGTGCAGGGGTTTGCCATATTTACTCTTCTCTTTAAAAATCTGGCTTAGAATTATGTTTCGACACATTTAAAATACTCAAAAAGATATTTTGTAAATTCCTGAAGACAGTGTAAAGTAGAAGCCTTGTTTTAAATAAAAGACTAAAAGTATAGCCATGCACAGAAAGATAAAGCCAGACTAGGAAAAGATAGTAAAGATGGAGAAGAGAGCAATTGCTCTTTCCAACTGGTCTCTGTGCTTTCACATGAATTTATAGTTTTTGTCATTTAAAAGGTACTGTCTGTGATTGTGGAAGGTATCGGAAAGTAGTTGGACAACTGGATATTAGTGTTGCTCGCCTCAAGACATCTATGAAGTTTGTCAAGAATGGTGAGTATATCCTCTTTGCTTTGTGCTATCTACTGATTTAATCTCTTTCAACATTACAAATCCAGTATTCCTAGTGGGAAATACCTTGGGTCAGGAAAAGGCCTACTGAGATAATGTCACCACTTTATAGGTCTCTTAAAATGCTAATTATCCTCTCAGACTCCAGGACACTCTGAGACCACTATCTACGTATATTCACATATATTGCATTACCTATGGATAGAAAAAGATACTTTCTGGAGAGAGGTGAATGGAGAAAAGGGCAAAGTCTGGCAAGTCATGTCTTAAGAATCAAAAGGGCCAGGAAAAGTCAGAGCCAGCATCTCAGAAAAGAGAAGTAAAAACAATAGCTATTTTCTTGAGTACTTGAAATAATACTTAGGGTGTAGGTATTATGATTACCCTGAGGCTTACAGAAATTACCTTGCCCGTAGATACAGAGTCAATTAACAGAGTATCAGGGATTCAAATACAGGTTTCACTGATTCCGCTACCCTCAGTACAAATCAACAGAATATTATGTGTTTTCCTGAATTGTGCCACTTCCCACATCAGCCATTTCCCCATTGTAATTAGTAGTGAATTCAGCCCTTTAAGTGGACTTACATGTTCTCTTCTGAGGCAGTGTGAATGGGAATCTATTGTAGTTACAGTTGAAATTGGTTTAATTTTGTTTTACTTTTATTTATTATAATCCAGCTATGTTTTTTGTACACTATTAGAAACACACATATGCCATCTTGTGTTCATCTTCATTTCAGAATATTCTTAATTTTAACTCTGGTTATAATACTGAGATGGTGTCTCTGACATGACTTGGATTCTAATGAAAGAAAAAAAAACAGATATTAGGCGTTCAACATAGAACAATAATTTTCAGCATTTATTGGCGTGATAATAGATTTCTTGGTAAATTTTAATTTACAGACCCAAAGAAATACATGTAGATGCCCCCAAAGCCTAAAAATGCATTTAATATATTATGAGCTCAGGATGATTCTGAGTCCCCAATTCTGTCCTGAAGCTTATGCAGTAGCTCAGTACTTCGTGTACCTGGAGTGAGCATGGACACTCACGTGTTCATGTACGTGTTCATAGCCCAGGAAAAGTGGACAATCTTCTGTATTATTCCTATATCCATTCAATAAGCTTTTACCTGCTCATGCACTCTTGTAGGTTCTGAGTGGTAAGACATGGTTATTGTCCTCAAGACGTTTGTAGTTTAGTACATGAAGCATGCAGACAAACAGATCAGAATGTGCTGAGTGATACAAAAGGGGAAGAGGAAGGAGCTATGGAAACATGGAGGAGAGTGCTCAAGAGCCCCATGCCTATCCAGAGATACTGGAAAAGTTCTTATAGGAGAAAATTCTTCCACGGGGATCTAAATGGCAAATAAGAGTTTTCCAGGTAAAGCAATGAGTGGACTTTCCAGGCATGAAAGTCCTAGAAGTGGGATAGAGAAAGGCATGCTCTTGGAACTCTATGTGTGGCAAAGCATAAATAGGATAGGAAAATAGTCTGAGAGGAGGTGAATGGCAATTCATATAACAAGCCTTTGTCAAAATAGTCTCTTCTTCATAGCTGTGTGGGGAGTTAAGGAGGGAGGACAATTGGCAGGACTTTGTTCTCCATTTGATAACTACAAAGATGATTTTAAAAAAATTTAACCAGTGCCTACCTCATAATAGGGACTTGCTTGTTGAACAACAAATAAATGAATTTAAGTCCAGCAATATTACATACTTGCCGTTTCTCCTTCTGTGATGCATAATCATGCTCTTTTCCTCTCTGCAAAGTCATAGCAGGGATTAGGGAAACTGAGGAGAAATTCTACTACATCGTGCAAGAAGAGAAGAACTACAGGGAGTCCCTGACACACTGCCGGATCCGGGGTGGGATGCTGGCCATGCCAAAGGATGAAGCTGCCAACACACTCATCGCTGACTATGTCGCTAAGAGTGGCTTCTTCCGGGTGTTCATTGGGGTGAATGACCTGGAGAAGGAGGGACAGTATGTGTTCACGGACAACACTCCACTGCAGAACTACAGCAACTGGAAGGAGGGAGAGCCCAGTGATCCCTATGGTCATGAGGACTGTGTGGAAATGCTGAGCTCAGGTAGATGGAATGACACGGAGTGCCATCTTACCATGTACTTTGTCTGTGAGTTTGTCAAGAAGAAAAAGTAACTCTGCTCCTGCCACCCATTTGTTATTTCTCTGTGTCTACCATTGCAGTTATTTTTATACATCTTTTTCTTTCTAATTACACCAAATTCATTCTGATTCAAGACAAGTAGAAAATGCTAAACTGAGGTTTGGAATCCCCATTGCCATGTTCTTCTTTGAACATTTTCATTTTGAACATTTTCATACATGGCATATTGTTGAGCCAATAGCTCACCAAGTTACATGGATCCTGAGAGAGAGTTTGAATTACTAATTGTGTGGAATGTGGTTGTCTATGTGTCAAATGAAATGTTCTCTTGGTATTTGCTCTGCTGCCTCTCCCTAGACCCCTAAACCACTGTCTAGTTAGCCCAGTGGATAATTGGACAGTTGGTTGGTGAAGATTAGGCTAACTTGCCTTTGTTCAAGCCAGACATATGGGAAGGCCTTCTGTTAGGAATGTAGAGATGTTATCTAACATCTTTGAAGCCAAGATCCTCTATTCTTTGACTATTCAGTTACCATTTCTATAGCCAACTCAAAAGGGCCTCTTGTTTGCCAAGACATAAAAATACTTCAATCCCAAACTTCTCTATATGAGAACCTTTTAGCCTGTGAGCTGTTCCGGACTGTATAGAATCACACAGAGAATTTCCATGTTTCTGATTGACAGCCTTCTCTGAGGTCTACCAAGTAGTTACCTTGGTCTCTTTCTATAGGACCACAGCTTAATTCCTGAGCTCCAAGTTGTAATTTTGATTTGAGGAAAGGTGAACTTCAGACACTGAAGAGAGAGAGAGAGAGAGAGGATTTTTTCCAAAAATATAATCCTCCTATTAAATTGCCCCTTGCTACTAATATGACTACATTTTTCCTTATCTTATATATAGCCATATCACCTTTTCTCCCCTTAGGCATGGAAATGAAGGAAGAAGTTTGTGAAGCCTTCAGAAAACTCTAGAAGCCTCAGGTGCTACCAATGTTAAGTTGATAAGTCTTCTCTTCTTTGCCTCTAATATATCACTTATGGTGACATTTCATGAGAGGCCTTTTACTTTCCATAACTAAATGCTGTAAAAACCTCGCCAGAGATGCCCTTTGCAGTATTCTGAAATCATAGGAATGTGGCAGGTGGGGAGTTTGGAACATGCCTAGGACTCACATTTATTGAGCTGGAAAAACTCTACTTTGAACTGCCAATCAAAACTCAAAGCAGCTTTCCTTTCAAATTTGAAAATAATATAGCTCAACAAAACTCTAGATTTTCCCCCTTATAAACTGTTTCTCCAGTTATAGTTTGTGACATATGATTAGACTGTTTAAAATGCTGGCAAAATGGTTAATGAAATAAGAGAAACAGATCAACAACATATGTTCACCTTAAACCATCTGTCCATGATTTCACCCATGACTAACTGGTTATGAGATAAGATTTAATTAGGTTATTTCTGTCGGTTTATCGAGAGTCACAAACTCAGGTCCTATAGGGGCCATACAAAATGACATAAATAAATCAAGTGAAATGGGTGGGGATCCTAGTACTGAACATAGTTTATTCTTCTAAAGAAACCAGCTCCGCTGCTCCCCTGCCTCTGTCACCACCATGCTTGCTATGGAGGATGCAATATCACCATATGTTCTGATATTTCAAGATAGTCAGACGGAACTTTATGATATATATTCATTTAAAAATATTGGCAACTAGTCAATTTTTAGACCAAGTTTTAAGTCACACAAAACAGTCTGCTAGCCAAAAAAGGTGAACTTCTCATTTCTCACCTCTGGGGAAAAGTTCTGAAGGTTCTATCCATGAAGAAGGTCATTAGGATACACTGACATCAAAGTCAAGGTCTTCCATTTACACTTCAATCAATTCAGCTCAATTACAGGAATTTGTTCAATGTTTGCCATTCATCAGGTTAATAAACTACGTATTTAGGCTTTTGAAAATGTGGCATATGATATTTTGAAGGCAAGGCAGTTTAATAAAAACTACAAAGCAAGACACTATATCAAAGCCAATAATCTTGAATGGAATGCCAGCCAGTCAAGGGCATGACAAACAAGAACTGAGGAATGGCTGGAGGAAAAGAAAGAGATAAGAGGAAAGCAGAGGGAATACACAGCAAGCATTGCTTAGAGGCAAGTGGCAGTGGGATCCATATTCTGATCTATCCTAGGTGGCCAAAGTATTCATATTTATTGTGTGTACTCTAAGTACTATTATTATTATCCTCATTTTATTAAAACATTTTTTTCAATGACTCATCTTCGCTGCCAATGCTTCCAAGAGATGACAGAGTGTCTAAGGCATCACGCACTTAATTAGATTTAATATAAAACTTACTTAAATTTTGTCAAGTTCTTTGTGCTTTACAAAATAAACACCCTCACACATTATGTCTCATTTGATCCTGATAAACTGTGCTGTAGAAAGGGAAGACATTTTTACTGCCATTTTCCTAATGAGAATACTAGGCCTGAGGAAGCTAAGTAATTTATCAAAGTCGACTCATTTGGGAGAAAAGCAGGACTCCAGCCAGTGTTCTTTCCAGCCTGTTTTCTGTTCATTTTAAATGGCAGCTCATCCATGATTCTCTCATAGCAGGAACTCAACTAATCTCTCTTGATTAGTTTCCAAAGCTAAACATTAGAGTAAAGAAACAGAGATGCCGGGGATTCAGAAACTTACCTTACAAATTTGGTGTTCACCAGTTTATTTTTTAATTCATAAATTGTCCATATATGGCATTAGTGTTGGGGAGGTGACTTAGTAGAGCCTCACTATAGTTCTGTAGATAGCTCCGATAAAGGGAAAGCAGATCAGATATATGAAAATCAAGATTTGCTCAAAATAAAAATGAAATAATTTATTTGCCCCATAAAATTAATGAGAATTCCCTTAAATAATAAGCATTTAAAATCAATTTTATTCTCAAAGCGTTAAGTTCATACTCAACTTTTCAGGGATACATCTGTGTATATCACAAGGACTACATAAAAGTTCCAAGAGAAGAAAATTAAAAAAAATACATTTACAACCTCATAGTACTGTCTTTTCAAAGCAACACATTCCACAGCAACTAGGTAAGAAGAAATATCTTATGTCCAGAGTTATTTTCCAAACACTGTGGAAAGGTGTATATCCAATGTTGAGACAAATATAATAGACATTGATTATATTTTGGACAAGTTACCCTTAAAAACTGCTGGCACTAAAATATATATATATATATATATATACACACATATATATTGTTCTGCTTAGATCTATGTTAACCATATATGGGCTGATTTGTTATTAACCAACTAATTTTCACTTTTCTGGATTGCATAATTTGAGACAATAAGATATTTATTGAAGAGGAAAGATTAATATTAAATAGCAGCACCCAGTGCATCATTAATAGATTAAAGCTGAACATCTGTAGGTTTCTCTTTAATAAGAAAATCACGACGGGATTCCATGTAGTACTCTGAATCTTTAAGTGTATCACTTTAAAAGTAAAAAAAAATCTAGATCCGGCGCATGATGTCATAAATTCCAATGCCAACTGTGCCACCTATTAGCCCTATTAGGGGAAAATTTCTAAGCTTTAAACCTTGTTTTCTTAATCGGTATAGTTCCTCCTCACAGAGTACTGTGACAATTAAAGAGGTAATGTGCAATGAGGTAAGAAACAGGGTACCAGCCAGACACCTTATATGAGTGCAATAAAACTTAACCATTACTACCAACTACATGTTGAAAAGAAACAAGTCCGATTTTAAGATACAGGTTTCACCCTACTACACGAAAGTAGAGCTTTCCTGTGAACCTTTTGTAAACTGAAATGGTGGGAATTGAAGAAACAATTGCTATTAACTTATATGTAATATTTCTGAGTGTTCCCAACCTCTTCCCTCCCCCCTCCCCTAAAGCGCCTCACTTAGGCTTTTCTAATACCTTAGGACACATCTTGATAACGATGCACAAAATAAATCAAAGTAAAACACAGGTGCTCACAGACAGGTCAGAGCTCTGGTAGTTGATGCTGGGATGCTGAGTGTAGGTCCCGGGGAAGGAGGTTGGCTGGGTGACTGTCACTGTTTGGAGCGTAGCTGCCTCTATCACGGCAGCTGCCAAACCAACACTGTGTTCACTTTTCAGCTTTTTTCCCATAAAAGTGGAAATTCTCTTCGGATGTCTTTCAGTTACTGAAAGCAGGTACCAATACAGGTCTTCGTAAAAGCAAAGCACTGAAATGCGAACTTCCTGAAGTTGGAGGGTATCTATCTATATACATTTTATATACAAAGAATCACTTTAGTGAGAAACTATATGTAAACAGCATATACACTATATGTATGTATATATGAATATGCTGTATAGGTGTCTCTGTGAGTGTATACACAAACAGGTCACTTTTCTTATCCTCATTCCTAGATAAAATTTTCATCTTTAGGGCAGTGAATATATCTGCCAAAAGTTGCACTCCTGGTTAGAATTAGCATTGAGACTGATTCTAAAACCATTTCTACTTTTGATTGATTCTAAAACCATTCCTACTTTTTCTAAGATGCAGTTCATCTGAACTCATATTTATCACATAAAAAGTAACTATTTTTTTAAACTTAAAAATGAAATCATCAACTTGCACCATGTTGAGGTTGTAAGACCTTTATAATCTAGCTGGTAAAATTTGAGGGGGAAAAAGAAAAATGAAGGTGAAAGGAAAGGAACCACTTGTCACAGATATTGTATACATGAATCTTTTTATGAATATAGGAATTTCTTTCACTGCACTCCCAACAGGTAGTCTTGCAATCCATATATGAATGTTTTTGGTAATTTGCTAGCCCTGTTAGAGAAATCTTCCTGATGGTGAACTAAAATATGCTTCCTTCTAGTTTCCACCCATTGCCCTTGTTCTGCTCTTTGCTATTTATAACTTGGGGAGTTCTGGCCCAGAGATAAGCTGGAGTAGGCTCTTAATGAAAGTATGAATTGGGGCAGGGACAACTGTCCTCACTATGGCACTTACTATTAGGATAGATATCTAGTTTTATAAGTTTCTCTAAACCTAGGTGATCTGTCCCACACCCAATGAATTCAAATTTTGTTGGTGAGGCATGAGAGTCACAGATGTAGAATATAAATGGTATTCAAAGTCACTTGGGGCATCTCAATCATAAAAAAAAAATCTACTTATTAGGAAGTTACATGGTGGGCAGGGTTTAACCCCCAGAGAAGAGGCTATTAAAAGGTAGATGGTTTGGTAAGGTCTCATTGAGAGAGTTCAGGGCAGGTGTCCAGTGCCAGTGGGAGAATGAAGTCAAAATCAGAGTCCATATTCATAAAGCCTATATGATGTGCAATGGCTTGGGTGGATGGGAGAGTTCATTAATTCATCAAATATATTTGTGGAATATTGACTATGCATTGAATATGTGTTAAGTGGCACCATGATAAGGGCTGGAGATACAATGGAAAAGAAGACAAATAAGGTTTCTAGACTCATGGGGAGAACTCTCATCAGTTTCATTGAATATCAAGCCTACCACACTGAGGCCCAAGATTTATTCCATTATTAGGGATGGAATATATAAACCTTTCTATTTTTATATGTGCTTCCTCTTCAACATAACACCTCTTCAAAGATATATTAAGATAAGCTGGATGAGGAAATTTTTTTTTGTAACAGTATTTCATTACCCTTTCTCAAAGAGCAACATAGACATATCTATGAATACATTTACACATTGACTCATTTTGATGTGAACAAAAAGTTCTTATATCAGTGTGTATACTCACCCACACCATTTCCTCACAAAGATAGAATGTATCTTCGTGGTTGTGCATAAATGAGCATTGACACCTGGCAATTGACTTATTTTTTCCTGGTGACCTACACCTGACATTCAGTGAAACCCAGATTTGCCATAGACCGTTATTTTCATAATAAAATAAGAACAGATAGGAGGAAGGAAGGCGCAGTGAGTTAGAAACTTTACCATTTATTAAAATGTGACTATAGCAACCCCCGATCAATCACCATGTTGGCCTCTGCATTTGGGAAATAATGGAGATTAATGTGTGTCCATACAATTTTAAAGCAATATAACCCTTCGGCATATTGCATTTTTCACTTTAAAACCCTTAAGCAGACTAATTTATCAATAGTTAACTTACTCTTTGTGTAAACTTGGTTGGTGGGCCTCTGGGAGAAGGAATGAAGATGAGAACTTGAGGACTGTGTAAAATCAACTCTTGCTTATATAATAAAATATAAGCCCCAGGGAAGAGTACTGATGTATGAAAAGCCCAGGCAGGCACAGGAACATTTTCTAAGTCTTGAGAAAATAGGGTAAGAAGAGAAGTAATTGCAAACACATTTAACTTAAATCCAATAAAGTCTACATAAATATTTTTACTAAGTATAGTCAACATAACATAGAATTATAGGAGACTCTTCCCATAGCAGATCACAATTTCACATGGATATTTCCTAAATCAACTTGGAGAAGGTGATTCTGGAGAAGGCTACCAGGAGAAACATACATGTTTTATGAGTGGATGCTTTCTGGCAATGTTTATGGTTTTTTTTGTTTTTTTTTTAAAGATTTTTTTTTATTTATTCATTCATGAGAGACACAGAGAGAGAGAGGCAGAGAGATAGGCAGAAGGAGAAGCAGGCTCCATGCAGGGAGCCCGACGTGGGACTCAATCCTGGGTCTCCAGAATCATGCCCTGGGCTGAAGGCGGCGCTAAACCGCTGAGCCACCCGGGCTGCCCAATGTTTATGTTTAAAAACATTTCCCCCCAATCTCCTGTTTTGTATGATTTTATCTTTGAACTTGCCAACCTTGGTACCCTTTAGGGATACAATGTCTAGGATGGATGAGGATTTCCATATGGGCATTTACAAGCACCATAATTCTCTCTTTCACAGAATAGGGATATTATCTTTGCCCTAAAGGGCCTTAGGACTTAAAGAATAGAATGAACAAACACAAGAAGCTATTTCCAGTTTTGGTCTCTACATCTGAGAAAAAGGAGGTAAGTTGATATATCCAAAAATACATATTGAGACACTAAAATAAAGCATCAAAAAGCACAGTTGTTAAAGAAGCTTGAAAATATTTCATCTGGGTTTCCTAACACTAAACACCTATGCATAGAGAGATTTTATAAAAAGAACAAGGAAGGAGGAAAATATATATGTTTATATTTCCACCTTTGGAAGTGCAAAGGAAAAAAATAGCTAAGCTCTTCTTTTTTCAAATACTCCCTTATTGTGAATGGGATGGAACATGATACTACTGCTTCTCTTTCAAAATGTTGTGTTACAAGTTTCCTTCATTCCTACATTTTCAAAAATTTAATAGTTTGATGTACACTAATGTTCTGGCTTCACTGATTCATATGACTATGAATTATCAAGATAATATTTATAGAGTGAAATTATACATAGTAAGGAATGTATTCCTCTGATCACCACAAACAAGCCCTCAGATCCATATGGACAAAAATTATATGATATTTGGGTCCTAGTATGCAAATTCCTTATACTAGAAATATTTGCTGTTAAATTGTCTACAAATACTCCTAAATAATTTGCTATGCTTGGGTTTCTGAAACATCCTTGCATTTAACATAACCCCTATGGCCCATTATTTCCTAGGAATTCCTGGCCATGGTTGTTGGAAAATATCCTCACCCTTTGCTGAAGTATAGTTATCACATAGATATTGGGATTATAGGTCCTTATTTCCTTTATTCTTTTATTTTTTAGTTTAAATTCAATTAGCCAACACATAGTACATTATTAGTTTCAGATGTAGAGTTCAATAATTCATTAGTTGCATGTAACACCCAGTGCTCATTCCATCTTGTGCCCTCCTTAATGCCCTCCTCACCCATTTACCCTATCTCCCCCACCTCCCCTCCAGCAACTCTCAGTTTGTTTCCTATAGTTAAGAGTCTCTCATGGTTTGTCCCCTTCTCTAATTTCTTTCCATTCCATTTTCCCTCTCCTCCCCTATGATCCTTGGCTGTTTCTTATATTCTACATATGAGTGAAATCATATGATAATTATCTTTTTCTGATGGACTTATTTTGCCCAGCATAATACCCTCCAGATCCATCCATGTCAATGTATGGCTGAGTAATATTCCATTGTATATACATACCACATCTTCTTTATCCATTTATCTGTCAGTGGATATCTGGGCTCCTTCCATAGTTTGGCTATTGTGGAAATTGCTGCTATAAATATTGGGATTCATGTGCCTCTTAGGATCATCACATTTGTATCTTTGGGGTAAATACCTTTACTCCTAATATGATTTTTAATATGGTTTCTTCCATTGGCACCCAACAATAATGAATTTGTCAACATGAAGTCATTAAGGAACTTAGCAAAAATCTCAATAGTATGATGGAGGCAAAAGACAAAGTACAGTGGGGTTGATGGGGACATGGGCTGCAAGAAGGTAGAGATGGCATATATAGAAAACATACCAGTATAAAGAATTTTAGGAAATAGGTCATTTTTTAAAGTGCCATGTGAGAGGCATATTTTAATTTAAAACCACGGGATTTAATAGAAAAGGGAAGTCATACCATTTTTAGGAAGTTTGCCTATAAAGGGGAGTTGAAGCAACAAGATCAAGAGAGGTTTTGGACATAGTCAATCAAAATAATAACTGATTTAACTTGAGTGTTACACTAAGCATTTGACATGTGATTTTGATTCAATCCACAAATCCACTCTATGTGGTACATGCTATTATTATCTCTGTTTTGCCTATGAGTAAATTGGGGCACAAAGATTAAGTAACATTCCTCAGTTCACTCTGATGGGATTTCAATGCAGTCAGTGTTTGCATTATTAACTACAGCACTTTCTGTCTCACCATAGGATAATGGGCATATTTGGAAGGTCCAGTTTCTGTCTTGCTACTTATGCTTTATTGAGACTGCTCACAACCCACTTACCTGAGCTTGTTATCTGTGCGTACAATGCACATATAGATGGATGCATGGAAAAGAGGGAAAACTGCGCAAAAACATGACTGTTTCACAGCACCTTCACCAGTCATGTAATAGGTTGTAAACTTAGGAACATTTCATCCATTCCTCAAAAGTAATAAATAGATATTTCAAGAATTCTGAAGACAATTCTTTTTTTCTATCCCTCAGAAGGCAAGGGAAAATACCACCTCACATAAAGGAAGAGATTCTAATGGAGAGAGAGTTCCACCAGGGTCTGGTTTAAAGCACTTGAGGTCAAGTTTCTGAAAAGAAACTTGAGCAGCAATTGCTCTGACCAACAGAAGGAAAAATGACATAATTGGGGTCCCCTGGGCTGAAGTGATATGATCCAGGGATGCAGTGTGACAGGAAGATGGAGACTACAGGATCCTCCTATAGGACATCACCAGTCACTCTGGAGGGAAGCATGGCCTATGGGTTCCAAGTGGTGAGGCTGTTAAGTCCTCTGGGGTTCTGAAAGCATTCAGGTCCCTCTGCCGTAGAGACAGTATTCTAGACTGGACAAACAACTCTTCAGAACTTTCAAATGACTATTTTCCTCTCTTATTAATGTGAAGTATGTAATAGGAGATGTTGTGTTTATTTAATTTTAAACATGAAATATCACGTATTCTATGATGGCAACAACTTTTTAACTTTTGCAGGTAAACAGTCACTTAAGTTTTGTTCCAATCCTATCTCCTACTCTTTTTTAATGATTTTTAAAAAGGTTTTATTTATTTATTAGAGGGAGAGAGAGAGAGAGAGCCCACACAAACTGGGGGGGGGGACGGAGAGGGAAAGAGGGAGAGGAAGAAGCAAGCTCTCCACTGAGCAGGGAGCCAGATGCAGGGCTCAATCCCAGGACCCTGGGATCATGACCTGAGCCAAAGGCAGAAGCTTAACCGACTGAGCTACCCAGGTGCCCCCTATCTCCTACTTTTATATTCCTACAAAATAGGGGCACAAATTCATAATATAATGTATTATCAAACTTAGATAATAGATGAATGAATATGCATTCTTTGTAATATGACTTCTTCCCACCTTTTTAAGCCCCTCCTTTTGCAACCCGTTTCCAGGCGCATACCTCCAAATATATTTTTTTAAGATTTTAATTATTTATTCATGAAAGACACACAGAGAGACATAGGCAAGACATAGGCAGAGGGAGAAGCAGACTCCCTGGGGGAAACCCAATGCAGAACTTGATCCCAGGGTCCTGAGCCAAAGGCAGATACTCAACCACTGAGCCACCCAGGCATCCCCATACCTCCAAATCTAGACATGTACTAGAAGTTTCCACAACAGGTTCATCTCTCTGGTGTATTTTGCCTTCATGTATTGTTCCCCATTATCTGTGTAGCAACCTCTCATTCATCCAGTGAAATAGGACTCACAATCTTAGCTTCCTAAAGGCCCTCAGGAGTTCTCCCTCTGTTCTGGAGGCACAGCTCTACACATTGCTGTCATGGCTTTCTGTTGGGAAGAGGGATTAAAGGCAAGGCAAAGTGCCCAGAATATAAGAAGTAACCAGTGCATGCTTGTTCAGTAACTACCTTATAAGTGATATATCCAGGAATAGAATTTGAAGTTCTGGTGCCCCCTGGTCCTAGTACATTCAGAGCAGCAATCTAGGAACTAGAGGTGCTTTAATCAAGGTCCTTACAGGAAAGAGCACACACAAATGAGGTAATTGAGAAGAGTCCAAAGGGAAGTCTTATACAAAGGTCTAAGTAGAATTAAGGGAAACCATCAAAGGGTCATGACACATGTAAGACAACAACTGCAAGGCCTGTAGGGCCAATTTGAGGGACAGGTTACCAGATCTAGAGAGAGCCACAGGTAAGAGCTACCTGATAGGACCTGTGGCTACTGAGACCGACCACAGGGGAGCCAGGAAATCATTAGCGACTCACGTCTCCCTGCTCTCTGTTCTCCTACAAGTGCTTCTCATTGGCCAATTCCAACTGGAAGCCAGAGGGTAGAGGATCCAGTTGTTGTAAGCTGTAAAATTCAGCCTCCCCAGGCTTTGAGCATGGTAGAGCCAGACAGAGATGGAACTGAAGGTCAAACAAAGATATCCAGCATAGAGAGTGGATTCCAAACTCATCTTCAGCAAGCGGAGTCTGATGATGGCTTATGATAGATTTTGAAAACAAGGATGAGATGAAGAAGTTGGAAGAGTTTCAAAATTAGAAAGGCAACAAACAGTGGACAGCCAGGATTAATATGAACGGGCAGTTCTAATTAGCATCAGAGTCAAGAGGCAGGCAGATTGGCAGAAACCAGACGTAAGGCAATAGGTCAGGAACCCAGAATTGAACAGGAATTTTAATGAAAAATAGGAGCTGTGGCCGGGAGAAATTCTCTAAAACAGTACAGTTGGTTGTAGTGCCTTTTTTTCAAAATATATAGATTTATTCATAGGTGAAGAAGGAGCCAGTAGGTCTGCAGAGCTGGTTTTGGCAGATACAAAGAGGTCAAAGATATGACTCCTAACTTTAGGAACTTTCTAAATTGCTAAAACCAAAGGGGCCAGACATAATCCAAGAGTGCTGTCCACTCTTTGGCATATCCTGGCATCTCAGGTCTATTAGGCCTCTCCTGCAACTCAAATCCTTCAGAACTATTTTTTAATGTTTCCACAAGACTCTGAAATTCTTTGACATTATAATCATCATGCTTATAAAGTGGAGATATATATGTATATGCACATATATTATAACATATAAAATAACAATATAACAAATTATGAATATTATATAGCAATCATTAATTATATCATTATAACCATTAATTATATAACCATTATAACCATTAATTATATAACCATTATAACCATTAATATCACTATTAATTATATGTAAAGTATAATTATAACTAAATATATAATTAAATAAATTATAACATATATAATTATATTTATGTTCTTCAAAAAAATTAACAGTAAGTTTAATTTTTTAAAAATCTATTTGAACCCTAATAAAATCTCAAGACCCAGTATGTGACTCAAGATTTTACTTTCAATCACAATCAGCTCAATCAAGAAAATGGTGATTTGGAAAAGTAACTGTTAATTTAGAATTCCATCTTCCTATTCCCTTTGCACCATTTCTTGTAGATCCCCATTTGTGCTACTTCAGCCCAGAATCTTTTAATGGGAAGAAACAGAAACTCAACTCAGACTAAGTGAAGCAGGGAAAGAAAGTAGTAAACACAGGGCAGCTGGACTGTGGCTCATCTAGATCTGGGTTCTGAAAAGATTCGGTCTTCCCTGGGTTCTCTTCATTGGACTCCTTTCTACAGACTCATCTCATGATAGGGAAGACGATCGCCTGTAAGCCCAGATCCCCATTTTTCCACTTTACCAACTCCAGAAAAAAATATGTTGTGCCCTGCTGTCTGTGACACCATGATCTGCTGTTGTCCCCAAGAGGCTCAGGCTTGGTCTTGTGTCACCACTGTGGCAGGGCAATGGGTGAGATGGGGACAGGTGCAGAGGAGTAATGATTTCATTAACTCGTAAAATCTCTTTCTCTGTGCCTCTCTTTTTCTTTCCATCTTTCTATCCATACATCCACCCGTTTATCTACCTATAAATAAATACACCTCTGTTTGGACTAACAGCATTTTGAATTATGCTAATTTGCATCAAACTAAGGGCTTAGTGAGAGAAAGGGAAACAAATGAAAAGAGATAAAGAGCAAAGGCATGCTCTTATTCCACCTTCATTTGGCCAGGAGACATTATACATCATAATTACTTAGAACATTCACTCCTTAGAAATTCTAGGACTGAATTTTGTTCTTCTTTCCAGTGGCCTAAGACCACTGGGATTGGGGATATAAATATCAAGAAGAACCAATACCCATTTTGTTAAATCACAAGATGCCTCCTACATCCCTTCTTTCCTTCTGTTCCCTCTCACCTCCCAGCTTCTCAGCTAACTCAGATGCACAAACTCGTCCTTGCCAAGTGATTCAGCCCAGGGAAGTGAAGCTTGTCAATGATGCAAAAATAAATTTATTTGTAGTTCTATATCTTATCTCAAAATTCTTCTAGATGTTACAATCTAATCTACAATGTGTTGTGTTGATCTTAAGGTGAAATAAGTATCTACCAGTCTTTTAAGTAAAACTGGTAGTAAAGAAATATACCTCCTGTTTCTCCCTTGCTCTGCACCTCCCCATCTCCAGCACACTGCTCTGCATACCTTAATCCAGTAGGCAGGGCTGAGCTTACTCCCTTGCAAAGAAACCAAACTTGGGTAAGCCCATGGAGATATAACTGCCAGTCCGAAATCAATCCTATTGTTCCAGTGTCACTTTTGTATTCACTGAAATTTCAGTTTCCCTAAGTGTTTTGACGATCACTAAAAATTTCCCAAATGAGGAAATAGCAATTATAGTTTTTTAAAAAGCAATTGCCATGAGATATTTAGAATTACTGTAATGTCCATGGTGATCTTATTGTGTTATTTTTTTTATCAAGTTGGCATTTTTGAGGTGTAAAGGGCTTTTTTTTTGATGATTAAAGTGAGATATTGTTGTTAAATCGATACATTATACCTGGCAATATAACAGGCCATCAGCCAGTTTGAGAACTTAAAGTTGTTCAGGCTGCAGAATAAACGCATGTGTGTTCTTTGGTTCTGCTGACCCGTCACTCTCATGCCACTCCTGGGGGACTGTATCTGACCATTGTTCTCTAGCACCGCTGGGTCTCTCTGCAGGGAAGAGAATCTTGGTCCTTATTCTGCTTGGACACAATCTGATGTAGGTATTAGAGACCATGCCTTCCTCTGGGGTTTTATAATCTTTGAGGCCTGATTCTTTTCTTGAGTGCCTTCTAAAATCTCATCTGTAATTATTTGGCATCTTCTAACATTGCAAGACCCCAATTTCCGGAATCTATTTCGGAATCTATTCTAATTCTACTTACATGCAGGCTGGTTATTTTCTGATTTTTTTTTTTTTTTTGTAACAACCTCACCAAGGCAAGTAATAGCCAGTAGACACTAGTTCTCTTATGTATTCATTCGCTTCTTCTGAAAGTACAAGTTAAAGATATTTACTCTGCCTCCCAAGTTACTAAAGGCAACAGTTTTTCCAGCTGCTCTTCCACAGTATAAAATGGATAGTTTCTTATACATCCCCATCTCTCATATTGACCTTACTGATGCATAACGAGGTCAATGCCATATATTATTGTTTTACTTTAAAACAGTCTGATTGAAAATACCAATTTCTTTGTTAGTCCCTAAGCTATGTCTGAATAATGTACCCTTAAATCATAATAGTTTAACACAATCAAAATTTACTTCTTATTCATGTCATAGTTGAAAACAGGTTGGGCTGCCCTTTTCTATCTCATTGTGATCCCCTGTGGAGCCCCTGCCTTCCCAAGCTAGAGAAGAGAAGAGCTAGAGGACTCTTAGGGTGATTCCAGAGGCCAAGTCTGGAAGAGGGGGGGGGTTACTTCATTGTTACCTACATTCCTCTGGTCAGAACTCAGCCATTTGACCACATCTAGTTGCAGGACAATCTAGGAAATGCAGCCCTTCTGTGTGATCTGAAAGACGAAATGTTGTAGTAAACACACAGCCTTTTCTCTGCTATAGGTGACTGCAAGCTAGTGGTTAAGTGTACAGGCTCTGATTTCATCAATATTGGCCATGGGCATTAAGTGAGTTACTTAACTGCTGTGTGCTTTAATTTCCTTTTCTGTAAAATGGGGACAATAAAAGGATAATTGTATGGGGAGGGCATAAGTTTATATACATAAAGTAATCTGACTAAGCCTGGTGCACAGTAAGGGCTATATAAGGTTATATAAATGCTACATAGCAAATTGTTAGTATGTTGGCACAGAGCATATTGGGATAATTAGCAAATGTGTCACTTTATAGAAAGTCTATTTGATTAGGAAGTCAGACATTTAAAAAGCCTAGCCCACATGGCTCTAAGGCCAAAATAGTGCCTACCTTCATGACTCATTTTGTGTCCTTTTACTGTAGCTCATTTCACTTTTGCAGGATTTATTTTAGATT